>NC_140085.1:207347701-209747701 GCF_964237585.1 Gallinula chloropus
CACGGTGGCCCTGTCGGTATTCATACAACACAGGTTGGCCGATGGCCTGAGTTGTACAAGGAGCTTTGTTTGGACAGCAGAAAAGTGGGATTAAAACAACCTTGCAGCAGCTCTGTACATGTCTAGGTCATGGAAAAAATGTAAGAGAAATCATGCCTAAACCACACAAGATGATTTACTGCTGGGTATTTTATTGTTACGGGTACAGTGTCAGGCAAGCAGATTCCATTCAAAAGAGATAGAATCTTCTGGAAATTGTTCTGATCAGCAGCTTTTATTTGAAGCTACAAGGAAATTCCAGGCAAGATCAGAACGTGCAGGGTTTCTAGTTCCCATCAGGGATTGCAATTGCTGTTGAAACACTTGGTTTCCAAACAGCAACCTGCAATCCCAGGTGAAGTCATTCTTCCCTGTGTCAAGACATGTTGCATTGTCGCACAGCCTATTGTACATCCTGGGAACAGGAATTTTGGATGTAAAATCAGCAAAACACACATGCATGTCTATAACTCTGGAGATGTGAAATGCTGGCACAAACTGCAAGACTGCTCATGCCCTTTTAGCTGTGCAGAGCTCTGGCTGGCCTGCTGATTAAATTTGTATCTCTTCTTTCTTTTCTGTGGCACTCGGTACACTTCCAGCACTGTCTGCTGGTGTAAGGGAACTGCCTGATGATGTGAAAATCACAGTGAGATCACAAAAAACAGCTGAAGTAGTTTTTCCTTTTGATCATTTGAGATGTGCTATGGCAGACTTGCAGCTACAATCAGGCTTCAGGAATACAACAACTTGTGCTCCCTTTGAAATTCTAGAGAGTGAAGGAAGGTAACGGGGAAGTTGCCTGAGTACTCTTCAAGCCCTAGAAGCTACTCACCAGATTTCTGGAATCCAGTACTTTCTGGTAACCATTACATTTCTGTATCACTCCCCAGGGCAGCTAGGCAGTGCCTGTGAGCTATGCTAAAGGGGGGGGTGTGTATTCTCACCTCTCTGTCCTGCGGTCAGACCATCCCTTTGGATGTGGAGCCCAGAAGCCACTCCTTTGGCATGGAAAACACTCACGCAGTTTTTCCTACCAAAAGCTGAGCATTTGTTCTGGGCTCCCTGGTGTAAAAAGACAGGGATCTCCTGGAAAGAGTCCAGTGGAGGGCTACGAAGATGATTAAAGGCCTGGAGCATCTCCACTACAAGTAACGGCTCAGTGAACTGGGACTGTTCAGCCTTGAGAAAAGAAAACTGGGATGGAATTTGATGTTCATAAATATCTGGTGTGGGACACAGGGGGAAATGTCCATCCCCTTTTCAGTGGTCTGTGGAGACAGGACAAGGGGTAATGGCTTCAAGTAGGAGCACAGGAAGTTCCACACCAATATGCAGAAGAACTTTTTCACAGTAAGGGTGATAGAGCCCTGGGACAGGCTGCCCAGAGAGGTGGTGGAGTCTCCATCTCTGGAGATATTCCAGACCCGTCTGGTCGCCTACCTGTGTGATCTGTCCTAGGGAACCTGCTTTGGCAGGGGGGTTGGACTCAATCATATCTGGAGGTCCCTTCCAACCCCTGTGATTCTGTGATTCTGTGATCCTGTTTTCTTCTAGGAGCTGCTGCTGGTGCTGATGATTCAATGGAAAATGCAGAATCCCATATCAAGACTCCTTTCTTTTTTTCACATCTGCCTCACTTACTTATAGAAAAACTTTTGGCTGTGCCAAGATCACAGTGCATTATAGTGCATTATAGTGCGTGACACCGTGTTACGGCACACAGCATTGCAACGTGACATTGTGCCTCCAAACAGTGGCAACCACTGCAGCCCAGCAGGAGCCCTCTGTAGAAACTGCTTGTGCTGAGGACCTGGCAGTGATCCCATGTACATGTCTAGAGGGTTTGTTTCAGGCCAGTCCCCTTGGGCTGACTGACAGGTCCGTTGGAGCACAGGGGTTGTGCTCCAGGAGAGGGCTTTCCACTTCTCAATCCAAAGGTGACGCAGGCTGACTTGTCGGTGTGAACCAGAACACCAGTGTGAAGGTAATCAGGGGATTCACTTCAGCAACATGTTCCTGTCCCTGCTTAAAATACCACTGCAGAAACATCCTTAGGCTTTCCCAAAGTCACCCAAGATTTAGAGATTTATGGTTTGCTTGACCTGAGATGATTCAAACCTTGATGTCCTACTCCCCACACAATGCCATAATCACCAGGCTGTAGGTTAGCCCAGGCTGATGCTGGTCTCCACTTTTCCCACAGAATTTATTCAGCTGGGCAGAGCAGAACAAAAGTCAGCTGGACAAAAGGACGGGAGAGAGAGCAAGATAATTTGTGGGACAGTTTTCCCTAAAGATATGGGGACTCAGCTGAGAAAAGGAAAGTCTCTGGAGTCTCTACTCCCAGGATTGCTTATGAATTATACATTAAACACTGAATAAAAGGCAGCAAATAGGACTCAGAAGTGAAGTTGCTCCTTCCCTGCTGTCAGTCTTAACCACCAGATGAGTCAGGACCTGTTTTGTGTGCTGTGCTCTTTGTCCTGTGCACTGTTCCACAGGAGTGATGAGTGTCTTCTTTCCCTCTCTCCACACCTGACTGCCAGCCCCACGAAGAAGACATGTAGGATTGAAGGGGAGATGTGGGATTGAAGGAGAGATTTGGAATTGAAGGAGAGATGTAGGATTGAAGTTGGGGTGTGGTGCTGAATCCTGCAGTCTAAAGAAAATATAGCTCTGGGCCTCCTTGTTGGGAGACAGACGCACCCAGTGGGTTAGACAACTATCCATCTCCATTAGGAAAGGAAGCATTTTGCAAGGTGCCAGATTGTGCCCAAGTAGATGGAGGCAGGTCTGCATCAGTGGCTCCTTGTTCATGGATCTCAGGCAGGTTTGTGGTGCAGAATGGATGGGGTGTCCTGGTGGCACCCTACAGCCATGCCAGAGGCCAAGGAGGAAAGCTCTCAGAGGTGCCTCACAGAAGTATGTCCTGAGGAACCACGTTACATGTGTCCACACAAGTGGAAAAGTGACCTCCTGAGCACGGTTTGTTTTCAGGAGCTGAGAATTTAAGATCTCCCTCCCCAAAGCAACAGTTAAACCTGGAGCTGATGTATTCAGGCACTTGCTGACAGTGTTGCTGGGCTTGGCTAGTGCTCAGAGTTCATCCAGTGTTCAAATCGGTTTAGCAGCATGGGTGGCTTACCAAATTAAGCTAAAATAATGTATACAAGCTTCAGCCTAACTGAAGCACAGGAGTTTTCCAATAATTTGTCAAGATAAATGTAAAATTAATTTAGTTAATCCAAACAGCATTTTCACTATAGAAAAAGCCCAAGAAAAACCCTACAGCCCTTGTCTTTCAAACATGCTATGTCAGACCAATACACATCTGGGACCACCCAGGTGAACTTGACTCTTCTTCAGATTTACAGGCTGGGCTTTGTGACCTCTCATTTCTGATATTTTTTTTATTTATTTACTTTTTTGTCTCCAGCTGCGGTGGCATCTAAAGAGCACCCTCGGGTGAGTAGCTGGTCGGGATGTCTTTGACTGCCAAAACCTTTGACGGTTCATCAAGGTTTTCCTACAGAGTGATAAAGGGGTTAGATAGGTTTTGGGCTGAGCTCCAAGAGACTATTTAGGTACTTGATAGGATTTAAATAAATGTCAGACACCTACAGAGCTGCAGTAGAGAAAACCCCCACCCAGCTGCTACCCAGCCCTCCAGGCACTTAAATTCACTGTGTGCATTCACTACGACCTGCAAGTTCTCCCACAGCTCCTCTTTTCAGAGGGGTGGAGAAGGGACCTCCTCCCACATCAACCCCACCTCAGTGTGGTGTGGGGAAGAGGGGAAATGCCAGAGGGAGAAAGAGTGGGTGGCAGTTTGGCAGGTCAGGCTCTCCCTCTGGAGAAAGCCCCAGCAGGACCTCATGTTTTGCAATAAACAATGGATAGACACAAAAATAATCTTGGGATCAAGGATATCCTCCTTGGCTTACACGGAATTCCCCTTTCATCCCTCATTCCTGTGAAATACCACACAGTCAGTATGGTTCCAGGTTATCAGTTTTATATGTCTATGACAAAGTGAAAAAGTTACTCTTAGTGATATCTCCTTTCCTCCTTAGAGTGACCAAGAAATAGGAAGGTATTTCTGGTCATTACCCCTCACCTCTGCAGTGTAGGCAATGATCTTTCCCAAAAGTGCCTTAACCCTTCTCTGGTCTCAACTAATTCTCTCATCAGATGATTTTGGCTTCTATTAGCCTCTTCTGGTTAAAATATCCCTTGAAACATAAATAATTATCAGGGATGCCAAGACAAAACTGAATTCTCAACACAGAGTTTAAAGTATTTGCTGGGAATTCTAATTTTGCTGTATGGTTGTTGTTGTTATTCCTCCCTTCAGCTGAGGAACTGTGGGGTGAGTGCTCGGTTCAGCCCCGTCCAGGTGGCTGCAAGACATGCTCAAGCCTTATCGGCACCAGGAAACTTCGCAGGGACTGGCAAACTAGTTAAATTTTGACTAGGTAAGAAGCTGGAAACTGAGAATGCCACCGAATGGGTCATTTTTTTCCTTGACAGCCTACTAAAGCTTTGTTGGATGCTTTTAAACTGGTTCTTATTTTTCCAAACTGAATACATATGATGTGCCTACCTGGGAGATGTTTTAATTAAACCCAAATCATCAGCCCTGGTAACAGGATTAAATTCTCCCTCCTGTGTCACCCAGTTCTGAGTAAAAGCTGCAGGAGTCCTTCTGGGTTTCACTGTCACAAACTTCAGCCCCAGCCGCCATCGGGGAATTTTATCTGGTCCACAGAGTTCACCAGTTGCTTTTCCTTCCAGGCTTTTCATACCATAAGCAGCATCAAAGGGCACTGTCCAACTCTTTCTTGAGGTCACTGTAATGTTTCACATGCTGTTGTTGTCATTGTTGTCATCATTATTTATTAATTTCCCAGACATCTCCAAGACATCACTGAAATAGGTCAATGGCCTAAGAAGTGCATCAAGTAAAAGATAGCAAGAGGGGGTGGGGTAAGATATCAGGAGGTACTAGATTAGCCATGATTCCACTCTGGTTTTGATAATACAGAGAGGCTGCGCCACCCAGCTCCAGAGAGTTAAGAGCATAATCAGCTCTGCCCTGGGGCACAAGGAAGTAAACCAGCCTAATTCCCACAGACTGGGAACTGGCAGGGTGTAAAACCTTCCTGCTTTACTGATCTTGCCACCCCAAGCTCCTCCGATTAGTGGGCTCACACATAAGCAAATGGCTACCCAGCATCCAAGCCAGTGGAGAAAATAGGGCCTCAGAGCTGTTAGGAGGCAAATCACTTGAGGGAGGTCTCTGCCTCTGTCTGTAACAGACTCTTCTGCAGCCAGAAAATCCCTGGAAACAGCTGAAATGGTTGTGAGAACATGGCCACACATCAGCCTGGGTGCCCCCAGGGAGCTGGGGCAGATTGCGGCCTGTGGTGGGTGGGCACAGCCCGACACAGGAGTTATTTACTGGGCTTGCAGACCTGCTGCGAGGAGGTGACAGCTGCTGTGTCAAATGGGACCTGATGTTGCAAAAGGGGTGTGCAGAAAGTGATGGGGTGGTACTGCAGTGGTTTTAAGGAGTTACACCCTTCCTACGGGTCTGGCCCAAGCCCGCTGGAATCAACAGGGATTTGCTGAGTGACAGGGAGCTTTGGATCCAGCCCTGAAACATCTGCAAGCTTGCAGAAAGTGCCGACGTGATTTTCAGAGCATCGATGGGTGGGGGGAGGCTAATGTAGTAATTCTGGCATTGACTGGTGACCCAGTGGCCCCAGGTAGGTGGTAGCCAGGTAGTGATGAGATACTTGGAGCGGCACTCCTGTCCAGATGCCTCCTGGCAGGGATGAAGCAGGGTGCTGACTGAGGCCCTTGCTAGGACTTGATGGCTGAGTCAGGGCACTGCAAGAACCTCTCCCTGTCTCCTCCTCCAACAGACCCACCTGCTCATTGCTCCATGTGTCAAGCCCTGGGTGCTTCTGTGCAGAGCAACCCACCGGAGCCACCCAGCTGCACGTGCATGCTGAAGCAGCGGTCAGACTCCACAACGAGCATCAAGGGTGCAGGGACAAATAGGTGGGAAATCTCAGAAGGGATATTTGCGCACACACACACACACACACACACACACACACACACACACACACACCAACTATCTGGGTGGAGCTGGCCAACTTTGGGCTTCTGAGGAAGTTCAAAATGAGATCATTCACCTTTGCATGCCCAACCTGAGAAATACAAGCCTGACCATACTGGGCTGTGCAGGGAGATGGGTACGCACAGAGCCTCTGGCAGGGGAAAGCTGCTCCCATGGTAGCGCTCTCGCTGCAGACAGTGGTGCGGAGTCCCTGTGAAGAGGTTTGCTGAGGTAGAGCTGGGCTTTGCCCACAGGCACATCCCAGATCCAACAGTGCCTCTGGCTTCAGAGGCTGTGTTCCCTGAGAGCACAGCAGAAATTTGACCATCATGGTCGTACACCCAAAAGCTCAAAATGTGCATGGAGAACTCATAAATGCCTGCCCCCGCCCTCCTGCCCTGACAAGGGCAGCTCAGCAAGCATCAGGTAACAAAGACAAGAAGCAGCATAACTGCTCTTAACGCAGGTCCTCAGCTACTCCTTTGGCCAAATCAATGCACCCAGTCTGTGAGCTAGGAGTTGAGCTGTGAATGGTCATTATTCAGACATACACAGCAGGGACTTTTCCCAGGCTGGCTGCCCAGCACATCCTTGCTTTGCTGTGCCATGGGCACTGTAGTGGCACTGAGGGCAGCCAGCAAGGCAATACATGCTACTTCATGAGGGACAGGCATGGATTTTATTCGGAACCACTGTAATAAAGCCTTGGTTTGGTAAGGGAAATAGAGGTAATGGTGGTAATAGGAAACCACAGCAAGCAACTGGGCATTGGGAGCTGAGATCTGCCTCATGTCGGCTGCAGTGGTGCTTTCCTGTACACTGCTGCAGGGCGAGGGTGAGTGAGGCGCTGGGCTACCACGGTGGGCACCAGCAGCATCCCTGCTTGGCAGAGGGGTTGGGGCTGCTGAGCTCTCTGACCTGGCAGCAAAATGGTTGCTGCTGCAGTACATGGGATAGAGAAGGCAGCCTAACTATGTGAAAGGAGGAGAGCAGGGTCAGAGCATCCTGTCACTGGTCTCTTCTGTTTTCAGTGCTTTGGCATTCAGGGCTGCTGGGAAGGGCTTCGGTCAAAGCTGGTGGGGGGCTGGGCTGAGGGGAAGAGAAGGACATGCAGTGGGGCTGGAGTCAAGGGCTGCTGTGTGCAATAGGAGCAGAGTCTGGCAGATGCTGCTGCAGCTGAATGTGGCCAGGGCTCCTTTGGTAGGAAAGCAAGACAAGGGGTGGGAGGAATTTGCAAGAGAGCTCTTCCGGAGGCTCTGATTAATCGTTTGCACCACAGCCAATTTAAGCAATCTCTGCCCCAGGCATGACAAAGGGGAAATCACAGGGTGGGGAGATGCAGCAGGGATGGGCAGGGACAATTAAGCCAGCTGCCATCAGAGGAACTGGCTCAACTACCACGGGTATGCACTGCCACCAGAGTAGAAACTACCAGTGGGTCAGAGATTTCAGGGAGGGGAGGCCCTGTCCAAGGGGGGTCAGCTATGAGGCAGGAGCAAGGGCAGACACAGAGGAGAGCTGTAAGCGTGTGTGCTCTGTGGTTTAAAGCAGCCCCAGCCAGCCTTAGCCAACTTGTGAAGACAAAGGAGGTCTGAAACCAAGGCAGGTCAGCGTTTCCCTTCAGAAAGGGTTAACTACCACCCTGCCAAACACAGCTGCCTCCCCTGCTCAGGCCACAGGATGTGGTAGGTGGTGGGAAGGTGACCTGGAGAAACAAGACACTGAAAGCTGCCATCTCCTCACGATGCCATCTGCTTCAGCCTAACACAATGGGAGACAAGGAATTCAGGACTTCAGGAGAGCTAACTTTGACCTCTTCAAAGACCTACCTGGGAGAACCCCAAGCATTAGGGCAGTCCAAGAGAGCTGGTCAATATTCAAGCACCGCTTCCTCCAAGCTCAAGATCAGTGCACCCTGAACAGTAAGAAACCAAGCAAAGGAGGCAGGACATCTGCATGGATGAGAAGGGAACTTCTGGAAATCTCAAAGGGAAAAAGGTAGTTTACAGTATGTAGAAAAATGGACTGGCCACTTGGGAAGACTATAGGAATGTTGGCAAAGTATGCAGGGATGCACTGAGGTAGGCTGAGGCCCACTTTGAATTAAATCTGGCAAGGAATGTCAAGGACATGAGCTTTCTCAAGTACATCAGCAGCAATAGGAAGACTGAGGGAAATGTGTGTGGGCTGCCCTGTGAGGATACAGAGAGGGAGAGTTACAAAGAAGGTGGAGTTAATGAACAAAAGCCGCCTTTGCTTCAGTCTTTAGTGCTAAGGCAGGCCCTCAGGAATTCCAGACCCTGGAGGTAGGAGAGAACTTCTTTGGGTGGAGGAAGACCTGGTTAGAGATCATTTAGGCAAACTTGACACCCACAAATACTTCGGCCCTGACAAGATGCCACTGTGGTGGTTTGGCGCTGGCTGGAGGCCAGACACCCACCAAAGCCACTCTATCACTCCCCTTTTCAGATGGACAGGGGAGAAAATAGATATTGAGAGGCTTAGGAGTCGGACAAAACAGATTCAACACAGAATAAAGGAAAGAAAACTCTCTAATTCATGACACTGCCCTGCACACCCAGTGACACCAGAGTTGGGTAATGAGAAGCACAACCAGATCTTAAAGCACCTCCCCCCACCCCTCCCTTCTTAGCAGACTTCATTTTAGTCAGGATTTTGCTCCGTTTCCCCCCACACTGTGGCACAGGGAGGGACAGGGAATGGGGGAATAGGGGTTTCTGTCAGTTCCTCACAAGTTGTTTTCCTTCTTAGCTGGGGGGGCACTCCTCATACCCTTTCCCTGCTCCAGCATGCGGTCCCACCCATGAGAGACAGTTATCCATGAACTTCTCTGTGAGTCCTTTCTGTCAGGGTGTCATCTCCTCATATCATGGAAATTGAAATTAAAGTTAACAATGCTTCAGTAGTTAAGAATGTTTTAGATAGTTCCTAAGTGCTTGCTAAGAAAAAGATTAAAGGGAATTGTCTGAAGGAAAACCTATAAATTAAATGATCTCCAGAGGTCCCTTCCAACTCTGACTGTTTTGGGACTCTATGATTGTTTAAAGAGGGCTCTGAAACCATTGGGGACTTTTCCTTGGGAGCAACAAAAGCCAGGGGATGTTTCGGATAGAGTGTCCATAATTAGGGTCGCTCACAGCATGGCAAGAGATATCCGAGCCACATCTCAGTCACAACTGGTCTTCCCCACTGAGTGGATGACTAGTGAAGCCTTGGATAAGCTCCTACTCTTTGATGTACAGCCACCCTTGGCTTAGGTTGGACAGGGACTGGCCTGTTTGTTCCTGACCAACCAGGCTGCCAGGACACCCCAGCAGTGGGGCAGTGCTGCTTGACTGCACCTTACCAGGTCCTGCTGCCACACAGGTAAAGTCCAACCAAGTCAAACCTATTTGCAGCACAGCCACGGACATAGCTGTGCTGGCACACAAAGGACCACATATGCCCAATTTCCTCATTTAAGGTTTGCCCACTTAACTGGGCTTAAAATAACACCAAATGCAGAGCTGATGTTTAGAAAAATCCAACTGCTGGAATAAAACCCTCCATTTGAAAACCTGGGAGGAGGAAATGAAAATACCATGGAGAGCTATTGCTGTACCCCCTCTTGGAGCTTAGCACAGGCCAAGAAAAACAATGCCTCCTCTGTCAAGGAAAAAACACTGGCCTCAGCATGTTTTCTAGGTCTATCGACACTGAACATAGGCCTATTTCAATATGACCCCTAAAAGCAGTGAGACAGTCAGGCCTAATTATTAGCTGATCTTATTGCCTACGTGGAATGTGATTCACAGCATGCTTGGACTAAAGTCCATCACTTGAGTTGTTCCATGAAGCAGCTGTGTCTCCATGCCCTAGGGCCAGCACAATGCAAGGCCTGAGCCCTCACTGTTTAGTCCTGGGCAGACCGGGGGATCTCGTGGGGTGCAGCATGAGTATACCCACCTTTCTGACCCTAAGGGAGCAGCCCCATTAATTAAAGGTTTAAACCACTGCCATAGCAGGACATGGAGCCAGGAGGGGGAGCTATGATGAGGCTACCAGGAATAACACCTACAAATGCAAACTATTGTTGCACTCTGCTTAAATTTTCAGGGTGCAGGAAGAACAATACAAGCACACCACTGCACAAGGTTTGGTGTGTATTTTTCCTCCAGCTTGCTGGCAGACACATTCACTAGCAGCAATTTCTTTTCACAACAGCAATTTAAAAAGAAAGTGTGCTGCAAAGGCAGAAAAGATGAGGAATTTGCCAGCAGAAGAGAATAGATAAATGACAGGACTCAGTTTGGGCCCTTGTGCAGGGAGAGAGCTGACTCAAGGTGTTTCCTCTCTTCTATTGCCAGTGTAACAAAACCAACCCACCCAAACCCACTTACAGCACAGACACACACAAAGCTGTACCAGGACTCCTAAGAAAAAGGGGATAGAACAAGAGGAGGAAAACAGCCCTGAGTGCTGTCTCTGCCCCTAGGGATACCCACTGTTACACCCCTTATTGCAAAAGCAACAAGGCTAATCTGTTCACACAGGTAGGGGAGGAGAAAAATTAAAAAAGGTAATTATGCTGAGGTCAGTGTGTCAGTGACATTTTTGTCACAGTGAGAAGTGATCCAAAATAGAAAACTCAAGACTCTATAGCTGGAGTCTCACACTACATCCATCCCACTGATGTTCAAGATCTGCTGCGTTCCCCAGCCCTGCCACAAGCACATACCCCTGTGCACTCAAGTGTTAACATGTATATACCTCTGTTAAGAGTACAGATGACAGAACCTGTGCTCTGGCTGGGAATGAGAGGGATGTATGGGCTGTATCTGCTTTGGATGCAAAGCCCCTGCTTCAAAGCAGGTCTTCATAAGCACTTGTCCTGCACAAGATCTCACTAGCATTCACATACAGACTCTCACTTAATTGACAAAGGTTAAAGTGTTTGCCTTTTATTCAGAAGACTTGGTCTCTTTCCAGTGATACTTTTCCATGACCTTCAAAACAAGGAACTCCTAGTTTCATAACAGCATCATCAGTCTACCACAAAAAAAAGCAAACAAATTGAAACAAAAAAGTTCTATAATGTGATATAGCATAAAGAAACAAATACTGCTAATACATTAGAGAAATGAAAATTTACATCAAGGTATGTGTGTTGCTACAGCACTGGCAGTATGCAATTAAAAGATTGATAAAGACACCAGGGTGTGCAAGATGTTTAAAGCAAGTTTACTTAGGCTGTATCTATACTGTCACGCAGGTTTTAGGCCTGACTTTGCACTCAGGACCTAGTGACCTTTATTATACATACTACATGTGACAGGCTTTCACACAACTTCCCCTACAGCCAGCAGCATGTACAGCCTCGAGCTACCTGTTCAGACTCAAGCAGCGCCTGCAAAGCTGTGAAGATGTAGCCTATTGCTGTTGCCTCCCTATGAACATGGTATTACTGGGTTCATCTGCATACACCTGGGTAAGAAAGACAGTCAGTTGCCTACTATAACACCTTGAGTAATGTGGCATCTTAAGATTTTAGAAAAATATTTTAATGGTCAGGTCACAAGTAAAATCTATCATTATTACAAAACATCTTGTAATACTAGAATATCTAGCTTAGGAAGAATTTTGTTCTTATTGCTGCCATACGTAGTTTTCAGGAAGCTGTGTCAGCATGAAAGTAGCCGTGGGGTTCCCACTTGCCATAGTCAGCTTGTAAGGGTACTCACAGGAAGTTGCACTTTCCTATTTAATCCTCCCACAGTCTTCACACTTAGGCTGCCCTGACCTTTTTCAGATGTGCGTAATTGACACCTGACACTACACACCAAAGTCTCACCCAGCTTAAATTGCTTAACATAACAAATTTCACTTGCAGCCTTTAAACACTCCAAAAAGAGTGAACACCAGCACTGACACCACCTTAGCTACTTGAAAATCCTATAACTGTGTTCTGACAGCTATCAGAGATTAACTCGTTCATTTCATTTTGTTTGGTTTCTTCCTTGTTCTCGTGGTTGGGGTGATGTTTTGTGTTTCCACCTTTTTTGGACCTTCTGAGGAAAAATTTTGTCAGTAAGTAACATAATTCAGCCACATTTAAAAGAATGCAAATGCTGGACACTGCAATCATGAAAATGGTAAACACTGTCTTCTCAGTAGGTCGAGAAACAAAGCAGTCTACGGTGTTGGGGCAGGGCCAGGCATTGCATTTCATTAAGCGAGGCATTCGGAACCCATCGTACATGAAATAGAACGCATACATGAAGACTGCCTCAAAGACCAGTCTGAAGAAGATGCTGCTGGTGTATGTCCACCACAGGGAGCCCTCAATACGAAACCTCTGTCTTCTGATTTCTTCAATGTCTTTATACTCGCATTTCTGGTCCCCCTTTCTGAACTGCCTTTTCTTCTCGTGCCTCCTGTAAGCTACGTGCATGGCTACCAGCAGCGCGGGCGTGGAAACAAAGATCAGCTGCAGGGCCCAGAGTCTGATGTGAGAGATGGGGAAAAAGTGGTCATAGCAAACATTCTTGCAACCAGGTTGCAGAGTGTTGCAGATAAAGTCATCTTGTTCATCTCCCCAGACTCTCTCCGCAGCCACAACCAGGATCATGATGCGGAAGATGAACAGGACCGTGAGCCAGATCTTCCCGATGCTGGTGGAGTGCTTATTTACCCCTCCTAAAATGGTATGCAGAGCTCCCCAATCCATTGTCTTGTTTTAATCCTCTGACCTAAGACAAGACAAATAAACAAAACTAAGATTAATCAAGATGGGAAACAAATACCATCAAGCATATGATATAAAATCAAGTCTGTATAACTGCAGCATGTCCATCAGCTGTGGTAACATTTTGTTGATGCACAGCAGGCTTACCTATAAATAATGACAAAGAACCTAATCTCATATCAGCAGATAATATTTTATTACCTGATTACACACAGTATCACATTAGTAAGGCTTTAGGTATACTTAACAATTGAAAACAGCTATTAGCCACATCATTAGAAAAGGCAGACAGGAGGAAACTGATGAAAATAGCCTTACATTAAAAGCTACAACTTCTAGCAGTTTGATAACAGCAACAATAGAAGATTGCACCACTCAAAAGTAAGGTTGGTGTTACTCCTTCACTGTGAAAGCTAGTCAGGTGATTTCCTTCCCCTCCTAACACACTGCATTACTCCTAGAATACGGGAGATATTTCAGAAGCTGGGAGAATGCTGAAGTCAACACCTGAAGAATTCAGACAGGCCAACGGTATTCAAAGACTATTCAACAGAAGCATAAAGTTTCAAGCAGGTTAGTTTCAAAGTACTGTGACTGCAGTGAAGTAAAGGATTTCACCTTTGTCTCCCACATACCTCCCCAGAACACCACAATTGTCTGTGTTTGCTCAGCTTCCACAAACAAGAGCCTTTCACAGGGAGCATTCAGAGGCATTTCAGCCCACCTCCCCCTGCCCCCACCCCGGATTTACAGAAAGTTAGTTTGCAAGCTATTCTTAAATCAATCAACCAGCTTCTTGTGCCTATCAATCACACCCCTCCAAAAGTGCTCATAGGTCTCTCTGTCCTGAAATTCCTCATTAAAGATCTACTTCTCAACTTTGCAAATCCGTTTGCATTTCTGAGACCATCTTTCTTTGGCGTTTACAGCTCAGGGCACTGAGAAGCAAAGATCGTTTCCAAGGCTCCTAGTAAAGAACAGCCACTGCTGCAAAGGCCATCATCATCATCATCACCACCACGTGACAATGTGTTGAACAGGGTCACACTGCACGAGGAAGAAAATTAAAGGCATTTCTTTACAGATGCTTTCTGTGTCACACTTCCATTCTGAGTTAAGGTCAAAAACCTTTTTGCTTTACAGAAGAATTATATATAGTCAATCACATAAGATAACAGAGCATCCAAGTATATGGTTCAGGGAAAATGAGGTCTTAACAATTGTTTTGTGAAGGCAAAATTTTGTTTTATTTGAGTTACTGAATCGTCAAGTGTGACACCCTCTTCAGTTGTTCCATAAACTCCATTTCCCTCAGATCACAAGACAGGGTTACACTTCAGGAGGTGAGATGCAAGGCAGAAAGGGACTCAAGATTTTCTTCAGACTGGAGAGAACCTTTCCTGGGTCTCCCTCAGGATGCAGAGTTTGTGGGCTATTACCTCTGTATCTGTCTGAAAACAGTCCTGGCAACTACCTTTCTACCCTGATAGGCTATTTTTTGAAGAAGAAAGTGTATTTTTCCATTAGCATACACACACAGCCTCTGTATGTTAACAGCCCCCATGAGTACACATTAAAGACCCTGAATACCAGACACTTATAAAACATATTAGCCAGGTTTTCAAGTATTTGTCTCCAGCCCTTTTTTTTTTTTTTGCCATCTGATTCTGTATTAATTAGAGCAGCATTTCTTTCAGGATTTGCTTTGGAGATCATCCTCTTGTTTAATAAAAACTAGTAAAGATTTAACTCTTTGTATATAAATGTTCTCTGTTGCTAACAGACACATTGCCATTACAGTACTTGCAAGACACCATCACAATGAAGTGTTATGAGTAGAAATACTTAACACACACCTGAATATATGCCCTGTAGAAGACTAGCACCAAACTCTGGTATTAAGCATATCATTCACCTAGCCTTTAATTCCACCAAACTCCTTGCATTTTTCTTCTCACCTGTTGCTCTTTCTCCCTGCCCATCAGCCATCTCCTTACAGTGTGGACTGAAGCTGAACCTCCTCACAAACCCTGTTTCTCAGGCTGCACACCAATACCACTGCCTTTCTGCCACCACAGCTTCACAACAATTTCTTTCCACAGGCAGTCATTCCTTCATGTCTCCCTGTGCAGAAGGGGATTCAAAAGACAAGCGCCACAGGGTGTAGTTAAAGAGTACCTTGTCTTCAGTAGCAAAGTTGGCTCAAGATGCTTCACCACTGCTTGCTCCTGAGCTCACACTGCAGTTCAACTCCTGCAACTTTGGGGGGGGTGCATTATAAACCAGGTGGCTCAGGTTATACCCAGCATTAAGCTTTTAGTTGTTTGGCTGTTTTGGTTTTTATCTAAACCAAATCCATTTCACTCACTTCAGAGTGCACACCCACAAAGCACCTGAAAAGCCCAACTTCATTTGAAGAACAGGCTGCAAATTGCAAAGCACGGGAAGGAACCAGCAGTCAGTGGGGAATAGGGATTGGCAAAGCTTTATTGCTAAAAACAATGTATCATGAAACTCTACCCTGAATCTGACTTGCTCCATCTCCTTTGAGAGTATAATGTGTGTGCTAAATCAAAACATGGTGCTTTGATTCTAGCAAGAGCACATCAGGAGCTGGATTGATGCAGAAAAAGCCACCATGCTTGAGGCAAAAGGCTGCCTCTCCAAAGCCTCCTAGATTTCCTCTCCTTCCCAAAAAGCCTTTGTCTTTCTTATCTGCCCAAACCCTCCCCCCTTTACCCCAGCAAATCCTCCAAATACCTCTTCAGCTCCTCCTGCCACCATCCCCTATTCTTCCTGCTGCTTGACAGGCTAGTTGCCAACCTTCTTGCTGCACTCACGTGGCCTCTCAGGCTTGTTTTTATGCTGATGAAAGTAATGTGATTTCTGGGACCCTCTGGAGACTGTTACAGACACCAATCAGATACCAGTGAAGTCTCACTATCTTCTCTCTGAAGGGTGGCACTGTTAAGATTGTAGGGCCATACTCAGGCAGCCTGAATTTCCTCCAGGCATTCTGGTGTTTCCCAGCTGGCTTTAAACAGCTCTGATCAATGCAATTCAGACTGGATTAATCACCTTTATTAAATCCTCTGAAGTGCCCACCTCCCTCCAATAAATAGACACAGTGACCCAGGCAGAATTTTAGTTAACAGAGTATGGCCCTTCACACTATTAAGCAATCAGTGCATACCACTCCAGCTAAACATCAAGTTTGGGCCATCTGTACTGATGTGAGAGCTCATTTACTCCCAACTTACTCAAAAACTAGGGTGTTGACTTACAATGGTAGGTTACCTTTCTTTCAGATATTTGCTTCTAAGGCTTTTCTACTACTAAGTAAAATATTAACTGTCATGCTGGCCAAAGGAGAAGCAAGCAGGAAAGCTACTTCCCTTTAATGGGTGGTAACTCTTCTTTTCATTGACCCTGTCCAGATACTATTTCAACATGAGGAAATCCAACCACATGTCTACAGAAATACCAGCATGCAGACAGTCAAGAACTTTCCTGGGTTGCTGGTGTCAGAAGGACAGCATAGTACATGAAGGCATGAAAGCTTAGGGGAATTTGGGGAGGAAAAAAGTGAAGTAGGAATGAGGATAGAGACTGGTTATAAAGGAAAAAGCTGGGAAGAACAGAAGATACTTGACATCAGCAAGGTTGAGTACCAGCATTTAGAACCTATTCTAATGGGAGTGTATTATCTTTAAAGCGTTAAGTTTTCCTTTAAAAAAATTGCAATTGGGCATGAAAATAAGCTTTTCCAAGTCTTAGCATAGATCTGTTCTGCTACCAGCTGAACCATCAGTTCAAGAGGACCACAACAGTATATGGCTTTAAGAGGAGTTAAAGATCAAAGATCACCATCCACTGAGAAGTTAGTTGTGAGAAATTGTTCTGTATGATTAGAGGCACATAGGCAGGTGCTTCCACCCTCCCAGTAGGCTAAAGAACAGCAAGAGAACTACAGCTTAACTATTTCTGTAGCTCTCCAGCCTCTAGGCAGTGTTGTTTTGAGCTCTGTGCTGCCATGGCTAGACTACCTTCTGCTTTAAAGCTATCTCCTGCAAGCCTACATTAAACAGCAACCACAGTGCAGTGCATACAGCCAGTGAAAAACCCTGCAGTCCCCAGCACTGAGGACAATTATCCTTGAGCTCCTGTGTTTATGAGTACAGCTAGTTAGCAGATACTTTTTTTTTTCTCTGTCAAAAACTGTTACACTGGGAAATCATTAGTCAATGGTTAAAACCACAGCTTCAGCAAACCACAACTAGAATACAGTTGAGGTAACAGAGGATACATTCCTTTCACATACACAGCATGACACTTGGTCTTACAGGACATTATGAAGCAAAAAAGGTAGTCAATGGCAAGTGTTACAGTATTTGCTTATGCTGTAAGAACATCTAGGAGTCCTGGTCAAGCAGTCCACAGTATGTTAACTTGCACATAAATTCAGAGTAAGATTGATCCCTTTTCCCCAACAGCTACAAAATTGGTAAAAAAATTACTTAACTCTACTAGAATTAGAAAGAAACAGAGGATATTCACAATGCCTCCACTCCCATCAGGAATTTAGGGTAGGGTGTACTGAGGATTACTGGTCCAGTGTAACAGTCTCCTGCTTTCAGCAATGCCTCCAGATATTGATACGAGATCAGCAGCCCACCAGACAAAAGTCACTTTATCCCACATGGAAATACATTAACCAAGGTAATCTTTAAGCAAAAAAAGCACTGGCCCTGTGTGTCCCTCCCCACCCCCCAGCTGAGGGCAAAGATAACCCAGATGCCTGAGAGTGGCAGTTCCAATGCAGAATTTTTGCCACAGAAAAGCACAGAACATCTCAACTGCATCAGACTCAAGATGACCACCAACATCATTTTATGACCCAGCTTCACACGTTGCTGTATGCTGAGCTCCAGCATGCTGAGCTTCAGCATGCATCCAGAGGCCCTGCTGATACAACCTTCCCTCCACATCTTAATCTGGACAGTTACACCTTACACCGAGTGCTCTGGCTTGTCTATATCTATATCTGGGCTGACACCAGTAAAGTGTCTTAGAGCTGCATATGCCACTTCATACCCAGACGGGAAGAACACACAAATCCAGGTATCAGGAGTTTTGTATCACCATACCTTCATGCTGCCAGCTGGGGATCTAGTTATTGCTAAGCCAAACAGAAAGCACTTAATTGCTAGTGTGTAGAGTTTTTTTTTATTCCTATTGCTGAGTTAGCTCTGGTGCTGCACCACAAGAGCAGTGGCACTGCCAGGACTGAACTAAGGAAGTTTCCAATAAATATAGGTTACCACCTTCTAAAGACAGCATCCTTTTATTTCACTGAGGCTGTCATACAGCCTTCAGCAATTACTTGCTAACTCTCTCAAAACTTCCCATGCAATTGTCAGCCTGCTCAATGTCTCAGTTTCCCAGACATGAAACTGCAGACAATAAAATCTCACCATCTCACAAGGCTGTTCTGAAATGCTCCAGTACAATTACAGGTTTCACAGGCTCCTACTTTGTTATCAGTGGACCAAGACAGATAAGTGCCAGCTCAAAGTTGGAAGCACAGAGCTCGAATTCAATCACACAGGGTGTTCCTGCTACCTGACACAGAATACAGCTCCATACATTGCTATAGCTTTAATACAGAGTTCAAACTGCAAGAAGATGCAGCTTTGAACACAGACTTTGGCAGTCAAAATCCTTTAATTTCACCATTACAGGTTGCTTCCAGCTATTTTAATTTTACAGAAGTATATTAAAAACTTCAAGGCACATGCAGCTGGAACACTCTGAAATACCAACAACTCTACTTCTTTCCTAAAAAGTTGAATAAAGATCAAAAGAGCAGTCTGACAATCACAAAAGCCTGTATGATCCTTTCTAGTAGCTCTTAAACTTTGTTCTGAACACCTATCTCCAGATCAGAGTGGAAACTGGAGAAGAGCTGTGACAGAGGGATTACAGTAGATCTGATTTGACACAAGAACAGACAAAGACTAATCAGGAACAGGAAACTTCTGACAGTTGCAGGTCCCAACACTGCAAGTATTGTACTTTTCTTCCACTCAAGTTTGTTAAAATAGGAGGCATTCTTTGCTCTAATTAAACTCAGTGTGAAACCCAGAGATGGCCTTTAACACAACAGATTAGGACCTAATATGTATGCAGTTAAACATTAAAAATTAAAGAAGTATGCTAGTGAAATATCAACATTAAGGGTTCAGTTCTACCCCTTGTGACTGTCCCATATTCATGCCCCTAGACAGGTTTAACAATTTCCAACCATGCCTGGAAACACCCATAGCTATTTTACCAGCCTGCAAGTAGTGGAGTTTTACCATCCTCCAGAACGTCTCTGCACAAAATTCACTTCACTTGTGGAAAACAGGAAATCAGAAGTGCTGGTGGTGCCTGAAGGCACAACAAGACCACACAAGTCCTATTAGAATTTGGCTGCTGTCAGCCATTTTGCACCCATAAACATTTCCTTCAAAATGTGCCACTTTGAAAGAAAGTGCCCCTTTTCCCATATATTTAAAGGAAGTTTTATGCTCCCAGCCATGAAAATAGCAGCTTTTTAGTTATTACATTTTTGTGTTTTTTTTTTTTTATCCTGTTATTTAATTTCCTTCCCTATAGACCTGAGCAAATCACAGAATCACAGCATTGTAGGAATTAGAAGGGACCTCAAGAGATCATCAGGTCCAACCCCCAAATGTCTACATCCCCCCTGCAAATCTGCCCACTCCCACTTTAGTATAACTTTTCCTACAAAACTGGCAAGTCACTTTCACACAGAGACAGAACTTGCACCCTTTTGGAAATACTGCTGTGCAGCTTTTCCTTGAGTGTGTATTTTGCTATCATTCCTTTTATCAAAAGTAAAGACAAAAGCCAACTTTTTCCTTTTCAAAGAAGCTATCATAGGAAGAAACGTTTGCATGAGATAAGGAATGGAATTATTTTTCAGCTTTCTTTTATCAACAGAAGGTGTTTCTCTTTTTCCACATTCCTTCTGTTTTGACAGCACCTTATCTCTCCTCATATATCATCACTTCCAAGTTTTTCCTTACACAAGCTGATGTTTAGCCAGGCAAGAATCACAGTTCTTTCAGGCAACTCATCAGTCATCATTAAATAACAATTAGAGGCATTGAGGACCAGAACAAGGAAAACCATCAAAATAAAAAACAAAGATTCCACCCTTGGTGCAGCAGTTCTGGGACCATTGATTTCATTGGAACTACTGACTTGAGTAACTCCAAGAATCAACTTGTAAAGCACACTAACTGGGCTTATGCAGTTACTAAGAATTTGTACTTGTATCTCAAAGTGCAATCTTTCCAGCTACTGAGATCTTCTGCCTCACCTTTTTCACCCTACTGCTACTTTTCAATTACTTTTTGCACAAATTAAATGAGGTTGCCCAAGAAATCTGCTTGGTTTAGCTTCAAAGGATGCAAAACAGCAACAGAGTTATGGATCCAAGTTTCACTTGGTTGCCAGAACTAGCCTTGTCAGGGCAGAATTAATTCCTCTAGAGAACTGCTTTAATTGATAGCTTTTCATTGTTCCATTTTAAAGCTCTGATATTTTCAATCCTTCTACCAATTGCGAGACTGACGGTTCTAGGGACTGAAGACTCACAGAAACTCCAACACATGCAGAGGAATTGCAACTTCATGGGTCTGCAAATGTGTTGGAAGCTCCACCTGGAAAATGTTATTGCAATGTCTAGCTGATGCATGGAGGTGCTTCCTTCCGGACTGAGGCTTGGCCCACCACTGCCTCATCCTCTATGCTAAGCCTAACACAACCACACATAACCCCTTCTGCTTTTGCTCTTAGGGCTTTTCAGGGTAAGTATTTGGCAAGCAGCACTTCCAGGCTGAAAAGTGGAGCTCAAGAGATACCAATGTAGGAAAAATAAGGGTTAAGACTGTGCAAAGTACATACCACCTCAAGCATCCTTGACCACATGTCCTGTACATTAACCAGAGTAGGACTTCTCAATGGACCAAGGATTTCAGACACCACAGGAACACAATCAGCTACCAGCTACTGCCATGAGCTAAGCAAGCACTCCTGCCCTTACTCAAACATGTCCCTCACCTTTTATTTCAGGGCTTGAGTACTCATTCCTCACGCTATCTTATCCAGCCCCGATACTCTGAAATACACTTATTTCTGACTCACACCTCTCGTTTCCTATTCCCCCTGTAATTCTGAGGAATGTTTCCAGTGTGTGATCAGATGCTCACAGGACCTGTCAGTTTTACTGATGCAAGCTGTTTACCTTCATCCAGCTCTCTTAACATCTGTAGGCGTGTCACAAATTACCTGTAAATGCGGAAGCCTTTATTTTGCTCGGTGTTTTAGCCGGTCAGGTACTTCACATAACGTGCTTACAAAGAGTTGCTGGGAGAAGGCGAATTTAAAAAAAAAAGAGTGATTGTTAGACGTTAAATGCGTAGCGAACAACAGACAGGAGCATTCCCGATTAAAACCGGTCGCGGGAGCTGGAGCACCCCCTCTCACGCCTAAGCGCGGGAAGCGAAACAGGCTGAGCGGGGATCACTCCTCAGGCACAGGGGTGCAGCGCGCCCGGCTCCCCGGGCAGACCCCGCTCCCTCCCGGCGGCGGCAGCGCTGCCAGAGCTCCCAGCTCCGCTGCAGAGGACTCCGACCCCGCGTCAGGGCACAAGAAGTGCGGCTGCCCAAGGGGACAGCGGCCCGGGCCCTCCCGGCTACCACCGAGCTCTCTCCTCGAGTAGGACAGGCGGGAACAGCCTCCCCCGCCGGCCCAGCCGCCAGCTCGCCCCCTCCCGCCGCGCCCCTCACCTGCCTCAGCAGCGCCCGCAGCCGCAGGACGGGATCAGCCCCGTCGGGAGCTCCCGGGGCCAGGCACCGCGGGCAGGCCGGCGGGGCTCAGCTACGGATCCGGTAGTGCCTGAAGAACAGCCAGCGCCAGCTTCACCGCCCCAGAGCTTTAAGGTCCCTCCCCGTTCACCTGCCGCCTCTTTTAACACGCCCCTCGCCCGCCTCCGCCCGCGCTGGGCTCTTCTGGCCGCCCGTGGAAGAGGTGGGGAGTTCGGGGCGGGGCTGGGCAGTCATTCTTACAGCCGTGTCCTGGAGAGGGGAGAGCACGGAGAGCAGGTCTTTGAAGGCGAGGGGAAAAGAGCCAAAACGAAGGGCGGGACGGACGGCTGAACCTAGCTTGGGAGAGCAGGAGGCGGGGGAGGTGGGAGAGCTGGGAGAGCTCCCCTCCACCGCCCCGAAGACTCTTCCCGCCGCCCCGGGCCTGGTTTGAGGTTGTTGGGGAAGAGATGAGTGGAAGGGAAATGAAGCTAACAGCAGATGTGTGGGTTTTTTTCACAGGAAGTTAATATCTGTTTAAGATAACAGGGTCGTATTTCTATCTTGGAATCCAGGCATTCAAAAGGGCCTTGGGACAAGAAAACCCCGACAACAGCAGCAACAAAAAAAAACCCCAGAAAAAAACAAGAACAAACCAGGCCTTTTCTCTTCAGAATCATTAAGGAATTACTGGCCAAAGACAGAAGGAAGAGGCAGTAGTCTTCAGCTTTTTGAGGTTTATTTTCAAGTGTGATTGAAATGCTACAGCAGTGCCCTGCAAACTCACAGGCTTTCACCAAGCTGCAAATATTTGTCACTGCAAAGACCTATTTTGGAAAGTTTTCTGTTTCCAAGGAATACAGTTGCTGAGGAAACAATTTACTTCGGGTTCAAAAATCTCTGCCCGAAAGGGAATTCTCCGTTTTGCACGCATGCACATCAAAGTAGATAAATGGGTTCTAATCCTTTTAACCAAACGTCCAAAGGAAATGTATGGCACAACTGCAACAACAGCAGTACATTTGCTCAAGGTTTGGGTGAAAAATGCATATGCTTGCACTTGTTTGGAGTACCTGCATAAGGGGTCAAATGATAAACAATTTCCTGCTAAATTCCTCTGCTTTTTATCTCTGCGTCCTAGAATCAAAAAATCCCAGGGAAAATCTTTTGCAAGACTCGATGGTTTAATTCATCTCATACTCAGGAAGAACAGGTAGAATTCCTAGCACAAGCAACTTGACCTTGTACTTGAAGGGTAAGAAATTGCCATCAGCTGTGGTTCAAACAGCCTCTGTCTCTGGTGCTCATCTTTCTGCCCCTGCCCCTTAGCCTTGTGCTTAGATCCATGCAACCTGCGTGTTAGGACCACAGGAGAACTAATCTCAGGAGGCCTCTTGTCCAACCTCCTGGTCAAAGCAGGGCCAAGTCTTACCTCTTAGCATTCAATAGTTATACCCCATCTGTGGGGGACCCAGCACTTGCTACAGCTGGAGTCAGTTCACTACAGTAACTCTAGGAGCAGGCCAAAGGTATATGATCCTACGCTGAGCTAGACAAGCAATAAATACCTGAGGCCTGAGTCTTCCTGCATTCACTGATGTCTGTGGGAGTTGTGCATTCAGGTGACGTTCAAGGTTCATGTGTTCAGCATGTATTAGGGAGGGAGGTGTCTCCGGACCTGTCCATGCATCTGCACTTGGCAAAAGGGGAAACCTATTTCCTAATGTTAGAAGAGACATCCAGAATTTGTGTGGTGGTCACTTTCCAGCTTGATTCAGTGACCTTGAAAAAGTAAAACATGTCCCATCTCTATCATTCCAAGTCAAGATACTTGAAACACTGGCTGCAGTGGAGGATTTTGAGTTTTGCACTCCAGGCTGAGTTTGCTGCCAAAAAGAGGGTGAGGATTTTTTTCATTGAGAAAAGTACTATGAAAAGCTGGCAGAGACAAGATCCTATGGGTCTCACTGTGAAATTACCCTAAAGGAGATGACCTGTGGGCAGAGGTACTGTGTGGAATCTCTCCAAGCTGTCTTGCATTAGGTCTTCATTGCACTGCCTTTGGGAAGGTGCTACAGTTGGAAGCCAACACCCGGTGTTTATCCCAAGGCAGAAACACCCAGTTCTGGCAGCAAAGAGAAAGTCTTTGGTGATGTTCTGTGTTTCAAAAATAAGACAATATCGAGCTAACCATTCTTTAGCTGGAGCCATGGAAGGGGGCACCGGGTGAATAGGTGGCAGGAGCAAGGGGCCAGGTTCTCTTCTGCTGGGTAACTTTTCTGACTGTCATCTGTTGAATGCTAGTTCTCTGACCTGGTAACATAGCGTGCTCTTCGATTATAAATGATGATGCAAGGGATAGAAAGAATGAGATGTGTCACTGCTGGAAATTTAAGGAATAGAAAAAGGGTTTCCTAGTCTTAATCACAGGGTTTGCCCTGTAATTATGGGGAAAAAATGAAATATATTTAGTAATTGACTACTTAGTAATCAGAGCTAATTTATACCTACTCCTTCACAGGTGAGGAACATTTTGTATATTATTTAGCCAGCATATAAGAACTGTTTGATAAACCTGTGAAATAAATGCATGTACATTTATTGCTTTTGAATTATGACAACCCCTCTTCCTGAAATAGCTGCAGGTGTGCTTGAGTATATTTTGTTTGTTGATATAATTTTGAAATAAACATAGAAACTATGTATTATTTATAAGCAAAGGAGAAAAATTAAAGTTAAAGGGTTCAGAAATTCTGTGATGATTTGTGTGTGTGTGTGTAATCCAACTTCTGTCTTATTAGTCAGAAGGATAAAAAAAAAGGAGAGAAGACCTCACCAGGAGGTTTCATTTCCATTTTCCATGGCAGCAGACAGCTGCTCCAACGTTGTGGTTTGAGATTGACAGTGGGAAGTTTTGGTTCCTGCAAACTTCTGGTTCCTTTCCAGACCTTCACATCTCTAATTAGACTCTTGTCACCTTCTGACTATTTTAGCAGTTAGGGGGGATGGGAGAAAGACAATCAATCCCAGTCCTCTGTGTGAAACTACTGTGCAGTGTGTCTCGAAGTGCACACTCTCCTGTGGCACATTGATTAGGAGACAACAGGCATGCATATGGTACTGATACTGTAGGACTGGTATTATATACTAAGTCTCAGACCAAGCCCCATTCTTGTTGTATGCTGCTCTGGGAGCTGCTTTTCTTCAGCTTTTATTTTCAGTTTAATTTACTGGCCAACTCTCCTACAGGGATTGTGTTGGCCCTCAGCAGGTCCCAGCAGCTCACCTAACCAGAAGTGACACCCAAAGTCACTTCCTTTTCAGTATGGTTACTTTAATGACAGTATGTAAGATCATAAAAGTTGCCCATGTAATATCACCGTTGATGAACCATTGCAGCTCCTCAAGCATTTGAACTGCTGTGACAAGCAGGACTTTTCCCCACCTGCCAGGGCCTTACTGGACCTCTTGCAGAACAATTAGGATTGCATCTTCCTTTAATAATAGGGCAGATGGCTGTCTCCCTTATCTTTTTGACTTCAGATTGTCCTCTTCCATGAGACCTTTTTTGATTTTCCAACTGGTTCATGAAATACTGCAAGAGAAACACAGGTTCTTTCCTGCTAAGGTAACTCCACAATCTCAGTGATGTTCCCTGCTGGTGGAGACAGAAGGAACAGGAGAGAAACAAAAAACCCGCCCCAACCCCAAATGGGGTCAGCCTGACTCACTCTAATCCATGTAATTTACACTTTTCACTTCAAAATGGGCATAGGCCACTGTTTCAGCACATAGCTGTGCTCTTCCAGGATGCCACTGGGAAGTGTACCTCTCCTTCATGGTAGATAGGGTAGACTAAATCATCGTCAGACACCCACCAGAACTTCTCAATTAACTTCTTAAGCTGACAGCTCTGGATATCCAGCATCAGCTTGATCTGAAAGGAAGGGCTTTATCCTAAGGCAGCCCAGTAATTTCTGCAGTGCTATTGCTAATTTGGAAGCTGACAGTTTCCATCTCCCCACCCCTTTGGTTTAATACAAATATTTCATCAGACCAGCTGTAGTCTGCTGTGTCCTTCTTTGCTCTGGGCAAAGGGGGACAAGAAAGACTGTCACCGGCAATGCACAGTTGCTGTTATGATGCTTCTCCTGGAGTGGGCAGCTGCAAAGAGAGTCCTACATGTCCATCCCATCCTCCTCCTCCTCCTCCCCCCACAGTGGCACCTAGCCCAGGCTCTGGATGGATCCGTGGAGGCTTCCAGCTGATTTAATTAGCTCATTGTTCCCCAGTTCAACTTAATTGAGTCATTGTTACTAGATTTAACTGACTGATTGCTGCCTGACTTGATTTAATTAATTACTGCCTGACTTGCTGTGTAAGCAAGGGCTTACTGCCAGCTAGCAGTGTGGCTCCTGACCCACGCTGTCTATTGCTGCTCTGCCCCCTCTGTCAACCTGCTGTTCTCATGGGACCTGATCTTAGATCTCCTCTATCCACATCCTCCATTCTGTTCCTGCTTCTCCACTATGTTTCTTTCCCAACTCAAGGAGCTTCTCTTGCTCATCCTCTAATCCTCCTCTTCCTTCTCTTCTGCTTGCCCTAGGCTTTAGCCCCGGGCTCACCTCCAAGTTCCCTCCCAGACCTTTCAGCACTGCATCCCACAGTAACCCTCACTGCTGTGATTCCTCTAAAGCTGCTCTTGAGCTCCCCTAAAGGCTTCGTGTTTCACTTGTATCATGTGTCCCAGGTTGCCCTTCCTGTAGTGGAATTATTTTATCTAACTCCACCTAGCAATCCTACATGGACAGCAGTGCTTTTCTGGTTCTTTCCTTTTTCCTTCATTTCCACTACTTCCTGTACCTGTCTTTCTCTTCCTTTAAGGTATCATGCAGAAGCCTCTCCCCTTGTCGCATGCTACCCAGCATCATCTAAGTTCTTGGTTCTTATTTCTTCCCTGCCCTGGATCCATTCACTTCCTTTGAGAATTCCGAGTCTGCTGTAAAGATATCTTCTCTGATTGCTCCTTAGCTCATACTTAGGCCTCTTGTTTTCACCCACAGTTTTTTGATGATGGTTCAGGTTTCTTGCTGACTTTCCGCTCTCTGCCTCTCACTTCATTTCACAGTCTCCACAGATCTCCTTCACTTTTCCCTCTGCAGGTCCCTTTTTCTCCATCCAGCAGAAAAAATGAGATATAGTTATATCTTGTTCTCTTTTCTCTGCTGTTCTGCTCCACTATCCATCTGAAACCAATGGTAGGCATAGATCTGCGCTTCTGCAAGCAGAGAATTACTGTTTTTCAAAGTAGATGTGTCAAGTTGTAAGTCTGTGTTTATGTTAATGATAAGCATGAGCCCAGGCTTCCCCTTGGCCAACTCAATTCAGTGCACACAGCTGAAGTCAGGTCTACCTGGGTGCACAGTGCCTTGTGTGAGCACATAGAGGAGGGCCATGAAGATGATTGGGGTCCTGGGGCACGTCTCCTGTGAAGACAGGCTGAGAGAGTTGGGCTTGTTCAGCTTGGAGAAGAGAAGGCTCTGGGAGACATAATTATGGCATACCAATACTTAAAAGGGTCCTACAGGGAAGTGAAAGAGGGATTGTTCATCAGGGAGTGTAGTGATAGGACAAGGGGTAAGGACTTCAAGTTGAAAGAAGGGATATTTAGATTAGACAGTACAAGGAAATTCTTTACTGAGGGCAGTGAGGCCCTGGCACAGGCTGCCCAGAGAAGCTGTGGCTGCCCCCTCCCTGGCAGTGTTGAAGGCCAGGTTGGATGGGGTTTTGGGCAACCGGGGCTAGTGGAGAGTATCCCTGCCCATGGCAGGGTGGCTGGAACTAGATGGTCTTTGAGGATCCTTGCAACCCAAAGCATTCTGTGATTCTATGATACCCGGTTGGCCCATCCTCACTCTCTTTATTTACTCATTTTCTCTCTTTTCTCTGTTGTAAAATGCCTTGGAAAAAAGTTGAAGAAGGATTGCTTCCCTGTCCAGCGTAATCCCCATCACGCAGTGGCCCCTGGGAACAGATTCAGGGTATGTTGTCTCTCCTTCCTCTGGTTCTTTCTTTTCACTAATATGCCAATGCTTTCTTGAAGAGAGGTTCTCACTGTCTACAAAAACACCTCCCTGTCCCTCTCTTCCCCTCCAGCCTTTAAGGGACCTCGACTCATCCTGTGCTGCATGGCTGATGCTCTTCAGTTCCACTTGCAGTGAGTTAACCTGTCTCTGCATTACTCTGCATGCATGTTAAAGCTATTGTATTTCTAGGGCATTTTTGGTGAGAATCCTCTGGTTTCTAGATGCTGGACACCATTGATTTCAAATACCCTGGAAGATGCTTTGAGGCAACTGGGTCTTTGGGTTCTTGAAAATTGATCACACAAGTTTTCCTTTCACCCAAAGCTTTTAACTGTTTGTTTCTTTCAGCTACAAATTAATTTCACTTTGTTTCTTTTCCTTACAGGCTCCTGAACCTGAGCACATTTCTCTAAGGGAGACCAGGCAGGATACGCAGCTCCTGTCTACCCTAGTTAATGCAACACTGTCATATTCCCACTGCTCTAACATCTGTTCTCTCTTCTAGATCAACAACCCCCTTTGAATTAATCCTTGCAGGTCCTCCTGTTGTTGGCTTCAGCTCATTTGCTTGATTCACAAAGGCCGTCTGGCTTTACAGCTGTTACAGATGCTGGCAATGCCTCTCGCACTACTAGTGGATGAAGGGATGACACTCAGCCCTCTTCTCGTGAAAGCTGGTGCCAAACCTCTCATAAAATGTTATGGGAACAGGACCGAGCCACAGACTCACTCCATTCTCCATGATGGTAATTAAAATAACGTTAAAATTAGCTCTAGAGTTAGCGGGTGTCGTGCTTCTCCATGTCCTCCATCCTCTGCATTTGGTAAGTCACCTTTTGGACAGTGGTTCCATTCACTGAGCTGACAGATGAAAACCAGGGATGCTCAAGGCTTCTTGTTGGGTGGAGCACTCCTAAAAAGAGAGAGAAATGGGGACAACTGCCCTTCAGTGTACAGCTGGCCTTTCTGTTTGTAACTGCAGAGCACCTGTGGCAAGAACAATCGCTGCACAGATGGTTAGCAGAAAGTATTTATGGACTTTTACCTGTATTTGGTGGGAAGTATTTTGTCCTTTTCTACAATGTTAATGATAGCCTGAAGTTGTTCCTTTTCAGCTCCACCCTGCACTTCAGGGAATTCTGTTTGGGAAGAAACTGATAGCAAGCACACTGCACTTCCTTCAGAAATTGTAAATGAAGTGAAATCTGTCACTTCACTGCAGGCTTATCAGAGGTTTTTGTTGGTGTCATTGCATTGCTGTAATTATTGATGTGATATAGATGATAAAGAGAAGGACAGAGATTAAAACCCCAGAAGTTTTACAAGATTATTTGTGCAAATTATTTTATTTCAAACTGAGAAACAATCATTTTTAAGCATCTTGATGCTCTTGCACACAGGGAAGACTTGTTGCCTTCTGAATGGGTACATGGTTCTTCCCCTTCACGTAGACGATGTGTAGCTCAGAGAGGTCACCCTGTCACCTGGAATCCTTGTGCCACCTTCCACAGTGTGCAGAACAGTGCCTGGAGCTTGGAGAGGGGCATGGGGTGCTGCTTCCCTGCGCAGTGCTGTGTGAGACACTCACCATGATGCAGTCATGACAGACAGTACTGGTTATGCACTGGAAGGTTGCTGATGGGGTTTTTTTTCCCCACATAAGGAAACCTGAAGACTTTTCTCTCTTCCTCTCTCTTCACCCTGTAGTTTTTCTTCCTCTCCATTTCACATTACGAGCCTGTGGTGAAGGACAAGGCATCTCTCTGGCTTGCCCTGATGGGAGTTAGGATTGGTGGGTGAGTGGCTGCTTCGCCCTGCATCTCCAGAGCTGCAGAAGCTCCTCATACAAAGCAGCAGCAGCAGTTTCCAGCAGCAACTTCTCTTTCCACCACAGCATCCTCCTGACTTCCCTTAGTAATGTCTATGCCAGATGATTTTTGTAATCTCAGGACACCTACCAACATGCCAGCCCTTAGTTAACATCGGTACAGCGATCTGAAAAGGCCAAATCGTACACGCCTTGCCTTAGATGTGCACATCAACAGAAGTGCTGTTCCTCCCATGCATACTAACAATACCATCTGCAGATGTCACCATAGTATGTTCAAGAGTTGAAAATCTTCCAGTGGAAGCATGCTGATAATTATCTTCTCTGACTCTGGGCAGGGGTGGTTGAATACCCCTAATTTGGAAAGCATTGTTAGACTCTTCTGAAAGAAGAGCCGGAGGGGCCTTGCTGGGGACATCTCATTGAGGCAACATTTCAGGGGTTAGATTAGGGGGGGTCTATGTAGGTCACAGAAAATTAAATTAGCTCAATCTCACCTCACACATAACTTGATAGTAAAAGTCGCTGTCTGGAAGAGCTGAGTGAACACTACAGCAGAGTTTGGGCAAAGGGGTTAAACCACTTGTACGTGCTCCTGGTTGACAGCCAGTAAGAGACACGAATCTGGGAAACAATATGTAAATGCAAAGCTACATAAGTACACAAAGTGCCTGTTTTCCTGCCTGAGTGCCTTAGCCAGGCAGAGTAGATATTTATAACCCTCTAGTTCAGCTACTTCAGTTTCACAGGATCCAGGCATCACACAAAAAAATGCTCTTCCTCTAAAGATCTGCCTTTTTCCCCCACCCCATTCCTATTAAATGTTTACATGTTTTATGCAGCTGTGCAAAGAACAATGAACCATATTCTGCAGGACAGAGGCTCTGTAAATTAAACCCTAAATGTGAGCTGATAAGGGCCTGCAGACTTTAGCCTTGGAGACATAATGTGCACAGGAGCTTATGAAATGCAAAGGAAGAGCCACAATGAATTAGCAGCAAAGTTCCTGAATGACTTGGCTCCTTCAAATGCTTTGCTGTCTTCTTCCATGGCTCTGTGTAGAAACTGTGTAATCACAGCTTTCATATGTATTTTATACTGTAATATGTGTTTCAGCCATGAGAGACCATGCTTGCTTTTGGCAAAAAGGATGGTCAAGGTTAGAGTTTATTTACAGGTCTTTGACTTTGCCCCATTGGTTGGTAACTGCAGCTGCATATTCACTTCCAGATCTATAATTGGTCATAAAACCCAGCTCCAAATACAGTCTGTTGCACTGACATTTCCACTTTGTAAATGATCATATCTAGAAAAGTCATTATTTAGCTTCCTGTTGGAAGTATAATATGAATGCCAGTCTTCAGAGCTCCAGGTGGGTATTTTCCCTGATGCCCCTGGAGCTATGAGGGTCTGACAGATATTGTCATATGTCCACAAAATCATTCAAAGGAACCATTTAGAGGAACAGATAGATATTCATCTACTTACAAGTTTGCAGATTCAAGCCCTATATCAGCGAATGGCATCACCTCAAGCCCATGTGATAGAGATGCACAAAGTGACAGCTGTTCTCATGTGAGGACAAATATTCCTGAACATCTTTGGCCATAGTGAAAAACAGGCTCCTTCTTCATGCAGAATGGAAGCCTCAGAAGTAATTCACATTCTTCCTCATGACTTAAAGGCAACATTCCTCATTTATTTGTTGCCTGTTCCCAGACTTCCAGGATGAAAAAGGAGCACGCTTTCCTGGAGCTTGCCAGCTTTCCCTGGTCTGCTGGGATAGGCCACCTTTATCATATCTGAAGGCATGCTGGGCCAAAACACAGCATGGGCTTTTGCCTTACTAGCTATTAAAAAAAATCATGACATTACATTCCTCCCTTGCACCTCATGGATGAAATGAGAGAGCAGGTAGGAGCTTTTCAAGGGAGCACAGGGTTTAACCCTGACAAGGTCCATGTGATTGCAGCTCCAGGGGTGTCATGGCTCTTATCCTCCTACCATCTTCTTTCTTTCTTCCCACACATCTCCCTGCTTCTTGCTTGGGACATGTTACTGCTTTTATACCTTTTAGGCCAAGAGCAAGAGTTTTCGCCCGTTCTCACAAGCATTTTGGTTATCTAAGCAGCTCGACAAGCAGTGGCAAAATAATAATGGGTTTCCACGAGTTACTCCAAATGGATCATGACTTTGAATTAATGATTTTCAACAATCAAGTGAAAGATTTTGCCATGACAGCTCCTGGGTTTGAACAGGAGGCGTTCCCAGCCTGCGCTCACAGAAGAATCTGAAAAGTGAAATGAAAAAACTCGCTTACACAAGCCAAGTAAACTGGGCTCTTTAGGATAGGCACAAGCTGAGCAGAAAGCTAGCAGCATTTTCTGCTCAAGCATTGTTGTCAACCCCAACACTTGCCTCACTTTAGAAAGACTTAAGTTAAGACTGTAGTGACTAATGAAGGTCTTGACAGACATCCCCTCTTCCTCTCAGGAGAGAATGACTAAGCTGGGCTACCAGGCCTTGCAGGAAGAGAAAGGAGGAAGGGATCTTCCCTGCTGCCATCCCTCTGTGATGATCCTCAGTCCCCATCAATCAAAGTCACTGAGATAATTGCTCCTCCAATGCCAGGTTGATGGGCCAGGGTAGTCAAGCCAGTCTTGTCAGGATAGTCCCAGCTAAAATCATAGCCCCTCCTTAACTTGGTCAGGTACAACTCATACTTCATGGTCCATGTGAGATCCTACCTGAAGAGATAAGAAATATGTCCCTCGCCCCTCAGGAGGTCATTACAGAAATCCCATGGGTTGTCCTCCATTCCCTGAAGCATGTGGGCCACAGTCAGAGAGCGGGTGCTGAGATCAGCCAGTGACTACTAGCATCTTTCTGGCCCATTAGTATACCTAAGAGTTTTCATTCAGCCAACACTACTGATTTGCTGTGGCCAGTGAGTGCCTCTCATCTAACACCTTCTCAGTCAAAAAGGATGGTCTCTGCTTAGCCACCATCTCTCACCACACACTGCAGTCAGGATTACACCTGGGGACAGCCTGCACCATCAAAGACCACTGCAGGGCACAGCTGCTCCTAACTAACCATGGGCTAACATACCAGCATGGCCCCCCTGTCTCAGCCCTCTCCTCTCTTCTCCACCAGCACGGCCAAACAGACACTGGCTGAGTGGGCAGATGTTGGGCAATGCAGAATGGTCACACCCTCTGCTTCTCCTGGTTTGGCAGGATGATGTTATTTTCTGGAGCAGCAGGAAGGCCTGTGGAGCACCTGTGACTCCTGAGGGATGCAATCTCATATTTTTTCTGCTGCTTTGAGTGCATGTCTGTGTGGTAATCTGCAGTGTGGGGATTACAGAACTGACTCAGGTTGTGGGAAGCCTTGTTGTCTCATGACACTTAAAGGTCCTCATTGAGCCTGCTAGACACATTTAGGTTACGGGAGTACCTCTTTCTTTGTCATCCAGCAAACCGGTTTGACTCCCAAGGAAGGACTCTTCCCATATATCCCAACCTTCAGCCCAGTGATGAATGGGCTCCTGCTTATTTTGTCCTGCCAGTCATGCCCTTTGTAGCGTGCAGTGGACAATATCTCTGGTTGGAGATAACAGGGCCTGACCACAACATCCTGTGGTTGCAAACCCCCAGCCTCCCCGGTGTCCTCTCAGCACAGGGTCTTCCTGTCTTGCTGTGTAGAGCAAAGTGAGCTGGACCTTTGAAAACCACCTCCTGCTCTTCCTTCCCTCACCCAAACCTGTTTTCCTTCCACCACATTAAGGATCTCCCATGACTGCAAGGGAGGAAAGATTTGCCTCTTAGCCATGAAACTGGCTTTGCGTTGGTTGTAGATTTTTTTCTCCACCCCATGAAAGCAGAGCCAGGAAATTTGTTTTGGACTACTAAGTTCAGCTTCACCATACAAGATTTTCAAACACTCATCTCAGCCAGGACTAGAGAGACAAGTGACAGGGGAGACCATCAACTGAATGGGGCCACAGAAGCATCTCTGGCATAAGACATGAGACAAAATCCATATAAAAACCAAGTGATAGGCAGACAGAAAGACATGTTAGATTGTTCTCTGGTCATCTCCACAGTCCTCTGCCAGAAGGAGAGAAAGACTAGAAAAGGGGAAGAGCAAGTATGAAAGGAGCAACTGTGACCAGCCTAACCAAAAAGGGACACTTAATAATGTGTAGGAGAAATGACGCAGATTTTGCTGCTGTCTTTTAATTTAGGATCGATGCTTGTGTTGATTACATGGCACATTTGCAGGAGTGCTCATAGAATGCAGATGTTATTAGAGCAGGGTAATGATTCATATTTGGTGTCAAGCCAAAAGTCACATTACAGAAAAGGTCTTAAAGAAAATTTAACAGAATAATTCAAATGAGAATGGTAGGGTTGGTCAGGGTGTAAAGGGTGACTCACATCAAACACAGTCTGCTTCAGTTTTGTGTGACTTGCCTTAAATTTAACAAAGCAAGTCTCATAAGATTAGTGGATTTCAGCTAGGGCAGAGAAAGGCTTCGGCTCCTGAGAAACAGAGTCACAGAATCACAGAATCACAGGGGTTGGAAGTGACCTTGAGAGATCATCAGGTCCAACCCCCCTGCCAAAGCAGCTCCCCAGCTCATATTGCACAGACAGGCGTCCAGACGGGTCTTGAATGTCTCCAGAGATGGAGACTCCACCACCTCCCTGGGCAGCCTGTCCCAGGGCTCTGGCACCCTCACTGTGAAAAAGTTCTTCTGCATGTTGGTGCGGAACTTCCTGTGATCCAACTTGCAGCCATTGCCCCTTGTCCTGTCTCCACAGACCACTGAAAAGGGGCCATTTCCCCCTGCATCCCATACTTAAGATATTTATAAACATTAATAAGGTCCCCTCTTAGTCTTCTTTTCTCTAGGCTGAACAGTCCCAGCTCACTCAGCCCTTCCTCACAGGGAAGATGCTCTAGGCCTTAATCATCTCCGTAGCCTCCTCTGGACTCTCTCCAGGACATCCCTGTCTTTTTTATACCAGGGAGCCCAGAAATGAACACAATACTCCAGGTGAGGCCTAATCCAGCAGTCTCCTGCACAGAAAGAGCATGTAAATAATCACCACAGAGAATTTTGGAGTCCATTCTCACCCACCTGGTGTTTTGTTGTTTCCTCTGTCTCCCTGCAGAAGATGGAGCTGCAGAAAGCAAGCTCTTTGGTTGTCACAATGCTAATGCATTACACCGAGGTGCTCAGGATGTGAGAGGGCAGCCAGGGTGCCTTTTAACTCTTCAGAAGCAGAAACAATTCTGTTTAACTTCCAGAATCCCCCTTCCCTCGGTGAAAAGGCTGCTTATTTCTTTTTTACCACTGGATGTGAGTGCAGGCCTGTTACTACTGGCACTCCCTTCCCATGGGTGCATTCCTCTTGGTCTGAGAGGCTCTAGTAAATTCAGAGTTTTTAAAAGGGAAATGTGAGGCATTTCTCCTGTTAATGCCTCCTGTATGCGATGTGAGCAGAATTCTTTCATCCAGTGTGTTCTCCATCATCAGGGCCCTGAACATCAGGGACTCTTTCTTTACCTGGTATTTCGTACACAGCTCTGCCCGTTCTTCCACCATAACGTAACTGCACCAGTAAGGAAAGAGGAGCGACTGCCCACCTGTAGAACAAAGCTGTACAGTGAACCAACAGAAGCAGAGGACAAGACAGAGGTAAGTAACTGCAAGCTGGAAGGGGAGATGGGTTTTGGTTTTTCCAGGTGCTTCTGTGAGGTTTCCCAGCACGGCCCATCCCTCCCAGGCCCAGCCTCAGCCAGCTGCCCAAGACCCGGGCTACTGGGGTTGACCAGTTGAGGGTCTCATCTCCAGGAGAGATGCTGCCTGCTGGGACCCAGAGCCATGGCTTGTGCAGGCAATAGCTGGGTCAGTGACAGGACTGGAATCCGTGTGTCCAAAGCCTGCACAACCTCTGGACCATGCCACAAGCTGAGCAGGGGTAGAAACTGTTTTCTCATCTTGCCGGTTTGCTGCCTGGAGTCTCACTCTGTCAAACACTGTCCAAGACTTATGCTTTCATTCTGCTGTTCCCTCAAGGATCATATTCTGTTTTCCTTCTATTTTTTATAAATATTCATCCTGAACAGAGAGTTTCTGAGGAGGATACAATCCAAATAAAGCCCAAACTCTGACCTGAGAGAACTTCTCCCATCTCTGAGGGCTCTCAGGTTCTCTCTGTGCTAAGCACTGTGCCTCTGAGTCCGTCTCATCAGCACATAGTAAAGCTCATGGAGGAGAGGGAATCAGACCTGCTTGTGTTTTGCATGCCTCCATGGCTTTGTCATGACACATATCACCTCCCACACACTGTGGGAGCTCACTGTGAATGTGTAGGTCTTCCAAACCCTTTTGGGAAACCACACATCTGCTTGGCTTCCCTGCTCAGTTTCCCAGCCTAACCCTGGAGCACAAGTGTTCCCCAGGATTTTTCCTCAGGGAACCCTCTGGCATGAGGCAGGAGTCTTAAGAAGGAAAACTTTACATGAGCTACTTAAGTCTCACCTTGATTTGACGTCCTCCCCCTTTGCAAAGTCAGGGTAATTCTTTCATCTTGGCATTGGCTGGCTGGGGGCTGGTGGTGCTGCTGAGTGTGTACCTCCACATTTTCAGACTGCCCTGGAGTGCTCACAGTTCTCATCCACAGCTCTTGTCCTGCAGATCACTATCTCCCAGGATAAAGAACCCCTAGTACAGAGGACCCTGGTCCCTGCAGGCCTGGTAGAAAATGTGCAGCCATTGACAGAATACTACGTCAGTCAGATGGACACAGGCTGAGGCAGCAAAGGAACTTAATGAAAAAAACAGATCTTAACAAGCGTGGGACACTAATTTTAAGAAGTAATTCACACATTACATATTGCTTAAGGGCAAAATTCATGCTGCCTGGCATACTTTCCCAAGTTTGTAATGCATGGCCTTTGCAACACAGTAAGTAGGTACTTCTGAACATTTCCCATCTCCATAAATATGTCTCTATAACCTGTGCCACATCAGATATTCACAGGGCAACAGCAGGAATACATTTTAGTCCTGTAAAGGAGATCTCTGATGAGATCCTTTCCTGTTCTCTCATTCTGAAGGGTCCAGGCTGCCATTACAACCACACTGAGGAGGAGGAGATGTCCATTAACCCCTTCATTAAGTGCTGAGATGTCCGTCACAAGTCAGGGTGCGTCCAGAAGAGCTGGAAGAACAACTTTTGCAGAGAGCAGAAATCCTATTTGAATCCCACAGGATTGTTGACTGTACCATCAGCAACAACGAGTTTTGATGCAACTTTCCATTTCCGGAGCTCAGAGAATCCCACAGTAACTTACCAGCCAAATCTGCCAACAGGGAAGCAGAAATGTCCATTCTGGAGCATGGAGGTGGCAATCTGAGCACCCTAACATCAAGCAGTCATCAGCACAGGACAAGGAGATAGGCCTCTGACCCACAAACCTGTGTCTCCACGAGACCACTCAGGTTTTATCTCTCTTTTTCTTCATTCACCAGTTACACTAAAAATATGATTATAAATTCTGTCACTGTCTGTCCCGAGCTGTGTGGCTGCATGAGGCCACAGCAGGTTTTATCCCACCTGACTCCCCTGCCAGGTACAACAGTGCTCACATGCAGAGATGGCAATAGGTGGTGATGGTCTACCTGGCTGTTGGTTTTAGCATCATCTTCATAGCCTCCCACTAACATACTGGGTGGACAGCTGGTGTTGTCAGCCATCCCCAAAGAGCTTGGTAGCAGAACACAAGGCCATTGAGCTGCTCTGCCCAGAGTCATGGCTGCAAGAATAGCCAAGATCTTGTTTTCTTATACAGGGACTGAAGGGTCCAGAGGAAGGGGTGTTGCTCAGCCTAACAGGCCACTTTGGCAGGTGAATTGTATTTGGAGTTGGTCACTGAACACAGGGGTATCTCAGTGTGTGGTGATACCTTTGCTCAGTAATCTGTACCCAGATCTCAGGCATCCCCAGTAGATCACAGCCAAGACAGCATCCCGTAAGAGGAAAGTCTGGGAAAGAACTAGTGGATGTTTACTGAAGAACAGTAAAAAATTAGAAACATCATCCAGAACTGGACTTCCAACATTCACAGCTCATCACAACCCACGTTCTCTTGAGCTCCTCACCACCAACCTCTCAGCATTAGCAGGAGCTAAATGTGTGGGAGAGAAAAAACCCCAAATATCTCAAAAGTCAAACTACCATGCAAACCAGAAGGCAAAGAATATATCACATGAGATAAATCTTCCAGTATGGAACCACCAATGTGAAAACCAAACCCAGTTATTTTTCTAACAAACACCAGCACATATTTCAAGTAACACCCAGTTTCCATTTTCAGTGCCCTTCTCCTCCGCTCCCTCTCCCTTCCCCATTTTCCCCTCTACATTTCATTCTGGTAAATATTTCTCCCTGTTGCTCAGATAACCATATCTGATGGCAGAGCCTCGAAGCGTAACCGATGTTGAAAGACGACCCGAGGGACACTGGAGTGCGTACACCACCGGGGCGTGGCCATACCTCCCCAAATGTGCCAGCAGTGTGGCCAGAGTCGTTCTACCTGTAGGTTAAGTCAAGATAAGAACTCGCCTGCTGGCTGCACAGGGATTAGACCAAACCGAATCCCTCATGGTTGTTAAAACCCACCAGGAGTGTTGCCTTGAGAGGGGGCAGAGCCTGTGGATTAGAGGGTCAGAAAGGGGCTAAGCATCCCCACCTCCTCCTCCAACACAAAAATTGACTGCAATGCTCTAGAATCATAGAAAATCCTTGAGTTGGAAGGGACCCATAAGGATCATCAAGTCCAACTCCTGGCTCCACACAAGGCCAGCCAGGTCAGAGCATGATCCTGATAGTGCAGCCCCAGCTGGGAGAGTGGGAGAAGAGGATCAGCCCTACCAGCTAGGACCAGGATTTTGCTCCAGGTGGGCTTTTTTGGCTTGAGGCCAGCACTGTTGCAGCAGGTCCTCCTGCCCCTAACCTGTGGACATCTCTGCCTTTTCCTGGTAGGTTCCAAAGTCACTTCAAATGCTGGAGTTGCGTGTGGTGGAAGGCACTGGGGGTGGTAGCCGCCTCCTGGCACCAGCCAGTCCTTTTGGGGGGTTTCCATAAAAGCAGTTGAACACGTCTGTTCAGGGCACAGGCAATGAGGCATGGGAAGAGCAGATGACTAATGGCCCCAGACTGGGGTGGCTTTGCTACGTGCCACCCTGGTGGGTCCTTGCAGCGCTGTTGAACGAGAGGGAAGGACCTCGTTTTACTGGAGTGGAGGGCAAGGTGAGAAAAGCTTCCCTCACAAAGGCAACGAACAAGGCACAATGCTCTACATGGGTTTGTGCAGGAGTTTACAAGTGTTGGTTGATGATAGAGTCCCTCTTTGAAAAGCCAGGGCTGCCTGGGTCACCTGGAGTACATGAAACTGTCTGCAAGCACCGCAAGAAATTAGAAGATGTCAAATCAAAGCCACCTCCCACTGTACCTTCACAGTCCTGCAGGTTGTGGATAGAAGAAACAAAAAGACATCATAAAGTAGCCAAGTGCTCTAATGCAAAGAACAATTACCAAAAAAAACCCAAACAAGTAACTAATAAAAGTGTTCTTGACGATACAAACTCGAATGATTTCTATGCCAAGCTCCTGACAGTTTGAGGCCCCTGAGCTGGCGGTACTGAGCGGTGCCAGGGTGTGTGCACCGGCTTTCTGATGGCTCAGCTCCTCCAGCACAGCCTGGACAGGGTCTGTCCTGTGCATGAATGGCTGGAGTGGATGGGCACCAGTGGAGAGCATCCTTCAGCGGACAGCTTGTGGGTTTGAGCGGCTCAGGAGTTGAAGGAACTCCCTGTGGGATTCTACAGCCACAGATCTACTGGTTTTAACACTTAAAAGCTTTTTATTCCTCTGTTCACCTCTACCTTTGGCACCATGTCTCTGGCATTAATGCAGCTGTCAGTAGAAATGATATGACATGCTTAAGCTTTCCTGGCTGCTGATCAGGACAGGAGCAGCAGCTCTCTGTGGGTTCCTGAAAGCCCACACCACAGACACGTACTGCCGCCTCAGAGCTCCATCAGGTGCTACATCACCCTGAGATGGTTGCTGGGTCTCTCCCATTTTTAATGCTGGAATTCTTCCTGGTGAGGCCACTGCTTGGGCGGTGCAGCGGGGCAGCAGCAGGCGGCTGCTGCCGGTGGTGACACAGAGCACTCAGCAGGGCTCATCCGCCAGAAAAACGGGAAGGGAGCACTGCTCCAAACACCATGGGTATGCAGGAAGGGAAGGGGTTTGTTTTCTCCACAAGTACTTGTGGGGCCAAGACCTTGACCGTAGCTTATGGCTGACAGGGAACACACAGCTCCAGGCTTGGGGAGGGAGCAGGAGTGGAGGGTGACTCACGGCCCAGCCCAGGCTTCCCTCCGTGCTGGCCACAAGTCCCGGGCAGCAGATTTCAAGGAGGAGGAGGAGGATGAAGCCACTTAGCATCCACTCCCTGCCCTCCACCCATGCACTCTCTGCTCATCTAGACAGGGATGAAAAATAACAGCAAGCAAGAACAAGGGCAATAGGTGCAGGCAGGCTGGGCGGGAGGTCTGCATGCACCTGAGCCGGGCTGGGATCACTACTGAGCCTGGTGTGGGTCACCCTCGCGTGAGAGCCGACCGGTCTGAGAAGGCCTGGGAGAAGACAAGTGTTGTCTTCATCCCTCTAACACAGAAGTGAGGATTGATTTGGTGTGATTTCCCCCTCTACTCTGCCCTGGTCAGGCCCCTTCTGAAGTATTGTGTCCAGTTCTGGGCTCCCTGGTATAAAAAACCAGAGATCTCCTGGAGAGAGTCCAGAGGAGGCTACAAAGATGATTAAGTGCCTGGAGCATCTCCTGTATGAGGAAAGGCTGAATGAATGGGGCTATTCAGCCTGGAGAAAAGAAGAGTGAGAAGGCATCTGGTTAATGTTTAGAAGTGTGTCAAGTGTGGGACACAGGGTGAAATGGCCAACCTCTTTTCACTGGTCTGTGGACAGGACAAGGGGCAATGGCTGCAAGTTGGAGCACAGGAAGTTCCACACCAACATGCAGAAGAACTTTTACACAGTGAGGGTGACAGAGCCCTGGGACAGGCTGCCCAGGGGGGTTGTGGAGTCTCCGTGTCTGGAGATATTCAAGACCTGTCTGGATGCTGACCTGGGTGATCTGTCCTAGGGAACCTGCTTTGTCAGGGGGGTTGGACCTGATGGTCTCTGGAGGTCCCTTCAACTCCTGCGGTTCTGTGATTCTGTGATTTAACGTAGACTAAGGTCTTTGAATGAATCAATGGGGGTGCTGGGTCCTGGTCTGGACATGGGACCTGGGCAAAGTGAGGAGTGTTTAAGGAGGTGATAGGCAGGACAAATACAGACCAAGGGATTCAAAAGGAAAAACTGGGGAACTTGGCTAATTTATTCCAAAAAGAGTGTATTAGGAACAAGAATGGAAACGATTCTCTAATGCATAAAACCTTCTTAAGGAGATGGTAATTTTAGATTATCTGTGGAGACAAAGACATGAAGAAATCAGTTTTCCTTCTGCAACAAAGAGTGTTTTGACTGGCTACTAGGGAACATTTCCAAGATGTACAAGGCGTGGAGTGTGGGGAGAGGCTGGAGAGTCCCTGTCCAGAGAGATATTTCCAGAAGTCCTTAGACAAACCTCCTTGTGATGTTTCCCTGCCATTAGGGTGCCTGTGGGCAGGGGTCTGGGGGGGGTGGTGCCTCAGTGCAGAGCAGGCACCCAGCTGGGTCCCTTCCTGGTTTACATTTAATCGCCTGAAATGCGACATTAAGTATTCTTGGCAAGAGGCACAGCTTGGCTTGAAGAAGCATTTGATAAGATCCATAAAGCTAAACGAGGATTCCTGCTCTATAAGAAAGTGTTGAACACCAAGTATGCCCCACTTTCTATGATTTAAACCTTGTTAATTCTCTAAGCACAATTCATAACACATCTGGAGCCAACTATTTCCATCTACTTATAGACAATATTGTATGAGATGCTGGCTTAATTTTGCTGAGCCAGACAGAAATATTACCCCCAGGAAACAGTTTAAATCTGAGAAAAATGAAAAGGACAGTGTAGGTTGCTAAGTGATAATGATTTGAAAAACATACTTACACAAGGAAGTGATTAATTCAGGACGTTCTCTACGTGTCACCTCTGTAACCTGTTCAGCTGCAGCCCATGAGGTACCTTTATCTCGCAGTTCACTCTTTTTATCCGTCTTACAGCCAATTCTTTCAAGCTGTGGGCCTTTTTCAGACTTCCATCTCCCACTTCCCCAGCTTCCCGCCTGCTGCAGCCATCCTTGCTCTGTGGGATGACACTCACTGACCTGTCACACAGGATCAGACACATGTGACACCAAAGAAAGGCTCCAAAGAATGGTTCTGTGTACCACTGTCTGTTCATCCTGGGTGCCTGGGCCACATCTCCAGTTCCCATGCTCCACTGGGCGATTAGCAGTGCAGAGTCCAGCCCCTGCACGTATGGCTTCTACCTGCTCTTTATTAACTCCTGCTACAGAGTGGCATGAGTTTGCCCTTCCCTTAAATGAGAGGGTGTAAGTCCAAGCTGGCAAAAAGGGTATTTTTGAGGAGATGGAGAACACTGTTACCACTTTGAATATGGCTGCTCTTGATACCCCGTTACCTGCAGTGACCACCGAACAGCTTCAGATCTTCCATGGAAACTCCCCTCCAAGCCCCAAATGTTTGCTCAAGAAAATGAGAAGCTCAGGAGCTCCCCAATTCCTTGGCTGACACCAGTGCTTGTCCACAAATGGTGGCCTAAAGGTCTGCCAGTTCTCAGGAAACTGCAGTTGGGTTTCTGATGTTTTGTTACTCCGTTGTCCCTTGAGCTCCTGCACTCCTTACTGCTTTCCCTGCAAGCTGCTGTGTCCCAAAGCAGATGCCCCCTGCAAGGAATGAGCGTGACTGGCCCAGGGTGACTCCCACCTCCCTCCCTGGCTGTTGGAATTGACTGGGCTCTTCCTGTCTCACTGCTGCCTCTAAACTGAAGTGCAGCCACCACTTGCACCAAGGCTTCGTTCAATGCTGACTCCAGTCACACCCCTCAGGAAGCATTGAGGTGACCCCCTCTAAATCAGGGAAGTGCAGTAAAACCCAGTTGGTGCCTCTTTGCACCCTGCCTGGTTTGGAGACTTTTTCTGATGGGTCAGTGGCCTTCTCCCACGAGTTGTACCACATGTCCCGTTCTGGAGCTGTTTTCCCTTGCCTGTCACAGCCTCAGTGTTGGCACCCATCCCTGCAGACAGGCTCCCTGGTTAATTCAACACACCAGTGCTTACACTGGGATGGACTGTACCGTTCAGTCCTTCACCTGAGCGCTCCTTTCACCTCTGCAGCGTTTGTCCCCCTATGACGAGCGCCATGGGCTTGCATTCCTGTGTCTTGACACTATTTCCCACTTCCTTCATGACTTCCCCTTTCAAACAGTATGAGTACCCACTCTTGGTGATTTCTTCACTGCGTTGTGCAGTGGTGATGCCTCAGCAGCCCTGGCTTATTCATACCTTTCCAGGAAGGTTTGTACTGTAGGGGCTTGCACAGCTTTACCATGTTTGCTTACACCTTTCTGCAGTGCCCACCACCATGTGAACTTGGATTGCTTCTTCAAATTTATCCCATGGTCCACAGTGCACTGCTTGCTTTCTTCCTAGAATCACCTGAAAAGCTCCCAAAATCTCTCCTTGGAAACCCCCTTCTCAGAGCCAGCTTTTACTTAGCGTGATCGAGTGTCACCCCACCTTCTTCTTGGTCTTCCTTCTGGTCTCTTTGTTAGACAAACTAATTGTTGGCTGTGTGATCACTGGGTGTATGCTTATATTAAGCATTAGGCAACACTGTATATTTTAATTGTTTTTAATTTGCATGTTTATAGGGATGAAAGGTTTCTGATTTGTACTAACTATGTCTGCATCATCTCCAAGAGATGTGTATCTAAATTTCCCTAAAAGTATTCTAAAGACCTTTGCAACTGCTCTAAATAGCCCGGTCAGTTGCTTAACGTACACTTTAGGAGGACTTTTTAAAAATAATATCTCAGCTGTGGATCCAACTGTCTCAATTTTCACCCAGGATAAACTTTGTATGGTCTTGTAAAAGCTTGACAAGCATCTTTCAATCTGTTTCATAATTAGTGAGCCCCAGAGAGTAGGTAAGTATTGAAGATGGTCTCCATGCCCACAACAAGGAAGAAAGTCCACGACCAAGTAGGCAGATAAAATGACAGTCAGGTAAGATCACGGGCATTAGAAGGAGGAGATGTGAAGTGTGAGCAGCAGGTGATAAACCTGCGCGGCTCATCGCTGCCTTCAGGAGCTACGGGTTCGGTCCCCAGTCAGGCTTCTCTTCCCTGCCACACTCAGGGCTGAGACACCCTCATCTGAGGGTGGCACCAGAACAGCTCCTGCACAGCCCCCATAGCAGTTCCCTCTGCCGCCCCCAACCCCCTTCCCCTGGGAGGGCAGATGACCCAGACAGCCGCTGGCCTCCACCGAGAGCTGCACCAGGGGGAAAGCAGCAAGGACGTGATGTCATTGAGCAGGCAGCTAAAACATTAGGGAGACTGTTAGGAACCCCAAAGAGGCAGGGATAAAATAAATAAATAAATAAAAATGGTAGAACCACAGAAGGCCACAAATGCTAAAAAGAAGAAAGGGCTGCACACCCTGTACAGCCAAATCACAGACTCATGGAATGCGTTCGGCTGGAAGGGACCTGTGAAGGTCAACTAGCCCACCAGTGAGCAGGGGCAGCTTCAACTAGATCAGGTCGCTCAGAGCTTCATCAGGCCTGGTAGAAGGAAACAATGAGTGGGCCAGGACAGCTGCCCATCTTCCTGGCCGTGAAGGGAGACACTGCCACGTTCCTGGGGGTGAGTCAGTGCAGCCTCTCTCCATCACAGGCTGTGCTCAGGGTGTTTTTCAGCCCTGTGCTATCTGCTGTGCTGCCTATTAGATTATTGCCAAAGGTGAAAACAGTAATAAAATTCTCCCTAATAAATCTGCCTTAATTAAGCCAGCTTGCACTTTAGTTACAGAGACAATACTTTCTCCACCCAGCTATTGTGGTTTTTCCAGGTATGTGAACGGGGGATTTTAACCAAGGATGGAATTTGCATGATTGCACTTGGTGCCATACCCAGACCGAGAAAAAGACTCACAAACTAGAAGTACGTACCAAAGATTTCATAATTTCCCCACAAAAGGAATGAAGAAAAAAAGGAACAGGTGTGGTGGATTTGTTAAAAATAATTTTCTCCAAGGGACACTGCAGGATATATCACAAAACCCGTGAAAATAGTAATTCAAGTAACAAACAGAGTAAGGGCTCCCTGAGAAAAACTGTGTTTTGAAGGACAGTGTTTGCAGAATGGGCCTGGGAACCAGTAAAAACACATCTTGTGGCTGGAAAATGTAAAGGAAGAATATAAAGTGAGAGCTGGAGGGAACTGGGGCTTGGAGAAGCAGCAGCAGTAAGTGAGACAAAGCGGGTGCACAGCAGCCTGGCACATCCACCATGTGTGCTGCCTGTGGGGACACAGTGGTTAGTATGGGCAACAAACAGGAGCCGGGGGTGGAAGAGTTGCCCTGGGACCCTTCCCCAATATGGGGACAAACAGGGTCCTGCTTCTATGAGGAGAGGCTGAGGGAGCTGGGCTTGTTCAGCCTGGAGAAGAGAAAGCAGCAGGGGACCTCATTGCAGCCTTCCAGTACCTGAAGGGAGCAGAGAAACCTGAAGGAGCAGAGGGAATCAACTTTTTAAAAGGGTAGACAATGGCAGGACAAGGGGGAATGGACTAAAGATAAAGGAGGGAAGGTTTAGATTAGATATTAGGGGGAAGTTCTTTACAGATAGAGCAGTGCGGTGCTGGAACAGGCTGCCCAGAGAGGTGGTGGATGCCCCGTCCCTGGAGGTGTTCAAGGCCAGGTTGGATGGGGCCCTGGGCAACCTTGTGTAGATCCAGGCCTGGAGGTTGGTGGCCCTGCCTGTGGCAGGGGGGTTGGAGCTCTATGATCCTTGTGGTCTCTTCCAACCCAGACCATTCTATGATTCTATGATTCTACCAGCCTGTGCCTTGTAGCTCCAGGAGCAGATGATCACCAGTGATCTCAGCAGGCACCAAGTCGACAGGTAATAACTGAGTCAGCCATAAACCTGGGAGCAGCTTAGTCTCAGAATGTATCATGAGATTAAATTGGAGAAGCCAAACATCCCTGTCAACAGGGAGATTAGGAAAAGGCTGAGTTTGGCTCTCCACTGCCAGCAGCACACAGTGCTCTCCCAGGAGGAACATGAGTCAGATGAGCTGCTGCCAATGGGCAGCTGGGCCATGCCTGGGGAGCTGCAACGTGCTGCTGAGGAATGACCAAAACAGGCCCTCAAGATGTCAACCATGATCAAGCAGGGTCCAGATGGCCAGAGGTTGGTGTTTAGATCCCATCTATTGAGCAACAAAAATCGGTAGTCGCCACAAACTGTTTGTCTGTAGAGGCTGGAGTGGGAGGTTGGTACAACATCTGGGTAGCAGATAATCCAGTGGACAGTTCTGAAACTAAAGATCATAGAATCATAGGATCACCTGGGTTGGAAAAGACCCTTAAGATCATCGAGTCCAAGCACAGCCTAACCCTGACTAGTCCACCTCTAGATTGTGATCCCCTGAGCAGCTGAGGAACACCAATAATAAAGAAGGTGGCCACCAGAAAAGACTGACGTGGAAACAGAGGTGGGTGGTAAATTGTAAAAGGACAATTCAAAGGAAGGGTTAAACAAAAAGGAAAGAAGAAATATAACAAAGTGCAGTGAATACCCACATGGCTACATGAGCCTGGAAATCATGCAAATGATTGTATATTGAAAAAGGGCTGGAAAATACATCTCACATCCCTCAGAGAAACTTGAGGAAATGTACCCAAAAAGGAGGACTTAGGAGAAGAACCAGAGTAATGCATTTCCATTGCCACCATTGAAAATAACATCACTGAGTATTACCCAAAGTAAGAGGCATCTATGATTTCATGAGAAACAAACAGTCTTCCCATGGTAGCTGAGCTTTATTCAGTTCCAGCCTTTGTGCTTTCCTACCGTAAACAAGGTGATCATGTATTGTTCTAGAAGTCTCTCAACACTGTCTTAATTAAGCAGCTTCCAAATTATCTCTGTTGTTTATGCTACATTGCTCATAAATCATAACCATGTTCATACTCAGATGCTTCTTGTAGGCTCTAACACACAGTGGTGATCACCTTTGCCTTTTAATGATGACAGACCTATGTCTGAGCCTTTGACATCACTACCTGAAGAAGGTCCTACAACTACACACCTCTTGATGAAAGAGCCACATGATGCTGATTAGATGAATATTTGTCTCATGGCGAGTTCTCAAGCTTTCCTCACACTGAGATGGTGTCATCAGGTGGGCAGGAGGTGGGTATAACCCGTGTGAGAGAAAATCAGAAAAGCTGCAGCAGGGATCATGGAACAGAGGTCCTGGACTAGCACATGCTAGAGCAGAGGAACATCTCTTAGCTTCTGCAGAAAAGTTATCTTGGAAGGAAAAAACCTGATTGTACAGGTGAACAGTCCGAACTTGTTAGCCTGGACAACAGGTGAAAGAGGATGAACTCTTTAACATCCCTTTCTAGCTACGCAACAGACTGTGGCTGAGCTTCCTATGAGCTGGCCTGAGCAGACTGACCTATTTAAACATTCCAACAAAAACTCCTTTGCTACAGCAACAGGGCAGCAATCCAGGCAGGACGCTGACACAGACCCATCAGGCCTAAGAAATGGAGCAAAACCCAGGACCCTGGGCAAGGCGACCCACGTCGCCTATTTACTGCAGTGCACCAGCACAGCCAGGAGCTGGGGGTCAGACTCACAGAATCACAGGGGTTGGAAGGGACCTCCAGAGATCATCGGGTCCAACCCCCCTGACAAAGCAGCTCCCCAGCTCATATTGCACAGACAGGCGTCCAGACGGGTCTGGAATATCTCCAGAAAAGGAGACTCCACCACCTCCCTGGGCAGCCTGTCCCAGGGCTCTGGCACCCTCACTGGGGAAAAGTTCTTCTGCACGTTGGTGTGGAACTTCCTGTGCTCCAACTTGCAGCCATTGCCCCTTGTCCTGTCCCCACAGACCACTGAAAAGGGGCTGGCCATTTCCCCCTGTGTCCTACACTTCAGATATTTATAAACATTGATTGGATCTCCTCTCAGTCTTCTTTTCTCAAGGCTGAACAGCCCCAGCTCACTCAGCCTTTCCCCGTAGGGGAGATGCTCCAGGTCCATTCAAGGAACTCGTTGGCAGGTTACAGGAGAGGAGGCAGCTGGAAATGACTCTTTCTTTCGCTCTGCATGTGCATGGGGACAGGATTGCTAACACAGTGGACACAGCAATGCTCACCAGAGGATACCTCAGCAGCCCCTGTCTGCATGGCTGGCCAGCGAGTTGTGTGGCAGTAGGGCAGGGCTCTCCCGAGGTACCACGGGCAGTTGGGACTGGGCTTTCTGTAAGGGACTTGAAATCCAAAGGTATCTGCAGACACCAGGAGCTCTGCTCATACAGTGTATCAGGACAGTGCTAACATCACCTACCTTACACTTACTGATGATTAAAGAAGATTGCACTAATCCCTGCCTAATGGTTTTCCTTACAACAAACTATTCAGATACTAAGATTAGATTAAAACATAAGCTTAGGTTATTACCTAACAAAATATGTTTTAATGTGTAGCAATATAAATAACACCTGCACCTTTTAATAAAATGTCTATTTTTCTACTTTTCTCTGCAATCACATCCTTATTGCTAACAGCTCATGGTTTGTCCACAACAGGCTAGGCAAGCATGACTCTCTGAGCAACTGGAGCTACGTTCAGACTTTAAATCAGGCTTCTATAATCACCCTTTACTATGCACTGATACAGATTTTGAGGGGGGGGGGGGGAGGAAAGATTTTTTTTTAATTAACATTTCTCCCTAGAAAAGGAAAACCAAAAGCAAATGCAGGCTGTGCTTGAGGCTTAGAGAATGGCACAATGCTGCTTTGTGCTACTCGATCAGCGTCTGCACGATACGATCAGGCGCAGGCACTGCCCATTCGGTTACACAATTCCTGATTGCAACTGCTACCCCGTGGGTTTGAAATGGCACAACTGCATCTTTCCATTACTGCATGGGTTTGAAATGGAGCTGCTGAGGAAGGCCGGAAAATCTGGGGTTGGAGTCGTCAGGTGCTGTGGAATGTGGAAAGCTCCACACTTCTTGGTCTGCTGCCTTGGTGTTACAGCAGCAATTCCAGGAGCTCGTCTTAAACAGCACAGAAATACTTCCTGCATTACTGACAAGGGCTCGGGAGGTAGATTGCACCCCGTTATGCTTTTAAGTAGAGCTTAAAAATACAAGCTCCACAGCAATGCAGCAACAGGGGTGAAGCTGACCAGTTGCTCTGCTGACAAGTGTTGCTGATCCTGCATGCAGGAGTAACACTGCTGCACGCTGGAGTAAAGCTGCTGCATGCTGGAGTAACGCTGCCTGCACCCAGAACTCGCCCGTGCCACATGACACAGCCCAAGTGTTCTCCCAGGAAGCTGCTGGGCTGAAGTGCAAGACAATGGCAAATGATGCCCACTGATGTGGCCAGTTCTAATTAATTAAATGAAATTTTATTTATCAACCTAGTTAATTTATGGGTTTGTGTGGCAAGGTTTTAGTAATGAGGGAGCTACAGGGGTGGTTTCTGTGAGAAGCTGCCAGAAGCTTCCCCCAGATCCAACATAGCTGGCTCCAGGATGGACCCGATGGAAGACATTGGACCAAGTTTTGATGATCTGTATATAAAAATCTGATAGTCCACCAGCATTTGTTCATGCCTTCACTTGCAGCTGGCTCGTGGTCAGAGGCAGCTGAAACCATCCTTGGAGCGTTTCACAGTGTGTATCAGCATATGCTAACCAGGGCTTCAGAGCAAATTCTGGCGGTCAAACATTCAAGGGTGCCCTGTTTTGCCTCACAAGGTCACTTTAGCATCTTCCCCCCCCCCCCCCCCCCAGTTCTTATGAACCTACTGGTATGACAGCATTTAGTATTTAAATAGCTGATTTCTTTACTGAGCTCCCATTTACAGAAGCGAGAGGTGTGCAAGGCACAGCCTGTGCATTATGGCATCACGTGCAGCAGTGGAGGATGCGGGTACTCACCCTGCCCAGTGAGTAATTTGTACGGACGCAGCAGTGAGGAATCAGCCTTTGCTCCTGGTCAGCTCCCAGCACATGCTGTGAGCAATATTTAAGCCTTTGTGAGTACTGAGATATGCAGCTAAACCTTGCCATTTGCATACTGCTTTTGTGTGATTAAATGTCCACAGTCAGCTTAAACCACCAGATTTAATCTCCTGTTTCTCTGATTTCCTTACTATAAAAATCAGTGTTTATCATCATTATTTGTATATGACTATGGGGATGTGGCTTTGGGCAGCCTGGGCTAGTGGAGGGTGTCCCTGCCCATGGCAGGGGATCGGAACTTGATGATCTCTGAGGTCCCTTCCAGCCCAAACCAGACTGTGATTCAACAGCAGTAACTAAAAGCAAAGTAGACAAAACACTAAATATCAAATTGGTAAAACAGAAAAGCATAGCACAATGAAGACAGGGATTTAGAGAAATCTGTAGGTGCAACTTGAAACTAACAATAAAAAATAACAATTATAAATAGGCACCTGTGTAAAAAAGAAACCACAAGATAAATTCTTCCAAAATATCTCATAGTTCACCATAAAATAGCTGCTTGAACATTCAAGCAACTATTACTTCTTCTGCTGACAAACCAAGTAGATATTTGACCGTATCTGCAGCAGTTTTTCAGCTTTGTGGGAGTGCTGGTGTTAATTCCTGAAGAGTTCATAAAATACCAGGTGCAATCTATCACACAAAGTCTATTGGATTTGAGGCAAAAAAGCCATGTGATAAAAGGACTATGACAAACTTGAAGAAAATAATTAAACCAATTAATCCAAGAGAATTGGGATTTGTATCTTACAAGCAGTTGGCCTCTGACAAGTTGCTCCCCAGAAGGGATTCTTCACTGTCCAATTAACAAACCTATTAGCAGTTTGTCAGCTAAATACCCTGGAAAATTAGCGATGAGCTGGTAGGAGAAGCTGGGAAGAACCAAGAGGGAGAAGGAAAAAATTGAAAAGGGAGAGTGAGATAGGGGAACCCTCCCCTCCCAGCAAGCCCTGCTCCTGCCAGCCGCCCCGAGCAGTGGAGATGCTAAGCAAGGTGAATGCCGCTTTTATCCATCCCCAGGAGGGATGGCCCTTAGGGACCAACAACATGGGAGGTTTGGTGGCTCCTTATATTCTATAAGGAATCCTTTCTATGTGCAAAGTTGTGATAATTTCATGATATTATGTTAATCTGCCCAGGAAAAAGCACAGGAAAACCTGCATGCAGATTTATTTACATCCATTCAGAACATCTGAAATTAATTCAATATTTAGATTAAAAAGTTCTCTGAATGTAGGTGATGATTTAGGCTAATCTGTATAGATCCTCTGGAGTTAACTGACTAAAGCCAGAGCAACATTTCTGATACAACACAGGCCAAAATCAAAACGTGGGATCGGGCTAACGCAGGCTGGGAGGGAGCACAGGAGGTCTCTGGTGGAACCTCCTGCTTACAGCAGCTCAGCTCTGAGGCCAGACCAGGCTACCCAGGGCCTGAAAACCTTCAAGGACAGAGACTGCACCACTTCTGTGGAAAATCTGTGCCTCTGCCTGACAGTCCTCATGAGGAAAACCCCATGTCCTTACATCCAGGCTGAAACTCTTTTGTGTTTCAACTTACATCCATTTCTCCACCCCAAATTAGAGTCTGGCTCTGTCTCCTTGATGACCTTCACACAGGCACTGGGGACTGCTGGTACATCCCACCAAAGCCATCTCTGTTCCAGTCTGGACAAGCCCAGCTCACCAGCCTCTCTGCACAAGACCAGTGCTCCAGCCCCACCATCTCAGTGGCCTCCCCTGCCATTTGTCCAATGTCTTTCTTCTCCTGGGAGTCCCAAGCTGGGCACTGGATTCAGTAACGATTGCTGAGTAAAGGGGATTAATTGTGAGCAGCACACAGGTCTCTGGGATGAGAACAGCCCATCTCAAACCTTTAGCTACCTTCTCCTAATGCTTTCCAGTTGTTCTTGCATTTGACAACTAATAATTTTATGTGCTTCAAACCCAATGTCAGTTAAAATACACTGTTTGTCAAGCATCTCCCCTCCCAACTTGTAGTGCTGAACCTGGGTGGGAACTGATGCTCCAAGGTGAGCTGTGCTGTATGCCAGACCCTGTGGAAGAGCTGCTCAGCACACAGAAGTGCTCTGGCACTCTCCAGAGTGTTTTATCCCCCCCCAGAAAGCCATTCCCCTCAGGGCAGGGCCCCACATCTGCAGCAACTGGTTGCCAAGACATGAACTATAGGAGAGTGCACTTGATTTTCTGTCTATTTACTCCCACCAACTTCCACAAATTATCCTAGCAGGGCACTGCTTTCCAAGGACATAGTACCTCTACAGTATCACACTGGAGCACTGAAGTTAATAACTTCCTCATTAAAATATTTTATTCATAAGCAAATAATAAAGATGGAGGCAAATGTTTGAGGAGATGACTGAGTTTTAAAGTATCTCAGGAGAAACAGAAGCAATGCAAGCTAATTAGCTATGACAGTGTCATATGCTCACAGAAACACAGGCGTAATCTTGAAAGTAATTGGAACCTTCTATGGCCTTGTCTGAAAAGCAAAGACACACATAAAACAAGGAAATCAGCCTCTTAACTAATTGACTATTGCTTAATAAGGCATCAGGAGCGAGGACTGACCTCCCCAACTTCACACATCTAAATGCAGGTTGAGCCAGTTGCTGTGGCAATAAGAAGCGATAGAAGAAACCTGATACTTTTAAGCCCATGTTGGGATAAAATAAATCGAGTTTACAAGTTTTCCTTTCTCTCCACTGACTATAAAGGAGCACGGGACAACCTCAGTATTATGCTTCTCACCACACTTCACATCCAGAGGTGTGGTTTTGGACCACCACTTAGGTAAAACAATACAATTTAGCTCTCTCTTACTGTGACTTAAGCAGAAGTAAGTGGCATTGGTACGTTCACGCAAACATTTCTGCTGGTCAGCTCGAAATGACCACTAATTAAGTCTCAGCAACCTATTTGTGTGCTGCACCCTCTGTAAAAAACAAGATCTGAAATGCCCCTGAGCTGAGCATCAGCAAAATGACAGCTTAACACCTCTGCATCTGTGCTGGGACTGAAGCTACATGGCCAGTTAGCACAAATTCAGACAGTCAAGCAGTGTGGGTACAATGCACTTACTATATGCATAACCATACTGCCCTGAGGCTCCAGCTGAGATCAAAGTCCAACTATATTACTGGGTACACACATTCCTAATAACACTTTGCTTCTGTGGACCAAAACATGCCACTCCAGCAACCAAGGACATCCCTGCTTCCTTGTATGTGTAGGAGATGTCCTGTCTCTGCAGGAGAGGCAGCAGTAAAGCATCTAAGCATCTAAGCCATCTTTCCCTCTATGGGGGGCAAAACAGCAGATACCTGGGTTCCCTTCAGTTAAATTCAGTACAGCTAAGTCCCAAAGAAGCATTCTTTGCTTCAGATAATGTACAATATAGATGTGGCAACAGAGTGAACTGGCTTCCCAAGATCACTCAGCCATGGGATAGCCTAGGAGAAAGTCCAGACAGATCCACTACACCATACTGTCTCCCAAACTAGCTATTAAATAAAAACCTCTTATTTCTCATAGACAAGTCTTAAAATGGGGCACATATTCATGTAGCAATGCCAATGGCCAGCATCAAACTTCTGACTTAAGCTGAGGGCAAGGCTGGGCTGGGGGTATCAAGTGCATGATCTTAAAGACCTAGTAGGTCTCTGGTAAGTCTTACAGAACCAGGGGTAGGGGATGAGGGGGAAATTCTGCTCTATTTACTCACACTTGGATAATCACACAGGTACAGAAGTGCCAAAGAGAGGGAAAGGAAGAGTAATTCTTTCCCTTAGGGTATGGAACAGTTACAGAGCTGGGTTGAAGAGACTCTTACTGCTGTCGAGGTCTCAGCTCACCAGCCAGCGAATCTCCCCTTTGCTCAATACAACCTTGTATCTCCAGCCAGTGCTTTACAAATTAACCTCACTGTCACAGTGACTGGTGGCCGAGGGCTGGCTTACTTCAGTGACAAACAGCTGGTGTTTGCCTGTTTCAGATCCCTGCAAAAGCAAATACTGATGAAGCGCCGAGTTCCTAAGCGAGCGGAAAAACGCACCATTTAAAACATGATTGTGCTCCAGCATTGCACAGCATTAACACTGCTAACTCTACCTAATGCTTACACACCTAATGCACATACATAATCATTGGGTACATTTTAACTGAGCTGTTTAATAACTGTTTCCAGTTATTCATGAATTACGTCACGACAAATTTGGACCAACTGTTTCATGGGTCTCTACATCTGTGCAGATCTCTGGCTGCACATTCAGTCTCTCCTCTGCATGGTGAAAAATTTCCACTTTTTATGAAGATCTGCTCTTCATTTGGTATCTCCTGTCGGACAAGGTGCACCTCAGTCACACTTCATTTGTGTTTTCAGTTTGGCAAGACCAGAGAGACAGTCATCTCTCCATTTTCTCCTGGCATCCAGGACTTTTGGAACAACTGGAACTTTTTCAGACATGGCCTGGAACAGAAAATTTAAGATGATTCAGTCTGACATTCCAAATAAAAAGTTTCTCACCAGCATTGTTTTCCTGCCTTCCCTGCATCAGACCAAGTAACCATCCACTCCAACTGTAATTCCATCTATCACAAGCAGTGGGCCACTAATTCTTTATGTGAGTGACTGGAAATGAACTACCTGTACGAGAAGAGAAGTGCTCCCACTTGGAGAAGGTTGGCCTGAATGTGGCAAAGAAGGTGAATAGAGAAAGATCAAAGCATCAATCACCCTCTTCTCCTGGTTTGGCCCACACAGCCACTGTGATAATAACCTTTTATTAAATAGTAAGGAGGCAACCTAGCCATTTATCCACCTCAAAAACATGCTCTAAACCAAATTCCTCTGTGTGTGTGTTTAAAGCTGTGATCTCTCTTCTGGCTCCTAATAAATGTAACATGGGATACCATATTTATTAAAACCATTTTGTCTTAGGAGTGCCAGTTATAATTGAAATGACAAGGTAAGACAAACCTAGAATTATGATTTTTGTCATTTATTGGAATATGGGGGAAAGTACAGAACTATTTGAGGGCACAGAGGTAGAAGTCTGAACAAGTTAGCACATAAAAATGATATTTAAAACAAAACAGAAAAAACCCCACATTTCTGAGTGCACAAAGTTGTCTCAGAAGTGCCATTTAAATCCATCATAGAAAGGACAACAAGAGGTAGCAAGCTCTGGCCAGCTAGTACTTGCAATGGGCTTTCTTTCAAAGAAAAAAAAGCTGTTTTGATAGCTCAGGTAGAGATCACAAGGTCACCTTTGCCAAAATAGCACCTGAGGTCTAAGGTTTAAAAGGCAAGTGTTGAGAAACCAAATAAAACCTGGACATGGTACCAATGACTGGCAGGTTGCAATCACTCCAGAAAAGTCAGGGGAAGGGGCAGAGGAGTAAGATAACAAAAGGTTAATGTTTTACTCTGAAGAGGATTCTTACAAACCCACCTTTGGCATTGAAGACCAAAGATAATGAAGAAACATAGAAACAGGCATTTAAGTGGACCCCAGCTTTCCATAAAGAAACCCAAACTGTTTCACACACTAATAAAAATCTTCTAATTGTAACTCCACAATTATTACTGGTTGCTATTACAAGCAGCCTGTGTTATTCAAGCATAAAAATATCTTCTGCCTTTTTAACATTTAATTAATCTGATGGCCCCTCAAGAACAATTCAACACATAGTTTAGCAAAGTGTTGAAAAAAGGAAACTATGAAAAGGTGGAGTGAAGAAATAATGATACTTCAGTAATTTCTATGATCAGACAAAATAATCTCTATAGTGAGTATAATCAAATTGTGAACTTAGAAATGTCAACAGAGAACCTGGGTCCCAATTAAGCATTGCTTAAACACCCCTTACCTTCCAACATGCAAGGAACCTGCTCCTGTGCTTACCTTAAACTGGTACTTGCACGTTTCAAACTGGAGCTCTAGTTTGCAAAGTACACAAAACCCAGAAAAAGAGCACCCAGAAGAAAACTGCTGCAGGGTTTATGCAGGGTGACAGAGTAAGAGGAAGACACCAGGAGAAAAGTCACATAGGAAAGGAAGTTCAGAGCTGTGCATGTTATGGTAGAGGACACAGGGCAGAAGTGGTAAGAAACAGTGTGGAGGATTTAATGTCAATAACCCACAGCTGTTAGCAGTTGACTCCTCTGCCTAGTAATAATGTTACTCAGCTGCGAAATCACTCTCTCTTGCTGCCTGTCAAAGTCCTTTGAGAAGGGGCTTGCAGGAATTCTGTACTGATCATCTCATTCATGGCACACACACAAGACATACAGACAACAGATACCTCCAAGAGTAGGCTGAAATGGTACACATGTTAAAACAAAAGCTGATGATCTCTGTTATCAGTGTGCTTACATTTATGAACTCCATATTTACCTGATTAATTTTCTGCTCAATTTCTCCTGAAAACTCTGGAACTGGTCCAAAGGTGTTGAGAACATGTCTCATACCTGCACGGTATCTTTCGCAATAATTTGAAATACCTAAAAATAGAGAGTGAAAGATTTGAATTTCAACAGAAAGTCCTACGTGAGTTCAGTACGTCTGTCTGTGCTTCAGCACAGTCTTAAGTCAGAGTCCAAAATGAGGGTGCACTCTTATGCTTAAGTCACTTCATTGTCATCAAGGAAAAATAGATTCTAGCCACCACATTTCCATTACTGTTCACAGAAGCACAGAATGTTAGGAGGTGAAAGGGACCTTGAAAGATCATCTAGTCCAACCCCCCTGCCAGAGCAGGATCACCCAGACCAAATCACACAGGAACACATCCAGGCAGGTTCTGAATTGCCTCCAGAGAAGGAGCCTCCACAACCTCTCTGGGCAGCCTGTCCCAGTGCTCTGTCACCCTCATACTGAAAAAGTTGTTCATGGAAACAATTATTCAGGATGTGCCTTCATTGCAAACCCAATTAATGTTACATACCAACAGGCAATGCTGTGGGAGGGGTGCAGTACACAACCATGGATATACTTGTGCTTTGTTACTTGAGACCAGAAAGCTTCCCTGACTAGTGTCCATGAGGAGAATGCTCTTACCTGTCTTCTCCTCCTGCCTGGTATGTGTCATACCAATTGAAGTGTTCCTGTAGATACTTTTGTTTATTTACCTGGAGTGTAATGAGAGCTGCATGGCTTTGGGAGAAAGGGTGAAAGGCATGGAGACCCAGGTTGCCTCCAGTGAAAGAGGAACAGGTGGACCTTGCAGATCAGTGTCTTGTATTGCAACTGGGTTAACAAAAGGGATTTAGCTTTTAGGACCCTCTGATGGTTGAGCACTGCTAGGGGGAGATGGGATCCACCTGACAAAGTGGAGAAAAAGCATCTTTGCCAACAACCTAGCCAATGTGGTGAGAAAAGCTTTGTTAGGAACATGGGAAAAGTAAAAATACAGCCTGTGGTCAAGCAAGGAAGGGGTGTACAGCTTGAAACAAAAGAATTCAGGGTAAGAGGTACAAGAGAAACCTCAAGAAACCTCAGGGCGGAAAGAGTCTACCTCTAGTGTATGTGAACAAATGCAGCCAACTTGGGAAACAAGCAAGGGAAATAAGAGCTCCACGTGTGATCACACAACACTGTTGGAGCAGCTGAGGTGTGATGGGATGGGTCACACAGCTGGAGTGCTGCAGTGGACAGATTCACACTTCAGGAAAGCTGAGGAAGGGCTGTGCTATTGTTGTAAAGGAGCAACTCAGATGTATGGAGCCACTCTATGAGATGGGTGACTGGCTGGCTGGGTGAGAGCCCGTGGGTCAGCATTGCTGGAGATGCCACTAAAGGACTGCATCCTCCATGGGCAAAAGCAAGTCCATCCTGATGTTCAGGGAAACAAGAAAATGTATCAAGAGATTGGCTTGGATGAGCTCCAGTGCAAAAAAGGCAGCATACAGGAGGTGGAAGCAGCACAGGCTGTAAAGAAGAAAATTCAAAAGACTGCCCAGACATGTAGGGATGCTGTCAGGAAAGCCAAAGCTCAGCTCCAGTTGAGACTTGCAAGGATGTCAAGGGCAAAAAGAAGAGCTTCTACTGTTACATTAGTAACAGAAGGCTGAACAAGCGAAGTGTGGGCCTGTTGCTGAATGGGTGGGTGATTTTGTGACAGGAGAAACAGGTAAAGCAGTGTTTTCTGTGCTTCAGTCTTCATTGACTGGTATCCTATGCCTCTGTGCTTAGAGGCAGGGTTCATGGACAAGAGGAGTGATCAGCAGTAGATGACAAGAACTGCAAGAACTTGGCCCCACCTGAACCCATGGGATGAGACAGACTGTACCCAAGGATATGAGAGAAATGGCCTGTGCCCTTGCAAGGCTTTCTATTGTATTTTAAATATCCTGCCAATGAATGCATCTCATCATTCGAGATCCCCAGATGACTGAAGGCAAATACTGCACCCATCTTCAGAAAAGGTCAAAATCACAGTCCACAGTACTACAGGCCAACCAATCTCACTTCTTTCCCTGAGAAAATCAAAGAGCAAGTCACCTTGAAACAAATTCCTGAGCACAGGAATAAGAAAGTGATTGTGACAATCAGCATGTAGTCACCAAAGTGTACACCATGGTGTAAATTATGTCTGACAGATGTCATTGCCTTCTGTGATAAAATCATTGAATTCGTGGAAAATAGTAAAGTACTACCTCAGCCTTAGAAGGGCATGTGACACTGTCTCCTACAGTATCAAAGTTAGGATATTAAAGTCTGCATGCTTTGACATCTAGATGGACAAAAAGTGGGCTGGATACTCAGGCTCAGATCATAAAATCATAGAATGGTCTGGGTTGGAAGGGACCCAAGGATCATAGAGCTCCAACCCCCCTGCCACAGGTAGGACCACCAACCTCCAGGCATGATCTAGACAAGCTTGCCCAGGGCCCCATCCAATCTGGCTTTGAACACTTCCAGGTAAGGGACATCCATCACCTCTGGGCAGCCTGTTCCAGCACCTTACCATTCTCTCTGTAAAGAACCTCCCCCTGATATCTAATCTAAATCTTCCCTTCTTCAGCTTTAATCCATTCCCCCTTGTCCTGCCAGTGTCTACCCTTTGAAAAAGTTGGTTCCCCTCCTGTTTCTCTGCTCCTTTCAGGTACTGGAAGGCTGCAATGAGGTCCACCCACAACTTTACTCTTCAGGAGCTCTTCTCCCAGTCTGTATCTGTGTCTGGGATTCTTCCATCCCAAGTGCAACACCTGACACTTGGCAGTGTTGAACCTCATTAGGTTCCCCCGGGCCCATCTTTCCAGCCTGCCAAGATCCCTCTGGATGGCTTCCTTTCCTTCTGGGGTGTCGACCACACCACTCAGCTTGGTGTCATCCACAAACTTGCTGAGGGTGCACTCAATTCCATCATCAATGTCATTGATAAAGATATTAAACAGCACTGGTCCCAAGACAGACCCCTGGGGGACACCGCTTGTCACCGGCCTCCACCTGGACATACACCCATTGACCACCACCCTTTGTCTGCGTTCTGTCAACCAGCTTCTTATCCACTGGATGGTCCACCCATCAATTCCACATCTCTCCAATTTAGAGATAAGGATGTGGTAGGGGACCATGTCAAAGGCCTTGCACAAGTCCAGGCAGATGACACTGGTCTCCTTCCCTTTATCCATCGATGCTGTCACTCCATCATAGAAGATAGTAGTGGTCAATGGGTTGTGATCTACTTGAAGGCCAGTAAAAGTGGAGTACCACAGTAATCTATCCTGAGACCTGTACTGCTTAACAGCACTTGCTCATAAAGTTTGTGAATGATACCAAATTGGGTAGGGGTGGGAGATGTGGGATGGACAGACCAGCTGATACATTGGAGGGCAAGGCTGCTCTTAGATGGGCTGGAGGAATGAGCCAATATGAAACCTTAAAAAAATTGAACAAGGACAAATGCAAGATCCTGCACCTCAGAAGGAAGAGCTCCTTGAAACAACACAGGCTTGTGAACCCCAAGAATTCCTGGTCATGGTAGGCAGCAAGCTGAGTGTGAGCCAACAGTGTGCTCCCAGCAAAGAGAGCCAACAGCACCCTGGGCTCTGTTAACAGCACAGCCAGTAAAATGAAGCAATTAACCCCCTTTTCTCAGCATTCGCTGGACTGCATACAGAACACTGCATTCAGTTTGGGCTCCTCCAGTACAAGAAAGACACTGACAAACTGGAGCAACTTCAGCAGACGCTGCTAGAATGGTGAGAGCTGGAATGCTTACCCTGTGAGAGGAGGCTGTTGGAACTGGGCTTGTTCAGCCTGGGGCAGAAATGGCTTTGGGGCAGGGGGGACATCTAACAGCAGCTCCCCAGTGCCTATGGGGAGGTTACTGAGCAGGCAGAGACAGGCTCTTTACAGCTGTTGCATGACAGGAAGAGAGGAGACAATAGGCACAATCTGAAAACAGGTTCAGACTGGATACTCAAGCACTGGCACAGTTTGCCCACACAGGTTGTGCAGTCTCCATCTCAGGGGTTTTCAATACAGAATGAAACCCTGAGCAGCTTGGTGTGACCTCAGAGCTGACACTGATGCGAACATCTTAAAAAACATGTGGTCAGAAAACCTGAGAACCAGCTAACTGGTAACAGTGGGTAAAATGGCAATCAAGCAGACCTTGGCCAAACTAGGGAAAGGTCCAGCTTCCATCAGAAATCCAGCTCCAGTAGAAATCTCAAAAAAATTACAGCTGAGGCACTAGAGAAGAACTGGAATGATCAATGCACCAAGAAGGTGCATTTACCCAGACATACACACCTAGTTGACTTTTCAGTGCTATTAACTACCACATAATCAAGAAAGGATAAGGCAGCTTTTGCCACTGTACATTAGTCAAGAAGCCATAAGCTGCACCACAACAGTAAGTGAGCAATGCATGTCTAGCAGTAAGACAACTGTCAAGCCAACAGGAGTAAGAATGCAATTATCCTGATGAATACCCTAGACCTGGGAAGGGAAGTTCTGGATATGCACTAAAATCTCCCTTTTAACGAGAACCATAGGAACTGAAGAATTTGCATCTTTACCTTTCTTTTTATTACCTAATTATCAAAGCAAAGAGGAGAAGACAAAGGCAAGGAGTGACAATGATCAGCTCTTTAATGGGGACTGAGACTGTACAGACCGAGAAGCGTGAACCTGAACTCCTCATGGTCTTGTCCAACCACAGAATGCAGGAAATGTAAGTGGGGTGGCCTGACTACCACAGAAAATAATGCAGCTCAGGTCAAGCATCACTAAGCAGTCTCTTTCCTGAACAGCTTGTAGACAGTTCCCTGGAATGCAATACTGTGTGGTATCAATACCACAGATGTCACACCTGTCTAACCCTAGATGTTTGAGGTTGAAAGGTGGGTGAAGGAATTGAAACCTCTGATTATTAGCAACTATGAATCATACACTACAACACTTACACTGCTTAACATACTGCTGAACTACAGGTTTTCCAGAAGGCTTCTGAGGTCAGTAAATACAGAGAACACTCTTGTCTCTGGACCAAAGACAGAAGAACTTTCAAAGGACAGATGCTCAAGGAAGCATTAAATTTCCTTTAAGAAATTAGGCTCTGAAGTTGTGATCACTTTCAGATAAGCAATTGAAAGGACAGAGTGAGAGAATGTCCATTGCATCACAGCAACATGGAAAGATTTGAGTATTCAAACATTCTCCAGTATCAGAAGGAAGGAGGCTCTGAGAAGAACAGCAGTCTTGTTAAGTAACTTGAAATAGTATTTAGTGCCAAGAGTGTGCCAATAAGCATTTAGTCAGCCTGTGTTACCTACCCATGGAGCATAAGTGTTCCTAGAACACACTCTGGCGTGTTCTGGCCTTCTCCAACACAAAAAGGGAGGTCAGCTGGTCATACAGGCACATTGGTGCTCTAATTATATGGAAATTCAGTATTTTGCTCAATTTTCTTGATTGACACACAGCCAGAAACCTTCAAATTGCCTAGCAGGCTCTAAAACATCACTGGCAGGAAGTGTGATTCAGGAGGAGAAGCATTACTGCGGGATGTGGAACAGGCTGTGATATGACTAATAAGCAGAGACCATCCTCCTCCCTAAACATTTTGGAAAGGACTGCTGGTTATCAGGATTTACTGACCATACCCTGTCATCAGTATAAATGCTTGCCTGTTAAATCTTAGCTGGGCTCAAGACTTAGGCACCTGAAGCCAACTCAGATCAACCCACAGGGAATATGTTATCCCCACGAGCAATCTTGGGAACCCAAAACAATTCTGGATGAGGCTCATGCACCAACCACAAGTTAACGATATTTACATTTCATAATGCTCATGTGAACTTTTTCTCATAGCTGTGAGGAGTCTGAGCAAAATGCTTGCCCCCACATCATGAAACATCACAGAAAGTTCCCAGATACAGAAGCAGAAATGACTGAGGCTGCAGAGCGCAGAGCTATGCAGACACATGCACACCTTGCTAACTCATAGGTGCTGGCAGCAGCTGTTGATGGCTGGACAACCACAAAATAAAAAATGGCAATTCAGTCAAATATGGCAATTCAAGTAAATCCACATAAGCAACTGGTGGTAGGAGGAATGCTAAGCAGGGCAGTCAGTTACCAGTGATTCTGGTGCTTATGCAGGTGACACAGGTCTATGACACCTAGATCAGTGCTGAAATAGTTTTGGTTTGGTACTTTTCCAAGTGTCACAGAATCACAGAATGTTTTGGGTTGCAAGGAACCTCAGAGATTGAGCAGGTTGCCGAAAGCCCCATCCAACCTGGCTTTGAACACTGTCAGGGGCCTGGAGAACCTCTGGGGAACCTGTTCCATTGCCCCACTACCCTCACAGGGAAGAGTTTCTTCCTGTAGTCAAGTGGAACCTCTCAACAACCTGGTAAGCTTATGTAATAATACCATACATCTAAATAGTTTTGATTCTGGTAAAGTCAGCAGAAGGTAGAAGAGAAGACTGTGTGCCAGAAATCTTTTTCATGATCCTCAACCTGAAGAGATAACATTAGGATCTTGGGAAAGCTGAATGCTTGGACATGGCTGATCCATTTACGTGGTGAACGTGAACTCCTGAGCTGGAGTTGGCCTTCAAAGCTCACTCAGCCAGATAGTCCTGGAAATCAAGCTCCTACTGGCAGCTCACCCACAGCTTGAATGAAACAGAGAATTTCTGGGTGGGTACAACACACTAATTTGACACAGATGTGCCAAATGCAGGTTGGGTAATACAATTCACTCACTGCATGCAATGTATGAATGGAAAAAAAGCCTTATGCAAAGTCAGCACTATAGGAAAAGGTAAAGAAACCTACTACTAGCTTAGAGAAGAGCAGCAGCATTAGTATAGTTGATCTCAACATTGTGGCTGAAATGGCAACATGCAAGCATGTATGCTGCATGCCAAGCAGGGGGTGGACACTGCAAAATCTTTCAAGTCTCAAGTGAAGGAACTGCAAAAATTATAATATAGACATAGTATCACTCAAAGATTTAAAAACCCCCCAAACATTAAAATAGCTAACTCAAGATAGCACTCCCAGTGTGAAATGTCAGTGGAAACTAGAGCAGTCTTTAATCAAGATCAACCCTATGCTGCCAGCTTTAAGGCACTTGAGTAATGGGGAATATTGCTGAAAAAATCACTTTGCTTTTCAACTGCAAACCCAAACCTGGCAAATATTTTACTCCAGGCCTTTAGATTTAGGAGTCCTTTAGTCCAAAGGTCAGGGCTATTGCAAAGGTGGATGAAGAGAGCACTTGACTGAAGAGGGAAAACAAGTATGACAGAATCCTTTTCATTTTAATCCTTGTTATACTGCCCAGGGAGCAGCTTCAACTGGAAGAACTAGCATGTGTAAACAGACAGGGCAGTACATGGGAGCTGGAGAAACAGAAAGATGGTGGCAAATGGGACTGTAAAACTAACCATCATCTCTTCTTGCACCCAGTTGCTGTGCCCAAACTGTGCCCCACTATCTCCATCTGGAAAAGAATGATGTAAGATGCATCTGGGACAGAGAAAGAGGGGAATCAACTCCCAGCAGAGGACCAATGATATCTTCCTCTTGTCTATGTGGTTTGTTGGCTCCTGTCTAAACTTCCACCTTCCTGGCACACTAACCACGTTAATTGTGGAGGGAAGGGGCTGTGGGAGAAGGCAGATGTTGCATCACTGAACACAGAACAGAAATACCTCAAGGGAGGGCACGAGTTCCCTGAATCTTCATTCCACCACATTTACAACTATGGCGGAGAGTGGAAGAAGATGACTAACAAAATACTCAGGATTATAGAGATAAAAAGGGGAATACTCTTTATCTTCCTCCAAAGTCCCAAACCCACTCAGCATGTCTGACTTATGTAGTTACAGGAACACATTATCTCAAGCTAGATGAGGGCATGGATTCAAGGCTCTTCAGCTGCCCATACATGTCTAGGAAATGCAAGTCTCTATACCAACAACACAAGAAGAATAAGCTGCTGCTTATTTAGCTCCAATGAGAGCCCAGGCAGTTTCCAAAATAGCTAACAAACTGTTCCACAAGAATTTGTTCACATAACACTTCAGGTTTGAGGGTCCTTACCTGAAGGACTTTCACTGGTATGGTGCAAACATGGGAATCAGTGAAATGCCCCTGGTTGCAATGATGAACATCCATCACTGATGAAGCAAAAGGGACTCAGGACATATATTTAGCTTAGAAACATGCATAAAATGCTTCACTGCCCTGAGAAGACTTATTCACATGTGAGTTTCAAAAACATAAAGGAGTAGTAGGAAAGAAGAAGGGAAAACATGACAGCATAAAATGTAGTATGTTCATGCATTACAGTATGTTAAGCATCTTTGAGCATTTTAGCTTCTTGTCTGCTAAGCCTCATTCTTTCCTCTTCAGAAGACAGACAACAGGCATGACAGCTGAAGGATGCAAGCAAGCAAACTTGGTAAACCAGTCTGGCAAGGACACTACACATGGGGCAAGACAAGGAAGGTGCGTGGATATTTGTGAGAGAAAACAAGAGACAGGAGCAAGTGTTACTGGCAAGGACAAGGAACACACCAGTCAGGGGACGCCTCACGATACTGTGTATTAGCGTGATGACTCTGAACCTGATGAGCAGCATAATATGACACTGTAATGACTCAAAAAGAGTAGGCAAGATGGTCAAGCCACTGATGTAACATCATCAACCTGAAAAAATGGGGTGGGGTTGATGTTAGGTAAAATCTAGGAAGAGGCTAGACTTGGTAAGACTGAAGAATATGAGTGAGAACAGAGAAGAAGGGACATGTTTCAGGAACACCATGGAGGAATCTGTCCTGGTTAGTTTAAAAAATGTCCCAACCTCTTTATTTTGCTGATAGAGGGATTACATTTCTAGACATTACAGCTCCAAGGAAAACTTTCTAAATGTAATCCTGTCTTCATCAAGGGTGTGTCTGAACACAGATGCCTGCTCTTAGTTAGGGTGTGAATTCATGGGATGCTTGCTACTAGTCTACGTTAATTGCAATAAGAATTCACTTAGATTGTAGTTACATGAATACTTTCAATTACCCTATGACAATGGTAGTGCCAAAAAAAGCTTTATTCTTACTGCCCCCATATTACCACCTCAACAGCACTGCACAAATATTTGTGCAGGAGTGCTGTGAGCTGGGTCAAGGAATTAAACTGAGTAAATACGAACTGCTTCTTTTGTTAGATCAGTTTCAAATCCACGATGAATTCCTCAGTCTGAGCCGCTTGTGACCATACACGCTCTTTCATTAGCATAAGGGATGCAGCAAGATGTGTTCTGATGCATCTATAATTACTTGGGCAGTGAAGCAGTAAGAATTCATGTGGAAAGTCCTTTCTGAAGGTGGAGGGAACCACTTTAGACCTAAGATTCTTTAAAACTGGTGCACAGCAGCCAGTCCACTGAAAACTTCACTCCTTTACTTGCTGCACACAAACTTCTCATACAGAAAAGCCCTGCAGCTGCATAGATACAAGCAGCAGTAGTACTGGAAGGATTATGAACTGCTTCCTTGAACCTGTTGGGAAGTGAATTGAATGTATGCAAACACCTATGAAATAACCGATGGATTCAGAAGAGGTTTTGCAGGAACACTTACTACTGTGATACTTCATCTCAGTAGTACCCTCTTACAAGCAGTCATGAATTTTATCATCCTAAAACAGAGCACGTGGGTTGGGCAGAAACAGAGGCAAACTTCCTTGTCTTAGTTTTTACTACCTTAAGTGAGAGATTTTCACATCATCTGCTTCCTAGCTTGAGATCCAAAGCTTCCAGACTGGGTTAAAGCTTGGTTGGCTCCCTACATGGCAGCATTAAAGCAGCGACCATAGCGATGACAATTATCGCTGCTTTTGAACAAGTCAGTGTGCCTGGCTACAGTAACAGTTAAAAACCATGCTTGGCTACATTTTGCCCAGCCAGACAAGACAAATTTCTTCCTTCCATATAATTCTTCCCATTCTCATGCTTTGTGCTTTTCATACAGCACAATCATTCTGCTCCTATCATCCAAACCCAATTCAGCTGCCAGGTGCTTCTAAGGCAAGCAAGCATTCCTGCTTCTAGTAAGAGAAAGACAGTTCAACCATTCCTGTCTTATCAGGTATTTGCACTTATACTACAGGGATCATAGAGTGGTTTGGGTTGGAAGTGACTTCAAAGATCATCTAGCTCCAATCCTCTACCATGGGCAGGGACACCATCACTAGACCAGGTTGCCCAAAGCCCCATCCAACCTGGCCTTACATACATCCATGCATGGGGCTTCCACAACCTCTCTGGTCAACCTGTGCCAGCGCCTCACCACCCTCATAGTAAAGAACTTCTTCCTACCATCTAACCTAAACCTTCCCTCTTTCAGTTTGAAGCCCTTGCCCCTTGTCACTACATTCCCTGGTGGACAGTCCCTCTCCCACTTTCCTGGAGGACCTCTTTAAGTATTGGTAGACTGTAATTAGGCCTCCCCAGAGCCTTCTCTTCTCCAGGCTGAACAAGCCCAACTCTTGCAGCCTGTCTTCACAGGAGAGGTGCTCCAGCCCACTGATCTTCAGCCCTGATTTCCACACAACTCCTGTAGTCACTTGATCAAATACCAGAGTGTGAGATAGATAGAATATGATCCTGGAACAGCATTTTTATAAATGTAGGAGAGAAAATAGGAACAAAGATCCTTCAAGCTCCCCCTACCCAGCTCTTCTGTTAACATCAGGAATTTAGATCAAGATTAAATTCCAATTATAGCTCACTAAATAAGTAATTGACTTAAGACAATTGTGAAATATATGTGAAGAAATTTGGTGCAGACATGTAAACCACATTATTTGATAGTCTAACCTCTGGTTTTACAGATGATTTTTTGCAAGGGCTTAAAAGGAGCTGGAGCACCTCCCCTACCAAGAGAGGCTGAGGGAGCTGGGCTTGTTCAGCCTGGAGAAGAGAAGGCTGTGGGGGGACCTCATTGCAGCCTTCCCGTACCTGAAGGGAATATACAAACAGGAGGGGAATCGACTTTTTCAAAGGGTAGACAATGGCAGGACAAGGGGGAATGGATTCAAGCTAGAGAAGGGAAGGTTTAGATTAGATATCATGGGTAAGTTCTTTTAGAGAGAGAGTGGTGAGATGCTGGAACAGGCTGCCCAGAGAGGTGGTAGATGCCCCATCCCTGGAGGTGTCTAAGGCCAGGTTGGATGGGGCCCTGGGCAACCTTGTCTAGATCATGCCTGGAGGTTGGTGGCCCTACCTGTGGCAGGGGGGTTGGAGCTCTATGATCCTTGGGGTCTCCCCTCCAACCCAGACCATTCTATGATTCAAGACACGAGATTCAGAAGATACAATTTTACTGAGACTGGATCATTGTCTGTATATTCACAGATAGCCAGGTACATATGCATGAAGGACATTGTGTCTGCCAGCACAATCCCACAGTAAACAAACAGGTAAAATAACTGCTGTTCCTTGTAAAAGACTTAAAGTGATGCTGCCATTTAAAATCCTAAGACGACAGACTAAAAAGACAGAGCTTACTGAAGTTGAAATCAACATGAATTTTATTTACTGAAACCAGCAATCAACATTGCATAACATTATGCAATTTAAATATGCCTTTTTCCCCCCCAAAGGGGGTTTCTTTCCTGTCTGTTGCAATTCAGTTCTCAAATTGCTGTCATTGCTTCAGCTCTTTTTAATGACTTGATGCTGTCATTTTATTCCATGTTTGAGGCTGTTGTGTTGCCTCACTGCTGTATATTCAAAATTCCTAATATTCATGCATGAATTAACTGGTAATCTGAAGCCGCCTGGGTAATAGCTTTTGATAGGACCATTTATGAATATGGAAGAGAGGACATAAGAACTATCATGGTGGAAACCTGGCATTAGCACATAGAAAGCTCATGGGAAAATCTTCTTTCCCCATGGGAAGTGGACACGAAGTAACACCAAAGTTAAAAACCAAATCACTGGAATAATATTCTTTATTTAAAGCCAAGCAAAAGTATCACAACACCCTTCCAAAAAGAAAAAAAAAAAAGAAAAAGAAGCAAAACTCTATTTTCCAGGATCCCACAAGCAACTGTATTTTGCTCACATGGTTACTGCATCCCCACCATCCTTCCTCACTGATTTATGGAAATATCAAAACTCTGGGATAATTAATATCTTATGGCTGTAAAGAAATGCAGGTGCTATGAAGCTGGTGGAGTTGCTAGACAGACTAGTGACCAGGACAGAGGAGCTTTCTTATCTCTAACTCCATTTCCCTCAATTGATTAAAAAAAAATAGACAGTGCAACACATCAGAGCAGGTTGTCCTGGGCAAGCAAGAGTAGGTCCATAATATTCCATATTACGTAAAGTGACACTGGACAACAAAAGAGAAGTTGGCACTCGTATGGAACCATGACCACACATCCTGACATCAGCAATTTTTATTTAAACTATCCCTGATGAGAGCAACAGCCTGAGTCAGCCTGCCAGCACATAAACAGGGGCAGCTCCAGACTCAGAGACAAATGCATCTGCAAGACTGGGAGTGAAACAATACTTATCATTCAAGTTACTGAACAAGCTGACAAGGTGCTTTTGTGTAAGTGGCCCAGTCCACAAACATATTATGTTATTTAAATGTTATATTTAATTGAGAATATTATATAGTGTTAAAATCACTCTACAGGTATATTTTTGTTCTGTATTTTGCAAGTCATCACAAGATTACTCTTCTGTCTCTTGGATTATCTCTCATAATTTTTCTTCTACTCATGTGGAATACTAGAATTCCTAACAGATGAAATTTAGAAGCTGGATAATCCCTGCTCTAGATAAGCAACCTACCAGCATATGTCACCTAAAGTGGTTTGAGATGTGAAATTTCAAAAATGCTTTTGTAACAATGGGAGGTGGTGGATGGTGGGAGGTAGGAAGCTAAAATGGATTATGCTGGAACATCAAATGCCAAAGGGTACACCAGGAGGAGCATCAAAACCAACTGAGATGACTTATATGATTCCATTCATATCAAGTAAACATCGGTTTAGAATTAAGGAGGCTAAAACATGGATTTAAAAAAGATTCATAAGTACGTTTGATCTCCAAAATGGATTTTTTAAAAAAAATATTGACAAAAATTTAATCTTGGTTGTATGATTTAGAAGAGGCAGTTCAGCAACTTACTCTGACAGAAGGCCCTGTGCATGGTTCCTGCAGAGGATGTATGGGAGCTTAGTGGAGTGGTGGGGGCAGGACTGGACAACCCTGGCCTGCAAGACTCCAGGTAGATCACTGTGCTTAAGGCTAGTACTATGTGCATCTGATCTGCTCTATGTAAAGAGTCTATATCATTTATATTGAGTATGTCAAAGATCAATGGAGAGGACTGGAAACTCCTAGACATTAATAGATAAACAGCAGCTAACTTTTAGGAAGGTGCCTCTGCTTAGGATGTTGCTTACCTAACGATGCACAAAATTAAAACATTTTGTGACATTTAATTTACCGAAATACAACCAAGCTCACAAGCTGAAAGACTCTGGTGGAGGATCCACAATTCCATATTCATGTAGCCAATTTCTGCCAAGTCACTACCCAAGTAGATGTAAAATAACACTTCTAATTGTGGACTGAACTTTTACGATCTTGGTTTCTCATTTTTATTTTATTACTGAATTATCAGGCATTACAGCAGTGCCTAAAAGGTTCAGTGATGGGTCAGGGGCCCAAGATCTCAGGGATCAAAGAAAACCAGAATAAAGGCTCAGTCCATAATATAAAAATCTAAGAATTTATTTAGTTCTTGAATTTTTCATGTTTTGTTAAGTTCACTGCTCAAGCTTATGTCACCCTAATCCACAATTTTTATTTCATTTTGCACAATTCACTTTTTATTTAGCTGGGATTCATGCACAGTATTCCAAAAACAGCTAAAAATCTGTCTTGATCACACAAGTCAGATGTTGAACTGTTACTCAACTGCTTTGTCAAGTCAACTTTGTACAGACAGAATCACTGAAAGAAATAATTTTACTTTATTCAGGATTTCAGACAGTCTAAAGCAAGCATGCTTCAGAGATACTTACACTAAGCCTTTGCTACCAATTCTTGAGGGGTGGGGGCAAGAAAAAAGCAAGCTCAACATCAGCAAGTGACTTTCTGTTGACACTGGATTATTAGATGAACTTTTCCAGAATTTTCTTTTCCTGACACTTAGGTAGCCCTGAACTACAGGTACAGCAATGTTTGCAAAGCACTGGGACAAATCTTGGAAAAAATAAACACACAGCTACCATTTCAATGATTAGTCATCTTTCACCTTATCACTTACAACAGGATAGTCATTGTCTGTTTCCTTCTGTACAACCACAAGTTTTAGAAAACTTAGAGATAAGTCATAGCTGGAGCAGTCCTAACTCGGTCTGCTGATCTAACATTTGGAGGGCCATGAAGACGATTAAAGGACTGAAGCATCTCCCTTGTGAGGAAAGGCTGAAAGAACTGGAGCTGTTCAGCCTTGAGAAAAGAAGACTGAGAGGGGATCGGATCAATGTTTATAAACATTTGAAGTGTGGGACGCAGGGGGAAATGGCCAGCCCCTTTTCAGTGGTCTGTGGGGACAGGACAAGGGGCAATGGCTGCAAATTGGAGCACAGGAAGTTCTGCACCAACATGCAGAAAAACTTTTCCCCAGTGAGGGTGCCAGAGCCCTGGGACAGGCTGCCCAGGGGGGTTGTGGAGTCTCCATCTCTGGAGATATTACAGACCCGTCTGGACGCCGATCTGTGTGACCTGTCCTAGGGAACCTGCTTGGCAGGGGGGTAGGACTCAATCATATCTGGATGTCCCTTCCAACCCCTATAGTTCTGTGATTCTGTGATTTCCACAGTCTTGTGCAATACAAATCTTTCCTTCATATTCACAGCATTCGAAACTACCTACCTTCAGCATTGAGATGCATGGTTTCCAGGGGTCCAATAAACGCGTACCGCATTCCCAGTCCATCAGACATCACAAGATCTAGATCAGTAGGAGATATTACTCCTTCCTAAGTAGCAAAAGTAGAACAGGAAAATTTGTGAACGTTTGGATTTAATGCAAAATTACCTGCTTTCTGTATATAACTTTAAAAAATTAAAGTAGTAATAAAAACTAAGGCTAGAAATAGTGGTTATCTTGCAAACAGAAACGACTATTTGCCAGAAACATCTGTTATGCAAGCATTCCTATGGTTCAGTAAAAACACTCATTCACATCTCCAAGATTGCTGTGCTTCACAATCTAAATAAACTTCAATATATTTTGACAGTATCTTTTTAAAATATACAAATACCCTTTTTCATAGACTACGTACTAGGTTTGCCTGATAATTACTACTTATACTAATTCATATACTAAAACTAAACTGAGCTCTTAACCAATACACTTTTCTCTCAGAAACTAAGAATCAGAGAACGCAGAACAAACATGACACTCTTAAGAGCACATAACCAAAGAGTTTATATGAAATCCAAGTAGCATACCAGCCCTTTTAAATACAGGAGTTTTGGCTAAATCTTACACTTCCCTTCATATTCTCTTAGTTCTGGATTTTTGTGCAGAGTCACAGTTGGCAGAATAGGGGTGTATACTGTATGAAAAAGTGTATTAACTTATAGTGGGTACTATTCCTGAGGCCACCTGCAAAAAAAGGCTGTGACCAAAGACATAGGCAATGCAGCTGCCACTCCCTACCACCAAAAAAAAAAAAAAAAAGGCTGAGCATTCAGTCTCAACCTGCCCAGGTTCTTGAGTTCATTGCCAGCCTCAAATCGTGGAGGTGGTAGGATGTGGAGCATGCAAAATGAAGCATTAAAAGTTGAGCACTGCTGTTCCACCCATTACAGATAGCCAACGCCTCCATCAGGTTAGGGCAGGCACACAAAGGCTTTTTTTTTAAAAAAAAAAAAAAAAAAAAAGAAAAAAAAAGGAGCTGCAGTTCATTACCTTAACAGATTTACCTGAGAAGAAAAATATTTATTATAGGAGGTTGTTTTCCACCTACTAGAAAGACAGGAATTAACTAAGACCTGTTCTAATCATTTCCATCAGATAAAGCTTGGTTTCAAGAACTTGTCCTCTTTATTCACAGAGACATAAAAACATTTCCTTCTGGTTAAGAAGGTGGAAGAGATGCTGAACTGCTTCTAATTGGTCTTCTCACCCCATCTTGAGGTGCTCTCCACTCAGTGTCTCTTTCTCAACAAGCCCCTTTGAGCTGCAGCATACAAGCAGCTATAGGCTTGGCTAAAGGCATGCATTTCCCTGTTAAATTTCCCTCTTGCAGGGCACAGCCTCAAAGCTCCCTCATATCACACAGCGATCAGCTAGAGTTACAGGCATGTAGGACAGCTCTCCTGACCTGTTGTAGATGCTGACATCTGAGCTAGACATCTAGTCTCTCTTCATAATCACTAGGGAGAAAAATGAAATCAGCATCCTAAAACAAGCATCTAGAATAGGTAAGCTGAGTTGTGTCCTAAAAGGGCCTGATTTTCCTCACCAACTGAAAGATAAGGAACTTGGATGTCAAAGTCCACGTTGTGGAAATCTCACCTGAAGTAAGCAGAATCCCACCCACAGCATCTGTGTTCAACAACTACATCATATACTGTTGCTTTAAAAAAAAATTACAAGCCAAGAACCAACATAACTTCTACAACTGGGCACAGACATCACATTTCATCATCTCAGGTCTCAATCTGTGAGTAGTCATTGCTACTATCAAAAACAAGCCTGGCTGAATCCCTGTTGCAGGTGGCTTTTGAACACTATGTTGAAAAGCAAACAATAGGATAATTGTTAAGATCTACCCAGCATATATGGAACACGCAGCTTGGGTAACAACTTAATTTGACATAAAATGGCAAGGATAAAGAAATATTCTTTCCTTCAACGTAAAGGTAAGGTATGGGTATGGTAAAGGAACTCATCCAGCAGGACTAACCGAAAAATCTCAGACAGGGTTCAGATTACTGAGCAGCATCACTGTAACTAACATGGGCACCACACATCCTGTGAAAATTTTTTCCCCTGACATGGCAACACAACTTCCCTGAACAACATCAGCAAAGTCAACAAAAGCGCTCCTCTGTTCAGAGTGCTCCATCCAAACAATGAGTTATGCTTGTAAAGCTCTGCTTGATGAGTGACTTTTTTTTTCCTGGTTGACATGGATTTGTGGACAAAAGATTAACCTTAAATTCCAGACACACATTTGAGCCACAGCAGCAGTTACAAACTGTAAACATAACGTTAAAGAGTTAACAGGCCATTGAAACACCAGTAATAATTGCAAATTAATTAGAACCTGATTTATTTCATTTGATACCATAGTCCTCTGCTTCAATACTGACATTTAAAGACCAGGTGCTTTTAGAATCATGAAATGAGCACTCTCCTCTTGACCTTTTGACTATAGTTATACTTGTATAGTTATAGCAGCTAAAAGGTAAAAATTGCTACTACCAGAAGGAAACACAACAGGTCACTCCAGTTGAGGGATATATAATTCTAGTCACAGGAGATCGTTTTTTCTTTGTCAGACAGGCCCTCTTAAAGGGAAAAGCCTTTTAACTTTTTCTCTTCAGAAATTAAACAAACAAATGAGAAACAAGTTAGACTGTCATCCCCTGGGGAATAACCCTACTCCCACTTATGTCAAGGAGATCATAAGTTGGTGGAATGATTCAGCAGGGTGGGTACAAGGCCAGCAAGGTGTCTTCCACAAGGATCAGTGTTTATACTAAGTAGTAAACAAAAAAGAGTTCCAGCCCAGTTTCATTAAGTCTAGGTATGAAACAATTTTCCCAAGGGGATTTTTCATCCTCTTCAGCCTGGGTAACCCTTCTAGTAAGCTCTCCCCTCTGTCAACTGTCATAAGGAAACGGAATGTATTCAGAGTTCATCAGAAGCTTTCACACCTACAAAATTAACATCTTCAATTAAAATCACAGACTCACAGAATTGTAGGGGTTGGAAGGGACCTCGAGAGATCATGGGGTCCAACCCCCCTGACAAAGCAGCTCCCCAGCTCATACTGCACAGACAGGCGTCCAGACGGGTCTGGAATATCTCCAGAGAAGGAGACTCCACCACCTCCCTGGGCAGCCTGTCCCAGGGCTCTGGCACCCTCACTGTGAAAAAGTTCTTCCGCATGTTGGTGCGGAACTTCCTGTGCTCCAATTTGAAGCCATCACCCCTTGTCCTGTCTCCACAGACCATTGAAAAGAGGCTGGCTATTTATAAGCATTAATCAGATCCCCTCTCAGTCTTCTTTTCTCAAGGCTGAACAATCCCAGTTCATTCGGCCTATCCTCATAGGGGAGATGCTCCAGTCCTTTAATCATCTTCATAGGCCTCCGTTGGACTCTTTCCAGGAGATCCCTGGGGGTTTTTTTATACCAGGGAACCCAAAACCAGACACAATACTCCAGGTGGGGCCTGACCAGGGCAGAGTAGAGCTGGGAGTAGAAATAAATTCCTCCAAAATCTTCAGTGACCCCAATGGCCAAACTTCAAGATCTAGGCTAGCTCAAAATCCTCCACGGTTCTGACACTATTTATATACCAGAATCTCACATTCCAGTGTTGCCCTAATGCTCCTTCTGTAATTTATTAGTGCTTCTCACTATGCAAGGGCCCTTTTTTTCTCCTCCAAAAACCTGTGTTGGTTCTGTAGTCTCCACCTTTGGACCCTGACCCAACCTACTTGGTTTTAAACAACATCTATGAGTCACACCCACACTGCAACTTCTGTCACTGACTTGGTTTGTAATCGTGTTAAACGTGACACAGACAAAAAAACAATCTTACTTTTTCTCATACCAATTCATTATGTTCTCCTACTCACTCCAGCCTGTCTACAGAGTTATTTTGGACTCCACCCCGTCCTGGACCAGGTACTTTCTGTCTTCAAATCTTTCACTTTGTTCTCTGTATCCCTAAAATCCAGTCTTTTTTTTTTTTTCTCCCTGATTGCCACTAATGTATGCATTCTCCCTCAGCAGCACTTGTTACACCCTTCTCTTCACTATCATTTCAATCAAGTCTATCCCATCTGTGCCCTGATGAGATCTTTTTCCAGCCCTGTCATTTTGAGTGTATGACTTCTCTCCTAGATCCCTTTACCAGCTCCATCTCCTTCCATTTCATCATGTTTGATAAACTCATTGCCCTACACACTACACCTTACTAAGCTGGCCCTTATCTTCCTTCTTCCATGGCACCCTCACTCCCCTCACCCTGTAAGAGACACTTAGAATTGATACTATTTTTCTTCATGGCCCTTCAGACTTCCTTTCATGATATCCTGCTTTTATGGGGGACTGTAATTAGACGTTTAACCTTCGACCTTATCTTTGATCTTTTGGAAAGGTGCTGTGGATAACATTGTAATACAATTAGTAATAAGAAATTTGGAAATAAAGTCTTGCCAGCATTTAAGGACTGCAAACTAATCCCCTGAGAAAGCAGAAGTACATAAATTAGGGTCTGAAGCCAATGCACCTGACTGCTGTGGAAACAAACAAAAAAGGACACACAGCCAAACCATGACTGTTTGGGTCCACTGACATGGCAGTGCTGCCCACTCCTCTGTGGTGTTTGGGTTTTCTGGGGCTTTTTGTTTGTTTTAGTTTTTGGTTTTGTTTGGGGTTTCTGGTGGGGTTTGGTTTGGTTTCTTACAATGATGGTAGCCTAAAAGAAATGCCACTTTCAAAGAAAAAAAACACATTAAGACAATATAAAAACTTATACAGAGGAAAATACAGATTCTTAAGGCATTTACATGACCCATCACACAAAATTGTTTTAGTAGGTTCTTAAAAGCAGCTGAAACTCCTACATTAGATTAAGGTGGAAAGACTGCCATCTTCTCCTTACTATATCTGCCGCTGTATTTTGGGGCCTCCTTGCAAATCCCAAGTGGTGCTTCAAGAAATGTTTCACCAGGGTAAGCCTCCACTCAGTAATCCACAGTAAAAGGACAGTCCTTTATATTCACAGCAAGGTTTGAGACTTCTGGTCTAAAGCACTGGTGAAACTGTTTGGTGGTTCTTTTCTGAATGAAGTTCTAACCTTCAAAACAGGACAGTCATGCTATTTAACTAACATTCTTCCAATTGGCCATTCTTCTATCGGCCTTCTAATACCTGAAAGGTGCCTATAAGAAAGCTGGGGAAGAACTTGTTCATGAGGGCATGTACCAGTAGGACAAGTGATAATGGTTTTAAACTGGAAAAGGGGAGATTTAGGTTGGATATCAGGAAAAAATTCTTCAGTATGAGGGTTGGTAGATCACTGGAACAGGTTGCCCAGAATGGTAATGGAGGTCCCATCCCTGGAGATAGTCAAGCTCAGGCTTGATGGGGCTCTGAGCAACCTGATCTAGTGAAGATGTCCCTGTTTACTGCAGAGGGGTTGGACTAGATAACCTTTAAAAGGTCCCTTCCAACCTAATACATTCTACAATCACTCTTGCCTCAAAGGGCTTGAATTCATTCTTTTAGGCCCATGAATGAATCTATGGTCTTTGCTTCTAAGTTCTTGTAAAGTCAAATTTCTGCATTCTTAAATCCAAGTTCCTAATTATCCACATGGCCAAAGTTCTCAGCACCCAACTATGTGTCTCCAAATGGCTTTCCATTCTTCTACTTTCCTATACATTGGGATCTCAACCTTCAGGCCTCCTAATTTTTCACCTTAACTCTGTACTTACCCCTCCCACATTTGGCCCAGTCCTGCATTCATAGCACTCATTTTGTGCCCAGCTTCAAAATTCCAGCCTCCCTGCATACGGTCTCGGAGACCCTAACGCATCTGGTAAAGACAAACCGTATCCTGATACCCACACTTCTCCTTGTTACTTTTATCACTTCACCCTGAATTGTGCTTCACTCTCTGCTCAAGCATCCATGCCCACATGCAACTTGAGCACCATACAAAGTCTGAGCCTAATCTCCACCTCTTGGCAGGGACTCACCTCCAACTTCTCCCAGTTTTATAGTCCCTCCTACTATTGGACCCACACGACAGAAGTTGGAAAGCGCCACACATCATCCAGCAAGTAGCTATACTTACCACTTTGTTTTCTATACAGCTCATGTTCACGCTCTGTATCACAGCCCTTCTCCCATTGTACGAACCCTGTCCCATGCCTCACCCATCTCAACACAGCATTAGTAAGTAGAAGAGAAAGCCTGGCAAGTCATCAGTCACAAGCTTCATTTGGGAACCAAAACGTATCCTGCAAACTGCTCAGTCCATTTGTGATAAAGTTTTCCAGATAAATGCTGTTAGCACAGCTGTATCTGCATGTCTGTCCTACCACCACTGCCTTTTTTAGCAGTACACGAATACTTCTACCTGAGAAGTTTCCACTAGTCTCCTGAATGAAACAAGCTTAACTGACAAAAAAAAAAAAAGGAAAAAGAAAAAAGACTGTCCATGCAAAGGCATCTGAACTTGGGACTTTGATCGAACTAAACGTGCACACAGGTGCATGTGTAACATCACTCCCCTGCCATTTCTATAAATATTTTTGAGGCAAGGAGAAAGATGAGAACTTTCAAGCTTGCATCTCAGCAAAGTCTTCAAAAACAGCAGACAGATGTTTAGATAAAGAGATTGTTTCAACTGGCTTCAAAACACTTCGAGACTGCTGCTACTTTTCTCTCCTGGTTCAAACACAGAATTTCTGTCTGGAATACGTGTCCTTGTTACGTGGCAAAGGACTGATGCATTGCAGTGCAAATACAACAGTCCTCCAGCAACAACATAGATTTTTCTCAAGCACTCACCATGTCAAAATTAAAGAGATCTTGTACCAGAAACAAGAGTGCTCATCTGTCTATGACATGTAACTGTAAACATACAAAGATACTTGTTCAGATCTTTACAACCACTAATAAAACAAGCAATTTTGAAATAAAGTTTTATAGTTCTGTCTCAATGTTCTTTTACAATAGTAAAAAGCAACATCAACTATTAGCATCAAAATACATCAGTGTTCATAAGTAGTTTCATAAGAATGTCTGTGTTCCGCACCTAGCTGACTTGGATTGCTTCATCCACTACATGTGATTTACATATCTAACACAAAAGGATTATGTCATCATTTTGGACAAGAAGTCCTTTATTAATATGGTCCTCCTGCTAATAGTTGTAGTTTATCTTTCACCCCAGTGCTTCTTAGGGTAAGGAAACTTTTATTAGCAGGTGGAATCAATTTTTAGAAGCCTCTGAAAGCCTGCATTGTGGAGGCCGATGTTTTCAACAATAAGGACTGAAAAGTGACTTAAACAGAAGCAATAACTATTTCCCCACACACACTTTGAAAGTGGAAACATCATAAGAACATGACTTGCAAAAAAACCCCCCAAACAAACCACAAAAAATCCCTAAGTTGGCAGTACAACAGTAGAAACACAGAAACAAATGGCCCCAGGCCTCAGGCCTGCGCAAGCTCCTCTCATCAAAGGCAGTGTGCAGCCTGAAGTCACACAGCTGAAACTATGTAACTTGATATTTGCCCAGACTTTTGGAAATACAGCCAAACAGCTTAGATGTGTATTTGCCTGAAACTCAACAACATTATACAAACCCAAAAAACTTGGAAACTTTGATGATGCATGACCAAAGCAACTTTCTTTATCTGTCAGGGCTTTGAGCCCTATTTGCTACTATTCACATACCACCAGGCACACAAAAGGCATCCATACAGGTACATACTAAAGGTTCACCTGAAATCAATACCTTTTTTTCCAGTAGTGGCCCATGAAATGCTCTTACACTCTCTCCATAACCAAGGACCAAATACAGAGCAGTATTTTCAATGACATGCATTGCTTCAGCCCCCAGTGGTCAAGTCTTAGAACCTTTGTTAGCTGGAGGTTGCTTCTGCATAGTTTTCCTCTAACATGAGTGTCTCAGAGATGTGAAAGAATCCCACTACACTGCGGAGGCATTACCTCCTTGGATACTTGTGCTGGTGTTGTATCAACATGCATACACATTACCAGACTTCACTGGTCCACAATTTACCAACAATGCTTTGAACTCTTTCAAAAGCGCTCAGATCTAAATGCTAACTTGCATTTCTGCTAGTTTGTGTGTAAAAAGGTGCTTAAATCAGTATTTAATCAACTTCACATAGGGTAAGTGCCATTTCTCCTTCATAGGCTGCCACTATTCATTTAGTCTTTCCCGCTCCAAAAATCTTGTTCTTAGCATGAATTATTTTATGTCTACAACAGATCCCTTCCTGTCAAGAAAAAGTTACAGTGTGGGAACCTCCTCAACAATGAACACTGCAGTTCAGTTAGATTTTTCATCAAGAACTCACCTTCCACATTCGCATTTTTAGTAGTAATTTTACATTTTTATTATCATATTTTTTTTATCATCCAGGGTTAAAAAAACAATTTAGAGGTTACTATCCTTTCTATCCTGTGTCTTTCAACATGATTGAAGCTTTCTGAAGGAGTTCTCCTTGTCATATACTTAAGAATTTGTATTAACTTCCTTAATAACAGAAACCTTTTTCTTCAGTTTGAAGAAACGTCTCCAGTAAAGGATAAGTTCCTTCCTAACAATATTGCTTTACCACCTCCTTTACACTGTTGGATTGTGTTGCTAATGGAAGCTAGAGGTAAGCAAAATCAGTTCAGCCACTACATTTAGATACTTCATTGGAAAAAGAGTTGTTTTGTTTATAAGTTACTATTATTGCCTTAGTTTTAAGATTTTAACCTATATTTGTGTGCAGAGTTGGTTTAAACAGCTAGAATAATAAAAACATTCTCCAGGAAAAAAAAAAAAAAGAGAACATTCAATTAGGCTCGAGAAGGGCTTCTCAACAGAATAGCAATAGACTTATAATTGAGCTCTTCTTGATGAAAGATCAGACTTTGCAGCAACAGAACAGGTAACTGTGGGAAAAGCTGAAGGGGCACAAATAAATGATTCTCAGCTAGAAGTCTGAATGGGCAGGAGGAGTATTGAATAACTGTTGAACCTACAAACACAATTTCTAAAAGGCCAAAGAGAACACCATTTAAAATATTATTTTCATAACCACTGTACAGTAGGCCAGCACCATTCAGAAAGTAAGAGGAAATTATGAGACAACCTTAAAAAAAACATCAGCATCTTACTTTTTGTATTTTTAAGACTGTTCTATTCATTTTCCTGAAAATAACAGTATTCTAAGAAGAAAGGTGGTTATAAAGAACAGTGGTCGTGATCACATACCTTTGTTTTTCTCAGTCTTTGCTAATTATAACTGACACCTCTTCCTGTTTTTAATTCACATTTGCAAATTTTGTGTTCATAAGGGACAGTTTAACAAAAAATTTACAGGAAATTTAAATACACAGTCTTGCTTGTCACATATAAAAAACCTTCAGTGTATGTGTGCAGAAATTGGGGGGGGGGGGAAGGGGGGGAAAATACATACACCCACAAGTCTCCAGGCTTCACTTATCACTGCATACTGGAGCCGGTTCAGGACAAAACCCTCAATTTCTTTATTTAGTTTGACAGGAGATTGACCAATCTTCTTCATCAGGGCATACGTTCTCTCTGTAGTAGAAGTATCTGTTTCTGGATGAGGAACAATTTCAACCAACGGCACGAAGTAAGGTGGATTTACCTCAAGAAGAAACACAAAAGAAGAATGTCAATGATCAACAAAAGAATAAGCTAATACAAAGCACCTTTATAGTTTGCTACTATCATGGATATTCTCCAGTGAAGACAGTAAGCCCAATCTTCAGATCCTGAAAAACTTCATCAATCCAATAAGAGCTGGTGTATTAATTCAAACTTTTTAAAAAGCAACTAATCTGTATTAATTCTAACTCTGTTTAGCCCCAGCAAGACTGATGGAGCTCCATGAGAGATGACAACACTCAAACAGTACTATAAGCCTTTATAATGACTCGACTAACCATTTTTTTCCTCAAATATTCATGCTGTTTGTTTGTTGTAAGACATTTGTCCACCACCTGTCTTTCCAAACGAAGCAAGCCATTTCCTTTTAGGTATTCAGGAGCTTTATAAGGAAAATATTGCTAAACACCACCTGTAAGATGCAACACTTGATAGATAAGCTGCTACTGGCCCAAGCCTGTGCTAAACACGGTAAGAGCTATCACATACAGCATACTTCAAAAAAGCTGCAGAGCAGGTTACCTTCAAACACTGTAAGTACTTTAAAAAAACCAAATTGCTTCTCCCTGACTCTTCCCAACTGTAACTTTTCACCAAGTCAAGATCTTCTTGTCATATATTTTTTTTGTTTATTAGTTAAAAAAAAAATATCAAAAGAACTTCACAGAAACATCTAACAGTTCTTCAGGTCGTGGTCCTACAGTCACTAACCCTGCCTCTGCATGCTCCTTCCAAAAGCAGCAGTCCTTCAGCCATGTTCTTGCAGTGTTAAGCTCAACTCGTGGTCTAGTTTCCAGGCAATAGAAAGATCTAACGTATCACAATTTACTACCAGAAACCAAACTGACATTTAAAGGTTGGTAATTAAAGTACTGATTCTTTCACCAGCCTCCCTCACAGTCAACTGCTCTTAACCATGTTCATGTAAATGCAAGTAAAAACCAGTACTGAGAACAGCGTGATGGACTGGTGTGGTGCCAGGCAGTTTAGCAAGACCTAAACCACAGCAAGCACCCAGAAATTCTCTGAAGGCTTTTCTAACCCTTAAGTATATCACAGCTACCAATCAGGAACAGGACAAGTTCTTTGTTGAGAGAGACTGAGGCTGTAACAAATTTCTTCCAAGATTAGCATTGACAGTCCTCTTATTGAAATATTCTATTTCATGGACTTGGCATGGGTAGCGTATGGGTGTGCTCATGAGCACAGTGAGGACACATAGGAGGGCAATTTTTTAAGAGTGAGATAATAAACGCTGGTAAAAATTGCAAGTGGTAAAACACAGATAAAATGGGGGATGTGAGAAGGTTTCCAAGAAGTAAGGGGAATGCAAAGTCTTCCTTCAGGGAGCAGAGGAGTAAATGGGAGCTAAGAAAGGATATAACAATGTAAATACAGAGAAAGAATTAAGCTATGTAAAAGCTGCCAAGAAACACCAGATTAGTTTTAATGGACTGTTAATAATATTGGGACAAAAATTACAAGACAGAAACAACTTCCAACAGGAGCAGTGAAGCTAAAGAAAATCCAGCTGATGGCACTTAGTACATTTTTAAGGTGATTTGATTACATGGTTTCCTGTACAGCATGGAACTTCACTCAGTGACACACGCTCTCATCTGCCCCATTATTTCTAGCTGTGTGACCCAGCAGGTGTATATAGCACATGAGAAATTATCTGCTCTGCAGAAGACCTTCATCGTTATGTTGCCTGAAACTGCTTCTAGAGAAGCTACAGCTATTGCATGCATTCTGTCATGAATACTGAAATACTGAAACCCACTGCTACATTTAGCAAAGGGATCAGCTCATTCTGCCCGTTGGGTATCTCATTTCATCTCTCCTCAACACACTCACCTGTGCCAGAGGGTTTACAACTTTAGATTTTAATTTTTCTGGTGTATCAAAACTTCTTGTTTCCACAGTGTCTCCCAGAGCTGCTTGCTTCCCACAGCCACCATTCCTTATGTTCTACTGTCATGGTTCAAGATTTTATTTAGGCTATGGTGAAAAAAAACCCCCACTAAACAGTAGCCAACAGCTACCACAAAACAAGCATATCTCCTGATACTGCATTTGTTGTAACAGCCCCTGGAATAATAAGTACGCTGGTTCACAGCTGCTCTAGTACACCCCCCGCTTCAAGTGAAGCTGAGATGACTATGAAAATAGCCTCAACTGGATTGCAAAACCATTTCAGAAGAATTAGACATTTTAAAGAGCATATTTGGTTTGGAAAACACACATATCCTTACAACAGCAGCCTAGCAAATGTTTACACAACCTAGAAAACATTTACACATTAGTTACTTTTCCAGATCTGCTAAAACCTGGTGTCAGAAGTTGCTCCTGTAAAGACTGCTGCTCAAACTAAACAAGTCAATTGATACAGACCAACTTGGGAAAACAGTAAGAAAGAGCACTGTAAAAATCAAAGCCTGACAGTCAGAGAATAGGCAGAAACCGGCTAAATTAAGAAATAAGTTGTATCTATAGTTACTTAACTGAGAAGTCTAAAAGCGACATTATCTCTTCTCTTGCACTACAGAAAGTTACAACATTAGAAATATGAGATAAGGAACTACTGGATTTTAGGCCAGAGAAAGGCTAAACCTAGGCACAGGCACATACTTTGAAGTTTGACCTTTTTTGTGCTGTCTTTTTGTGTTCACACTGTCACTCTTGAGCATTCCCAGGGAACTGAGGTTTGATTTACACCCTGAGGGATGCCTTGGAGAGACGTGCAGTTACCAAACTGCAGACAGCAAGGCAGTACCTTTCTTCAGATCATGCAAACCTTCATTACAGTCCTCTTACCTGATCTGTAAAACACCAGGTTAACATTAGGCTAACAAATTCATTTGCTACTGGGTAGCAAAAACCCAGAAGCTGTAAGAACTTCAGTGATCAAGACAAAATGCTCTTCCATACTGAGAAGCTGATGTGACAAACTGCTGCCTGGCAGCCCCACACAGAGCTCCACAGAAGCTCACAGATGCCCTTCAGCATTTTAAGGTTCTGCTGCCACCTCTAGTCATGTCATTCCTGCACCACTGCCCTATCCTAGTGGGTCACAAAGCATGCAAATTCAGCTCCAAGTACAATTTGTTCAACTTCCTCTGTTTGCTTTTCCTTTTCAGGTATACTGCTTCTGCACCAGAAGTCTGAAGAAACTCAGACCTTCCATCTTTCATTAACATTATCCGACAAGCTCACTGTTTAGATCCTTACTGTTACTGAACAGCAGCTGAAAAGGGATACCTGAAAAGACTAATGATCCCCCAGGAAGGAAGTTGAGAATTTTGTAGGTTGTCTTAAACAGAGACTTCTTACATTCTGAGAGCCAGCAGCCTGAGTAACACACAATATGAGCACAATAGCTGACACAGAGCAGGTCTTGAGACAACTGTATAAAACATGCATACATCCTCTCAATTTAGTAGATGTTGCTGCTCACAGAATGACCAAAGTAAAGCTTTCCAGAGTCAGGCCCCTGCACACTAACAATGGTACAGAGGCACTCCAAATACCCTTCTACATTTCAGGGAAAAGTTTGGGATGCATTTTAGTTAAACACCTGTATTACTACTACTACTACTACAAAAACAAAGCATGCCATCATACTTACAGGATGTGACACAATACACTGCTTAACATGCTTAAGGCCAGTGAACAATTTGCTGGGTAAGAGGCAAGAGGTCGAGCTGCTCAAGATGACATTGTCACCAACAAGGAGATCTAACTGACCGAAAATCTTCCTTTTCAGTTCCAGGTTCTCCGGAGTACATTCCTGGAATAAAACCAAAAATAATTATTACAAGTCTTCTACTTCAATAGTATTTACCCATGTATCTCAGACTTCACTGATCCCACCTTGACACCTAGCAACTCAGCACAAACCATTTATTTTAATCAGCCTAGAGATACCAGTGAGCCACAACACACACACAAAAAATGTTTCCCACAAAGAAATGGAAAGCCCAAGAGTTTCTCTATAGAAGATGGACCATGATACACCACAGAAGATTTAACACATAATAAATGATTCTGCTTTGCCTAAAATGTAGGCACAGAGATAACGCAGCATGGAGGAATGAGACCTGGTCTTCATTTTTTAAAAGAGAATTTCACATGATAGAAGTCAGTATTCTGTCTCAGACAAGATGGAAATGAATAGATGTATCCCAAAAGAAGACAAACTCCAGAACTATGGCAAGAGGTACAAGGAACAGTTCTGGAATCTGCACTGAAACATCCCTCAGTGACCCTCACACCTAAAAAACTTAAATATCTCCATTCATTTAAACTCTGAAAAAAGATTTCTGAAGTATCAGAAGCTATCAGAACTTCTCCCAAAGCTAACGAGCATGTTCAATGCTGCAGTGTTTTGTGAAGTTTCATGTGTATGCGCCAAGAGCCACAATGCAGACTCACAAGAATTTCAAAGTTATCCCCAGGAGCTGCCTGAAGGACAGCATGCAGAATTCCACCAGTCTGGGAACAACACGGACAAGGGAATAACAACTACAGTGGATCCCACAATCAACAGGAAAGACTTCAGTCTAAAAGAAGAAAACAGGGGAACAAAGCCAGCTTGTTTTCTGTGTTTTTTGGAAAGGTTTAGAAATATCCAAACAGGATACTAAGCTTGCAAAACCTCAGGTTTCTCCTTAAAACACACATAACTGCTCATTTCCAACTGTAACCTTCTCCCACCTGTCAGTACTTTGTTCTGTCCTTCCTGCTATGCTAAACTGCACATTAAGGGCAGGGAAAAAGGCTGCACAATTAATATAGCCAACATTTAAGTTTAATACCTGCAGGTTCAGACAGGCAGAAATGCCCAGGGCCAGAGTTTTAAACTCTGTAAATGGGTTAAAAGTAATCTGAAGTCTTAAAAAAATAAGCAAGTTGCATGGAACGGTACTAAAAGTTCCACGATGCAGAAGAGATAAACAGGGTCATTTAAGAACTCACATAGAGCCCAAAGTAATAAGACTGCCATATCAAAACAAAATGATACTCTGCTTATAATTCCAGGATCCTTGCTTGTTAGTTAAGTTTAAATAGCTTCTTTTAGTAAAGCCAAAGATGAAGAGAACTCTGCAGATACTGTTCAAGCTAATAAAAGAGTTACTCTGAATAGGTTTATTGTGAACTTGAAACTCTAAGCCTCCTCTCACATCAGATGATAATCAAAAAGACAAACTCAAATCTGCTGAAACTCAATCTCCTGTGGTTACGTAAGGTTTCTGAATGGGCCATTTGCTTGAAGTTTCTTGTATAGTGTCATAATTGTATTCAGGTTGTTGGACCGCTGCAATAAAGTTTCTGTGCTCACCAAGCACGCAATTATTATCTCAGAGACACCAATTCCCTGAAGAACCGGGGGAAAATTAAGCTCTTAACAATTCATTAAAGAGGAACCTTGCTTGCTGTCAGTTACCAAGCCTGGAGAGGTCTGAAGCTATTCTATTTACCCTGAGAAAGAGAAGGTCAAACAGTGAGCGGATAAGATAGGGTTTTAAAGCTGCCACGGTCTCTCTCAAAGAATCAGTGCAAAAAGCTTAGCACACACCTCTATGCATTTCAAGTGACACTGTATATTTCTGTGCCCTTTCTGTAGAGCAGATCACACTTCTTACTTGCAGTGAACAGTACACCTTTATTCCAGGGCCTGAGCACCTGAACGAGCTTGCTACTAATCTGACTTCCAATTTAAACTTTATTAAACATCTTTTTAACGGCTTGATCAGAACGTGACAGTTGTTAATTTTTAAAACCCACCTCCTGAAAGTGTTCTACTGAAGGTAGAAGGCTTAAAGGTACCAGGCATTACACTATTCAAATACATGTTCAGAGCGCGCGTAACAGCTACTTGACAAGCCTACGAACTATTAAAGAACTACACAAGCATATACTACACTCTTCCCAACACTGATACCCAAACAAGGGGACTGGAATCTAGTTGCCCCTAATTAAGAAGTCGCACTCAAAGGACACAACCCCTTGAATGGCAGTACATAGAAAGCTACAGAGTTTTATCTCCTTAAATCCAGTGGCTTTGTGGTTTTGTACAGGCTTTGCCTCCATGCTATCCACCATCTGTGCTCCCCCACACATCCACATTCAGCTAAGTGCCCAACTTAATTTACCTGTATTTAAATGCTGGCATCTTCCTACCCATTCTCAAATATGCCAAGGTGGCAACCTGTAGCACCTTCTAGGATACACTCCCCAAGAGACTGTCTTGCAAAACACCTTCTCCTTATGCTTAGCACTGGGAATCACTGCCAAGGCTCTGGATTCATTAGCACCGTGAGGTAAAAAAACCAAAGCACAGCCTGAAGCAAAGCCCTGCAACACAGAGGTATGGTCCCAGATTAAGTGGGATTGTCCTACAGAAGCATAGCAGTGTAAGATGAAAGCCAAAGATTTAAACTGGCATGGAAAATATCAAAGATCAGTAACCGTTCGGCAATAAGCAAGCCACTTTATCCAAGAGCATCTGGAGATGCTGTCACAGGGAGCAGCATCAAGCTCTCTCAACAGCAAGCATGGAATCTGATGGAAGTCACCAAACACAAGGAACTGCTGAGTAAAGATGACTGAAAACAATAGCTGCACAATGATTTCCCACCTCCTGACTGGATTCTGGCAGCCGCATATTCAAAGTATAATCAAGAAAACATCTCCCCGGTGCTCTTAATACAAAGATTTATTACAATGCGAATTCCTGCAAGAGAAGACAGATCAACCTTGAGCTCTCCTGGATCTTTTTTCATTCCCATGCTGTATCCCATGCCATGGAATTCTTCCAAGCAGGTTTTGGCCTGAACAGGACAAAGTCGTCTCTCCTAAAGTCTAGGGTTGCGATCCCACCTTTTGTCTTGCTTCTACTCTCAGGATTCTCAGTTCCACCATCTCATTGCTCACTGTAGCCAGGGCTTCCCCCCAACCTTCACATTTCCAACTGGTTCTTCCTTATTTCTAAACAAGGTCCAGCACAACATGTCCCCTCTTCTGCTCCTCAGCCACTTGTGTCAGGAGGTTACCATGACTGCATTCCAGGATCCTCCTGAGTTTTTTGTGCTCTCTCTCCAGTTGATCTTGATGTGGTTGACGTCCTGCCACGAAGGCAACGGCCTGCAAATGTGAGGCTTCTTCCAGCTGTCTGAAGAATGCATTTTCTTCCTCATCAGGCAGTCATGTAGCAGACATCTACCACAATGCCTTGCAGACTGGTGGGTCCTGTTAGTCTTGACCCATAAGCTCTCAATGGGCTCCCTATTCAAACCGAGGTAGAGCTCTGGGTATGCTAGCTCACAGCAAGACATAAATACTCTGGGCAGCTATTCCTCCCCTACCTTCACCTTACATCACCTAACCCCCAAAAGTTGTACTTCCATGCTGCAGCTGCTACAACAACAACATCCTCTAGCTTTGCTCTACCACAACCAAGGTAGAAAATTATTTTCAAGAATTCCATGACTTCCCTCTTCCCAGTAAATTCAATGGGATTTCTGTGGTGACCAACCCCTTTTTCTTGTAACTCTTGGCACACGATATGTGCACTAACAGGACGCAAACCAGTACGTAATTCCACAAGAAGTCCTCATCAGCAAATGCAGAAAAAAGCAGCTGACCTGTGGTTTGATCTCAGAGAACAAGCTGAATTTGTGGTCTGATTCCAGACAGTAAGTTGCAACTAACTGTGTGTAGGTAAAGCAACTCTGTAAAAGCTGTCCTCAGAGCAGAGCTCGCTGGGGAACTCACTTATGCAGTGACATCCTCCCAAGTCAGGGACGCTTGACTGCATGACACTTAATTGCAATCATGAGTGTTATTTTTATTACTGGTCTTCTTACCATTAAGATTTTATATACTTTCATCCACAAATACCTGCATAAAACTAGACTGACCCCAGTAACTATTAGCAAGAATTTAGACACTTAATAAATAATTCATTAGCAATCCTGATGTTTGACTCCTTTAGTTCCTTACCTACTGGTGCCCGGTGGAAACTTTTCTTTTACCTCCTACTTTCAAACACTATTTTGTGGAGGTTGGTTTGATATTGTATGGGTACCTACTTCACACAGTTGGGCAGGAGTAAGATAGTTGAGGACAAATGTGGGTATTGCACTGAGCTTGTGATCACCTCGCTACAAGGCAGCCTGGATTTGTCCCCTTGGCAGTCTGAACCTTTACCTACTACCACTAAAGCAATCAGTTTATGACAGCAGCAGGTAAACTATTTAGAAGCCACAATCCCTCTGATAGCCACAAGGATGCTCTTCATCTTCTGCAGTTAAGGGAGGATCTCCAAAGATGCCACAACCACTGGTTCTGTTGGTCTATTTCCACACACATAATTTACAGTGTTTTCAGAGGTCTCAGCTTTTCAGAGCTGTGATTTAGCTGAACATTTTGAAGCGCTTCTATAGGATACTTCCCAGAACCAAGTGACAGCAATCATCTCCTCTTGTAGAGTGAGGACATATCAGCAGCTTTCAGAGCACAAAACTATCTTGCAAACTGGACCCATACTCTCCTGTGACAGGAGCACATTATGTCCAGCTTTTCTGTGGGAATATGATGATCTTCACAGGATTAAGAGACAGAGAGTTCTGAATCTCAGAAGAGCAGCTTTTCTGAAAGTTTTGGTGCCTAATCCATTCATACAAATAAATACTTTCATTATGTTCTAAAGTTATAATCCGCTAGGACAAAAACTTTCCAGAAAAAGACTTCAATCTACCAAATCACCTTAAAATATCATATTCCTTAAAATAAAGCCTGATTAACATAAACTTACATAAAGCAAGGACCTGTGGGTTTTAAACAGTATTCAGGTTATCTATATAAAGACAGACATGAAAAGGAGACTTTGAAATTTAATTAAGTGAAACAGATTTCAAAGCACTATTGTAGTTATTGACTGCAGAGTCAAACCCAACTATTCCATATCATTTTACCACATCTAAATAATAATAATGATTAAAAGAATCTTGTGAGACTGCATCTACTTGCCCCACATGGTGATGCATAGACTAGTGTGTTTCTGTTATTACCACCATATTATAGAATCCACGTCAAAGCTAAACTACATTTTAAGCAAGACAGTGCTTAAAATACCAGTGATAGTAGTGAGCATTTCAGTACTAATTATGCCTATTTAGGCTTTTGTACTGACATCCTGGTTTGGTCTTCTCCTGCAGGGTTTAGGTCTGCATTTCTGGTGTGGAAGACTGAAGATGCACCTGCTATTAAGGAAACTGAACCTCTTTTTTTTTGTATTCCATAATAGACACGGGTGTGTATCCTACTCAGTAAACCAAGGTCATGAGCCTGGGGAACTGTACAACCTGCAATTAAAAAATGTGACATTTTGACTGCAGAGTCTCAGAGTTCAGCTAGTGAAACAAGCAGAAAAATAAAACGGTATTTTTAATATCAGAACAAATTATTACAGCAGAATATTAATTTTACTTCTTTCTTAACAATTACCATTTCCCTCAATCTAATTAAAACAGCAATGATGGTGTGTGGGGAGAAGACACGTTTACTTCAGTATGTTTCATGAAGTATCACTCCCCTCATCTGGGAGTAAAGGCAGAAGACACACTCTTGCATGCTACTGTAGAGATTTGGGCACAGCTGAAGGTGTCCCCAGGCTACTGCACACCTTCCAGTGCGGTATCAGCATCTTCATCAGCTAAAATAGTTAGAAGTAAAAAAACACCCACTAGCATAGACTGATAATTGACATAATTACTTTAGAGCATGACTAGAACTCAAGGCCCCAGCAGAAAGGGTCATGGGCAAAGCAGGGGGAGCAACCAGGCTGTGCAGGGCAGCAGGGAGGGAAGGTTAAGTGGGGTGTGACCACGAAACACCCAAACCCCACGGGATACACAGGAGGGAACAAAGCTCATCAGGTGTTTGCCCCTTCTCCCCCTGCAGAGTCATTCCACATACCGGGGTACACGACTTCCTCCAAGCCATTTTCAAGCACATGGCCAAATACCAGCTCCTTAACAAAAATGTCTGGTGACAAGAGACACCTTAGAGGTAAAACGACTCTCAGTAGCCCATGCCAAGCCACACAGCTTTGGTAACCAAGACTATTTTCAACCTGAATAAGAATTTGTATCCTGTAAGCCAAGAGTAAGAAAGCAGGATAAGGACAGCAGTGCCTTTCACTGTAAAGCAGATGGTTAACCATGGTGCCACATTATCACCATTTAACACACCTATAAAAAATATAAAACGTAAAGGCAAGGTCACACATGCTTACATCCTGGGGCTTCAGACTTTCTACAGGTAGGTATGCACTGAATTAAATGCTTAACATAGGGGAGGAGAAGGATTGTCAGCACAAGAGGATTTTTAGAATGGGTTAACCCATTTTTGGCAGAGCTGTCTAGGTATGACTGATCCTGCCTTGGGGTTGGGGTTGGACTAAGTAACCTCCGAAGTCCTTTTCATCCTGATTTTGAATAACTCCATCTTGGTAGGGCAGTAAAAGTAAAGCTGAATCTAATGAAGGTGGGGTCCTCTCATACTCTGCTGAGGAGCAGAGGACCCCAGTGTGTGGGAACCCACCATACAAGTTTAACTGATTCACAGGGCTCCACTTTGATTAAATTTCCATTCAAAAGAGTTACAAAAGGTGCCTCACAGCCTATCTAAAAGTACCTAGCTTTTACAATAGTGTTAAGTTTATATTCAGAAAGACTTAGCACTCAAACCATCAACTAAAGAACAACAGAATGAGCATGCTTATTACAAAGAAGTTTTAAAAACATCAGTTAAAACACCAAGATTTTCAGGCTAATCTAATTTTTAAAAGATAGGGCTATAACTCACTTCAAATCTAAACAAGTGGTAACTTCTTGTTTTGAATTTATGAGCTCATACCACTGTGAAATCTGATACTTCTTAAATCACTGCTTCTTGAGTGACATGAAAGACTCTCTACCACATGATACCCTACAAGTAAATAACACTTTGGTGAGGTGAAATCCAGCATTTAGATAGAAACATTTTGTACTTTCCTGCAGTTCAGAGACATACCCTGTTAAGGGAATGGAGCAACAAATGTATCAAGTTACTGCCATTTTACACTGTTCAGAGTAAATGACTGAATTACAAGTGTCTGTTCAACCTTTAGTACAAAACACAAAGCAGTATTTGAGCAAGTACTAGCTTTCAAAACCAAGTTTTCTGAAAAAAATCAAACTTGTAGATTTGGGAGGATTTGGAGGGATTGTCGGGGTGTGTGTGTGTGTGTGTGTGTGTGTGAACACATACAACAAATGAAAGCAAGTTTTACTGCAAAACATCAGTAGTATGTCATGAAGGGCTCCATCTTTTTCCATGATGTTCATGTGCCCTACAGAACTTTCTGGAGACAGACTAACTGATCAGGTCATTACAGAAGACAACCTCCTTAAGGAAGGACAGTAAGATCTCAAATACATAGACTGACATCCCCCTCCCCACATCCCTTCTCAAAGGATCAGATCTCACTGTGATTCCATCCACCTTGAAAAATAAGGAAAGTGATCTAGGAAAAGCAATGGAAATACAATACAGCCATAGAAAGAAGACTGGAGAGCACTGAAAGAGGACCTGAAGAGCAAGATGGGATGGGCAGGATGACAGTTACTGCAGTGTTTACCTTCTGTAACAGGAACCTAAATCACATTCAAGTCTGCAATGGCAGACACCACCAGTTGTTGCTTGCACAGATAGATGGGGAGTAAACATTAGAAAGTTCAGAAGGTCAAAAGTCCATTAGGCAGCACCACAGCAGTGACACTGGCAAGCTGCTTACATGGACACCGTCTTTCCACCAGTTGAAACACTGACTTAAAGTATTTTACAGCAAGTCTTTGAGATCAGACTGCTTCAAATCCTAAAACCAGGATAAGGGTTTTCTCAAAGCCTCTGCAAAGACAGCAAGTCAGGTCACATTCTTACAGCCAGCTCCCTCAGAAGCCAGAACATAGCTCCTGGCACCTCAGGTCAGTGTTTAAGGTACTTAGGGTAAAACCAGGCCTGAGGTTGTATTTACCCAGCTAAGAGCAAACAGACACATGTTTGTCTATCCAGCACTCATCACTGACCAGTCCAGAAGCAGCCCCATTACTCCAATGCTTGCACTCTGCCTCCCAACAGCTTTGTATTTATACAGGTATATCATCAGCACAGCTTCCAAACAAAGATGGCCTTCTCTCCTAGGAGCTCAGAGCAGCTGAAGGCATCTTCCTCCACTGCTGACTGTGGATACTCCCTCTTCCCCAGAAATAAAAAGGTTCCTGAAAGCCATTAGGAAAATAAAATAAAAGCTAGTGGTAGAAACTGGTAGCAGACAAAGACTAATTTATGTCACGAGACAGGAAACACCCACTGTTGAGGCTGCCAAGTCAATGCTGGTTTCTCGTTCTGAGGCACCACCACACTTCTTGAGAATTATTTTGAAGCTGGTAACACTGTTTTTCTAAATATGTCTAACTGGAAGAGATAAAAAAAGTCAGCAAGATGTAAAAGAGATCAGGCAGAAGATCTATCTATTAGTGTTGTTAACACCAGTTCAAAAGAGTTTAATAGCATAATGAGGGGGAGTACACCCTCTCTTTTTAAGGAGTGGAAAAAAAATATAGATACTGTTCTAAGGCTTTTAGGCAGGGTTCCTTTAAAAGGAAAAAGGATAAAGGCCTCAGACCACAAGGTCTAAGTCACAAGCTTAATTTCATCCCCTTGTCAGTCTGCTTTGACTCATTTCTCAGCACAAGGGCTCAAAGATGACCTCTTAGTTTCAACCAGCCAGGCAAGCCTCACCACCCACTGGTGTACATTGCAGCTCAAGAGTCAAGAGTAAGATCTTACCAATGGTTATTCACCCTCCTCAGAACTAGTAAATATTATATATATTATAATATATTATATTATAACTGGAGGTGTTCAAGGCCAGGTTGGATGGGGCCCTGGGCAGCCTTGTGTAGATCCAGGCCTGGAGGTTGGTGGCCCTGCCTGTGGCAGGGGGGTTGGAGCTCTATGATCCTTGGGGTCCCTTCCAACCCAGACCATTCTATGATTCTATGATTATTAAGAATAATAAACTGTTCCAAAGCAAAGCATTTTTAAAAACTCTATGTTTTCATTTTACTAGCACTGTGGTAAGAAATCACAGGAGTGTTGCACTGATTTCTGTTCAGCTTTTATTATTTAGGAACTGGACACACATTCTGTGACCCATTCAAATGTTTTTAAAGCGAAAAGAGTGCCAGTAAGTTCAGTACCCAATAGTCAGATAAGGGCAAGAGACAAATTCAACTTTTCTGCATAAATACATGGTGACAGCACAATATTCAGAAACATTTACCACACCCAAGATAGTCCCATGCCAGGGACATTACAGTACACATATATCCATTCATTTGTCTCTAGAGACTTCAGCTAATGGAATAGTTATTTCAGAATTAAAAGGTTTTGGTGTTGCAAGAAGCTTTCAGTGCACATTCATTGAAAAGCTACAGGTTATGCACTTACTCTAAGCAGAACAGACGAGCGAGCTCTGACAAATAAAACTGGGTAAATATTCAGTTTTAGAGTAAAAGACAGACTGAGTTCTTTCTGAAGTTGATGTGCAGCACATAAATCAGGACAATTTACCTCAAAAATGCTCAGGAGAGTGAATGCGTAAAATAACATGCACCAAGGCACACCTTGTTTTCAAAGGTTCATGACATTATGTTATGAATTCTCTTCTTGCTCAATCCTAATTATTTTTTGAATCTTCTTCACTTTTATATTATCAGTAATGTCATTTAAGAAGTTCCATGTTTTACTACTTCATCCTATTTAAGTCACATCCCATGGAAACAACACAGAAGGCAACTGTCTGCAGAATTCATTCAAGGACTCCAAACATCAAGGAATGTATTAAAGCTTGAAGTGGACTTACAAAGGCCAAATTTGAACAGAAGTTAAGATTTAACTGACTGAAATCTAGGGTAAAGAAATGCAGTTCTCATGGAAGTCTCCTAACAAGTTAATGAGTAGGTTATACCATTAAGCAAGGTAAGAAAGTCCTCTACATTCAACTAACATTAATGCAAGTGATGTTTTATCTTTTAAGTAAGAGTCAAAGCACTTGCACTCCTAAGTTACAATTAGTCCACTTTGTCCTTTCAGGTTCCAAGCTGCACTAGGCAATGTTTCTGAAGTTCAACATGGTTCAGCCAAAAAGCAGTCTGTTCATTACTTGAAATAAGGCCACGAACCCAAGAGTAAGATACTTTCAGATCTTACTGAAAGTATGATCTGAAAGATCATACCTTCCAAGAGCAAATTAAAGACTAGTTCAAATAATTCACCCACTTACACTCTGTACTGGTAACGCTTTCTATCAAATCAAAATGTGATGCTATGGTTTGAAACGGGTATGAATGCCACCAGCCTTTCACACACACACTTTGTTACCCACAGGCATACTGCAGCTACTTGACTTTTTTTTCATTTATTTATACACTCAATAACTATGTTAAAAGACATCAAGATGTTTAAGGGAACAGAAAATAGCACCAGAAAGCTTGAGTTACCCCAGGTAGATTGTTGCTATTCAGAGACTATCACAACACAGCTGTCTTCAACCACCTGAAGGGAACACACAGAGAAGCCAGACTCCTCTCAGAGGTCCATGGTGGTAGGACAAGGGGCAAGAGACTGAAGTTGTAAGAAGGGAAATTTCAATTAGATACGAGGAAAGAAGTTTTATGGTGAGGGTAATCAAATGCTGTAACACATTACCCAGAGACCAGAAGTTTAGCCTCAGAGATATTCACAACTCAACTGCACAAATCCCCAGCACGCAGATATAAATTGGTCCTGTAGCAGATTAGATCAGGTGACTTCCATAGGTCACTTCCAACTCAAAATTACTTTGATTCTGCAACACCTGCTCAATGCCTGATCAATATAGCAGCTGATGGTTGGAGGGATGGATGATGTAGCTCCTGATTCAGTCTGAAGTCGCACACAGGACCTTGTTCAAAAAAGTCTTGCTGCTGAAGAGGCTCCCTTAAGAGGAACAGCAGCATACTAAGTTTCAAAATCTCTGCAGGATCAACAAACTCTGTTACAGCTCTGCTTAGCTTCAGAAGAAGACACCAAAATAAAAGTGAGGATACTATAGGGTTGGAAAGCTGGCAGTAAGAAGCATCAGATCCTTACACCTAGCATACAGAGAAAATGAAAAGACCATATGGACATAACAGGTAGTAAGAAACAGTTGAAAGAAAACAGGCAAAACTAGGAGAGTCGTCTTGAAACAAGTTACAGAGTGGAACCAGAACCAATGTACTAGGACATGTTTCAATATGGTTTGAATGCCCAACATAGTAACAGTGATACGCAACTGCTAACTTGATATAAAATGGAATGTACCTTATTTTGGTGGCAAAGAGCAGATGAATGGCAAGTGTGATGCAGGAAAGATCTCAACAATGAGCCTGTAAGGCCTTATGTCTCTATCCAGTAAGTTAAGAGGAACAGGTAGCACAAAATGAGTCTAACATAAATGTGGAAGAATCAAAGCAACTTCTTCAGAGTGAAGTCCGGGCTCACAGATCTGGTAGAACTCTCTCAAGGAAGCAGCAAACACAGGCACAAGCATCATGTAGCTGATGCAGTCAGTGTGAATGCTCAGAAGTCTCACAACAAAAAAAATAAAAGCTTTCAAGGAAGCCAACTGGTCACTCATGAGATCAAGGATCCCTTCACAGACAGTAACTAGTAAAGAAATAGCAAACAAACTGTGGTAAAGCCAGTCAGTCTGCTGACTGGTGCTGTTTCACAGATTATCTGTGCCCTTTGTTACAATTATTCATAAATGACCTTAAAGTTTTATCAGCTAAGTTGGTCGTCGTCATTACAACCACAAGCGTTTGTGGAATGACTTTATGGAACTGACTAGACAACAAATCTGCAGATTAAACTCAGTAGAGGTAGGCAGTACATACCTGAAAACAGGAAGAACTGACAAATCTCTAGGCTTGTTACTGATGAAGGAATAACACACAGGGGTAACAGCGTATAGTTTCATGATCTGGACCAAAGGAAGTGAATGCAAAACAGTCTAACACTAAAAATCTATAGTGCATTCATACCTTGACATTTGTATTGTTAACATACAGACTGTGTGTTACACATGGAGGTCAGCAATTCTCTCTTGGCTTAGAAACCTACCAGCCTCTTCCAACATAAGTAGGAGTTGAAAGGATTCTTGAGTAGTAAAATCCTGCAAAAAGGCATTTCTCCCACGTCAAAATACTAGGCTAGGAAGAACTTTAACAAGCACTACCATCCTTAAGTGGTCAGCATGTTGAATATTGACTGCACAGTACCACACTTGATGACCTTTATAAACTTTTTGCTAGGAGTTGCCAAATTTTTGCTTACCTGAATGAAAGTAGCACCCTCTACTGCTGCCTTCAGGTCTGTGCAGACCGTGATGAGAGCCAGCTGCTGCTCCACACTCAAAGCTCCTTTCAGGAATCCCGACTCCTCCAGCTCTTTCATTTGCTTGCTGACAGAAACAACATACACAATTAAGTATTTTTAAAACGTTTCTTAACAACCCAGTAGTATTTTGCTATTTGCCTTGCCACTGCATATATTTATACTCAATATAATATAAAGGTTAGTTTTAGTCATTTCCCTTTGTTCCCTCCATCTTAAACATTTTTCTTCAGGCATGGGCAGTTCTAATATGTAGTCCTGGATGCCAGCTTGTCACCACCTCAAACCTATTTTCACTGGTGCAGGATCAGCAAGAGTTTTTCTACTCAGATTTAATGGGAAGAAAGATCACGTTAATATACTTCATCTAGCTTTACAAACAACAGCTCTTAGCTATGAAGCCTCCCTGCAGGAACACTTTCACTGTTTGTAGAAACAAACAAATACATTCCATACGGCCCAGAGTCCTTCCAAGAAAACCCATACTCCTACAAAGGCAACAACTATAGAGCAAGCAGCAAAAAACTCAAGTAGATGGAGTGGCCAGACCTTGAAATCAATGTTCAAGCACATGCCATTGCTGGGGCTGCGTTGTGGTGAGGCTGTACCCTATAGCAGTGACCCAAGCTGGGGCAGCTGGTGAAGATCTGAAGCTCCGTGGGAAAGGACTCAGGTTGGAGAAGTTCATGGAGGACTGTCTGATGTGGGTGGTATCCCATGGTGCAGCAGGGGAAGGGTGTGAGGACCCTCCCCCACCCACCAGGAATGAAAACAACTCGGAGGAAGTGACTGAAACCCCCATTCCCTGTCCCCTCCCTGTGACACCTGGGGGGTGCAGGGGGGGAGGAAGGGAGCAAAATCATGACTAAAGTGAAGTCCATGAAGAAGGGAGGGGTGGAAGGAGGTGTTTTAAGATTTGGTTGTACTTCTCATTATCTGACTCTGGTTCCTCTGGGTGTGCAGTGCAGTGTCATAAGTTAGATGCTTTTTTGTTCTTTTTATTCCATGTTGAGTCCGTTTTGCCTGTAACGCTTACTGCAGAATGATCTCTCCCTGTCCTTATCTCGACTCCTAAGCCTCTCCATATCTATTTTCTCCCCTGTCCAGTTGAAAAGGGGAGTGATAAAGCAGCTTTGGTGGGCATCTGGCCTCCAGCCAGGGCTAAACCACCACAATCCTGACATACCACCTTCTCAGAAAAAGTCTCTACCATTTGAAACCCTCAAAAAACCAGAGCAAGCAAGCCATTTTCAAAACTGTTCATAGTCACTTAGTGGAGCAATTTCCATAGAAATTAAGTTGGATTAAACTATCTGATCACAATCAACCTAAAGCTATTTGATGTACCCATTATCACAGCTAAACCTGTCAGTTAGCTCCAGCCAGAACTCCTCTGAGCCTTTGGTTATTATCCAGCAAAATTGCTCATCCTGAAGAGAAGAAGAGATTGAGCTAATGACTAGCAATAGGAAAAAAAAAGAAAATAATAATCCTTTCTTCTCCCTACCAATCTGGTTCTGAAGCTTTGGCTTCTTTTTTGATACCTTTTTACAAAAGTAAATTGCACTTGCCACCCAGATGGAGGGTGGAAAGCTGTAGCAAACAGAGGAGCCTGGAAAAATACCTGTTATTTTTGTACTGCACAAATCATGTAACTGCATAAAGAATAACCAGTAACCCACCCTGTGTTTCCTAAGTGACTGTGGCACACATGACTGTCTTCGATAGGGGCTTTATGGGACAGTACTTATTTATAATTTATATGGGTAGAACTTATTTATACAGGTCCCAACGATCTCCATTCCCAGCCACACCTCACTCCTTACTACACCAGCCCAGGCCCCTCCACGTATCCCAGCAGCAACACTGAATTTATTTTTTTTATCTAGGGTTCTCAAAGGAGTTGGGAACCCATATGTTTGTCAAAATCCACAACAGCCAGAGACAAACACCTGCCTTACCCCTTATGAAGCAAGACAGGCAGCCAGCCTCCAGGTCAGGGCTCAGCACTTCTCCAGTCCGGCACTTACACCCTGGGGAACCATTTCCTCACCCCACCAATGACACCCCTGCACCCACCACGAATCCTAAACACACCAGACAGGGAGCGACTAGCTCTCAGGTAGTCTATGAAGTGACAGGAATCTGTCTTTTTCCAGGCAGCAGTTTAAATTCATTGAAAAGGGAGAGGGATGCAGATCACACCGCTTCCTTTCTTCTCCGCTCCTTTCAGGCCACCTGCTGAGCAGCATGTGATAATGCATTCACGCTTTGTCAAACCATCCCCTTACTCCCAGCTCTTTCCTGTCAACAGCTATGCAGTTCATAGATCAAATAAAACTACTAAGCTTCCCTCTCCAGATTTTCTTAAATGAGTCGGATTCACCCACCCACCCTCAACATGCAGATGTGAGAAAATCATCTTCAGCTCTCTGAAAGACAAGGGAGAACTAAGTGTTTCAGGTGCTTGCTTGACCTTTTTTAGGCATCCAAGTATGCAATCCATCTTGTCTTATCCCTATCCCCCCTGCCCCTCCGCTGCCCTGAGAGAAAATAGGTCAGAATGACACATTTATACCACAGTATTCTGAAGTGAAATGTGAAAGTTTACAAGGATTTAAAGACAACCCAGCTCCTACTTAACTATACAGTAGAGATTCATGGGGCCCTCAGCTCTTTATCTTGAACTGGCTCGCTAAATCTACCATTAACTTCCAAAGAATCAGAATTTTACTTCAGCATCTATGTCATTGAGTCTAAGAAGATACAGAAAATACAGGCTCTAATACTTTTATTGTGTCTTTATTAAGAAGTCATAAGCATCTGTTGCTCTGCAAGTTACTTTAATGTCCTTTCTTCCACTCAATGTATTGGAAAAGAATGTTTGTTTCCCAGCAAACAAAACAGCTTCCTAATGTATCTTTCTGATACCAACCCAGAGCAGCAATACTTTATTGTGGGAGCAACTCCGCTAAAAATCAAGGCAAGGAGCATTCAGTAGCCATTTGAGAGCAGAAAAATGCATAGTGAAGCTCTGTTAAGCACAGGAGTCAGAAAAGCAAATACCTTCGGATCACCATGGACTTTATACAATAAATCAAAGGACTCCAAATAACTTGGGAGTAGGTAAAATGTTGACAGAGGTTTTGTTTGAAGTCGGTAAAGGTGACAGTGCACCTTCTAAACCAGAACATGCACCCATTTTTCAAACTGAGAAGAACAACCAACAATAACAAAAATCCATATGCATGTGCACACACAGCACTAACTCCTACAAGCATTAACCTTCTGCTCTTCGATGAACTGGCTCAGCAATTAACTCCAGATAATCATTTCTGTACAGCAAGTTCTAACACTTCCCCTTCATTTTTGTCAGAGCTGAACTGACACCTAGGCAGAGCACGCCTGGGTAAACAGCTAAGCATTGCATTCTGTTTACACTGGACAAGAGCTTTAAAAAGGTTCATTTCATTCTTAGCTGGAAAATGAAGTCAAGGGTGATACTCTTTTTAGACACTGCTCAGGTCTGTCCTGTTTGCTTCCCTCAAGTCCCTTAAACTTGGTACCAAAATTAGCATTCCTACCAGTCTATCCAGTCCAAAAACTGATGAAAGAGTTTCATTAATAGCTTTCTGCCTTATTTTCTCAAATATGGATTTAGGATCAAAAACCCAGACCTTTCTTACCCAAAGCTAAACTAGTCAGAAATTCTTTCCTGTAAGTTTTGTTTAAAAGCACTTCACAAAAAAAAAAAAGCAAAACCACTCAAACACTCCCCTCCAGGCAGCACCACACAAAGCAGCAGGAAATCCATCAAGTTTCTGGGCAAGTTCCCCATTTGGTTTCTTAACAGCATAGCAAATGGATGGGCCGGGAAGCTGGATGGCCTTTGGGCAGTCTGCATGGTGAGGAATAGGAAACAGGAAGCTTCAGCTTCATTTTCCAAGCTGCCAAGGCACACCACAGCTTGCCAGGAGAGAGCTCCATCCAAGGCTTAAGGCTTCCAGCACGCTAAAGGTGCCAGTGCTTCATCTGTAAGGAAACAGTGCACCTAAATTTGAGTATCCAAACTCCTCACTCCCTCATACCTGATGAAGTGAGATAGTAAGGACCAAGCATAGACTCATTTAATCTGGGAACCTTTAAGATCATTGAGTCCGACCATTAACCCAATGCTGCCAAGTCCACCACTAAACCATGTCCCTAAGCATTACATCTACATGGTTTTTAAATACCTCCAGGGATGGTGACACAACCACTTCCCTGGGTTGCCTGTTCCAATGACTGACAACCCTTTTGGTGAAGAAATTTTTTCTCCTACCCAATCTAAACCTCCCTGGATGCAGCTTGAGGCTATTTCCTCCAATTCATAAGGTCTTAGCTTTCCACTCATCAAAAGTTCATTTCCCAGGTGCACTTGTCTAAATCCAGCATTATCCTCTTGCTCTTAGGCTGTATGTTGCTTAAAAAAAAACCCAACCAAAAAACCACCATAAAATATAAGTTTGAAGAAACCACAACACAGTTATTTCCTTCTTCGAAGAAGGGGAGTAAAGTTCTTGTTCTGTGCAATATGACCCCAGTCTCATCCTCCCTGGTCCTCTAAAACAGCATGATTGGTAACTGAGGGATGCAAAAAAGGCTTAGAGTGACAGATTTAAGAGATCAGGCTTTTATTTTTCTTCCATGAGCTTTTACAGAAGTTTGCAGCACCTGTATCCTGTTTCATACCTTTCCTTCTCTGCCAGCAATGAACAACCTATCATTTCTGCTACTTTGTCATAAGCCATTACACACTACACTGCACCAAGAAAACAATTTCTTAATTAACCAGCAAAACCACAATCTTCCTACTTTGGAACATTATGAAGGAAAAAAAAAATCAGCCAACCCTTAACAAAAATCTTCATGCACTATAGCCATTTATGTCAGAATAGTTCTTTAAAGCATGGAATAGGAAATACAACCTTACAACCTGTGCACTACTTAAAAGTTTCCTGTGAGGGAATGCCAAAATTCTTTCTTTTTTGCCCTTTTCCACCAATATATTTATTGACATTTGGCCTGTTTTGTTCCAAAAATTAACATTAATTCTTCCAAATGCTAAAGGCTCTTTATATTCCCCCAGAGTATTATGTTGCTCATGCTTCTGTGGCAAAGGAATGGACTTTCCCCTGATATTTACCATACATTGAGGCATAAATTGGACTGGTTTGTAGATACAGCAGTACACCACTGACCTCTACTGGATGACTTTTTATTCAAGGCAGCCTAGACTTCAGGGTGATGGTCCGCAGACAGATCATTGCAGCAATGTTCACAGCATGCACCACAGGACTTGGCTTTAAAATTGTATTGTACACACATCTTAAAAAAGAGTTTGACTAACACCAGTAAGGTCTCTGAAGAATGAAGAATTCACACCCATAAGAAAATATTACTTCCTTGTGGAGCCCATACTTTGCCTATCTCCAGAGTTTTACTGTTGTACCTGCCTGCCTATGTCTACCTCTACACTGGGAACTAAAGCAGTATTTGCTTTAAGATAAAGCACCCCATCTATAACAACACTCCTGGTTGCAAATCCCATTCTGAAAGTCCTTACGGAAGGACCTTGTAAGAGATTCTAATACTTAACCCATCTCGCTCACACACCTTTATCCAGAGCTACTGCTGGGTAGCCGTATTCAGCACACAATGTTGCAACAAGCAAATACTTGAAAGATTCAGGACCACTGAATCACAAACTTACTGCCTAAGCCAGCAAGGAGAAAGGAGGGAAAAAAGACAAGACAATACCACGATTATTCTTTGCAAGTTCAGCCAACCACCATTGCCAAAGACTAGGGCCATTAGCCAGTAATGGCACCACAGTGCTGTCTGGTAAACGAAACGAGAGGCAAAAAACCCCTATAAACCAAAACCCAACAAGCATTACCAGCCCCACCTGTCTAGCCTCAGACACAACAGACCACACAGGCAACTGAAAGCCCCTGACACAGGGCCCAGCTCACTCTTGACACAAAGTGGTCAAATGGTAAGCTCTTAATATGGAGTTGCAATTGATCATTTGAAGGTGTTGGCAACCACTTCCCATCTTCCTGCTTTGCCCAGACTAAAGGTAAGCACACAACACTCCATCAGGAAAAGATACTACATATCACACCTTTCTGAAGCTGGAACACAGAAGTATTTATGTTTCTGTCTAGACAAAAGCTGTCAAATGGGATTCATCCATAGCAATGGCAGTATATCAATGAATGACATAGTTTGAAGAGGCACAAAGCAAAGAACTACAGGGGAGCTGGGACACAGCCTGAGAGCATGGCCATTTACAAACACCAACCAAAGTTCTAACATCTCCTAAAGTTACCACACACAAACTATTTTCCAGTTAGGTCATTACACAAACTGGCTGCTGCAATGAGAGGAAAGATTTTGTAGAAGGAAAATGCAGCTACAGTCATTATGTTTTCCCATGATAAATGCAGAGTTGCCAATACTGCTGAATTTAAGTAGGGTCTGTGACTCATTGCAAGTTAGTTCTTACCCTTAGAAGATCAATTCCAACAGTATCTTGAAATCTACTGCGCTACGGAAGTTCGCTCGTTAAATCTGTTAAAATTCTTTTGGCACCTTGGCATCAGAACTGACAAGTCTATATCAGGATCCTACCTACTAGGAACCATTTTCTAAGGAGTTTCTTGTTGGGTTTCTTTGTTTGGTTTGTTTAAGTTCAGGTTCAAGCTGAAGTTCCCACCAAAACCAACACTGACATATCTAAAACAGAATCATAGAATCACTTAGCTTGAAGGCGTCCTTTAAGATCACCAAGTCCAACCACAGCCTAACCCTGCCTAGTTCACCTCTAGACCATGTCCCCAAGCACAATATCTACATGCCATTTAAATACCTCCAGGGATGCTGACTCCACCACTTCCCTTGGGCAGCCTGTTCCAATACTTGGCAACCCTTTCAATAAAGAAATTCTTCCTGATACCAAACCTAAATCTCCCCTGGTGCAATTTGAAACCATTTCCTCTTGTCCTATTGCTTGTTACCTGAGAGAAGAAACTGACCCCTGCTTCTCTACACCCTCCTTGCAGGTAGCTGTAGAGAGCAATAAGGTCTCCCCTCAGCCTCCTTTTCATAAGGCTAAAAAGCCTCAGTTCCCTCAGCCACAACTTGTAGGACTTGTGCTCCAAACCCTTCACCAGCTTTGCTGACCTTCTCTGGACACGCTCCAGCATCTCAAGGTTGAAAACTGGATATAGCGCTCAAGGTGTGGCCTCACCAGAGCGGAGTATAATGGCACAATCACTTCCCTACTCCTGCTGGTCACAGCATTCCTGATACAGGCCAGGATGCTGTTGGCCTTCTTAGCCATGTTCAGCCAGCTGAACTCTCCAGACATTCTGCCCCAAGCCCGTAGGGTTGCCTAGGGTTACTTGGCCTTGTTGAACCCCATAAAGTGGGCCTCTGCCCATCGATCCAGCCTGCCCAGGTCCCTCTGCAGAGCCTTCCTGCTTTCCAGCAGATTGACACTCCCCCACAATTTGGTGTTGTCTGCAAACTTAATGAGGGTGTGCTCAATCCCCTCATCCAGATCATTAATAAAGTTGTTTAAGAGGATGGGCACTGGCACTGGGCCCTGGGGAACAGCACTTGTGACCCGCTGTGGAACAGCAGTATAAAATGGGAAGGCAGATTCAAGCCTATGACTTTGTACAGGCTTGATGTGCCAGTAAGTTACAGGGGAACAGACTTTCAAAACTCTGGGTGTAATGAAGACATAGGCACAAATAGTTTACTACTTGGGCTTAGTGACCTGTCATACACTGGGCCCTCTGTTACAAGCTCTAACTCCCACTCACAACAGTACAGAATTCTTAAGGTACCTCACTTCACCAGGGATGGGGCAAGGAGACACTACTTACTTCTAGCCCCTATATCTTGTTTGGTTTTCATAGCAGTTTTGCTCCTACAGCACAGAAGAGTTGAGGTTGCTTAATGCAATGCTGCACTTTACTACTTATTAAGCCAAATAAAATTTACAGCTAAATTAATACATAATGAATAGAGGAAGTATGATATTCTTATCTCAAGACTGCTTGGCTCTGATTCTTTAAAGGCCTAACATCTTTGAACCATGCACAAGAGCAACCTATAGTCAGACAAAGCTGACAATGCAGCAATTCTCACTGAACAGCCTCACTTCTGAATTTAGACTCACTACCATGCAGCATTAGCACCACGTATGAGTCTTCAGAAGGCAGAGTTCTACAGAAATCCATTCTGGAAGAACAGAACTCACTAATAATTTATTTAAATTCAGTTTAAGGGATATAGTCCCTATTATTAAATAAAGCGAGGGTCAAAGTTGCTTCCTTTCCAACCAAGTTTTTCTATACTTTGATCCTAGCACTGCATTTTTTTGTACCTATTTAATAAAAGTTACAATAGTAATTTTATATACTCGTATCCCTAGACACGACCAGCACTTCACAGAGTCAACCTTAACCTGTCCCAGAAATATTTTCTACTTGGACTAAGAGAAGAAAGAAAGAATCAGAAGATACAAAAGCTTATAGTATAAGTGTACTATTTAGTGAAGCTCAATCTAATAATGTTGCTTTAAAAATAATCTTGTCTTTATATTTTAGCACAGCCTACTTCCTAAGATCTTCCACCATTCCTCCTCTAATTTTTTTCCCTGAAGCTAGCTACAGCCTTTATACGTACAACTGTTTGGGTTTTATGTATTAAAAAAGTCACCTTCTCCTGTGTCCTGGAGGGAAAACATTTTTGTACTTAAGTAATTACCATATTTAACAATAATGCACTTCTAGAAAGAAATCACAGAATGCATGGACAAATATCCAAGTTATTGTGTCCTCTTCGGAGTCAACAAGGACATGTAATGATAGGATGAGGGGTAACAGCTTTAAACTGAAGGAGGAGAGATTTAGATTAGATGTAAGGAAGAAATTCTTCCCTGTAAGGGTAGTGAGGCCCTGGCACAGGTTTCCCAGAGAAGCTGCTGCTGCCAGGGAGGGGATAGCCTTCAAAGCCAAGTTGGATGGGGCTTTGGGCTGCCTGGGCTAGTGGAGGATGTCCCTGCTCATGGCAGGGGGTTGGAACTAGATGATCTCTCAGGTCCCTTCCAACCCAAACCATTCTATGATTACTGAACTTTTCCCCCTTGCGATAGTCTTTCATAACACATGCAAAACTATTCTATATACAACATGAACTAGTAACAGAGGGGGAAAAAAATACACCATTTCCAACGGAATTAATCAATCTTTATTGGTACCATAATTCTTAAGAACGGTAGCACAGTAAGTATTTGAAAAAAGTCTGCATCTTAAAAGACTCACAAAGGTTTTGTGCATACCAAAATGCATTAAAGCATTTCTCCATCCTAAGTGTTAGGATTACTTTCAGGAATGTTTTTCCTAATTCTCATTATTTTAAAGTTTAGCAGTCTTACATTCAAAATGGAATCACGGGAAGTCAGAAGAAAGCATACTGGATATGACTGGGTAGATTTTCCAAGGCAGGTTACTATAGCATGCATTCAGTAGGTCGATTATGGTATAAAGCTGTCATTAGTTTTAATTCAACAGAACAAGAGGTTGTTCCGTTAGAGCAGACCCTGGTTAATAATGCTACTGGTACACCCAGTTCAATCCAGTGTGCAGTCGCTTTGTGTGACAGGGCACCAAACGCCCCATGTCCGTCAACAGGAAGTAGGTAGTAAATCCAGCACAGCACATTTACTTCTCTATCTTGTCTACTGATAACTCTGGCAACATGACAAATGTTTCCACACGTTTCAGTGGTTCCAGATTCCACACTTTTATATTTTACCCATAGCCAAGTGTTTTGAATAAATTTACAGAGTACATTTCAAATTTTCCATACAGATATGAGCAGGCTTTCATCATCACTCTAGGTCAATTTCAGACTCATCCTAGTCCTTCTGCAGAACTACACATTCTTGCTGCCAACCCTCTACTGTCTGAGTGTTGACTTCATCAGGTTAACAAACCCTGAAACATTGCCCAAACCCTGAAATATTGCCCTTTATGTAAATTCAGAACAAATTACAAGTCACGTGTACTAAAAGTCAATCACAAAATAGTTAATAAATATATAAGTATAATTTCTGTCCTCAAAGGAGTAACATCTCCTTTTAGAAGTAAAGTGAATATTGTTTACTACTCCAATCCCATTCCTCTTCTGTTTAGAAAAAGGAAGCTACAAGTAGTCTTCCGTACACCCCAGTTTCTCCTTAATATGTAGAGTAGCTCCATACACTAGAAGTTCATTGACTGCAGAGTAGAATGGATCAAGTATGGTAGATAGTGGATGAGAAGCTCATAAAAAGGAGCGTGGCCAGCAGATCAAGGGAGGTGATTCTGCCCCTCCACTCTCGTGAGACCCCATCTCAAGTACTGTGTCCAGTTCTGGAGTCCCCAACATAAGGGCATGAAACTGTTGGAACAGGTCCAGAGGAGGGCCACAGCACCTCTCCTATGAGGACAGGCTGAGAGAGTTGGGGTTCTTCAGCCTGGAGAAGAGAAGACTCTGGGGAGATCTTATAGCAGCCTTACAGTACCTGAAGGGGCCTACAGGAAAGCTGGAGATGGACTTTTTATAAGGGCATATATAGCAATATAGCAGTAGGATGAGGGGGAATGGTTTTAAATTGGAAGGGGACAGATCTAGATTGGATGTTAGGAAAAAATTCTTCCCTGTGAGGGTGGTGAGGCACTGGAACAGGTTGCCCAGGGAGGTGCTGGATGCCCCCTCGCTGAAGGTGTTCAAGGCCAGGTTGAATGGGGCCTTGAACAGCCTGATCTAGTGAGAGCTGTCCCTGCCTATGGCAGGGGGGTTGGAATTTGATGATCTTTGAGGCTCCTTCTGGCCTAACCATTCTGTGATTCTATGAAATACTTTTTAATATTAAAAAAATCCAAACAAAAAAACCACAACCACCCACAAACCTCCTAAGCCTAACAGTTTCCTGAAAGTACTAGTGACTTAGATACGAGGAAAACAAATCCCACCAAGTTCAGAGAAGTATCAGCCATGTGGCTTTGTCAGACAGCTCCAACAGGTATTCTCCTGCTGCTCTCTCCTACAAGCCATTACCTGCTCCAGCTCCATCCTTTACATGAGTATCCTATCTGTAACTTAAAGGGTTTTACTGCAGGTTGGCGTGCTATGAAATCAGTGCAAAGAAGTTCAAGTTTGACCACATTTTGACAGGTACAATCATTAAATTAATGGTTGAAGAAACCACCTCGTAAAAACACTGTCCTGAAACCAGACTCTTTAACTAAGGCGTTACAAAAGCCAAGATACACCAGTTAATTATAAGTTCAGTTAAGAACACCTTGTGTAAATGGCAAAGCCTGCCTTGAACTCTTACCGGACAGCACACAGGCACAGGCCAGCACAAACACACCTGAACTGATCTAAGTGGGGCTCCTCCTTGCTGTAAGCTTTTTTTACGGAAAGCAATCTGAATACAACACTCCACACCTCTTTTTTAGGTACAACTTACTCCTTATACCCGCCAACATATTTCACTCCACGGCATCATGAAGGGAGGGGTGTCGCATTTAGGTTGGTGCTGATCATGAAGCAACCTGAACTTTAGAATTAAATGCTGACACAATGAAAGATTGTTCACACCACCACCCTTTAAATGCACTCTCTCTCAAATGCAGAAACAAAACTACATTTCACAACTAGCAAGAACAGGGCGAATAGAACGAACCAGCAGTTCTGACATAAGAGCTAGGAGCCAAAGAAAAAAAAAGCAATTGAGGAGCCAAGTTGAAAACAAACAAAAGGGAATGGCTCTTCACACAGCGAGCAGTAAACCTGCAGAACACAAAGTCCTTTGGCAAGGAGGCCACAAAAGGATTTACACAGGTTCAAATTAAGGTTAGCGGAATACTTGGAAGAAACCTATTTAGAGTTACTGAACACAGCAGCAACTTCTAGGCACTGATATTTGGGGGAGGGGAGCAGGCAGGCAGGACTTGAACTTGTAGCTCTGTGGTGTACCAAAAGCATGAGGCTTTAGTCACAAGGCAACAGAGAAAAGTGCTGGTGGACTGTTGGTTTGAACCAGCACAATAGTTTTTGTGCTCAGGGTCTCTAATTTGCTCCTTCCCAGCCTCTACTGTAACTGATTGGTAGTTGCATCTTCAGTAGAACTAGCAACCTGTTCTTCTGGAACTCAAAAATATTGGTTTAAAAGTGTTAAAAACACTAATTAGAAAATACTAATAATTGCACCAGGGCTCCCCAGAGAACCATATTAGCCTACTTCTATTGTGAAAGAGTTCTTCATTGTCTTCCTATGCAAAAACTCTTACGTTCAAGTATTTTAAGACTGGCCTATCTTATCACTAAATACAGTAAACATCATTTCAAGAAATTGGTTCTAGACTTAAGATCTTAAATAATTACTTAAGATCTTAAAATGCTCTTAAGTGAGATATTTTGGAATATAGTTCTGCTCTTATGAGTTGTACTTGTAAGTTAAAGCCCTCTTCAAAGTTTAACATCTATGCTCCCTTAAATAATAAGGTATGACTGTTCATTCATAACTATAGAAATCCCACAGTTTCAAGACAATCCCAGCCATTTCAAGTTCAATGACTTACCGGATATTTTCCAGAGCACTTGTTAGCTGCTGTTGGGCAATATCATAGAGTTTCACTTTGAAGCCCCCAGCCGCGAATACCATGGCCCAGCTGCGACCAATGAGTCCACTGAAAAGAAAATAAATATCAGCCAATTAATAAAGAAACATTTCTTTTAGGGAAGGAGGTCTTAGAAGCATTGCCAGAAGGAAGACAGAAATTACTCTAACAGAGAAATATCCTTTGCTAGCTACACAGTAGCTTCTCTGCAAGCAAAATAATCAGAACAAGTCAAAACAGAGAAGGGACAACAAAATTCAAATAGTAGGAATGACCACCATGGAACATCAGACTCATGTGTCATCAGTTTTGTCAGCTACAGTCTTAGCCTGAAGTTGGTACATGGAATTACTTCAAAGAGATTTAAAAAAAAACCAACCCAAAACCAGAACAAACTAATTTGTGCCGTTGATAGTCTGAAAATGGACAGTAGCCCACTGGCCCAAGAGTTCAGGATGCTGCTCCAGAGATGATCAGAAAACCTAAGGCCCTGCTATCGAAGTCATGGGTCCTCAGCAATTCAGGAAGCACCTACCATAAGCACACAAAAAGGAAAAAACAACCCATCATAGACTAAAAAACAACCAAGCACCTACCCGCCTCTTTTAGATGAGGCATCCTACCATGCTGGCAGCACCCAGGAACAGTCTGCCTACACATTACTGAGAAATCCATAGAAGAAACTTGATGTAACTGACAGTTTTATCACGTCTCTCAAAGCAATCCAAGTTTTAACGTTATTAGATTCATAGCAGGCATCAGTCTCTTCAAACAGAAGCACTGAGGTACAGTGTCAGAAGCTTAAATAATCCAAGATGACAAAAAAAAACCAACCAAAAAACCAAACTCTCTCAGAGATGAGAGCAGAACTCCATACTCATGGCTACTATAGTGGGGAGTTAATAATTACATGCCTTTCCTATAATTTCCAAGATCATTATATTTGCAGCATTAAACTTAAGCAACCTCTGGCAACTGGCAAATGCAAGGCCACTAGTGCTTCAATAAAGGATTACAAGGGGAGTAAAAGTCAGAGATAAAGCAACAGAGCGGATGAGAAAATAAGGAAAACAGGAACATGTTCAACCTTTGCTTTAAATATAAAAAGAACAAAACAGGAAGCTTTAGGAAACAGCAGGAATCAGTGGAAATAACAGGGAAGGGGAAGAAAAGAGGGGAAACTTTGCACTTAGTATTGCTAAGTGGACTAAGTTCTCACTCAAAACTTACTATTTAAAAGAAAAGACACACATACAACTTGATTTTAAGTAAGCCCAGACCTCAGCAGTTCTCCAGCAACTACAGAACAAGCACACTTAGGAAAATGCAAGGTATGGTCAAGGTTTGTTAGTAGTCTCCAGGGCAGCAAATATTTCTAAAATAAAAGCATTTGGATGGCTTAAACAAGCATATCTGAACTACCAATATTTTTATAAGTTGGCATCATCTCTCTCAAATTGCACTTTAAAATTAAGTTTCCTTAAATCAATGTTTGACAAAAAAAAGAAGTTGCTTTTATTTTAACACATGCTGTTAGGATTGCAGGGTTTTTAATTGTGAACTACAGAGCATACAAAATACATCAGTGGGAGGTATCAGGCCTGCACTGTTACTCCACTGCACACGACAGCTGCGTTACAGCCCGATGTCAGCAGATCTGCCCCTACGACAGCCCTTTCTGACACTTTAAGCACTGTCATTTTGGGTCCAGCGATGAAGCATTAACAACCAGATCTGCTCAAAACTTCAGCAGGTGCTACCAGAAAAGTGTTTTTCTGCCTTGAGCAGTGTACTTCCACAGCAGCCCCAGGGAGCGAGAGCCCAGCTCCCTGACCCTTCACACTCAGGGAAGAGTTCCCCGAGCACCACTGGTTAGAGCCAACTTTGCCACCATCACATGATGGCACCGCGACACGTGTCCCGAGACCTCAAGCGGTCTCACTACAAAGTCTGTCGTAGCAGCGGGGCACAGGGGAGGCCGTTACCATTTTCCCTTCCCCACAACAGATTGTTGTTCAAATAAAGAGCATCAGGTTTCGCTCAAGAAGGTGATGAAACAAAACACCACTGTATCTTCTGTTACTGCAGGAGTGACTGAGAGACCTGGGCGTTTCTTGACATAGCTGACAATCAGGATCCTAAAGCTGTGCTCGGATTTCTCTGCTCCTCTTGCACTTACACACAAGAACATTACAATGGAAAAGGGCAGCACTCTTTCGGACCCCAGGGATGGCTTATGTCGAGCTGAGATGCTGGGGATGTTTGCTGGGGCTGGTGGTTTGAGGTTTTTTATTGGGATTTTGTGGGGGAGGTTGTTCGTTTTCTTTTTACAGAAGCACAGAGCTGTCAGGGACTTCAGCGAAGACACTTCTCTAATGAGCGCTCACTAGACCCCGGGCTCCTGAACTCTTGCGGCAGCAGGAGGCTCAGCTGGCCGACCTGCCCCGCGCTGCTGCCCTACCCCAGCCAGGCTCTCCTCAGCACGGGCGACAGACGCCGAAACCCACCGACCGCCCCGAGTTAGCACCTCGCTAGGACATCCGTCGCCTGCAGGGGCGGGGGCAGCTGAGGCAGCAAACCCACCTTCCCGCAGGCAGGACCTCGCCGGGACGGCGCCTGAGCCCCTCCACGCGTCCTCGGGCACCTGCTCCCAGAGGTCCCGGGGGCCGAGACGGACTGGCACCAGGACCCCGCACTACCCGCGGGAGAAAAGAGCCATTACCTGCCGATGATTGCAACCTGCGAGAGCTCCATGTCTGCGGGGGTAGAAGGACCAGAAAATGCGGGTCGAGAAACCGGCACGGCGCCGTTAAGCGCTACCTCCGCCTTAATGTCCGCCCTCCCCCACCCACGGCTCCCGCCATGTCACAGCTGCCCCCATTGGCTCCTGCTACGAGCGCTCTGATTGGCTTCGCGCCGCGCCCCTCAGCGGCCGCTCCCCAACCCTCCCGGCGGTCTTAGCCTCTCCGACGAGGAAGGAGCCCGCCCAGAGGCGGCGCGGGGAGCAGCGGTCGAGGCCGGGCGGGAGTGGCTCCTGCACCCGTCTACCCACCACCACCTACCTGTACCGACAGGGAGAGGTCTCCCCGGTCTCCCGACCTACCAGCAGCTCTCACCTGGGCTGAGTCCCAGCTTGCTTCCTTCCCTGTCGTCCCCAGGCCGCGGGGGGTGCGGCCATGTCATTTTCTCTCTCAGGATCAGCAGGGTCTTCGCCAGGAACTGGATGCGCTGGCAGAGCTGATTTGGCCTCTGGAAAGGCTGGCCCTGCCAGGAGGAAGCAGGTGAGGGAGGTCACCTGCAGGAGGGGAGGAGGTCAGCCGTGGCCAGGATGGTTTGGGTTTTACCCTACTGTTAAAAAAGGCAGGCGTCTAGATTTAGTGTCGGGGTGCCCCCCGGTTGAGCTCCTACCTGTGAGAGCCAGGGCCCTGGGATCCACAGCTGCCTTTGAAGACACAAAGGCCTCGATGGCAGTTTGGCCAAAGAAAGTACTAGAATACATGAAAACATGTGGCTCTCTGATAAGGGCGCAAATGAGTTCCAAAGTAAAGTTAAAATTTGAAACTACTTCCATATTTTTTTCACTTTAAGAAAGGCCTTATTCTTAAAAATACTTTATTAGTGAATTCTGAATTAATGATTTTGCTGTCCTTGTTTTTCATAGGAAAACTTGTCGAATTGTGCAAATGTCAACATGATTCTTTAAGCTGCCCTACAGTATCTACTGTTCCTGTGGCATGCTGCATTACTAAATTTTTTCTGGGTAGCTCCTACTCACCCTCATATTGTTTTCTAATAATGCTGGATCTTCCTGACAAGAAAAATTAGTATTTTAAATGCTTCTTGTAGAAGATTGTATTACTGTACCCCTAATATAGCTGAGAAATACTTGCAAGCACTATTGTGTTCCTCTGAAAAAAAAAGTTGAAGATCAATACATTTGTTCACAGAGTAAATGTTTCTTTGTTACTGATGAAATTCAGTGAACCTTTGTTCTAGTTTCCAAGAAAAAACCTACATAATCATTTTGTATCTCCTTCCCCCTCACTAGTACTTTGCTAATCCCAACCACGTTCATGGAGATGCAGACCTTGAAAGTGTAAGTTCCTAAAGGCCTCACAAAGACCACTGGATAGACAGCAGCTGGAAAACCAGACTAGTACCTGCTGGATGTCACAATCAGCCATGCAACCTGAGACCTGCCAGTAATTGGGAAATGCAATAATTCCATAATTGGGCCACAGGAAGATGCAAGGAAATGGGACAGAAGGGTGCAGAATGTGGTGCCAATTGGGCTGCTCATAGCTTGTGTAGGCTGTCGTAGAAAGCATTATTTCATGACTTTATCAACTACAAGTTTCTGTCCTTTTGAAGACTAATTCAAAATGGCAAGCCTTGGCACGTGTTCCAAGCTCAGAGACCTTTGTCAAGCCAAAGTGTAACTGAAGCAATGAATGCAGACTTACTTCATGTACTCAAGTGTTTACTTCAAAGCAAAAAAAAAAGTTCCTGAAACATAAAAGTACTGTCTCCTGGGCTTTGGAAACATGTTTTTCAGAACAGTTTTGCCATCACTCTGATCTGGAAGTACTTAGCAGTCATTTAATATTCTTTGCCCTCCTGACATATATATTTATACCTGAAGTTGTCTTAATAGACTACTAGAGACCAAAGTCACTACAGATAGGCAAATGGATTCAGCAGAATTAAAAGCTCAGTTAAACTGTTCAGGAGGTGTTACTACAGGGGTTTGAGGGCTAACCCCAGTTATGATAATAACAACTACAGGGCCCTTAAGTTCTGCTGGTGAACAAAAGAAGAGGTCAGTGGCAATGAATCCAGAGCCACATAGCTCTGCATTGGTTATTTGATTAGAGTATGACAACAGCCACATTCCTCGTTGTTTGTGGTGACCAGCCACACTCACATTGAGTCCCAACTGAGATAATCAAAAGCAGAGAAAGAGTGAAGTTTGCATGAAAGGAAATACAGAATTAAGTTCTCAGAAGTGTAAGTCAAGGGAAGAAAATACGAGTTAAATAAGAGGAGCAAGGTTTCATTTTTGTGTAGTAGCATAAGGATTTTTAGGCCCAGCACTTGCAGCCTCCATGAATAAGAAACAGCGGTTCTACTCCCTCTGCTGCAGCTCACGTGGGCAGGCCAGATGGTACCCTCAGCCCAGAAACATCAAAAATCTATAACTGATAATATGGTGCAAGGTGCTGGGCTCCAATAGGGAATGAAAAGTAGGGCTTGTACTGGCAGCAGGAGAGGCCCAAGTGGAGCAAATACACACTCACCAGCTTTTAGATTCTTCAAAGCCCGACAGCAGTAGGTGCAGACTTGGCTTCTGTTGGGAGCTGTAGTTGGTCTCTCCATGGTTTTAGTCTCTTTCCATTGAGCATGGTCTTCTGCTGCCCCACGTGAGGGACTGAAATCTGCTACTGGCCCAAGAGAGGAGGTGGGTGTACTGCAGGGGAGGAGCAGGACAGTATAAAAGAGTCATGTAATAAACAAAGGGAAATAGCTAGCATTAACTGAGCCTTTGGGAGGTGGGATGTGAAGGAGATGTGAATTCCCCCTTGCAGAAAATAAAGGAATTGCATGCTTATAAAATACAGTGTCCTAGCCTGAGCTTTTGGCCTGGCATGAAAACAGAGGCAGAGTTCACATTTGTTAACCATTAGATTGGTTTAATACATTACTTGCAAACCTGACCAACCAGAAAGTGCATTTCTTTTGTAATGGATATGGTATGTTGCTGCCACAATCTTAATGGTTCAGAAAGCATAATGCTCTAAAATGATAGCCTCAATTTAATAACTTTATTCCTATTCTGTAGAGTTCTAATGGTTTGCATGCTGTAAATCTAACTACTAACTATATTAGCATTATGCTACAATTAAAGCTAATTATTGCTAGTAGCTTGTGCAGTTAATTTAGGTAGTCTTTCACATTGCAAATGGCCTGATGCAATACTACCTGCATTGCTAAAATGCTGATTCTAAAGAAGCCATATGCAGAAATCAGAATGTAAAAAGTAGTACAATAGGTGTTACAAAAACACAATTCAGCAAAGCTAGATGGTAAAAATAGTAAATATTTTATAATAATAGTAAAAATACCTATTAACAAGATAATTTTCCTGTTGCAAATGTCTTTTAAATTTTAAATTTGTAATGAGGTTCTTCCATTCATTTTGCTTGTTTTCAAATTACTATGTAAATATTTGCTGTACTAAAATGCAGACTATATAGTAAATGTTGATGTTTAGAGCAGAACTATACCGAATATTTTCCACCTTTAGAACTGTTCTGAAGTAGCTCTTTTAAAAATGTTCAACATAAGTCTATAAAATATTTTTACCTAATTCATTCTACATTAAGAACCTAACCCTGAAAACATTCTGATCCTTGTACTTATCATTGCATCAAGAGTAGCTCTAGAAACCTTATTTTCTAACTTGAATTCTCTCAATGTGATTTTTATATGTTTATGCACACCACCTGAGAGATCACAAATATAAAATTGACTTTTAAATCTCCTACAAGAGATAAAAGGCTTATTTAACTTATTGTTTCTATGTTAGGAAGCATTAACTGGAAGACCCTTTATGTTAAAAAGCGCTCTAGAGCTCAGAAATAATGAGCTCATATATAAAGATTCTAACACCCAGATTGTTCATATAGTCAATAACAGAAGAAAGTAACATGCGATATGGATGTGCAATGAGATTAATGACCCTAGAGTACCAAGTCTATAACATAGACCAGTCAGAAAAAACAGCTGAAGTTTTAATTTTCAAATATAGAAAGAAGATCTGAGGTTTTCATTTTTTATTTTTGTCTATAAAATAATTTAGTTACTGGAAGTTCAATTGCCATTCCACTCTTAATTTTTTTACTATAAAAACCCAAAAATCTTTTGAAAGGTTAAGTATTAAAAAGGTTTTCATTTTAAACACATCCAGTATTTCATAGCACCAGGGAAAAAAAAAGTAGATGACACAGTGTTTAGAAACATAAATAAGTCTATTGAGACTCTCATGTTGTTGTGAGGACATCAGAAGTAATAGCTGTACTGAGAGGCCAGGGAGTTGGGTCAGGGAGGGTTCCCAAGCTCCTGGTGCCCAGTGCACGCTCTGGCAGCATGGGCAATGGGCAGCATGGCCAGGGGCTGGACTGGGCGCTGGAGCTGACTGTCTCTAGGGCTAGAGCAGCCCATTATAGTGGTAGCTAGTTAGTGTTCTCCCAACCAATTCCCAGTATTGTCAGGGAATGTACAGGTCAGGGGCCACTTCCAATAGTTGGTTTGGGTGTATACATCTGATTTTGGAGGGTAAGAAAGTTTGGTAATACAAACATGGTCAGATTCCAGTTTTGCCTCAGCACCTTTTCATTCACAGGATAGGTGCACTGTGTCCTTATCATGGTGCCTTCTTTCCACTGCCCTAGAAAATTTGGCTGAAACATCAGAATATGCTGGGCACCAGTATGTCCAGATCCCCATTATGGACGAGCTGGATAGCAGAGCTAGTTTCTTACGCTGAAGTTATTCATTTGTTGCAAGTAACTCAACAGATTTTTTTTCCCACCTTAAATCTGTTATTTAGCAGAATAGTTGTATTCCAGATGGTCATGTCTAAAGGTCTCAAGCCTGAAGTCTCATAGAATCATAGGGGTTGGAAGGGACCTCGAGATCATTGGGTCCAACCCCCGTGCCAAAGCAGCTCCCCAGCTCATATTGCACAGACAGGCGTCCAGATGGGTCTGGAATATCTCCAGAGATGGAGACTCCACCACCTCCCTGGGCAGCCTGTCCCAGGGCTCTGGCACCCTCACTGTGAAAAAGTTCTTCCGCATGTTGGTGCGGAACTTCCTGTGCTCCAACTCGCAGCCATTGCCCCTTTTCCTGTCTCCACAGACCACTGAAAAGGGGCTGGCCGTTTCCCCATGAATCCCATACTTAAGATATTTATAAACATTAATAAGGTCCCCCCTTAGTCTTCTTTTCTCCATCCTGAACAGCCCCAGCTCACTCAGCCTTTCCTCATAGGGGAGATGCTCCAGGCCCTTAATCATCTTCGTAGCCCTTCTCTGGACTCTCTCCAGGAGATCCCTGTCCTTTTTATACCGGGGAGCCCAGAACTGGACACAATACTCCAGGTAGGGCCTGACCAGGGCAGAGTAGAGGGGGAGGATCACCTCCTTTGACTTGCTGGCCACACTCCTCCTGATGCACCCCAGGATCCCATTGGCTCTCTCAGCCACCAGGGCACACTGCTGGCTCATGGCCAACCTGTGAAAGTGGTTCATGTGTGGAACGTGAATGGGTTAGTGTAAAAAGTGATAATGTCTTAATACTTCTTTAAGTTATCTTTGTTTCTGTTGTAGAAATACCTTTCACCCATCCTCTATCTCTTCAGAAAGGGCTTTGAGGATGAAACGAGGTGAACAGCAGAAAGCCCTGACATTGCATAATGCTCACAAACCCTGAGCATGCTCACAAACCCCGGTCAGTCAGGTGTTCTGACTGACTCGGCACTGTGTATTTCTTTGCAGCTTTCTAATGCCACTAGCGTAAGGCAGTAGGAGTAGGTTAGAATTGGGTTTGTAAAATACTTCCTCTCTGAAAAATACTGTAGGCATGTTCAGAGATCCCTGCTCTATTTTGTTTCTCATTTAGGCATGGAAAACTTTCCCCAAAATGTAATCATTTGCTGTGGGCCAAAGAGACAGTGTTCAGAGAGAGACTGTGGCATAGCTCAAAGACTGTGGCAGATGGGAAGTGTTCATGACTTTTCTATTGAGCCAGCTTTGAGACCGGATTTTGCAGCTCACTGGAAGAAATGGTGAACACCCCAAGAGTGAGCGGTGACTGCAGTGAGGAGGTCTGTCTGCCTGTCTGGCTCGTCTGCTGCTAGAGTGTGATGGTCTGGAGCTCTAGCTCAGTGGTCACCACCAATCCACTTGAAAAATCTGTCCAGAAGAGTTCTGAGATGGTCATGGCAATGTTTGGATTTGTGTGGGTTCCTCCCTGCAGTTACACATTTTAGAGGGCAGGATCTTTGTGCTGTCTGCAGAAACGAGACAAAACTTACGGTTTTATTAACCCCAAGACTAAGCACACACAAGCTGATCCTGACAGGGAGCAGACGAGCTGGCAGCACTGACAGCCGAGGGGATGAATTACACCAGGCGCACGGACTGGTTTAGGCCATCCGTCCACCCTGCTCTTGGGTCGCCAGTAGCCATGAGACTGACCCTCACAGAAAGCTGCGCCCACACAAGGGCTGAGCCTTCAGCAGCTGCTCCGCGCATGCGCGGGGCTTATATGCCCTCTCTGTTCTGTTCTCTCAGTAATCAGGCGGTGCATCACGGGACCGCGTTGCCCGACGGGCCCGTTAGTAACGCAGGCCGCCGTCCTCTGCGTCTCTCGGGCAGAGGGAGCGGGCCGCAGGCGGCCGGAGAGCAGGCCGTGTGCGTCGCGGAGGCATTGGCACGGTTGTGTTGGTTACCCGAGCCTGCCGTGCTCTGCCCGCCTGCGCGGCCCTCCCGCCGCTGCCCTCCCGCTCCGGGCACTGACGGAGGAAACCCGAGAACGAGCGACTCGGCGCCGGGCTGAGCGGAGGCCTCAGCCAAGCGGGAAGCAGCGAGGGGCCGCCTGCGGCTGGAGCGGGGCCGCCTGCGGCTGGAGCGGAGCCGTCCCTTGGCGGGCTGTGCAGCGCGGCGTCCTGGCTACGGCTTTGCTTCCTGAAGTGCTCGCGTTGCTTACGCTGCGTTAATTCGGATGTTGCCTTCCTGAGGGGTTTTATGAAACTAGCCAGGCAAAGGCAGACCTCGGTAGTGAGGGAATGGCCACAAGGTGAATGCAGCCGTATTAACCGCAACGCGTTTGTGAAGACACGCACTGGAATCCAGGCTTCTTCCATGCTAGCTTTTAAAAACTGCTTGTATTGGAATGGCAGAGTTATATGAAGGATGTTGTGTGTGGAGAACAGCTGTGCCTGTGTTAATATAAGGGCATTAAGGAAAGATTTCAAACTGAAGAGATGTCTCGTTAGACTGACTGCTGTGGACCAATAACAGAGGCAGACTTTAGAATATGAGAAATTAGCTTGAATCTGAATCAACTGAGAATGTAAAAATACCATTTCAAAAAGCAATATAGTTACTTGTTATGATAATTTAGTTTAAATGATAAATAGCTTTAAAATACTTACCATGGCAGGGGTATAAATACCTCACAATATCTAGTCCTGCGTGGTGCAATTCAGTATTGTTTATAGGTGAACCCTAGTTTTTAGGACTAATTATAGTTTGTCTTTAATTTCAGAGACAGCGATAAAAAACTAAGATTAAATTGGTTCTCTTTTGACTTGTAAATCTTATTAGTGTTTATATTTTGCATTTTTAGAATGTATATAAAACCACTGAGATACTTTGCATGTTAAATGTTTCACAGAAAAGAGATGCAAAATGCACACCTGGCTCCAGAAACCGATGAGGATGATCTTTATTCTGGCTATAATGATTATAATCCCCTGTTTGACACTGAGGTAAAAATATTTCCTGTTTCCAACCTTTACCATACATAGGATTTTAACTTTTAAGTACAAGATAAGGACTTGTGGATACAGTAAAGCACAAGTGTACTGCTGCTTTGTAGTGATTTTTATTACTTAGTAACAAATACATAAAGTTTCAGCAGCATCTTTTTTAATAGTTATTTTTTTATAGTTTTCAATTCCGAGAAAATACTTGTGCACATCTCCTAGCAGATCTAATATGGCTAGATCTTTAATGGTTAGAATTTATGAAGGATGAAATCCTAGTTATTTGAAGGCCATACTCACGTGCGGGCACATTCAGTTTGGTGTTCGGCCATAGACAGTGTGCAGCAGGAAGTTTCCTGACAAAAGAGGCTGACAGTCGGTATGTCATTGGTCACTTACTGTGCTGCAGCTGAGAGAGGTTACAGTGGAGTGAAGTTCTTTCAGGACCACTGTCTGGTAACTGCTGGTGTAGTGGGAATTGGAGCAACAGGGGAGTCCTTTGTTCCAAACCCACTAGCGTGCTCCAAGCACAGCGTGTTGCAAGACAGTGAAATCACAGTGCCAAATGCATGGGAATTGCAGCATGAGCTCAGGGATATGAGCTGTCTTAATGTGGTGGTGTGACAGGCATTCATGTTGAAAGTTAGAAATAGTGCTACAAGTAAGCTTTTGGACAGAAATAAAATTTCATGTTATATTTTATCACTACAGCTTTCTTTCCTCAGTAGGGCTTTATTGTTCAGAGAATAATGAATTTTTACATTTCCTAATCTAAAATACTGAAAAAGATAGGCCAAACAATACAATCATTACTTACTGTTGGTGAAAGTTGTTGTTCAGTTATCTTCAGGTCAAGTATTTTTGGAAGAAGATTTGGTTTTTAACAGCCTGCTTTCAGTAGTCAGAAAGTTTTGGGATTGTGTTTCTGGTGGATTTTAGAGGGTTGATATCTTTTCTAGGACTTGGAAAATGATGTAGCTCTTCAACAAGCAGCAAGAACAAGTCATGGTAGAAGACCCCCTGTAAGTACCTTTTAAAATACATTGTAACAGTGTAGACCTCCTCTAGAGCCCTACCTTTAATTCTGGCACTGATATGATCTTGGGAATCTCTTGTCTTTTTTTTTTTTTTCTTTATATGAAAAATAAGTAAAAAATTATCAGCACAAATTCTATTAAGTTCTGGACTTAAGGTTGAGCGAACAAGGAACTTTAGATTGTATTCTTGTTTAACATTGTTTTATCTCATTTTGTCAAAGAGCAAAATTATGAAATTATGTATTCTGAAAGAACTTTGATATTATACACATAGAATTACTTGCTCTGACATAATTATGAGGTTGAGATACATGCTAGACAAAGGGGTTTGGAAAACTCTGATATTCTGATAGTTTTTTCTCCATATTCATGTAGTTTACATTAATTTTCTTACTGTAATTTAGCTGTGACTTAATCTCATATCTGTTTTCAGAACTAATACTGGCACCTGCACTTTAGAAGTACATACTGTAGTCTAAAGAAGAGCTGGAACTGTCTGATAAATGTTCCTTCTCTGCCAGAATAATCTGATTCTACAATGAGAATCCTTTCTATAACAATTGTAGGATTATTTCTATGAATTCACTATAGAAACTATATAGAAAGGCTGACAATTAAGATATATGGCTGTTAATTAGTGGGTTATTTTTTGTTGTTTTGGGGTTTTTTTTGACCCAGGTGACAGCCAAAATTCCCGGTACATCAGCTTCAAGACCTTTAGCTACTGGATCTGGGGTACGTTTTTGTCCTGTTATATTCTTAACAAAAATTAGGTATTTACGGAAAATAAATTTACTATTTAATCCCTTGCAAAAAGTGAGCTGTTTTTAATCTAAGTATTTCCTTCCAGTGAGCTACATGTATTCATTAATTTTATTAATTTTATTAATTTTAATTAATTCACAACTCCACACTTAATTGAGGCAGGGATACCAATTTCTTTTTCTTTTTTTTTTTTTTTTTTTCTTTCCCCTTTTTCCCTCACATCACACTGCAAATGAACTTCAGTACTGCCTAAAGCAACAGATTCCAGGGCTGAGTGAGCTGGGACTGTTCAGCCTTGAGAAAAGAAGAGTAAGGGGGGACCTAATTAATGTTTATAAATATCTTAAGTATGGGGTGCAAGGGGGAAATGGGCAGCCCCTTTTCAGTGGTCTGTGGAGACAGGACAAGGGGCAGTGGCTGCAAGTTGGAGCACAGGAAGTTCCACACCAACATGCGGAAGAACTTTTCCCCAGTGAGGGTGACAGAGCCCTGGGACAGGCTGCCCAGGGAGGTGGTGGGAGTCTCCATCTCTGGAGATATTCCAGCCCCGTCTGGACGCCGACCTGTGCAATATGAGCTGGGGAGCTGCTTTGGCAGGGGGGTTGGACCCGATGATCTCTTGAAGTCCCTTCCAACCTCTGTGATTCTATGGTTAACCTGATGTTCTTGCAGGTTAATGGGTTGTTACTTGTGCTTGGGAAAATTTTCCGAAAGTCATGATGAAATGAAATTAAGACTTTGATAATACAGGCTTTCAAATTGCCTCTAGTTTAATAAGAAAAAGTTACATTCTTTGGTATACTTAACCCATTGTAACTCTTCAAGAACTAGCACTGCAACCTGTTTTTCCATGGAAACAGATGTTATACACTAGCGATATATCTACTGTCCCCTTATCCCAATAGATTTTCAAGCTGTTAGCCTGTCTCAGTCAAATTTGAAAAGACAGTACTCTTAGATACAAAGTTCCACTAAATTTTATGACAAAGAAGGAAGTTCACATTGCTTCAGATCTTGTATACAAGTTAGCTGGGTGACAACTTCAGGTACACCTAAATTCTATTACAAATCATTGGAATACAACCTTTACTCTGAAACTTTTATTACCTGCTCTGGATGTTTTATTCCTTTTGAGAATGCTTTTTTCTTAGCTGTTGCATTTACAGATGTTTAGTGTAGCACCATGCTGTGATGGGAAAAGCTGTCTTGTTAAAGGAGTTCCCGAAAGGGCACTTCCCAAATAGAATAGACTGAAGTGTTTATCAGCATTAGTAGAGCTAGAGACCTGCAAAGCACTGTCCAGCCCACAGTGCTGCTTGTTCCACTCTGTGGATTTGCTCCTCCTACACTACAGGCCTTGTTAATGTACATTCAGCCTGAGCAGAAAGAAAGGAATGCAGTCGCAACATGTGATGGGTAGTGGGTTAAATAGTAAGCCATAGTGGGAATTAGAGGGATACTTTTTCATGGCCCAAAACCCTTTATTTTTGTCTGGTTTTTATATTTGTAGCAAACTTTAGCACTTACTACTAAATATTTCACATTTATTTCCTTACATTTTTAGCATGTCAGCTAATGGAAAATATAGCCAATGGCAGTTTCAAAGTATGTCTCTATTTACTGTACAATAAGTCTTACATGAAAGTATGACTTAAAATCTGTCCCTATATTAATCCCTTATCAGACATACTCAGAATCTTACTGAAGTATTTTGTGTAAATTACTTTTTCAATTTAAAGGTGGTGGAGTCTCCTTCTCTGGAGATATTCAAGACCCGTCTGGACGCCTGTCTGAGTGATATGTCGTAGGGAGCTGCTTTGGCAGAGGGGTTGGACCCCATGATCTCTCGAGGTCCCTTCCAACCCCTACAATTCTATTATTCTATGATTTCAGTAATTTAATACAGGAAAGTACTGCTGCCTCAGATAAATCTCTATGTAATTAAAAAAAAAGAAATCTGACAAATATCCAAATATGTAAAAAAAAGTATTGTGACATTTTACTGAGGTGTTCAAAATCTTTAAGTCTGCCAGGCGCTGACATTATATTCCATATGAATAACAGAAATGGGAATTCTGCTGTTAATTTCTGTGAGAGCTAGGTCAGTTCTTTATACTTAGTGCTGAGAAGACTATACACAGCCTTTGCAGGCTTAGAGTGCTTTGTGAAGGCTTGTTTCAAACAATTTTCGTATTTTTGTAGTCAAAGGCAACTTTCACTTCATCTATGGGAAGACCAGCGACAGGAGCTGTGCAGGTAAAAGTTTCAATCCTTACATTGTATACCGATTTGGAACAATTCAGTTTTATGATAAGTATTTGAATTTGATACAAGTATTTAAAAGTTCAGTGAAATTATACAAATTATTACACCGATTTAATTTGTCCTTTTTGAAAATACTACTGTCAGAAAGCATGAGGGTTGTGGTAAGTGTTTTATTTAAGCACAGGTTTGGAAGCAGTGACAGTGTAGTGCACTTACTGACATGCAATGAATAAAGAAGTAGGAGATGCAGATTATGATTTTCATGGTTTTCTTATGTACTTAGTACTCTGATCTGCTGCAAATTGCCTCCACCCTTAATTGTATTGACTTAATGCTAATTATATCAATAGACACTGTAGTTCTTTTATGTAAGCTTGGGTGAGAAACAGGAATTAGCAGGGAGCATCGAGAATAGGGCTGTTCTTTCAGGACCCTAGAAGGACCCAGTCCTGTAATACCTGAGTGAGGCAAGTAAGATCCACCTAGAAATGGTTGTCATGTCCAACCAAACGTCAGGTAACATCATGGTGATGAGGCAGGTCCAAGGGCAAGTCAAAAAGTCAGTGCGTAGGCTGGGGTTAGGACCAAGGATCGCTGGCCATGTCTGTACGGACAAGGCAATGCTAAGGTCAACCCAGGAGGTTAGTCCACATATTGAAATGTGGATCAAGGGTGTCTTTGGCCAGGCATAGCTGTGCCTGATGTGGAAACTAGTAGTCTTCTGACAAAGATCAGGCAGGGGCTGCAGGACTAGGATTGATCTTAAATAAAGCTCCTGGACCCATGGGGGTAGGGTGCATGGCTGGAGGCCCTGAGAGAGTCCAGTCAGGGCTGTTAAGGTTTGTTAGTGCCCAGTGTGTCCTGACAGGAAAGTTTAACAGGCTGGCTGGGGTGGGAATCACATTCTTGTGTTGGGAGGCATTGTCTGGTAAGAAGATAGAAATACAGAAAAATGGTAGTTTGTGCCTCTCTTGGTTAAGATAAAGTAAAACATTCTGATCCATAATTTCATAGGGTTGTTGTCAATAAAAATTTAAAAAGCAACGGAGTTCTGAAACAGTCACAGTAAACTAGAGTACATTACAGATCTCAAGAACACTTCTTAAGATTTTTCTTTAAGATTTTTGTTTAAAATTGAGTATTTTGAATACAGGTACAATTTACACAAAGTAATAAGTGTACTTTTGCATTAGTTACAGTTCCTGATAGTGTTTGCTCCTCTATTTTTTAGACTTTTAGCATAGAATCATAGAACACCAGGTTGGAAGGGATGTCAAAGATGATTTAATCCAACCCCTCTTTGCAAAAGCATAGTCTAAACAAGATGGCCCAGTGCCCTGTCCAACCAAATCTTAAAAATGTCCAATGTTGGGGCATCCACTGCTTACCTGGGAAGACTATTCCAATGTCTGATTGTTCTTAGTGTGAAAAATGTTCTTCCTGTATCCAGCTGGAACCTCCCTGGGAGTAACTTGCACCCATGACCCCATATCTTTTCCATGTGACTCCTTGTAAAAACAGAGTCTCCATCATCTTTCTGGCCACCATTTAAATACTGGAACATGGTGATAAGGTCTCCCCTACATCTTATTTCTCAAGGCTCAACCCCATAGTGTTTGATGTATAATGTTTCAGAAATAAAGACGTTAAATCTTCAGTTTACTTGGGTGGTAATGACTGATTTTGGTATTGAAATGTTTTGGAAGTGTAACCAATGTCCATGCTGCCCACAATCTACTTTTTTGGGAGATTATTTCAATACATCTTCCTTTTTATTTAAGGATGGAGCTGCTCGGCCAATGACAGCAGTGCAAGCAGCAGGTTACACTAAAGGAGCTATGAGAGGTAAAGTTTGTAGAAATCACCCGCTGCTAGAGGGAGATGTAATTTTACAATTTTTAGTACTTTGTTAACTTTGCAGGTTCTTCATTTGATCCGCTTGGCCAAGCAAGAGGTCCTGCTCCGCCTCTGGAAATGAAGAATTCAGACAGGTTTGTTCAATTTACCATTAAATTATTTCAAAGCATTAACAGCAACGAAAAAACAATGATGAGTAGAGTTTAAAAGCATACAGGTAGGTATGAAACCTTGAGGGGCCAAACTCTTAATTTTGTGGAATAATGCCACAGATATTTATGTATGTGGTTATCTGACTCTCCAGAGCAGTTGCACCCACTTTCAGGAATGTCTTGACTCAGTGTTTTCCATTCTGACTGTAGTTCAGTGACCTGGACAGAGTTTTTGCCACACAAATGCTGTGATACTTATATAGAATTGTGGAGGATTATGGAAGAGTGTGACAAGCCATGTGACACTATGATTCATGCAGTTCTCTGGGAAGAACTTGGGAGAATTTTGCCTGCAATTTTTCCCTGTTCACTCTGACCTTAGCATGTGAGCTAAAACAGACTGTGAAGGTTTTGCAGGCTGGTGTGAATGTTGTGGTGTTCACTGAGAACAAACCATTGAGCTTTTCAATACAAAAGTTGTATTCCTTAAATACAGGTGTATAGAAACAGGGAATCCTAAGGAAATGTTTTGTTATTTAACAATGAAATATTTGGTTATTAAACTGAGGAAAAAATCTAGATGAATAGTAGCTGTTTAAAGCGTAGCTTGCAAATGCAGTTTATAAAGTTATCTACACAAATAAAGGTTCAATTGATTGTTCTTAATATTCATTTCACTAGGTGTTTGATTTAAAGTTTTTCCAGCCCATCAGTTTGTTCTGTCATTACTTCTCCTGAATAAATTTGGCCCATGAAATTTTTGTGTCTGTCTTGCTCTTACAAGAGGATTTGTGTTTTGTTAGGTCTCTGTTCTCAGATTAGTGGTGATGTCTATGGAGGATTTTCTCTGGGCATCATTTCACATTATATTTTCTTTGATTGGAAATCCAGTTAGTTGGGACGGTACAGATCACTGTATAAAAGTTTAGTGATTGTAGTTATGCTACTAGGGTTAATCCTTTAACTGTGATTGCAATTTAGTTCGGAAGAGAAGATTAGGCAGTTGGAAAAAAAAGTGAATGAACTGGTTGAAGAAAGCTGCATTGCTAACAGCTGTGGAGATCTGAAATTGGTAAGTTTTCTGGATTTTGCTTCACTTTTGGTATTATGTGAAGAACAACTTGTGTAAATGAAAGTGTGAAACTGACTTGGGCTTATACATTTCAAATCCTAAATCATCTTAATTCTAACTTTGCTATGACTCTTCTAATCCAGTGATAACTTGTATTGGGGGAGGAGGGAGTTAGGAACTGTGTTTCATGTGTATATGTTTAAGATTATGGCCTTACAAATACTCCCTTCCCCATATTGCCATAGGCCTCTTCAAATGGGTCTGATCAGTTAGTCATACTGGCACAGACTTGCCCAAACTATAGACTCTGTAGGAGTGGGTGATCCCTCCCCCAATGCCAGGCTTGTAATTTGCATCTTTGCAGCATTTAATCCTCAGATGTGTAAGGATCTTGTCTGAGTGATGTTCTTTTTCCTTGCTGTAGCGTTCTGGGTAATGTAATTTGCATCCAGGACTGGTACTCAGCACCAGGGTGAATCTCACTTAAGCCACCTTCACAGTACCCTTCTGTCTCATGGGTTGTTTGGTGCTATGGCATACGGTAGGCACTCTGTTGCTTTTGTTGCATCATAAGGGGTCAGCAACAAGGTTAACTATTTCATCATCATAGTATTTTTTAATTGGAAAAGACTTTAAGATCATCCCCTCCAGCCATTATCCTAGCACTGCAAAGTCCAACCACTAAACTGTGTCCCTAAGCACCAGCCGCTACGTGTGTTTTCAGTCTTCTTTTGGTCCTTCAGCCAAGGAAACCTTCCAAGCTAAGCAAGCCCTAAAGTGTAAACACCAATATCCTTCATAGGACAGTGATAATAAAGCACATTAGCCTTGGGTTTCAGTGTGTCAAAATAGCCTCTTAACTCTTCCCTCTTAGGACCAGACTTGTGTTTTATTCCATATACTATGGACTGGCCAGCTCCAGCTCCTGAACTACTGGAGGTGGAGCAGGCTCAACTGTTAAAATTTAAGACATATATTGGGTTCTTAAGGATGTGGACTTCCTTTGTGCTCATCCATTGCTTTCTCAGATCGATGACATCTGGTCCATACGGGGAAAAATCAACTGGGGCTATGTTTCATGCTCAGTCATCTGAGCTTTAGGGTTTTTCCAGCCTTTTCTAGTGATTCTTGGATTATCTGTTGAGCTAATTTTCAGTTAGCTTGACTTCCTGAACAGTCCACAGTGTAGGGAGTTTAATTCCTTGGGGAGTTAACCGGAAAGCTTCTAACAGTGAAACAGGGAATCCTAAAGTGGTACTTCAGTCCAGTGTTCAGACTGGGTCTGCCTTCAAGCCAACAAAGATCCTCTTGTAGTTTTATTGCTAAAGTGCAATACTTGTTTTCGTGGCTGCCGATGGCTTCTGATCAGAGAGTATGATAGAAGTCTGTCCATTTATTATATTCATTTAGGACAACTATTCTTACAGATCTGTCCTAATTTATTTCTGACATAACGTTTGAATTTCACCATCACTGGAATTTGAACTGACCTGTTTTGTTCGTTTTTCTTTAGCCTCTTGTACCCATGGCTAGGAATGTTCCTTATTTCTTGATGTCAAAGGGTTGTTTCTTGTGTAGATTATACCAGACCATTCTGAGGGTCCTATATGATATTTGTGTTTCTGACAAGTCCAGCAGAATATCCATTTTCCTGCAGAAGTCATTGAAGTTGCTAACTCATTATCTATAGAACAGCCAAGTTGGATTTACCTTCTATCATAAGGACTAAGAATTAAGCTGTATCTTGAAGTACTTCCTTCACCTCTAGCTTCAAAACAGCTACCTTGAGTACTAACCATGCTTTTTTGTAACCCTTCTGCCCTTGCAGAGGCATACAGGACTGCTCATGGCACTTGTAGACCTGTAGCATTACTTTCTTGTAGATCATGTCTTGACACCAATCTGCAGAAGATTATCACTCTATAAAATAGTCATTTTGGAGTTACTGAAGTTGTGAGTGTACACGTGAAGTGCCACTTGTGAACAGATAGAAAAGGGAAGCCATTTACCAGTCTCAGGATTAGTGGAGGTGCATGTGTAGCAGACATTTGGGTAACATGCCTGTTTACTTCCTGCCTTGAACATTTATGTGCACTTTCTATGATTAATACAAGTAGGGTGATCTAGGGTCTTAATGGTTTATGGTGCTTATATATATATATGTGCATGACCTCTAAAATTACGCAGCTAAGCAGACTTATGTTTAACTATATTTCTGCTTATTGCTAATTAACACCTTTCTGTGGGTTATTAATACTTTTTGGGTGTTGGATAGTCTGTGCATCTAAAGAAAATGGACATGAGCATATTCTTTTCGTACCATTTTTGAGTGTATTTTTGCCATCTTGAGTTAGTAAGGCGTTGCTAAAGCCTTGTATTTTATTTAAGGCTCTGGAAAAGGCAAAAGAAGCTGGAAGAAAGGAAAGAGTATTGGTGAGACAACGTGAACAAATTGGTACTCCAGAAAATGTCAACTTAGACCTGACTTACTTGGTAAGTGCTTAGAAATCTTCAGTGAGTGAAAGGTGTTGGTAGCACACCTCCTAATGAGACATTTCAGTGTTTGCAGTGTGTCTGTGTGTGTCTGTGTGTGTCTGTGTGTGTGTAATGCTCCTAGCAATGTACCAGATAAGAGATGGCCTGCAGTTAGGGGTGGGAGAAGTTTATGAACATAAAGTGAATGACTTCTTGAAGTTAAAAACTTAACATTGGATTGCAAAGATCCATTTATTTAATTTAGTCCGTTCTCTTGTGATCTCAAGTACCAGAGAAACCACATAGTCAATCTTAAGTGAAGGACACCCAAAGCATCTATTCCATCTACCTACTCACATACGAAACATGCATATCCAAATAGAAAAGATGTAAACCCTGTACTTCAAAAATAAATAGTCCAGAAAATGTAACGTGCCAAGAGAAGAAATAAGGTCAGACACTGCCTTTAATTTGACCCATAAAATTATAGAGAATGTATTACATTAAATAAGATACATTAACATTCTTAAATCTTAAAGCAGGTGTCTAGATTTCTGTGTCTGATATATTCTGGTTTTCAAATTAATAGTAGACTTTTCCTTTTTTTTAATTTATTTTTAAGTATACAACATAAATAAAGGAGATTTTAAAGTTGTACTTCAGGTAGTGCTGTAGAGAAAATTGTTAACAGTGAATACATTGAGTTAGGCAGACCTAGGAATATATTTTAGAGCAAAGGTCAGAGTAAAACTTGGGAGAAAATGTGGAGATATTTTACCAGATGCCAACAGAACTTGTGTTTTGAAACAGCAGTTTGGAAAAATTCTCTCTTTGTAAACAGAGTGACCACAGGTAGCAGAACAATTTCCCACATGTGGGGAGTCATAAATTACACGCAGTTTCTAAGACTATCTTGCATGAATGTTTTTTTTTAATACCTGTGTATTATAACATTGTGTTTACTTAGGTAAAAAGCCTGCTTAGCATGTCTTTTAATGGTAGTTATTTAAGTAGAAAAAAATAATTACCTAGAATAAGTTGATTTGAAACATTTTTTTCCCTGTGTCAACATAAAAGTTAGATACATTGAAAGATGGGAAGCTTAAAACTGGTGAAAGCAATACCTTCAAGGTAAATGAATTAGACTTGAATTCATAACAGATAATTTCAATTACTGTTGAGAGAACAACTTTTCTTATAATTCCATTTTTCTGTAGGTTCTTTTCAATCTGGCCAATCAGTATGCTGCTAATGAGCTGTATGCTGAAGCACTGAATACTTACCAAGTTATAGTGAAGAATAAGATGTTCAACAATAGAGGTAGGGCATGTTCCAAATTAGATTAAGGTAAGCAGGCATTAAAAATAAGGTCTGCACGTTAACATGGAGATCTCAGCACTTATGTCTGCCAGTCAGACTGGGTGACGGATACTCATAATAAATTAACGTGGTTTACATCTTGAACTCTCAAAGGCTTTTCTGGCTAAACTAAGCATAAAGCCAAATATATCATTTTCTCATGCAGCACACTGTTTTCTGCTCTATTACTCTTTTTTTTTTTTCTCTTTTAACTCAGCTTTCCCCTTCTGAAAGCTTCTTTTAGTATTTTCACAGAATAACAAGGTTAGAAAAGACCTTTGAAGGTCATCAAGTCCAACCATTCCCATCCTAAGCTAAACCATATCCTGAAGTACCTCATCTACCCTTTTTTTGAACACATCCAGGGAAGGTGACTCAACCCCCTCCCTGGGCAGCCTGTTCCAGGCCCTGACAACTCTTTCAGTAATTTTTTTTTTTTCTAATATCCAATCTAAACCTGCCCTGGCACAGCTTCATGGCATTTCCCCTTGTTCTATCTCCTGTCACCTGGCTGAAGAGACCATCGCCCACCTCTCTACAACCTCCCTTCAGGTAGTTGTAGGTGGTGAGAAGGTCTCCCCTCAGCCTCCTCTTCTCCAAGCTAAACAGCCCCAGCTGTTCTGCACATCTTTGAGATGTCTGCAGTGCACTTTTCTCAGAGATGCTTATTTGCAGTTGGCTTACTGGAGAGCACTATAAATAATTTCTACCTCATCCATCAATTCACAGTCAAAATTAGAGTATGTTTTACACTGATAGTTCTTTTCTAGGTTTCATTACTACTTCATCTCCTTCTGAATGAAAATTCATAAAAGGGTGTTCTGTGCAGTGCTTCTTTAAAAGAATACTGGTACCCTACAAGGAAGACAAATTTATTAAGAAGTTGTTCTGCTCTGTCAGTTTGAAACAATTTAGAAATGCTGTAACTATGCTTTAAAAGACTGTAACTCATTACCTTATTTTGATAGGTATACTGAAGGTGAATATGGGAAATATATATTTAAAACAAGGGAATTATCCCAAAGCTATCAAATTCTATCGTATGGCTCTTGATCAGATTCCTAGTGTCCACAAAGAGATGAGGTGAGTTTCTGCTAGTTCTGAAGTAGAAGTTTTGGGTACAGTGTGATTTGACTGTTCGTAATATAAACTAATGCTGATTTCTTTCCTTAGGATTAAAATAATGCAAAATATTGGAGTTGCATTTGTTAAAACTGGCAAATATATTGATGCCATTTCTTCATATGAAGATATAATGAGCCTGTCTCCGAACCTGAAGGCAGGCTTCAACTTGATCCTCTGTTATTTTGCTATTGGAAGTGGTGAGCAAATGAAAAAAGCCTTCCAAAAACTGATTGCTGTTCCCTTGGACGTGGATTGTGATGACAAATACATTTCACCAAATGTAAGTTGGAACAAAATAAACTTGTCTTTATATGGTAAACTAGGAGAAAGGGGGAGAGACAATGAATGCCAGGTTTTTACTGAATATATAAATGGATGTGTATTTATGTATATAAAATACCTTTCTTTTTACCTGCATGAACTTAGTGTAGCAGTACTGCTCAGAAGTATAATTAATGTGGGCTTTTTCCTCAAAAGATAGGATATACATAAAATACATGTCAAACTATCATCTTTATAATGATTCTTTTTGTGTAATTCATGGGGACTGACTTACATAGCTCATTTACTGCTTTGCCTCCTTTATATAAAATTTTAGTAAAGTACAAGTTAACACAAGGTATCTCAAGTGAATGCTACTAAAACTTATAATACTGTTATTTTACAGAAGAAAATTTTAGTAAAGTTTACACATGCTTAGTTTGTCAGACTTTTTTCAAGACTTGGCTTCCTTTGTTAAAGATGTTCAAGACAGGAAAAAGTAATTTATAGACTTAGGGTCCCTCAGTGCAAGCCCTTTATGTTCTCTTAGCAATCTTTTTTTTTTTTCAGTGATACAAAGCTTCCATTTTCAGTCCTAAAGATGAAAGATATAATTAGTCTTCACCTTCTCAAGAGTGGCTATTGCTTCCTTTTGTCCTAGCATAAGCAAGTAAAAATATATATATGAAGCATATATATTTTATACTGATTAATATGTGTATATTTTCATACATATATTCTATAAATAATTTATCATATTACAAATTATATTATTATTATTATCATTATTATTATTAAATTATGATTTAATGTAATGCACAATTTTAAAAATTGTTATTAAACACTTGAATTAATTGAAGACTACGTAACATTATTCATAGGAAGAAAAGCTTTAGACTGTAGGAGTTCTTTTTAAGTTTAGGCAAATTATAGTTTTAACAGACATTCCAAGTCCTGTATTTTGTTATGAAGAGGTCAGAGAATCCCAGAACAGTTGGGGTTGGAAGTGACCTCTGGAGATCATCTAGTCCAACTCCCTTGGAAAAGCAGGATCACCTTGAGCAGGTTGTACAGGATTGAGTCTAGAGGGTTTTGAATGTTTCCAGAGAAGGAGACTCCACAGCCTCTCTGGGCAGCCTGTTCCCAGAACAGTTTCCTCCTGGTGTTTATTTTGTATAAAGCTATGATCTACAACCAGTAAATGAGAAAGGGGTGGCTACCCATCGTATCTGCATTAGTTCTTATACAACTAACAGACATGTGATAGAAACCACAAGATGATCATATGAGTTACTATAATGAGAAGGTAGCACAAGTCCCCATCTGCTGAATACCACTGCAGTTCTGCAGATTCTTAAGCATGCTCTTGTTTTCAGGTCAGTCATTTTCAGCCTTCCCAGTCTGATACGTGACATGAATGCCCTAATGTGAGCTATGACTACATACGTGAGCAGAACACCAGACTTAAAGTAGCTGTAATGCCAAATTTCAGATTTTGTGGTTAGAATACTGCTTTAAACTGAAAATAAGTAAATAACTGCCATTACAGACTGTGCCATTTACATCAACTTATCTTTACAGTGATATTGTCTATAAAATAATTAAAATGCATGTGTACTGGCATAATTCTCAGTTGTTTGTCCCCCTCCAGGATGATCCACACACAAATCTACTGATTGAAACCATTAAAAATGACAGCTTAAGACAAATAGAACGTGAGAGGTAAGGGCGGAGTCTGTTCTTTCTTGACACTGGTGACATGGATTTTTATCTTTTGAAAGGATTATAAGTCTACTCATATGTCCACGGCTCTTACAAAGGTGCCCTCGTAATTATTAGAAAAGACCATGATTGGAATAAACAGTTGAATCACTCAGTGTAGCTCACTGCACTGGAGTAGCCCAAATGTTATAGGTGACACTGCTTAAAACTTGCAACATTGTTTTTTTTAAAATACAACTACAGTGTGTAGTGAAAGGAAACCAGAAAAAACTGAGAGCTTTATCAAGATACAGGACAGTGACAGTAGCAGGGGACTGGTTAGATTGGCTTCTAAGGTTGTCCTGTGTGCAGGCATAAGCTAGACCAAGATTTGGAGGGGGGTTGTATGTATTTTTGAAATGGTGATGTGTTTGTGTGTTGGTTTTTGTGTTACGGGTTTTTTTCTTAGGAAATCCAAGGCAGAGGAATACATCATGACAGCTGCTAAACTCATTGCACCAGTAATTGAGACATCTGTTGCTGCAGGCTATGACTGGTAAGAGTCAAACGGGGCTTTGTTTTGCCTCAAAATGTATGCCAATCTCTCATTCCAGTTATAAAAGCAGATTCACAAATATGAACAGCCTGGGAAATCAGTTTGTTGTGCATCTCAAACACAACATCCAGGCTATTTTCAGTTTGCCTTCATAATGCCCTGGAGAAGAACAAAATAAAGCATTGGAATCTATTCTCTGTTAAAATTAATTGCATCGTATCATTGAAACTCAGTTGCTTATTGTCCAATTTGAACTGTTCTGTGTTGGCACAAAACCAACTGCTTAAATTCCAATTGAATTTGAAAATTCAAGAACTGACAGTCTGGATAGACAAATTGCTATCCAGAAGGCCATGATTGCTGCTCTTTGAGTTTAAGATAGCATAATGAAGATGTAGTGTGCCTAGGAAGCTTTCATTATTCCATAGAGTCATTATATAAAATGCTGGGATCTAAGTATTCTTAGACAGGTTTCTCTGCATTTCATTTATAAACTATTTATGAATGCAAACATAATGCACTGGTCCTTAAATGTTTATTCAAGTGTGTACAGTGACAGACTGCTGGTAGTTTACCATTCTGATTTTTGTATCCACTTTTATTTTTCAATTCACAGCTTAACTATTGCTTTCTCTGCTATTTTCTACAGCAGGATACTCTTTAAAATAAAATAAAACAGGCAGGCTTCCTATAAGGGCAGTATAAAAAATCTTAATAGAACTTTTCAAGATGCAAGATGTATTTTTCAACTAGTTTTTAGTTTTCTTTTATAAGGACTCTTTTAGATATTTTTAGATTGTTTAATACCGTTACTGGGATACAACCTATATGCAAATGAATGCTGTGCATCTGCAGCCATGTTACTAACAGATCGACTCAGTGTTTGGGAAGTGAAGGAAGTTTGGTGGGAAAAGAGAACTTTACCTGGGTGTTTTGGCCAGTTAGGATTGTTTTCAAGTTTTGCAGGTCATATAATTTATTGATAAAATTGTTTATACTAACATGAAATAATTGCTCATATAGACATGTCGAGTCTGCTAGAGTCCACAAGGTGGTGTGTTTGACCCTTTAACAATCACTATATTTTCCCTATTTTTGCCATTCTGACTTACCAGAACTTAAACACTACGACTTGGGAAAGTTAGCCCACTGCTTTAGACTTGCTACCATGAGTCAGATTTGTTTGCTGTCTATCTTGTTATGTGTTCATGGGAACTGGAAAAGGTTGTCAGGTGTTTGGTTTCCGTACTGCTGTCCACAAAATACTTGTCATGAAGTAAAACACTTTCATGTTTTTTCTGGCTAATTAAACAACTTCTGGTGAGGTGTGTAGGATTGTTTTGTGTGTATCAGGAGAGATTTACTCTCTCTTCTTCTAGGCTGAGGTATTCAAGTGCAGTGAAGAACTTTAACCAGCACTTTGAGCTTATTTTTTGAAAAATTACGCTTTGTAATGAGTCCTCTGAATATTAAATGTGCCTTTGATTTTATTTACAGAAATAAAGTGGGGACAAACAATCCTTGGATTTCGTAACTTCTTGTTTGAAATGTAACATAATTTTGGGACTGTTCTGTCATATTCCATAAGGAACAGATGATAGATTTAATTTTATTTTATGGTTAAAAGATGCTAACAGTAAACAGCTGAACACTGGGTGTTTTACCTTTCTTTTATTACAGATGTCTTTACAGAAACTGCTATTTTTTTCAATATAATTTATCCTCCAACATCAAAAGCCACGTGTATGCTTTGTATAGAGACTGTCCATGTGCCAACCCACTGCTAGCACCCTGCATTTTGCTGGATTAATTTTTGTTGGCAAATTAGTCAACTATTACTGGAGAAGAAAAAGGCTCTCCACCACTTTAAGAAAGTGGAAGGGATTAAAGAAGCATCCCACGAAGTTGTTCATGTGGTGTGCTTAATTCCAAACAGCTTGAGAGACCGGTATATGCGTATAATAAATAAATGTCTTGCCTCAAATGATGAGGCAGCTTTAAAATCCACCACATCAAACCCTGGCCGTTGGTGTCTGTGAATGAGCATGTGAACTGTGTGCTGTGTTCTGTTCGGTCCTTGTTTTATATAAGACTTGAAGTGAAAAGTGACTGGGAGACAATCAGAAAGAGGGTTATTATTACGACTCTATTACTATTGCAGAGCTCAGGGACACAACCTGCAGTGTCTGACTTCATTCACCATCTGTTTTATGGGTTTGATAGTATATGCAATGGGAGAAAACAGTGGAAAAATCAGCTAACAGAATGTATCCAAGGAAAGTGGTTTGAAAAATTGCCTTAGTCATTATCTGACATCAAGTATCACTCTGTGATGGAAATTAACATGGTATTTAGGCACCTGAGTTTAAAAAAAAATAAAAAAGAGCACAGAAATAGTATTAAGATAGGTTATGGGGATGGAACAAAATGTTTTTTATCAAATATTTTTTATTAGCTACTCTTTCTTTACAGAGGCAAAGAACAGCTCATTTTGGAAAAGAAATTTGCTGCAGAAGTGTATAACTTAAAGTGGTATTTGCATAGATGCGTTTTGTTTATCTTTATGGCTTACTTTCTATTGCAGGTGTGTTGAAGTAGTAAAAGCTTCCCAGTATATAGAGTTAGCCAATGACCTAGAAATAAATAAAGCCACTAACTACTTGAGGCAGAAGGATTTTAGCCAGGTATAGTAACTTTTCACATTACTACTTTTTGATACTGTGTTGACAAAGATACCTTTGGCCATAGTGCATCTTTCACCAAGGGAAAGAATAATTTATACATACATAGTCATTGTATTGATGCTGCTCAGTAAAATAACTGTATAAAAACCTGAAAAGAGGTGAGTTTATCTAAATGGAAACATGAATGTTCAGCATTCTTACAGTGTTTTATTTTAAGACAAATAGTTTTTTTGCTCTTAATCAAATTTTTAAAGGTTGTTGGACAATGCTCAATACCAAGTTTTCACCCGAATCATTGCATGATGTTTCTTTTGACTGTGAAGAAAAGGCTTGGTTTGAAGTGTGGGTGGCTGGAAAACAGCTTCATCTGAACAAAAAGAAACTGAAATGTCTGATAAGATTTGCTCAGTTTCCTTCTAACATACACTGTTTGGTACATTCACTGATAGAAATGCTGAATAACTAAGAAGGAACATGGCAGCCCCCAGGCTTGCATGAGTACCAAGAACTGAGAGAGATCATATACAGTGAAGTTACAGCTGAAGCTGAATACTTCTGTCATCTTCCAAGATCCCTTATCTTCCTATAACTTGGAGGGATGCACACAGGGCACCATGCTTAACTTAGCCTACTTTTCTTTTTCATTGTTTAAGCTTGCTGTTTTCCTGAGCTGCTTTTGCTCCTCCAGACTGCCCTGTCCTCTTCTCCCCCTCTGTAGATACAGCAAGAAAGTTAGTTATCCTTTATTATACTGCATGTCTGACCGAGCTCTTCTGAGATCAAGAAGCAGTTTTAGAGTTTGGAAAATTTTGGGCATATCTAGTAGTATGCTTGATGATAGCTGTTGGAGAGTGAGAGTGGGTAAACAGTCATGTGGTCTCAAGAATTTATTGTTTTGATGGTAGTTTTTGACAATTTCCTGTTAGCATTCAGTATAGATAAACACCCCCCACCCCCCCTGCATTCTGAGAGGTAAAATGAGGTAGAGATTGTTGGTGATGTTTCTGTGGAGTATTCCAATGGAGGGAGAGGGAAGGGTGTTGGAGTAAATGGAGAAGATGCTCTTTTTATTTTGATTATGTGATAGAAGACCTTTAACCTGCACTGGGACTACTTAATAATAGAGTGAGACTGCAGAATGGGGATTGCAGAGAGTCTTTTATTTTCTCTCTAATAAAACTGCAGCTGCTGGTTATATTCATCCTGTCTGTCTGTTGTTCATATACTTACTAACTAACCACCTGCTCAGCACACCTTTGGCAGAAGAACAAGAATGGAAACTTTTCAAAATAGTTCCAAGGCTGAAAGTTTCATTGTGTTTAAAAAAAAAAACCCCCACAACTAAAATAGATTTCTGCTGTGACTATAATGGGCTTAACTATGTGCTCATCATAAGGAATATGTTATGTTAAAACAGCCCTAGGAAAAAGCCCCACAACGCAAACAAAAATCCCAAAACAAAACAAAAAGGATGGAAATTACCATACTATACCTAGATAGTATTTTATTAGTAAAAAGGTTTGTGTATTAGGTATTTTTAAATGTTTTCTTAATTTCTAAGAAAAAATTTTGAAAATTAATTTTAAAACAAAATTCTGCAGGTTTGCCATGCAGCTCCTTAACATCCCTGGCAGACCCTGCTTGGGTTAGGCAAGCTGCTTTGAAGTTTAACTTGTGCCAGCAGATAACGTGTGTCCATTGGAAAGAATAATTTGGACAATCTGTGATTTGATTGTGAATCTAAGTAATCACTATTGTTGAGATGAAAAAGTTAGAAGTTATTTAAAAATGTATAAATGAATGATACCATGAGAGCATTTCTACTTTGCAACAACCAAAGGGGTATTGCTATAGATTTTCATCTTAGGGCTCATAATTGTTGAAGAGGGTCAAGAGACCTGCAACATAATTTACCAGTGTGTAAAAAATTGCCCAGATGTCAGTCAAATGAACTTTTCATTATACACGAAATAGAGATTGCTGGTAAGGATTAGAGGGAAAGTAAGGGTGCCTGTTTAGCAGTAAAAGCAGATCAACTACAATGCAAAATGGCTTTGCAGAAAGTGACTTTCAACTGTATAGTTTCTTTAGGAATGAATAGTTCATTAGAAATGAAGTCCACTGTAAGAAATGCACAGCTTTTACTCAAAGAAGCAAGTCTTTGCTAAAAAGTAAGTACCTCAGGGTACAGTAGTGTTACATCTCTAAGTATTTGGGATCATTTCCTTGTTGGACAAAGTGGGAAATGTATTTGTAAGTTTAAAGTTATCACAGTTGTAATCTTAAATTTTGGAGACCACAAAATCTAGGACCTAACTTTTGAAATACTTTTCATGATTGAAATGAATGTATTTTTTCTATTATTAGGAGAGTATTATGCTCTTGAGGAGTCTGTAGTTCTTCTGTGGAATGCAGTTGACTAAACCAATGAACTGCATGTCATTTTACACGTCATTGGTACAGTCATCTTCTTTGTGCAAGGCAGTGGCAAAAGCAGTATGTAGGACAGTCAATTAAACGTGTTTCTTCTGTGTTTGTTTTGGCATTCCACAGACAGTATCTTGCATTCACTTTGATGGGTAAGCTGCAGCTTACTGGCTTCCTGTAAAGGAAGAAGGAAACTTGAATTGCTAATGTTGATGGCTAAATTGAGGTTGCCACATCTGTGTTATAGGAGACCACAGAAGGAGCTCACTGTTGTAGGAGCTCACCTTGATATTCTAACAGTTTGTGTAGTTAATATAAATATTTAGTGTAAAGAAGCCAGATTTAAAAATAATTTAGTCTGCAGCTACAACTGTTACCACACAGTTAATGGAAAAAAGAAAAGCTGGCTTTTGTTTCAAAGTTTATTTGATCATTTATTTTTTGCAAAAATGTTTTTTTTTTTGTCCATAAACAACTTTGGTTTGAAGTTTATGAAATGTAGTCTTTTATATAAAGATTAAAAAAAGTCTTCTGGCCTCAGTCTTCACGTTTGAGTATTTCCTAAGCTTGGACAGGTGCCATCGTCTTAGTACACAAAACAACTTGTAAGTTGAAATCCAATCCTACACTTTTTTATATAGTATGTACTTTATTTTTTTTAATAAGAGTTTTAATGTCAGTCTTTTTGAGTTCACTTAGCTGGAAGAACAGGGATGGGAATTTTAATTAGTTGACTAGATAAAAAAAAAAACCCAACTTGTGTTATGTGCATATGGAATTGTCAGATAGCTGCCTATCTGATCTACATTTTGAAGAATGAATAGCCAATCCTTTTGAAATGTGACAGAGATGAATGCTATGTATAATCTCAATGTACTACTATGTGTACATACTTACAAGCATGTGTTACAAGCTCGGGAAATGATCGGGTATGTGAATATAGGAGTTGATACTGGTTTTGTTACTGTGAAGTTTATCAGTGCTTTCTGAAAGAATTTTGGTATAAGTTTGCTTCAGTGGGAGCTAAGTTGTTTCCAAATTACTTCTAGGCACTGAAGACTTTAAAAACATTGGAAATAAAGGATGGCAGAGTAAAGAGCGCAGCTGCAACAAACCTTTCTGGCCTTTATTATTTGGTAAGTGTTTGTTTCAACAAGAACTCTATTTTATATAGTGACTTCTGTATCTCTAGCAAATTTTGTGTCTTAAGTAATCCATCTAAACAACAAGAAGCTGCGTGGTTAGAGGAATTATTCTGGATTGCCATTCTTGGCTATAGCTGAAGATTGGCACATGTCTTTTGCATCCTGTTGCTGGGAGGAAGAGTGGGATTGAGCCCCAGGCCATGGAGGAATGCCTGCAGTGCAATTTGTGCAGACCCTTAGCACCTGCATCTAAAACTCAGGTCCTGTAGGCCCTGGCTGAACTTCAGGAATATGTGAAGCATGCAGTGTGGGCAGGTGTGCTTGTGTATGAAGTTTGTAGGGTATGGGGATTTATTTTTGGTTTTTTTAAAGAAATACTAGTTAGTTGCAACTAAGAAAACTTTCAGACTGCATGTAGCAGAGTTGCAAAACACATCTCAAGTGTTAAGTTCTCTAAAACTTGAAAGGGATGATATGCTTTATGCAAATACTCAAGGAATATTTTACTCATTTATTATATATTATTTATCTTTGATATTTTGAAATTCCACTGTATTAGCTGTAAGAAGCCACAGCTGCAATTGTCTGACTGATGACTAATACAATGTTTATTTTGTTCATGTAGAAGAATGAATTGACACAAGCATCTCACTATGCAGATCTAGCTGTAAATTCTGATAGGTACAATCCAGCAGCTCTCACTAGCAAAGGAAATACTGTTTTTGCAAACGGAGACTATGAAAAAGCAGCTGAGTTTTATAAGGATGCTCTCAGGAATGATTCCTCATGCACTGAAGCGCTTTATAATCTTGGTAAGCCAAAGGTGCTTTTGTGATTTAGCTTCTGCCTAAAGGTAACACTAGTGTTTCTGAGAATCTGGCTTTCAAAGTTTTCTTGTATAGAGTTATTTACTAATTATTATTACTTCATTCAGTAATTTCTCTTCTAGCAAAGCATTAATTTGTACTTCCTATCTGTTCTGAAAAAAAAATACCAGTGTTAACATCAGCTAGAAATTACAGATCTTTAAGTCACTTTGAAGATAAAAGCGTCTATTATCTACTAAAAATATATCAGGGTTAGCATTATTAACATCAGAGTCATTCCCCTCTAAAAGTCCTCCTTTTCCCTTGTGAATCTTGCTCAGAGTACAAATGTTCGTGGTCTTTGATTAGGTTTGTGTTCCTTGTTTTTATCAGCTTGTTACGTCATACTAACTGGTAAGAGTTATAAGCGTGGCTCTCGAGAATAGAGTCCGTCAATGTCAAGGCAGTTATGCTGCCTCTGAGGACTGTTCCTGTTTAATTTTTCATGGTTATTCTGTTGGTTAATATGCTCTTTGTCGTTGCATTAATACCATAACCTTTATTTTTTAGGTTTAACATACCAGCAGTTAAACAGACTAGATGAAGCGTTGGATTGTTTTCTGAAACTCCATGCAATCCTTGGAAATAGTGCCCAAGTCCTTTACCAGATAGCAAGCATGTATCTTTTTGTGGATTATGATAAGGGATGGTGGTTTCAGTAAACTCATTTAATCTGAAATGTATTTCAATCATGACACAACAACTTGGAAATTGCCTGTAATGTCCATTATAATTAGGATGATCATGCATAGATTCATTCTCTGATGTCTGTAAAAATGAGAACAGAACTTAAAACTTTCTGGGGCATTTACAGTGAAGCAAGTAAAGAAATTTTTAAGACTGTTCATATTGCAGGGAATACATTCACTCTCAGTATTAAACTGTGTCCTGGAATATGTAAAATGTTACAAAAATAATGTGGCAGATGTAATCACATTGAGTAAAACCTTTAAGAAAACAATAATAGAGTTAATGAAAGTGTAGTTCTATACTGAAAGCTGTTTTCAGATTTAGTCTGTGTGTAAGAAAAGAGTTGTCTCCCAGCACTGCAAAAGCTCAACAGGTTGAAAGTTGAGGAAGGGAGTGGTTTGGCTTTGCACATCACCGGTCATACTCTACACTATGAATATTTTTAACAATGCTTCTGAGGATGTGCAAACTGTAAGAAAATTCTCCCCAAGGCAGAACAGAGTCCAGTTGCTGTACTACACTTTTAAGAATAGTGTAGGTAATAAAAATATGTTTTAGTCAGTAAAAATAAGTAACCTCCAGTAACACAAAAGGGCTGTGATCTCTATTGCTTGCACAGCCCCTTTTCAGCAGTGTAACTGGCACTACAACTCCTAATTCCCATCTGGGGGAGAACTCTGCTCCACTGCTGTGTAAAGCCGCTTTCCTCCAACACTCATGAGGTTTTTTCCATGGGCAGGAGCTCCAGCTCCTGTTACTGCAGAGGTCTGGGCTGTTGTGCTGCTCAGCGGTGACTGCGGGGAGCGTGCACTGCAGGCCTAATTACAGCTGAGGCTGCCTCTCTTCTCTGGACCAGAATCATACGTTGTCTATGCTGTGCTGCTTAGAGATACAGCAGAAAATCGAACCAAAGGCAGGAGGATAGCAGTTTTACCTAATCACTTGTTTTAGGACAAAATGATGCATTACAAAAAAACTAATCAACTTTCTCAAGGCTACAGAGAAATTGCCTGGTTCCCATGCCTCATTCTTATAAATGAGGAAGTCAAAGTAATATTAGTGACTGAGAGAGAGAGGAGAACCAAGCCCAGAGTTCTGTTGAGCCCAAAGTGCAGCCATAGCCTTTGAATATTTCTGTTTTCAGTATAACAAAAATACTTCCTGATACAAATCAAACTTTGAAAATAACGTTTTTAAAAAGATCCTAATGTGTCTCCACACTGCAGCAAGAGGCGTATCTGTCCAGCAAGGGGATTGCATCTTTTCTAATAGGTAACCTGAGTAAATCAAGATACCATTGGCACCAGTCCTTGACTGAAGAAAACTCAGATATGAGCTCATGGAAGATCCCAATCAAGCCATAGAGTGGCTCCTGCAGGTGATCAACGTGGTAAAAACTGATCCACATGTACTTGCAAAGCTAGGGAAATTATATGATAACGAAGGTGATAAATCCCAAGCTTTTCATTATTACTATGAGGTACTTGCTCTTTATTGCTTTTCTGATTGACTTTGACATAACTAAAGAACGCTTTGTCGTAGGTTCCTATATCAAATTAACAATTGATTCATTGAAACTTTGAAAAATGTCAGGTAAATAGTAAGATTTTGGGGAGGAGAGTTGACAAAAATCTGATTTTTGTAGCCAGATCCTAAGAAAACACATAGCCTGTGTATAGCCTCTGTTTCCACATGGGATTTGACCTCAGACTTTCATTTTTGTGTGGTCATTGTTTGAATTGACCCCTAACAATTTTAATTTGAAGTGTAGTCTGAGATTAAATAAAAATAGATCTAAAAATGCAGTTTTAAAGTTGTGTGACACAACAGCGTTGATTGGAAGCTCTATCTGCGTAAAGAATGTGAAGATTTATATAATGCATTTGTATTTATGTCTGTAAATTTATATATATATTTTAATGGTACAGTTGCGTGTTATGCATATGCAGATATCTCAAACCATCTATAGTACTGTCTGTAGTGTTTTAGAAACAGGATTGAGATAGGAACTTGTCTGGCTGCAGTCTCAGAAGATTTTTTTATCAAGGTAAAGTGAAGATGATCCAAGTCTGTGTTGTAATCTGAATACTAATGGAGTTCAGCTACTTCTGTGGGAATTCCTAAAATGCCAAAAACATTATTTACATACATAGGCATTTCATAAAAGAGAGTGCTCTTCCATGAGCAGACTGGTTTGAGTGTGGAATTTTATATGTTGCAGTTAGCATTGTTTAATATTTTATGTAACTTGTTCACATGTAGGCAGGACCTAAATAAACATTTTTGCTGTTGCAAACTCTTTAAAATAGTCTTTCAAATAAGGCTACATGGAAAATGTGACTGGCTCATCTCAGGTAACTTCTAAAAAGCATTCTGTAATTAGAAAACTTGGCATGTTGGGTTTGGGTTTTTTTTTCCCCAGGATTACTTGGCATAGCACACTACTTCCATTCATATATTACACATTTTTGGCATCTGGAGAATTAAAGAGTTGACTAAGATATTCTAGAAGTAACATAAAGATGTTGTTTATCACTTTCACCTTTCCTATTTTGTCAGTCATACCGGTATTTCCCTTCAAATATTGAGGTCATTGAATGGCTTGGAGCCTACTACCTTGACACCCACTTCTGTGAAAAAGCCATTGAGTACTTTGAAAGAGCAGCACTTATCCTGTAAGTAATTATTATTTTATGCTCACTCAAATACTTTGTGATTAGACATCCATAAGTATGCCTAGAGATAAATTTGGTGGGTGATACTGTAAGAAAACACCACAGGTGAGAATATTTGAAATATTATTTAGTTTTCTCAACTTTGTGTTTGTTCATGGGGTGTTTTTGCTCTTGCTGTGCAAATTTCAGTATTCAGTAAGATCCTCCATTGGGCCCAAAGTAGGTATTAGAGTTTTGTTGAAGTGAGGAAAAGCTCTCCTAAGCCACCAAGACCTCCTCCTGTATGGCTTTATGCAAAATTCTTCTTTTCTGCTATTCTACCATGCAGTGAGGATTTGATGGTTTAGATAAATGCATCTTTTAGCAGCTCTTGCTGCATTTCTGCTTTGCAGGTAACTTACCCATAAAAAGGCTATTACCACAGGGGTTGGAAGGGACCTTGAGAGATCATCAGGTCCAACCCCCCTGCCAAAGCAGCTCCCCAGCTCATATTGCACAGACAGGCGACAAGATGGGTCTGGAATATCTCCAGAGATGGAGACTCCACCACCTCCCTGGGCAGCCTGTCCCAGGGCTCTGGCACCCTCACTGTGAAAAAGTTCTTCCCCATGTTGGTACGGAACTTCCTGTGCTACAACTTGCAGCCATTGCCCCTTGTCCTGTCTCCACAGACGACTGAAAAGGGGCTGGCCAATTCCCCCTGCATCCCATACTGAAGATATTGATAATCATTAATAACGTTCCCCCTCAGTCTTCTTTTCTCTAGACTGAACAGTCCCAGCTCACTCAGCCTTTCCTCATAGGGGAGATGCTCCAGGCCCTTAATCACCTTCGTAGCCTCCTCTGGACTCTCTCCAGGAAATCCCTGTCTTTTTTACACCAGGGAGCCCAGAACTGGACACAATACTCCAGGTGGGACCTGACCAAGGCAGAGTAGAGGGGGAGGATCCCCTTCTTCGACCTGCTGGCCACACTCCTCCTGATGCACCCCAGGATCCCATTGGCTCTGTTAGCCACCAGGGCACACTGCTGGCTCATGGCCAACTTGTCATTAACCAGGACCTTCAGGTCCTTCTCCACAGAGTAAGGTCTAGAAATGAGCAAAAATGTGCAATGCAGAATTAGATTGCTTGTAGTTCAGCAGCTTAGTTGCTGGAATTGTCCTTTAGCAGAATGCTATGCACTTAAGAAAGTGTCTAGGCTGTAGATCGGAAAGGTTAAACAGGCAAATGGTTAATAAGCAGAAACTAGATCAAATATAAATCTCTAATCCAGAGTTCAAACACAATTCTGAAAAGATGTACATGCAGTCATTTTATGTGGAAACAAACACTTGTCTATATGTATTCATGAAGATTGTTTTGTTAAGAGGTGAACTAAAATTCTCCAAGTGAGAATTTCTCTGGTTTTTGTGTTTTGGGAAACCTCTCAAAAAATGAACCTAAGCAAAACTCAGTTGTTGGTTGTCTTGTGATGATCTGAAATTTGACATTCTTTTTTGTTCTGTGACATGCATGAACAGGACAGCATGTGAACAGAAACATGGTACAGTAGTTCAGGGAAAGATCACACAGTGAATAGGTGTTTAGAAGTTCAGTAAAAAAATATTGTTTCTGGTTTTGAGAGGGCTTGAGTTGCCATAGGCATTAAGTATAGAAGAGAAAATCCAAGATTTCAGTAAGAGTAAAAAATGAGAACAAAATTAAATATAAAAATACAGACTTCACCCAAATTATGATATAATTATAAAAAATAAGGGTGAAAATACACCAAAGGCAATTCACAGGTTTGCCAGTATTCTTCTTCAGTATACATCCTAGCCACCTTAAACCCCCTGCATTTTAGTCAAGCTATGAGCTTGCATATGCTGGGTTTCACAGCCATCTTGGACACTTTGGAAAGAAACAGCTGAAACAAAACTCCATTACTTCATAATCTTGTTTTGGCAAAAACCTAAATATTTTATGCTTCATGTTGCACTCAGTCCATGAATGAAATATGTGGATTATAAAGTACTTACTGTTAATTGGCATGTGAAATTCTTCATTATTACATGTAATTGTAATCTATCTGTAATACAGAGAATTTATTTCTCTGTGGGATGAGATTGTTAATAGTAGAGAACAGAACACACATTTTGGTGTTTATTTGGTATTAGAGTCTAGATACGCTAATATGCTCTACAAATAAATATTAGGTTATAAATGGCTACTAACTGTAAATAAAATGTATTTTAAAATTATTTTAACCATGACAGGCATTTTTTAGTTTAATATTGTTTAGTGTATTTCAGTGTTTTAATCACAGTAATTAAATTTTAAATTGCATAATATGTTAGACAATTAATTAAGGGTTTTGTTATTTTTATGCTTCACAAGCCTGCACAAATCATTGATAAAAGGAGTTGTGCAGCTAATCCTGGCTGCTGCTGATTTATTGTCTCTAGAATTTTCATACTGAACTGTGTAATAAACTTTATTATGGTGTCTTCTTGGCTGCGCTTATTGTTTGCAGGAGGCATATTCAGCTGAAACAAAAAAGGTGAAGCAGCTGCCATTCATAAACTTGTTTGCCAGCTTCTAGGCAAAGAGGTTATTTAAAGTTAAAAACAGCCTCTGCAGTGACTGGAGAGAAAATTTGAAAAGAATAAGTTCCAAACTGAAAATGTTAGCATACAGTGCCTTTGGGATAAGCTACTGTTGAATTTTAAGCCACATGTGAAAAGTGCTTTGGCTTAGGGAGCATCCTTGCGCTGTTGACATGAAAATTTCCATGTTTTCACATTACCTTCATAAGAATGAGGGAAGATCCCAATTGTTTTGTTTGTACATACACAGACATCTCAAATATCTTCTCTGACCATATCTAGGGGGGTTGGACTCGATCACTTGAGGTCCCTTCCAACCCCTACAATTCTGTGATTCTATCACCATTTATGATGAGTGGTGAGGCTGATGACACAGAGGAGAAACCAGAGCTCGAAGCTGTGAGGAGTGTGTTCCATGTCAGGTATCCCTTGAGCGCTCTTGAGGCCTTCTTGGTGAGACTTCCTCAGAGTTCAGTTTAGCTTTTCTCACCCCTGGTGCAGTTCTGTCCCTCAGGCAGAGATTAGTGATTCACATCAGGTCTGCTAACTGCCTGGCTCACTGAATCATGAGCAGCAGGAAGACTATGCCATAGCACTACAAATGTGTGACATCGAGGCCTGAGCACAGGAGCGTGACACAGGTAAACTGTGCAAACTGAGTGGGCTGAATTCTTCCTAGGAAGGCAAGATGCTAGGTGAAAAATTTTGTGAGTGGTTTAATAGTAGGTCTTTACCAATAACACACAGATTATTTTGCTTATTCATTGTTTGGCAGTGTGCTTAATGTTATTTTATTTATACACAGACCTACGCAAGTGAAGTGGCAGTTGATGGTTGCCAGTTGCTACAGGAGAAGTGGTAAGTTCTGTAACTATTTTGTAATTGGTTGGAGGTTTGTAAAGTCTTTTCTATTTAGTTAGGCTTCATCAGCCTGGAGAATATATGAGGAGGGCTTATAAGAAAGATGGAGAGAGACTTTTTAGCTGGATGTGTAGTGATAGGACAAGGGAAGATGGGTTTAAACTGAAAAAGAGAAGGTTTAGTATAGGTGAGGAAGAAATTCTTCTCTATGTGGGCATTGAGGCCCTGGCACAGGCTGCCCAGAGAAGCTGTGGCTGCCCCCTCCCTGGCAGTGTTCAAGGCCAGGCTGGATGGGGCTTTGGGCAACCGGGGCTAGTGGAGAGTGTCCCTGCCCATGGCAGGGGGTTGGAACTAGATGGTCTTTGAGATCCCTTCCAACCCAAACCAGTCTGGGATTCTGTGATTTGCTTTGATTGATGTTTTGATTTTTGTTCCTTTGGGTCTTTTCTTCTTGATGTGAATGCTGATCATAAAGTTATTTTGAAAACTCAGTTACATATTATGTTGTTATGAATTTTCTGTATATATATAATAAAACACGACTTTTAAGTCCATGAAGCGTGTCTGTACTGACGTATACATGAAACACTCCTTGTGCTGTTAAATAATTAAAATAAAATAGTACAGCATAAATCTCATTAGAAGTTTTTAAAATGTAATTCTGCTATCATCTGATCTGACATAAGTAATTAGATTTTGAAGTTGTTTAATTCCCATTCCTTTTCAACACCAGCTGCAATTCTTCAATATTAAAGTAGTATTTGCATTACACAAACAAAAGACAGTATTAATGTGCTGTGTTTCCTTACTGGGAAAAAAACATGTCAATAAGCAAAACAAAGTGACTAAACATTCTGGGGGGTTTCATCACCTAGAATGCATTCACAGCACGCAATGATGTAAATGATATGCTGCTTTCTTGCTGTTCCATTTTGTCACACTCCTTTATGCTCTTTAGAACTTTACAGAACAGACTCCTGTAATAAATAAGTGTGTTTTTTCTCTCTGCTCAGTTGTGTAATACAGCACTGAGAGAGGGAACAGGAGCTGGGGAAGCCAGTGGATTAAGGTTGGCACTACCCAGAACCAGACAGATCAACTGTTTTCCCAGTGAAGAAACAAAGACTTTGGCTGCTTTTTAGATTGTTTATGATTCATGGGCAAAATTCCCAGCTGATGATGTTAACACAGAGCAGGCTAGTTTGATCTCTGCCCCGCACTAGGAAAATAGAAATAAAATTGAAGGAAGAAGTCTTAGAAAATAATTACTTCTCTACCAGAGCAGGGCAAAGGAGAGACACACAGTTAGTGTTTTGATGGAAGGAGGAGTAGACAGACCTCAGCTGTAAACATTTCTATTTGACCAGTCCACACATCTGCAGCCACAGATAAGCCCTGATATGCTTGGTGCAGTTCGGTAGATGTGTCCAAGAACAGTGGAGTCCTAGAGGCAGGTCAAAAAGGGGCAAGAATCAGGGAACTCCACTTCTTTAGGTCTGTTATTTCTAGAGTACTTCGGACTGGTTTCAGGCACTCTTAATTTTTACTGTCAATAACTAAAGACTGTTGTTTGGTGTATCAAATTTTGTCTTAGGATATTAAATAATGTATTCAAACTAAAAAGATGAAGCAATGTTAAACTGTACTAGTTTCTCATAAGATATTCTTTTTTTGTGTTTGGGTATGTGGATAGATGTTTGTTTTGTTTGCAGGTAACTACCAGAAAGCTCTAGAGAAATACAGAGCCATTCACAGAAAATTCCCAGAGAACCTTGAATGTAAGTTGTTTCATTGAGTGGTACAACTATCAAAGGAAGCTTTTTTACATTGAATGTATGTGCTAGTAATCACCTGATGTAAGCATTTTCATATGAAATTATTTTCATGATGTTTTCACTCATGCTAATGCAGTATATTTTCTGGGACAAGGCTAAAGCACGATTCAAGAAATACTCAGGTAACGCTGAAGACAGGAGATGAAAAGAAAATTTTAACTGTAGTGGATTTGTTGAATTATTTCTCATACATATTTTTTCTAAATTCTATAACTGTGTTATTTATTTAATCCTTCATATGATAAAATTTATGTATTTTTACTGCTAGTCCCTGCCAGTTGAAACTCCTGCTGTAAGTTTCTAGTAATTCAACACTATGACTTCTCAAAGTTATAAGGCCAATGTCATGTTCATATTGGTCACACATATTTCAGAGGGGTAGAATATTTAGTAAACCTTTTGGAGTGCTAATATTTTTCTGGATGTAGTTTCTACAAATTAAAAGCAGAGGCAGGAGTTAGACAAGACTATAACTGACATAAAAGTTCCCTGCTGAAACAATGGTTCTTCACTCATCCCTCCCTGCCAGCTCCCTCAACCAGCAGAAAACTAACTTAGCCCAAGAAGAAAAGAGTGTATTGGTGAAAGAGGTCAGGAGGGTAACAGATCATGCCATGCTTGTTTCTGCTTCAGAGGCAGTGCTTTCAATGAGGTGTTGACAAACACACAGGAATAACATTTTCAGAGTTTGGTATAGTATCTCAGGAGACTGTTTTCAGGCATTCTTTTGGTTCCATCATACAGTTATAGTTGATCTTCATGTCTGGTTTGTTGGGGGTTTTAATTTCTAGAAATACTAAACTTTAAGAATTCACCGTGGCAACAGGGAAAAAGCCAAACTATTCTGATTCACTTGGCATTTGTAACATTGTTTTCAACAAAACACAGTAATAACTTAGTATCATTATTATGCTTTCCAGTTTCCAAAATATTTAGTGAATTTCAAGAGTTCTGAGCCAGATGGGTTACTGAGTCTCATGCCTTCCACATATATAAATGATATCCGTACTGGTTATGGATACAGACCGTGCATCACAGAAAATGTCAAATCACAAAATACCACAATAGGACTACAGTCATCTTGTATTCCCAGTTACTTCCATTGTTGTTTGCCTTTCTGTATGTCCAGTTCTGCTAGGGTGCACTTGCAGTTTGACCTACCTGTAAACCTTTTTCTTAACAGTGGTGTGCTTTTCAATTAGGCCTCCGATTTTTGGTTCGACTCTGCACAGAGCTGGGGATGAAAGAAGTCCAGGAATATACAACAAAGCTCAAGAAAGTGGAAAAATTAAAAGAAATAAGAGAGCAGGTATCTTGTTTCTTTCTGTGACTCTATAGTGTCACTATGTACGTAGATGAAGCTAAAATAATGTTTAGGATACTTCAAGATAAAATATGTATGAACTTCCTGGTTTAGAGATACTTGTGTTTTATGGGGCCTGGGGGTTTAGTTTTAGTTATTAGTCAGCCTGATAGCTGTCTGAATAGTTTTTGAGCACTGGATTCTCTGTGATTTTAAATACTAGTGAAAGGCGGGTTATGTGGATGTGAGGGGAATGCTGGAGCCACCCACATAATTCAATGTCTCTGGAATGTCGTCTTTCCTACTTATTTGCCAGACTGTATAAAATGTATTTATGAGCCAAGCAAAAATGCAACTATAGGGACAGAAGGGGAGCCTAAGAATTTATCCATGTAGTAAAACCCTTTTTTTTTCTATATAAAAGCTATAACATTGACAGGTTACGTAGGTAGAAGTAAATTCTTCATGTTAGTCCCTGTTTTAAAACTTAAGAAAAAAGTAAAATCCACGGGAAATCTACAGGCTGTGAAAAATAGAAACTCATAATTTGTGCTCTCTTTAGTGCACATGTGCACACTTGTGCATCACCTTGCTATTCCTGTGATAAAGGACAGTTTTAAAATCAGCTTCATGTTTGGAAAGTGTTACCTGTTCTTTTGAGCTGCCAAGTGTTCAAGCTTGCTCTTCCTATCCAGGGAATTGCCTCAGAGTAACTTAGTCACATGAGGACACATTAGGTCTGACCTAATTTACTGCTAACACTTACTGGCTCGCTTCTGATGTCAGATAATGTGTAAATGCATCCTTAATTACTCCACTTTTACTCGAATTCTGGGGGGTCTGAGTATGCACAGGTACACTAGGACATCTTGAAAACAGATCTGACAAAAGGAAACACTCATGAAGGGATCCCAGGTTTACGCTACCACCTTACTTTGGGGGACTAGTTGAAGTACACTGGTTTGCTTTTCAGGAAAAGTAAAATTTAAAGCACTTGGAAAAATGGGCAAAAGAAAACAGTCCACAAATGTAGTGGAGCTAATATTCCTTGTTCATAATGATGTCAGTAACCAAAGTGAGCCCAGATCTACACACAGTATTCCACTAGCCCTGCAGTTCCTTCTTGCTATTGGTATTACATCTGGGTTCTCTTCTGCTGGTAATGGGTTTGGCGATTATTTTGTTGTTGTTGTTGTGTGCTTGGTTGTTTGGTTGGTTTGTGTGTGGTTTTCAGTCTTATGTCTACCATCTGGCTTTGGAAATTACTAAGTGTTTTTGCACTGAGAAATTCCTCCTGTCATCCATGTGGATATAGTCCTAAACTATAATTTCAAGTTCTAAAATTACCAAATTTAAATATTTCACCACCTAAGTTTCCAATAGGAATGCTGGTTTCAGTTAGCAGTACCAGATATATTTCAATTCCTGCCCCCAGTTTCAGACTTGCCCATGATTTCTTGATTGCCCCTAGTAAAAAGAAAATAAATGCTAATATAATATACCTACAGTTCAAAGTGTGCACCCAGACTTTGTCTTCCTGTAGAAATTTATCAACGTTTGCTATTCTGGCATTGTTTTTTCCAGAATAAGTATATCCACATGGAGTTGATACCAAAACAAATACTCTGGCATACTTATTTCACTTGGTTCTCAGATATGGACAAGTTGTTAAAGACTTCCAGCCAAGAATCAGGGAACATCTGTGGGGTTCATTCCTTGTAGCATTTTTTTGCCCTGCTTCTCGCAGCCCTGGAGTTTTACTGTAACTTTCAGATGTTGGGGTTGTTTGGGGTTGTTTTTTTTATTTGTTTGGTGGGATTTTACATATTAATCTTTTTCATGTTGCAGTTTACAAAAGGCAAGTAATAGTGTAAAAGTTCACGCAGCCTTCTTGGCACTGCTGCATACAGCATTACTATTTATTTCCTTCAAGTGAGCTTAATGACTGAAAATGAGGGGCTGATTGGGTGTGGTGTGAAGCAGTGATGATAGGTGCAAACACTGAGGGGACTTTACTGCCTTTACCTTCAGGCATCTACATCTGGACTAATCACCCTAAATGTCTTTTGCAGTCATGGGAGAGAAATAGCCGGTTTTAGGGTGGAAATCATTGGACCTGTTTTAAATGTCTGCTTTTAGTATGGGAAGGCTTATAAACTACTCTCTTGGAACTTTACAGGAATTAGTCATATGCTTAAGCTGTAGTTTTTCTGTAATTAGTATTTTGGGAGTAATGTCCTAGGATGTGAATGCCATGAGGGCACTATCATTGGGACTGCTTCCCCCTTCAGACAGAAGCTGTGCTTCCACTGGCAGACTTCTTGTCGGTCATTCAACATTTAGACAGTCTGGACATGCTTCCTGAAGGATTGATGAACGCTACTTCACTGGACTCTGAGTAGGATATTGAATCCAGAATTCAGAGGACATATTTTAGACTTGAGAATTTCCCAAAATAAATAAAAAGAATGAGAAATTCTGGTCCTAGACTGGTTTCGTGCTAGGCTCACTGCTTTCCCATCTGACTCCTGAGTGAGTTTTGATTTAAGAGTTCTTCCTTTTTCTTTTCGCATGAACCTTGAAAGTTCTTTCACTTCTGTGTCAGTCCAACTTTGTGAGACTCCCTGATATTTTACTGGTGAAAAATGAGTGAGGAAGCTACAGTGATTGACCTGACTACATGGTTAGGTAGTGTGTGCGTGTGTTGAATTCAGGATCTGATTAAATATTTTGAAGTAAGATGCAGAGGATTACTGCCTTAACAACAGAGTGCTTTAAACACCAAGTATTTGTACCTACCCATCAAAAAGCCCCTTGCTGAAACCTACCTTCTTGTAGGTGACAAGATACACGCTTGAGAAATTTGGTGTTTTGCCAGAAGTTGTCAAGTCTGCCATTTGATACAGAGGCATTGCTTTGATAAACTGTTAGTTTCCAAATAACACTAAAAAACCCAAACCAAACCACAGCTGGAAGATGTTTTTGGTACCTTCTTCAGTGCAAGAGAGCTGATTTTTTAAAATGCAGCTTTAAAGTATTTACCTTCACCTTTATCTTGCATTTAACACTCAACAGCAAATTACATTTTGCTGTAAAGTACAGTGCTGTGCCAAGCATTCCAAATTCAAGATCTATGGGGTGAATGGTTCTTTTTGCAGATTTCCCTACTTCCCCCTTGAATCTTTAAATAATAAAACACTTGTGGGATTTACAGCTCGTTAATGGGCAGAGGCTACTTTGAACTTGTGCAGGGAGGGCTGTGTTGCTTGTTTTTTCAGCTGTACCTTACAAAGGTACATCTGAACTATTTTTATGCACATTACTTGTATAAATTTTATCTGAAGAAAAAGAATGTTTTGAGATACTCCATTGGAGTTTCACAGAACTCTTGTTTTTGTGAACACTGGATTTAACACTGATTTTAAGGACAATTTTGTGCATCAAAAAACCAAGGTTTATTAGTTACAGTATAGTAAGCCTAGTTTAAGTCTCCTATTGTTTTATTAAGAAGCTGAGCTTCCAATAATTATCTGTAATGTATTTTACTAAATGGGTTTTTTTTTTCTCTGGTCTCTTCAAACCTTTTTCACTGTTCTCCAGCGCATTAAATCTGGCAGAGATGGCAGTGCACGTAGCCGCAGAGAAGGAAGTGCTGGTGGTGGTAAGTACTTAATGCCTCTGCTTAAACACCAGGTTTCTCAGGATCCTGAAGAAAATAGTTTTTCTTACAGTGTTTGTAAAACCTCCTTACCTGCTGAAATGCACACAAAGTAAGCAGTGAGTAATACATGAGCACGTCACGACTTTTGTTTCATACCTTGTGATTATCTCATTGCTTTATGAACCCTCAGACTGGTATAATAGCATGGATTTGGGATAAGATTTGTGGTTTATATACAGATCTCAGCGTATTCCTAAAGCAAAGTTTCTACTTGTTTTCAGTGCTGTGGACTTGAACATTTTATCCCACTAACTTTGGAATATTTACTCTAAGGAATCAATTATTATAACAAAATGGAACATGTAAGCCATGAAAACCAGGAATTCATTTTGTCTTTATTTAACAAGGAGAAAAGGGAATTTTGTGCCCACCATCTAGTCTGTTACATTAGGTGTTCATTGCAAGTTCAAGAGGTTGTTCTCCATAATCAGAAGACACCTGTATTGTCTTTGAGCTCCTCCTTCCCCTTTTCCTAGTATATCAGAGTTGAAGTACAAAAGTATTCCACAGAGGAAAGCTTGCTCTCTGACTACTGAGTCTCTCTGCTCCTATAGATTTACAGTGCTGACTTTCATAAATATAAAACTCTAGCACTAAGTCTGGAAACTGGCCTGCTTTGTCTTTTCTGCACTAAGTAGTCTGCATATTACAGAGCTAATGACTTTTCCCTCCCATTATTAAATCCATGAAATGTTAGTAATGTTAAACCTAACTGTTCCCTGCTGCTGCTCTAAGGAAACTAGCAGACTTCAAGCTACTTCAGCCACCTGGAAAAAAAATCCATTTTTGACCCAAATAGGAAATGGTTTCTTTGTATTCTGCATTTGGTTTATCTTAGTATTAGTGGGTCTCATAAAAAGATATCCCCTGTAAATTCCTGCCTCGCTTCCCTTCCTTGTACAGAGAAATTTTTTTTTCTTATTTGGTAATTTTATTTTGACACTTACATAGTAGATGCTTTACTACTTTTATCCAATTCTGTAGGGTCGTGAAAAGCCATGGAAATTTACTAGTATAATCATACATTTATGAAGACTGTTCTCAGGGGCTCTCTAAGAGTTAAGAATGAGTGTTGGATGCTTGAGAGAGATCTCTTTCTGTTTTCAGCTCAGTAGTTTCACTAGAGAAGCTTTTAAATCATTCCTTGATACGTAGAAAAAACACCATTCACCTAGGATTGAATTTTACCTGCTCTGGGCCTCAAGCCAAAGTAATTCTTGGAGTGAAATTCCTTATTTTGGTAACAGAGAGGGATAGAAACATTTTTGGACTCTGCTTTGTTACATATGTCCCAAGATCAGGCAGCCAGCTTGAGGTGCCAGCAAAACAGCAGTGTGACAGCCTCAGTCCCTGTTTTCTGTCTAGAAAGTGGAGATCAACTTTGCCTTTTAAAAAACAGAAATGAAGAGCAGTGTTGGTAGCAGGCAGAGGTATTTACAGCTGTGCTAAACAGTGCATCAGGCATGCAGCCAAATGGCACAAAGGGGCTCTTTTCTTACAGCTGTATTTTGCGATTATCCCTACACCCATTAGCAAAAAAGGGGCACATGATTGAGGGAGAATCGGCAATTTACCAGAGCGGACATAAATAACAGCCAAGGTGTAAAGATGCTGTGAGAACATTAATCCCCCAAGCTACCACTTTGCCAATACTTCTTTTAAAGACAGAAATATCTATAGAAAGTTGAGGTGTTTTTTTTAATGTAAACAGAAAAAAAATCCCTTCTCCTCCCAAGCTGAACATGTGAGAAACACGGACTGCAAGCTTTAATAATTCCAGAGCATTACTCTTTCCCCCCATAACCAGAGTAATGGGAGAAGAGCAAATGCAGACATTTAGGATGCTAACATAAAGAGGATTAGAGGGTAAGCAGGGTCAGAATTTGTCCTATCAATAAGTCTTAGATTCTTGCTCAAGATATTATGTCAAATTCATGAAAGAATGGAAAAAAACAGAGTTTGTGGGTAAGTGTGCACAAGAACACGTTTGAGAAGTCTCCCTTTGACAAATCCAGTGCCCAAGATCCAGCCTTTCTGGAAATGACTCAGCAAACAAGCAGAGGTACAAAGAAGGTGCTGTATTGAGACTGGAGTTAACTTTCTGCCTTGATTCCTAATTAAAAGCTGTGGTGAGATATAATGATAGATATTTTTAGAAAGAGTCAAAGGCATTACACACTTTCTAACCAGTAATGTTGACTCTGGGAAGCCTTGTCAGTGAAGAAGCTGCACATTCACATCAACATATGTTAAGAACTATGTTGCTGTTTGTCTGCTTTTTACTGTTGGTGACTGAGAGAACCCTGAAGACCCAAACATTACTTTGTGCAATGTTTGTTACTGTTTGCCAGGGTTATGAGTCTATATTTTACGGGGCAAGAAATTTCTGTGTGTGGCCTGTGTGAGCACACACATGAAATATTAACATGAGTTATTTTATTTCAGAATCATAGTACACTTCTGATAAATTAATGGCTTCAGAATAATAAAACCCCCCAAAATATTTCTACGCATTCTAAGATTAATCTCTTCCAGTGGTGTTGCCAAGACCAAAAGGTATCATTTTCCTACACTGTATGAGGGATTTGCCATCATTTACTGAACCCAGTGAAGCATGGAATCCTCCTTAGTTTGGTACTTACTAGCTAAATTACTTACTAGCTAAATGAAGTGTGTGTGCATTCCAAATATTTTAGGTATGATGCATGAGTTGGGTTTGGTGGGGTTTTTTTATTCTTAACAGTTCACTGTCCCCATACTTGCTGGCATTCCTAAAAGTTCCCCCCGCCCCCACTCCAAGTATTGTGGTCCTATATAGTTATTTATAATAGGAATATTAATAATTCAGGCTTTCTTGGTTTAGGAAATAGGATCTAAAATTGCTTTTATAGAGGAAACTGAGAAGAGAGCTAAGTCAGCTGGGTTTGTACTTAATAGGATACCTACTCCTTTGCTAATATAAATGGAAACAGAAGGTGCATGAGATGTACCAAAGCATGATTTGAAGAATAAAATTAGCATATGCATGAACAGCAGACAGATTGGAACGAGGGAGACCAAGAAAACAGACATCTGTGTCAGTGTCAGTGTGCTCTCGTCTTGTGAGAAGAATAAGCATTAAATCTAAAATGCGTACCCAAAATTGAATACATTTGTTCACTCTTTTTATAAAATCTTAAATTTTCTTCTCCCCACAAATATCAGATTGATGATTTCCAATCTTTCTGATTCACACTGGAAGCAGATGACATTGGCACGCTCCCTGAAAATTCTTCTTTCTAAACAAGGAGAAAAAAAAAAAACCAAAACCCAAAACTCTACTGAAACTCTGAAGGGAACTAACAGTACATCTGAGTATAGGCAGTTGTCAAAGATCTCATTTCCAGTAATCTTCTCAGTGTTTTGTGGAGATGGGATAGTAACACCCAGGATTTGGAAGTTAGGACACTGGGTTTTTTTACTACCCTGTGAGATTTTTGCTGTTGAATAGCATAAGGCCTTTCATAGATAAGGGAAAGTGAGACTTCCAGGAACACATTACCATAGCAGTGTTTACTTGGTCTCTGCATTTGCCTTGCTCTCTGAATGGGGAGTTTTGTGCTGAATGAGAGGAGCGAGGCAGTCTCGGACAGGAGCCCAAAGAAGCTCTGTTGAATTCAGAAGATGAAACGCTGAGCACTTTGCATTCTTCTTGTCACTTAACCTGTCCAGATGAATTTGGGAAGGAAACCATGCAATAATAATTTTGGTGTCTTTTGCCTTTCTCATTTCACCCGTGATGATGTCAGTGGAGAAATGTCTGCATGAGGAGAACACCTTAATCTCTTTTCTGTGTCTGAGCTCACCTAAGGAGGTAACTGAACTGACACACCATAACAGTTTTTCTTCTACAGAACTTCAAATCAAAATGAACTGCAGCAGAGTTAAAAATTGCATCTGCTTCCTATGGCATTTCTTATTTTTATATAATATTCTGCCTGCTGCACTGAACTTATTGGTCTCTTTGGTCAAACCAAATCCCTCTCTTCTCCAGTAGCAGTGTCTTCATCCCAGATATGACAGACACACAGAGCCACATTTAAACACATTCTGGATTTAGCAAAGCATCTGTAGTCCTTAAAACCATTAGCCCACTATGCACATCGTTAGGAGAGGAGGCAGATCACCAAACAGCCTTACCCTTTGAGAACTTTTCCTGGTGGGTAAAATGGTACTAAAAATTCTAATTTATGTTCTGCATGATACTGTAGGGATTTCTGATGCAGTAGTCTCACCACTGTTATTGCAACTAGTGAGAAGCCTTTGACAAATAAATATAAAATCATGGATTTTTTGGGTTGAAGGGAGATTTACACAGGTATCTTGCTAAATAGGAAGTGCAGAAACTGAAGGATTTAAAATTTTTTTTGCTAGATAGCACTGCTTAAAAGAGAATTATTCCAAAATAGGAGTAATTTTGCAGAATGTTGCTTTATTCATTATTCTGCCATATAAAATTAAGCTTTTTTAAAAAAAAAAACCAAACCCAAATGTTTATAATCTGATTCTTTTAGGGGCTTTGATTCTTTGATAGGGCTTTGGGCAACCTGGTTCAGTGGCGGTCGTCCCTGCCCATGGCAGAGGGGTTGGGACTAGCTGACCTTTGAGGTCCCTTCCAACCCAAACCAGTCTGGGATTCTATGAAATTAGTTTTTGTATGGAAATTGAGGAAATCTGAATGAACAGAACATGTTATTCTTGTAATGCAATGATTAAATATGCTAAACATAACATGGGCATGACTTCTAAAGGGATAAGAGGAAAGAACATACTGTAGCAGATATCAGCATGTGAAGTATATTAATTATAGGTCCCGGTTAATGCATGCAAGCTCAGGGGAAGATGATGTCAGCATGATAATTTTAAGTGTCAAGTATAATCACTTTACAGAGTAAATATATTTATAAATCAGACCTTGAAAATACCAGTTCCCATTGCTTTTTCAACTGCAATCTGAAGCCATATTCCTGGAGTCAGTTTATGTGTCCACGTTATCAACCCAGAACGAGTACACTGGGACTGCCTTCCACCTGAGTTGCAGTAATAACACCCCTTTTAAATAAAACTATAGTAAATACATAAATAATAAACATGTGTTAGTTGCAGTGAAGGTTTTCTTGGATACGGAGAGCAACTTAGTTCAGCACTGGTCTTCCATTACTCAAAACTTTATTTAATTAGGAGCATGAGTTTGTAAAGTTACTAGACTAATGCAGTGAGAATTCATTTGTGGTTTAAGAAATGTCTACCTGACGTTCTTTGATTGCAAGTGCAATCAGGCAGATGTTAATTAACACTCAGAGATGTTCTATTAGTAGAGAAGAACTCTACAAAAAGGGTTCTCATCCAGACTTTGTTATCCTTTGTCCCAATGTTACCTTCAGGGCTTTTTCGGTTTCAATCCCATAATCCAAAAGCTGGAATGTCTATAAAACCTTTGGCCAAATGATGTCTGTATACCGAATAAAAAACATACAGATGACCTATTTGCAAATAGAACTACAAAAAGTCATTTCAAGATGATATTTAAAGTTCTGGCAGCTTATGTTATACGGCCAGCAGGATTTTTAGTAGCTGCCATATTGGCAGCCAAATCCTGTATCCTGTGGCAGAGTGTCAAGAAAAGACCTACCCCACATGGCTTAGCAGCTAGGACATTCTTCCTGAAATTTGGAGCTGTGGGTTTGAATGCTCTCAGGTGAAGGTAGGCATTGAAGCCAGACCTCTTCCTTTTCCAGCTTTAAAAGGAAAGATGCTCTTCCTTCACATCTTTCGGTGTGCTCAGAGCATAACTCAGCCCATGAAGACCTGATGTGGTTTTGCATAATAGCTTCATCTAAACTAACGGTGGGCTGCTCCCAGAAGAGATGTAGACCTTCCCTTCACTCTAGCTGTAGATATAATGGTCATACAGGTAAAGAGGGCTGCATTACTTTGCTGATTCACTTGAGCAAGTGTTTTCATTAGGTTGAACGTATCAGTTACCTGCTCCCACAGCATGCAGAGGGTGGTGCAGGGCACAACAGAAAGGGCAGTGTGCTCCTTTCTGTGGTGAGGTGGGGCTGGATTGGTAGGTTCAGAGGAAATGAAAGGTGGAACTCCTTACCTCAGGTTGTTACAGATGCACAAAGGGAAGACTGAACAAGTTATTGGAGAATGATTTGATCAATCTGCTATTAAATATAAAGAGGCACCCCCTGCCCCCAAATGCATGCTTGATTTACGAATTGTTAGAGGAAGGAAATTATTCTTGGAGAGCTATCTTACATGCTTGCTCGACTTAGGATGCTCTTTCCTAAGCATCTTGTTCTCTTGTATGGACAGTAAGCCAGTTTAGAGCAGTAGGGCATCCATATATTCTTACTGCTTAAATGTTGAGAGGACACTGTGCCCACAGACACTTACACCTCATAGTTTTTTCTGGGGTGCATTTAGTCAAGGTGGGAGGTACTGATCAAATAGCCTGCTGCTTCTGGAAAGAACAATCTTGCCCCCCTTAGCATTTCTTTCCTTTCCCATCCCTGGTCATGAGTTTTTGCTGTTTTCTTTGCACTGCTACTAGCATTAACACTTTAGTGAGTTGGTTCAGTTCATTAAATGCATCAGTTTAAGCAGCTGAACCAAGTCAGAAGCTGAGAAAGCTCCATTTGCGTGAACAGCCACATTTGCTCACTGTCAGTACTCACCATTCCATTTACTGTATAGGCTCATAAATGGAAAGGGAAACTTAGGCACCCAGGTTGCAGGCTGAACATCCTGCAGGCATCATGCCACTCAGGATGGGTATTTTGGACAACTCAATTGTAGCAGTAAGTGTGTAAGTAACTTCAAAGCTATATGGGGCAGGGGGATGGGGGTGCAGTTGGTGAGGTTTAGGTACTTCAGTGGTTGGATATCCAATAGGGAGAGAGAAAAGGGAGGAAAATTTTGCTTCAAATTTTGGACTCATTGCTTCATTCCCTTCTTGAATGTAGCCCTAATAAATGTAAGGGTCCCAGTATGTCCAAGAAAGCTTCTGTTTTCAATTGTTTGTTTCAGGGCAGTAAAATGTGCAGGCAGCTTATGGGTGTTATGTTTATCCCAGCCATTTTGATTTGTCTAACATCCTTTTGGTTTTTTTTTCCTTCTTTTAGCTAATATGAAATCTTTTGCCTTCTAAACCACATGTGCTTTCTTCTTTCACAGTTGAAAACTTTTAATAGGGCATCATCTTCCTCTTTTATTTTCATTACACCCAGTTCTTCCTTTCTGGAACCAACCACTTGAAGCTATGGAATTTCCTTGACTAGTTCAGTCTTTCCCTAGTGTAGTTTCCACTCTATCGTACCTGTCTTTGCATCCCCTTACTGCTTCTTCCAACCTTATTCAGTATTTTGTAAACTGATTGTTTTCCATTGCACAAGACTTGGTGCCTACTCCTGTCCTACTCTTTCTCTCCCTGTTAAACATACTGTGTTTAACAATATTGTGTTAAACTAACGATGGCAAATAGATTTGCTTTGCTTTGAAGTTGCAATTGCAATCTGTGTCTTGTAAGCATAATAACCCTTCGAACTGTGACTGTGTGTGACTGTACGTAGTAGATCTTTCTTGGAGCAGAGACATTGTCTCTCAGTTCAGGGCTGTGGAAACTGCTTCAGTTGTATTTATCGAGAAATAAAGGTTTGTCATCTTTGTGGAAGTTTGGGTGGGTTTTTTTTTAATAGTAACACTATTTATAAAAGGAACATTTATAGAAAATAAGACAATGGAAATGTGTTGCCAAGTCCAGGCTTGGTAATCAGTGTTTGCTGAATAAAACCCATTTTTCCTCCTTACAGATGGAGGATTTTTAATAACAACATTGTTTCGTGCTGTCAATAGGCATGTTTGTGTTTGGCTGCGTGGCGTGTCCTGCCTTGTAAATACACCAAGCCAAACTTGAAACATTTTCTCCCAGGGGGGAAAAACAAATGCCTAAAAATTTGTTGTAGCAGACAAGATTGAGAGCTTGCCATGAATGTGAACAAGACATGCAGAGGTGAACAGAATATTTAAAGTGTCTGGAATACTGCTGTGGCAAGAGAATGTTAATCTGACGTGGTCTGGGCACGAGGCAGCCCTTGGAGCCGACACATTCCTTGGGGCCCGCTGCAAGCTGAGCTGCCAGCACAGTGTTTACAGCAAGATGCAGGGCCAGGATGGTTGTATACATGAACCGTGCCTGCCTGCCGTGCACACAGCACGTGCCAAATAGACTCCTCTAATTAAAAGTAAAGTTAGTGTTGTATTTAACCTTGACAGCATGGAACAGGTGGATCGTGCTAATACATCAGTAAGCACACAGGCATATGAAATGTCCGTGGACGTTGTGACAGTGTTTATACTTACCTTGCTGATTTTAACTCCAAGATGTGGCTGTAACTTATAAGCAACTGAAATGTCAGTGTGTGACACAGAAATATTTTAATGTGTTTATACACAGGCTTACTTTGGAGTATATATTTATTTTCAAATTAAAACACGCACACATGTGTAGACACAGTGTCCATTGTGTTTTAATGACCACTATTACAAATGAGTACTGTATCCATCATGAAAACATGGTTTCATCCAAATCTTGTTTGACAGATAGTAGCTGAACTTGTTCTTGTGTCATGATTTCATGGAACATAACAGCCGATTATTTGTCTTCAACTTTTCTTTTTTTTTCCCCCAGATAATGGTGGTACCAAAGGGGAAAGACTGAGTGCCAAACTAAAAGCTTTGCCTGGAACAAGTGGACCCTATGAAAGTAGCAGCAGTAAAGAACTAGGCAAGTGGGCATCTTATACCTTCTTACTTTCAAAGAAAGGGGAGATGGAAAGATTAAGTTGCTGGAAGAGCATGTAAAATTAGACTATTCGGAAAACATTTTCCTCACAAAATAAATGTGAGGAATGGTTTTAGCTTCGTTGTTCTGAGTTTACTATAAAGTAATTGTAAATGTTAAGAAATGTGGCCTGTGTAAATGCTTACTACTTTTGATATTTGTCTGCTGCATCCTTTCCTTGGTTCTTGTGGTTCTGCAGTCCTAAACTCTTCACTTTTCAAAGGGATTTAAAAACCCAAATCCATGTGGAATGCGGTACTTCCTAAAACGCCTTCCCTTAACCCACTCATCAGTCTTGCTGTTCCATGCACTTTTCTGAAGCCTTTTACTCATTTAATGACTGTAGTAAAATCAAGAGAAATGGATTTTAAATAAAGTTTCCATCACTGGTGCTCAGGTACTTTGCTCTTGTGGCACGCCCCGCCTCCCAAATGCGGTATCGTGCTCTCCTTCAGTGTTCATATGCTCTTTCTGCTCTTCATTTCAGAGACACCTTACACACGTGTAATGCTAAAACCTGCTCTTGGGTTCGATTGTATATGTTTGAAACAATGCTGAAATTACTTGCAGGCAACCGTTTTAAGTATATTTATTTAAACCCTAGATGCCTCCTATGTTGATCCACTTGGCCCACCAGAAGAAAGACCAAAAACTGCAGCAAGAAAAAGGCCTGAGGAAGATGACTTTGCTGATGAAGAACTAGGAGACGATTTGCTTCCAGACTAGCCTGTGGTCCCGTCGTAATTTTCTCTCCTTTTAAAAGTTTCAGCAGAAAAACTTTAACCCATAATGATTTTGTTGTGGATTTTGAGAAAATATTTGTGAAATACTTCAGATATACGATCTTACATTAGAAACATGGTTTTGATGTTACAGTATCTTTTATAATTGATTTTTTTTTTAAATAATGCTGAGGTTATTTTATTCATGCATAAAATCCACACGGGTATTCAGACTCATTGTAAACTATATAAAATGTCTAAAGCCTTTGCTTTCCCAGGTATTTCCAATGATAACATGAAACACAGCAACCTCTAAAACATCACCTTTCAATGCAAAGTACATGAAAGCAGTGTTATAAGGCTGAAAGTCCCATATCCTTCATCCAAAGCCAGAATTTATTGAAGGCCTCTGGGTTGACTTTCTGAAAATACTGGATATCACCTAGGGCATCTTTAAGGCTCCAATTCAACAAAGCACTTAGTAGTGATACTAAAGAAAGCATCTGAATTTTAGTCTAAGCTTAGCAGAAATAGGGCTGTTTTGCAGTCTCTTGGCAAGCTCCTAAGTATTGTTGCAACTACAGAGATGAGGGGATTTGTTTGGGGGGTTTTGGTGTGTTTTTTTCTATTCCAGGAGGTCAGAGCCAGTAGGATGGCAGAGTAGTTTGTTCAGAATTGCTTGTTAGATTTCAGCTTCTCAGCCTCATGTTGGGGATTGTGGCACTGACCACACAGTTACAGCCTGGGTCGAGTATGCACGAAGATCTTAATTACAGAAACCATTGTTTTGCTTGAACAGGTTTGATCTGAAGCCTCTGAGACGTTTGATAGGAACACAGGGTTCATGTTTTATATCACTCTGGGAAGATAAAAATATTAGCCAGGTATTCAGAATGCCCTAATAAATACTTGCAAAACTAGTACAGTGGGGTGGCAGGGACTCATCTCTAAAACACTGGTGTGAGTTTGGTTTAACAGACTTTGGTTATCACACTTTGAAGCGCAAGGGTTCAGTCTCTCAGAACTTCCAAGGCTCGTTCTCAGCCTTGGAGCTTAGACTGTTTCCCAGGTAGCGACACTGGAAAGTTCTCTTCTTATCTGCATGAAATAGGGTAGACAATGGCAGGACAAGGGGATGGATTAAAACTAAAGGAAGGAAGGTTTACAGTAGATATTAGGGGGAAGTTTTTTACAGAGTGGTGAGGTGCTGGAACAGGCTGCACAGAGAGGTGGTGGATGTCCCTTACCTGGAGGTGTTCAGGGCCAGGTTGGATGGGGCCCTGGGCAACCTTGTGTAGATGCAGGCTGGAGGTTGGTGTCCCTGCCTGTGGCAGGGGGGTTGGAGCTCTATGATCCTTGGGGTCCCTTCCAACCCATGCCATTTTATGATTCTATGAAATGTTCTTTTCTGGTTTTAAAAACATCTGCCTGGTCCCATAAGATGTCTGAGCCAGTGGTCAGAAATACTTGCGGAGCGGCGCAGTTGCAGGAACGATGTCCTGTGGGGTTGACGGTACAGGTAATGAACTGCTTTATGTGTAATGTGTTTCCCATGACACTGGTGCCACACTCAGTCTAGGATTGCAGCAGCTTCCCCTGGGTGGGATAAGCAGAGTGCATGCAGCACGATTCATGGAACATCCTGAGGAGCTCACTGAAGAAAGAAGACATGGTAAGTGCTGGGACCTGGCCCTTCTAGGGGATGGAAAAGAGTGTGAGAAGCAAGTGGATTTCACCTGTGGTGTTTCTGCAAGTCTCCCCTGTGCTGCAGTTTTCTCTCAGCATCAGGACAGAAAGGAAAAAAAGATGACCTTGTCTGCTGCAGGCAGGGATGGAAGGGGAAGGAAGAGGTAGCTGTCGTGGCTAAAGAACTTGGATACCATGCTGTGACACTAATGTGCCAAGCCAGAGCAGAATCTGGGAGAGGAGACATTCCATGTCTCTGAGAAATACCGAAACGCCTTGCCTCTTCTGTCTCTGGTGAATCCCCAGTTTCCGTGCAAGCTTTACCATCTGGCTTCCTTACTGGCAGCCCAAAGACAGTGGACACCTGTAAACACAGAGGCCATGTACTGCTATTGGCTGGGTATGTTCTGGGTCTATTGGAGCACTGGCAGGGGCTTGCCAACTCCAGCACTGGGTAGTCAGGACTACCCCTGAGGCTACCCCTGAGCCTGTCCCCACGGCCCCACCACTGCAAAACCTTGGCACTGGCACCCAATACCTCTATTTTTAATAGTTTCAATGAAATGTCAGTCAGAAAGACACGGGAGGGGAGATGGAAAGGCAATCAAGCTGAACAACTCTTGGAGAAGGGCTCAGGCAGCTGACTTCACCTCATGGCCTTGGACAATTAGACACCTACAAATCAATGGGGCCAGATGGGATGCACCCAAGGGTACTGAGAGCTGGCAGATGTGCTTGCCAAACCCCTTTCCATGATCTACCAGCAATCCTGGCAGACTGGGGAAGTTCCACTTGACTGGCAGATGTTACACCCATATACAAGAAGGGTTGGAAGGAGGATCTGGGGAAATACAGGCCTCTCAGTCTGACCTCAGTCCCGGAGAAGATCATGGAGAGGGTCATCTTGGGAGCTATCATAGAGCACATGCGTAATGGCCAGGGGATCAGGCCTAGTCAACATGGGTTTACAAAAGGTAGATCCTGTCAAACTAACCTGATCACTTTCTATGACAAGGTGACCCGCTTAAAGGACAAGGGGAAGGCTGGGGATGTGTCTACCTGGACTTCAGTACCGCCTTTGACGCCATTTCTCACAGCATTCTGACTGAGAAACTGGCTGCCACTGGCCTTGACAGGTGGACCCTCAGCTGGGTTAAAAACTGGCTGGATGGCCGGGCCCAAAGGGTGGTGGTGAATGGAACCAGATCCAGCTGGAGGCCGGTCACGAGTGGCAGCTCCCAGGGCTTAGTCCTGGGTCCAGTCTTATTCAACATCTTTATCAATGACCTCAATGAAGGGATTGAATGCTCCCTCAGTAATAGGGATGACACCAAGCTGGGAGGAAGTGTTGATCTGACTGAGGGTAGGGAGGCTCTTCAGAGGGATCTGAACAGACTGGACCGATTGGCTGAGAAACAACGGGATGAAGTTTAACAAGGCCAAGTGTAGAGTGCTGCACATGGGACATAACAACCCCCTGCAGCGCTACAGGCTTGGGGGAGACTGGCTGGAGAGCTGTCAGGCAGAGAAGGACCTGGGGGTGTTGGCTGACTGCAGGCTGAATATGAGCCAGCAGTGTGCCCGGGCAGCCAAGAAGGCCAATGGCATCTTGGCTTGTATCAGAAATAGTGTGGCCAGTAGGTCTGGGGAGGTGATTGTGCCCCTGTACTCGGCATTGGTGAGGCCACACCTTGAGTACTGTGTGCAGTTCTGGGCTTCTCACCATAAGAAGGACATTGAGGTCCTGGAGCGAGTGCAGAGAAGGGCAACCAGGCTGGTGAAGGGGCTGGAGGGCAAATCATATGAGAAGCAGCTGAGGGAGCTGGGGCTGTTTAGCCTGGAGAAGAGGAGGCTGAGGGGAGACCTTCTCCCCACCTACAACTACCAGAAGGGAGGTTGTAGAGAGGTGGGAGATGGTCTCTTCAGCCAGCTGACAGGAGATAGGACAAGGGGAAATGGCACTAAGCTGCCCCAGGGCAGGTTCAGATTAGATGTTAGGAAAAAAATTTTTATTGAAAGAGTTGTCAGGGTCTGGAACAGGCTGCCCAGGGATGTGGTTGAGTCACCTTCCCTGGATGTGTTTTAAAAAAGGGTAGATCAGATATTTCGGGATATGGTTTAGCACAGGACAGAAACAGTTGGACTTGATGATCTTAAAGGTCTTTTCCAACGTTGTGATTCTGTGATGGGCATGCTTAGGACACAGCTTTCTCTTGCCTGTTCTTTTGGCCAAAACCACCCTGGCTCTGCCTCAACCTCACCCGCATCCTGGCACGGTGGGTCCCACTCGAGGCTCTGGGCCCCAGCAGGCTTGAGAAGAGACCGGCTCATCTCTGCACCACAAAGGGTGGTTGAAGGCAGCTGCTGACCGCAGGTACAAGATGCCGTGGAAGGGAGCGCTCGCCTCCTGACAGGGCAGAGGGGTCGGGGGCCCGCAGGCGGCCAGGCGCCCCCGGCCCTGCCCCCCCACCCCGGGCTGAGGAGGAGCCGGGCGGGTCGCCCCGTGGGGTTGTTGTGGCCGGACCCCGGGGCAGGACAACAGCTGGTGAGGGACCAAACCTGCCCGCGCCTGCGGGGCTGCCCCGGTGGTCGGGGCAGTGGGGCACGATGGCGGGGCCGTGCCGAGTGCGGGACGGGCCAGTTCCCCGGCGCTGAGCGCTCGCCTCCTCCGTGAGCGCCTAAAATGTTCCTGGCATGCGAGGCCAGGGGAGATGCAGTGAGGAGCGGGGCACTTTTCCAACAGCTCCTCCGCCGAGAGAGCCAGTGGCACGGCGCGGCTCCGCAGCCCGTCGCTCTCCTCGGCTTCCTCGAGCAGCCCGAGCGCCATGCAGCGAGGCAAGGTAAGGGGCTGCGGGCCGGGGACCGGGCAGGGCGACCCGTCAGGGAGGGGTGTGGGGGGAGCGGCCCGTCTCCGCGGGCCGGGGGACTCCGGCGGGTGCCGGGGGGGCGCGCCCGGTCCCGGCCCCGCTGACGGCGTCGTCGTTGCAGGTGCGGGCGGCGCTGGCGGCGCTGCTGTGCGCGGCGCTGCTCCCGCGCTGCCCGGAGGCCGTCAAGGCGCCCAAGCGGCCGGCGCGGACCCGGACCTGCGGCGAACGGCCCGAAGAGCTGCTGGAGCAGCTGTACGGGCGGCTGGCGGCGGGCATGCTCAGCGCTTTCCACCACACCCTGCAGCCCGAGCCGCCGGGACGCCAGCACAACGCCAGCTGCCCGGCTGGGAGCCGGCCGGCCGCCGACAAGAGGTTCCGGCTCCCCGTCAACCTGCGCAGCGCGTCGCCGTGGGCCTACAGGTGACTCTGGGGCACCGGGGGCGGAGGGTTGGGGGGGTTGCTCCAGCCGCGTCATGGGAGAAGCGCTGCCCGGGCTCCGGCGGGATGAACAGAGCCGGTTCCGCTGTGGGGGACCCTCCGTGCCTCGCCTGCCCGGGGCTTTCTCCGCCTTTTCCCGCGCCGTGCCCTGAGGCAAGTGCGGGCGGCGCTTCTCCCAGGGGTGGCGGAAAGGTGTTAAAGTGGGTGTCTGAATAGGCAGATACGGAGTAAATGCGCGAAAACAACTTGTGTGGGGAACGCGTCTAACGGACGAGAAACGAATGAGGTGGAGCAAGCTGCGAGGTGGAGCTGGCCCTCCCCACCCGCCCGGGAGCACAGCCCAGCCCGCAGAGTGTCACTGGGCAAAGCGTCAGCACCCAGACGGCCCCTCAGCAAAGGACCGTCACCAAGAAAGCCCCTCCGGCCGCGGTAGCATCCCCAGAGGGCCCGAGCGCGGCTGCGGGCGCTGCGCTGGTTTCTGGGCGCGGGGCAGCGCCCGCAGCCGTGCCTCATCTCGCCGGGCCTCCCGGGGCCTGCAGCTTCCCGCCTCGCTGGGGCAGCTCGGGCAAGGAACGAGCGCTGCAGGTTTCTTACGTGTGTTTCCAGCCTACGCTTTGCAAACGCCCTCCCCCGAGGTGCGGCGGGGGCTGACAGACTCTTTCAGGAGGCATAAAAACATCGAAGTAAAATAAGCGTGTTGTTAGGCTGGTCAGTACGCTCAGCACGGGCCTGCGCTGCTGTGGGAAGCCGCTGACCCACAAGGCTAAAACCAAGGTGTGATCACCTTCTCCCTGGCCAAGGCTTCTGGTAGCTTTGGCTGAGGAACACTGGCAGAGCTGGGGTCTCTTTTTCATCCTTCAGGAAAGACGCCACGGAACGGGAAGCTAAAACGTGCACAAACTTAAACCCCGTTTATTTCCTTGCTGCTTCCCCTACATTGTACCTCGTACGTGCCTTGATGTGGTCCCTGCATATCCAGCACATGTAAAGATCTCCTCATTAGTGATCTCCAATCAACGCTGGTTTTTGTGGCATGGCTTTTGCCCGTTTTTAGTTTAAAAAGTAATCCAACTGAAAGAAAAAAGGGTTTATTTGCTCAATGAGCCTTTCATAAACAAAGTATTTTTAGAAATCGTATTTTTAGTAATACGTTTCCTCTAAGCAGACTGAGGATTTTTTTTAAGCTACCTCAGTGTGCAAAAAGCAAGTATGGGGAACAGAACAGCTACCATTAGGCTTAGGCATGGTTTCTTATGTTGTTTTTGCCCAATACTAGTTCTGTCAGAAAATGGTTCTCCTGATCTGAAAACAGTGCCTTCCACGCTCACTTCTTGTTAGGCAGGTATCTGTTTTCAGTTGGAGCTCTGTATAGACTTTTTAAGAGACAACCAACTGCTATTTGGGGACTTGCTTGCAAAAAGTTTATTAAGAAATTATAAATCTGCTGTACTCGTCACCAGAATGTTTTCAGACAGTCCACTAACCATTCACATGCAAGTAACTTGATGACGTCTCTAAGCTAGAAATGTTAAAAGATAGTAAAAAAAAAGGATTACAGTGTCAAAGGCAGAATCTAAAATCATGTTTAGGGGAAAATTTGTTTCTGCAGAGGGTTGAGTACACTGAGTTAACAGATCTCATTTACAGCTTTTTTTTTTTCCCTTGATCCCACTTTTGTTGTATCCTTAGTGTGTCATGAGACAGGAACAGACATTGCGATGTGCAATGAAAGTGTAAAATACAAAATTGCTCATAATGAACAGTAACAGGCATTTGCTGTCAGAACCTTCTGTTTCATAGATCTTTGAAGCCAGACAAAAGCATTACAAAGATCTGGTCTGATCTGTGGTGTTCACCCAGTTACCCTGGAAGCAAGTTCCCAAATCCTGCTAGTGCTTCTGTTTATCTTTAAAACCAGCTCTCCTTTAAAGATGCCAAGCAATGGCACCTTATGTCTTGTCAGTTGTTAGCGAATTCCACGATCCAAACTATTTCTTCTCCACGTCAGGGGTGTTACTCTGAAGAACTGCATCCATCTCTCTCTTGTGATGCAGAACTTTCCTGACAAGCCTACTTACATTTAATTATTTTAATCTTTCGTCATGAGTTGTTCCCCTATACTAATTTTGCCAAGAGTTGTTACTGTCTCATGACCTGCCTTTGAAACACTGGCGTTGTTCAAGTAGTGAATGCCCAGAAATGAATTCACTGTAGGCAACCCCCTCTTGTACACCCTGATAGGACACCCCTCAAAGCATGAATTGGACTGTTTGAAACTCCATCGTGATTCCTGCCCTGTTTCAGCATCTCACAGACATTGTGCTCTCCAGCTTTGTTTCTGTCCCTATGGAGTTCAGTGCAGTGGGTTCCTGCTCTGTGCACAAAGGGTCTTTTTTCTTTTTGTCTTGCATTTTAATGTCTGAGATCTCTCCTGCTGTTTCTCTGTCTTCATTGGTGCTGCAGCCATTCCCGTTATTACCATCTTCAGATTTCATTAACATACTGTTTATAGTCTGTATTCCAGGTCATTAATAATACTATACATTAATAGTACTGTCTGGCTCTCCTGACCTTCCCCTGCATATCTCCCTGGGCACCTGTTCCAGCTGCTTAACACTGCTGCTTGTAACTCTTCTGCCCACAGGATTGTCAGCTGGATTTTTTTCATATCAGCATTTGTGAGAAAGAATCAGATATATTACTTAGAGATCTGTGTTTAGCATTCACCCTGCTGCCCCAAATATATCCAAGTTTGTCATTCTGTTTAGCATGGGAGAATCAGGTTTGACTGGCTCATAGTGCAGATAATCCTTGTGTGGCTTCTTTCCCTGTCTTCGTTCTTGCTTACTATTTGTTTTCTATTACTCGGTCTTTAATTCAGTTTTACAAAAATCAAGACTTAGATCATTTTTGGCTTGCTACAACCCGGAGGTACAGGAGTTGCACGTGGACTGCACCACAGATCCATCTGCTCCACGATCCAGCAGCAGCAACCGGCAGTTGGTGTATCAGGCAAAAGCTAGAGGAAGAACATTAGCTCATCTGCCTGATAGTGAAATTCCATCCTGATGGCCCCAGGAGATCAGTATATAACTCAGAGCACAAAGTTTAATCACACAAATCGCTCTTCACCCTGCATAGCTATAAAGAGGCAGCAGAGTTCCCTGAAATCTGTTGAGTGAAATCTTGAGCATACAGGATTTGCTCTGCACTTTGGGGACTCAGTCAGGAGTTAGCCAGGGGTTTATTTAAAAAAAATAAGGAGCCAGTGGGAGAAGCTCTGCAGTGAAATTGCGATGCCAGGAAATCATCAGGCTGGTTGTGTGCCAGTTTGGGAGATCTATCCAGGAGTCACTTGTTCTTTTTAGTAGTGTTACACAGACAGTCAATGGAATCAGAAAGCCTCCTTGCACAAGGGCATCCCTGGCTGTTGCTATGGTTCAGTGTTGCTTCACAACAATTAGCAGTGCAGGTTGGCTTACCTCTTATGGATCCCTGCTGTCAGGGTGTTGGTTGTTAAAAACATGTTTACCAGAGCTGTGCACACAAGTTGCTCATGGAAAAGAGCCATTATAGAAAAGGTGAATTTTAAAGGTGTGCCTAAACATTTGCAGGCCTTGATCATAAAGCTCAGAGTAATGGTTGAGAAATCTGATCCCACTGAAGTCAACAGCATGTTTGCAGGTAGCACTGAGTTGTGATTCCGTTCGTGGTGCAGCAGAGCACAGGTGCTGTTCCGAAATCGGCCGCATACATCAACTCTGCTTTTATTCTCTATTGCCTCAAGGCTGTAATAGCATTCAAGGCCAGTCTGTAGGAATACATTCAGGGTCTTCTGCAAACGCCTCTGCCCAAAATTCTTCACTTAGGAAGCCATTCCTGTTTCTGAATTTCCAAATCTCATGGCTTCTGAGGCCAAATCCTGCCATTACCAAGGATTCATTTACAGATATTCAGTGTTGATCTGATCATGAGATCCAGTGTTAGCTGGTCTCTCTCAAACATTGCCCAGCTTGATTTTTTTCTGCTTTTCAAAAAACAGTTTCAGTTTATACACATCCTTGGATTAGTGCTCCTCTGCAAAAAATCTTGATAAAAGTAATACAGGCAAGTGTTGTTTTTTTTTTTTACTGGTAAAAGCCAAGCTTGTCTGCAGTGCTTTTGAAAAAAGTCATACATGAGGTCTTGCCTTTAAATAATGCTCCAGTGATTCTCAACAATCTTATCCAAGACATTTTCCAGGATTTAAAATTATCATGTGGCACAGTGTGCACATCCTAAAGACGCAGCCAAGGGAAAGAACATGAGAGGACATGGAACTGACACCCTTTTTATTTAAGTATGTGTTTATACAACTCTTGAGATAATCACTGTTGGCACTAGGCTATTTTATGCAAGCACTTACTACCTGTATATAGAACAAACTAAGCATAATGTGAACAAAAGAACACCTGCTATAAAGAAATAACTAACTTGCCAAGAGGGAAAAAAATGTTGTTAGCTCTTAATCCTGTAAGTATTTCAGACTGCAAAGTGAAGGGCTGATGATCTGCTTATTAGACTTGTGATATCATCCAGCTGTTCACCTAGTGGTTCTCTGAGGAGTCAGCTGCATCTGCCTGCCCCAGCACAGCATCTGACTTGCTGGATTTAGAAGCTTGGAAACTATGAAGTGATAATATTAATTCTGCATATGAAACTAGCAGTACAGGACAAGGCAGATTAAGTCTTTGCAAGAGTTTTACTTCTGACAGAAACTTTTCTCTTGAGTTTCCAGGCTTAGTACATAAAGGGCAGGAAGTTTGTTTTTCACTGGGAGCTCTCAAAGCACTCGTAGGGTCGTAAGGAAAAGCAGCCTAGAACTAGTCACACTTCATTAGCAGTTCCAGTTCAGTACAAACCTGCTTCTTGTTCCAGCAGATTGAAACACAGCAGCCCCGCATAGCTCACTGCTCCTGTCACTTGTGGAGCAGGAGCTCTGGCCAGGCAGAGTTAGCTTTACAGACCGGTAACCGGAGTTCACAGGACAAGGGCAACCCTCACACAAGTGGCTGGCCCATCTAGTTTGCAGCAGTGGCCACAGCAAATGACACAAGGATGCAGGGGGACACAGGTGACAGTGGAAAGTGGCACTTCTCCGATTGTCCCCCAACTCCTCCTGGATGCTTCTGTCGTGTCTGCCGCAGTTGTGTGAATCTTTCAGTAGGCATAGGAAAGCCAGTGGGAGCTTGGACCATGCATTTCACCCAGTTAAGTAACCTGATCAAACACAGAATCTTGGAATCACAGAACATCCTGAGCTGGAAGGGACCCATAAGGATCATCACCCAACTCCTGGCTCCACACAGGCCCAGCCAAGTCAGAGCATGGGGCTGAGGGCATCGTCCAGACACTTTGTGACCTCAGTCAAGCTCAGTGCTGTGACCACTTCCCTGTGCCCGTGTTCCAGTGTCTGACCACCCTCTTGGTAAACAACCTAAGTAAAGAACATGTTTGCCTTGTTCTAGGAGAAGACATAAAAACATGACCTCTAGTGCTTACAGTAATGGAGACGCATGAAACTACAGTAGCTGAGGCTGTGATTATTACATGCACAGCATGATTATGTTCAGTACGTGCAAACAGAGGAAAGAGGTCACAGTCCTGTATTTATATGGCCAGGTTACTGGTGTTTGTTAGTGGTTCAGGTCCAAATCAGTCAGGGATGCCTAGAAAGATAAAAATGAGGCTTTAGTTACGTGGCCTTTCTTAACAGGTTTGAGATGAAGATGCAGAACCTCAGATATGACTCCAAAGCCTAATGGCATTTGAGTTCAGCATTTAATTTCAGGAGTCATTACTTAGAGCCTTCAGCCTTAAAGTTCTGGTCTGGATGCAAAACCACGCCTGTGTTTTGGATCCATCTTTGGGTTTGAATCGTCTCCGATTCCTTCCAATCCTCACATGATGGAGTAGAGGTATCTACATCAAGCTTAGCAATAGAAGAGATTTTTAAATGGAAAACAGGAAACCCCACCACCCTTCCAAGAAAACCTCATTTATACCTGACTTCTGCCATGTGGGAATTTGGAGGAGGAAGTTTGTTGTAGACCGTGATTCCAGTGACAGTGTTCTCTTGTTATGAGTGAAAACTCTTATGTTTGCATCCAGAAGCATGTTCACGCTTTCCAGTAACATCATAAACCAGGTGCTAGAGATAATATAGTAGAGGAAATACCAGTGACTTGACATATGGTGTGTTTAACAATCCACCACTGAAGTTATTCACACTTGAGTTTGAAATCGGAATGTATCACGGGAGAAAAGCCTGTATTCCACTTTCTTCCCTTCTGCTGGCTACCAGACATTTTATTTCACATTGATGTGAGATCCTGTAACATGAAGGTATTTCCTGGGGAAAGTAAGCAAGTATAAATGGGACAGAGAAGCTTTGCAGAAAATATCTGCGACATTACAGATGTCTGGCTATGAGAGAACTGGTTGGATTTTTGTGCGAGGAAAAGAAATTCCTTTAAAAGACAAGAATCGAGATGATATGGTCATTGCAGGGGGGAAAAAAGAAGTCTCTTTTCTTTGATGACAGGATAATCAAGTTTGAGTGTGGCTAAAGCTGTGATTCCAAATTTGTTTTAACCTGATAAGCTGGTGTTACTTCTGAAAAGGGCAGGTCCCTTCTGCCCCTGGCTACAGCTGCCTGTTCACGCTGGCTTGTTTGTGTAGCACTCTGTGTATATGTGCCAAGGCAGCCAAAGGAACAAAATCCAGCTTTTGATGAGGTTACTTTTCAGTTGGCTGAATTCCACAATCCATCCTGGAGCAGAAAAACATTAGCATCATCCCAGGGGTTGAGGTGGGAGGCAGAGCTGGGCTGCCTGTGTTGGCAAGAGCAGATTTTGTTGACTAGGAGAGACTTGTATAATCGCAGCTCAAGGCAGACTTAGGCCGCCTCTTCCACCACTGAAACCTCTTCTCATCTCAGAGACCACCTGAAAAGATAAAAGGCTGAAGCTTTGCTACCAAAAGAAGTGGTACAAGCCTTGGTGGGGTTCTGGGGAATACAGTTTAGGAATCACTTTACGTCTACTGTGTTTTTCAAAATAAGTTATTTTGAAAACTTCTGTGGAAAGTTTTTATCAGTCCATAAATAATTATATTGATAACAGGCATTTAATTTATTAATTTTTGCATTGGAATTGCCCCTCTTGATCTACTTTGTGGTGATCCCATATAGAGGATGGCTTAAAACCCAGTGCAAAAAGTTTTACTGGTTTCTGCAGCACATCACATCGCAAGTAAGCATTACAGAGCATTCTCTCTCCTATCAAATCTTTGTCTGGACCTCAGATTTTTAGCCACAGCTGCTGTAATACTCTGGCCAAACATGGAAAATGATCGATTCAGTTTGCAAGGACCGAATGCTCCACTTCACTGTTAGGAAAACTTCCCAAGTAACAAGGCAGTGGGACACTGCACAGAGCCTGGGGCAGGCTGGGGAATGCCTCTGAAGGTTTTTGAGAACATGGGCAAATATATCTGAGTTTGCCTGATGGAGACATTTGCACTAGGTGATCTCCCAATGTGTCTTCTCCCTGTCTGCATGCCTGTAGGATACTTGTGCTGTGCAGTGTGTGTAGGTCTGTCTACTGTGTGAGAAGAGGAGCAGGAGGAAAGAAGAGCAGGAAAGGGGCTTCTGTTTGTTGACAGGGGGTCAGCATCCTCCCAAAGTGGGGACTGGCTCTGGGGAAGGAGTACTAAGAGGTGGCTGCTGGTGCTGCTGAGCTGCAAGGTCCTCCAGGAAGAGCGAGGTGTCATCCCTCTCCAGCTGGACAGTGCAACCACTGCTGAAGCAGGGCTAGTTTATGACTGGAGACCATAGTATCACGTATTTGTTTCTGCATCCAACGACATCCAGAGAGGAACGTCGACAACTGGACTATTGGTTCAAGCAGTACTTAGGTTACAAGCTTTCCAGCTTCTGTTTATCAGGTATTTCCAGAGACAGGGCAAAAGGAAAGGTTCAAACAGTAACCTGGTAGAGAACATTCAATATACCCTTTAAGGTCTGGGGCAACACTTTACTTGAAGTTGTAGCAGGAGTGGACAGAAAAAATAATCTTGCCGTTTATCTCAGTGTGGGCATGCAAATGGTACTTGTCTCTGGCTAGAGGAGGAGACAGTGGAGGTGAATTAGAGAAAGAAATAGAGAGTTCAGCTTTCAAGAAGAAAGCACCTCAAGTACTAGGGAGAAAAAACAAAGGCAGAAACAGTAGTATAATTTAACTCTGTTTTAATTATAAAATTTTAAAATGTCGTATCTTCAATAACAATAGTGTTAACAAGGATTTGTACTGATTCTTGAGGAACTCAAGGCAGATCAAAAGTCTAAAAATGTCCTAGTGGCCTTTTTAATGCTCTCTTCACCCATTCAGTCCAAAATGCAAGACATACTCTGCTTAAACCTGGGAATCTCACATTTTAGAAAGCCAGTCACTTCCTCCTTCAGCGTGCACTGTAGGACCTGATCAGTTCTGTAACTAACTCCTTCATCTTTTTGTCTTTACACTTTACAAATAAGAAGCCAGCCAGCAACAGCTACAGCTTTTCCTGGCAAAAACATCATGTAAATGTTTACGGTCAAATGACATGATAATAATGTTCTCCAGACGAATATATCTATTTTTAGAGATACTAATGAGTCTTTATTATTTGCTTCCCGATAGAATTTCGTATGATCCCACAAGATACCCTAAATACATCCCTGAAGCATACTGTCTGTGCAAAGGCTGCCTGATGGGGATCTTTGGCGAGGAGAATTTTCACTTCCGCAGCACCCCGGTGTACATGCCGACAGTCATCCTGCGCCGCACGTCCTCCTGTGCTGGCGGCCGTTATGTCTACATGGAAGATTACGTCACTATCCCAGTGGGCTGCACTTGTGTACCTGAGCAAGAAAAAGAGGCTGAAAGTGTGAATTCCAGCATAGATAAGCAGGAAATGAAGTTGCTGGTAAGCCAGAATAAGCCATCGTCGGAATGACGAATATATAAAGAGTCATGTTGCAGCACTGCCTTCAGGTCATCATTTCACCACCTCAGGAAACTGCACCACAGCAGCAAACACGTTGCCTTACCCTCTTTTTCTACTCACAGTTATTTCAGTTATAAGGTGGGAAGTTTTGACCAGTCACTCAGATCATTAGCATTGACAATTCATATTAAGAACTTCTTTAGTTCATGTAAGTATTTGTTCCAAATTCCAACGTAGCTTTCTTTTTTTCTTAGAGCAGAATACTTAATCCCTGCTTATTCAAGGTAATTTTAGAAGATGATGCAACTAAGATGTGCTAGATATTACTATAGCATACTACTGGTTGTAGATATTTTTAAGGAGTCCTTTATACTCTACTTTTAAATACTCTTATATGAAAAATCACGTAGCTGCCATACGTGTGCCAAATCAGCAGTTAATAGGATAATTTCTCAGGCTGGAAGAGCCTTCCTTTATACTGCATATCCCAACTTCAGGCAGTCTTATGGCTGTTACATCTTTGGCTATTTATACACCATGGCAAGGAAACCTTTGCTGAGTTTGTCATTTATGAAACAATATTCTACAAGTCTGCTATTTTCAGACTTCCCAAATTGCTGGAGGTGCAAAAGTGTTGAGAAAAGGCATGCTAGAATAGTCAGAGAAGTGCACTGCAGTTTTACAGCAAGTCTGATTGCACAGAAATTGCCTATTAGAAAAGTCTGTGTTAGATTCCATTCATCATTGACTGCTTAACTTAGAACAAAACTGTATTCTGTACAGTTGAAAGGACAAAACCTTTTCCACGTTAGGAGGGGAGAATCACCATTAAAAAAAAACAAGATCAGAGGGTAGGCTTCATCTCAGGTACACTGCAGATGAGTAAACAAGCTAGGTCTTAACTTCTAGATGCTACAGAGGCCACTGAGGTGACTCCCAGCCAAACCAAATATGTTAAATCCAACTAATTTGTACAGTTAGTGTTACTCATTTTCCACTATGCTACATATAACAATCACCTTCAGAAGCAGCTGGTCTGAAGAAGAGCAACCTTCTGTCTTGCAGCTTACAGCTTATTTGATGGCAAGCCCTAAAGAGAAACCCTAGATATAGACAAAAATTTGCATTAGCAGAACAAAGGACTGAAGGCTGACTCAGTCTAGTGGACGATAAGCAGGAATAACCAGGCATATCTTGCATGACTGTAACTCCTCAGTGGGCCACCATCACCAGAGCTGGTAAGTCTGAATGAGCAGCAGAGAGTATCTTCTACAGCTGATAACGGCAATACCGTTACCAGAATAAACACCATATGCATTTACTACATGAAGAATCTCAAAATTTGGCTTAATTCATAGTGGACAAAGTCCCTATGCTGTGCAAACACACGCTCCTTTGGAGGTTCTTGTTGGGTGAAGAATGGAAAGACAATGAGCCACAGAATTAAATACAGAATGAGCCATATGACAACTCCTTGTTGTGGTGCATAATTATTGACTCAGCCTAGTATAACGGTATTTTATAGTGCAATCTGTATGGCTTCTTACAAAGACTGAAACAATTTCAAGAGCTCCAGAAACCAATAAACAGATTACTGTCACAACATCAGAGTGAAGTTTATAACTGCCTTTCTTGTGCAGATGCTTTTCCACAATTCTGCTTGTTTTCAGATCTGTATTCCCTCAAATTGTGATGCTTCTATCTCAAGGGGATTCTCAAAGGAGGGTTCAAAGAAGGTCATAAAGTGTTTATACCACTTAGAGAACAGCTAATTGCCTAGCTGCTGCCAGCAATTAAAGGTAGTTACTTGTTCCCTGGAGAATGTAAATACTTGCTGCAATTACAGCCACTTTTCCTTCCTCCTAATGTGGAAGAACTTCTCACCCTTTGAGAGAAGGGAAATGATAATCAAAGACAGAGGGGCTCAGAGGGGAAGCGGACCCTCCAAACTGGAGAAACATTGCATTGAAAGATGCTTCAGCAGTCTCAGATCTTACGGGTTCACTGTTAAATTGGGGAGGGGTTTTTTTCCTCCACTCACACTTCAGGGTAAAGTTATACCTTCAGATTCTTCAGCAAAAAAAAAGCAAAGTCTTCACAATAAAAGGCTGTAAAGAAACACCACCACCAACAACAATCCTGAACCACACAGCCCTTAATATTCCGTAAATACCCAGAAGGGCTTCCAGCTAAAGCTGACTAAATACTGTCCTCCAGCAAAACTCATCTGTCTGCCCACAGACTTCTGTTACACAAATTTGTCTGCAACAAATTAGTTGTGAGAGCACACGGATTTATTTGCATGATGTGGAGGAAAAAAAAAAATCTCACTTTTTTTGTTGCAACTCTCTTGTCCCACAGGCATAAATCATGGAGTCAGTTTGAGGTTTTTCAAATAACTAGAGCATGTTCTGGGAATTCCTGGGAGTCACAGGCTAAGATCAGGTAAATGGAAGAAACTTGGTTTTGCCAACACAGAAAAACAGATGCCTTGGGTTACATACAGCTTCAGGAATTGGATGAGTGAAAGGAGTGTCAGAGAACTGCAAACCTTCAGTGGATGGATAGATTATGTATGCTGGAGACCTCCTTCTCATCATACTGCAACAAGTGCAGAAAGCTTCCTATGGTCACAGGTAACCTCATGTTGTCTTACTCAGAAGCCCATTTTCCTTGTTTAACATCCCCCCCACCCCTTTCTGTGACAAACCTTTTAGCTGAGCCAGTTTGCTTCTCACTGCAGCGTTCCAGTTATGTGTCTCTCAGAGGCTCTGTTTATGTTTCAGCGTGAGCAACTGTTTGATAACAATTTGTTAGCGAACAACTGTTTGTTAATACTTAACATCAAGAACTATTTGCTACACAAACATTTGTTAACCTTCAAAATATCCTTCCCTATATAGACCCTCTCCACACTACTCATGTGGAAGAGGCTGAGTATTAAATGCAGTTTGCGCTTGTTTGGAATTGTTGTTTTGAAGAGTTCATCACATTGTGGATTTGTATCAGTTTCACTTCAACTGTGGTGTGACATTTTCCAGCTTCTACCCCTCTCCTTACAGCTGCTGCTGCCTTGCCTTTAATTTGCATGAGAGGAGGGGGGGGGAGTTCATTGGAGTTGCTTCAAGGCTCACAAGCTGTTGACACAAGGCAGACATGAAATGCCTCATTGAACCAGCTCCAGGCCCAATAAATGCAAACAATTCAAAGCTGAAACTATCTGGCAGCTGCAGCCGATTTGAGAAAATTCTTCTTGTGCCAGGAAAATCTTTTCCTTCAATGAGGTTGTCCCTGGAATACATTAGGAGCCACAAAACACAGAACAATATCCTTGGTAAAGAGATTATTTTCTTCTCTGTAGTATCACTTAATATAGTTTGGAAAATGTTTATCATTCAGGGAGGCTGAGAACAGCCTGCAGTGCTAGCTGTTGTTTACTGGCCAGTCATTACCTGAAGGTGTTTGTTTGGGTAGGGCACAGACTACAGCAGCAAGTAAACATGAAATTGCCAGCAGCAAGGGGAAAAGGGAGAAAGGCTCTGATGTACCCAGGGAGGCTGTGGAGTCTCCTTCTGTGGAGGTACTCACAACCCGCCTGGATGCCATACTGTGCAGCCTGCTCTAGGTGATCCTGCTTTAGCAGGGAGGTTGGACTAGGTGATCTCCAGAGGTCCCTTCCAACCCCTGCTGTTCTGGGATTCTGTGCCCAGAAAGTATAAACAAACACCACCATTATTCTGACTGGGATTAGAGAACAGCCATAACCACCTGGACTAAGGCACCTGAGGGACACCTAGTCTATCCAACATGTTTTGCTGAGTAGTAGCATGAGCTACTACTGGCTTTTGCTATCCTCCCATCTAAGGAGGCTGTGAAGCATGTGTAGAACCATAGTGGCAGCCCAGCTATACACTGCTGACAAGGGGCTTCTCCAGCCTAAACCCAGCTGCCCTATTCCCCACCTTGCTGCACAGCACTGGGGCTACACCCTGTGGGTACCCAAGGGAGAGCGACAACAGCTAGTTAAAAGGAGGTTGTAGTGAGGTGGGTGTTGGCCTCTTCTCCCTAGTGACTGGCGACAGGAGAAGAGTAAATAGTCTCAAGTTGTGCCAGGGGAGGTTCAGATTGGATATCAGGAAAAATTTCTTCACCAAAAGTGTGGCGAAGCATTGGAACAGGCTGCACAGGGAGGTGGTGGAGTCGCTGTCCCTGGGAGTGGTCAAGAAACTGGTAGATGTAGCACTTTGGGAGATGGTTTAATGGTTACGGTGGCGTAGGGCTGATGGTTGGAATTGCTGATCTTGAAGGTCTTTTCCAGTGTTGATGGTTCTATGATTCTAAATCAACTATCAATCCGAGGTGTTTCTCACTTCCTTTGGTACAGAGGGGCGTGGGCAGAGGGAAGAAGGCAATTGTGTGATACAGAGACAGCCTAATTGCAACATTGAGCTGAGAGCAACACCATTTTTAATGGGAGATGCAAGCCAGATCCTAATGGAAGCAGTACCTCAGACTTCATGTATTTCTAGAAATGTTTCATTTATCATCCAGGAGGAGATGCCAACAGCTGTGGTATATTCTCTTCCACCTACAGCCATCAGCCCACACACAAGACCCCATGTTTCCTTTCCCCAAATGTCACATTGATTCTGACAGCAGGGCATTTACATGTCCTGCTGCTGCACAGTGCCTGTTCCTGCAGCAAGAGGCTGTAACGCGTTTGCCTCTGTAGTCATAAATGCCACCGGCAACGTAACATGGTGGTAACACTTGGCAGTCTTTCCAATAGAAAGTCCATCCATGAGACTTTATTCACAGTAAAACAAGCCAATCACTACTTGACATGGAGGGATTTTTTCATATCCCTGTTTGTTACTGAAAGAGAGATGTTGCTGTCACCTCTCTTAAAGTTACTGTGATGGCACAAAGCACCAATTCACAATGAGTTTTTTGTGATTCGCAGCCTTCTCAGAAGCACAGCTACCTCCTTGGCAACAAGCATGACAAAAATAGCTCACCGCCTCTCACTGATGATGGCCATGAATGCTGCTAGTCAGGCTCTGCTTGGGCAGCTGCCTGCATTCACCAGGCTTTTGAGAGGGAAGCCAGTGGACAACAGGCTGCTCTGTTGAGCGCATCTACACAGCGTGACACGTGCTCTCATGCTGGTAGCCGTGCATCTTCACAGGGCCTCTTTTCACAGCCACCCAACCTGCATGTGAGAAGTAGTGGTTGTTTCCTGGGCAAACTGGATGTCTTGGTACAGATGAATGGTGACCTTTTGTAAAGTAAGGTCTCTGCTTAAGTTAGCAAAGTTGTATTTTAATTCTGACACAGAGCACCCAACAACACGTATTTAGCACAATTAAGCAGACAAAAGAAGGCATTAATAGCAAAGCTGGAGTGGGTGAAGCTTGTGCTTCAACAGCACACTTTAGGTGGGTGGCAAGGGGATCAGTATCAGCCCTTCTGGTGATCACACCTGTCCCATTTGGAAGTCTCTACGTAGTTTAAAGTTTGAGGAGTTCAGTGTCTCCATCTGTTTGGTGTGCAGGACACTGAGGTAATAAACCAGTTTACAGTGTTGAAGCACAGATTTGTGCTGATACCTGTGCATTTAAAATTCTTGTTTGCTTTCTTACTTCAAATCTGGCTGCTGGATACTGGCGTAGCCTCCTGGAAAACAGCCAGACCCAGCTGTGTGGCACCTGCAGGCAGTCCTTTTCAGGGAGTGTTTGGGGTTTTTTTAAGCTCAGCAGCAAGGATGGCTTCTGGCTTGAAAGGCAGAACTGTATGGCTGTGGATTCAGAGGGACTGTTGGAAGAGCCTGGTCTCCACTGTCTGTGCAGGCTCACCCTCTGCTGCACTTCTCTTGTTTTAACAGTACGTATCACCAGTCTGAGAGAAACCAAGGTATGTGAGAGAGAAAGACAACTGATGTCATGAAGCTCAGGAATGCTCTAGGTGGAGTGGAGGGGAAGAAGCAGCAGATACAAGGTGGGAGGATGGAAAAGCCTTACGAAGTGAAGAGAGCTCTTGGAACATGGGGAATTGAGCAACAGTGGCCTGGACAGGCATTTGTGAAGCAGTGTTGTGTCAAGTTACTTTCACAAAATCAAAGAAAGTTAGGAGTTGGAAGGGACCTTGAAGATCATCTAGTCCAACCCCTCTGACAGAGCAGGATCAACCAGACTAAATCACACAAGAACACATCCAGGTGGGAAGAGAAGGAGACTGCACAACCTCTCTGGGCAGCCTGTCCCAGTGCTCGGTCATCCTCACAGTGAAAAAGTTCCCCTTATATTCACATGGAGCTTTGTGTGCTCCAGCTTGCACACAAGTCCAGGAAGCATCACTCTCTGGGCACTGAGAGAGGATCACTGTTCCATATACGTTATTCCTGCTCATTTGTTTACTCCAACAGCTGGGAGAATGTCTGTCCATGCAGGAGAAATGCACAGCAACATGAGCATTCACTCTGCCTTATCTCGCAAGCTTAATTAGGTTTACCCCCAGCACAAAATAAATTTCTTAATATTTCATGTTAGGTGCTCATTTTGTAGATGCAGCACTTCTTTTAGCCTTTTACACAATCCCAATATATAAATATGGCATATAAAGACAAGCATTCATGTTTTGTACAGTATACTTACAGCTGATAAAACTGCTGAGTGCCTTGGGAATTTATGAAGCAGCTTTCACCAAAAAAAACCCAGTAGTGCAGTCACAGATTAGTCAAAACTGACTTCAAAAATTCCCCAAAACCTCTACTATCCCAAAGTTTTTCTAATGTATCATCTGTTTCAATTGAAATTGAGTGAAATACAGCCAAAACCTTGGATATAAAATTTAACATTTGTCTTATTAAAAACAGTAATGGCTTATCAGTACGTTATGTTATACCTGAGAGGCCTCATAAGGCTCAACAAGATGCTTTTGTCCTACTGCTCTGGTGCTGCTGTGGAACAGGAGGCAAAGAGAAAACTTGGGTAACTGGGGGGGGCGGGGAATAAAAGGACTGTTTGTGTGACTAAAACTTGACATAGCTATAGCTCATCTTTGGCTTGACAGTGAAATGTATTAAAAAGCAGGTGCTGTATTTAATCAGACCCATTTGATTCAAGATGTAAGGGACTAACACGAATGGGTCACATTACTGCACAAGTATCATAACCAACAGCCAGAGTCACTCAGTGAGAACCCATGAACACAGTCAGCACCAGCAACACACTGGCTGCTGTGCCTCAGTTTTATTTAGTAATGACTTGGTATTGCAGGTGATTTGGCCTGACGAATGTATAGGAGTCCAGTTTCTTTAACAGGAACATCCTTCTTGTGCTTTTTTTCAAGGAGGCAACAGGTTTATGCCACCTCTGGAGATTAGATTAGTAAGCAGAAGAGGGTAGCTCTGGGGGGGTTAAAGTCTCAAGACTTTTTGTTGCTCTAATACATAAACATTGCAAAGTAAGCACCCCATACTCCTGCAAAGACTTGTTTAACAGCTTACATTATTCTTCTCCCCCACAGCATACATACATAGACACACAAGTTTATATGGTTGTACGTGATGACAAAATAGATCTTTTACAAAAAGGAGGTCTCTGTGTGTGACCAGGCTTTAGAGAAAAGGTACAACAATAATCACAAGGTTTTAAAAACCAGTCTGGCAACAACAGATAGTAAGTTTTAACCTTACTTGGCAACTGGTAAGTAGCTCTGATTACTATTGAAAGCAACTGGAGAGGCCTCCCCAAGAGGAGATCTATTTTCTCTTCTAGTAATCCTTCATGAAAACACCAGCCTGCTGGATAATGAACCTAAAACATACGACGTGTTCAAACATCTTGCAAACCTTTTACTAAGAGAGCATTTCTCAGGACTGAAAGGAGAACACTATTCATGCTCCTTCAACCATCCAGCAGGTACCAAGTCATCAGTTCTGACGCGATGACAGCTCTGGTGTCTGTGAGGCAAGCACTCAAGTCTTGTTACAAACCAACGAGCTAAAATAACTTCAGAGAGGGCACTGAAGAGTCCTTGAATGAGTCCTGTTTTTTCAGTTAGGAGAGAGTTAATTTTCCTAAGAAACTGGGGGGAAGGGAGGAGGTGGGGAGGAGGAGGCACAGGCAGACACGGACAGGACAGCTGACCCAAACTGGCCAAAGGGATATTCCGTACCATGTCATGTTCAGGACAGGATAGTAAAAGTTACCAGTTACAATGAACTCTACATCCCAGCAGCTGCACTGTTTGGTCCCCATTTACCTCATAGGTAAGATAGTAAACACAGGACCCACAACCGCTTACACATTGAAAAGAGAGAGGCCAGCACCTCGTGTCGATTAAAGCTCGCCTGGAACACAGTTCTTGGAGCTGAATATTTCAACATTGAGAAAAGTGGAGTCACTGATAAAGAACCAAAAGGAGCTTGGCTGAGAAATGTGTAGATCTTGTGAGGATCAGTTCAGTCCAGAAGCGTAGTTCACGTAGCAGCGAAATTCATTGGCCAAATTCCGCGAGTGTTTCGGAATAAACTTGCACATCTTCACACCAAGATGCTTGGCTGCCTGTTCCTCCATGATGGCACCTGCAACAAAACCAGTATTTGCTGATGAGAAAAACAACAGCATGTGTGGGCTTCTTTAATAACAGCTTCTCCCAAACACATGTATACACTGAGGCGGCTTTTTTCTAAGGAACCAGGGCTTAATGCAGCCGCACTGTCAACCCTCTAACAACTGAAGCTACTGGGAAATTTAAAATAAATCTAGAAGAACGGAAGACACCCCAAGAAAATGAGCGTCCAAGGAGTTTCATAAAAAGAGGTAGAGGGTAAGATAAATGCCCTTTTTATAGAAAACAGAAATTTGACCTCAATCTTCTTGCTACGTGCCAAAGAAATTGCACTGCAGGGAGCCATGGGAAATGCAAACAGATTACATACATTTCTTGCACTTAAATAAACCTACACACTGAGAAATCATCTCCTTCAGCAGTGTTTCTCAAACTTTGTAAACTAAAGGACCACCTATCCATTTTAGGGAGAAAAAAAATTGAGAACCATCCTTATGCACAACTGCTGCCTGCAATCAAACAGAGAAGCAGGCTTTCTATGGCCGTATATGATTTTAATTTTTCTTTATTTTACCTGCTTGGTTGATTTCCCTCAAACTGTATGTACAGAGGGGTTTTGTCCTTTGAGGTTCTCTTTTTGCAAAAGCTGCCTGGATGTCTCCAGGTGTCTTGCAGGAAGATTACAGTTTAAGGAACACCATGATTAAAGCAGATTCTCATCGCTTCTTGAACCAGCAAGTGTGTCTTCATCAATAAGGACAGGCAAGTACAGCTGTGAAGTTTTCCAGTTTCACAGCTCTGGTCGCTGGGTTTTAATTCCTCCTGCTGCATTTCAGCCCCTAACATCTCACCTGAATCACAGTGGCCAAATTCCCTCAAACATTCATTCACAGGACAATTTCTGTGTTAACAACTAAGGAGAGCTAATATGAGATTAAAAAAAGAATAAAAGGTTGACTTTTCTTTTCTTTTCAAAGACTTGGCTAGAATCATCCCACTTCACTGAGCAAAGGCCATTCCAACCCACTACTCATTCTTTCTAGTTATCTCACCTTAGATGCCAGGTAGTGTGGGGCAGCTGAAATCCTGGGGCTAATGACATGTTTAGAAAATTACCACTTTATAAGGTTATTGCATTAAGTTGCACCTATGTTTGTCATACCTAGAATTCAATCATTGCAATTATGGAGTGTGGCCCTTTTATAAGGAAAAAAAGTATTTCTGGAACTTTTCAGGATCTTGCAATAATTTAAGAATTCAGTAAAACTCCTAATACTGTATTAAAGAAGTACAGGCTTTAACTATTAAAAACCACATGCCTTCAGTTTAAAATAAAGGTTGAACTAAAGTATTCCCATAAAAAAGCTTCAGACAAATACTACTCCTTGAACTAATGACAAACTAGTATTACCAAGTTAGTTTCTGTCTTTTGAAAGACACAAAAAGATGCTTAATGGTGACCTAATATTTGTATTAATTATACCTGTGCAAAGCAGAATCTTTCCTTTTGTTAAGTATTTTATGGTCTCAGCAGTTTTTTGAAGGCATTCCTCAGACAGATAGGGTGGGTCTGCTATTACGATGTCAAAACTGTGTGGCAGGAGATTTTCAGGCAAGTCCAAAGGGTGGTTGTAATCATAGAAGATGAATTCCTCTCCATACACAGAAAACCTTCTGTCATACTCCAGTATACACACTGAAAAATCTTTACCATCCTGTTCTTTCAGCTTCTGGTACACACTCGGTGCACTAACACATGCTATCCTGAAAAAGAGACAGTAACTTAAGACTATTCATTTAAAAGGCAAACAGTGACAAAAAACTTCAGCGCCATCCCCAGGGCTGCTTTGGGAAAACATTTCTCCCAAAAATGTGACCTATTCTTTCTCCATTTTAAACCAATAATTAATAACAAAGTTTTAAGTATTAAGGCCATTACCTGTTCAACCTCCATGCTGCACTAAGACCTTAAGAACTGCAGAGAAAATGTTGTTTCAAAACAGCAAGGAAACACACTTCAAAACCTAAAATTAAAAATGAGTCCTTACAGAAGTAGGAAGAAACCCAAGTTTTTCCATCTGTTCTACAGAAACATTGCATGAAAAAAGAATTACAAGCCATTAATACACTCTTTGTATTTCTCAAAAGATAACAAGAATCATATGCAGAGCCTGTAGCATTCAGTGAAATGCTAAATGGTAGGGTCAGTATGAACCATTAATTAAACAACAGCAAAGCATTCTTGCAGTATCTCAGTTGAACAAAGATGAAGTACAGTGAGGAATGAATTAAACAGCATGCTCGGTCTACAGGGTAGAAACAAAGTATTGACAGAAAAGACATGTGAAATCTGCAATGAAATTAGGGAAACCTACCTGCCACCTTTCCCAGCGGCCACAACCGCTTCGTTAGCCAGGCAGGATGCGGTTTCATCACTGTACCAAAACTGGCTCAGTTGCTGAGAAAGAGAAGGCACAATTACAAACATCATCAAACCCCAGGACTGTGCTACATACAGCTACGTGTGGCGAGTCCCATTTGAAGAAAACCAGAATCCACAGCAACTTCTTAGTTCAGAAACAGGAAAGCTGGAAAGCCAACCACTTTCCTGATGGCCTTTTTGCTTCTGTAATTCAGAGGCAAGCAGCAATAGCTGGCACTATGTGGTGCCAAAGCATTTACTGCAGTATCAGGAAAAGAGTAATGCAAAATCTCTGACAAAGTTAGTTCAAACCCTTTGGCCAAGAGGAAAAAGGCACTTGAAAAGTGTCAGTATAGAAGGAAACTAATAAAAGCACTAAACCAGAAGAGTTTAGAAAGATGAAAAAAAAAAAAAAAAAAAAAAACAAAAGCACCAAGAGCTAAGTTAAAAAATCAGCCTTTGGGAGGAAAAAAATGTAGTAAGGCAGCCATCCACAGGACCAAGAAATAAAACACAGAAAGAAATGCGATGTGAAAGGAAACTTTTTACACTGTTGGTCTCAGACTTGGGGAAGAACCTTCACTACCTCCCCGTACCAGGCTGGAGTTAAAATTTTCCAGAAGGGACAGATGCACCTGTTGGCAGTTTTATTCCCTCTCTTCAGGTGATTTCACTTTGTACTCCCCACACACACGGAGAACAGAAAACTATGCCCAGATTCAATATTAAAGCAAATATCCCTACACTGTTACTGTCCATGAACGGTTTAATTTTGCCACTCCAGGAACATCTTGAGTATTCCCCTTTTTAATTTAATTTTATTATCCATCCACAAAAGAAACCTGGTAAAGCCTATTCCTCTGTGCTTCATTCACAGAAGTTTAGTTTCTTACCCAGTCTTCTTCTATTGAGCCAAGAGAATATTGATTAAATCCTTGGGAGGTCTTCATGCCCTCTCTCTGCTGCTGTTCCAGATAGAACTCCTGGAGGGCAGCCAATGCATGGGATGAAAGCTGGGGAATGTCATCATCATCATCATCCATTTTTCTAGATGTCAACTGGAGGGGGAAAAAATAATTAACCCATTTCAACGGGCAATGCTTTTAATAACCACGTAAGGAAAACAACCTCCACCGACACTGCAGACTTAGTCTAACAGCTAACTAGGAAAGCCTCCTAACAAGAGAAAACATATTCCCTCTACTAAGGGGCCCTTAAACCAGTGAGAGGCAGATTGGAAATAACTTGAGAGTATTCATGAACAGCAGCAACACTGTTCCCTTTCTGTACAACAGGTTTGGCTTGTATTCTTACAGGGAAGCTGTCGTTACAGTTCTTGATTTCCTGAGTACATACACACTTTTATATTAGGATTGTGGTGGCTCAGCCCCAAGCAGCAGCTGAGCACCACACGCCACTCACTCACTCTGGAAGGAGAAACAGCCAGAGCCTCTGGGGGCTGGGATAAGGACAGTTACTGACAGAACCACTGTGAAAGGGGAACAATAGCTGAGTCCCATGGCAGAATTCACACACACACACAGTGTGGGGATCAACCCAACCCCCTGGCCACACTCAGACTGCCCCTGAGCAGCGCGGAAACACCCCTCCCTGACCAGCCCCTTTTATAGGGGGGTGATGTCCAGTAGTGTGGTAAACAGCCCAGGCTGACTCAGCTCACCTGAGCTGGCTGCCTGGGAAGGTTAACTCTGGCCTGTTGTAGTTTTGTGTGGCGGGGTTCTGGTGGAGAAGAGGGGGGGCTGCAGGGGTGGCTTCTGCAAGAAGCAGACAGAAGCTGTGACCCACGTTGGAGCAAAGCCCCTGCCAGTACTTGCAGCCCGTGGAAAGAAACAGACACAGAGATGAGAGAGAGAGACCCACCCATGCCAGAGCAGGTTTGCAGGGGGAGACTTGTGACTCCGTGGGGGACCAGGCTGGAGCAGTCTGGGCCTGAAAGACTGAGACACATTGTGATTTATGGCTGCACCCCATAGCAGTGACCCACGCTGGGGCAGCTGGTGAAGAGCTAAAGCCCCATGGGAAAGGACTCATCTTGGAGAAGTTCATGGAGGACTGTCTGACGTGGGTGGGACCCCACGCTGGAGCAGGTGAAGAGTGTAAGGATTTCCTAAAACTCAGCTTTTCCCTACTTGCTGGAAAAACGGTACTATCAACCTGTCACTGTGAGATAACTCATCAGTGTTCCTTAGAATATTTACTCTGTACACACCTACATGTGATAAGAGCAGAGCTCGTGGCTTTACCAGAGTATTGTTCATTGACTTTGTGTCTTCTTCAGGACAGGTTTCCCAAACAGGGAATTGTTCAGAGCCTGAAGAGTCACCTACACCATCATCCTCATGCAGGAGAATTCTGGAGTCAAGCTACCTAGTAATACTGAAATGGCTAATTTTGCCCCTAGTTTTTGGTTGAATAAAACATTTAAATGCTTTAAAAGTATTGACATTATTAAAATATGTATTAAAGTATTCACTATAAAAACAAGTTCACACAGGTAATAACAGTTTCTAGCAACAATGCTCTAATAACACAATGCTACAATCCATCTTAGGTCCTGTACAAGAACTTTTTCATTGGGACAGATGTTAGAAGCTTAAAACAACTCCTTGTCTCAAGACTTTTTTATTTAGTGCATCGTACATGTAGTAATCTGGTTTGCTGTTATCCCCTAGGCAAAGACACAGCTATGCTTTGCCACCAAGAAACTGCAACAGCTGCCAACTTGCAGTTAAGCCAAAGGTTGAAATCTTGATTTTATGTTCAGTGAGCCCATACAGGCATTTGCAAGGTCTAAAGCCATGCTTGTGAAATGAAACCCTCACTGCTAACACAGCTGATGAAGCATTACCCATTGTTTCGGTAGATGAAAAGGCACACAGCCACAGACATCTATTTGCTATATGGTTTTAGTTGATTTTTAATAGCCTTCCTTTCAGGTTGTAAATGAAATCCTTAAGAACCAAGCAGTAATTAACTGTGAGGTTGCAAGGAGAGGTAACTCAGCACATATGGTAGAAATATTATGTGTATCTATTAAGAATACCTTCAAAATTCAAGATATTTTGCTGAACATACAAATATTGTCTGGATAGACCGATACAGGTCATTAGCATGAAGACATTTCCATGCTCAAGAACTACAACAGGAAACTATTAAAGTGAGTTTATGTGAACAAGACTTGGAAATTCCTTTGGCTTAAAGGGAACAGAAAGTTCTACTGTTTGAAAGCCCCTCTATACCTACACACCCCCGAAAGCTCGCTGCTTTCAAGTCCAGTAACAACCCTGAAAATTCTGGGGAAGGAAGCAGAGACATCCACATAGTTAATAGATAATAACAAGTGAAAATAGTAGCACAGGAGACTCCAAGGCCTTGTCTACACAAGAACATCTATTTAACATTCGTTGCTGGTTGCTGTCTATGAAAACTCTAATTTTATATAGCCAAATTCTAAAGTGGAGGAAAAAAGCCCCCAGTTAGAAGGACTGCTTTGGAAAACATTAACTGGCCCAAACATTTCCAGAGTCTTTGGTCCCCTTTACATTTGGTCCACCCATAATTCTGAAGTTACGATCTTCTGGAAACCAGTACTCTGAGGTAGTGTGCCTTCTATGCCCAAATATCACTCTGTGCTCTAGCCAGAGGGGTTTGGAAACCTGCAGTCATCAGGCCAGCTGAGGCAAGTGCCCCAAGTGCCCCTGCACCACTGCTCACCCCGTAAAGGCAGAACATAGAGATTACTTCAGAAGTCACATCCTTCTAGATCCACAGCACTGCTTGAGAGGAAGCTCCTTTTCTGTGTGGGGAGGCAGGAGGTGGGATCCATATTTCCAAAGCCACCTCAAAAAATACCCTCCCTGTAAAGTACAGGAGTGCTTCCTCGGAGCTTTTCAGATTGCACCAAAGGTGACTGGCTAATGTTTCTCTGCCAAAGAAGAAGGGTCAACCTGACTCATGTCTCTAAGCCAGGCCTCCCCAAAATGCCCACGCAGCCTGGAAACACCACTTACACAAGCAGAAGGACATGCTGCTGCTCTGCCACTTTACACTACTCATCCTTTTATGGAACCCTCAACATGTCATCTTGCCCTTTAGATAAAATGTCCCTCAGCTGAAGGGGAAAGACTACTGAATGGCCAAGGGATAGGAAGGCCACCTGTTCATCACTGGGATGGGGGAGGAAGAGGATGGTGTTAGCCCCTTAGATTTTTACCAAGAATATAAAAAGTACATGTGCAACTTCAGAGATTTTATTCAAGTAACTTGGATTTGATGACAGAGAGCATTAAACAGTTAAATACAGTGGTATTTTTCCCAAGCCACCCCAGTCAGTATTTGAAACAAACAGCTCATCCATCTATGGTGTTTGCAACACCCTTCAAGAAATGCTGGACAATGGTGTGCCACTGTAAGGAAAATCAACTGGAAGGGCCTGTAACCACCTGCCTGGAAGTGAGCAAGTCCCAGTCAGAAGGACTAAAAGGCTGGACATGTGCCCTACTACCTTAAAACCAAGAGGTACAGCTGCTCTCTGCTCGAGCTTTAGCTCCATACGCATACATGGATCCACATTCCTCAACCACAGACAACAATCAGAGTGGTGGCCACACTAAGCCACACACAGGTGCTGTGGGAGTCCGTGCCAACCATAGTAAAAACCCAGAGAAAGGGTGTCTCCCACTGGAAACAAATCTTCAGATCTTTAAATCCTAAAAGGAGTTGATTGTCAATGATTTGACAGGGTACTGGGAGTATCACCACAGGCACTTTCACAGGACAAAGCGAATGAAATGTATCAGTCTAGAGTCATTTAGACAAACAAAATTCCTCTGCTAGTTAGTGTGGTCTAGCCAGAAGTGGAGATACGCTAGGCCACACCTATGTCTGTTCTGTAGCCTTCTAAAGCAAATCAAAACTTCTCAAACAGCCGAGAGGCCATTTTCAGGCACAAGCAGCCAGCTCATTCCCTTGTAAGTCAACTGGGGAACAACTCAAAACCTCAAGTTTTTGGGGCCCTGGCACCATGAAACAGAACAGCCTCTGAACAGGATGGCAAAGCCAGAGGGATGTCAGAAGAGCAGAACTGACCAACCTGCACACAGACCTGAAGCACTTCTCTTACTAATGGTGTTGTGGAGCAGGGGAAGCGGGTCTAGGCAGGATTGATGTGCCAGGAGCAGCTCACCTGCCACAGATCAAGAACAACTCTGGAGAACATTTTGTTAACACATCTGGCAAATGGTTCATGAAGAAAGCTGTACTGGTTCAGATCAAGGGTTGATACTGGTCATTCCTGAGCTGAAAGCAGCTGTCCCAGAAGCAGCAATATAAGGCAATTACACATGATTCCTCCTCACTCTATATTCTCCTAGACTTTAGCCGTTTTCCACTAATGGAATTGGGTTTGCATCTGAAGGGATTTATTCCATTCACAGAGTTCTCTTAAAGACACTTGTCCACTATCCCTGAATTCACATACAGCTTTTTAGTCTAGAATGTCAGCTGGTACAGTTTTACTTTATGAATAAACTGCTTCTTCCTGCTGGGAACGTCACTACCAGCATCACATCACGCAAATACTTTGAGTATCAGGACTGATACAGACACTCTCTCCACACCACACCCTATGTCACTTCAGAGACACCTGTAAGGCACGTGCCCTCCCTCACTTCACAAGCTGGCTCTTCTCTAGCCTGAAGGGTCTTAACCCACTCCAATGACTGGCTGACAGAGCTCTGGGCATTTGTTCATCCTTGTTACATGCTTCTAATATGCTTTTTTTTTGAGATGAGACTAGAACTCTGCGCAGTTACCTGATGTGGGTGATCAAAGATTTGTGCTCTTCTTTATGAAGTTTTCTGTTACTTTTTTCTAACATTGGATGTGTTCTTGTGGCTGCCACCAAACACTGATATGGTGTGTTTTGGAGAATCACATATCATAACCACAGAGTCTCCTGCTGAAGTGGGATGGGCACCTGATGAGAACATGATCAAGTAGAATTTACAAAAGAAATGTAAAAGGACCTGCCAAGAGCTCCAAAATACCAGCACATACAAAACAAAACCAACAGCAGTTCTGGTTCCTTCATCCTAACAAAAAGCTGAGACCGACACTAGAAAAGGTTCAAGCAGCATAGTAAGAGAGGCAAAGACTAGCTTCTGAGGAGAGAAGAGTACGAGGAAGATGTAACTCAGAAGTCTGTAATCGTGAGTGGCATGAACACCCTGGGCAGAGACCAACTACCGTTTCCCTAGGCAAGAAATAGAAGGCACCAAGTGTGGACTGCAAGAGCCTGTTTAAAAAAAAAAATAAATCAAAAGGAGCTGGTTTTGGACGAGAGTGTTGCTGACTTACATAAGAATCCCTGTTGATGACAAAATTTCACACTGCTTCAAAGTAACCAGAAGAGTTTCTAGAGGAACTCTCAGAGGACCACTAAATAGGTAGAAACAGCATTGGATTCAGAAAGTAAAGCCTTGAGACCAGGAGGCTACCTGACAAGGCAAAGTATGATGTACCCCAGCCCAACGCTCATCCTTTTTGAATAAGCAGGGTCTGAGGAGAGCAGGCAGGACGCGGAATCGCCGTTAGCCTCCTGCGTGTCATGACGAGCCGCCGGCAGGCTCCGAGGAAAGCCCTCTTCCCCTGCTCTTGCCTGTACCTGCTGGCTCCGGCTGCCCGCCCGGTACGGTGGCTTAGCCCGGGCAGCCCGGGCCCGCAGGGACGAGCCGCCTGCCGCCCCCCGCGCCCCCTCCTCGGCCGCTGTCTGCCCCAGAGCACGGGGCAGCGGAGCGCGGCCGGTCAGCAGGAAGCTGCAGGAAGCTCCACGCTGCCCCAGCGCTGCCGCTCGCCCTCGGCGGCCCCTTCCAAGCTCCGGGCGGCACGTCCCCGCCTCGGGGACCGCGGCGCCCCCGCGCTTCCCCCAGGCCGGGGCACCACTAGGAACGGCCCCCCCGGCCCGCAAACGCTGCGGCCCTTCCGCTGCAGGAGACCTGGCCCGGGGGCTGAGCAGGCCCGGGGCAGAGCAGGCCCCAGCCCCGCCGGCCCCGGAGGGGGGACCGCCGGCCGCTCTCCGCGGGAGACAGACGGGCGGACGGACACAGCCGCCACCGCCGCACCCGTCCCGCACGAGCCTGCCGGCTCGCTGCACTCACCGGCCGGCCGCCAGATCCCTCCGCGCACGCGGACCGCTCCCAACCCGCCCCAGCGCCGCGCGCAGCTGTGCCGGCCAAGGCGCGCGCCCGCCCCCTGCTGGAGACTTCGGCGGTGCGGAGCGGAGGGACCGTCCCGGCGGCTGCTCCTCCATTGGCTGGAACATCGCCCGCCCCCGGTGCCTGGCCCCGCCCCTCCGGCTGCCGCGCCCGGCGCCCGGGTTGAGGCGCTGCTGCGCGGGGTCTGGAGGGGCGGCGGGCAGCGCGGGAGCCGTGTGTGCTCCCCTTGTCTCCACTTACACACTCTGATGGGCGTCCGTCTGCCCGGACGTCTGGTCCGAACCGGGCGCAGGGCCAGCCGCCTGAGGGGGCTGCCGGGGCGCTCCGCCGCTGGCGGGCAGCCGGCTCGTTTAGCTGCGCTTTTTGCCTTTCACCGCTGCGGTGGTTCGGCGGCTTTAAAACGATCTGCAGACAGGTTTCCGAGTTAAATACGGGCCTTGCAACACGCGGAGAGCCACCGCCATGACCTGCCTCAGCGCTGCTGCCCGGCGCAAGTGCCTCAGCCCGGGGCAAGTGCCTCAGCCCGGGACAAGTGCCTCAGCCCGGAGCAAGTGCCTCAGCCCGGGGCAACTGCCTCAGCCCAGCGCAAGTGCCTCAGCCCGGAGCGCTGCAGCCGCCGGGTCTCCCTGGCTTGGGACACCTTCCCGCCCCCGCGGGGCCGGGCCAGGGGAAGCCCGCGGGGCCAAGAGTAGTTGTTTCCGCAGAGAAATCTTGGCGAGGATGTACCTCAGGCTGGGCATCCGTCGGTGGCCAGTGACGTTAGGCGAGGGAATGGCGGGTGGGTTTCAGGTGTGGAGGAGCCGGGAGCTTCTGGCTGCAGCACCGCCTTTCCCGGTCCGGCTCTCCTGGCCGAACTCTCCTCTGAATTCAACATTAGAAAGCTCCCTTTCTCACCCGCGGCCAAAAGTCAAGCGGCTTCTTCAACAGATTAAAAAGGTACCGAGTTTTGGAGGACATTCCTTGTTTCAGTTAATTGCTGCACCCTTCCCTGTGGGCCCACAAACTTCTCCCTGTTTCATGTCGTGCGGGCACAACCTGCCTGTCTGGCACCTCTTGTCATCTCAGATTGCCTCAAACCAAAACCTGAAGAACTACTCACCCCTGTTTTGGTTTTTATATGTTCCTTCTTTATAACCTCTGGTAATCTGTGGCAGCGCTGTCATAACATTGGCTTTATTTTTGTTCAGTGACTCTCCTATAAACCAACTCATACCAGGCTGCCCATCAGATTATTTATACCCAACCCAACAGCAGACTCTCCTTGCATTCCCCAGAGCCTCTCCAGAGGTAGATACTCTGGTCAGTAACGAGTAGGAAACTGCTGTTTTACATACAACCTGCTGAATCTTTAGCTGCTGCACTACATCACTGGTTCCACCTACAGGTAGAGCAGAACTGTTTCCTTCAACGACAGAAATACTAAATTCTGATGAATTATTTTTTGCAGCAAAGCTTACGTAGGCAGCACAGAATCAAATTTTCTTGCCACCACAGGCAAGAGGTGGAGCTAGGCTGGTCCCCATGGCTTTTTACCTCTCTCCCATTTAGAAACAAGGCTTTGCATGGCAGTAGTGAACTGTTGGGTGTTTCCATTTGGGTTTGAGAGATTTCCAAGTAGTCTGAGTATGGCATTCAATGCATTCCCCCCTTTGTCTCTGAAAGGTCTTGCCAAAAAAGGTCTTTTCTAGCTGGAGGCCTGTATCTAGTGGAGTCCCTCAGGGGCTGGTACTGGGACCTGTACTATTCAATATATTTATTGATGACCTGGATGAGGGAACAAAGTGTACAATCAGTAAGTTTGCTGACAGCACAAAACTGGGAGTGGTGGCTGGCACACCAGAAGGCTGTGCTGCCATTCAGCAAGACTCAGACAGGCTGGAGAGTTGTGTGGGGAGAAGTTTAATGAGCTTTAACAAGAGCAAGTGTAGGGTCTTGCATCTAGGGAAGAATAACCCCAGGTGCTGGGTTGGGGACTGACCTGTTGGAGACCAGCGTAGGTGAGCGGGACCTGGGGTGTCCTGCTGGACAGCAGGATGACCATGAGCCAGCGATGTGCCCTCGTGGCTAAGGAGGCCAGTGGCATCCTGGGGTGTCTTAGAAGGGGTGTGGTTAGTAGGTCAAGAGAGGTCCTTCTCTCCCTCTACTCTGCCCTGGTGAGACCACACCTGGAATATTGTGTCCAGTTCTGGGCCCCTCAGTTCAAGAAAGACATAGAACTCCTTGAAAGAGTCCAGGGCAGGGCCACCAAGATGACGAAAGGAGCAGAACACCTTCCTTATGAGAACAGGCCGAGGGAGCTGGACCTCTTTCGCTTGGAGGAGACTGAGGGGTGACCTTATTAATGTTTATAATTATGTAAAGAGTGAGTGTCAGGAGGATGAAGCCAGGCTCTTCGCAGTGATGGCCAGGACAAAGGGGCAATTGGCTGCAAGCTGGAGCACAGGAAGTTCCATGTGACTGTAAGGAGGAATTTTTTCCATGTGAGGGTGATGGAGCACTGGGACAGGCTGCCCAGAGAGGTTGCGGAGTCTCCTTCTCTGGAGACATTCAAAACCCACCTGGATGTGTTCCTGTGTGATTTAGTCTGGTTGATCCTGCTCTATCAGAGGCTTGGACTAGATGATCTTTCGAGGTCCCTTCCAACTCCTAATATTCTGTGATTCACCCCAGCACAGAAGATTGGTTGGTTGAAGTTACAGCAGATGTGGTAGCGTGAACGGGTATGGGTGCATTCCACACAGACCAAACTTTTCCCCCTGCATAATCTAGCAGAGTGCAACAAGAAATGTGGTTTAGATTCTACAAAGTGACACAGGTAATTTTCATGCATGTTTGTAAAGCGTTTTACATAAAAATGTTCTGGGTGGATCTTATAGTGAAAGGGTAAAGGAGATCAGGCAGACACATACTCCTCCTAGAGCCCCCAGAGCAACAGTTCTCCCCCTCTGTGAGGAGGGATTCCTCCTCACCCTCACTGGGAGGGTTAGAGATCATGTAAGGGCACATGGCTGGACAGGGCCTGAGCGATGAGCAGGGCAGTGTTATTTAGGTTATGATATCAGATACTGCTTGGCAGCAAATGGCTCAAGACCTTACTTGAATGCATGCTATAAGACAGCTCTAGAAGGAGCGCTCAGGAGGAGCTGAAGGGACGCTGCAGGACAGAGAAGGGGTTATACCCTGCAGTGTAATCTGTTTGGCACATGGGGACAGACCAGAAATATGGGAACACCTGTAAAGCGCACCCTGCAAGAAATGCCATTGGTTCCCAAGGTTTTTTGCAGAAAGGGCTATTGCCCCCCTCTTTCACACAGCAATGTCACCCTGTCCAAAAGCTTGAACCTGACCACAAAGGCCACTGGTACTTCACTGACATTTGCCAGTCCTCTCTCAGACCTGATCTGGAACAGAACATGAAACAGTGTTTAAAACCCAAGTTCTACCCTGGAAAGTAACAGCAATTTGTTACTCCAATGTTTTGGTCCTTTTTTCTTTTATAGTCTGTTGCATTCTTTCTTTTCTAATGAAAGTCTAATCAAAGTTTGTACTTACCAGGCCTCTTGCTACAGCACAACCCATTGCCATATGAAAAAGGATAATGTTTTAATTACCGTGAAAATAGATTATTAAACTTCAATTGTAGAATCTCTGCTGTTGCCATCAGTTTGAAAAATTTCCTGATAGCTCTCCTCCCCCCCATTCTCAACATTTTGAGGGCTGGCAAACTGCATGTTCACTAGGAAGGCAGCCAAGCTTGCAATGCTTTACAACCACACCAGGATCGCTTTGAGTTAATGTCAACACAATTCTTCATCTGCAGATGGAAAATGTGTGACCTGCAGGTCAAGGGGGTGATTTTGCCCCTCTACTCTCTTGAGACCCCACCGGGAGTACTGCGTCCTGCTCTGGGGTCCCCAGTACAGGAAAGACTTGGAGCTGTTGGAGTGGGTCCATAGGAGGGCCATGAGGATGGTCAGAGGGCTGGAGCACCTCTCCTGTGAAAGGCTGAGAGAGTTGGGCTTGTTCAGTCTAGAAAAGAGAAGGCTCTGGGGAGACGCTGTAACACCCTTCCAGTACCGGAAGGGGCTACAGGAAAGCTGGAGAGGGGCTGTTTACAAGGGCACTGAGTAACAGGACAAGGAGTAATGGCTATAAATTGGAAGTGGGTAGATTTAGGCCAGTTATAAGGAAGAAATACTTCCCTGTGAGGGTGGTGAGGCCCTGGCACAGGCTGCCCAGAGAAGCTGTGGCTGCCCCCTCCCTGGCAGTGTTCAAGGCCAGGTTGGATGGGGCTTTGGGCAGCCTGGGCTAGTGGAGGGTGTCCCTGCCCATGGCAGGGGGTGGAACTAGATGGACTTTGAGGTCCCTTCCAACCCAAACCAGTCTGTGGTTCTGTGATAAAATAATAAAAGTGAAAATACTCTACCTGCAGAACAACCTGCAACATCACTGCTGTGAGAGAGGCTTGCTGCACATTTCCTTTCTGTTCTCCTACAGATGCAGGAGAAGATGGGTATTACAGCCCTGTGGTAGCTCAAATGGCCTCCAGAGCTCGTGGATCACGTGGTAGGACAGACCCTCAGTCAGTCAGCCTTTTCAAAGCTTGCAGTCGCTCTCTGAATGCAAGTACAGCACTGAGTTTTTATCCTTAAACAGCTTATGGACTCTGTTGGAGATGCAAATCTCCTCAGAAACATTACAGTGACACATGATCAGCGTGACACCTTTCTGTTTTGCCAGGCGTTGTAGGTCCCTTGGGAAGTTTCAGGGACCATGAAGAGGGTGACAGACTTCTGACTGAAAAACACTCTACGAAAGTGACTACTAGTTCACTTGAGATCATCTAGTAGCATTGACATTTCACACAGATTTTAAAAGTATTTTAAAAAAAACCACCCTGAAACGGAGTTACCAGTATTTATACCTTCATACATTTTAATATCCCCATTGGTTTTACTCTGCCATATTGCCCCTGATTTATGCTGTTCTCTCAAAAAGGGAAAAAAAAATAGTAATAAATGCCCCAAGAGACATGCTAACATACAAACTTGGTGAAATTTTCTGGCCATAGCCTCCTCATGGTTGTATTTGCCTTTCTCCCCCCCAAAGATGTAATCATTCTGCCATCACAAGAAGCAGGAAGGAAAATATATAAAATATATTTAGCAAAACCAGTAAAATTAAAGTGGAACAGAAAATGCAGTCAAGTAGCAAACATTATGTACAGCAGCAGATTTTACAGTTTTTTTCCTACACACACCTCTACACTTGTTTCACACACTCATTTTAAGGAGGAGGAAGAAAATAGAAATAAGCTAGTGTTAAGAAAGAAAACAGTTTTGTTTTTCCTGAAGAGTAAATGGGGTTTATCACTGGGTTTTGCTTCTGAAACTCCAATTCAGATTATATATACCTCTAAGAAAAATAAGAGGACACCACCATTTTCTCAGCCCCTAGAGTAAAATTATGCTGCCCTCCTTTTACAGACTATACTGGTATCTTAAATAGGTACAGGATCTAGACGCTATCTGGCCCTCTTAAGGGGTGTAGGTAACAAACATTTTAACCAAGATACAAAACAGGTATCCGATTTTTCCAGCTTTCCTGAGGCTGAGTGGATTGTTTACATACATGTGCGCTTATCAAAATCCATGTTACAGTACATTTTCAACAGTAGTTTGTTAAGAAATCATGAAAGTGCATAACAGCCTAAGAGCAGGCGAGAAGTACTTCAGAAGAACAGTCTTTCCTTACAGGGCAGGAGGATGTAAGCCTTCCCCACAGCACTGAGGCTTGTGAGGAAATGGGTGATCTTCCTAAAGACTCCACAGCACACGGGGGTTTGGGTGGGGGTGGGGTGGGCTTTGGGGATTTCTTTCTCTTTTTTTCTGAGTTACAACAATCATTGGCATGAGCAAGAGACCACCAGAAGCATCGGTGCAGCTCTAAAACGCAAGCGAGTGTCCTGAACACTTACTAAACCAAGTTATGAAAGAGGCTTTCAAATCAATGCTTGTCTTGGAGTCTAGTGATGACTTTGGTTGCATAAACACTGCAAACAGGGATTGGAAGTGGTCTGAGTATGCCACAAACCTAAACTGCATCATCCAAAGCAGTAAGTTAAAGCAAATCCAACATTCACGCCTCTGCAACTACGAACAGCAGGCTGGAGAGAGGGGAAGTAGAAGTACGTCACACCCAAAGCTCTGCCTTACTCCAACTTGTAAAGGCAACAGTGTCAGAAGAATAAATCTGCTTGACATTGGATAGACATTAAACTGAAAACAGTCGCTCTGTAAGGTTCAAACATACACGGGAGAAAACTGGTAACGAGTTCTGGGTCAGTCACAGGGGGGAACTTTGGTGTTCTCTTCGGAAACGTAACTTGTCTGGCATGTTTTCCAAAATAAAGATTTATTATTTCATGTAATTAACACCACTCACACCAATAGCATCACGTTTCATACAACTCCAAAATAGCACTTTCGCTTTTCCCTAAAATCATGTTGATGAAATGGCTGGCTTTTACTAATGGCATGGGTTATGAAGTCACAGGAGAACACTTGTATTGTGAATTTCTTTTTCTTCTTACAGACTAGCTGGATTTTTTTTTTTTCCACAGCAGGTCACAAACTTTTTACTTCCTTCTCCTCCTCCTCCCCTCTTCTGGGTCAGGTACAACTGTCTCCTCGGTTGACCTGCTCAACTCCACATGGAAGGTTGAGCTATCCAACCTTTCTGATTATAACAGAGGGCAAATGAGTGATGGCAAAACCCCCACCCCCAACTCCACCGCTCACCAACTGAAGCAAATTTAAGTTCCATAAAGGCAAAATCGATGGGTTCGGTGTACCCTTACACAAGTGTGATTAAAGGCTTTGTACCCAAATTCATTCAAGTTTATTCCAGGCCTCATATTTAAGGTAAAGCAGAATAGTTCCATTTTCTACATGAAAGGCTCTTGGATATGCTGCTGCTGTTAATCCCACCAGCTGCCTTCAGGGATTTCCTCAAAATTACCTTTAATGTTTCTGTCCTTCACCAGAACGTTCACTCAACTAAACCAGGCCAATACAAATATCTTAACTGCAGTAATTTTACTTCTGAAACCAGTAAAATTCTGGTGATACACCAGCCAAGATGTGCAGCAAGCTGTCACCAGCGTAGTTGGCACGTAGTTTTACTTTCAGGATTTGTGAAGGTTTTTGGTTTTGCCTTTTTTCTTTTTTTCCCCTTTTCTGGAAAGATGTGAGTGCATGAAAGTAAGAGGGGGGGAATAGCTGAATAGCTGCAGTTTACCCAAATGTAACTGTACTACAGCATATCAGGAACTGCTGCCTGTTGCTGAACCTTTCTGATGTACTGAAGTACTATACTGCACGACACCCCTGATGTAGGGACAGATTAGGAGCTTGGAGAACATTTCTGTGCCAGGTTATCATCAGAAACCTTACATCTACACCCCCACCCCCCCAAATAAAAAATAAAAATCAAGACCCAGAACTCTGTATTCCTTCTGGGTAGACGAACATCACCAACAACTGTGGCCTGAAAAGTCACCATTAAAATGCTTCTGGAGGATGGGGGAGAAAAATGATTAACTGTAGCCCAGGGTGAGATACTCCAGTCATACGCCTCACCACTGCTTTTCCTGTCGATGGACAAACTCAAGCCTGGAGTGCCAATGTACATTTAAGTTACCCCATCAACTTTAACTGGGGTGCTGTGCATTCCTAGTGGCCAAAGAGCACGATGTGGAGTCTGAGGCTTCCTAATGCTCCTGTTTTGTCTCTACCAAAAGGTGGTGTAACAAATGTGCCACTTCAGGGATTCGACATGGGTGAGATTTTTGGAAAAATATTAAACAAGAATACACACAAATCACACATGGCCAAAAGAAAATAATAAAAGTCTTTAGTGGAAAACAATTTTATCCTCCTCCTGCTGATGGATCTTAAAAATACACAAAGTGTTCATTTTAAAATTGAAAGTTCAGTTGTGATAAGGCTGGATCCCACAGCTGTTTCCCAAGTCTTACTGCAACAAATTGCAAAATATCTCTATACAACTTCATATTGTCAGCTGTACAGGTAAAACAATACTTGAAATCAACTAGCACTTCAATCCCTGCAACAGAGTACTGAATTAGACATTTAAAATATTTACACACTTGACCAACAGCAGCACTAGCATTTATTGCCATAAAACTGCACGTTCACTGCATGGAGGTTCCTTATTTTGCACAAGGGGAACAAATAAAAGAGGATAATATTTTTTTCCTAATGACAAACTCTAGGATGGTTCAGCGGGAGACTGAACGTGGCAGGGAATGCTATCAGAAAGGGTTTTATGATTTTCAAGTATCAAGCTGTAATAAAGTGTCTTACCCTTGAGGTTGGAAGGGTCTTCCAAATCTTTTTCAGAGAATGGCTTAAAAGGCCAGGAAAAGCAGAACAAGGAAAAGGAAGAAACAGAGAAGCAGAATCCACTTTAATTCAATGAGGAGAAGGGAAAGGCAGAGATAGCTTATTTCTCAGTTGCTCAGGCCCCAGGAAATCTTGCATTGATAAAAGGGGTAAGATAGCTGAGAGCTGAAGGCTCCAGAGCAAATCAAACTTCATGATCTGCTTCATGATTTGTACTAAAAGCATCGATCTCACTTACTACCAAGAGAGTACAACCTACTCAGAATTTAGGGGTTGGGGGTGGGGGGGAGGTGGCTGGCACTTTGCATTTGAATGGTTGTCCTTCAGTTTTGGTCATCCTGCTTGACTGGGACAGATAGGGGAGAAACCTGAAAAACCAAAACCAAACCAAACCCCCTGCAACCATGAGTGGTAGTCACAAGTAGAGGCACCAAAGTGCAACTAACTGTCCTCTCACTACAGGGACCAGAACCGAGGCACGCCGGTGGGCAATCTCATCTTACTGAAGAAGCAGACACCGTTTCAACTGGCTGTCAACAGGCCTGTCCCAGAGGGACACTGCACCCCTGCTGCCTCTCCTGGGCTTCACAATTATGAAGATCTTCTGTTTTCAGTCCAGGAAATCTTACACCTCACGAAACTAAAGCATTTAATATTTACATAGCATCTCAGGTCCTCAATGGGGTTTATAGGCATAAGCTCATCCTCACAACATCCCTGTGAGGTAGGTACCATCGCTATTTTAACAATGACACAGTTTAGTGACTTGCCAATGGCCACAGAGGATCCAGTGGAGAAACAGATACAAAATTAGAGGAGCCTGGATCCTACTCCTGTGCTTATATTCATCAAGCTACCTTCATAAAAACACCCCTTTCTTATGTAACTGTTTAATCAAAACTGAAATTACTGGAAGTGTTTTCTGAGAGAAATGCTGCAATTTGTATTTGAGTAGTTTAATGGATCACTGATTCGAATTTGCTTTACCTTTAAAGAATTAAACTTTAAACGGGGAACTGACTGCTCTGAGCAAGCTTATCTTCTAGAACTACATGGCTTTGACAGAAAGGGATTTACCCAGGTAAACACCGGGGCTTTGAGGAGCGCCACACACTCTCAGGGAGACGACTGATTCCAACCCCTCTCTTTCAACTAACAGGATTTGGACACGCTGAGAAAAGAAGTTTCTCGTTCCTGAGGACAACGCTGAGCCCTTTATCGCTGAACAGTGAAACACAAACCTCTGGGCAATAGGTAGCAGACTCCAGCAGTAATTCAGTGAGGAGAATTAAGGCAGAAACGCACATGAAAGTGGAAGCTTCGTGTAGCACTAGTCCACTTCTCCCTGTCCATGTGTATCTGTGCTTTCAAGAAGGTCTGGAATTTCATGACCCAGCTAGATGGCCAGGCCTGCCAGCATCAAAAAAATCTAGGTGGACTAACAGAGAGTTCTTATGCCAACCTTGGAACTAGCGATGGCCACGGGAAGGAGCTGGCAAAATGGGAAAAGAACTACTTGATTTCTGGTCTCAGGCTGAAACACTGCAGCAAAAATCTGCTTTAGCAATACAAGTCTATTTGTTACAACTGTATCATGCAGCATTTGCAATTCAGTTTGAGTGGCTTTTTATTTCCCTTCAGAAAACAGGTGCATGTTCAGAACCATTATTCACTCTGCACAGTGAATGGAAAAATCAATGCAGTGATGCCATAAAAATTTCAGAGCACTACGTGGGGCCAGCTCTCAGTGGTCACTAAAAATGGTCTGTGAGTCTTTCCTATGGACCTGAATGAGCTTTTGCATCTAGATAGACAGCAACTGCATGTGCAGAGGATCACAGAAGGATTTATTTAAAATTTTTTTTAAAGGGATATAGAAGCCAAATAGAAGCAGACACCTGGAGAGCAGGAGTATGAATTAATAAATCTTCTTCCCAGAACCTTTTGCAACAATTTAATGGATGTGGCTAAAGCAGAGACATCTCAGTATGCACTCTTAAAAGGAATGTAAAATGGTATGGAAAGATCCCTGTCGAGTATATGAGAATGGAAGAAAAATTAAGAACCAAGAAAGGGAGAATGCCATCTAGCATAACATCAAGCAGGAAAATGACAAAACAACCTTACTAAGACAGTTTCCACTCAACACATAATATTATTTTTAAATGAGAGTTTTAAACAACCTTCAAAAGTAGTTTTCAAAAGTAAGTGTCCATACTTTACCAAGTCTTGATATTCAAAAGATGCTGGGAGTCTCTGCTTGCTACACACCCTGGGCCTGGTTATAGAAGTATCAGGTGTGCACATTACTTTGTCCTGAATACTAACTCAATTCATTAGTCACAAGAGGATTTAAAAATTTCTAAGTTAATTAATGTTTTTAAATAGTGAGCCAGATTTAGGATTAAAAGAAGTGACAGTTATAAAAGAAATAGTGACTGAGTAGATCAGTTATTCAGTCAGATCCAAAAAAGCTGAAGGTATTTGCTGTGATCTCTTTGAAGACTTTGGCCTAGATATTTGACATCGAGCACATCACGACAACAAAGTAGCAGCTCCTACTGCTGCCTGTGTTTCCAGGTGTTAATGCCCTTCATCTGAAAGCAAATAATAAAGGGATTTAGGAACTGATGCCCTATCCAAACTCAGAGACACTCCAGAAGCACTTTCAAAAACAGCAAAACCCAGGCAAAGTGAAAAAAGAGGCGTGGGGGCAGAGGGGGGTGGAATCAGCCACCAGAACAGTTTAGGATCTGCCAGGATCAGCTATCTTTTGCGCAAGTGAACACTCAAGAAATCATTTAAAGAGAAGCATTAAGAGTTTCAAGAAGAAATGGTGAGCAATACCCCCATTCTGAGATACTATGCAAATTATCTTAGAATAAAATACTATCTGGGAAGGTACGTTATATCTAACAAGCTTTATGGTCACTTTGGGATGTATAAATCTGCCCTAGCCCAGTTTTCACATAAATTAAAAGAGAAAAGTATGATGAAGTGATGGCTTTTTGGCCTTGTGGATCCATGCTTGAGACACGTATGGATTTAACTAAAAACATAAAAAAGCCTTAGATCACTTATAGCACAGAATTACACATTTATGTCTTTTTAAAAGTCTGGCTACTGTGACTAATTTTGAGATGAACAGCTGAAGAATGGCACAGAGTTGCAAACGTGATGCTATACATAGCCATAGAAAGGTGTGTGCTGTACATTTGATATAAATCCTTAAAACATCTGGGAAATCTTCAACAGCATCATCTAGCAGAGGTCTTAAACCTGAAGGGCGCACTTCTGCCTCCAGGTATTTCCACAGAAAGCAGTTTTACTAGTCAGGCAGCATTTGTGTTTGCTTCAGTCTTCTCTGGCCCATGACTGGAGACAAAGCAGCCCTCACTCTCGTATCCGTGCGCTGCTCCCCCTTGTTGGTCCCCTATACCCAGAGCACTGTATCCTGCTGTCACAGCAGCTAATGTGCTGGTATAAAGCACCGAGCAAGAGCAGAGCAGCTGGGAGGGCTCTGCAGAAGCAGAGCCAGATTCACCAAAACTATCAATCCCCCACGGCACCACACATCCCAGTTACCTTTCTGGACTGGAGTCAGACAAATATGGCCCTCGAAGAAAAGGGTTTGATGCCCCTGTGCTAGCATAATTGTTTTAGCTAATGCCCCAACTTTCAAGAGTCTGCCAGTAATTTACACCTTTTGAGTTGTTATTGCTTCAGCAAACAGTTCAGTGTAGAAATACATTGCAGTAGTTTGCAACCCAGGTACAAATCCAAACAGATACTGAAAGTAAAACTACACATGAACCTTGCGTTCAACACTCATTCCAAAATGACACGTCAACATGAAGGGCTGCAACAGGTACACAGCAGCTTAATGCCAACATCCTAAACCAACTCTGAAGAGTCAAATCTTGCCTTAAATTTCTAAAGTATATGAGCTTTTTTTTTTCTTTTAAATTAAGGCAATGAAATGGCTACAGTTCCTAAAGTTCATTTTAGGGGAACAAAAATATACACCTTTTTTTTTTTTCTCTGAACTTTAAGCAGCAGAACATAATGTAAAAACCCACATTGCATTAAACATGCAATAACAGGTTGATGTAGAAAAACAGAACTAGACACAAAGTTAAAATACCATTTGGTTTTTCTTCCCCACTGGAACACAAACGCAAACTTTAAGAGAGGAAAAATAAAGCTTAAAATCAGCTAAACTGTTCAAAGCTTCATATGTATCTGCACCACACTCTAACATGATTTTGGGGAGAAAAGAAATCTGTAGGTTTCTCTGACCATTCTTATTTAAACCAGTGCAGGAGGAAAGGCACTGCATTTATTTTTCGTTGTGCCCACATCTGTTTGCACACACATGGAAAAACAGAAATTCAAATGTTCTGCTCATTCTCTCCCACACACAACAGATTGCAGCTAACACATAATAGCAGAAGCTGATTCAAAGTTGACCTCTCCTATTCCATTGTGTTACGTTGAAACTTCCAGGCTCTCTAGAATCTGAGATGGCTGCAAAGAACCCAGAGACAGGTACAAGATTTAGTCAGCATTCAGCGTTTCTCAGTGCATTTTGCAGAAAGGGTCTAAATTAGGCATAGAGTTTTCTTGTTTATTTTACACAGAGAAGTCCACCAACATTTGCCATAAATTCTTCTAAACTCTTTAAGAAGGCCATCTTCTGCTTACGGTCCAGTGTAGGAGGAGTGCTGCTTGCAGTGAGCTTGTTGAAGGCATCTGCTAACCGCTGGTAAATGACTGGGTCTTGTTGAGTTGATAACAACGTTTCAACTAGCTCTGAATATTCAGCCTGCCAGACAAACAAGAATCGTATTAACTTCAAACAAGCCAACCACATACAACTTCTCTCATCAGGACAACATCCAGAATGGAGGTGGTGACAAAACTACTCACACCCCTCTGCCTGTGCTCCAGTCCCACTGACTTGGGTGCCAGAAGAAACTACAGTACCTCGGGACCAGATAAAGCCCTTCCCTGGGACCAGGTTTCTGCAGAGGGCTAGAGGAGCCTTTAGAGCTGGGCACAGTGCTTGGTGGTGCAGAGTAGGGCAATGACTTTAAAGACACACCCTTCCAAGTGCTTTCTGGCTCGTACTTAGCATAGACTTACTCCTGCAAACCACACTGCTCTTTCTTCATGGCTGCCCGTGTTCAGTGCATCATATAAACCATCTCTTCCCACAGGTTCTACCCTTTCTACATTCCCTTCCCTGGGACAGAGAGCTTTGGCTCCTTACCAAGCATTTCCTACTTACTCTTGTGCTTACTTGGACAGAATCAGAAGACAAGGTGGGTACATGTGGCTAAAAGGACACTGCCACGGGGCCCTCGGAGCAAGCTCAGGGTGACTACTGAGCTCTGTGAGGAAGGGTGAAGGACACAGGAGCCAGAATGGCAGTCCCCTCCATCCTGCTGGTGAAGGGCTTGGGTTGGGGTAGACACCACATGAAGTTGCCACCTGTGGCTGGTGTCACAGGGTCGTCTTGTCATACATAAGTCCCTCTTTGAGGGATGAAGGCTGCTGCCAAGAGAGAGGATCCACATGACAAAGGGGCTTAGGAACATCTTTGCCAAAGGCTTGCTGCTGAAGGCTTGCCAGCCTGGCAGGGAGGGCTTTTTTAAAGGGCACACTGGGGGATGGTGGTAACAACTTGTAGGTAAGTGAGAAGACAGAGACCAAGAGTAGTAAGAACACGAGGAAGTGTGATGGAGTTGATGAAACAGGTTGAAAGGAGGCCAGCCTCAGATGTTTGTGCAGAAATGCATTCAGCTTTGGAAACAAACTGGGAGAACTAGAGCTCCATGGGCAGACAGAGAGCTGCAACATCACTGCAGGCACTGAGATGTGGTGGGACAGGTGGCATGACTGGTGTGCTCTGATGGATGGACTTTTAGGGAAGAGGAGAGAAGATTCCCATTTGTGTGAAAGGGCAGCTCAAATTAAGGATACTTTTCTATGGAATGAGTGCAGCCAGCGCATTCTAGGGCAGGACTGACATTCAGAGACATCTAGTCAGGCCAGAGGCATGAACTGACAGAAACCTCCTGAAATGCAACAAGGACAAATGCAAAATCCCTGCAGGTGAACAGACTAACCCTCTGCAGTACACAGACTGGGAACTGACAGGCTGGGGAGCAGTTCTGCTGGATACACGACCTGAAGGTCCTGGTGAAGAGCAGACTAAGCAAGTCAGCAGTGTGCCTTATCAGCAGTGAGCACTAACAGCTGTATTTATTATCTCTGTCTTCACACAGTGCTTGTACATTAGACATGGAATACTGTGCCCAGTTTTGGACTCCTTAACACAAGAATGGTATTGATGAACTTCACTGAGTGCAGTCGTGGGCCACCAAGTCTGTCTGGCACGTGCTGAAAGCCATCAATTAAAAGGCTAATAAAGCATTCAGCAGACTGCTCAGAAAGGCTTTGGAATATCCATCTTGGAGGCTTTCAAGACAGTTGGAAAAACTTCAGAGCAACCTGATCTGAACTCAGTGCTGACCCCGTTTTGAGCAAGAGTTTGAACTAGAGACCTGAGGATCCCTTCCAACCCAAATGATTCCATGACTTGCCAGAGGCACAGCAGCTTAGCCACTCTCCAGTAACACTGACTGGTTTTCAGGGGGTGAGTTTAGTGCCATACCTGATGCAAACACACTAATGTGTAGAATGCTTCACCTGCTGCAGTTGTCATTTCTGTGTTGTGCTTCTGAAGTACCAGCATATCAAAGACCATCTGAAATCACAAACCAGAAGTAGTTATGGAGGCGTAAACCTAACTTACTACTTTACCAACACCTGCTACTGAACCTCATCTTCACTCCTGATAACAACAAAGAACATGCATTTACAGACATCCAAGGTTGGTTGTTCTGTTGCTTTTCTCTTTTTCACCTTAATTTGGGGAAGTATTGATGATTGGAAAGCCATGTTCTTTTGGCTGTTAAGCCAAGTCAAGTCTTGGCTCAACAGCACAAATTCACATCTCAAAGGACTGAAACATCATTGATTTGTGTGTGGTGTTCAGAGAGAAATGGCATCTCTCACATTTTTCTCCAAAAACTGCAGATACATCAGAAAAATAATTAAAAAGCACTTTTGCTTTTCTAAAAGAAATATAAAGATAAATAAAATTATTTAAGGGTTTTCTCATTCCCTGATGTATGCTTTTAATGAGCAATCCCCAGAAGTTGGAATGTCAGTTTGGTAAGGAAAACTGAAGTCTTCACAAAATCAGGAGATAAGCACACAAATTCCAGTTACTTTGTTCCCAGGGAGTAGGAACCACCTGGATGCTACCAGGTCACTCGAGAATTCGATGAGACAGAGTGGATGTTCCTAAAAGGAATGTGCACTGAACGTGGTACTGGATTGAGGAAACACACCATTAACTGGACAGGTCAGACAAACAGCATTTTATTTCTAGTTCCCCACTATGCCCCTTTTTTCTGCCTCTTGTTTTAGCACTCTACCCAGCCTCCAGCTCACACAATCCTGGAAGCTTTCTGTGCCACAGCTTTCATGGGAAATGGAACTGCTACAGTTTGGAATCAGGTTCATTCTGGAGCTTGTGCACAGAGCAGGGATAAACCGAAACTGCATTCTGAGTGCCTCAGTCTTTTGTAACTGGCAGTAACTCATCTTCTCCTGCTACACCTCCATCCTCCTTTCTACTCTCGTCCAATGTCTCCACAGTCCTTCATGCACTATTTCCTCTCAAACTGCCAGTTTTTTAGGCTGTCTTATGGTATGTGGGATCCTGATTAACCAGGTCAGATATGATCCATGGGTGTCCTCTCGACGCTACCTACATGCAAAAAACCAATCACTGCCACGAAACGCAGATGCCTTACCTTAAGAAAGTGCCTTGTTGCTAGAAAAAGGGTGGAATCTGTTTCTTGTGCTTTTGCACACTGTTCTGCTAAAGGTGTAACAGCCTCCAGGCAGAGCTGGCAAACCTCTGAACTCATTCTGATAACGGGCGTTAAAGAATCACAGTCAGATTTCAATTGAGTTGTGCTAAAACTTCCCAGCTGCATCACTAGAAAATATTTTAAATGCTTGTACGTTCCAAGATTTATTTTTATTATAAAGCTGTTGTTAAAAAAAATTAAAAAGAAATTGAATTAAAAAAATAGGGGTGGTGGTGGTGAAGAATTCCAAGTTTGTTGCCGCCTTTTATTAGCTACGTGCCCCAAGGTAACATAACCCTCTCTGACATAACATTTTCAGAAAGAGTCCCTTATGGTCAAGCTCATCTGTTTCTGACACGTGCCACAGATTAGTGAAAATGGTACTCCCATTATGAGAGGGAGAGCCCATTGGCACCCTGACAGGAAATGCTCTGGAGCCAGCCCAGTAGAACAGCAGCGATGTTTTGTGTTACCAGCTGAGAAACTAATTCAGGAATGGCTCTGGGATACCAGCTGAAGGCTTATGAAGTTACACACTCTGAAGTGAAGTAATGGAGGAGGCAGGAATGGCTGCCAGAAAAAACTTACATGTTAAACCACTTAAAGGCTGCATTCAAGTGACACGAGGCAGAGGAAATCCAGCTAACGCTACGATCTCAATAGACACGACAGTGACACTCCCCATTGTCAGAAAGCACAGAGTCAATTACTGATATTAATTAGAGGTGAAGGACTGACAGAAGAAGAAACAAAGATTAGATTTTTGACAGGTCTCACAAAAAGGAGCGCTGATTTTTAAACACTCCCAAGCTCTATAAAGGATACGATGACATTCCTAACTCCAGTGAGTACATTAGGCTCTTAAAGAGGTCCTCTGGAAGTTGTGGAATTTTCTCAGGGAATATCTCACAAATGAAAGTAATTAATTTGTAATATTGATTACACAGGGATGGAAACTGTGAAAAGAAAAACACGGAAATTTTAGAATCAATCATGTAAGTCTATTCTGACATCATTTCCAGCTGCACAAAGAGACAGGATTGGTACTTCCCACTGAAGAAGAAAAAATACCTTTAGCAGACAACTTCAAAGTTACTAGAATGGCTTCAACAGTATTAGCAAACACTGTGGTACAACAGAAAAAGATTGCTAAAGCTGAACAGCTGATGGTGGGAGTCTGGACTCTGCTCCATACAAATTCTAGGAGTTTTACCTCAGATGTGAGCAAGTCCAGTCCTGTGGGGTAAAAGCCTCATGAGCATTTGGAGCACAGCACAGGGGCTGCACATCCCTTGACTCAGCTTCATCTGAAACAGATGCAGCCCCCGGGCTCAGCCAGCGCTACCAGATGAGACAGGAGGGTAAGAGGGGACAACTGAGACAAGACTTTGGAAGTAGTTCCTGATTCAAAGTAAAATGTTACCACAGAGGAACCCAATGGAATTCCATTGCTTCATGTTCTACCCTTCCACTGACAAGCTGCTGATGTTTATGGTAAGAAAGGCAGCTGTATTGTGAAAGTTACATTAGATTTACTACTTCCTCCCAGATAATTTTTTTCTAAACTAACATCAGTGTTTATGGTTCCTACCACATTTCTGACACTGTCAGTAAAAGGATTTCACAAGCCACGTTTCCAGTTTGGCTAACTGTTGACCTGCACAGACTCATTTTTAAAAGGGAAGAAGTTTAGTTTAGGCCATTCAAATATACATTTTCTCAGTTTAGAATAATTCTTTTCAAACAGTATCTAGAACTACAGAAGTTTTTTACATTTTAAAAAGCCTAGAAAACTCAACTTCTGAAGGTGCAATGCATATAGGAATGAATTCTGGGAATTCATTACTGTAAAGCTTTCAGACTCTAGAAGCTGGGTGTAAACACATCCTTACCTTCAGCAGATCCTGGGACATCAGAGGCAGAACTAGATTAACCCCATATAAGACAACATCTGCTGCTGATACAGATCTATTTGTAGCTTGCCCAGGCTCATGTCCTCTAAATACTTCATCTGCAGAAAAGAAAACATGTTTTATATAAAGGAGGACTAAACATATTGAACAGAGAGTCCCATTTCTTTATAACAACATTTTTTAAAATAGTACCATCCCCCTCTCCCCAAACAAAAACATGAGGCACTGTATTAAAATAGCAGCTTAGTGAGTGGAGGCTGCCACATCACTCTATATTTATATTCATTAGGACTAAGCATTTCCTAACCACGTGTACCAGATGGCATGCTAAACCAGAACACTTCAGACTCTGTGAGGGCTCCCTTCCATTACAGAACACTGCACTTGTTTCTAGCCATAGCTGCTTCATGCCTGCATGCATAAATGGATAGAGAGGAAACATTGCAGCGTTTCAATCCTTTATGCTTACATGTATTTCATCCACACAGGGAAAAGTAAAAAGGGAGAGTTAATGAAGAAAATTCCTGCAGTTTAAGTGTTGCCAAGTATTCTCCAGTTACAGGTAAGACCTACATTTCCCATCAACTGGCAGTGACCTTACTTTCATTGACAATTCCTGCATTGAGTCAGCAACAGGAGGCAGACAACTTTCAATGCATTTGGTCTCTGGGCATTACACTTAGGTAGCATTCCCATTCCTTAGTTTTATGGTAAATATTCTACAGTGTTTTCCATGCAACTGACATCCCATGTCTGACCTCAAAGAGAATATGTTACATGGCACAGAGCTGTTCATTCAACAGACAAAGTCTAAACCTGGTTCTGTATATGTTGTGCACGCTGGACAAAAAACTAGACCAAGGCACTGAATTTCAGAGTACAAGGTTCTCTCTCCCAAGACCTACCTTGGAAAAGCAATGAGCAACACCAAAACCACCTAGGCAAGATTCAGTTTGTTACTGAGCATGTGGTTGGACTCGATGATCTTAAGGGTCTCTTCCAACCCAGGTGATTCTATGTTTTCTGTGCAAAGTGTATGGGACATCACAAGATCTGAACCATGCCAATGTGCTTCAGCTGATTCAAAAGCAACGCAGCACAGCTACGCTAGAGCTGGCAGAGCATATTTAGCACTACTGCAATTCTAAGTGTAAGTATACAGAAGAAAGTAACAGGCTGAGATACAGAAAGAATGCTTAACTACACCCATGTACCACAAAGCATGTTCTGTGAACCAGGAATACAGAAACCCCTCAAATGTGATGGAATTTTAACGAGCTCCAGATCTCACAAGGGTTGAATCTTGTACTAAAGAGACAATCCATCTGTCCTCTTGCAGTAATTTACTATTCTGACTTCTCTATGGGTTTTTTATTATGAAACTGCTGCTACTACATGTTCAGACTCGCAGCATTCAGATTTCCAGCCGTTTCATACATGCCTTATTTATTTTATGTGAGCAATAATAATTTCAGATGCTGGAATACTGTGAGAAGTCCTTTGCTACTGGCACATTAAATAGTAATTTCCATATCCTCATCTAATGAAGCCTGAACTTCTGTCTTCCCTTTATGAACAAGGGCCCCACAATGGTGCCTCTACGGGTTAGAACAGAAGTTATGGTTTAGCAGTTGAAAATTCTGTCAGACCTGTATCGCTGAAATCGATGAATTCTTTTGATAGAAGATTAGTGAGAAGCTCCATAATAAGGAGGAGATCCTGGTACTGGTCTTCTTCTGCTGTAACATCTATCCGTTGTCGACCTAGATTATTCTTGGAATACACCTGGAGCAGAGTTAGGCAGGCCTCATACAAGTTCATGGCTTTGGCCTACAAAACAACATTAGATAATAAGAAAACTTGTGTATGTTAAAAGTGACACATTTCATTGTAAGATGGGAGTTATTTGGTTGACAATGCCCCAAGATTTTAATTTCAGCTATATAACCACTTTTTGCAACAACTGCACTCAAAATCCTGAGGGAAGCACCCACCTTAGACAATAAGAACACTTACAGCCATGTACTGATGCGCTACCGGTTGAAAGAGCAGAACATCAACTGTCTCCAAAAAGACAAGAGTGGCCTGGGACAGGCTTGACGTATGTCACTAACCTCACAATCTAGACTGCCAACAAAACCCCCTGGGGACTCACTCCAGCCATGGAAGTTTGGAGCCACGATGCACTGTGTGTGCATACCCAGCCTGGAATAGGCAGGAACTCTTCTAGATGCAAAATCAAAATTAGCCACCAGCACAAAGATGTAAGTGTACTGCACTGACTGGTTTTACCTGTTAACTTCTTGGTACCTATTAATGCCTTGTTTAGGACCAAAGTGGTTTCTCTATGACATGCATTTGTCACATAAAACAGTGCTACAGTTCTCCTAGAACAGCCTTCAGAGGAGTTTGTGATGATGAAAACCAGGATGCAACATGGTCTCCACTCTTTTGCCCCCCATGCACAGTTAGACTAGTGCTGATCTGTGGTTAAGTTTATGGGTGTAAGAACAGTCTAGTCGTCCTGCTTTTAATCTTTCCAAGTGAATGTTTTGAAACAAAGGAATCCCTCTAACAGATATGACCATGTAGCATTTATTTCTCTACAGAATCTAAAAATCACTACATTTTACTTTGCTTGAGGTATGCATCACATACAGATATACAGTGCTCACACACACAGGCTTTTCCCCTCCTGGTTATATTTACCTCTCCAAGATAGCAAATTTGTTTATGTGCAACTTCAACAAAGACTTCTATTATGAGATTAACAGTCTCTGGTGTATTTTTGTACACTTCCATTAATCCAATGCAATTATTAAGGAAGTCCATTAGGAAGTTGAAGAGAATCGCTACGTTATCAATCTGGGTAGCCTCAGCAATGCCACAGAGTGCTTCTAACGTAGCAGTGATTTCCTGCTTCACTTCCTCCTCCTGGCAGATCTGCTGGAAGTTTTCTTGGTTTATCACATTCAAGAACCGCTGCTGAAGTGGCTGAAGAACCTTGAAATTTTTTAAGCAAAGTCACGTTAAAATAAACATACCATGTTAGGTGAAAGTAATTTAGCAAGCTCACGGGTTGCTTTTGGCACGGCAGTACAAGAATCAAACACTTCCAGTTTCCAAAGGCTCAATGATGTTATTATCTGTCAGGCTAATGTAAGTTGAAGTGGTAGTGATTAGTGATTCTCATTATCCATCATAACCTGCTGGCTGGTTTTCAAAGTGAACACTTCCCTAAATATTCCATGTTATTTTTTTAGTGCCTAAATAAATGACAGTGACTTTCTCTGGCTCACAGTATTTGATTCTCTTCCAAATTCAGTAGTAGGGGGAAAAATTGTTACAGCTCATTAAGAAAAGCATTAATGAAGATTTGTGTTCACAATTACCTTTGTCATATTATGATTCTCAATAGCACAATCCATCTCTCTTGTAATGAGCTGCTTTTGGGACCGATTTTGAAATGTCCATAAAAGTAGTTAAAACATTTTCCCCAATTACTCCCAGTGCATTGTAGTCTTACCTTCAATCACTAATTTCACAGGTTTGCTAATAAAAGCAAGTTTCTCTCAGAAGGCCAATGCTTTGCAAACTCAGGCAGTGCTTCCTGATCCCATTTCAGCCACTGTCTAGCAGCAGCACTTTTGGTATTAAACATCTGAGCTCTAATGGAGCCAGGGCACAAAAAGCTGGCCAAGGCTCTTCACTATGCACTGAATCACAGAACTGTGGGGTTTGGAAGTAACCTCCAGAGACCATCGGGTCCAACCCCCCTGCCAAAGCAGGTTCCCTAGGACAGGTCGCACAGGTCGGCGTCCAGATGGGTCTGGAATATCTCCAGAGATGGAGACTCCACCACCTCCCTGGGCAGCCTGTCCCAGGGCTCTGGCACCCTCACTGTGAAAGAGTTCTTCCATAACGGTGCATACCTTCCTAAGCTATGTTCCACATCACCTTTTGACTTACTGTCATTATCATGAAGTGAGTGACCAAATACTTTATAACACCACCAAATAAAATTAAAAGGAAGAAACAACACTAACATGTTCCAAGGCAAATTCTTAATCTGTTATAACAGCCAAGCATGCTACTGTACTGTCTGCTTCATGAATCCTCCAGCTAATTATTAGTTGCTTCTGTTTCTGATGTTTTAGATACAATTTTTGGCAGCTCATGGGTGCCATACAAACATTAACCTCCACAACCAGAATAATTTCTTTAAATTAACAATATTAGACGTTCCAAATCAAAAGATTCTATACAAGTTGATTGTGTATCACCATAAAATTCCCTGAATCAACTTATTTGTACCACTGGCTAAAATGACAGTAAAAGAAGCATCAAAATAGCTTACCTCTGTCCAGTATTGTTGCTTTGTTTCTGTATCCATATGAGCAAAACCTCCTAAAACTAAAGCTTTCATTAGTGTTCTCTGCACAGAACTGGACAAATAGTGAAGAGGAGGGCTTCGCCTTGCAAACTGTTTAGCTAAATTCCACCAGTTTTCACACTGAATAACTAAGTTTGCCCTAAAAGGGGGAAAAACAGCTTAATTAAAGGAAAGACTTCACAAAATTGTATGAGCAGAGCACTATCAGTTTCAGAAGATCTAAAAAAATGTTTTTAAAAATTCCTTTAAGGCTAAATTGCCTTTTGACTTTCATCTTATTAATGCCACACCTCCAAGATTTCTTACACACACGCTCTGAAAATGGCTTAATTCATATGGGAGAAAAGCAGGGAGGTGCTTTAGTTTTACACACACACACACACACACACACACACACACACACAGAGTTAATGGACATATTGCATGGATTAAAAGCTTAGTCTCATTATGTCATGATAAAATAAGCAGTTCGGTCCAAAACTACCTCCTGTGGGGTTTCATTTTTTTTTTAAAAAGAAAATTCCTTGAGCGTTTAAATCCTCAGAACTTCCCTTCAGCAGACTGTGAATGCACAGTGGCATGAATAGCTGCATGTCAATTCACAAAACTAAAGCATTTGTGAATTTCCTCCTTCAGTTTGTAATACCAAAGAAAACTTTGAAATTTGACTGAATCTGCCAAATCCTGGATTTAAAAAAATAATTTAGTATGTTTACAAAACATGTTGCATACTGGCTTAGCCAGTATCTGAACACTTATCCCAGAAGAACATCTTTGATGAAAATGATGACACAAAAATCCTTGCAACAAAGAGACCAGGGAGATCAGGGAGACCTTTCTCACTGTCTAAGAGTGAGGTACAAAGGGAAGGGGAGTGCATTTCTAAACAACAACAAAGATCAGGTTATGTTTTGTCAAATACAGGTCTCACTCCTCACTTTGTCAGAAAATTTGTATTAATTTTTTCCATTTACAGTATGCTATTGAAGTGGTTTGACTGACAGACACATCCATATGAAGTACCCTATATCTGGATTACTTTGGCCAGAAAAATTTAAAGGAAGCAAAAGGAATTTTTTGACTTCCAGAGATATAGCAACTTACCGCTCTCTCCTTTCCACTAACGTTACTAGCAGTTGTACAGTATCATTTGCAAGGTCCTGCTCTGAACTCCACACTGCCAGGTTACTGATCACTTTTTCTAAAAGGTAACCCACAATCCACTGGGAACCCTCTGTATCAGCACCAAATGCTGTACTAAATGGCAGACTTATCTATAAGAAAAGCATTAAAATGAGTGAGTTTTACAGAAGCCAGAACCCCAAAGTGTATGGTAATCATTGTCAGCAAATTCTTTTCAGGCTGTCACTTCTTCCCTACTTAAAACACACAAATGCTACATAGACAAAGGCAAAGAACACATGTAATAGAAAATCCTTTGCCAAATTTATCTTGTGATTTTAAGCACAACACCTAAAACAGAGTTTCAACCTCAATACGAAATCAGGTCTGAGTATATCTAGCTTATAATGCAAATGGAAGTTCAAAAGCTTTAAATGTTAAAAGAAAGATCCCAAAATCATCTCCCAAAACGGTTTCCATTAATTTATGATTAAATTCCTCAAAATTAAGTGACAGAAATTATCAGAAATAACCCTAACTGTTAATCCGGATTCAATCTTGTAAAAACTTCTTTTCATCACAGTTTTTCTGCACCTGCTTTCTGCAGACTGTTCCTGCAACCTATGCATCTTCTAGGAAAGACGTCACATTCTGGTCCTGGCACATTAAAATACGCTTCCCTGAAAAACTGCTGCTTCTCCTATTTTTTAAGTAAAAAAAAGTTTCTCAAGAGCAAAATCCAAGGATTTTGTAGCATTGTGCAGAGAGGCCTCCTGTGAGCACACCATTAACAGTTCTAACTTTAAACCTCATCATGTATACGTGACTGAGCGTAAGGTTTAAACAGAGGTTTCAATCACTTTCACATGCCAACACAAACTACATGTGTACATTTCCTGGACACTCTATTTTGTATCTTCACATTGTTTCTCATGTGGATCTCTTTTGTACATGCTGTCCAATTCTTCCCCAGCTGGTACCTTCATAAATTCTTATCTCTTCTGTTAAGTACAACTATTTACAGGTCTTTGGTATACCTATTTTTGTTAAGAAGGGGCCTCCTGAAGCGTTAGTATTCTTAGTTGCTTCAGTAGGAAAGGGAGGAGGAGACTTCCTTCTCACAAGTTAGGGTGGACACAACCTCCTCAGGATGGGTGGCCTCCGCCAGCTAGCTGGATTAGTTAGTTCAATAAGCAAAATCAAGATCAAGGTCTAATCATGATTAGTGCTTTCCAAACATGGTGAGAAGTTGCCCTTCACGAAGAACGCACCAACTGATATAATGATATATACAATGAGAATGGGGGCAGGAGAGAAAGTAGCGTGACATTAGCTGATGTATACTACTTTGTGATGGCGTTAAGTATCTAATTCAGAATCGTGACCATGTTACTTGCTAAGTCATCCATCAAGGGCAACCACTCTATTAGAGATGGGCTGCAAGATCTGATGGATAGCGAGAAGTAGCTCATAAAGCTGCTGTAGTCAGCGAGTTTCACCCACTACGCAGCCTGAGTGTGTGCTACACTGTTCTGCCATGGCAATGGCTACAAAAAAATAGCTCATGTTTGCACCAAAATGTGTAAGCAGCATCCCCTAAAAGTTCATATTTCTAATGAAAACAAAACATCCCAACATCAACTTCCAAACAAATTAAAAATAAACCACAACCCGCTTAACACTACAAATACTTCACACTGCACTTTAAAACAGCTACACTGACATCTGCATTCACAGGACAGTATTATTGCTAATACTCACCAATTAAATTCATAAGAGTTACATCCTTACCTGATCATACAGCTTTTCATCTACTAGGAGGTAAGTCTTTGCCCAGCGCTTGAGGAACCATACAATATCTTTGCCCATCTGGGGGCTCAGGAGGTGTGTGAGATTTGCCCTTATTGCTCTAGATTCTACTTCTGACACCCTTAAAATAGCAGATAACAACCTGCAGATTTAAAATATAATGAAGATGCTGAGACTGGCTTTTGGAGAAGCGGTGCAAGAACACAGGTAAGAACAGGGTATCACAAACTAGTTCAACTCTAATGAAGTAAAAAGCACCTGAATTTTTTGTGTCTTTAAATACAAGGATAGAGACAGGACAGACTGGTAAATATCTTTCAGAACGTCAGAATGCACATTAAAAGACAAGGTAATTATCAAAATTACTGCAACAAAGAATCCTCACAAGCATTCTGACATCCAGAGAACGATGACAAATGGACTATTACTCAGAGTGCTTGAAAAGCATTTTTGAAATAGTGACCAAGTGGGGCCTAATCTGCAGCTTTTGCAGTGTGGAGCATACAAAAGGACAGAGATGACCACCTATTTCTCTGGTTTTCATTACTGCAGAGAAACAGTCTGAAATAGGCAGTCAGCAGATGACTGTATTAATACAACCAGTCCATAAAACTACATTAAATATTAACTTTTGTAGTATATCAATTACATTTGCTAAGAATGTGACAGTGCATGAGGAATTCAGGAGTTCACAGTGGTCTATTTATTAAAGAAGTTTCAGTGCTACTGCCAGAGCCTCAAATCTCTCCTTATTTAGACGCGATTTTACTCCAACACCACTGAGATGCTGCCTCATGAAATCTTGTTTGGTGGCCACTTCTTGAAGCTGCCAGTAGTATCAGTGAGCAGCATTTAAACTTCTCAACATTAGGCACATCTCTGCTAAGAAAGGCCCATTTTTTTTCTAGTCTTTCACAGAAGACGAAGACGTGAAGCACACAAGTGATTTTGGGTTAAGAATCTTCCCTGTCAATTAAAAGGGGAATGCAATTTTCTGAAGCGTGAGGATTCAAACTGAGGAGTCTGTTGTGGGCTTCAGCCTTCTCACAAAGAGGGAATGGAAATCCCCCCTCCAGCTCTTTTTAGGTGCACATGTCACTATTACCCTTTAAGCAACAATTCCTCCCACAGCGAGAACTGAGTTTGCTGCCACTGCCTAGCTTGGGCAGTAACTCGTGTTCAGAGTAGATAAGCTCACTGATGTTCTCTAAAGTGCTTGAGCTGTACATGTGCTGAATAAATTACATAGTATATTATCTAAAGATTTTGATCTACCAACTCTTTAGTAACTTGAGTAATTTTAAGGATTTTCTGTAACAAACAGATCAAAGATGGGTTTTCAGAAGAGATATAAAAACATTTCTGTTTATTTCAAAGACAGGTTTGTGTTCTCTGCTAAGACTATTAGGTCAATCTAATAATTTCAGCCTTCCCATCTTGACTCATTTTTATCTGTTTCGATGCCTTACTCTCATTTTTCTTCTCACTCTTCTCCTGGTTCACCTTGATTTGAAATACCACCTGTATTTATCCTGCCTTTCATTAACCCTAAAAAAAATTAAAAAGTAATCCCCTCTTTTCTGTGTTTTCTTAATCTCTTTTGTGGAGCTGCCTTAACATGTCTGTTATACAGCCATTTGTACAAATTCCTTGTCATTACATTAACACTAGTTAAAGATACATTTCCAATATTCAGTGTTTACATATTGCTTTCTTTTTTAACTGTTCAAATTCACTGATGCCCAGACACATTCTCACTTTTTCTCTCTGAAAAAGCATTTAACACTCAGTAGCACAGGATGCATCCTTACCTAATTACAGAATCGGTTCTGTTGTACCCTGGGATGGAAGAGGCCTTTTCTCCTGGAGATCCCAGAATCTGAAGTGTTGTATTGATGTCAACCTCAGCTGAATGTTTAATGGAATATTCCATTACTTCTGGAGGTATTAGCGGAGTCTCTCCCTGAGTATCATTAGCCAAGAGGTAGCCTTACATTAAAAAAGAAAGAGTGATCACAACTTTCTACCCTAGGTTAACTTAATGGCTTTTCCATTTGAGAATCCAGAATCAGGTGTTTGTACAAACCCTTACTAACACTGCTTAAATGCCTACAAGTTAACTTCAGAATCCTTAAAGTCAGTCCATGGAGAAGAAACTAAAACAAGAAGAAACCAAAGCTGGAAAAGAAAACACCAACTTTTAAACAAACAACAACAACAACAATAAAAAAAACCCCAAGCTCTGCTTCATGTAGAAGTACTACAGTCAATGTAACTGCTGAAGGGGGAAAAAAGAAACCCAAGCCATCATTTTGCTGTCACTTTTTTCTCCTTGACAAAAAAAGCCTTGACGTTACTTTTTCCCTACAGGTCCACCTAATTTGGGTCTTCTGTTCTGCTACCATTACAAATCTGTTAGAGGCACCAAGTACATGTGCTATAATAAAGGTTCTCCTTGCAAAGCAACTACAGATCAGGTGAAACATGACTTCTTATACAAGTCTGATGTCCAGATAATGAATATTAATTCCAGCTTTAGTCATAGTTTTCAATGTCTGATCTTATAGTCATCTGTGAGCTACAAACAAAAAACTCCATTCAAAGGTGATACAAATATTATAAACAGATTCATGTCACTGTCTGAGAGCGACTAAACCATCAGATGTTCAAAAAGATCCCACAAAATATTTGGTAAAGCATACACTTCTTCTAACAAAGTACAGACCCTTCACTGTTGTTACATTTTGCAAACAGATGTAGGATAGTTCCATCTAAAAATCAAAACAGTCCTAAATTCAAGTTCCCTGAAAAATAACAAAATGCCAGGACATGGATCAACAGCACTGAGAGAGTCTGGAACCTGATTGATTCTTTGCCACCACTGAGTAATACCATTATTCTGGTCTCATGTGCCCCCAGACAATACAACCCACACCGTGAACAGACTAATTTCTCAAGTAGGCTGACTGATAACACATATCAAAAAAGTCGGTGAGAAAATTAGTTAGGGGAATTTCCAAAGGACATTATGTAAAGATTGATTAATGCTTTAAAGATAATGATTATGTTACTCAAGGCAGATGAAAGTGAAACAGATTTTGTGAGTAATGTATGTAAGATGAAAGCATCATAAGGGATAACATTCATAGTCAGTTAAGAGCAGTTAATATACAGGGTTGGTGGTTGTTGGGTTTTTTCTTGAGGGCTTCCAGCTACAAAAAGAATACCAGGATAAGTACTATTTAAAATACTATTTAAAGCTGTTCACTAACCTGTGACTAAAATAAGCCAATGAATATCCTCATACAGGTCATCAAGCACTTTATTGTCAATCGAGCCTGATGCTGGTGAGGCGAGTAACTGCTGCTGCTGTCTTTGCAACTGCCCATGGAGCCTTGTCACTCGGTCTTCTAATAAACTGCAGACATAAAAAATAAAGTAACTCACTGTTTTTAAATTGTTTCAGCAAAGTCCAGCTTTTCCTATGTAATGGCTTTATTGGTTTGCCTTTTTTCCCCCCCCCCACTTTTGTACCTTGTAAGAAGAGGTATACAGTGTTCTGCAGCAATTCTCCCCAGCATGCCTACGCTGGCCAGCTGGTCACAGAACTGGTCTCTGTCATCTTCCTGCAGTTCACTTATTTCTTCTTCTTCCCGAGAGGCCACACCATTGGCAGTCTTTGGTTATTTCAACAGAATTAGAAGCAACCAGTTAGTGTTACAGCTGTTAAATGTTACCATCACAACTCCCTGCCTTATTTTTGCTTTTCCTTTCAAGGTTTTTTTTACACAGATGAACCACAAACTCGCACTAAATTAGGTACAGAGGAATTAAAGGAGTAAACATGGCTTCTTATTGTTTTAAAATCAGTATTTCACAAACTCATGAGCAAAACGTTGCATTCAGTGAACTGCATATTGCTACCGTTTCCAACAGCGCTCCCCAGAGCCACGGCTGTCAGGAATCACGGGTAGGAGTTATGAAAACTGAGACTTGTTATTAATAGGAGGAGCAGAGGCTGGATTATAGCAAAGCAGCTTCTTTACACCGCAGGGTATATAAATCAGCTCTGTGATGCATCCACTGCTACAACTGTGATATAAAGCACTGAATAACCCTGGCTTACCGAGATGGTCTGCAAACCCAGTGGTCATATATATATCTAGCAGACCAAGAACCATTTTAAATACTGGAACTTGCATGCTCTCCCCTATTCTTAGGCAATTGAGACATTGTTCTCAGTTGCTTAAGATCTTACATAAGTCACATAATGAAAATAATCTTTCATTAAAGATTTTCCATAACCCTGAGGGGAAACAGTTTTAAAAACTAGATGGAAAACAGAAGACTAATAATCATCATCATCATCATCTCAGTTTTATTTCTTGCTGATGCAGAAGTTGAACTGTTTCATTTCTCAAAGCTTATCTTGGTTGCATTATAAAACTACTTAATAATCAGACCTCATTCCTTGAAGAGATGAGCCATGATATGTAGACACCAAGTATCAATGTTAGAACTGTTTTTAAAAAATTTTAGAGGGTCATAAAATTTACAGAACTAACAAAGTAAAATACAAGTGACAGAGAAAGCCATCAATCTGCTTTGTTTCAATAATGCTCTGGAAAACTGAATCCTCACACAACTCCTTATCCTAAGTGCTTTTAACCCATCTTTACTTTATGTAACCCAGCAAATCATTCTCTTTTGGCAACTTCAAAGCTGCAGCTGTTTACTGAAGGGTGAGCCCCTGCTCTCAAAGCAGAGACTGAAAGTTCCTGTTACTGCTTTGATATTGAACATGAAGCATTCTAAAATGCCAGCTGTGGCTTTTAAAAGGTTACCCATGGGATAAATGACTTATCTCACAGAATGACATGAATTAACCTGTGTATACAAGTTATGTCAAGACCGCCTGATATGAATTCGAAGTTCTCTTGTGAAATATTTCTCTCTGTTTTGGCACTGTTATTACCATCTGTTACATATTGAGAGAGCAGAATTAAGTTTTATATGGTGCTTTTCAGAATGAGGCATCTCTGAGGTCTGTGCACAGCATCAAATCAAAGCTATTTTTATAAAGTTATTGAATTGAATCTATGCAATAATTAATTAATCCAACATCTACATCCAGCTTTCTGTATGAGAATCTGGTTTAGTCAGATCCAGATTCCTGGCAAGGAGACTAATCTGCTTTCTTTCTCAATGGTTCGAGGTACCTGAGGTATCTTTTAGGTTTTCTCTACAACAGTCACCTCAAATTGAATTGAGAATTCATTTGATCCAGAAGAACTGACCCACATAATATTGCAAGTTTCTCCTTGTCAGAGCATAGCCATTAAATATTTTTTTCAGATATTTATGCATGTCAATTATACTTCAGAAGTATACATTGAAGATAATGTATGGGAAGTAATAACTGCATAAAAGGCTTCCTATTTTGTTGGGGATTTTAACTAGGACCACAGTCCAGTGACAGATGGTCAAAAATTTAGTTACTCAGTCTGTGGGAAGAACAGCAAGATGCACATTGATTTCAGTAACAGATTTACTTTCTTTTTTTTTTTTAAAAAAAAAAGTAATTTCCAACTTGGATTCCTTTATTTTGTCTTCAGAATGAGAAAAAGACTGGAAAACGACCACTGCATAACAAATACAGCAAAGTTTCCAAAGTCACAAATAGTAATTCTATATTGGCTCTCTTGAGGTACATAATACAGTACACATCAAAAGACAAATTACTATATACCATCACCAAGAGCTATGGGAATGAGGGCTTACCAAATTCCTTGTACCATCAGGTGCAGCTAGGTGGCACTGAATGTAGGAATTGAAGACCTGAACAGCATGCTGGGTAAAGAAACCTTTATGGAAATGTTTGTCATCTTGTACCAAAGTAAGCCAAGATTCCAGCAACTTATCATATGCTTCCATGTACACCATGTCATCTTTGTCAAGCTGTAAAAGATAAAAGAAACAAAAATCTTATTCCTAAACTAAACCAGAGGAACATACTTATTATTATTATTTAACAGGTATTCTTCTGATGTTGAAACAATTTAAAATAAAAAACAACACAAAAACCAAAAAACCAGTCACAAAACCCATCTAAGGAAAGCCAAGAAAATATCAGAGTGAGCTGAAGTAACTCATCAAAAAGGTCCGTGCAGATTTCATGCTTGCTAGGCTTTAGAAAACTGTCTAAGGGTTTAGCTATTTCTCTTCATCTGATGTTCAAAACCAAAACAGTCTTAAATTAAGACTTCAATGTCTAATTACCTAGATACAGGAGGTAGTGAGCTTTTACTCCAGAGACACCAAGCATCTCAGATCTTATTAGTGATAGGAAAGAGCTGAACCATTTATTTTCAATTAAACAAATACAGAACATTTGCATACAGATTTACATGTATTCCATTATTTCTGAAATAGAGACAAAAGATGGCAGTTCTCTGTTCCAGAGGAAATCACTGTAAGATCTCAGGCATTCAAGAAACCGTGCTACGGGCAGCCAGTTTGGATGACAACACTGAATGTCTCATTCCGTGAGCCAACAAACAAAAAACTAGGAGCACACAGAATAAGTCTGCACCTAGTGCACTTAGAGCATTTTAACTGATGCTTCATGGCTTTAGTTATTCATATGTATTTCTATGTAGTATGTTATTTCCTTTTGCAACTTACATATCTGAAACACAAAGTTCTGGGTTACAGCCAAACTAAAGAACCCGGCTAGCAAAGAGGTTATTCCTTTTAAAAAGCCTTTTAAATGTACCTATCAACTTTCTGATTTGATGCAAAATTTGAACTTTAGTAAATACATCCAACTTCCAATAACTTAAGTGTGACTGTATGGATAAGCATGCTGCTAAAGCAGAACTTTCTTTCCTCTAAGAAGTCTTCCCAAGTTTTAACCAACTGGATCGCTCACCAGAGTTACTTTAAGATAACACAGCTTAGTAAACTGATTCCTTGATGAAATAAAGAAATATCAAGGCCTTAATCATGCTCCAGAGAGAAGAATTTCTGACTTTCAGTGAAGTTACAAACACGTCTGGATGAACAGGCAAGGAAAAGAAAACACTGGATGGATGACTGACTAAGAGAGAAAACTGATATCACGTTGGAAGCATTTCAAGATAACTTCACAGCAACATTGTGTAACTGCAAAGTGGTCATATTTACAGAAGTTAAAATATGGGACACGCTGATGCAAGTGTAAAAACAAAAGCTGAAGATGACTAGGAGTGAGGCAAAACTCTATTCAACACTTACATAAGCCACAAATTTAGGACAGACATCACAGCATGTCTTTTAAAAACTGGCTAAAGGACACCTGAATTCACAGGCAGCCATTCAATCTCAAAACATTATGACACATAAGTGTGTGTACACCTATAACTTCTTTTGGTCATAAAGGAACCTTACTAAAAATTCCCAATCCTTATTTCACATTAGTTACAGCTGGGCTACCGAAGATGTTGTACAGGTAAACTAAGGGACATGTAGACTGGGGAGCTGAATTGTTTTGATAGATCCTAGAGAAGCAGTGGCAGAGCCTAGTTGAGAGCTTGTACCTTCAGGCGAGGCAAGATACAACCAGTAAAGTCAAAGCAAAGATGCTTAACTTCTCTAATGCAGGCAACAAAAAATTGATACTTGTTCCTCCACAGCTTGCTGACCCTCTGAAAAAATAACACCTCTAAAATTTGTCAAGCCAGCAGCAAGCTGGAGAGAGCTGAACACACAGGGAGGACCAATTTCAGAATGATCTCTTCCATCACACAATATTAAAAAAAAAATAATCATTAAATAGGAAGAGAGCATGAAGATTAATTTTGAGAAAGATATGCCTTTGCTATCATTTCTATTTCTATTTGACTTTTCATCCAACATCCTGTTCATGTGCTTCACTCATTCAGATGGACTATCTGATTTCTGTTTCCGGATAAGCACTACGTCTCGAGCGAGGGGAAGCACAGCTGTGGACAAGCTTCTTCTCTCAGACCCAGGGCTATTAAAGGAAGAGATTACAGGTCCAACTTGCACCATAAACTAACCCCCAGCATTGCTGAAGCTTACTGCCTACCACCAGTGTAGCTGTTCAGGCAAACGTTTCAACTTCCTTCAGCCCATCTCCCCAACTCCAACAGGCAGGTTTAATGTAACACACCATTTGAACAAGGTGTTTCGATTGTGGGGTTTTCCCCCCTTGGATGAAAATCAGCATTAGCTACCTTGAAGTGATTTGCATATTATGGTTCAGGACCTCCCAATTTTGACAGTTTCCATAGCAGTTTTTCAGCTAACTAGATTCCTTGCAACTGATGGTGTTTCTGCAACATTCACATGGGTTGCTCTGCCAGCATATTAAGTGGCAGAAATATGGGCAAAGCAGCTTTTCCAGCCAGCAAAGCCTAAGGAGTACACCTGCCTGCATTCTGCTGCACTTCCACATTTCTACAACGTTCCAGGAATATTAGCTGAGGACTCCACTAAGCCAAACACATATGGTATTTATCTATCAAAGCTCTTAATTAGACAGTGCATGAGCTCAAAGAAGGCGTCACTACAAACAGTCTAAGCAAGAAGCTTGGGGAACACAAGCCAAGAGATTGTTTTCAGGGATGCAAAGGATATTTCTACAGACAGAGAGTCATTATGTCACCTGGATTAGGTAAGCAGTAAACTTAAAAGTCTCAGCAGCATGTCTTATTGCTGACAGTGTTAAGGTGTGAGCTGTGTTTTTTTAATGGCCCATCACCACAGAATTCTGTATCATGCCTGGAAATCAGAGAAACAGGGTGGAAGCATAACTTTTGTCTTCCTACACAAAGAGGAGGAGATTCAAGGCAAGTGAGAAAATTCTATCTTAAAACAACCAGCCTTGCATTCTCTTTGTGATGTTACTGAATCTAAGAAAATTTAATACTGAAAAGCCTTTTTTCTTTTTTTCAGCACAAACTACAGGATTCTGCAAGCGTAGGCTTGTCGGCCTTGTTACGTGTAGGCCACAGTTACTAGACATACTTGGCCAATCATTGGAAAACCAAACTTTGTACCAGATAAGAGTACAAGCTATTGTAAGCTTTTGCTGAGAGATGAAGTGTTTTGAATGGTGGTGTCTTGAACACTATTTTCATATTGCATTCTCTAGCTCTCAAGCAACCAGAGGCTAATTGAATAAACAACCGCTTCGGTCTCTTTAATTTAAATGATAAGTGTCTATGGTTTTGCTGAATCTTTTTTGTAAGAGCTTCAGGAGAACATACATTAAACAGTCTAGCAGAAAATCACAGAATCATAGGGGTTGGAAGGGACCTGGAGAGATCACTGGGTCCAACCCCCCTGCCAAAGCAGGCTCCCTAGTTCATAATGCACAGATAGGCATCTCAAAAGCAGGGCAAGTTTTGACCAAAAAGATTTGGAAAGCAACTGTATTTTAGATTCTAAAGTTAAACCACAATTTTGTGATTAAGATATGAGCACTCTTGAAAGTTTAATTGAGCACTTGGCCAAATGTAAGACATCTTAACCTTGGAGCAAAGACATGAACTAATGCTCTGCAATGAACACTAATTAACACACCTGAGATCTCTGGTAAAGAAACATATCCATCAACTTTATAGCTAAATACTTCTGGCACTATTTTCAAACTCAGGTAATGGAGTTGAGTCAATATAGGAAAACTGGTAAAAATTCATACTTTATCATGATAACAGGGGAAAACTGGTTAATATCTTGATAGCCTCATTTTAAATTGAAAGCTACTCCACATACATAGCTCACGTGGAAGATTATTCACCTTAATTCTCACAGGCTTTTTTACTTAAGCTATGTCTCCTTAGTTGCTGGGGGTTTTTTAATGCAGTTTTTATAAGCAGAAGACTTAAGACCATCCCAACTGCTCTTCAATGTTGCAACCTAAGTTTGAAAGAAGTAAACGAACAGAAAAAAATCCTCAGAATTCCTGTGCTAAATTTGTACACAGAATTATCATCTGAACTGTGTCAGCAATGAAGGGATGATCTGGACAGAGCAGAAGTATGCAGTCAACAACAGATCTTAACAGCTACATTCACTTAAAACAGAAGTTCCTGACTCTGAACTTTTGACAGCAGTTAAGTTTCAACCTGTCCACATGTTCATGTAGTCATTTTAAGCTTTCAGGAACATAGCTCATTCATTATCACAAGTTTTCAGAGATGTCCAGTAGAGCAAGTCAGCAATAAAGACCAGTATTTTTTAATGAATCCATTTTTTAAAAAACAAAAATATGAGATAAGGGCTTTAAATAAAACCTGAAGTCTGAAAGATGCACTCAGCGTGTAATTGAGCTCATTATGTTGTTTGAAATAAAATCTTCTTGGATGTGATTTTACAAACATGTAGGATAAACCCACCAAATTCACAACAGTCACTTATGCTTATCACAAATAGAGAGAAAGAATTAAAAAAAAAGACTACCTACTATTTGAAAGCAGATACTTACCACTTCTTCCAAGGCAGCACTTCGCCCAAAAGAACAAGTGAGGTGTGCGAGGCAGTTAACAAATGAAGAGAAAAGTTCGTTTGGAATGGCAGTTAAAATATTGCGAGGAAAGACAGTTATCAGGTTGCTGATAATACTGGAAATTCCCACTGCTTCAGAGTCTTCTATTTCAATTCTACGGAGAGAAATGCCAGTTAGGTTTGTTGCCATGAAGAAAAACGCCCAAAGTGCATTGATTTTGCTGATACATTTTCAATCAATAAATCTATTTCATACCACTTAAGCACCACATACTTTAAACCGCCTTTAAGCACAAATTATACCCCAAAATAAGCAAGTCATACCAGTTCTCCATACAGATACACTACGCTCCAAACCAAAGATGCCATCTAAATTTAGAGAGCAGGCATACATACCCATTGATAGTATTCAGTAATCCCTCAATGAAGTGTGCCAGGTAATCAACTTGTGAGCCTTCATCAGGAAAGACTGGCCCGTGCAGAGACGCCAGCTGTGCCAGGCACTGTAATGAGTCTTGGGCCATATCTGTATCTTCTCTGATTTTTCGATGTACCTTTCAGTGAGTGAGATGGTTAATAATACACGGAAAATAGGGTGTTCTTACAACAGTCACATGGCTCTCAACCCAAAAGAGCACACACCAAAAAAAGCTTACTCTAACTTCCATTCAGTCTGAAGCACAAGGGTTTCTACCACTATCGAAACCGTAGTAAATGTCAAGATCGTGACTCAGCTCACAAAATCGCAAGCCTTGAATTAACTCACTGAAACTAACGTTTAGTTAAGTCTCACCTACATGTTGAAAATTGAACTGTCTACTGAATGTTATGTCTTAAAGGGAGAAACAGATGCCAGCCAGTCAGACATACTGCTCCTTCTAAAAACAGCAATAATGACAGTCATCTCTATTATGCTAACTATGCCTAGGCTACGGAGTCTTGCTAAAGTTAGTCAACAAGTTCAATCAAGATTATACAGATGCTTCTTCAGCAGAGGTAAACACTGAAGACACATACAAAAATGAATGCATCACTTCCTTGGCAACACCCTTAACATTGTACAAGGCCAACAATAATCTTGCCACATTTCTGTGAACTGTTATGTCATCGCTTCTGCTGGCAAGACAGTCTAGATTCAAATCTTCTAATATATCAGTAATCACATTCTCACAAACATACTTGAATTAACAAGCATGGATTTTAGGAATTTTCTTGGGCTTACAGCTCATATTTTTTCACCTAAGATCTAGTGAATAACTAAACAGAGGTTCGCATTTTCATCCAGAAGTCAATTTAGCTAAAATTATTTCAACAACATTATACACAAAAGTACAGTAAAAACACTGGCCATTTCTCTGTGGCATTACAGTTAGAACTTTACCCAACTTATAACTAGTTGGATTAGCTGCACAGTTAATCTCTGAAAGATCAAACTATCAGGAGAAAACAACCCCTGCAACAGAAATACCCCTCCTAATACATGTCCCACACTAGGCTGAGTTTAGAAGTGAGGGCTCTCCCTTTAACATTGCAGCCCTGCCAGCTTTTGCAAGGTTATTAAAATTTCTTAGATCAGACAGAAATGAATATAAACTACTACCATTCACTGACATTGCTTCAAATAGGAAATTAATACTACAAGCCTCAACCATTGCTAATCAGGAATCTAAACCTATACTGCCCTGGCTAGCATTCATTCAAAAATGATCAAGTATAGGCGGGTTTTAGTTTCTATTAAGCAAAACATGAATGTAATAAAACAATTCTGCCTGTTATTCAAAGCATTCTTACCATGAATAAGTAACTGTAAACCAACCAAAGAAACAGATATCTAACTGACAACTTCATGCTATTAAGCGAGGAAGGGTTAACATGCAAGCCAAAAAGTTATTTGCATGTGGAGGTTCACAGCTGACAGTAGCAACTGTCTGGATAGTCCAGACAGCTGTTCAGATTGTGTGTAGTTGCTAAGAGTTCTGCCAGTGATTTTTTTCACCTTTTCAAAACTGCTGGAAGAGATAAACTTGCAGTCAAAAAAATTAAAGTCCAGTTTAGCAAAAAAATCCTCTGAAGACATGTATCCAAGCACGTATCAGACAGCTCTCAAGCAGCGCTGGAGAGTTACATTTACTCCGTCTAATAATAGCTTCGTCCAAGTTTTGAGCACATTATTTCTCCGTTTGCAAAATTGAAAATAGCCCGAGAATGCTGAATTCTCAGGTCCCCAGAGACGTAACAGAAGATAAAATAGTATAGTGAACGAATTTATAAGCCAGCGTATGTTGCTGCTGCAGTCACTCCTAGCTGAGCACAGACTACAAACTCCACCCAACAACAGCAGAAAGACAAAAATACAATTTTATCCAGTTTAAAATCACTGCTGTATTTTAAGCTATAGAATCAAACATCACATTTCCCTATTCCAACTCTACGTCTTCCCCATCCCTCAATCTATTTTAACTTGTTTGGATTTACATCATGCAAAGGAAAGAGATGCAGAATTCTGTGTGCTGCAGCTGCTAGAAAACGGCAATTACATTACTCATTTTCAGTTGTTCTGCTGACCAAAAGCCTTAAGGTTAGCAAACACATACTGCTTATTTGATCTTTTTCCAGAGCTATTACACCTTATCTGAAAGACATTCACTACGGCTGCTCACCAGGCTTGGTGTTGTCTGGTGAATACATATCCAAAAGTATTGAGTGTATAAAAGTTTAGATGGCTATGCAGCTTTTGGTTTTGTTAATGGTCACACAATTATATGCAAAATACATTTTCAGTAACCTAGGAGAAAACACAATCCTTCTGTTTGTTTTGATAAGGCAAGCTGAAGTTAAGAGAATCGGTCCTACCTGCTGCAAAAGGAGGAGTCCAACAATACAGTTTTAGAACAGGAAGGAGCTGCTTTCCCTGTGGTCTGTACTATGAAAGTTGAAGAGAGAAACTTACTGTAAAGAAAAGCTCCATAACTCTGCTGTCCAGGAGGGTCTCGCGCCAGGATTCTGTTGGCTTTAGCATCACATTTTGTGAGGATTCAAACATAGCTATATAATGTCTGCCCAGTTATCTGGTGTCAAGGTCAACAATAACATTCCTACTTGGCTTTAAAAAAATCCTAGATACAACAGGATCCATTCAGAAAGAATGTAATGGAAACAAACTTTAAGCCTCTTCACATACACAGCATAATTCATGCATGAAGCCAAGGAATAAAAGGTATTAAGTATTGAAAAAAAGAATGCCCCAGGAATGTTAGATAACAGTTTGATCATAATTATGAGACATACCATAGTGATACGATCACTTTGATAACCAGGGTGTCTAATGTGGAACAGCGAGAAGGGAAAAAAGCAACCGCAATTAACAGGTGTTAAAATTTATGCAAAATGGGAAATCATTTTCTAAAAAATTTTCCTGGCAGCTTTTAAAAAGGCTTTATGATCGCTAAAGATAGCTCATTGAAATCTATAGCCTATTTTTCTAAATAGCCAAATATGCCTCGCAGAATGCAGGTATGTCAGCCCCGCATTAATCCACATTTTTAAATCACACCGTGAAGAACAAAAGCAAAGGGCACCGCAAGGCACCGCCACACGAAAAACGCGGCCGCAAGAGCCACGCAGGAAGGACGTGCACACCGTGAAGCCACGATTTCGTGGCACTCACTTCTTAGCATGGGTTTTGGCACAACTTAATTTACAGAATTCTGCAAATGCCCTGGGTACAGCAGAGAGAGGTGAGCGAAGCAGCGGGCTGCAGTACTCGTCAGTCTGATCGCACAGAACGGCGCTCAAAGGTTTTAGAAAGCGCTTCCTTCTGCAACACCCCCCAGTCCAAGTAGCACTAAAACTGTTCTAACTCAGCAACTTATGTTTTCATTTATCTGTTTTAAATCCTTCTTCCTCTACTGTGATCCCTTTTCTAACCCAACCATCACAATAATTAACCGCATGCTCAGCAGCATGTAACATACTTATCGGTAATGAGCTGCGTTAACTTTTGCACTGTAAGTCATCAGGGACTAGGAAAACATCAACAACCTGTTTGTATATCTAGAAGAAAATAAATTTCACAACAGTATCATTCAAAAAAGCAGCCCCCCTCAACTTTTGATGGGTTTTGTTTAAGAGGGCAATACAAAAAATGAGCATCGAGTTTAATATGAAGAACTGTGGCACAAGGCAGGGTACAGGGTTTTTGGATTATTTACACTTGTCTTCTGAGTTCTGCCAAAGCCAGGAATTCCTAACAACACTGTGCAGAACCACATTCCAAAAAAGCGACTTTTTCCATGGCACAGCACCAAGTGGACCTTCCCTGGTGGTTTGTGTCCAGAACTGCTGTCAGCATGTTATAATGCATAAAATCTATGAAGGATTTTCATGTTAGTGCAAGCCAAAACCAGTTTCACCATTTTCAACATTACCAGTGTCTGCTGAACCACACCAGATCTGCACTATATCAGATGGGGAAAAACTAAAAATCACAGAATTACCTATTTTGCTTTCATCTGAAATACAGATGTCATTTAAGTGAGCAAAAATGCTTCAGTTCTCTAAATAATAAAAAAAAGGCATGAAATTATCTCATGCAAGCATCCTTCATAAGAAGTAGTATTACAAATTAGAACCATTTTTTCCTGGCAAATTAAACTGTACTTTTTTCCCCTTTACATTTGGAGCATTTTAGAAAAAAACCCAGCATTTTAGAATTGTTTACTAACAACACTGTCCTTTGCTCTAACACTCCAATAAACAACAGGCTAGGAAATACACTGATATCAAGATTAACATGGATACACTATCAAACTCTGAAAATCACTAGGTTGAGTGTACAGAGGGGACCAGCTATGTAACATTTTTCACGTGGAATGAAAGAAGGGCTAGTTTGCTGTCACTATTTTAACAAGCCTCAGTATTTAGCAGCCCTATCCTGTTATTTTTAGTACTGTTTCTCACGCTAATGGACTGATGACACATCTGACAATAGCAGATTTGTGGGCAAAATAATCACTGAACAATACAAGTTACGCCTGCACCTATCATGGACTCCTTACACCCATTTTCCATCACATATGATATGTAGGCAAACATTAGCATAAGGTGTTTGTGGAAATGCTTGTTGGCATGAAATTATTCAACTTAATCTGTGCTATGGTCCAGCCCTATTAACAGCTGTCCAATTACACCAATCCTGAGAAAAAATGGCACTAAATTACCTAGTACATGGCTGTACAGAGGACAAACACGGTCTTAGTCATCCAAAATTAATTCTCAATATTTATGAGGAAACAAAAAGTACAGAACTAGCACAACACAGTTTCATAAAGCACTCAAGCTATAACACAGACTTAGGATAAGCATAAATCAGTCTCCTATGACATCCCAGAGGGTTTGGTTGCAGTTTTTTAAATGAACAATTGTAAAACACTTCTGGTAATAAATACAAATGTTTGTAACAATCCCAATTCTACTGAAGAATGAGCAACCCTCATTACAGTTCATAGTCATAGGAAACAGCTACCAGAAGCATGGCAGTGTTTTACCCAGTTCACAAGGCTCAGGACAGATTCCTACAGAGACTAGAAACTTCTGCTTGAATTGAAACAGATTATTCGGTAACACATGCCAGGCTCTACTGAAATGCATAAGAATATAACTAGATGCCTTCATGTACAGTAAGGCTCACAGGCTCACTAATTAATGCCTAGAGAGGAAGAGAAGAACATAATGTTTAAGACTGATTTTCTTTTATCTTTGCCTAAATTTATCTATGTAGGCATTAACTCTATGCTTGGCTTTGTTTCATGAGCTGGGGACATAAAAGCAATCTCTTTAAAGTTATAAAATTGTCATTTTAAAATTCTAATTTGGAAAAAAAAAAAAGATATACTTATTGGAGGAAACATTAAAAAACCCCAAAAGGTAAACCAAATATCTAGTTTTCTTCCCACTCTTTGCCTCTGTCCTATGAATGGACTGAAGGGTGAAAGTAAGTATCAAAGTATTTCGTATCCTAAAACAGTCATGAGGGATTATAATGTTTCACTTCAGGACTTTCCACAAATTCCAGTATCTGAGAACGGATTCCATGTCTTTCTTTCTAAGAGAAGACAGTAAATTAGGAACTTAAAAGTTGAAGCTGAGATTTCTTCTGCCAGACACGCATTCACAAAATTTGTCCACAGGAGTGAAGAACAACTCAGAAATGGAGGCAAAGCTCCTGGAGTGCTAAGGCTCAAACACCTTTCTTAAATGCTATTTTAAAACACTTTTATTGTTTGGGACGTTTCTAGAGAGCTTTGTGTCAATCTTAGGCTTACATTTTACAAATAAAAAACTGCATTGGAAAGGTAACTCTTGGAAATCTGCCACCCAGTGTTCTAATGCTAACATACTGATTGGATTTGGATTTTTTTAAGACCTCCTCTGGAGTGCTAGCTCAGCCAAGCACATAGGACAAATCTAGAAGCAAACATCGATGACTGATGCAGAGGCTTGCTGCCCCCTATGGAGAAATGCTGCACAAGCCTCTATAGCGCATAACCCTCAGCAAACGCCCAGCATTCAGGAGGAGGAACAGTGTTTAAATATTTAATTACTAACCCACAATTACTCTTAAGCGCCAGGACAATGAGACGACTGCTTTGTGTTGGAGACACTGGACTCACATTGCAGCAGCAGGCGTGGGAAGTGTAGGAAGACCCAAGTTAATTTTAAAACTGGCCGGTTCCGGAGCTGCTAGTGGTGTGGCCAGGCCAGCACTAAGTCTCATGTTGACCAACTAAGTGGATTCTGCAGCTCCTGCTACATTTTGCTGCTATGGTTACACAGCTAATAGCATGCAAGCTAATCACTTTAAGCCTAACTTATGCTTAAAGCACCTACACAGAAGCAACTGCCATGCAGACACGGCTCAAGCATCACACCTTCCCACTATGCACTGGCTGCCATCTAGGAAGCTGATGACAAAGCTCTGCAAACTGGAAACTTAAAACCACTGGGCCAAGAGAGCAGAAGGAGAAAAAACCCTCAAACCCCAAGTATCTTATAGTTTCCCTTCCATAAGGAAACTGATAAGATACTTAGGGGTATCTTACCCAGTCACTGGTTACTGGTCTCTTCTCCTCTGATTCCAAAATTCATTCAGGAAAACCCAAATGATAGGACACCAATTGTTAAAAAGTCCAGTATCAATACAAACATGTTGAGTGTAATAGTGACCAAAATCAGGGGTTCCATCCAATCTTCTTGGGATTGCCCTACTTTGTCTTTAAAAGTAGTTTTCACCTAAGGGTACTAAGTTTGACAACATAAAATGCACTTTCTTAAACACAGCTATTTTAGTTATATTGAATTTTTATCTCAAAGCGCTTGCAGGACAGTACCCTGGTCCTTCATCTTTAAGACACAGAGGGATCACTGTAGTAAATTCAGGGTAATCCCAGGCTGCTAACAAACAATGCCTGGGGAAAGCAGCCCTGCTGCTGAAGGAAATCACTTGGTATGGGTTCAATCACGTCTGTAGCTGTGCAAACAAATCCAGCTGGGGACCTCAACCAGCTAGTAAAATTTTTCAGCCAGGTGGTTCCCTGCTCCGTATCATGCTCATGGGAGGAGCTAGGGCAGGATGCTTTTTAAGCAGCAATACAAGCTTGAATCTTTTCTCAAAACAAACCTCAAGTTTTCTGGAACATTCTGTCTGCCCTTCATTAGGCAAAACAGATGCATCCAATCTGGGTTGGATCAGGTTCAAATCCTGAAAGTCTACAGAGCTATATGGTTCACAGGATCTCCCAGAAAGGTGTCTCATTCTGGCTTGAGCTTTAAAAGACATTTTCAAATCAGAGATATGAAGAGCTTTGTTCATTTAACTGCATGGCCCAGGAACACACACTTAAAACACGTTCAGATCAGACACAAGCTTCTGTAGGTTCACACAACTGCCATCACACTATTAATTTCAATGGAACAGCAACAATGCACATTAGTCGAGTACATCCCATTAGGTTTACGTAACCTGTATTTTAAATCCAATACCCTATTCTACAGTCACTTGAAAATTTGCCAGCTTGCCTCCAAGCAAGTAGAGGCACCAAATCCAAAACAAGAACTCAAGCAAGTTCCTCTTAATCCACATGTTAATGCATAAAGGATAAGTAGTTGTCTGACAGCTTCTAATGACAGATAACAGACACCTTTCTGTAGATGGGAGACAGCTGGACAAAAATCTTTTGTTCTCTTTAACAGCTTTTGGATTTGAGGACGTTTAATCCAAAGTCCAATGGAATGTGGCTGCCAAGAACAGATAAATCCCAAAGTCAAGAAGCAGTGAGAAACCTCTCTGAAGCAAAAGAACACAAATTATAATTACATCCTGACTCCACAGGACATATATGTCCATGTCAAGGTGCAATAAATTCCAGCAACATTCAGCTCCTTAACTAGAGATGTTGGACACTGAACAAGGTACCAGACATGAGATCCTTGGAATACTCTCTTTTACAAGAGTGCTTTATCACCTGCACTTCCTTAATTCATTAAAATCTTCAAAAAAGATGCAATTACAACCAGTTCCACTGGAGTAAACCATATTTAGCAACACTGTTAGCAGCACTGAAAAAAGAACCTCTACAGAAGCCAACATGCCACAACAGACTACGATACGCTCTTAGTGCAAAATAGTAATCCTGTGTTACTGTCATTTCCAACAGTACTGCCAAAACCCTCTGAAGCATCCACAAACACCAAGTGAACTCATACCTTGAGGTAACAGATAAAAATAAGATGATTGCCTGTTAGGCAATTAAATAGAATGGAAGAAACTACACGTGACTGAAAGAAGGCCTCCTAAGTCACCACACCCTGCCCTTCCTATTGCGATCATTATGTCCCAAGACACTTGAGTTCTGACTTGAAAGCAGGTAGGTCCAAGCCTCTCCTTTTGTTGCTCTGTTGAGGTGACTATTCCAGAATACATCTTTCATGCTAGCAATAGACATACAGACTTATTACAGCTCTTCTGGGGCCCTCAAGATAAGGAGGACACGGACCTGTTTGAGCAAGTCCAGTGGAGGGCCACATAGACGATCAGAAGGCTGCAGCACCTCTCCTATGAAGATCTACAAAGACTCCTTGTTCAGTCTAGAGAACAGAAGGCACCAGGAAGGCCTTAAAGCAGTCTTCCAGTACCTAAAGGGGCTACAGGAAAAATGGAGAAAGACTGTTTATCAGGGAGTGTAGCGATAGGATGAGGGGTAATGGGTTTAAACTGAAAGAGGGTAGATTTTGGAAGGAATGATCTCCTGTGAGGGCAGTGAGGCCTTAGCACAGGCTGCCCAAAGAAGCTGTGGCTACCCCCTCCCTGGCAGTGTTCAAGGCCAGGTTGGATGGGGCTTTGGGCAGCCTGGGCTAGTGGAGGGTGTCCCTGCCCATGACAGGGAGCTTGGGACTATGAGGTCCCTTCCGACCCAAATCTGTCTGTGATTCTGTTATGATTGGTGGCAGCATTGCCAAAGACCACATTTAATGCGACACATACTAAGTTATCCTGTAACAGCACAGGGACTCTTGAGCAGCTCACAAGGCCAATGGTATGGTCTTGCAGCTCGCAAGGCCAATGGTATCCTGGGCTCCATCAGAAGAGGGGTGGCAGCAGGGACAGGGAGGTGATTGTCTCTCTCTACTCTGCCCTCATGAGGCCCCATCTGGAGTCCTGTGTCCATATCTGGGGCCCCCAATACAAGAAAGATGTAGAACTGTTGGAGAGGGTTCAGAGGAGGCCACAAAGATGATTACGGGCTGGAGCACCTCCCCTATGAAGAGAGGCTGAGGGAGCTGCGCTTGTTCAGCCTGAAGAAGAGAAGGCTGCAGGGGGACCTCATTGCAGCCTTCCAGTACCTGAAGGGAACATACAAACAGGAGGGGAATTAACTTTTTAAAAGGGTAGACAATGGCAGGAAGGAAGGAAGGAAAGTTTAGATTAGATATCGGGGGAAGTTCTTTAAAGAGAGTGTGGTGAGGTGCTGGAACAGGCTGCCAGAGAGGTAGTGGATGCCCCGTCCCTGGAGGTGTTGAAGGTCAGGTTGGATGGGGCTCTGGGCAACCTTGTGTAGATCCAGGCTGGAGGTTGGTGGCCCTGCCTGTGGCAGGGAGGTTGAAGCAATATGATCCTTGGGGTCGCTTCCAACCCAGACCATTCTATGACTCTGTGATTCTATGAAGTGGTGTTTTGATGCAACTCTTGCTACGTGGTGATTAAAGTTACATGCTTCTTGGTGTTGGTCCCTGTAGAGTTAGACCATGTTTATTCTATTTCCTTTTTACAGAGATACAAGAATCTCACCAAAGATCATATCCAAATACTGCAGAGCCTATTGTTATGCTGCAGGGAATACTGAGAATCAATACTATCTTGCCAGGGGAAATACCAGATGAAGGAAAGATATATCTGTGGATACAATGGATCGTTTTACTCCATGCTTCAAGTATTAAATTTATGCCCATTGCTTTGGCATATGTACTGTCAAGATTTGGAAAGAGGATAGCAAACAATACCAACTGATCAATCAACACAGCAATTCTTGCATTCTTATGTAACAGGCTATCTATTTAGAAACTGCAGCCAAGTGAAGTTTCACTGCCCAGCTGCAGTTTGACAGTTTCTGAGCTAACAGTTACCAGATACTTTTAAACCAGTCTTCTTAAAGGAGAGAGAGTCATGCCACAATACAACCAACACAGTGCTGTAAACTCCGAGAGTTACTGGATCTTTGTCAGTTAAGACTCAGATTTCTCAAGGATGATTAAAACCATTCCAAGTTCTGTGAAAACAGGTCCCTACGTAGTGGAGAGAGACCCAAGCTGGTGCTGTAATTCTTATAGCAAAATGAAAAGCTGAATGGTAGAAGACAAAAAGTATCAAGTGCAACAGAAGTTATGAAAAGATTTGAAATACAGCCATGTACAAGCACTTGTGCAGGTTTAGGCTAAAGGTCCATCCTATCTCCAGAAGTGGCCAGAATTTTTTTAACAGCTGTAATATCTCAAGTAGGCCAAGTAGGCAAAAACACTGTTAACCTTAAGAAGCAGCATGACATGCTTAGCTATTTCAATCAGCACTTACTAGCAACAACAGACTAAATCACTTCATGTTATATAGACATATAAATGGAAGCTGCAACTCCTAAGGCTCCACATCTTTTGTGTGTGTGTGTGTGTGTGTGTGTATCCACTACCAGAAACATTAGTTCAAGAAAGACATAGAACTCCTTGAAAGAGTCCAGGGCAGGGCCACCAAGATGATGAAGGGAGCAGAACACCTTCCTTATGAGAACAGGTGGAGGGAGCTGGACCTCTTTAGCTTGGAGGAGACTGAGGGGTGACCTTTATTAATGTTTTTAAATATGTAAAGGGTGAGTGTCAGGAGGATGGAGCCAGGCTCCTCTCAGTGATGCCCAGCGACAGGACAAGGGGCAAGGGGTGCAAGCTGGAGCATGGGAAGTTCCATGTGAATGCAAGGAGGAACTTTTTCCCTGTGAGGGTGACACAGCACTGGGACAGGCTGCCCAGAGAGGTTGTGAAGTCTCCTTCTCTGGAGACATTCAAAACCCACCTGGATGTGTTCCTATGTGATTTAGTCTGGGTGATCCTGCTCTGTCAGGAGGTTGGACTAGATGATCTTTTGAGGTCCACTCCAATTCCTAATGTTCTGTGATTTTGTGATTAGCCCAAGATAACGTGCTCATGAAGAACTACAGCCTTCACTTTCAAACTGTAACAAGACCAGTATTAAGGCCTACATCAGAGCTTTGCACAGAGCAAGACTAAAATTCAGGGGGAACCACCACTGCACAATACAAGAGCATTTCCTTTCCATTTAAGATTACAGCTTAGGGAAAAAAAAATCAGTTCACATATTATTTGAATTCTTACAAATCCCAAATCTTCCAAAAACTTTTAGAAGATGCCATAATTTTACTCCTGTCTCAGTCCTGTAGGCACACGCACTAAATTTCTCTCTGGACCCCTGTCGAATCACTTCAGTGATTAACAGGAGTGGGATATTTACTTTTAATACATGGCACCTTAAAGAAAGGCAATATAACTCGTATTCTGTTTTACAGATGTGAAACAAGGAATCTCCAGTTTCAAATAAACTTCACTTTTGCTGCCTGCTACATACGAACGGAATCAAAGACAACAGGAACACAAAGATTCAGCCCTCTGATCATCAAATCAGGAAAGCAAATAAAATCCTTTACAGTGGATCTGAAGGCTACGTTAAGATTCCAGCCGTAGATGTAACTTAATCGCAGTATCAAAAGGTCTGAAGAAAAACATTTACAAACCAGCTTAAAAATTTGGCTCTTGGAAAGCTTTCTGAGCATCATAAAGATGATATACTTATTAAAAAAGGAACGGGAATGTTTTACTGCAAAAGTGCTGTATTAACCCTCTATCAGATGGAGAATGTGATTGATTATTTCTACAGTATTCTTCTAGCCCATTTTTCAAGCTGAGCATTCCTGTACCCTTTTTTCTCCTCTACCTCACCACGGCTCTTCCTGATTCCCACGTCCTCCTGTACCTTCCATGTTCACCTTTCTCTGGGTTTGTGTAATCAGCACACATCACAAAGACGTCAAAACAGAAGCAATGGCACTTGTGTAAAAAGGAGATGCCATTTCTCGTCTCAGCCAGCAAATACCTTTTCTTCAGATCAAAGAGAACCTATTGTACACTCTAGTTCATGTTCATGTTCTTGTATGTAAAGTTGGCTGTGCTTGCACTTTCTTAGATGATGGGGCATTTACCTTCTTCCTCCCCTTCTCAGAGGGAGGAAAGTAGGACAGGACAGATCAGCTCTCTGCATAAAAATTCACCTCTTCACCATTTGCTTCCGCACTGAAGCAGCACACTACACTTTTCCTTTCCCTGCACCAACCAGACAGACCATCAATCTGTAACTGGGAGCTTCTCTGCTGAACTAGTTTTGCCTTTTAAATAAAATACTTTAAAACTTTCATGAAGAACAGCAGCAACTTTGGTATGTAAGCATATGTTGAGCAAGCATAGGGGATGATCAAGAATACTAAAGGAAGAAAACATTTACCAAAGGCTTGTTTTACATTTTTCTCTCCCCACAAAGACTTTACTTATCAACTGAGAGAAGTGACCCAAGCCAGCTGCAATAAAGGGCCTGACATTAAAAGGATATAATTTGGAGGAAGGAAGTTCCAGCTTAAGACCTGATTGGCTAGTGCAAGATAACGCTGAAACACTGAAGACATCTGAGCACTGAGGTTTTCACGTCTGCTGAATTCCTGAAGTACCTCTACTGTGAGCATGAAGATCTGCCGCAGATCGTCCTCCTACAGTCAGGACGAACACAATATATTAATAGAGTATCTCAGTCATTAATTAAAATATTGATTAATAAGAAATGCTTTTCAAAAGAGAAATTCCTGGGTTTACCCTATTTTTCATTAAAATACAGAAAATTTTCTGAAGTTGTCAATCAGATCCACCTCCCCCCTCCCTTGCCAAAATTAACACATTCAGTTTGTAATGAATTAGAAAAAAAATCTTCTCAAAAATGCTAGCCATTAAAAGAAAAACTTAACAATAAGTTTTAGCAACTGGTGGAAGAGAGGGTTGGTCTTTGGCATGAAAAAAAAGTTGGTAAGTTGTTCCACAACAGTCAGTTTAAAGCAATGCCTTCACAAAAACATTTCTGCCTGGCCAAACAATACATCTGAGACAACCAGACTACACCATCTGCAATAATATTTTTAAATACATAGCTCTCCTTGGCTTTAAACCAAAGCTATATTTAAGACTATCATTGTTCCACAGAGTATTCGTTTTGTTTGCAATTGGTAGCCAAGGAATTAAAGAGTCCAACCACATAAAGATCTGTAGCTCCACATTCATAAAATGGGCAAAGGGATTGCACTTTTTTGATAGAAGTTTTTTTTAAAAAATACATTATCAACTTTCCTCAAGTAGCCAGTATCTGCATTAATAATATATTTGCTCTATTAAATACCCTTAAGCACACACTGTACCTGAATGCACCTGGCACAAGAAAGTGCTTCTGTTTCTCAATGCTTCAGCTTTAGAAAGACAGGTAGTAGAGATTGACACAGAACTAGTTTACCTGAAATATACGTTTACAGTTACCATGGAACTCCATGCTTAGTCCAATGTTGCTGGTTTTACTTGAACTTGAGAACTCGCTCAACAACGCCGTTAAAATGGAACAGGCCAAAGTTTGCTATAAAAAAAATAAGGGGGAATAATATAACTAAAAGATGTCAACCATGATGTAATAACCATCTACATTGTCCTTATTTTTTATTAGCATTATTTGATGACAATTACTTCAGATTCTTCACATCAAACTTTCAGGAGTATAGACCCTTGGGTGAATCATCTCTGGAATCATCAAGGCTCCACCCCTACAGAAGAGATTCAAGTATATGAGCAATATAAAAGCTAGTACCTGCATGATCATCACTACAAAACAAGATTATTGCAATCCATTTCCTAGCCTTGTGGTTTACTTTCTCTACCTGTGCATAGTGCTTTTCAGGCAATTAGTTTCAGGGAAGATTCAATTTCCACTTATTTTCCACTTAATTTGGGTCACTCCGAAGTTTGTTTTGGCTCTTCTTTGCATTTGCTACACTTACCATGTCAGTTTTTGATCACAATTAAATTTATACCACCAGAAGAGATAAATGCCAGCAAAAACCAACACCCGCAGTACACCATCTATACATCTTCTTCCTCTCCCCCCACAAAAAAAAAAGGGGGGGGGGGAAGGAAAAAAAAAAAGAAAAAAGAGAGAGAAAAAAAAGAGGAATATGCAGAAAGTTCTGATGCTTGAAAAGATTTGGATACTCCCCTCCAAAGCACAACATCCACAAGCCTCAGAAAAAGCCTTTAAAGCCACTCCAAAGTGCCTCCAAAGTGATTTAAAAATTGGTTTGAAAAAGGCACACTGATTTTAGAGAGACAGATCCATGAAAACTGAAGGGTTAAGTATTTTTTCCGTTCTCAAAATTAAAGGTAAATCAAATGTTGTAAAACACAACTTAAAAGCCAACTTTCCTTTATGAAACATACTATTCCAGCTATTGTTGCTGATTTTTGAAATAAAGTCTTTTTTTCCTGATGCCAAAGCCCAGTAACCATCATCACCAGTTTAATACTTTTTTAACTGATCACCACACACCAAAGGGAGCAAATACTGCACAGTGGGTCTGGAAGCTGAACTTGAGACGTGCACCATACGCTCCTGTAACGAGCACAATGGAAACTGTACACCAAGGAAATCAAACCACTTTTTGTCAGAGAGATGTTCTTAACAAAAATCTTCAAAATTACTGGCTATCCTCCCAGACTGTTTGGAGCCAAGGTGCCAGGGATGGACAGAGGGATAGGAATTGTTAAAGGGTCATGCATGCCAGCAAGTGTCCAGGGGTTAAACAGAAATATGCACACTACCTCTGAACACCCGAAAGATTAAAGTGGAGATGATACTATTTATGCAAGCTCATACAACAGCTGAGACCAGTGCCATCCACCCACCAACTGCAACATCTTTGTTCAGAAATGCCTCTGAAGTCAGTACCTTGACCCCCCCCAGACAGCTAGTTATCTTAGCCAGTATACATTAAATTAACATTCTTACTTGCTAAATAAGTCCCAGACAGATCAAGCAGAGTGGCTTCATGAAAATACATGGGGTTTGTCTTCTACTATAGAATAAAGCTGTACAGCGTACCAGCATATTGCTGATCAGTTGCTAAATCCTTATGTTCCCGTTTATAAAGAAATAACTATTTATTTCAAGGCAACTATTTCTCATCTTAGGTCCCCACTGTCACATGTCACATATAATAAAAACAGCATTTAACCAGTGAACAATAGCATCACACTTTACTCCAGCAGAAGTGCAATTCTGTCAGGTTTATACTAGACTTAGACATATTTCTAATTAGCTTACACAGAAATTTGGAAATAGAATACTAAAACATTTGAGCTATTTCTACAATAAATATTATTTAGAGGAAATACAGATTTGATCTAATATTTTAAAAAAATAGTATAGCCTAACGGTATTAAATCCAACATTCAAAGCTCCATATGAAAAGAATTAAACTGGGTGAAACCCCCCCCCCCCCCCCCCAAACCAACAATCAAACCCTAAAATAAACCCCTGAAGTTTGGCTCTAGAACAGTGCTTCAGATGAGAATACATTTTTAAAGGGATAATGCAAAGTTGCCAGAGAAGGCAGCCCAATTTCATTGTGTGCCAGGAGATGCTGAAGTCTCAACAAGGCTCTCTAAATCCTTTAAAATGCAGGCTTTGATTTGATGCTTGGATCACTGACATACTGCTACTTTTCAGGTCAGAAAATCCATGATGCAAGAACATCATCAGTTGCAACTACAGATCTGTACAGTAAGGTGCTCTGGCAAACACCGTGACTACCATGTGGTATTAATGTCTGCAATAGTACAGCCTGGCTACAGCCAAGTCGCTTCTGCTTCATCATGCTACGATCTTCACAGTAAGCCACCATCCAGACCACCCCAGGAGAAGCAGGGCAGTGATGCAGACTACCCATCACTTGCAGGCAGTGGTCAAGTATTGGAAAATAAATCAGTAAGTTCAAGTGTCGGGTAAGGAGCAATAGGAAACAATAGGTTCTCACCACAATTACAAATAGTTGATAGTAGCTGATTTTCTCCAGTTTATATGGGATATAATTTGTCCTTTCTGTTTGGACAGTAACATGATAAAAATGTGTTCCAGATATTTTGAGTCCATTCCTCCTGATTTTAAGAAGACATTTAAAATGAAGGCTAAACTTTATGATTGACAGTAAAGAAATGTCTTCAAAGATGTAAAGAGCAATGGATGCAGTCAGGCTGACTCAATCTGTTAAGAGTCCAATGAAGCAGCTTGAGCAGTGACCTGCCCCCCTGATTCAGTAAGAACCATTTCAGGTAGTTCTAACATCAGAACCTGCTTTGAGCATGAAAAAAGCAGCGTGATGTTACTACTTTACTCCCCGTTACACTGCGGCACAACGCATCCCGCTGCTCTCCTCCTTCCCACAGAATTCCCAGCATCCCACCAACTCCTTCACCTTGGTATGTCAAGACTTGGGGTGCAAATCCTGCCCAATTCCCTCACTATTCCAAGGGTGCTGTGTGCATTACAGGCACATCCTTGCCCTCCTGTCACTATCTGCATCTGTGCTTACCCCACGCGTCCATGATGAACAGTGAGTACTCCAGTATATCCCAGTCACCAAAGCAGAAGACCAAAGATAACACATGGGACAGTAATTTAAAATTTACTGAATAACAGGCTGACAGGAGATTATTTGAGATTGGTTTCCTAGATGCTAGGTACCAACCCCCAGGACTTAGGGACAAGCAGAAGAACAGATCAAGACCCATAACCCGTCCTCACAGTGCCAAACATTTGCTTAGAGCTGCATACAAATCCACCACTGCTTCCAAAAACTGCCACAGGACTGGAGGAATTTATACAGACTGTTGTGCATAGCAGTAAGGTTGCCATTTTCATACGAATATTAACAAACTGATTAGTTTAAAAGAACACATGCCCTGCCACTTACTGAGCTCTTCTGAATTCATAGTAGCATTTCAGGGACTCCATAAATAAAGCCTAAGTAGACTTTTCAAAAAGTAAGATTTTACTTTTAACTTTTTACTTTTAACTTTTCAAAGAGTAAGATTTTACTTTATGAAAAGTAACTTTACTGCAGGTTAACTACTGGTATTTTGAAATCCTTTTAAATTACATGTATGTTTGATATGAACTCTAAGTACCTCAACACAAATGCATGCTGTTAAGAAGAAAAATTTCAAAAATCTGAAAAACAATGTGTTTTCAGACAAACACTATTGTGCTCTGTGAAATAAAATTACTGCTTCTTACACATAATAAAATTGAATGCACTTAACACATGCAAAGCTCTAGGGTGGTGGGTTTGGGGTTGGTTTTGGTTTTGTAGTGTTTAGGGCCCCTTTTAAGGTTCTTGCCACACTACAGAAAAGATTAACAATCCAATTTAATAATGCCATACAGTAATAAGTAGAAAATGCATGTGACTCCGGGCATCACATTAAAAGTCAGATTTGAATGTCCATTGTGCAGCAATGCCATTAACTTCATACCAGTAAGAGAACACCTCTGAACCTAGTTTGACTCACTCGCTAGCAATTTCACTAGTTCTGCCACAAGTACATACCCAAACAATAAGCCCATCTAACAAAATAAAATACTTCTCTTGTTGAGAGCAGACTGCCTCTGAGAATAGCTTGGCACTCACCCCAGTTAGCTTTATTACCAGGAATAAACTTTATGAAAGATCGCTATACATAAAATAGACTCTCAGCTGCTCAAACAGAAGATCAATGGGACTTGTGATAAGAGATTAACTTGGCAATCAGACACCCAGTAGTAACATGGTTTTAGTGGTTTTCTTTTCGAATTGCTCTAATAAAACACAGATGCTGCAGAAAGACCGTGCACCGTTTTAGCAATAAACAACGTTTATACAGCATTCGTAAAACTCAGATGCAGAAGGTAAATGCAACTTATTCCTCCAGATGGAATGTCCCCTATAACAAAAGTTGCAGTCTTAACGTTTGAAGGGATTTCACACTTGTGCCTGGACTGCCCATAGAATAAGTGAACGGCTTCATTTGAGGGTAGTTAGGTTACAAAGCGTCTGAAAGGAAGAAGAGTTCAAATACAGCTTAGGAAAAAATGGACATGTGGTACAGCAGCTCTGAGGCAGGAAAGCCAACAAGGCAGAATGAACTACAACACCAGAGACGTTTCCAGCTAAGTTGTCAGGCTTGATTAAATCATTAATTTTACTACAAAACCTAAACTACCAAGCAACCCCTCCTCCCACCTTCTGCAGAAAAATGAGTAAATATATTTAAAATATAAAGGTCTCACCTGAAGAGAGCAAATCATAACATTTCCCCAGTTATGTTAGATAGCTGCTAGCCTGAATATGCATGTAGAGGACTTTTTGCCTGCATAATGCAAACTCTGTTGCTGAAACCAAAGGGAAGCCACAAGAAGTATTTAATAATATCCCTAACCCAGCTACTTTTAACTTTCACAGGAGCAGGAACAAACGACAAACAGATCTATCAGAGGTACAATTTGCTGTGCCTAGGTGACAAAATTCTGTAGTGAGAGTGTGTCTAGTGATTTTGCCAAATAAGTTGTTCAAAGCAAGGCTTCCTTTACAAAGGCAGTAATACACTTCTTCCATAACTTCCTTAAATGAGCACAGCTGTATTTGCTAACATTTTTGGAGTATCTAAATCCCCAGAACACAAGCTGCAGTTCCAAATGGAAAGGTTAACAGGATGGCCACAGGACCAAAAGAAATACCATTATTTACACAGAGTAACTGGGGCCAGCCCAGCTTTTCAAGTCAGGAGTATCACAAAGGGTTGGGGCGGGGGGAACCCAGGAGCTGAAACAGTAGCTCCCCACCAAAGAAAACCAGAATATATTCTGAAGAAATATAAGAAAGTACCTGGAACAACCCACTGGATTGTATCTGGTTTGGTTCTTTTTCCTTCCCAAATGAGCCAACTGGTGTAAAAAAGCTGTACAATAAGGACAGGATGATAGGAATAGGACCCACAGCTGCAGTGTTGTGCTGTCGGCAGTTAGGGTCTGGCTGGGCATCACACCCCTTCCTCCCATTCCCCCTTTGCCACCGTGCAGAGACAGAGGAGCAGCACTGGGTTAACAGACTACGCCTACAGTGGCACAATGGACAAGACCTGGCCTCTCTTCCTTGGGGGGAACCAGGCAAACCAAGTGAGGGAAACCCCCCAGGTTGAGCTGAGAAAAGAGAAAAAGAATTCCTCTGTGAATCACTGGGGGCCACAGGAAGATGATCTTGTGGCATGTGAAGCATGCAGGCTTTGGCCAAAGAGAGAGAGGGAAGTGGCAGTCTCTACTAATAATGGAAAAGGTCCCAGCAGAGTTTGCTGGCACTCAGGGTGCAAACCATACTTTCTTCTTGGTTTCTCTGGGGACAGGTAAAGTTGTGAAGCAGAAATCAGGAGAAGGAAAAAAAGTAATCTTATCAAAAAAGTGACAGTCCGAAAACCATTTTTATCTAGAGGCAACATATCCTTCTCCAGCCTTTTGTATGAAAGACATGAGTTGTGTCTTCACTCCTACACCAGTTGCATGAACACATCCAAGACTTTCAATTAAATTAAAAATAATCAATAGCAAGAGTAGCCATGCTGCTCGCCATCAGTATCACCCAGCTTCATACTGGCAAGCGCTCTTTGGTGGGCAGGTGTTGCCTCTCCCCCCATATTTTCCAGTACTCATTCCTGGTCCTTCTGGGCCTCCTCTCCCTGCCATACTGCCAGCAATGCCAAACGAGCTGCGTTAATTGGCTGTGCTCCACAGCAGATTTGCCTAAACAGAAAACAAAAGGAGCTTTGGAGGGAGAAGGCTACTTGTTCTCAAGTAGACTCCCCCACAGATCCAGTTTATTCTTGAATGTATACATTCAGAAGGGCAGTACCTCTGAGAGGAAGAGGGACTGAAGACCAAGCAGCGAGCATCCATAAACTTCTTAAAGAGGCTTCTCCCATCAAGCCTGCTTATTTGTGTGTCACCACAGCAGTTAAAGAAACATAGGTGTAACACATGGAAAGGAGTAACTTCTTCCCTCTCAGTGAGTCTCTGAGGTCTGCAGGTAAGGTCCTCCACAGCTGCACCTCTTATGAGATGGCAGAATTGAGGAAATCAAGAGTCCTGGATACCACATGTAGAACAGGAAGCACACATCTCTACTCTGGATCACAACTCCTCACTCCCACTTTGAAACTGTAGGTAGCTCTACTGTAAACTACAGTATTAGGAACCATCAATTTCTAATATTGAAATTAAGCAACCATACTCCCTCTCCGCTCTGGTGAGACCCCACCTGGAGTACTGCATCCAGCTCTGGGGTCCCCAGTATAAGGAGGACATGGAGCTGCTGGATTGAGTTCAGAGGGCCACAAAAACGTTTAGAGGGCTGGAGCACCTGTCCTATGAAGACAGGATGAGAGAGTTGGGGTTGTATAGCCTGGAAAAGAGAAGGCTTGGGGAAGACCTTTATAGCAGCCTTCCAGTACCTGAAGGTGCCTATAGAAAAGCTGGAGAGGACCTGTTTGCAAGGGCATGGAGTGAAAGGATGAGGAACAATGATTTTAAACTACTGCAGAGTAGGTTTAGATCAGACATTAGGAAGAAGTTCTTTACTATGAGGATGGTGAGGCATTGGCACAGGTTGCCCAGAGAGGTGGTGGAGGTCCCATCACTAAAGACATTCAAGGTCAGGTTTGATGAAACGCTGAGCAACCTGATCTACTTCAAGGTGTCCCTGCTTACTGCAGGGGCGTTGGACTAGATGACTTTAAGGTCCTTTCCAACCTAATGCATTCTATGATTCTATGACACTGGAGATGCAGTCCAGCAAGACTCCCGCTAGCTAAGTGTGGCTCTCTTTCAAAAGAAAAGCCAGAAAACTTTAAAAAGCACCCTGATTAATACAGCTACTAAAAATACTTATGGTTTAAAGTCCTCTTACATTTCTATTACCGATTTTTAACCTAGTATTTGGAGTAGTTTCTGGATCCCTAAAATTCCCAAACTGATCTTAAACACACTAACTCAGGTCTTTACAGAGCACTTGTCAGAACAACGGAAACAGCTTAAATATCCTGGTTTACCATCTGGTTTTCATGCTAAACATGTCTCAGGGGCAGTATAATGTGTAAGTCATGAGACCCTCTCCAACTCCTACCCTACCACATAAGACAGCACATTATACAGGTATCCAGAAGTATAATTCCTCTTAAAGAATAGAAACAAGACCCATAAATGCTAAATAAACGTAACTACTTATCTACACATCCATTATTAGTGAAAGGTTAATTTAAATGAACAGCTAGAGTTCTGCTCACTAATATTTCCCACCGCTGACATGAAACACATCCACAGCATATTCCTCAGCAGTTTACCTGAAACATCTGAATGTCCTCTACCCCAGCCAAAACCACTGGGAAACAGACCAACAGATATGCAGATTTTAAGAGAGAACTGTTTGGAGCCCAGAGCATTTCCAGTGAGTCTTGACAAGTCTTCCTGCACATACAGAAAAACCTAGGACTCAGGTATGGAGCTTTCTACTAGGATCCATTCTACTGTATGCATTGTAGAACCTAAAAACCACAGCTTCTGTTGCTTCCCAGTCCCGTGTCAGGTCTACAGTAGTTGGACACCTCTGCATCTGCCTATTTATAGTCTGGAAGAAACTGAGGTGTGACCCATATCCTAGTCCAGTTTTAAACAAAATCCATCTGATCACGTTCACATGCAGACCAGTTTCACCTCCTGGAAATCAGTCACCTTGACTGCCAGGATTCCTGTCTTTCTGGCAGGCACAAAGGCCAAACAAAATCCTTCAGCTATGCAAGGCCGGAATAGTCTGACACAAAAAGAAAAGAAAAGGCCAAGGAATTGAAGGCATTTATAGTTGAGAAGAACTTGGCTCACACAATTGTCAAAAATCTTGAAATCAGTAATAGAAAAACATGTAATTAACTTTTTAAGATTGGCCCATGGTACTGCATGTACTGCCAGAATTTCTGCCCCCAGAGATGCAGATTTTGAAAAGAGATCCTGAAATTGTATTACAGTGAGATTACAGACTCTTCCCTTCACGAGCAGGATGGCTTATATCAATGTTATAGGAGGAGCCAGAAAAAAAACAAAGACAGGAACTCCAAGGCCAATCCCTGTCCTCTCAGAAGATTACTAAACTCATTTATAAATAAAAATACATAAAACCAGCCAGACCCTCCATCATTTGCTTTCCCTTCTCAGGCAGAGGTATATTTTGTGAGATCTATAAAGGTTCATGTGGCAGAGAAATGGCAGCAGGACTCAACACTCCAGGTTCAAACCCTGTCTCTAACCAGACATCCTTCCCATCCCTGTAGTATTTATTACCTCTCCTTAGTGCCCTGTTATTTCTTAACATGCACAGTGTTCCACTATTAAGAAATTGCTCAATGCTAAAGCCATTTTTTTCATCTCCTGCCCACTTTCTTCTTCTCATCACTATTCCCCTCCTCTCTTCCTTCCAATCCCCTCATTTTTTCATTCTCAACAGCTCATCCATCAGTCTTGCACCCATGTCAGTTTGCCACAACATTCCTCAACATACCTTCAGCCTCCATCCTCAAAATACATCAATTTCTAAAGATATTTTAAAGTAATGCTTGAGAAGTTAAGGTATTAAGCACATCAAATCCTGCAAAAAGGACCCATGCAAAGGACACGGTACCACCTACGTGTGCTGCTGTCCTTATTACACCGACCTGCAGGACTTGGCCCTGACAAGGCATTACTGAAAATCTTAAAGATTTAATGGAGCAGAGTGTCTAATCAACACAAAACTAGTACAAATGTCTGACAGGAGTTGGGTGGAGGGTTACAAGGAATGGAAAAGATTAAGTACCTACTTTATTCCTGTCAGATAAAGAAGGGCCAGAAAGTTTCAGAGCCAGTGTAGAGGAGAAAGCAAGTGGGAAGCAGGCAAGAGCCCACTTTGCTTTTTTAAAAACAATTTTCGATTACACACCACTGTGGAAAGCCATTATCAACAGCTAAGAGCCAGATTTGAGAGCTTTAAACATTTTAAAATACGACATGACCTGCTGCTGACTCCATATGTTATTTCTCAGCTGATGGAGTGAACCTCCGGTACCCGCCTCTCAGGTAGGAAGACACAAATGGGTGGGCAGAAGGTCAGAGGAAACAGAGAACAGATGTCTAGGAAGGGTACCCAAAGTGACCAAGGCACTTGACAGATAATTAGGAGCCACAAAGGCATGACAGACTTGAGTGTACCAGGATGGAGGCAAGAGTGCACATCACATCAGAGGAAAGATGTTAAAAAATAGGAAGGGTCAGGGAAGCACAGTGCACTGGAAAACACCTGCTGATCTCTTCCATCACTCATACCCTAGCCTCCTCCCTGACTTGGGTGGAGGCCTGTTTTTACCATTAACCAATATAAACATCTCCAGTGAAGTGCAGAAACACCTGTGACACTGCATGGCACTGTCCTGACATCACACCCTGGAAGCAGTACCACTCCCTTAGCATCATACTGTACCCTAAAGCACCCGTAGCTGATACTCCGCGTGGCAGCAAGGCAGCTGCATCCCTGAGGTTCCACACAGCTGATGGGCAGAGCTGAATGTCACAGGGACACCAATAAAACAACCCACACACCCATATTTGAAAAGGTAAGTGGTTAATACATTGTATAAATGATTTCATACAACCTTTTTGAAGCTGTTAGATATTTCTGCAACAGGCATGCCCTGAGCCCACTCAGAGCTCAGCTGGGGCAGGTACTGTGCTAACCCATAATTTTATTACCTTGTATACCAAGTACTGAGTACATGAAGCTGTGCCAGTACCAGTTTCTCTTGCAGCAGTGTCTCAAAAGATTACAAGAACGTTATTATGAATGAGAACTGGTTTATAATATAAAACCTCTTACATACATGGGAGCATGAGTTTATAACCAGCCTGCCAAAGACGAACAAAGATAAAGTGCACCTTATAGAAATGATGTTCCAGCAGCATCACGTATCATTTTTATTAGTGCAGTGCATTAAACATACAGGAATAGAAAACATCTTTATGCACTGAAGAGGTTTTAAATACCACTCTTAAAACCTGAGCACAAATAGTCCGGAAAAACTCAATTAAAAAGTAAAAAAAGAGAAAGCAATACTTGTGAAGAGGGGTAGATAGAGGGAAATGAAAAGCTGAGCCAAACTCGGCCTTTGTATGGTGGCAACAAGTAAATCTTGGAGCACAGGAGATTGAAATATTGTCCCTTCCGCCAGCCAGAGCTCCTCTGCGACACGCTCTGCTCTGCAGCAAGTCAGGGGTGATACACTTACAGCAGGCAGCCTTAGCTTGCTGTGTGCTGTGGTCAGTCCAGTGCCTCTGTACATTAGTGCATGCACGGAACACAACGGGCTATGAGTTAGTTCAGACAGGACTTCTCTGTCCATGTCCATGTTCCTATTCACTCAACTTTCCTATTTTTATGGAAAGATCATACAAACTACATAAGCATGTACACTGGGATAACATAAAGCTTAAACCCCTTGGTTTTAACTCCATTTTAATAACAATGCTATGTTCCCTGGAAAAAAGCCTAAAGTCAGCATTGTTCTCTGAAACAAATACCCATTTCTATCCAAATTATGCACAACCAAAAGGCTGAAGTGTTCTCCTTAAGCTAAATAACAGCGAAATTAAAGTTTAGAAATGTAACTGAAATTTCCATGCCCTGGAGGGATATCACATGCGCTCAGAGGTGACACACTATTTTTAGGACCATGACATGAGCTGCATTACTTCTACTACACTTTGATCGAATTTTCAGAGTTAAACATTTGCTGCTCACATCTAGTACAACCGCTGCACTCTCATGTTCAGAAACGTTACGAGTCAGTTCCCTCAAGGCTTGTTTTCTTTGAGAAAAGCTTCAGTTAAAGAGTTTCAGCATGGAATCTACATAATCTTCAATTTGCATGTGGTAGGAGAAAAATCACCTCTCTTTAATCTCTAGTTACATGCCTCTATTATGACCTATTCTAAACTTATCTCCTGGCATAGCAAACGGAATTTCACTAAATGCATAGATAGATATTGGACACGTTGTTTCCACTTTGAGCTCAGTATAGAAGGTAACACTCACCCCTAGTACTATGACATTAAATCTAGAGTAAGTTTTGTATTTCCATTCCACGTTTTACTTCCTCACACCCCTTTCTCCCCACCTACCCGTCTCCCAGAGAACAGCAGAGGCTGATGCCTCTTGCTGGGCAGCCTATTCCGACAGCTGAGCCCCAGGAGGGTGCAGCACTGCACAGATGGAAAGGGAATAGAGTGTAGAGAACCTGCCAGCTAATGGAAAATCCATTTTAGACCATGCTGATTTATTAAAGAAACCCAGTGAAACAAACAAACAAAAGCCCCAAACAAAATATCCTGTGGCACTTTAAGCAGTTATTCCCCTAAAGACAAAAAGCAAACAACAAACAACATTTACATCAAAGAACTACACATACTACTCCTGATCCAAAAACATTTTTATTCAAAAATCTCCAAATTGGTAAACGTTTGCTTGAATAGCTATCAACCTAATTACAAATTTTAATTTTTAGATAAGATTAGTACACAAGATTGTATAGTAACTAAGCAGACAACTTAAGCTGCTGATACAGATTGCTTAAATGTTGAAGAAAAAAAACCCCAAAATACTTACCACAGTGGGGTTACCGCTGCTGATCAACTGGCTGACTTCATGAAAAATGCTCTTGCAGTCGATGGATTTGTCTAAGGATCCCCGTTTCACTATCACCGCCACCGCTAACAGAATCTGCTCCCGCACGTACTTCTGAAGGCTGAAACAACATTGCAAAAACGCATTGGCAAAGAACTCTGATTCAAGTTTTAACCACGTTTCTTTCTCAAACATTCTGTGTGAATTCATAAGGGAAAGCTGCCCACTCTACACAGGTCAGCTAAGTGTTAAGAATGGAGGATAAATTATTGTTGAAATGGTCTTTCTCCACTATCAGGGGAAACAAACGGATACTTTATAAAGGGATACGGTCAGTGGTATATTTACTATACTTACTTAGGCCTCTGTAAGACATAGGTTAGAAGGAATGTTCGCAGTGACTCGATGCTAGTTTTTTCCAAGAGAATCCATTCTCTGACAACTGCTTCCATTATAGCTGTAGCAGCTTGGAAAAGGACATAGTCCACTTTACTAGTTTCTGTGGGGAAAACCAAACACAACTTGAGTACCAGAAGACATAAGTGTATTTATCTTGCATCTATTTCCTTTAAAAAAAAGAAAAAAGGTGATTACTATTACTTTATTAAATGAAATGTTGTCGCGATGAAAACAGACACAGCACAAAAGGGGACAAAAAATAATCAATAACCCAGTTACCAAATTGTCCAATACTATTTGAGTCAATGACTCAGAGGGAAAGTTAGCTGTGCAAGGATGCTGAGACAAAGATCAGGACCAAGAATGCTAATACAATGGCAGAACAAAATAAAAGAAGATGACAGATTTAGTCCAAATACATTAAAATATAACTAATTTGACAGGCATGCCAAAACTGAAGACTCCTCTATCATTTGGGTGCTTGCCTTCAGAACTAACAGTGCATAAAATTACATCTTTTATGGATGGCAATGAGGAGCAAGTCCCTTTACACTTACAGATAACATCTGTGTTTAATTATCAAAACAGACTGGTGTATTTAAGGTTTTCTGCATCATGATCAAACCTACAATATTTATATTGAGGTAATCAAAATATAACTTCCTACCAAAATGCAGGAATCATTATCCCTTATTACCTGAATATCTCATTGCTTTGTATATAGATTCACTAAAGAAACTACAAAAAGATGCTATGGAAAAAGGTGACAGTTTGGGTAACTATAAATTATAGAGAAACCCCAGAATTTGAATTTAATGTATCTGATGATAGAAAGCTACAAAGAATTTTTTTGTACCTATGTTTTTTTAAATAACAACTTAGAAATGCAGGTAGTATCTCAGTAGCCAGTGTCAACACATTCTGAGTTCTACAAAAAGAACATTCACAGAAAGGGTGTAACTATAGGATGACAAAAGCATAAAATATGAAACAGTGAAATAAAATCCTGAACAAGAACCAGAGCTCGAGCTACAGTGGGTGATCTCATAGGACAAGAAAATCTGGATTTGAAAAAACCTTGGTCATGAGATGATGGGCTTTAAATGACTACAAAACTTCCTTCCCCTGATTATATACACATGAGTTTATAATACACATTTCCTTTATGTGCATGTGCTATATCCAACATAACAGCCAATTTGACAAAATGCCTTTGAGTAATTTAATCAGGCTCCAGATCTAAAACCTGCACAGGTAAACATACTTAAATCAAAATAAACCACCTTTAAATCTACTTAGCTTAATTTGGAAAACTAAACAACCACTTAATTAAAAGATTAGCGTGTACATCTAACACATACATAAAACAGAGCTAAATGATTCCTGCTTAGAATTTTAACTCTGGTATTTGTTAACTTCAGTGTCTTTGGCTCCTAAACTGTACAGAAAATGCTACCAAAAAGAGGATGGAATTTCTCCTTTCCATCAAATGCCACAGATGAACAACTGCAATCACTAATATCACAGATCTCCAGCACTCAGTGTAAGCTTGTAACTAGCCAGAGCACCATTCTCCTCTACGTGAAGCTGCTAAAGACAGGCAGGACAAGTTTTCTCAGTATGTTTAGCAGCTATGAGCTTAGAGTAGCAGCAGGCAGAGCCTCATGCTTCCTGGGTTCAAGTCCAGGTTTTAAAAGAAAATGCATGCTAATGGCTGTTCCCCTCTTTCTTACACTCATCATGCCCATTGCTCTCTCCTGTATCACTTGTACACTCTTCTTTCCACAAACACCATCAGCATCCTTGCTACCTCTCTCTCCCTCCATTCCAACTGCTGCCTTGATCAATTTTTTTCCTCCTCCTTTTTAAAGCCATCTAAGCATGATCTTCTGCTTCACACACATCCTTCCCTGCACATATCCCTTCAACACAATTCAACTCCTTTATTCTTCATCATGAATGGCTTGTTTTCCTTCCTTGGTTCCTGATTTTATAATCTCTGCCTCTCCCTTCTCAGCTCCCAAGGCTTAACTAGATAGTCTTTCTGACCAGACCGTACAAACACCAAAGCACAAAGAAGCTCAAGAAGCACAAAGTTTTGGGAAAACCTAAGTCTCAGCACCACAACTTTGTACCCTGCCAGGAAAAACCTGCCCCATGCAGAAACATACTGGTTTCTCAATGGTGGTAGAATATGAACAGTTTAAGGATGTAATATTTCTAGACATCCAAAAGATGTCAAAACCAGAATCATGTTCCTTCCAACCAGCCACATTCCAGAAGCAAAAAAAAAAGTCTGCAGTGGTAGTTCATTATTAATGCTAAATTTAATTCGATTCTTCAAGATGCTGTGTTTTCGTGTATTTTCATTATTTATTGCTGATTAGTGACAAATATATGACTTAAGAAATCGAAATAGTCTGCAAATAAAGCTAGTCTGTTCTTTTGTGCACCTAAAGTTGTCTAAAAATCAATGTGAAAATAAAAAGCATCAATTTTGCTGACCCATAAAGCAACAAGTGTGTCATTTCAGTCTTCAGGATCAGATGAAGTACTACTAAAATATACTAAAACAGAAGAAATTCATTTGTAGAAAAAAAATGGGTTGGTAAACAGGTGCAGGAAAGGAACCAAACTCTGCTCTGTATATCACGATATAATTTAACACACAGTAGCAGACCTGCAATATTGACATCACTGTATTAAGTAACTGCAAGTCTCTAACCCAGTAAATTTAGAAATTGTTTCCCAAAAGTTGAATTATTTATTCAAATAACTGTATTCTAAACAGAATTCTAATATATCTCTGTTCATTCTGCAAATTCTTTTCAAGAAAAGTTGCTTTTTAGGTTTTTGGCCTGCGTTCTTTTCCCAGGTTTTCCTCACTGGGTTTCAGAGTCACCTTTCACTGAAACCTCCCCCTTGCCTCCCCCCAACACTCACATCTGGTCAGTACTGTGGTGCTGAGCAGGAATCTTACATCCTTACTGCTCCTGCACTTGTCAGATTATTTAGCTGCCGAACTCTAGTTATAGCACCTGTAAAACCAGATTTTTTTTTTTAAAGAACTGTAACACAACCACATTTACAGCATTTCCATTAAAGCTGAAGAAATTTCAGATGAAAGGTGATACCCACCTATCTCTATCCTTTCTCCACAGGTATAATCCCACAGAACTTGGAATCAATGCTCTATTTCTTCTACCAGGTGGACAGAAACTTTTCTAACTACTCATTTTTGGTTTGTTTGGGGTTTTAAGACAACAGTTGATCTGTTAACAGCAACTTACTAAGACATTCAACATGAAAGAGGGTAGGTTTAGGTTAGACATTAGGAAGAAATTCTTTACTATGAGGGTGGTGACACCTTGGCACAGGTTGCCCAGAAAGGCTGTGGAAGCCCCGTCCCTGGAGGCGTTTAAGGCCAGGTTAGATGGGGCTTTGGGCAACCTAGTCTAGTGAGGGTGTCCCTGCTGATAGCAGGGGGCTTGGAACTACATGATCTTCAAGGTTCCTTCCATCCCAAAGCATTCTATGATTCTATGAAATAAATCCTCACAATGGAAAATTTCAGCACCAGTGCAAAAGGTGCATCATTGGTTGATTTAATGGGAAGTATCAAGGAAAGCAATCACACTACAGGCAGTTCTACAAGCTCCAAAGATTAGAGAGTATTACAATAATGACATCACACAGGAAACCTGAAACTGTTAAATGAGTTTAGGAACTTACCTACATGAAGTTACAGCTTTAAAGCTGCCAGAAACAGAACGAAAAAGGGCATCAGCAGGCTTCACCCTCCACCAAGAAGTACACTTCATCAAAATCAAAACTGATGTTTGTATTCCCAGATACAGAACAGTTATAAAAACAGGTACCTCTTAACTTCTTTTATTAGAACTTACCCAAAATGTGTTTGCAAACAGCAAATGGTGATTTTGATTTCCTAAATGATAAAAATATGTGCTCAGCATGTTGGCGTTGTTCATTATTGACCATGGAAGGTGGTGCCTGAAAAAAAAAGAAAAAAAACGTTATTCAAGCACTAAAACCCAATTCCAGATGTAAATATATATGCACAATGCCACGAACTTATAAATATTTGCCTTGTTAAACATCAAAACCAGGTGTCTCTTGGTAAAACTGACTGCTTTCTCTGAGTCATAGCCTCTTCTTATATACCACTGTGTATTTATGTCATGTGCATGTAAGTGTGAACACTGAGACATCAGGCAACAAGTGAATAATCCTAAGCATTGTGTTCCTAATGACGCTTCTGAAGAAAGCTAAATCAAACTAAATTCAACCCAATCCTTTTCCTACACAAAGCAAAAGTACCATTGCACACCACTCAATGCTGCTACACATGCCTGTGGTCACAGAAACAAGGTTATTTTTGGTTTAGTTCTACATTTGCTTCAAAACATTGAATTGTATAATATAAAGTCAAGGGATTAAAAGATGACCATGGATATGGTCTAAAATAAAGTATTGTCAGTAACATACCACCCTCTAGTGTTTAACATTGAAGCTGACATCCTGAAGACTGAGCAAGGGCTCTGTATGAAGAGACAGATCAGCCCATTTGGGATGGCTATGGCTATCCCCCAGCTGCCTACACCCATCCCTTTCCATCACGGGCACCTTGGCTGCTCAGGTATCTACAGTTGAAAGCCAGGTCCACAGTGGATTCTACCTGAAAACCAACTATAGGTAAAGCATGAAACTACACAGTAACCTGGACCATCACCAGGTGGGATATCACCAACGGAGCCCAGATGAGCGCTGACCACCTGCATTGCAACCTGAATTCATCGAGCAACCCAAGACTCCCCCCACTGCCCCTCAAGGCAAAAACAACCCTGAAGAAAATGGCAGCTGCTCACACCACCACTGCTTTCCACTTCTGTCACTAACATTCTGATTGCTGCTATTTGGGATTTATCTGAACAAGCACACAGCAGAGAACAATGGGATCATTACCACAGGGCAGTGTAAACCAAACAAATGTACCGCTGAGAAAGGCACATGCACATGGAGAAAGCTTGCATGCAAACAGCAGAGCCAGGTCAAGGTGATGAAATAGGTTATTGAACTTCAGCTAAACTTCCAAACTCCAAATTCCAATCCTGATCCTAGCAATCTGAGGAAAATGTGTGTCCCACATACCTTTTGATTTTGATGTATAGCCACTGCTTTGGAAATAAATGCATGAAGACTTCAAGTTAAAAACTTTGGCCTTTATACTAAGTGAAATATTTTCCAGTAAATAAAATATATCAAATCTGATTTAATTCTTTCATCCTTGACAAAACACAAGATGACAGATGATTCAATATAAGCAAACAATACCACAGATTAAAACTCAGTAATCTGAGTAAATGAAACAAGGGAAAGCAGGCTGCTGATCCTTGGCTCAAGGGGATCTTCATAAACTGCTGTGCTCCTTCTTACACAGCAAATTTCCAACTCACACAACTTTTCCTGTGCAGATAAGACAAATGCCTGTGAATAGAGCAAAATAAGTAGTGGAGGAAGGTGGCTGCAAAAAAGCCTTGGGGGTGTAGAAAAGAAAACCCCCTCTGTGCCTTCACAAACCTGCTCTGCAGCCAATTTGGGGCAGGACCTTCCTGGACAGTGATCTGAATCTATGCAGGACAGCTCTCACCAGCTCTGGGGACAAGCCCATGCCCCCTTCCCAGAAGGCAGTTTGTGTGAGGCTGTCTGTGCACACAGAGGTAGCAGCCTGCCTTCAGACCGCGTCTGTCTGTCACCTACTCAGAGCTGCGTCTCAAGGGCTACGTCAGCAGGCTGCAGGCAGATGCATGCACAGAAAAGCTTTTATTTGGGGCATTACACACTGCTGAGCCACTGAGACAGAGTTCCATGGTGGTATCTAAGTCCTTCCAGGACAACAAGCTTGTGTGAACTCCAACCCAATGCAGAAAGCCAAGCTTTAACTTTTTAAGCAAATGTGAGCTTGTGAAGAAGCCTCCTCACCAAACTGGGGCACATGACACTTCTGTGACAAAGCCTCAACTCTCCTGAGTGCATCCAGCCATCAGCAGGAGCTGTTCCCAGCCACCATGCCTTCTGCAGGCTGAAGGACCGTACTCCTGTGCAGGTTCTAGCTACCCTCACTGCAACGGAGCCAGCTGTACAGAATGCCAGAAGGATGTTTGGAGCAAGTTGTCAAAAATGTGGGAACAACCTACACAGCAACAGCTTGATATGCACGTCAGCCAGTGCTATTGCAAACAAACCAAATGACCAATGAAGCAGTCCCCGCTATCTCCTCCTCATTGTACAGGCAAGCATTTGTGCAAGCACACAGAGAACCAGGCTGGGGAAGCGATCACTGAAAAGCATCCCACCAGAGGCAGGTTACTTTCATCTGAATCTGTTCCCCAGCCTGGGTCAGCATCAGCCAGCACAGTACAGGATGTAACAGCTGGTGATGGGCTGCTTTTCTCAGCGCCAGGTACCCGCTGAAGCACATCCAGTCTGCAGCCTCTGTTGCTGTGTAATGCCATGGGAATACTCCAAAGTCTCAAGGAACATGCGGTTTTGGTCAATGAAGTTTCAGGAGAACTAAGAAGCAATATTTTTAAGGAAAGTTATTTCAATAGCTCTCTGCTAAAAGGAGAGGTCCCACTCCTTTCTTGCTCCCAACCACATGGTCTTATTACCTCCATATATTACCAAGTCTATCAACTAACCCACAAAAATAAAAACAGGGTGGAGGTGGGGGATGGACGGATGGATGGACACTTTTTGTTACTTTAATAAGCATCAAAAAGTCAGACAAGTGCCAGTGCAAGGCAAGGAGAAAGGGAGTGGAGTGATATTACCCTTTCAGCAGTACTGTCCTTGCAGCTCATGGCTCTGCTGCCTTGTGAAGCCTCACTAATTAGTCACGTTAGAAAGAATCCTTTGGGTGTGACAAAGTGTAACACTTTGCATGGCCGGTGTCATTTATGTTCACTTTCTTAGAGCAAGAAGTACAAATAAGAGCTACCTGATCTTGAACTAGTTTTGCATTAACAAGGCATATTTGAGTTCGTCATATAGAGATGATATCTGTTTTCACTGCTCTTTAATACTTCGGGGCCCTTTCAGGACACACCAGCAGCAAATCATGGCACCATTAGAAAAAAAAGACAGAATTAAAAGTTTTATGGGAAATGCCTCCTTATGCTTACAGTAACTAGAAAAGAGACCTCTAACACTACATTAATTCCTCTGCTTCTCTTAAGTCTGATTACAGAAGATCTCTGGCACCATGAAAAGGCATACAGCACATCATATCCCTCTGTTCATTTTTACAAAATCACAGTAATTTAACACCACTTTATGCACTGAGACCCTTGGAACTGAACAGGCAAGCTTTAAGCCGTGCTGTATCGTCACCAGAGGGAGCTGAAAGCTCAGCCTACTGCCTTTGCTGCATTCGAGCTGCGGCTACCCGAACGCTCCAGGTTCAGCTAATTTAAGGCTCCGAGGGAAAGGCCAGCACATCCGTATTATTGCATTACAAGAGCCCTGGTTTAGGGGTAACCTGAGAGCCCTGGAATCCGGTACCCAGCATCCCCTCTAGCGGGGTTAGAAATGTACCCCAAGTACTCATCGTGCTTGGAAGGTTCCCCAAAGATACCTACATGTTTGCTGCTTGCTTTCCAATTGTCTCATTCGAAACCTTCTCTACCATCCAGCTTGTGGCAGGAATTAAAAACCAGCATTGTAATGATCCCAGTCATTCCACATGTTGAAACTACTGCCACGTTCCTTTCTGTGCTGTCTGATGTTACCACTAACAGCCATCTGCTCTCTCCAAGTTAGCCATAAAAACTTCTCCAGACAAGCATCATCTTCCTGGCTTTAGCATGGCAAGATGCTGCCCCGTAAGAACAGAACTCCTATATAACACAGTATTATAAAGCTACATCCTTTCAGGTACCAAGGCTGTCTATAGATAAAGCTGGACTACTGACTCAAATGGCCATTATTCACACAAGGGAAGAGAAACTGAAGACAGACAAGACTGGAAATACTCTGGCAGACTGGTACTAATACTGTCAGGGCCACTAAACTTACCTGATTTAGTTAACTTTTGCCAAGAAAAATCCTGCTTATGACCTTTATACAAGATGCTTATGAGTGGGATGAACAGCGTTCATCATTTCTTGCAGACAGAGAAGTTTGCTAGAGACAAATTCTGGATTTTCAGAGACTTCTGCTAACAGCAAGACAGCACCAAACACAACCAAATCCAGCGCCGTGCTACAATTACACTGGGGAAAAATCTGCAAATTAGCATGTCACAAAGAACAGTCACGCACTCCTCCAGACTTCACTGCTTAAGAGAACACAGAGAGTACACCGGAGTGTTTTAAGCTGACACCCACAGAATTCCCACCTACAAAAGAGGTCCCCTATGAACAGTACAGCCTAAACACCAGGAGGATTACGGAAGGCAAACATGCCTACTACAAGAATTTTCTTGGGTTTAAAAAAAAAGGATCAAATTGCTTGTACCTGCTACTACTAAAGCTAAGAAGGAACTTTCTTGCCAAAGGCACTGTTTATGTCAGTAAGTAAAGTACATTACAAGCTCCACAAGGGTTGAAACAAAAACCTGAGATCTCTGCTGAAGTGTGACTTCATAAAACTCACCACAAACTCTCAAGACTTGAGCTTCCCCAAATACCATGGGGAATCTTGCCTTCCCTGCAGTCAAGAGGTAAAATAAAACTGTCCCCAAACTCTGGTCTGTGGGACATTATCAGCTTATAAAAAAAACCCAATTAAAACACGTTACTGTTGCTCAGAAGGGTGCCTAGACTCAGTGCTGCAGAGAGCCTGGAAGCCTAACCGAGACAAGAAACTGAATCTCTATCAATATATAAGGATAAGCAAAAGCCACCCACAGACGGCAATGGCACCACTGGGTCTGGACCTTGCTGACAGCCACCATCAGGCAAGGAACACTCAGAGAGGCAAAGAATAAAGGAAGCCCAGATGGCTTGCCAACATGTCCCAGCAGGCAGGGAAGCCAAGTAACAGCGAGGCATATGCAAAGGAGAAAGATCCTAAGTGAACTTGAGAAGCATGTGCAGGGAAATACCATGTGATAGCAGTAACAAAGCTGAGGAATATGGGCAAAAATAGAAGGAGAAAGAGAAAAAAAAAAAGGAAAAAAACTCAAATGCAAGGGCAAGCAGTAATTTTTAACTAGTGCACATGCTGCATGTAGGACAGCTAAATATATTCTTCTTTCCATGTAAGTAATTGTTATAGCTGCAAAGTACCTAAATAATCAAAAGCAATGACATTTTAACTTACTGTGCCCTTCTATTAAGATGCTCAAAACCCACTAGAAACAGTTTTCTATATCTTAAATAACAAAAAAACCCTTAAGATAAATATTCCCCAGTACAGTTCTGCCATACAGGCAAGTTATACAAAAGAATCTCAGAATAAGGGGATTCCATGTTCAATTCTACCAATGTCCCATCAAGCCCCAAGACTGCATTACCCTGACTTCTGGGGGGGGTCAAGACATGAAGAGCTTCCATCCCCATTTTACCAGTAGCACTAAGTGACTTAAGGGTTTTTCCTACAGCGTATCACAGCACGTTGAATAATTGCCACTTGCCTTATTAAAACAGCTGATCAAGAGATCAAATACATGGGTCAGACACAGGGAACTGGATGATTAGCCACACTTTGCTGTTAACTACATACCCTACTTCTCTAGCAGACACTGATACCTATCCACGCAGGGATGTCTGATCATTCATGAAGAAGCCAATATGAAGAGGCTCAGCTCTGAGTGGGTCAGACATTCCTGCTTCGGGCACTAGGCCACAACAGAAGGCAGTTTGGACAACTGGTACCAAAAGCATCTTCTGCTGTCCAATTCAGATCTATTGCCACATGACTGCCAGAGCCTTGAGTAATAGCTAAGTTACTACAGAAAACCTAATCAGCATAATAAACAACTTCACTGTCTTCCAATTATTTCCTCTGCACTTGCTTTTTGGAATAATATTTTAAATCTTCCAATTTAAGAGTGACCCAAGGTTGCTTTCTAAGATGAAATAGATGGCTTCCAATCAGACCTGCAACAGAGACAACATGGTGGAAATATAAGACTTTCTGAACAAGAACTTTGTTTAATTTGAAATTTAAAAAAAAAAATCTTTCCCAAAAGCGATTATGATTTGAATTATTTAAACCCCAGAGTGCCCAGTATTTTTCAGTATATATTTGGAATAGATGCGTGACTGCTGGAGGAATTACCTCCTACACATCTAGTCACTCATGTCTTGCTCTCATGCAGAGGCTTAACAATAGGAAAAAAATCCCCATTTTTTTCTTCATTTCAGATTTTGCTTTGTATTTTGGAGCTTAAGTACTTTTGCAAGTCTTTTGCAAGTAAAACAGGAGATAAATTGTAGTTTGCGGTAAGATCTATTCTCAGTTTTGAAATTGGCTTATATAACATACTAAGTATGCATTAATTGACTAGATAGCTAAAGTAAATAATTACCATCTATATCAAACTCTTCTCAGATTCTTCTTGGAGACTTCCTCTCCAAAATAAGGAAAAAAACCCCAACACCAAACTACAGAGATTTTACCTCTTTACTAACAATCTGACCCTCAAAGATAGACAACTACAGGTTCTGCACCGAAATTAACACTCATTTACATGCACAATACACTTGAGATACATGATCCATGGTAGCCAGTCCGCAGAGGGATTGTCCTCACTGCATGAGGATGCAGCTTCCACGGCTCTTAGCTGCTTCTCAGCGCCTGAACAGGTAGGACTGAGACCTGCTGCTTGAAGAAGAGTGGGTAGGACTTGAAAGGCAAATGGGAAGAAGGCGGAATGGGGTTTTTGTTTGAGGAAGCAGAACCACAGCAGAGCAAGAGAAAACCATAATTGAGGTTGTTGAAGGCATAGCCCTCAACTACTCATGGTAGGACATGGACAAACAGATGTCTGTACTTATGTGAGCTATTCATCCACTATCAGCTCTGACTTACCAGTCTCCTCAGGGCATTCATTTAAGGCTTTCTCTTTCCTGATCCCTGTGCATTTTGATCAACAGAAAATCCACAAATTCAACTAAACTAACAGTCCATTGACTCATGCCAACCTTCTGGAAGCATGAGGTGAACTGGAACAAACCAGAGTACATCCATCCCATGGAGGGTTGCTCCAGCAGAATTTAGAAAAAGATCAAATTCTGCATGGGAAATGCTGCAGATCCCAAGAGCTGTAAGTTTACACCTGTCCCCGCTGGACCAAATTCACAGAGCCCTTGTAAAAAGTAACCACAACAGCTGCACACACAGTTCCCACAGACATTAAACACACTACGATCAAGAGCTGGTTTTCTCTTTAAATCTTAATGCTTTATAATCTCTGGGTCAAGAAGATGTTTCAAAGTGGTCTCAAGAAAATTCAGTGTAAATTTTAACAGTCTTAAACTTCTGTAAGTTTAGGCAATGAAAACCAGGGTACAGTATAACACAGCAATGAAGACAAAATGTTTCAGAAAATTATGCATGGTTTATACCTATTTGTCACTGTTTCCTCTGTAACTGCAGTTAGGACATCAGTTTAAGCACACTGACAACAGATAAATCTGTGACACATCCTATAATGGATATTTACCTTATAGTAGTCTGCTGTGGACAGCCCAAGGATGAATGCTACCATAAAGTTACAGTTCAGACCCATAAATAAAACATTTTTTTTATTTCCTAAACTAAACATTCACCCTTCTACTGTTTCAAAGCGTGAGCAAAGCCCGACAGGCAGTTCTCTTTAGCAAAATAATTTCTGTAAAATGCCTGATGCTGAAGGGCAAATCCATGCACGATTCTGTAAGAATCTGTAAGATTCTGATTCTGTAAGAGTCTGTAAGATCCTACAAAGCAACAAGAAGTTGACCATGAAGACCAGAGAAAGCTCAGTCAAGACAGAACAAGTCTTGTGACTCAGCACAGAAGAGAAGGACAAAGATAACAAAAACATCATAGCTACACAGAACAGTGACGGAAAAATCTCATGATTACAAATATTTTAAAACTATTTAGTGTTAACAAATAAAGTCAGCTTGCTTCAACCTCAGCAGGAGTGAAAACATCACTACTGCAGTAGCACAGGAACTTCAAAAATACACAGTACTAAAGGAATACAAAGGCATGAAGTGCCCTTACTACAGCTGCACTCGCACTAGCCTTCCCTCCTGCTCTCCTAATTACTTCCTCTGACTGTTGTCCTGGAGCTGGGGCAAAGTTGGTCTCCTCTTTCAGCAAGGGAAAGGGTTGGTAGAAACAGAACAAACTTTCCCCTCCACTATGAACACCAGGCTCTTCTTTCTTTCCCCTGCAAGGAGGCATGGAAGATAAATAGGTTCTAAGGTCAGATCCTGAGTCTTACTTTAGAGGGTGGGAAGGACGTGCATCTCAGCATCAACTCATACTGCAGCCTCCACTGCAGGGTAGGCTATTCCTATGATAGGTTGGGTTCTTCAGCACAAGACAGGACCCTAGCCCACCCACCACCCCTGAAATCACAATCACAGCTTAATCACAAGGTTCAAGTAACTCATCCGGGTACTGCCTATTTCTGTACCTGTACAACAGAACAGGCACAGCTTAACAAAATAAAGCCAGAACTGTGACAGGGACTATCTCAGGCACATGGAGAAAAAGGAGACGATTGGTGACAGCCAACATCGTCTCACTAAGGGTGAATCATGCCTGACAAATCTGAGGGCCTTTTATGATGAACAGAGAGGGTGAACGAGGGAAGGACAATGGACATCAACTTCCTTGACCTGTGCAAGGCCTTCAACACCATCCAGCATGACATCCTTGTCTCTAAAATGGAGAGACGTGGATTCCACAGATGGCCCACTTGGTGGATAAGGAACTGGCTGGATGGTCACATCCAAAGAGTTGTGGTCAATGGCTCAATGTCCACATGAAGGACTGTGATGAGTGGTGTTCCTCAGGGGTCAGTAATGGGACCAACACTGTTCAATATCTTTGCTGGTGATCAAGTGAACCCTCAGCAAGTCTGATGACAACAGCAAGCTGTGTGGTGAGGTTGACACGCTGGAGGGAAGGGATGCCATCCAGACGGACCTTGACAGGCTGGAGAGACAGGCCCATGCAAACTGCATGAAGTTCAACAAGGCCAAATGCAAGGTCCTGCATGTGGGTTGGTGCAATCCCAATCCCAACTATAGGCTGGGCAGAGAATGGACTGAGAGCAGCCCTGAGGAGAACAACTTGGGGGTGCTGATCAATGACAAGCTCAAAATGAGCCGGCAGTGTGTGCTAGGAGCTCAAAAGGCCAACCGTGTCCTGGGCTACATCAAAACCAGCGTGACCAGCACATCCAGGGAGGTGATTCTGCCCCTCTGCTCTGCTCTCCTGAGACCACACCTGCAGTACCGCGTCCAGCTCTGGGGTCCCCACTACAGGAAACACATGGAGCTGTTGTAGCAAGTCCGGAGGAGGGCCATGAAGATGATCAGAGGGCTGCAGCACCTCTCCTGTGAAGACAGGCTGAGAGAGTTGGACTTGTTCAGCCTGGAGAAGAGAAGGCTTTGGGGTGATTTAGTTGCAGTGTACCAGCACTTAAAAGGGCTCATACAGGAAAGCAGGAGAGGGACTGATCACCAGGAAGTGTAGCGATAGGACATGGGGCAATAGCTTTAAGCTGAAAGAGGGTAGGCTTAGGTTAGATACTAGGAAGAAATTCTTTACTATGAGGGTGGTTGAGGCACTAGAACACGTTGCCCGGAGAGGTTGTGGAAGCCCCATCCCTGGAGGCGTTTTCAACCGGGGGGGTTGAAACTAAGTGATCTTTCAGGTCACTTCCAACCCAACAAATTTTCTGATTCTATGAATTTCAAGACAAAGTTTTAAGTCAAGGAAGAACTGTTGTGACTCCTCTTCTACTGAAGAGCCAATCATAATAACACTGGTGATAGCCTTACTCATTTTCTAAAGGTCACAAGTTGAGCTACAGGTGATATATGACCTAGTTAGCAGTCCCACTGTACATCAAATACTGCCAGCAACTGCTCTCTTACTGCAAAAGAAACTTTAATATTACCCCTATATGAAGAAGTCTCTTGTAGCATCTATTTTTTCCTGTTGTCCAATTTAAAATTAAACTTTCTGAAACTACGACTACAGCCACCCACAGCTGCAGAGTTGGCATTATTTTTACTTACAGGTAGCCTTCTACACTAAGCAGGTGCAGATGGGAGTAGCATATCACAGGGACAACAGGACATCACACAGGTAACCCCATCCCCCTCACACACACACACACACCAAACACAGAAGCTGAAGGTCATCACTCCATGAAAGACAAACTGAGATAATGATGCATTTCAGATTCGGAGAGTTTTAGGCTTTGCCTCCTGTCACAAAAGTGTTTCCTCCCACCAAGCTAATGAAGGCAGGCAGGCACCCAGGGCAGCCAGCTTCCCTGCCAAAATTCAGGTTTTATTTAGCACTTCCTCCCCCATGAATCTTGCTAACATTTCAAAACAATTTTGTCCCAGCATAGTTATTTGGGGAGAGTTGATTAAAAGATAAGGATTTTTTAAAAAAAGACATTTTCACGCTTTATCTAAATTTGACATGGAAAACTCCTTTGGCTTAGTGTACCTTCAAAATGGCACAGCCCAAACCAGCCACTTTTAGCTGTCAGCAGATGAATGGAAACTTAGACTCGCGCAAGAAAAATACATATGGAACACCTGAAAGCAAGCAGAAATGGGACTACAGGGAACCTGAGATCAAGAGTTAGCAAAACAAGAGCAACAAAATAGAGGCCAGAGGAAGAAGCTCACCACCTGAGCCAGCCTGTGGGATAAGGCAGTCAAGAGGAATTGTGAAACTGAAAATGATTTTGTGAAGAGAGTAACTTCTGCGACTCAAAACCAGGAAAGGTTCTGGACTTCACCGAACACCTAGCAAAAGCTCCTTCCCTTAGCATTTTACCTATCATTGGGAAATGGCAAAAATATAGCTAGAATTGTGCACACTTGAAAAGGTAGGATGTCATTTACCTTTGTCGTGGTTTTACCCTGGCTGAGAGCCAAGATCCATGCAGCTGCCTGCTCCTTAAAGGAAAAGAGCAGGGGAAGAGGGAAAGGGGGGTTGGTGAGAGGCAAGGGAAGGGAAAAGGAAGGGGCAAATAACCCCAAAACCAGGAAACTAAGAGGCCCGTGGGTTGGGATAAGGATAGTTTACTAAAATAGCAGAAAGATAAAATATAACAATGCTAACAGGACTTTAGAGCAAAAATATATGAAGCTGTTGATACACAATGCAGTTTCTCACCGAACCCACAACTCAGGCCGTGCCACCCAGAGCCGCCCTGGAACCCGACCATCCCCCAAGAACCGCGCGTCCCAGAGCCGCCCCCACTCCTCCTCCCGTCAGCCCCCCAGTATCCTGGGCAGGACGTAACTGGCATGGAATACTCTCTTTGGTCAGTTGGGTCACCTGTCCTGGCTTCGTCCCTCCTTTCTCATGAAGAGCTGAGAAAGTCCTTGACTGTCTGACAGCAGCTAGAAACATCAGGGTGTTATCAGCACTGCTTTCATTTTAACTCCCAAACACAGCATTCCATCCGCTGCTACAAATGAAGTTAACTCCATCCTGACCAAAACCAGGACAACCTTGTTTCACTACTTTGTTCCACTCTCTCAGGCACAGCCTGTACCACGTTACCAAAGAAGTTACAACCCTGCACTCACACTCCAATATACAAAAAAGCAGACACACGATAGGTATTTTGTGAGATTCTCTTCTAAAAAGCATTTATTTTACGAAGCGGGTTTGTTTCTTTCTTATTCCACATATACTTTTTAGGGGGTTGTTTAGAAGAGGCAATCTTTTTTAGACTCCCTTGAAGTGCCCAAGTTCCCTTCTAAGAACCTGCGTAAACTAGCTAAATCTCCAGTTCTGAACAGCCACAGACACCACATACTCACTAAAAAATGGCTCAGAAGAAACGTGGTCACAATTACATATTTTATTCTTAGGGCTGTTAAAAGTTAATGTTATTGTAGCATGAACAGAACAGCAGATCCAGGAACAATATTGTCATTTCTCTTGATATTAGAACTTAATATTTATACATCCCCCGCTAAACAACTCATTATCCCAAAGCTACCCAACATCTGCTCTTAATCCCACTTAAAACAACCTCACAAAACAAAGGCTTTGCAGCTAAGGCTCCCTAATTCTCTCACGAAGATGTTTAATTTTGGGGTTGGGGTCTCTTGTAGTTCTTGACAGGTAGGGAAAGCACTATTTGTATTTCCTTCACCAGAGAGGAGTTTGTGTTTGTAAACCTATTAGCACATTTTATCAGTAAAGATGTAAGACTTCAGCCATCTGGGAAAACTACAAAAAAAAGCCTGCTTGATAGAAAAGTCAAATAGCGGCAACATTATTAGCAAAGCAAACAGCAGAAGACACTGCCTAAAGAAGCGACAGAGCTAAGCTAAACATGAATGCTTAAAAACATCAATAAAATAACCCAACAAAAATCCCAAACCACTATGGTCAGTGCAAAAGGGACCCAAAGATAAGATCAGCGAATTTTTAAAGTAACACTTTTCAGCCACTGCTTTAAACCCACACAAACTCAACTTTAAGGCACCCAGTAACAAACCAGCCTCTGTGGCTGCAAGGGGAAATGCTGTTTTTTGCCCCAGGGCTGCAGTCCTGTTGCAACAGGAGATACAGAGATGCCGTCCCTATTTGGGCATCTCCAGTTACTGTATACACACATACATATGGACGCTGTGGAGGAGCCTTCATGAAATCAAGTCTGTAAAAGACTTTAAGACATGGGGTCTAACGTGAGAGGAAACTAACTGAGCTGTATGGTGAAACCCACAGGAGGTAGGCAGGGTCCACCAGTGACTACAGAATCATAGGGGTTGGAAGGGACCTCAAGAGATCATTGGGTCCAACCCAAAAGCAGCTCCCCACCTCATATTGCACAGACAGGCGTCCAGACAGGGCTGGAATATCTCCAGAGATGGAGACTCCACCACCTCCCTGGGCAGCCTGTCCCAGGGCTCTGGCACCCTCACTGGGGAAAAGTTCTTCCGCATGTTGGTGTGGAACTTCCTGTGCTCCAACTTGCAGCCATTGCCCCTTGTCCTGTCTCCACAGTCCACTGAAAAGGGGCTGGCTGATTCCCCCTGCATCCCATGCTTAAGATATTTATAAACATGAACAAGGTCCCCCCTTAGTCTTCTTTTCTCCAGGCTGAACAGTCCCAGCTCACAGCCTTTCCTCATACAGGAGATGTTCCAGGCCCTTAATCATCTTTGTAGCCCTTCTCTGGACTCTCTCCAGGAGATCCCTGTCTTTTTTATTCCAGGGAGCCCAGAACTGGACACAATACTGCAGGTGGGACCTGACTAGGGCAGAGTAGAGGGGGAGGATCACCTGATGCCTGGGTTAAATCATGGCAAGACAGATGAAGTGACCGATGGGCCCATCTGATGCCAAGACCAAGCTCTGGCAGACTGAGTTTGGGGACATTCATTCCAAAACCTTGAAACCACCTCTGCAAAATCAGCAAAAGAGAAGGACCCTGCCTTCACTGCACTTCCAAGGCAGAGAACCTACACATGTAAATCCCAGAGGAGACCCCAGAACGATGACGCCTGCCTCCACATCATCAGCACAGAAACCCCCTCCCACGGTGTGTGGATATGACTTCTCTGGTGCTGCCACACAACATAAAGGTGGCAGTTCTGTAGTAATTCATCAACATGTACATAAACAATCCAGTGTGCTTTGTCTTTGTACAGCTGTGTTAGCCTGGATACTGTCTGAATATCATCACTAATGCCACAATTAACAATAGTTAGAATATTGTTTTATAATAATAAAGGATGGTATAACTTGATGTTGGTTGCCATCCAATGACACCACTCATCTCTGCACAAACTTATGCTCAAGTCCCACAGCCACAGATGCCCTGTGGCACCAGCCAGTGCACCAGCCTCTAGAGTACACCCAACCACTGGTTTTTCAGAACCTGCGTTAATGACACTGCAACCTGTTTTGTGAATTCTACAAACTGCCTCTGCCCTCCTTAAGCTGTTGGAGCAAAACCCTTGGCAGCCTGAATATATTTACTTGTAATGTTAAAAAGACTCAAATTCAAATTCCTTCCAAAACAGACTGAAGAACTGATTGAACATGGCTCAACCACTAAAAGCTACCAAGTTACCCATTTCTGATAAACCAGAAGTATAAAGTCAATGAATATACCAACCACTCCAATACAGCCTTAATGCCATACTACAGCAACCCCCTGAAAACAACAGCACTCTAAGCATTACAGTCCACCCTTATCTTACTACAAGAAGGGCATTGAGGTCCTAGAGCGTGTCCAGAGAAGGGCAACTAGGCTGGTGAAGAGGCTGGAAGGCAAATCCTATGAGGAGTGGCTGAGGGAGCTGGGGATGTTTAGCCTGGAGAAGGGGAGGCTGAGGGGAGACCTTATCACCACCTACAACTACCTGAAGGGAGGCTGTAGAGAGGTGGGAGACAGTCTCCTCAAGCCAAGGGACAGGAGATAGAACAAGGGGAAATGGCACAAAGCTGCCCCAGGGCAGGTTCAGATTAGATGTTAGAAAAAAATTTTTCACTGAAAGAGTTGTCAGGGCCTGGAACAGGCTGCCCAGGAAGGGGGTTGAGTCACCTTCCCTGGATGTGTTTAAAAAAAGGGCAGATGAGGTACTGAGGGATATGGTTTAGCTTAGGACAGGAACAGTTGGACTTGATGATCTTAAAGGTCTTTTCCAACCTTGTGATTCTGTGAGAGCAGAATACTTCAGTAAAGTATACACAAAGATAAGCATTATGTGACTTTCCCCAGCTCTTCCTATGAGCAGATTTTGAAATGTGTTCATGAGGGATGCTGGTATTATTTTCTCTTTGCTACAAGAGGATCCTAGTTTAAGTTACTAATAATGAACAGAGACTGCAAGAACTCCAAGGCTGTGGTTCCCAGAGAGGCATTGCAGTGATGGAGACCTTCCTCCTCTCCTTCCAAACACTCTAATTCTTCACCACTCCCAGATGCTCATTATTAACATTATCTTGTGCTAACTTTGGCAACTGGCCGGTCCTTCCATACATCAGCCCAGCTCACTAAACTAGCAGATCATCAGCCCAGCAAAAAGACAATAGTTTCCCTCAGTCACTCATCATTAGGCTGGTTTAGGCTTCTGTGAAAACATGTCTACTTCACACTTACACGCTCAGGTCTGCAGATGTTCTTCACCATGGCCAAGCCCTTTAAAACCCCAGAGACTGTTGTCATAAACGGCAAAATTCCAGGGCAAAACACCTTTATGCACTTCACTGAATTCAGAACCAGAAATTAATTACACAAAGCCTTCAAGAGACCTTGGCATAAGGCACATTTTCAACACTACTACAGCTGTGCCTCTAACATTTTGTACAGCTGCACATAACACAGCTGGACTGCATGATGATAAATACTGAAATTCATAATTTCAGCACAAACCATGACATATCTTCATCCTTTTTTTACATTCACTTTTATAGTTCTGTAAATTTTGAGTTTGGTAGGCACCACTATACCAACTTATCTGACTTCTAGGGGAAGAAAAGCTGTAACACTTCATTCACCTACAAATAACTTTAAATGTATTTTCTATTTAAAAACAAAAAATCAGGCTTGACCTGATGATAAAGAGAATTATACCTGCTACTTCCTAAGTGGTTTAACAGCATAATTTGACCAAAGTTTCCTTTAGGAGCACAGGGAACCTTTTCCATCTCAGTCAAGTGTTGTAGCTTTGTGTGGCGGGTTTCTGGTGGAGGAGGGGGGCTGCCAGGATGGCTTCTGCCTTTCTGTAGACCCGACAGTAAACACCAACTGACTCAAGGCCAGAGGCTGAGCCAAGCAGCGACAGTCCCAGCACTTCTGTGAAACACATTTAAGAAGGAAAAAAAAAAAAAATGCAAGCAGCTGCTTCTTGCCAGAGAAGGGAGTGAGAAGATGTAAGAAACTGTGCAGACACCAAGGTCAGTGAGGAAGGAGGAGGGTGGGGGAAAGAGGCGTTCCAGGAGCTGCAGAGAAAGCTTCCCCTGCAGCCCATGGAGAAGACCATGGTTAAGCAGGCTGTCCCCCTGCAGCCCATGGATGATGACAGGGAGCAGAGATCCCATCTACAGCTCGTGGAGGACCGCACGACAGAGCGAGTGAAGACCCCTGATGGACACTGTGACCCCATGGGAAGCCCGTGTTGGAGGAGGCTCCTGGCAGTGAAACCTGCAGCCTGTGGAGAGACCAACCCACGCTAGAGCAGGTTTGTTGGGGGGACTCTGTGGGGGACCAGGCTGGAGCAGCCTGGGTGTGAGAGACATTCTATGATTTATGACTGCATCCCATAGCTGTGACCCACACTGGGACAGTTAGTGAAGTGCTGAAACCCCATGGGAAAGGACTCGCATTGGAAAAGTTCATGGAGGACTGTGTCCCGTGGATGGGATCCCATGCTGGAGCAGGGGAAGAGTGTGAGGAATGGCACACACCCCCCTATCTAAGGAGGAAAACAACTCATGATGAACTGACCAAAACCCTCATTCCCTCCCCCTCCCTGTGCCACAATGTGGGGGGAAGAAGGGAGAGAAATCACAAGTAAAATTAAGTCTGCTAAGAAGGGAAGGGGGGGGCGGTGTTTTAAGACCTGGTCACACTTCTCATTATCAGACTCTGGTTACAATAATTTAAAAAAAAAAAAAGGACTGGTGGTTCAGCCCCAAACAGTGGCTGAGCACCTCAAGCTGCTCACTCCTGGAGGAGAAACAGACAGAGCCTTCATGGGTTGGGATAAGGACAGTTTACTGACAAAATCACTGTGAAAGGGGAACATTAACAGTCTGTGGCAAACTTTACTCACACCCAGTGACAACACAGAGTACCTTATCAACTGCACCAAAGCAAGGAGATAATGTCTGGTGGTTTGGAAAACAGGGCCAACTAACTCAGCTCACCTGTGCTGGCTGCTTGGGGAGGTTAACTCTGGCCTGGCCAGAACAAGGACATTATGCAACCCTTTTTCCAGACTATCTACATCATGTCTAGATAAAAGGGGTTGGTCGGGGAGGGGTGCTCCTGGGTGCCTCCTGGGCAGTCTGAGTGTGGCTGGGTTATAGGGTCAGTCCTTGCATCATGCTGTAAGATACTCTGTGTTATCACCAGGTGTAAGTGAAATTCACTGTGGGCTGTTATTGTTCCCCTTTCACAGTCATTTTTCTCAATAAACTGCCCTGGTGGCTAAGAGGGACAATGGGATCCCTGGGGTGCATCAAAAGAAGCATGGTCAGCAGGTCAAAGGAGGTGATCCTCCCCCCCTACTCTTCTCTGGTCAGGTTCCACCTGGAGTATTGTGTCCAGTTCTGGGCTCCCTGGTATAAAAAAGCCAGGGATCTCCTGGAGAGAGTCCAGAGAAGGGCTACAAAGATGATTAAGGGCCTGGAACATCTCCTGTATGAGGAAAGGCTGAGTGAGCTGGGACTGTTCAACCTTGAAAAAAGAAGACTGAGCAGGAATCTGATTAAATGTTTATAAGTATCTGAAGTGTGAGACACAGGGGGAAATGCCCAGCCTCTTCTCAGTGGCCTGTGGGGACAGGACAAGGGGCAATGGCTGCAAGTTGGAGCACAGGAAGTTCCACACCAATATGCAGAAGAACTTTTACACAGTGAGGGTGACAGAGCCCTGGAACAGGCTGTCCACGGGGCTTGTGGAATCTCCATCTCTGGAGATATTCAAGACCTGTCTGGATGCCTGTCTGTGCAATATAAGCTGGGGAGCTGCTCTGGCAGGAGAGTTGGACCCGATGATCTCTCAAGGTCCCTCCCAACCCCCTCAATTCTGTGATTATCCCAACCCACAGAGGCTCTGTTTCTCTTCCTGGAATGAGCAGTGGAGCATGCTCTGCCACTCTTGGGGCTGAACCACCACATCAAGTTAGCAGAATTGCTTATAATGCAACATAGTTAAAGTTACCAGAACTAAAAAAAAGTTTCCTCTTGCATCCACTTCCCAATCAAGTCACTCAGGTGGGTGCACTACTGTCTGGGCAGAGCCAAAGGCAGCACGGTACGGAGGTCACTCATCATTAAGTCTCAGAGGTAGGAAAACTCTGTGGGTTTTCTTTTTGGGAGTCAGGGAAGGGAGAGAAGGAGTTCTGTTTAAATATATCCGACATCTTTCCCTCATTTTTCAAACTCCTTATTTGAACAACTACTCCCTACTGAACAGGATGCTCTAGACTTTAAAGCAATAAAAAAAAAAGAACTGAGGACCCCCATCAGTGTCCTACAGCTCAGATTTGAAACCCTTCCTTCTATGCCGCATCTCCCAATACATAGGTGTTTTTATGCCATTTATGCACCCCACTACACATCAAAATTCCTCTAAACGTCACCATTTTCTCTAAAATTCCTCTAAATGTCACCAGTGTTCCTTTTACCAGGTCACTCCCCCTGTATAAGCATCAGTTTCACATTCTTTTGTTCTGGAGAAGCCAAGGAAACCTGGAAAGCAGGAAAGAAGACAGATATGAAGAATACCTTTTCCCATAGTAAAACAGAAAAGGAGATGGCCATCAAAATCTATAATTCCACCCTACATCAAGCCAGGACACAGAACTGAAGATTTTATGTATACCTAATACAGACAGTTTTAGCACCCAAACAGTGTCAGGTATTTATTAAAAGGAATGTGTTACTTAGCTGCTTGTGACAGCATCAGCTCATCTTAATAATCAAGAGGATTTCTTCCACCCTTCCATATGGAAAGCTGTTAATTAACTAATGAACACAGATTAGCATAACAATGATAAGACTCTTTGGAAGCAGGTTAAAGGGAAGACAGCAGTAGGTAGTGCCTGAAGATGACTTATCCAGACGGGAGTTATGGACTAATGAAGCTCCCAGCGTACAAATCTAGGAGCAGACACACAGTATTTTCACTGATGGCTCAGTACAAAATGCAGAAATACATCAATGCACCAGACAAACAAGAGTAGAACATCACCTCGATGCAAAGACAGTATCCACATCAGATAAGAATGCAGGTCTGGCCAGTCCATCTCACAAATGGTACTAAAAAATCTAAAAAGCTACAGAGCAGTACAGGGATGCGCAGATGTATGGAGAATTTCCCACAGGAAAACAGTAGACAAGACCCTTCAGCTTAGCTACCAGATGACTAAAGGATACAATATGATAGAGAGCTATACAGATCACACAGGGTACTGCAGAAGAAGTATCAGAACAACAATTGGGTATTTCTCATAATTCTAGAATGAATCAAATGATCAAACTTGATGCTTCTATCAAATAACATGATCCAGAGGTTTGTCTCAAAAAACACCTATGGAACTCATTACTACCAGACAAGTACAATATAAAAACTAATAAAGAACCCACAATCAGACACATCAGTGGAAGAAAAGTTGATCTACAATTATTAAACACAATGATGCTACCTCATGCTCTTGAAAATGCCAATTCAAATAGTGTAAAGTGTAACCAGTGAAAATACTATCCTTATTTTTTAGTCCCTTTCTCTAAATTATCAACTAGAGACCATCACCAGAAACAGAACTCAGCCGAGCAGATGTCTGGTCTACTCCAGCCATAACATAACTCCCATCCAGCTTGTTTTGCTGGGTGATGGCTTGGAGTACATAATCAAATCTACTCAGCATTGGAATGATCCATTTATCTCATTTCTTCCAACAGGTAATGTGCCATAACAAAATCAAAGCTAGTCCATCTCTTTGTTTCACCCTTCATGCTTCAAGGCCTGAAAAGCTGCCCCAAAATGAAGACAGGCCACAAAAAGAAACTGAACTTCCTCGTGGATAGATGACTGTCATGGTCCTGAACTCCCAAGAAAGGTAGGTCAAAAACCCCCAAAATGAACGTACAAATTGTCAGAGTAGACAATGTAAACAATTTGATTTTAAGCATACTAATGCATTCCCATGTACTTATTTCAACACATGACAGAGAAGCAAGTTTGAGCAGTGCCAGACTAACAAACTTCAGCTAAAACCTCCTGGCAGGGTAAACCACAAAGTACCCTGAGAAGACGATAATGTATGAATTTCCCTGCCACTGCCCCCAAAACTCACAATGAGACCAGGGCATTTGTAAACTTTTAAAGAAGGGAATTCTTCTGCAAAAGCCTTTGCTTAAATGTTCTCGAACCAGTCAATGATACCCAGACTCATGAGGGAGGCACAGAATAGCTTAAGATGACAAGGACCTCTGGACCTCGTTTTGCTCAAGCCCATGCCCAAAACAGAACTTGTTTCAAAGTCAGATCAGGATGCTCAGGGCCTTGATCAGTAAAGTTTTAAATATCTCCAAAGTTGGGAGATCCCACAGCCTCTCCAGGTGGCCTGTTCTACTGCCTTCACCACCCACACTGCCTGTGATTGCTCCCCTTGCCTTCTATCCAGGGAATTTCCCTGAAACTTGTAACTTTGTCTTTCCATTGTGCACCAGTGCCTTTCCACTGGCACTTCTAATATCAACACAAGTCTGAGTTATCAAGTCAATTGTACAGTGAAGGTATATGACACATTTGAGCCAACTTGACAGCTCACCACTGCTAATAGGGGCAGACTGGCCCTGTGCATGTCCAACAATCTAATTTCAGCCCCCTGTGCTAGCTCTGCACCTAAATGGCTGCACAGATAGCCAATTCATCTTGCTAACCTGACAGAAAGCCATTCCCTTCTTTAATTCCTGTGCCATCTCAGCAATATTAATATGCTCAGCACAGGGTCACAAAGGAGAAAGCAGAGCTGCAGGTAGGACCAGAGCACCCTTTTTCGGAGCGGGGTGGGGGAATTTAGATTTAGGTGTCACGGAACATCATATGCTAAAAAAAAATCCAGCCTGCTTTAGTAAACTCCCAGCAATAATTAAACAGTTTTACACATGCTCCTACTTCATCCTCTCACCTCCGGGATGACATTTACCTTTTTTTCCTTAATAATACAACCTTATGCCTTCTCTCATCCATAAAGACAGTTATTAAAACAGTGCTTTACTGATACCAATAATATTCAGCATTAACTACTACCTGAGCTAAACATAACATAATAGATAGGAACTATACACATGTTTAGGGGATATTATGACAGATGGAAACAGATGAGCAGTAAATTCATTTGGTTCATAAAGACTCCCATGTATGGTCTTTACCAAGCCAAAGCCACATGACTCAAAGGTGTGCATCAACCTATGGCAATGAAAAACCCCACAGCATTCTACACTTCAAGTTATATATAGGGACCTTACTTCAAGTAAACATCATTCAGCTTCATTAGAAAGCAATTAAGTACCCCAAAAGCAGTTACTTTATAATACAGCAAATACTCTAACACAAACCAAAGAGCACTGACACAGGACCAGCATTAAAAGTCGTATTTGGCAGTTAATGACAACTCACATTTCGTCTTTTATAACAACTCTTTAACTTGCACCAAGTTTCAGTCATTTTTCCGAACTAAGCCTTTCGAACGTGAGCTACCAAGAGTGTGCTGAAAGGCGTTATTGGTAACAAAGGAAAAGCATTTCTGTACAGCTGTAGAGGAGCTTGGTGAGACAACAGATTGGATTTTTTCCAGTTTCCATATACTGCACACCATGGTTGGTAGAGTCCATAAAGATTAGCAAGTTATGAGATCAGAACTAACATGCCTCCTACATGACATATATAAAGCAGTTTTCCAAAGGAAAACTTGAGTAACCCAGAGCAATGGAAAAAAATATTATGAAAATACTTATCAAAGTTTTAGAGTGCTCATGGTAGCCCATACTCACCCTTAAAGAAAGTTAATTAAACATATTCAGCTGTTTCATTAGCATGTCTGAATTGCTCTGGTCCATCATCTAGCCCATTCCCCAAGGCTCAGTATTTCAGTTTGACATCAAGACAAGTACCATGTAAACCGCCACTACTCCCTGCTCCATCTCCAGATACGCTGCACTACCTTTGATACCTCCCCAGACAACTCTATTTTGCAAGGATCACTGCTGTCTCAGCTGCCACAGGAAACCTCGCTGGATCCCTCTACAACTCCCAGCCCAGTTAAAACTTGCTGCCACCTATTGTCAGACCATTCACAGCTCTGCTTCAGGAATGGCTCCACTGCAAGGTGACAGCCTCCATGACAAGCTCCAGGTTCACCACCCTCACCCAAGCCCTCCGATTTTTACACAAATACCTTTCTAGGTGGTCCCACCAGTTTGCTTGACCAGTTCACACCTCCCAACTGCCCCACACAGTTACTCTTTGCCCTCATCCCCAAGCAGACATTTTACCAGACTTTACCAAACTGTATAGCCCTCCGGCTCAATTAAATTAGGTCGTCACCATCCAGGTGCAGTCCTGAAACACTGTTCAGCCCTTGGATTTCCACTGTCGCTAGTGAGAAAGAACGGGAGCAGAGTGTATAACCCTACCCTTTCAGTCTGGGGGGGGGGGTCGCATATCCACCTTTGTAGAGCAGTATACCCAGCGAGCTGCACTCTTCCTCTCCTTCATCACTCCAAAGACCTGAAGATTTTTGAGAAGAAATATCACAGAGCTCTTCTTGAGTCAAGCCAGTTTAAAGCCCAATTCTGGGTCCCTAGGCCTCAAAGATTGCTTTACTAAGTGTCTGCTTTGCACTGCTTCCTCAGGAAGAGCCATCTTACTAGTTCTTGTCAGTTCAGTGCTGTCTACGAGACTTCCAAGAGCAGCTGTGGAAAAGAAAAAAGGAGGAGAAGAAAAAGCTAATGATGGTAAGAAGTCAGCTTTCATACTGCCAGAGGCTGGAAGAAGAGAGGAAGCTACAAATTCAGCAGTGATCTTAGCAACCATGTGCTCACACACCTGAGACTTAGTTTTACCAGCAAGTTTAGCACCTATTCAAGACAAGCACAAACGTTACCACAAAGCACTTACATCTTTTCACTGTATTAACGTTCTTATTTACTTAAACCCCACATTAAGTTGCATTTCCCTCCCTATGGCAGCAGGGGTAGGCTAGGCAAACTCTGCCAACACAAGTAACATCAAGTTTTCTAGCACTGGATGCAAAAGCTTTGGATGCCTCGCTCCACGTGCTATCAGTTTGATAGTGAAAACTACCTAACCGCCAGCTTCCTTCCACACACGTGTTCTGTATCACAATACTTATTACCTATTTCCCCTACAGAGTCAAACACTTCTGGTAAGTCCAGCTGCGTTATTTTTAAAACTGAGACAGACATTATGAGAACAGCCAACAGTCCACACAGTCACGTTTAGCAGAGGCGTGCGTGAAGGAATCAAAAGCCACTCAGAGCTTCAGACACATCACCGTTCACGTACTTCAAGAAGCTCTCTTCTGTAAGGATTAGTGCTGGTTGCCAAGCTATGGGCCTTTACTTTCCTGTTTGGAAACACTAACGGTTTTTCAGGCTTTGGTTTCACAAAGGGTAACACGCAGGGTGTTATACTGATGATACCTGTGAGCAAAACTAGTCCCCTTTGGGCTGTTTTGGCTGGACATTAAAATCGTGATCATTCAGGCTCTGATCACTGATCAGTTATCGATACCAGGAAATCCTCCCTACTATTCACTTGGCTCTCTTCAAATCCCTTTAATATTGAGAACTTACACACTTTGTTTGTGTTGGAATCCCGTTTTGTTAAGGTAAGTTTTGTAGGGAAGCCTTTAAGCTTCTTTCAGAAGACCCATGAGACAGACCCATAAACAGCTCCGGCCAATACACAGCTCTGCTTCCAGAGGAATGGAAAACTTCTCCAGGTATGCAGGACTGGGATGTTTTAGCATCAACAGCTGCTACAGCCATTAAGGCTCCATCCCAATCCTGACAATTCCCGTGTGGACTTCTCTTTTCCATGCAGTCATGGAAAACAATACACAACACACCCACGGGCAGCACGCAGAGTTAACCGGCGAGGACAAGACCAGGGCGCGAAGCCCCACGATGCGCTCGGCTGCAACGCGGCGGCACCACGAGCCCCCGGCCGCTCCGCTGGAAGGAACCCTCTGGAAGCGAGAGGCGCTCAGCCCGCGGTTCGCGGCACTTCTCAGGCCGCCCCCGCGCTGCCCACGGTGCCTCACAGCCCCCGCTGGGCCAGGCACGACCTCCCCACCGTCCCGCCGCCGCTGCCGCGGGAGGCGCCCCGGGGCCCGCCGCCGGCAGCGAGAGTTGTTCACCGGCAACTTCGGCGAGGGTTTCCGCGGTGGACAATGGCGGTGCGGGGGCTCGGGGCGTGGGGGTACGGGATGGGTCACTCCACCGGGACGGGGAGCGCGGGCTGCGGGCAAGCCTGCCCGGGACGGGGTGAGCGGGGCGGGCGGGAGGAAGCGGGCAGCACATGGAGGACCGGCGCGGCGTGCGCGGCGGGGGCCGAGCCCGGCTGGCTGAGTGACGGGGACGAGCCGGCGTGGCGGCGGCTGCCCGCGAAAGGGGAGGCCGACCGGGGAGCGGGAGGAGGCGGCGAAGGCGGTGAGCCCCGGCAGGCTGCGCCCCGAGCCCGAGGGGCGAGGGCGGCGGGAGGCTCCGCCGGCGGCGGGAGCGGAGGCGAGGGGGGGATGGGGGAGGGGACCCGCGCGGGCGCCCCCGCCGCGAGGCGCCGCTCCGGGCGGGGCGCGTGCCGCCGCCCGCCTCACCATCAGCACTTTGGCCGCGTTCTCCAGCTGGGCGATCACCTCGGGGGCCCCCCCCGCCGCCACGGCCGCCGCCATCATGGTCTCTCTTCAATGACGCGCCATGCGCTGCATTCTGGGACGAAGCGGCCGCGCAGCCAATCCCGGGCGCGGCGCGGCCCCCGGCGCGGAGGCGAAGCGGCGGCGCTACCGCAGCGTTACCGCCGGGCGCCAGCCAGGGGGGGCGGCCGGAGACAACCCCCCACCCCTGCGCGCCGCGCACCTTCCTCCTCTCCCTCCCCTCCCGCTGACCGCCCGCCTCCGGGGCGGGCCCGGCCCACGCGGCGGGACCTGCCGAGCCCCGGGGCGGAGCCCGCCGCCGCCCGCCGCCGGTTCGAGGCCGCCGCACCTGCCGGGGCCCGCGTGTGGGCGGAGAAGGGCTGCGGGGCCTCCGGGGCCGGGTCAGGGAAAGCTGGCTGGGGAGGGCAGGGTGAGCCCGGAGCGCGGGGGCTGGTTGGGTGCTGCCCCGTTCAGCCGCGGTGCCCGCTGCGTGTCGGCGGACTCGGGCGCCGGCGCCACCGCGGCGTTTTTAAACGCAGCCGCGGGAGCGGTGGGGAGCGGAGAGGGTGGGCAGCGCCTTCCCAGCCGGCATTACGGCAGAGAAGCCAGCCGAGCTTTGAAGCTGAACTGAAGCGCCTTTTTCCCCGCGTATCTCCATCTGTGGGTCACTGTTACAGGACAGCATCGCCGCTGGAGAGTGCGCTGGGGAGGACACTGTTGTGCCGCTGCGGGAACAGGCCAGCCCTCGGGTTGTGCCTTTCGTCCTCGTTTAGGCGTTTGCCTTTTACACAGGTCTGACGGTTTCCGCATCAGTTGGCGCACGGGAGTGGGCTGGAGCTGTGGTAACTTCACATAAAACTAAACCGGGAGATCTGCAGCTGCCAAGTAGTGTTCAGTGCCGAGGACCGGGCTAGATCTTCAACTATCCCTCACAGTGTACACCACTGAGCTGCATTGGCTGTTTTTTTCCCTTTATCCCACTAGGTCCCTACTCCTAGCATCCAGGTGTTTCCAACTGTTTCACCTCCCTGCCTCGAGAAGACACTAGCTCACCTCTAGTGCTAAACTTACACAAAGTCTGGAAGACGGCAGCTAGCTGAGCAGACTGGTAGGCGTCTTGAATGCTGAAAGGCTGTTCTCATAAACAGAAACACAATTTACACAAATTGTGCAACGCTTCCATGCAGGTGATACAATGTAGTAGCCAAAGGCAGAGAAGAAAGGATGAAGGAAATAGAATGACCGCAAGAAATACATCTTTCCGATCCAAAAGAAAAGTTGAAGTATTTTCTATGGAAATACTTTTCTATCATCTCCTATGAAGGCAGGCTGAGGGAGTTGGGCTTGCTCAAGCCTGGAGGAGAGAAGGCTCTGGGGAGACCTTATTGTAGCCTTCCAGTACCTGAAGGGGCTACAGGAATGATGGAGAGGGGCTGTTTGCAAGGGGCTGTAGGGACAGGATGAGATGTAATGGTTTTAAACTGAAAGAGGGGAGATTTAGGTTAAACATCAGGAAGGAATTCTTCCCTGTGAGAGTGGTGAGATACTGGCACAGGCTGCCCAGAGAAGCTGTGTCTGCCCCCTCCCTGGCAGTGTTCAAGGCCAGGTTGGATGGGGCTTTGGGCAACTTGGTCTAGCAGAGGGTGTCTCTGCCCATACTTGTCTTCAGGTTGGTATCTGTCAGGGCCAGTAGGATTGGGCTTTAATTGCTCTGACACCCTCACCTCGGACTTTAGCAAGTATAGTACTGTAGGTTTGCCTATGCCAAATTCTGCCTCGTGTTACCTTGGCCTATCAGGTGGATCTCCTGGATGATGAACCTATGTAATATGTACCCTTGTCACCAACCCTTCCTTGTGTATGGAACTTGTCTCCCAACTCTGTCTTCTGGTGTTCCTGGCTGGACTTTCTTGCTGGACCTGACTCATTGTCTCATCTTGTCTTGATGTCTCAAGTGCAGTCACTGCACTATTTGTCCTGTGGTTAGCCTTGGTTCCCAGCTTATCTGCTCTTCTTTATCCATGACACAGTCCACCAGGACCTCCAGATTCGTTTTTCAGTCAGTCATCAGTCTATACAGCTCTGGGGGTTGTTCCATCTCAAGTAGGGTATGACACCTTAAGGTTTTCCCTTTTCCACTTGAAGTTGTCTATATGAGCATACTTCAAAAGCAGCATGTTCTCCATCATCACAAACATACACGATGCAGACAAAAAATCTTGTGTTTTACTGTATCATCAAGTGCACCTTGCCCTTGTTTCCACTGAAGGACAGAGGGGAGTAATCTGCAGTAAAAATGAACATGTTCAAGTAGTCACATTTTCTCTCCATCATATTACAATCAATGTTCTCTTGGCTAGTCTTAGAAAAGCTGGTTGTTCATTTATCTTGTCAGAGTGAATGCTGAAGCTATTTCTGCTGTTGGCTAAAAAGCATGCATCACATTCTTCCTTTACATGTCCCTCTTTTGTGGTGTTAATAGTCTTAAAATAGTTCAAAGCTTTTGGACTCACTGCCAGAAAGTGGTGTTGGTAATGGGGCCTGTGCTTCCTGCTCTAACAGTCTCTCTAGCTTGCTTTCTTCCACAGCTGAAAACATCCAACTACTGATAGTTTTGGCTGAAACCTGAAATGTTGAGGAAAATGAGCCAACAGCTGGTAGTAAAACAGTAATGAATTAGGTGATTTGGTTTGTTTTAAATACGTGTTAATCAGACAGTCCTATGCATGCACACAACAGTGCTAGGGAAGATCTGCTGCGGTCAGGAGCATCTGACATACTCTAAGGTAAGGTAATAGAGGTGACTGAGCAGTACATTAGATAAGGAAGTCAAAGCCAGTGGGGAAATGGATCACTAGTATGAAAGCACAGTGACTATTGCAAGTGGCAAGCTTGAGAGGAATTAATCTTTTCTCAGCGATTATGCAGAAGTTTTCAAAACCATCCTCTAATATCAGGACATGCATCTTGATTTATTTCCTATTCTTGATTTCCTAGTCTTCTTAAGACAGTTTCCCAGCTGTTTCCCAAATGTATTCAAGAGTCTTTTCCCATATAACCTGCGTTATTTTTTCAGACCTCATTTCTTTGGCCAGGATGTCCAGTTTGCTTGCCATCCCAGGCACCTTTTTCCTTACATCTACCTTCACTGGCTGGATTTCTGCAACAAATTCTGCAATGAATTCTGCAAATAAATTCCAAATAAATTTTGCAATAAATTCCTGCAATACTTTCTGATTTCTTGCTGACTTTTCACCAGCACCTAGCAGAAGTCTGCTTGGAGTAGTGGCTCCAGTACAAGCTGTCCCAGTTCTGGCGGTCTGTGATGCACATCTCCAGTGACACAGGAGATCTCCCACCAGTGCAAAGTATTTGACAGGGTCACTTGAAACCATTCTGCTTAATTCCTTCGTACACCCTGGCTAGATTTCCATACAAATGGCCTCAGTCAGGTTACGTAGGCACATAAGGCACTGGTCGCCTCTTGAGGAAAAGCTTCTGCCAAAAGTAACTGTAAGCAAGTCTGGTAGCACCGCCCAAGAGTTGGTCAGTACTTCCTACTATGAACCCCTTTCTCCATTGCTGTGGAAGCTGGGCAGAGTTTAGAATTTTGGGAATATAGGTTTCTGTGCAAGTCATCTGTACACTTGTGCTAATATATGTATGTGCATAGGTGCAAGGTCCTGCACCTGGGTCAGCACAATCCCAAGCGCAACTGCAGGCTGGGTGGAGAATGAGAGCAGCCCTGAGGAGAAGGACTTGGGGGTGTCTGGTGATGAAAAACTTGATATGAGCTGGCATTGTGCACTTGCAGCTCAAAAGGCCAACTGAATACTGGGCTGCATCAAAAAAAAGGGTGACCAGCAGGTCCAGGGAGGTGATTCTACCCCTCTACTCTGCTCTTGTGGGACCCCATCTGGGATACTGTGTCCAGCTCTGGGATTTCCAGTACAAGAAAGACATGGAGCAGTTGGAGTGGGTCTAGAGGAGGGCCACAAACATGATCAGAGGGCTGGAACACCTTCCTTACAAGGACAGGCTGAGAGTTGTTCACCCTGGAGAAGAGAAGGCTTCAAGGAGACCTTTAGTAAGGGGCTACAGGAAGGCTGTGGAGGGACTTTTTACAAGGCCATGTAACTACAGAAGGAAGGGTAATGGCTATAAACTGGAAGTGGTAGATTCAGGCATAAACATTGGTTTAGCTTAGGATGGGAATAGTTGGACTTGATGATCTTCAAAGGTCTTTTCCAACCTTGTGATTCTGTGATTCTGTGATAAGGAAGAAATTCCTCCCTGTGAGGGTGGTTGCCCAGAGAAGCTGTGGCTGGTCCCTCCCTGGCAGTGTTCAAGGCCAGGCTGGATGGGGCTTTGGGCAGTCTGGGCTAGTGGAGGTATCCCTGCCCATGGCAGGGGTATGGAATAAGATGATCTCTAAGGTCCCTTCCAACCCAAACCATTCTACAGTTCATTCTATAAAATGGTAGTTGCTTCTTAGAACAAAGCTAGGGAAAAAAAGAAAGATTTATATTTTTAAATGGGTTTGAAGTTTGAGAAAGAGCAGAATTTTGATTGGGAGATGTCTCTCCCTGTGCCTGATAATCAGTTTGTGTTTGGCCACATTTGAACTAATGAACTGAGAAGCCTTACAGGTACTTGATTTGATAAAGCAAATGTAGACTGCAGATTTCCCTTATCAATGACAGTTCATCTTAATGTTCATGGAGGATCTCAGAACAATCTCTCCAGATGCAGAGAATGGTACTCTTCCTGTTATTCCCCAAAGTTTTCTCTGTGAATAAGTTAAAATCCAACTCTAAATCAGAGGTCTGTGAGAGAAGAAGCTTCTCAGTATTGGGAACCTTACCTTTCTTGTTGAGGAAGTAAAGGGTGAATGAAAATGATTTAGCAGATTCTAGGAGTTCTGCGAGGGTACCTGTCTTTGCCCATTCTTGCATTGCTCTGGCTTACACCAGGCTTCGTATTTTTCCCGTGTGGCATATTTTATGGGTCTTGACTTGATTTCTGAGGACTATTTGTAGCACTGAACATCTACAACTGCAAGTAAAGACAATGGGAGCTTCATTGGAGTAATTAAAAATAAACTTGGTATCTGAAGAAGAGTTCCTCCAGGGTGTTCATGCTCTGAAGCAGACATTGGCTCTTCAGTTCATTTCTTACAAAGCAACAGTACGCAGTGCTGCAAAGCTAGATGAGTCATTTGAGTAGCTTATTTCAAGTTCTCAGTTTTGTTAAGAATGGAGTTTGACTACGAATGGAATGTGTCATAAGCGAGGTTAACTGGGGATAGGTAAAATACTAGGCATTTAAGGGAACAGCCTCTGCATCATGAGACTGGGTTTTACTGGAAGTCTACAAACCATGTTAACCAGTGGGATACAGACAGAGACACAGATGGTAAGAATGAGGTTACAGAGAATTGGTGTGTTGTGTAGTTGCATGTGTCACTGTGAGAGCAGTGAACAGAGACAGGGGCTGGGAGCAGCACCGGCACACCCAGAGCAGCAGCCGACTTGCTACGACAGCATCCTGCAGAGGGGGAATTCGGGAGGATGTCAGACACGCAGATGACTGAGTCATGCTCAGTATTTATTAAACTAAAATTCTGCCTAGAACTGAGGCACACACCCCTCAACCTGGCTTTTTGAAAGCAGGGCATTACATTGGGGTAGATAATGATTGACACTGGCAGGCAAAATGTCAGTAGAAGAAACAAATGTAGGCTAGGCAGGCGGTGTTACTAATCTAGACTTTTGGCACCTTGTGACGCTTATTCCTGTATTTGATGCTGTAATAGAAAGACCTTAAGCATTGTTTAAAACAAGTGGGTGAATTAATTGTTTTACAGGAAACCTGCTGTATTTGGATTTGTAACTGCTCATGTTCCGTTTCTTCCTGGCTGTGCTTGTCTGGCCACCACCGTACCGAGAAAGGGGGAGCTGAATGTGACACTCACTAAGTTTAGCTATTTTGACCTTCAAAGTTATCTTTAGGGTTTATGACTGGTTGACCAGAACATGTTGCTTGTGATTCACACTTGGAAGTTTATCAGCAATAACTTACAATAAGCATTTGGAAAATGTGTACACTTTCCTTCCCACAGTCTCTGTGTTGCATGGACTCCTGGGGTATTTGGGAATGCTTTACCAGTACACTAAATGGCCGGATGATAGCTTAGGCTGGCCTGTTTCATCTTGTCTGTAACAAGCACTTAAAACTCTTCGTGAAACAGTTATCTGTATTCAAGCACACAAAATGCAAACTCAGATTGCCAGTATACTGCTGCTTTCATCTCAAGACTGTTGTGACGGCAAACTTGCCAACCCAAAAGGGATCATTGTGGCACCAGTGTATTTTAGGGTACTGTCCCTAGTTGCTTGTTTCGTGACAGAGTTATAAACACAAGATTAAGTCATTCTTTTGATTAGCAGTACTGATGATTTAGTATCTCCTCTGAAATAGCTCTGTTCTGACCCTGCTCTACAGACACCTGCAAAAGGCTTCTTCCTCATAGTTTATTCCCAAGGCCATTTGCTTAGGAGGTGGCTTTTCCTTCCTCCCAGTAGCTTACAAGACACAGCCAAGTTCTCACTGGTCCTGCATAAAAGTGAGGACCTAAGTTGAAGTCCTCAGCAAGATCCTTAGGTAAGACTTAACTGTCTCAGTGCTAGGGCAAGTCTTGGACCTAATCTGGATGTCTGACTTCCTGTGTGATAGAGGTACAAAAGAGCGGGGTTTGGAGGAGCTGACAGGTGCTGGCTCACAGAAGAAGGTGCCAAGGAAGCCTTTGCTGCTTAAAACACACACACACATGCATGCGCTTGTTTTACTTGTTGTATTTGGGAATGCTGCTCTGCTACTTTGGAGGTTTTCCCTTAAGCAGTGCTGACACAAGCTGAGAACGTTTGGTTGAAAGTTTTCCTCCTGGCTGCAGAAATACTCTAGAGCACTCGTGAGTTGGTTCATCATCTCTCCATTTCTTATTTTGAAGGCAGTCAGGGGAGAGCAAGCTGATACTTCAGCTGACCTGTCCTCTCTACAATCGCCATAGGCACGTGCCATGTAAACAAAGCAACTGCAGTAGAGGAAAGAAAGGTCCAGTAGTTAGTTGGACATCTACTTTCTAAAGGTGATTAACTTCTGCAGTCACAGCAGGAATATGCAACAGGACTTATGATTTAGTTTCTCTGTATTTCTGTTCCATGTACAGAAGAGGCAAGTAGTAGAAAGCAACTGCCCTGCCAGTTACAGATTCTCGAATAGCTGTGGGTACACAGACAAAGTGGTCATTACATAGAATCAGTCTGCTGCTTCAGCTTGCATCTGTAGCTTGCACAAGCTCCCTGAAAACCAAATGGCTGAGTAAAGTGCTTATCTGAGCTTATCCTCAGGATGAGGGGACTTTTCAGCTTGGACAGGTCTGCAATAAACTTGGATGTTCAAAGGATTTCTTTCTTCCCTTCCTTGAGTTGTATGGATGGAACATAATAGTGCGCTTCAGAAGGAGATTCCTGGGTGATGGGTTAGTATGAACTGTGGCATCACTCTTACATGCCATGTTTCCAGAGTGGGTAACCACTGTTACCATGGTTTTGAACCAAGGAAAGACTCGCCTCTGCTTTGCCCCTCCCTACTGGCTTGTGTGACTCTGCAACACCATGCTCTTGGAAACAAACTCTTACATTAGTCTGAGGTGGATTTGGCTGCTTCATTTGGGGAAAAAGACGTCTTAATTTTCAGCAGCTCAGATTGTACCAGATAGCCCAAACATCTGCTAGCCTTATCAGAGATTAGTATTGTCTGTCTGGATAGTTGGCGTGACCAGATCTGTGGCAGCCCAGTGAAGTTAACCAGGAAAAAAGAGTTGCACATCACGTTGCAGAGTCATGTGCAGCCGTGCATAAGCTAATAGTGTCTAAGGTGAGTTAAGTTTCTTGTCCTCACATCTCTTATTGAACAGCCATTCCAGAGTTTGACTTTTCAGAACTGTAAATCATTCTGATTTCCCGTTTATTTGCTTTCACTCTATTTGCTCTAGCTTCTTGGCACAGGAATGGATACCGTGCTTTATCCCAATCCAATTTTTTTTCTTCCTCGTGTTTGTTCTAGGTATATTTAGAAAATTATGATGCCCTCATTCTTCATTTTGTGAGTTCATATAGAATCAGATGTTTTTCTTCCCATAAATAAGTTCCTTCCCATAGATAGTGCTTCTCCTGTTCTAACATGAGTTGACCTATCTCAAAAAATGGCCACCAGAATGGTGATACTCCAGACTACATTTTACAAGGGTATTGCTTTTTCTGTAGCTCTGTTGGAAATGCACAGGCCAAGGTTGTAAAATTGCCTCCACTAGTTTCATGTCCGCATCATTTTAGTGGCTTAGTCACTCTGAAATCACCCACTACACACACACACACACGAATTTCAGGGTGTTAATCCCAAAAGTAAAAAACTCCATGCCATTTCTGTTATTCCGTACATCAAGGTAATTTAGGTTTCCCTGTTACAGTACTTGTAATAATCTTTCACGGAATGTGCCTGGATGCTATTTGCAGATTTCATTAACGTGCTCTACTTTTTGTTCTCAAGCCATTTGTAAAAGTATTAAAATCCTGTCTATTTATAGGCTTTCCTCCCCTCAACATGCCCCTTTGCAATGTGATCTATGTGGCAGAAATACCATCTCTATTTTTCAACATCAGCCCTCAGGACTTCACTGCAGATTGTCAGAGTGTTAGACACAGCTCTGTGTAGGGACATTCATATAAACAACTACAGAGAAGTTCCTAATTCTTCTGATGCATTTGGAAGAACTCAATTTTTCTCTATCTTGCAGGAGAACCTTGGAAGTCTCAAGCAGCTGTATAGAAATTTTTAGATTAACCACTGTCTCCAAAGTTATACCCCCATCCCATTTACATTCCCAACTTTACATTTCCCTTCCTAGTGGGAGCTTTCTGAAAACCCCCAGCCAGCCCCTCCATCAGCAGTTAAGCCTGATCTTGCTTTGCTTTCTCTGCTTTGAGGTCTGGCAGGGTAGCCAGGGGGTACCTTGGTGGCCAACACTATGGCTTTAGCTGAAGAAACTGGTCAGCAAATACTGGTGTCGGAGCAGACTCCTGAGGGACACCACTTGTCACATCTCTCCATCTGGACTTCAAGCCATTGATGACCACTCTCTGGGTGTCACCATCCAAACAATTCCTTATCCACTGAACAGTCCACTCATCAAATCCTTCTCTCTCCAGTGTAGAGAAGGATGTTGTGGGGGACTGTGTCAAAGGCTTTACAAAAGTCCAGATAGATGACATTGCTTTTCCTCTGTCCACTGCTGCGGTCACCCCATCTTAGAAAGCCACTAGGTTGGTCAGCCAGGACTTGCCCCTGGTGAAACCATGCTGACTGTCACGAATCACCTCTCCATCTTCCATGTGTCTCAGCATAGCTTCTAGGATAAGCTGTTCCATGATCTTCCCAAGCACAGAGGTGAGGTTGGCAGGTTGGTAGTTCTCTGGGTCATATTTTTACCCTTTTTTTAAATGGGCATGACGTTGACCTTCTTCTAGTCACTGGCAGCTTCCCCTGACCCCCATAACTTTTCATGTATGATGGAGAGTGGCTTTGCAACCTCATCAGCCAGTTCCTTGAGGACTCTGGGATGCATCTTATCAGGTCCTATGGGTCCTATGGGCTTATATATGTTCAGGTTCCTCAGGTGGTCATGAACCTGATCTTCCCCTACAGTGGGACCGTTAATTAAAAAAACCCATGATGAGCAAACAACCAGTGTCAAACGTAAATATTGAAACTAATTGCCCTATACAATCAAAACTGGTAGATAAGGGTCCTGCTTTGGAGAAAAGAAAGCTGTGATCCTAATTTATAATCACTTTTTGCACAATGTTTGTAAATGCTCTAAGAGTTTATTTTAGAACTCTTAATTTAAAGAGAAAATTGATGATTTATTTATACTTTGCCATCAGGAAAATATTCCCAATTAGGATTTTAATTTAAGAAAACAAGATTATCTGTTGGATCACTCATCTTCATAAGCAGAAGTTTTCCCTGTGCAAATCACCTGACTGCTTCATGTTATTCTTAGCTGTAGCATCTGCCAGCACATTTTTTTAGTAATTCTACATAATGTGTCATTTGAAAGTGAGCACCAGAGTAAACAGTCTGCAGAAATGACTACAGCTACTGGGATAAACAGTTGCGTTACCCTCAAAGATAGTAGTGGTGGTGATTTGCTCAGAGGATAATTTACTCTGACTCCAATTGCCCAAGAGGCCAGATGGGTCAAGTTTTCTGGGTGGCACAGTAAAATGCAGTGGAGCCTGACGTTCCTAAGGCTTGGAAGTGTCATTTCTGTGCAGAAAAACTGACTAAAAGTTCTCCTTTACCTTGTTTTAGAGAGAGAAAATTGTGTAATTCAAATGTGGCTTTCAGTATGGACAAAGGAGGGAGAAGCATCACGTGTGCAACAAGAAGGCATTATGCTGAGTTAGCTTTGTGTTGCTTCTGTTGAGCATTCAAAGGACTTATGCCTTGAACAAAATGCTGAAGGCACTTTTTTATGTTGGGATAGTAAGTGTGACAAGAGTCAGATCATGACTGGCTTCATAAGAATCATAGAATGGTCTGGGTTGGAAGGGACCCCAAGGATCATAGAGTACAAGGCTCCTGCCACAGGCAGGGACACCAACCTCCAGGCCTGGATCTACACAAGGTTGCTCAGGGCCCCATCCAACCTGGTCTTGAACACCTCCAGGGACAGAGCATCCACCACCTCTTTGGGCAGCCCATTCCAGCACCTCACCACTCTCTCTGTAAAGAACTTCCCCGTTATATCTAATCTAAACCTTCCTTCCTTTAGCTTTAATCCATTCCCCCTTGTCCTGCCATTGTCTACCCTTTTAAAAAGTTGATTCCCCTCCTGTTTGTATGTTCCCTTCAGGTACTGGAAGGCTGCAATGAGGATCCCCCACAGCCTTCTCTTCTCCAGGCTGAACAAGCCCAGCTCCCCTAGCCTCTGTTCATACGGGAGGTGCTCCAGCCCTCTAATCATCTTCGTGGCTCCTCTGAACCCTCTCCAACAGTTCCACAGCTTTGATCTGTTGCTGCTGGTTTGGCTCCCTCCATTCTTCAAATCTCTTAACACAGAACTTGTTTTAATTTTTAACATAGGTATAACAATGTCAGCAGCTGCATTTAGGAATAACCCATCAGAGTAACCCAGGTAAAACATGTGTCCTTGCTGATACTCTGAAGAAGGGGAAGGAATACACATGACAGGCAGTAGCAGGTCTGTAGGATCTGGTACAGGAACATTTCAACAGTTTGGGCACCACCACTGGCAGGAGCTGCCTTTGCCGAGAGCCAGCAGCGCGCTGCCCTCCGGCCTGTTCCCTTGCTGGCTGTGGTTCCGACACCAGGATGCGTCTGGGGAACAAAATAAAGAAATGCAGTAGCATTGTTTGGGGCTGGATGAACTCTGAAGCGGAAGGCCAAGGTGATTAAGGCAAATAAACTCTGAGCCTGTGTTTATTAGCCAGGAAGTGGTTATTACCAAATTGTCAGGAAATGCACTGGAGGCTGATGTGCCAGCTCCAGCATAGCTGTATGTATCAGTCATCTTTTCTCACTGTTGAAATCTTGAAATAACAACAGCAATTGCATTAACTTGCCTTTGAGAACAGGCACATTTTTAAAATTTTTATTTTTTCCAGCCAATCCTGCAACTAAATCCACTTCATAAAGTCACAGAATCATTTAGGTTGAAAAAGACCTCCAAGATCATCTAGTCCAACTGTCCCCCTACCACCTATATTACTCACTAAACCATGTCCCTAAGTACCTCATCCAACCTTTCCTTGAACACCCCAAGGCACAGTGACTCCACCACCTCCCTGGGCCACCTGTTCCAATGCCCAACCACTCTTTCTGAGAAGAAATTTCTCCTCATTTCTAACCTGAACCTCACCTGGTGCAACTTGCAGCCATTTCCTCTTGTCCTATTGCTACTTGTCTGTGAGAAGAGGCTGACCTCCAGCTCACCACAACCTCCTTTCAGGTAGCTGTAGAGAGCAATAAGGTCTCTCCTGAGCCTCCTCTTCTCCAGGCTAAACAGTCCAAATTCCCTCAGCCGCTCCTCACAAGACTTGTGTTCCAGACCCCTCATCAGCTTCACTGCCCTTCTCTGGACACTCTCCAGGGCCTCAATGACTTTCTTGTAGTGAGGGGCCCAAAACTGAGCACAGTATTTGAGGTGAGGCCTCACCAGAGCTAAGTACAGAGGGATGATCACCTCCCTGGTCCTGCTGGCTATGCTATTCCTGATACAAGGCAGGATGCCACTGGCCTTCTTGGCCGCCTGGGCACACTGCTGGTGAGTGTCAACCAAAACCCCCAGATCCTGTTCCTCTGTGCAGCTTTCCAGCCATCCTGCCTGAAGCCTGTAGCGTTCCCTGTGGTTGTCACCACCAAAGTGCAGGACCAGGCACTTCACCGTGTTGAACTTCATCTCAGTGGCCTCTGCCCATCAATCCAACCTGTCCAGGTCCCTCTGGAGGGCCTTTCTACCCTCCGGCAGATCAATGCTTCTGCCCATCTTTGTGTCATCTGTTAACTTACTGAGGGTGTACTCAATTCCCTCATCCAAATCATCCATAAAGATATTAAAGAGGATGGGCCCCAGTACCAACCCCTGGGGAGCCCCACTAGTGACTGATCACCAGTTGGATTTAGCTCCATTCACCACCACTCTCTGGGCCCGCTGTTCAGGCAGTTTTTATCCCAGCTAAGAGTGTACCTGTCCTAGCCATGGGCTTCCAGCTTCTCCAGGAGAATACCATGTGAGACTGTGTCAAAGGCGTTGCCGAAGTCGAGGTAGACTATGTCAACAGCCTTTTCCCTCATCCACCAGGCAGGTCACCTGGTCTTAAAAGGAGATGAGGTTGGTCAGGCAGGACTCACCTTTCATGAACCTGCTTTTATTGAGAGAGAGTACACCTAGTGTCTCTGCTGCAAATATTTGGGCACAGAGAGTGCTCATGAAACGGGGTTGGCTACCGCTGTCATGGAGTGTACTCAGAGAGATGGCAGCTCCAGTGTATGATGCTGTGGCAAATAAAAAACATAAGCAGGGAAAGAGAGACAGGATGGAGCACTAAAGAGTGCTGGTGGGATCCTTTCAACAGCTATTGTTGCTGGAGGCAGCTTCCCATGAAATGCTATGACACTGTTCAGCAAGAGAATCATAGAATCATAGAATTGTAGGGGTTGGAAGGGACCTCAAGAGATCATCGGGTCCAACCCCCCTGCCAAAGCAGCTCCCTAGGACATATCACTCAGATAGGCGTCCAGACGGGTCTTGAATATCTCCAGAGGTGGAGACTCCACCACCTCCCTGGGCAGCCTGTCCCAGGGCTCTGGCACCCTCACTGGGGAAAAGTTCTTCCCCATGTTGGTGCGGAACTTCCTGTGCTCCAACTTGCAGCCCTTGCCCCTTGTCCTATCCCCACAGACCACTGAAAAGGAGCTGGCTGATTCCCCCTGCATCCCCTGCTTAAGATAATTATAAACTTTAATTAGGTCCCCCCTTAGTCTTCTCTTCTCAAGGCTGAAGAGTCCCAACTTACTCAGCCTATCCTCACAGGGGAGATGCTCCAGGCCCTTAATCATCTTCGTAGCTCTTCTTTGGACTCTCTCCAGGAGATCCCTGTCCTTTTTATACCAAGGAGCCCAGAACTGGACACAATACTCCAGGTGGGGCCTGACCAGGGCAGAGTAGGGGGGGAGGATCACTTCCTTTGACCTGCTGGCTATACTCCTCCGGATGCACCCCAGGAGCCCATTGGCTCTCTTAGCCACCAGGGCACACTGCTGGCTCATGGCTAACCTGTCATCTACCAAGACCCCCAGGTCCTTCTCCACTGAGCTCCACCTCTCCACTGAGAGGTGGCATCCCAGGGTGGGATCTCACCCTGGGATCTACCTCCTCTCTGTTCATGAAGCAGGTTTGGTGAAACACTCCCTTCTGTGCTGGTAGCAGCCATGCAAGCTTCCCAGATCACAGCAGTCTTGACTGGAAGAATCTTTTCTAGAAACCACAGCACAGTGCAGCCTCCAGGACACATTTAACTCAGGACTGTGTCTGGACTCGGCTGGTAAACTTGCCCAGGACTACCCAAAGCTGCCTAAGAACAGCTGCTGCCTGTGTTTGAACCTCATCCTTCCTCTCCTCATGTTGTTTTTCCATGTAAGGCATTGCTGCTGTATGTACTCCAGGGCTGCTTATTTGCAACAACAGAGGGAAGCAGAACAGCCACTGTAGTGCAACTAAAGGCAAAAGAAAAATTGCCACCTCCTGTCTGAGCTGAGCAATGCTCATCTGTACACTTCTCCTCAACTGATGCAGGTGAGCTGCTCACCAACATCAGCCAGTCCTGTTACTTGACAATGGCTGGAAAGGGAGTTAGCTGGGGACAATCACCCCTAAACTGGAGTCTAAACTGGGAAAGAGAAAAGTAGGGCTGACCCACCAAGTGATAGTAGTCCCCAGAGTAGCTCAGTGATTGATGCAGTTTCCCTGGCATTAAGATGTCCTTTCCAGGTGTCTTCTTCCTTCTTTTTTTTGTACTGGAAATTTTCTTAAAATGTTTTTCTGTCCCCAGTAACTTGAAGCAGAGGATTACATCATAGGCAGCTCTAGGAATGACTTACTTTTCTGCAAACTGAGCTTTAAACAAACAGGTAAGTGCCACTTGTTAATATATTAATAATATTAACTAAACTGTAAGTAGTGAGTGAGAACAATATATGAGCAACATGTAATGTAGTTCAATTTCAAGGGTTTATTAGCAAAACTCAATAAATAAAAGCAAAAATGAACTTCTTTCTCTTTGGTTTTTAGTATTTGGAAAATTCTAGAAGACAACCAGGTTACTGCAGTTTGCAAAACAGTGTAATTTTTTTTCGAGGCACCTACTGAGGGGACAGTTATCTTAGTTCTGCTGCAGAGGAAGCCAAGCTGCATGTGTCCTTGTGTTTTGGCCAAAATAGGCAACATTGGAGCATCTCCATCACAGTTTCAAAGGTCATTGAGGTCTGACACCACTATTTTCACTTCCTTGACTGGCTGCACAGCAGCCTGTGATGCTGGGCTCCATCGTGAAGACGATGGCCCCATATGCAGTGGCCTGTATGTCCCGTGTTTTTGTACAGCGTTTCCACGGAGTTGTCATAACATTGGTATTTGCTTTTTAAAGTCTTCTTGGACACCGTTTTCAAGACTGCCAGGCAATTAAGTTTAAATCTTGAGAAGTCTCTAAAATATTCCTGAAAAAGATCAAATCCATTTTTCTTTTCAGTCCAGCTGTCTGTCTCTGGGGTGTGACTGCCCTTCAGCAGCATTTCCAGTCCCTCGCCCGGTCTGCATTTAACGCAAACGCGTATTACACAGTCAGTCATCTTCATTTTCGGGTTCCTGAAATACCCTGAGGAGCACAAAAAAGGACAGGGGAGGCTCAAATTAGTCTTTTTTTAAGGCTTTTTTAACCTAACGGCATCTCCTTGCGGGCCGTTTTAAAAAGGCTGTACGGGCCTCCTACCACAAGATGGCCCCTACCGACCGCAGCTCGCGCGCGTGTGACCGCTGCACGGCGGCGGGACGAGGGAGCGCTGACCGTTGGCGCCTGTTTCTTACAGGGTCCGGGAATCATTGTCATTACGTGTTACTCTACACAAGGCTTTCCCAACGCATGAAGCCTGTGGGAAGCAATTGTGTCACGCTCGGGCTCCACAATGACTACTCTTAACCACCGAGCGCTCTCTGCCCAGTTCATGAGGTAATAAACACAAGGAACATAAATCCTTTACACAGGTAACTTGGTGTAGTTATATGAGGACAAGCAGTTTAAACTGATCTGATTTAGGATGAGATTTTAGCATTATATCAGCAGGTCCCTCAAAGGTGGTGGCTGATACTTTCTGAGGAGATGGGTCCAGCAGCAGGGATGAGGCCACACATGGGATGCTTGTCCTGAGAGATTGAATTAGATTTCCAGAGCATTTTTCCTCCCCTTGGCTGCTGGAGTGGGAAAGTTTAGATCAGCATTTATTAAGGTTAGTGCTTAATCTAGTGTGATCATGGGGTCCTCTCAGCTCTCATCAGCACCAGTGGTTGCTGAGAGCATCCAGGCCTTAAAGATTGCTGAGAGTGCCTGAACTCATAGTGTCATGTATCTTCTATAGCCTTAAATTACATGGCCAGGTCCCATAAATAAGTTTTAGGGTGAGCTGGGTATTTTATTAGATGCTTAAAATAAATACAGTCCTTTGTCAGGGGAACCCCCCTGAGACAGCCAAGTCTGACACAGAGATAAACAGTATCTACGTCACACATTTAGTATCTCTGCTCAGAGATCCACCTCTCTTCGTGAACAGCAGACACCCAATATCCAGGTTTCTCACCTGTGAACAAAGACGAAGCTGTTTTCCCTTCAGTGTGGTCAGTGGCCTCATGGCTGGAGGTGGGAGAGGGGCTTGTGTTCAGCATTAGCCTCTGCCTTCAGATACAGAAGAATCTGAAGAAACTTGCTCTGAAGCAGACACTTCACCCTATGCCCCACCCCAGTACCCTAATGAGCCAGACATAATTAGCCACCCTTTGCCTCAGAGATATCTAGAATATGTCTAACAAATGTGCTCCTGTGGTCAGGTAAGGACTCCCTTGTCTGGTTGAGAATCTCACTTTGTGCCAACCTGTCATGAGCTCTAAGAAGGACCCTTAGCAGCTTGTAATGCACAGGGCAAGTTTTGGTGTTTTATTGTCTTTGTCCCATGAATTCCAGGGCCCTGTGGGATTTGGACTAAGGAGGCACTTTTTTGGTGTCTGTGCAGCAACCTGGGAGTTGTCAGAGCTGCCTAATGGATGGCAAGAGGCAACTAAGAAGTCAGATGCATCTAAGCACCTTTAGGAACTGGGTTTCAGCTCCTTTTGAAGCTAGACCTGTGAGACATCCATCTTTTACCCTCTACATGAGAGTAAAACACTTAAGGAAGGGAAAATAATCCGAGTGACAATTCTTTGCATCTCCTCTGCCTAACCTCAGTGATAAAAGTGAAGCCAAAGCCAAACTGGAGGGATCACACAACACCACATTTTCTGAACTCGCATCTCCCTTCATGTTACCTTTCTGCCCTCTGACAGCAAGTGTGGCAGAGGAATTGAAGCATGCCACCCAGGGACGGGTGTCTTCCCAAAAACTCTCCACTCATTCCACACTGGCTACCTCTTGCTTCTTCTCTATAGCTACCCCACACCGGCACTCAAAGGGAAACGTTTTGCCTTTGATTCATATCCCAGGACTTAAAGACAAGCTAGAAGTTGATTTGCAAAGGCACAGATATTCCTAAATATCTTCTCCCTGTGCTTCAAAGACTCTTCTCTGCCTCTACGTTTCTACTGCTTTTGCCAGTATCTGCTCTGGTATCCCTCTGGTGACCACTTACTGCTGATGTGCACTGTACGAATAAATAAGGCACTAGGGGAAAGAAGCTTAATAGAAGCAAAATATGTTCATGTACATGTGAGTCCATATTAATGCTGGGCTTCCCAGTGCAAGAGAAAACATCTGAAACTCAGGCTATGGAGACTGGATAAACCTGTGCTCTTCTCCCTGGAATTCTGTAAGCGATTCAAACCCATGCCAACAGTATGCATTTGTGGTCCACAGTGTCTTGCAGCACAGAGCTGCTGCGTGCCCACAGGAACCGTAGGAGAACAGGGAGACACAGAAACCATCCCTGACTGCCCAAGTCCCTTGTAGGAGAGCTGTGGTTAATTGTGAGGGAAGGTACAAACAGCCTGTGAAATCTGGGGCATTAAAGGCCATGATTCCATCAGAGCTCCTCCCAACGCTGAGATAATTGGGTATCTGTTGGTGGTAGAGTATCCCGACAGAGATAAGCAGTAATTATCCTACCCAAAAGAGGGCAGCAGTTAAACTTCTATGGCCCATTTCATGTTGTATTAAAAAATGGGGTTTAGCAATGACAAATGTTGTTTCAAGTAGCTTAGTAACTGGGAACCATGCCAGAACCTGACAGTAGAAGCTCTTACTTCATTGATACTTCTCAAAGGGAAGTCAAGTCTGGTTATGTATGTTGACACTCAGAAAATGCAAAGTAACCCCAAAATTCATAACAAAGGGGTGAGGAAGCTTTAAGTAAGAGTGGGGATGTTAATCATTTAATCTAAGCCCATCATTTAGCTGCAAAGCAAATATGAATGCATTAGAAGAGAGGAGTGGGGGAGAAACCAGAGATCTGTAATCTGTTTTGGACGGCTTCTTCCCTGTCCCTTGAACTCTGGGGGCTGTCGCCGGAGTTGGCTGGCTGTACTGCACCACAACTCCTCCACAGCAGGGAACCACACAGAGTTACTCCAAGTCTCACTAATCATTGCTGCTTCCTTCTCTCTGGGTACAGCCACTCTTCTTTCCCTTTCTAGTTCTCAGCTGCTGGAGAAGAGGATTTTTCCTTCCAGACAAACTGTTTTTCGTCTTACTCACTGGTCCTTTTTTCTGCTGCTAAGACTTCCACCCTCTGGCTGGGGGACCCTCCAGCAGGTCCTAGCCATCCTTGGCCAGAGCCACAGACTCTGTGAGGCCTCACAGGTCTCTACTCCAATGGCCCAGGGGTTGAATTCAGCTACATTAAGCATCCCGCTGCTTAGGGCAAGTGTAAGGTCATCTCAAGGTGTCTTACAGCTCAGGTGGAGCAGGAACCAGAGCAGGAATGTGCTGGAAGCAATTTACTCTGCTTTGGCAAAACCACTTATTAAATCAGCTGATTCCTGAACCAGCTGTTAAAAAAACCCCTCCAAACAACCTCCACACCGAGCAATGACAACTCTGCAGCTTGCCACCAGGTTTCTCACCCCACATTGGAGATTTTGGAGTAGACTTGGTTTAATGGAAACAAAACATGAGCGCAAAGCGCTGCAGATGCAGAGGCACCACAGTCACTCAGCACACTGCCTCTAGTAAGTCACCTCCAACTTGCTGGAGGTTCTTCATTTTACTGCTGCTTGGAGTAATTAGGCTTCAAGGTCATGACTGTATTAATTACCAACAGCATAAGGCTGTTAGAGGCATGGAACTGGCTTTGACTGGGAAGCTCTGTGTCGCGGGGATTGCTCCTGCGGGCATGGTCCCGAGCTCAGCCTGACATCTGCCGTGCACACCCGTGTGAGTGTGACTGCAAGGTGAGGTTTTCAGTTAAGTTTGGTTTAATTCCAGATATTACTTGGATTTGTTTGACCACTTGAGTTATTTTTAGAGCTAGTTTAAATTGGCAGGTCCTGTTTTGTGGGAAATGGAAATAATATATATATATATACACACACATATATATATATCTCCTTTAAGCTTAAATTGGAACGCACAGTTGGATATTTCCAAGAAATTGTATTTCCAAAATCTGTTCTGGAAATATCAAGATGATGTAGTCAGAGCAGTTCAGTTTTGGGTTTGTAATTTTGAATGGAGCATGTTACACACAACACAAGCCCTTGGCCTTTTTATTACATTCCTTGCTTCGATTTTTTTGGAAGCAAAATATTTGTAGAGTTTTTTGTAAATGCACCAGGAAATTCATCCAAAATGTTTCCATTTTGTCAAACTGATATTTTCCTATGAGAAGTGTTTTCTTTTGGAAAAAAAGCCCCAAACCACTATGGATTTGAATTTGCCTCTTTCTGCTCGGTGACTTGGTCCTCAGCAACACAAATAGAGTTCCCTGAGGGAAATGGCATGTCCCCACCCGATCCCTGGGAACGGAAAGACAACTTTCTTCTGGGAGATACTTTTATTTAGATAATTCCTCCAGTATTAAGCATCTGGGGGACAGAGCCCTGATGTGTGTCAGTGTTACAGCCCTGCACAGCCAGGACAAGGCACACATTGAGAAGTTGACAAAAGAACAGGCATTTCTTCCCCTGGTGACATGCCACAGGTGTCCCACAAGGCTTGCAGCAGATCATCATCATCCCTACTTACCAGTGCTCTGCCATTCGTCTGGCACTGCTGCCTGTGAAATGGGCTCTGGGCTGTCAGGGACCCTTTTAGCTATGGCTGTGTGGGTGCACGCTTGCTGAAGAGGCTCCCTTTCAGGTGACACACATGTCTGGCTGTGAACAGCTCTGTTCAATGGTGGGCAAAGGCTGGGGACATAGCGAGGATGATACATGCACCAACATCTCAACTACTTCCACATCCTTCATGCAGCCCTTTGGCTATGCTTTCTGTCAAGGTCTTTTGGCTGGACACTCTCTCTCGTGCATTCCTACAGCTACGGCACCATGTTCCATCACAATGTGAGGCTTTTGTGCAGTGCTACGATGCTAAGAAGGACGATGACTGTGCAGTTCCTACTGCCAGGATCCTCCAATGGGCCTGGAGAGCAGCAGATCTGGCTGGTGACAGCCATCTCCTGCTCTGCTCAGCCTCAGCCCCTCGTGCTGGGGGGAGGATGTGCCATCCCCAGAGGCTTCTGCTGGACAAAGCACTGGCCAGCTAGACCCAGCGCTGGCCGTGGGCCATCGGTGAATGGGAGGTCACATTGTGGGTCTCCAGAGGTCCCTTCCAACTGCCATTTCTATGGGCCTATTGTTTATTCACCCCGGCCCTATCCAAAGCAAGTGCAGCTGTACAGCCAGCCTGGATATCCACTGCTTTTCCAATCCCTTCCCGTTCAGTTTGGGAACTGGGGAGACTGCAGCTCACCTGCTTTCCATCCGAGTTCCTCCTTTAACCCCACCCCACCCACTCCACACAGAAGCTGGTTTCCTGTAAATTAGTCCTGAATTTTGACCTTTCTTATCTTTTAGGCTTCCTGTCTAGAAAAACCACATCGAAAACCTCTTATCAATCCCCCAACGTTGAGCTAAAACCAACCAATATAAAAATCCCTGTGAGGTTTGTATATATTCATTGCGCAGCACAGACTTCCATCAGAACGTGCTAAAGAATATTTGCCCTTGTGAGGAGGACCCAGGAGGCAAGTTAGACACATGAACAGTAAAATGGTGTTTCTTTCTTTCTTTCCTTATTGATGGTTCTATCATTCAGCACCATCAGGTATCTTTTTAGAGAAGTTAACTGCTCTGAGCTGTCATCAGACAAAAGGAGAAGACTAAACCACAGGTGGTTGCTGAGCTGAGCTTACTGTGGCTGTTAAGGCCCAAAAAGCCCAATGCTATGGAAAGAAGTTACCAGAAAGACACAAGAATTCATTGGACCACGGGGCTACCACAGGATGAGGCTGAGCTGCTACCCGCAGGGGTGATTTCATCTTCAGGTTTTGCAGTACTAAAGAGACCCCATGTCAGACTTGACACCTTACAGTGACCTGCAGATCCTTCTCCTTTCTTGCCTGATTTCATAGAATCATAGAATCATAGAATTGTAGGGGTTGGAAGGGACCTCAAGAGATCATTGGGTCCAACCCCCCTGCCAAAGCAGCTGCCTAGGACATATCACTCAGATAGGTGTCCAGACAGGTCTTGAATATCTCCAGAGATGGAGACTCCACCACCTCCCTGGGCAGCCTGTCCCAGGGCTCTGGCACCCTCACTGGGGAAAAGTTCTTCCCCATGTTGGCGTGGAACTTCCTGTGCTCCAACTTGCAGCCATTGCCCCTTGTCCTATCCCCACAGACCACTGAAAAGGGGCTGGCTGATTTCCCCCTGCATCCCCTGCTTAAGATAATTATAAACTTTAATTAGGTCCCCCCTTAGTCTTCTCTTCTCAAGGCTGAAGAGTCCCAACTTATTCAGCCTATCCTCATAGGGGAGATGTTCCAGGCCCCTAATCATTTCCTCTCTGGCCGTAGAAAACTATTTGTCCTTCCTCAGGAAAGGGGCAGAGTTGTGCAGCCAAATGTTGCCCTGAAGAGAAGAAATTGAAAGAAAGCCATCCACAGCTGCTGTAGGAAAAGAAGAAAAGCTGTTACTTCTGACAAGTGCATTTATGGGACAGTTGATGCAGCCTTCAGGAGCACCATGAGTTTAGGGGAAAAACTTGCCATCCATGGTAAGCACATCATGGCACAGGGTGAGCTCCTCTGTAGCACCTGGCTTGGCAAACCAGGAGCAGCACAGGGAGCTAGTACTCTGCTCTCCTTTAAAGCAGCCCAGGGATATGTGGGAGCTGGGCAGCAACACAGCCCCTTTTTACAAGGGCATGGAGTGGCAGGACAGGGGAGATGGCTTTAAACTGAAGGAGGGGAGGTTTTAGATTAGATATAAGGAAGAAATTCTTCCCTGTGAGGGTGGTGAGGCCCTGGCACAGGTTGCCCAAAGAAGCTGTGGCTGCCCCCTCCCTGCCAGTGTTCAAGGCCAGGTTGGATGGGGCTTTGGGCAGCCTGGGCTAATGGAGGGTGTCCCTGCCCGTGGGCTAGATGGTCTTTGAGGTCCCTTCCCACCCTAACCAATCTGGGATTCTCTTTCTTCCCCGTACAGCATGACCCACAGCTGCGGTTCTGGCTTGCTGAACGATGATGTGTGCAGGCTCCCTCCCACCCAGTGGGAGTCTCTGAGGAGGGTGTTGTTTGCTGTATGCTCCCAAAAAGCATCAAAACCAGGAGATGCAGACATGAATGTTCCCCTCAACACACACCCCCAGGGGGTAACCACCGCACTCCCCAGCAAGGCTGGATCACACACTTGTGATCTAACACAACCAGCTGTTTCCCCTCGCCCACCTACACCCTCCTGCATTCAATTCCTTCTCTTCTTGCATCAGCCAAGGGGCCGAATGCCTGGGCCTCTCCTGGGTCACGGGGGTCCCACGACCAAGCCCAGGAGATGAGGTTTGCCTTACACCCTGCTATGTTTTGCCCCCCACGGGAGTTTAGGCCCACACCAGGCCTGCGTCATGAGCCCCACCTGCTGCGCGGCTCTGAAAATGAACAGACACAGCCACAGGTCTTTCTCCTCTTGTGGAACTGAACTAAATGCACCTTCCGAACCATGAGAGCTGCCAAATCTGTGTATCCATATCCGTCAGGCCATCCGAATCCAAATTGTCCATGTCACCAGGCTCCAATTTCTTCCTCAGGGCTTGGAGCTACTGTTGCCTTTGCAGGAGGCGACCAGAGCCTTACGGATCAGGTCCTCAGTTTATTTTGACAAGAGCAAGCCCAGGATTCTGTTTTTACTGAATGCCACTCGCTGCTCATTCACTGCTCCAACAGAAACCACAGGAAGGCACAACATCCACATTCTGGCTGCAGCAGATTTCTCTGCCAGGAAAAACATTTTTACACTTCGTGTGTGTGTGTGTTTTAACGTCTGCTCTTTCTACATTATCTGTTCCTGAGATGTTTTCCTGCGGGAAGGATTTAATATTTTTAATTCTGATAATAATTTTAGTAACAGTTGCTATTTTCTGCCAATGTTTCTGCATTTTGGGATAGAACCCAATTATATACATACATACATTCCTCTCCTCGTTAGTTTCTCTCAGGAACCTTTAAGGCCAGTTAAGCTGTACGTCAAAGTTCACCAGGAAAAGAACAGAACTTTCTGACATGTATGAGCCTGATTTTCCATCAAGTCACAGGCTGTTGCCTGGTTCCTGCAGTTAACCTCATTCTTCCATTGCCATTTAAAAGCCAAACGCCTCTCTCCCTCATTTAGCTTTCATGTTATTCAGGGTAGGTGCCTGGTTAGGACTTCTGCTAGTTCACCTGTGTCCCAACCAAGAATCATTTGCTCATCGAGAGCTGCTATGGCTTCTTGGCAGAAAAACCACAGACCTGAAGTGCTGCAGAGGCCACTCTGTGCCCGGGCACTGCTGCAGCGCGCAGGGGGTGAGTGGTGTTACCGTGCATACGTGTCTTTGCTGAAGCCCAGGAATTAAATTCCTGCCTCAGAGATCAGCAGCAGGTTCAACCTTGACATAAGGAATCTGGGATTATGTCTCAAATGTCACCTCCTTAACCAAGAAGTAATAAACTTCTTACTTTCAGTCAGGAATAAATCCATCTGAGGGGGGTTGGTTATTTTTAGGAAGACAGATTATTTTTTTTATATTGAATTGACACAACTTCTTAAAATAAGATATTAAATGCTTTTTACAGGAAGTTGAGGCAGAATGGAGGATGCTTGAGGCCGGTCCCAATAGATGGCATATTGCTTATTTGTCCATATTTTGTAAAACTTCCCCTGAGTTTCTGTTTACCCCTGAACTGTCTGCAAAGGAGCTGAGCCTTCCAGAGACAGTGCCTGACAAGCTGGCAAGATTGGGTTTTCAATCCGTTCTTCTTCAGGTGAAACCCGAGTTGGGTTCTGTTCCCTGCAGCACAGATACTAAATGAGTAATACACTTGCTGTGGAAGCACCAGTTTCCTTCTGGGGCGGGTTGTACTGGTTTTCCTTAGTTGCAAAGAGTCAGTATTTGCAGGTGACTTATTTCCATTCTAGAAACACATCAGAAGCAAGTTTTACCTGGGAATCCCGCCCCTTGTTCTCAAGGGCCATGAGGTCAGAAGGTGATTTCATCTTAAAATTAGGCAGAGATCCCACATCAGGTGCTGCAGGAGAGGTGAGACTTGAATCTCACGTTTGTAGCTCAAAGCCATCAAACCCATTAAAAATTCTGCCTTAAACCAGGCAGAAACAATCCTTTTCAAGAACACGTAACGCCTCGCAGATTTTGATTCAGATTTTTAATAAATTGTGCCAGTAGAAGCTTTCAAAGGCAATGATATATCAATAAATAACAGTTAAATTGAGTTCCTGAGAAAGAACCTACCACATGAAAGAATGTCAGATAGATGTAAATAACAAAAAATGGCATTACTATATAAAAAAGCAGTAATACTGAACCTTACATGAACTGTCACAACACAAGCACCGCATACCTCAGACCATTCCTTTCATACAAATGTAAACAAATACACAATCATTTTTGTTTAGTTTAGGCTGATGAATTTATATGTCATTGCTTAGATATCTAAACGATGGATAGGATAGGATATGCTAAAACATTAAGGAATAATATGTGGAATAATATACGGAAAAAAATAACGAAGCTCCAGATTTCAAAATAAAATAAAGCAAAAACACATTAAAGGAGTGTTTTCCTCAAATGTTATTAGGTCGATCACTTTAAATAGGACTGTTACACTAATCTGAATTAAGGATTTTTGTGTGTGTTTACTTATTTAGTTATATATAATATATATGCAAATATGTATGGCTTAATTATCTTTAGTATTCTGATATCACCTTGAATAATTCTCACTTATACATAGAAGAAAAATGCGTATTTTAACATAGTTAAGAATGGCTATTTCAGAGTACGCCTACAGTGTGACAGGAACGCAGGGCTCCTGCGCTCCGTCACGGCAACACTTTTACCTGCAGACAACAGGACAGAATGACCTATGCACAACGCCAACGTTTCCAGATGCTGGTGTCCAAACCGTCAGGATCCCGAACGGATACACAGCCAGTCATGTGAAGGTATCTGATGTCTGGAAAAGCCACGTACCTCCAGGTCCGGCAGATGTCTGTGGGTCTGCACGCTCCCAACATCAGCCTCGTTGCTCTCTGGATCTCGAGGTGTTCCGGGAGCGCAGCTGTAGACACTCTGCTTTGGAGACGCTGAGCTGCACCGGTGAGTAGGGGTGCTCTGCGTTACTGCCAGCACCGAACGCCAGGCACTGCGCTGCACGCTACCTGAAGAAGCCCCGTCTCGCCTGTTGCCACCCCTCAGCTCGGTAACCACGGTCTTGCTATCGATCCTTCGCGGGGAAACGTGTGCGCCGATGACGCCTGTTTACTGAAATGATCTATCACATCAGACCACAACATCACTGTTCAGCTACAACCTTCGCAATGTGTTTCACAAATTAATATTGGGTACAATCAGAAGAGGAAACCATCCACACAATATATTATCAACACACGGCTTAAAACGGTCTAATTTTAGACCCTCAGTAAAAACGGATCCACAGGACCTGCCTGTGAATGGCAAGAAAAGGCCATTTCAAACAGAAAAACACTGCTCATGCAACATTCTTCACACACTAGACAAGGAAATCACACCCAAATTATCACTTGCTCACACTTTCTATTACACTCCGATAAGCAGAAGGAAATTAAGCAGCTTTAACGTTATGTCACAATTTTGAAATGTGGAAAATACATATAATAAAAATCACGGTGCGAATACAATGGCATCAGTAAGTTTAGAAAATTAGAGAGCAGTTGGGGGGGTTTTGTGTAGTTTTTCTCTTTTCTTTCTTACATTATTGCACAGAGACCTTTCATCACATGTTCTTCAGCTTTACGCATCTTCCTAAACGTGAAGTAAGTGCTATGGATAAAATAAAAATGTAGAAAAGAAGAACAGCAGCATGATTTGTCAAAGTTAATCCCTATAATTTAGTAGGAAAAAAAAAAAACCCTGCTATAAACAAAATATAAGTGCTCTTTATTCATTTAAAAAATAACGCTGACAATTGCAGAAGTCTGTAAATGTTAATCTGAGTAGGGGATGGTGACCTCAAATAAAAATAGGCCTCGAAATGACAGACTGCTGGCCTTGCAGATCTTGTAGAAGACCAGGATTTCAAGTGTAATTATCAACGAAGTTATTTACAGTAAAACTGACCTGAACTTTCAAGAGTGCCACTTTTAGGACCTGGCCCTGCAAGCTTCTGACTCCCCAGGATGACTCCAGCCTCAGCTGACAGTTACAACGGAGGTGTAGCTGCAGGATCAGCTCCTAAAGGATCAGTTAAAGGCCCTACTAGATTTGAGATTAGTCTTATCTGGAGTTCTCTATACAATAATTTACACATATACAGGCTGACAAGCTCCAGTCTGATCCACCACACCTTTGTCTTCTACATCAGACTTCTCAGGCTGGCCAACTTCCATTACAGAAGGTTTGGGATACCTGAACGGATACCCGTTGTCATCGAAGAACCTCCGGAAAGTAAACTCATAAAAAGCATGTTCTGTGTGTTTGCTGTTGGAAGAGGCCAGCGGATCCCATGTCCTGGTGCTGTCACCACTGGCGTCATTCCAAGGACTCTCCTCTTCAACTGGATCAAAATTTGAAGTGTCCATGGGATGGCTGATCTTTGGAACATAGGGAGCCGGCTGCCTACGGATATCGGTAGAGAAGTCCATGGAGTGAAAGAAAGCATGGGCCTTAATATCATCTGCTCCATTTCTCCCAAGCCTGTCCTCAGCAGCACAGCAGAGCTTTGTGATGAGATCAGTCGCCTCAGGGCTTAGCTTGATCTGTGAAGGAATGTGCAGTGTGCTTTCCCAATTTATCACCTGCGGGTAAGAAAGGTGTTTAACAGCTTCTGATCCTGGCAACAGAATCCTTCCCATTGTCAACATTAACTGCACAGAAGGTTACACCTAACTAGTCAACTCCCAGCCTGAATGATTATTTTAGAGGTTCAAGAACTCAATGGTTAGACTGCCTCAACTGTTAATAATCACTTCAATGACTCAAGAAAAAACACTGTCAGCAGGTAAAGTGAGCAATTCCATTTAAAAAAAAAGGCAAATTCCCTCCCGAATGCTCCCACAGTCCCAGTCGAGAATGTATTCAGTTTACAGATGACTGCATGGAATGACTTCAAGGAATTACTTCATCTCCAAAATGTAAACTAGGAAAAGTGATTATGACATACATCCTTTCTAATACAAAAATACTCAGCTTGACTTTGAAACACTGCTGACAGTAATTATCCCTGGCATATCAGCTTCCTCAAATCTGACAGGCACTCTGTGTACTTGTGCTGAGAAGACTCAAAAAACTGCACAGGTATCTATGCAGCTGGACAAGTTCTAGTCTGAGCTTCACTGTCTTCACTGATTGGGAAAGGATTTGTCCCCCCACAGAACTCTTTACAATCAGGCTTTTGTAATCACTGCTCCTTTCTCCTATCCAAGGGGAGACAGGTCTCCGCATGGAGGAGAAGTAGAAGAAAAATGTTCATTTTTCTCCCAGCACAGACTGGAATTTTGCTTCAACTCACCTTCAGTTGGGTTTCTGTGGGTGTAGGAGCCAGAAAAGGAGGCTGTCCCACTAACATCTCAAAGAGGATCACACCAACGCTCCACCAGTCACAGAGCTGAGTGTACCCTGAAAGGCAAGTCAAAAGGTTGTCCTCCACCAACCAAGGAGAATGTGTATAGAGCTACTTGCAATTAACTATCAAAACATACAGCACAGATCCCTGCCTTTCCTCAGAGAAACAATTTGTCACCTGAAACCAAAGGACTCAAAATCCACCTTCATAAAGTCACTTCTGTTTGCTGACCTGAGTTCCACTGCTGTCTGTAAAGATCTAGTCCTGCTGTCTGTGAATCTTTCTGAACAAATTTCTCAACAAAAGTGAGTGATGAAATCATGTGATCAGAAAGAATGAAGGGGGGGGCTTATGCCCTGTCCCACAACTACATCACTACACAGCACAAACCGGACCTCAAAGTTTAGTGACTGATGTCCCCCTGGGTTCAGTGGAGGTGACACCGCAAGTTTGACAAGCTGCTGAAGGACACAGCCTGGCTCTAGAGATAGAAGAAAGTCATGTGGTGACTCTTAGAGCAAGTTTCAAGCAGAGGAGCAATTTCAATCACTTAATTGCTGTGACAAGACAAATAAGGTATCTATTTGAGACCTCCTAAAAAGGAATGGAGGATTAAACACTGATTTCAGCAGAGATTTATGTCACTGGATGATGTAGGGTCCAATGAGAAACCTCAACTTTAAAAAATCAGGCTTAGGATCTGCCTTGCAGACAGAACATCTTATCTCCTTACTACAGTGACCACATCTGTTCTGCATGGATAGCCAAGTGCTGCCTACATTCCTCAAGCCAAGACTTTGAATGCAGGGTGCCCAGTGTAAACTGCAGAAGACTTTTTGTTGGGTCTCCTCAAGATTCTGGCTGGAAATTGGGAGAACAAGTTTCCATCATCCGTATTGAAGTGGCCTGTCTGTATCAGTGATTCAGAACAACCAGGTGGCTACTCTCTGGTCTATATAAACTTGCTAGCAATCATAATCATACTCCATGAGTATAGATAATTTGCTTTATACTTGAAAAATACCACTGTCAACATAATCTGACACATTTATTAGCAGTCCCACTCAAAGGCCTCAGAGTGTAGATATGCACAGACACACAAAGAATGACCACCATCAGTCAGCATGTAGAGAAACCTGTTTTCCTTAATGTGAGCTAAATGTTTGTGGCCTTCAGAATGACAATCTTCCCAAGCAGCAAGCTTATTTAAGGGGGGGGGGGGGGGAAGAAAAGAAAAAAAAAAAGGAGAAAACCACAAGTTATCTACCTTTACGAAGCAGAACTTCGGGAGCGATATAATTGGGGGTTCCAACTAACGAGTGGGCTAGACATCTCTGATGCTGCTTCTTAGCTCTTTGTTCCAATGTCTTCAGCCTATCTCCACATCTACAATTGGACACATCGTCCCACAGATCACTGGGCTCCATGCTGTCTTGTCTGATGTGGCTCCCTTTCAAATGGGAGAGAAAGGTTATATTTATGGTCATAAAATGCAATACACAGATAAATAAATAAATAAAAAGAAAAATCTAGATCTACTTGTGCCATCTCCCACTCTCACTGAACCTTAAAACTTTAATGCCAAGACACTTCCTTCTGCCCTCCCCTTCACAATTGGTTCCTGCATGGGAGCTACAGAACAGTGGGTGCATATTTAGCTTAATTATACCAGTTGTTTGTGATCCTTTTGCCAACAGACACCAACACTCCTCAATGGCACATGCAGGAGGTGTGTGGACCACTTTAAATCTGTGATTAAATCATTTCACCACCAAAAGAGACCCTACAATTATAAACTGAAAAGCTGCTGCCACTGCTCAGCCAGATTACTGATGGGGTTTTAAACAGTACTGGAAACAAAGGACTGGAAATAAACTAACTGAAGGAGTTAGCGACACACACATCATACTGTCATCAACCCTCTGCCAATGTTCACACCTCTGTTGTGTTTTCTAAGCTGACATTTCTGCCAAGAGGTGCCTGTTTGTTTCAAAGCAAATAATGCAATACCACTCACAGATAAAGCCTAAGAACACTACCTTTCTGATAGTATTTTGAATTGTGAGTCCACCTGAATCCAGTGCACAGTCCGAAGTCTGTCAGTTTGATATGCCCATCAAGGTCTATCAGAATGTTGTCAGGCTTGATGTCTCGATGGATGAATCCCATTTTGTGCACACTCTCTATAGCCAAAGTGAGCTCTGCAATATAAAATCTAGCCAGGCGCTCTGGAAAGACCTCCATTCGAATCAGTAGACTCATCATATCCCCACCAGGGATGTAGTCCATCACAAAGTACAAGTTTTCTTTATCTTGGAAGGAATAATAGAGTTTGACCACCCACTCGTTGTCTGCCTCAGCAAGTATGTCCCTCTCTGCTTTGACATGAGCCACCTGGTTCCGGTTTAGCACATCTTTCTTTCGCAGCGTCTTCATGGCATACAGGGCATGGGTGTCCACTTTGCAGGCCAGGCATACTTCTCCAAAGGCACCGATACCCAGAGTCTTGATTTTCACAAACATAGATTTGTCCATTTTGGCCCTTTTAAGCCTGTTGTAGTTGGACTCCTTCTGGTAGAGAATTTTCCTCATTTGTTCCTGTTCTGCTTCACAAAGGCCAGCCTTTACAAAGGAAAGCAAACCACAAGAGCTAGTACTGTTACATTCATAGCAGGAGAACAATAAACTAGCATTCCCAAAATGTATTTCTCAGAAAAAAAATAACCAAGAACAAGGAAAGACATATTCATGAGGGAGAGACACTCTCTTGTCTGTCTGTTGAGGTACTTCTGACATGCTGGCAAATTTACTGTGCCCTGACCTGTTACCTGAATTCAGTGTATCTGAGACTGATCGCTGCCTTTCTCATTTGACTGAAGGAGGAGGCATGGGGCAGTACTGTCAGAGAACATAACCTAAGAAACCGTAACAACCCCTCCACCACTGCAGCACTGAAGCACTTTGAGAGAAAGATTTAGTGCCTGGTGGGAAGGGGCAATGAGGAGGAGGGTGGTGGGAGTTGAAGCTGACTGATTTAGCAGACTAGAGACCCAAGCATACGCCCACAGGGATGCTGCTTAGATTGATTTAATTTCATCTCTGTAGTCTAGGGCTTTAAATACAAATGTGGGCAGCCAGACTACGTGGTGAGACTCCCCGCAGTATAAAAATGGAATCTGTATGAATAAAGAATGGATGAGGTCTGTAGAACTTGCAGAACAAGTAGGATGAATTTTCAGACTGAAGGCAACAGCCAAATCAAAACAAGCAATACTGTTTGTAAAACATAAGGAAAGCACATCAATCCATAATAAAGGAGGTGTTTGTTGTTTTAAGGTAACATAATTAGCGTGCGTGTTCCTGGTTAATTCTAGAATAATGCGATATGCAGATAGCCAAGTTCTCCCAAGTTCATAGGGTATTATTCCAGCCAGTGATGAGGTTGCTAGGGGAAGGAATTGTTTCTGTTTACAGCTGAATTATCTGAGTTATGAAGTGAGGGAGAGCTGAAGAGTCAGAAGAGAAGAACTACAGATATTAGTTGCTGTTTTACTTCTCTAGAGATCTTTCCCTATCTCAGTCTCCGGAAAACATTCACTAAATCCAAAGCAATGCAACACAATCTGTACCAGCAGTAAGGACAAACTATTAACTATCATTAAAATGCCGACCTTTGAAGAGATTTTAGAAGTGTGCTCATTTACTTTTAATCTCAACAAACAAACAATTAAGTTTTCTGGAGCAATGTGAGCATCAAATAAATTGACTCTGGAAATCGACTGTGCTAGGGAGGTTCGGGTAGTTAATTATTATCCATTATGTGTTAATAATAGCTTTCCTTAGAGTTTACCCTTACAATACAAAAGCAGACGAGTCATATTCTAGTCATGCCTGAGAAAAAAATGTCTTCCACATTTATAAATTAAAAACAAAACTGCCAGAGCACCCATCAAATCTTGGCAGCTTTGTTTTAAGCAGACCTATCAGTGAATCAGCTTAGGTTTGAGAGCTACAATTAAGCATGAAAGACGCTCTCACTCAAAAGCACACCTCCCTGAGACCTGCTTCTAGAACAGGTTCCAGCAAAGGTCCCAAGATCAGTCCAAGCTGGCCAAGCTACGATTACTTGCATGATATTATTGCTTACATGTGTTCAACAGACAACTTCCAGTCAAATATTACATATTCATCTGAAAATTCGGCAGGCACAGTGATTACAGTGCTGAGCTGAACCGCAGCTTTGGTGAATGACTGGCTGCTCTCATGGAACAGGGATGAAGAACTGAAGCACAGAGAAACTCTTCTAGAATTTTGCAAGAGCTGCCAAAGCACTGTCAGTGTTATCTCGGCCTCAAACCTGGCTGCTGAGTTCTTGCCTAAGCAAACCTAATCCTTTCCTAGTATGGGCGATTTTCCTTCATTTTACTTTTCTGGTATGAAGATATATTATTTCACACCTCAAGTTTTTCAAACAGCCTCCTAGACCTGCACACAGGCTTCTAAGTGAAAACAGTCTATAGGGAGGTACTGGCTACCTAATACTTCCAGCAGAGTCTGCCTTTCTAATTTTTTGACCGATTAAAAATAGTAATAATTTTACCCCATTAGCTTTTATGAGAACAAAACAAGGAGAATTACTTTAGCCATTTCTTGCTCCAATTGTAATCTTCTGTTAATTTTCTGCTGGTAGGTCTTTATGACATTTTCTACATGTTGCTCCATGTAGAACTTGAAGGCAAAAGGCGAGTAGCTCTTTATTCGGGACTCCCGCTTTTCCTCATCTTTCCCGCTTTTCCGCACAGGCACCGGGGACGTCTGAATCTGCTTTTTATCCTTGCTCGGTTTTTCAGCCTTCGTGTTCTTGCTGCTCTTGTCATTCCGCTCAGGGTTCTCCTCAGCCTTATTGCACGTTGAATTGGGGAGGACGCGGAGGGTCTGCTCTACGCCCATGCATAAGCAGTTGATATCAAACTGCTCAGAGCTGCCGGGAAGTAACAGATGCTTGGGATAGGGTGGTGGCGGACACCGCAGCTCCTGGTTACCGTAATCCACTTCCAGCTGATAAGCACTGGCTACTCCAACAGGTGGCACATGTTGCTCAATGATCTCCAAGCCGTCCACAGCTGGTGCCTGTGCAGGTAACCAACCAGGATGGGAAGGTCCCACTGCAGTCTGAGGCTCAGGCCTCATCACTCGCATGCTCTTCACTGGCTGGAGAATATGAGCAGATGTGACTGCAGTGATTGTATTTGGAGACGTAATTGAAGGATCAGGTTTTCCCGGAGGAACCTGTCTTATAGACACTGTCACCTGTGGCTGTTGCTGGTGGTTGTTAAAGGAGTTTGTTCTGCTCGGCACCGCGGCATCGGGTCTGAAGGATACATGTTGCCGTGGAGATGTTTCTATTCCTGGATTTTGTAGGGAATCTCGGCGTGACGGTGTTGCTGCCTGCCACTGCTGAACTTGAGGATTATTCATGTCATAGAGGTCCATGTTTAGGCTATTTCTAGACGGAGTTAATAGATTCTGTGGTGGGCTGTCTGAAAAATCATTAGCAAAGGCTGGACTTCTGGATATCACATGCATTTGATGAGAAGAAGGACTTGTCTGTTTGTGGTGAGAATGTGATATGTACAGGCTTGCTGGTGCCTGCTGAAATGCATGACCAGAATTATTCTGAACAACTGCCCCTTTATTTGGGAGACTGGTGTAGCCTCCATCCTGCTGCATCTTGTTTTGGAAGGATGGACTCCGCTGAACACCATATCCCATAGGTTCCCCTTGCACCATCATGTGCTGCCTACTGTAATGTTGGCTATTGGAGCCATGGGATGCCTGCAGCTGCAGAGCTTGACTGCTGTGATTAGCCACTGGATAATTAATCACAGAAGACTCGATATTTGCAGGATATGTTTTCTGCTGATGGCTTGTTGGTGTGCTGTGAGTGCCTACGCCAGAGGGTCGCTGTACAGGAGCGTTCATAGCTGGAGACTGTGAAGTAGAGATTAAATAGTCCATGTACTGCCTTGGAACTTCAGCAAGCATATTTGTGCCTTCTGCTCCAAAGCCTGTCCCTTCATAGGCTGCATTGCTGATCTGATGGTAGGACGGAAAGGATTCATTTGATCCTTCGAAGCTTGGCCTGCGGGTTACATTATTTGGCACAATACCCTTCCCTTTATAAAAAGAACACAGAAGAATGTTAGGAAACAATTCAGGTGAACAAATTACTTTGCATTACTCATCCATCTATACATACAGACATACACACACACACGCATGCTGCGTAGGGAGTATGTGTTATAAAAACACCTTCCAAAATCTAAATTAAGTACTTGAACATTTAAAGTTACAGGTACCAAGTACTGCTGCAGATAACGAGCTACTGGCCCACACCACTGCTCATGCCAGGAATCATCAGAGAGTTCTACCAAATCATGAAAACAGAAGCACAAATTCCTTAACTATGAAATCATCAGATTACACTACAGCCTGGTTTTTAAAGCTGGACCAGTACTACCAGTCATTACTCAGAGACAGGAGGAAGCTACAGAGTACGGAGTTAAGTACAGCACCAGTGGAAGAAAAAATGCTCCCAGACTGTCAATACAACTTAAAGTCACCATTATTGTAAGCTATGAGCTCACCACACAATCCACATCTTCTGTACAGTGGGCTCACCGCTCACACTAAAGATACATTTACATCTCTCCGATGCATCCCTCTCCTCAAAGATTCTTGGTTCCCTCTCCTTCATTTGCAATAAAGGCATCATGCAGTTTGTCCTGTACTCTTTCCGATGTGTTGGACACAGAGTATCCCCTCATATTACTCATCTTCCATCTGTTTGGAAGGCAAATCTTTCAGGGTGTCAACATGTTCATCTTAGCTTGGAAAATACACAGAGACAAGATGGCATCATTCCTACAGTGGAAGCGTCAACAGCACTTCTCAAGAGTGTCCTCCTCCAGCTGAGGACACACTGCAGGTGCATAAAGCACTGGCTATGCTAGAAAGAAGAGGGGAGACTCTGTGCTGGTGCTATTTTTCTGTTTCTCCTCTAGTTCTTTAGCTTTCACAGATCCCAGAACTTGCCCCATATATACCTGAACAATTTCCTTTTAAAATCTTGATTTCACAAGGTGCACAAGAATAGCTGTGTTGTGCTAATAGGCCTGAACACTAGATTGCAAGTTTGTCTGCTAATTTGAGCCTCTGGGGCAAACCAACTTTGTTTTTCCCTATCAGAGACCATGAAAGAAAGTAGCAGCAGTAATTGGACTCCTATGGGTCACACACTTCAGCTGTGCAAGGAATCTTGCTTATGTCAAAAGAGATATGACATCCACCTCCTAGACTTGTTCTGGTCTGGCAGGGGAACATTTGGATTTGTGAAGATACCAAACGTGGTGGTTGTAGAAGATTTTTTTTCACACATTCCAATCCAACACAGTAACTGTTATGACCATCTCTTGCCTGTGAAGATTCTAGATTAGAGTGTGTTCTTAAGATTAATTAACTATACTCACGGGATCATCAATTTTTACACTTAGCTCTCTGTCCCACAGTAATATCTAGTAAAATTTATTTGGGTCTTGCCAGGGGTCTGAAACTATTTACTGCTGAAGTAAAACCAGAATAAAAATGAATAATTAAAAAATCTATTTCCATATATCAATATCCAGAATTCAAAGGTAAAAGATGTAAATTTTCAAACTCCAAATGAAAACTCTCCAAGTAGCATTGTATGCTTCCTAACCAACTGGAGGAGACCTGTGCCACCCTAGCTCCAACCACACCACACCAAACAAACCAGTATGATTCTGTGGCCCCTCACCCAGGGAAGCATCAGCTGCGTGGTATTTAAGTTTCACATTCCACGTATCCTAATAGTAAAGGCAGATCTTCAGCTCAAAAGGTTAAGCATTCAAAACAGCTGCATGTGTTGGAATGTTAAGAAAGCAAAACCAAATGCAAATGAAACATAACCTAGTAATTAAAATGTTATTAGCCTGGGAAGATTCTGTACCCTTTCAGAGGAAATGTACGCTCTTTAGCACTGGATGCATTGTTTCTCTTTAAGGAATAAAGCCCTTACAATATAAAGCAAAATACAGCTCAGTAATCCTGTCAACATTATTTTAAATTCTCCTTATGACTCAATTGATGTCACATTTGTGTATGTATTAAGGCAGAGCTCTCCTAATAGCAAACTGGACAGAACTACTTTGTCTGTGAGATGGACATCCTGGAGGGTAACACACCAGGAAGCACTGTCTTTGGGTTTTCCAGAACTTCCCAAATGATAAAACAGTAAGTCTAAGACTGATAGAAAGGGCAAACAATGCACCCTTTTCCATCATATTTGAAGCTCCATTCCCTGAGAGTGACCACCTGGAAAATAAGGTCCTTGCCTTTTTCCATCTTCCCTATATATGACTACCCTCAGATTCCCTTAGGAAAGAAGTGGCTTCACTGAAGACCTCCTTCCTATCCAGGCATTTGTCTTTGTAAGCTGATTGGGCTTTCTCTTCTTCAGCTTTCCCCATGTCTAGACATGCCTCTCTGCCAACCACCTCAAATTTAACACCCTTCACAACACAGATTTTTCACTACGATCAAGAGGCAAGAAGGAAGGTAATGCTGAGGTGGCCAAGAAGAGAAATTTGGCACTCGGAAATCACTGGTGCTCAGTAAACTCACCTTCTGACCACACTGAGAGGTCTGTATTACTGTACTCAGCCTGGCTGAATGGATTTGTCAGCTTCAACTAGTCCAACATGGACAAGACCTTTTAATTTGGAATGTTACCACTGACTTGAGAAAAGTTCCTTGTCCAATGAAACAGGCCTCTGACAACAGCTCTCCAACTGCTTACCCCTTTGACCACCACCCCCTCTGCAGCATGCCACATTATACAACTGACAAGCTCAGCCAGCCAGAGCTGGGTTGTTTTTTTTAAAACTGAAAGAAGATAAAAGTAACAAACTCTATCCAAACTCTTAGAGTGTATCCTAATGACAGATCAAAAAAGCATTCTGCAGTGCTAATACATCAATGGAAACAACTCTTGCAAGGCCTTTTGTCACCTGTGACTGATGTTTGTTGATGAGACACATGCAAATCTTCCCATTTGCTAATTCACATGAAACAGAGCTGAAGCAGACAAGCAGGGATGACTGGAGAAGCTTCTGTTATCTTGGCCCAAGCTATTTCTGCAGTGTACTTACAAGGATGTTAACATGAATGAGTTCCTGGGAAGCCAGCTATCTCACAACTTCCTTACGTGCAAGCGCTCACTGCGCAATGACCTCGACTGGGGTGACTTGCACAGAAGGATAAACAGGTTTGTGTTTAAGAAGGTTGACTATGAATGTGGTCTTGCAAGGCAGGCAAGTGTGTTGAGCTTCCAGCCTAGCTCACTTTGCAGGGCCATGTTCACAGCACTGTCTCCTACCAGGGTATGGTTGAATACTTCCAATCCACTCCTTTGCCCCAGTAATGACTGCCCTTTAACAGCTTATTGCAAGAAAGAAGATCACACTTTTTTAAAAAGTTCATGCTTACCTGGTGAGGTCTGCTTAATGACACGCACTATCTGTTCATTTCTAGGATCCAAGTAGCTCATCTTACTGATATACTCCAGAGCTGCTTCAATACTTCTGCTACCTGTCTGCTTCAGTGCTCGGACAGCCATCTCCTGTATAAAGTAAACAGAACTGAATCACACTGAGCCGAAACCCAAGCACCACGCTGCAGGTTAGACAGCAGTAAGCACTCTTGTATTTACAGAAACCTTTTGTGAGTCTCACCAGATCACAACTGCTTGAAGCCAGATGGACTCATGCCTTACACAATTCAAAACTCAAAAGAAGAAAACAAGAAAAAACACCACCGACCCAAACTCTAGCAATTAAAGAAGCATCAAATTGAAACGTGCACTTTAAGATTCCTCACTTAAATGCAGGATGAAATACAATGGCATATTTAGCTTGTGGTATTTGTCTCAGTCATACCTGAACCTGTACAGTAAAAGCTTTAATGTTTCACAGATGCCACAAGAAGGTAATTACACAGGAACTGATTTCTGCTGAGCAAATCCTGGCCCCGCTAGAGGCAATGGGGAAGAAAGATTGTGGTTTTCAGTGCAGCTGGGATGTCATTCACTATTTGTTTGGAAAGTGACCAGCACACTGAAATGCATTTCACATTGTTAGTCTTTTTAGATTCTGGTGTGGCTCCAGGACAGTCTGAGTGTGGGCTGAGCATCTGGTCAGTCGTGGGTTTGGTGAAGTGCCTTGTGTTATCACCGTTTGTGTATATACTGTTATAAGGCCTGGTGATGTTTCCCTCTGCCTGTGCTGTCCCAGTAAATTGTCCTTATCCCAATCCACATGGTTTGTCTTTGTCTGTCCATTTTCCTCTCTTTCCTGCTGGCAGAGGAGTGAGAAAGTGGTGTGTGGTGCTCAGCTACTGGTTGGGGCTGAACCACGACAGTCCTTTTAGGCTGTATTTTATTGGGCACACATCCACCACTGTGTCAATACAGGTGCTAGGCATACAACCTGAAAACTACTCCAACACAACCACAGTTAGTGTGCCCTGCTTGACAGCCAGCAAGTCACATTCTTCTGGAGTCTTTTTATACATTTACTTATAGCTCAGGTAAACAGAATACCTTTCAACAATAACTAGCCTCTGGCTGCAAAGCAAAATTCACAAATCCTTGCAAGGCTGCCTGGTCTCTTCTGAAATGATGGACAGACTGAAATCCAGAGCTTTCGTGTTGAAGTCACAGTGCCGAACTTCAGCCATCAAAAAGATACTTAGTTGAAAGTAGTTGCTGAGAACCTTTCTGGTTATCACCTCCAAAAGGCAATTCATAAAATAGATGTAACAGGACATAAACTGACCTTTGGTGATAGGTTAGAGGACTAACTTGAACTGGGCTCCTCCTAGCTCTTAAATGGCTGAAGTTGGATGAAATGAATGTCACCATCAAAGACTTGCCTCAAATTACCAGTATCTTATTATCTTGCCACTGGAGTGCCATTTTTAGGGGAATTCTGTCATCACACCCTGCCCACCAAGTGCTGAATCAGACGGAGTTTGGTGTCTTCTTGGTTTGGCTTACCAACTGCAGATGCAGTGGCTGGGTTGGCACAAGCACACTGCTCTCCCACGGGGCAGCTCTGGGCGCTGGCCAGCAGCCAGGTAACATGTAGTGTGTGTCCCTTTCCTGTGTCACCTGGAGCAAAGAGCCACTCTGCTCGACTGAGCTGCAAGTACATGTTAACATCCTCACTGCCTGTTTCCTTAGCCAGGGAGGATCATCTCAGATGACACTAATTCACACTTAGCACAGAGCCACGCGCTGGCACTTGGCATTTTGCTTCTCTTAGCTCAGTCCCCTCCTACTCCCCCAAAACGGCAGCATTTTCTCCATTACTCAGAGGTTCTGCTTAGGGAATAGCTATAACAAGTTTTAATATTTTTTTCACACAATTTATGACTCATAATTCATAGAAAGGCAGTAGTTGGTTTCACATTTCCTATAGCTGAAGTATTTCACTGGCATCAACACATTACTAAGGGCAATTTTATATCAACACAAAACCATTATGTATGAAGGAAAGAATTTCCCACAATGTTTTTTTTTCCTCTCTTTCTTTCTTTTTTTCTTCTCCTGGATACATTTCTAAACTATTAGCAAAGTTGCATCCCAGCGCTCAGCATTCACATCATCCAGGGACTCTGGGCTTGACAGCCTGGTTCCACAGGGCTGCTAACACACTTTGCCCATTTACAGCAGCTTAGATCTAGTCATAGACCGTAACTCTTAAAGTTTCCTAAATCTAATGTGCACAGTACACAAGACTGGAAGATCTTTGGGCTGCCTTGGATTTTGTGTGTTGATTGGTGGTTGGTTTTGTTTTGTCTGCAGTGGAGTACCAAAAGAATAAATGCTTGGTAAGCAATAATCTGAATGATTAACAGCCCATATAATACACTTCTCCCTCTCTCAGTAATGTTGACTGTGTACAATTCACAGAGGCTAAAACTGAATATTATTTTTTTATCCCCAGCATGGCAATATAATCTCTGAAAACAATCCCCCACCTCTCCCCTCCCCACCAACATGTGGCACTACTTATTTTCTCCTCTTTTGCCACTGCCTGTGTCAGAAAAGCAAAGTAAAAATGACATTGCTCAATTTGAACCTTCTGCAGGTATGTTAGTGGATTCGTATTTAAACTTCAGTGGGAATAATGGGAGGGGGAAAGCCCAAAACGTTTCACTATGGTCTATATGATAACCTAAGAGGCACAGCAAGAGTTTGGGATCAGCAGCAGATGTGTCGCTGGCAATCTCATCCCCCAAGCCCCTAGCACAGCAGCAACCCTGTGCTCCAGCTGACTACCTCTCATCTTCCATTAGGTCAGCTCTCACCCTCCAAAGGGTTTTCTCATTACATACCTTGTTTGATTAGCATTTACATTACTGCTGGAAAAAATGAAGTAAGTTTTTCTGTGGTTCAACAGAACACCTGTGATTCCCCTATACACCATCCCATAGCTTTGGCCCTTTCTCCCATAGCTATCACAAGACACCAACAGGCCCGGTCTCTGACGGTGGTTCACAACAGCCCTTGCATTCTCTCTTAGTCAATGGAGAGCAACCAACAAAAACAAACATTCCACACACAAAAGTAAAGTGTTTCTCTCAGAGGCAGAGCACATATCATTCTCCACCCAGGAGACACATCCTTCTAGGGGCATGCAACACTGCAAGAGAATGAAGCACAACAAGAGGTCTTTGGCCTTCTCTACACTGCTTTTCCCATTGCCATCCTCCACGCCCACACCTGTCTCTTTGGCAGCCAGCTGAAGAGGGCTCAGCTCATTCCTGCACCTTTTCTTTAGGGATGAGGGACAAGCTGATGCATGGCTGAGGATCACTGAAGGGTATGCACTGTGCCTAAGGTTAGCACTGGCTAATGGGCCATGGTCACCCTCTCCTTCCTATATGCAATGCAATGATGATTTCTGCTAAGCAAGGGAGTGTGGCTGGGACAAGGCAGCGATGTGCTGGTCTCCAGGAGCCTGCTGAAGGGGAAGCTGGCTCCCTGCTGGTAGCAGGGCCAGGCCTGGGCTGCATTTGCTGGAAATCAATACAAGGACTGATCTGAAGGATGGGAAGAAGAGCAGAAGGCGGATTAAGCAATGTCAGTAGGGACAGTAGGGGCTTAAGTGAGATGGAGGGTGTTGGTGAGAAGCAGTAAAATGGCTCAAGGAGGAGAGAAATCAATGCCAAGATCTGGCAAACTGATACTGTAGACAGTTGAAGGGCTGAGGAAACAAGAGAACAGCCACTGCACGAGGATAAAAGTGCACAGCCACACTGACACAGATAGAGCTGTCCTGTCTTGATTTTACGCTTCCTTAAGGTGAGTACATTTCAAAAAGAGAAGGGGAAAAAGACCAGAAATGAGACATGACAAAAAAATCTGCTCAGAGCCCTATCGAATGCCAAAACATTCAAGTAGGCACAGGATCAAATCCAGCTCCCACTGAGGTCAACAAAGATTTCCATTAACTGCAAGGTACATTACATCAGGCCCTCGGCTTCGGATCGTTTCCTTTCCACCAGGCCAAGCGCTGTCAGCCACAGTATGGTCTGAGAAACCTGGCTGCTGGCTGCATTCTGCTCAGCCCAGAGCCAGCTGTCAAGGCTGCAAGGAGAAACACAAGCCACTGGCAGCGTGCACAGAAACCACAAGGGAACAGAGCAGTTCCAACCCCAACTCATTCTTTGCATTCTGTGTATTCCCTTCAGAGGATTCAAACATCACTCCATGCGCAGCTTTCATGCACCTTTTTACTTCCAGGCATCACTAGCTGTTGGTGAAAAAATAAACCAGAACAAGTAGAGGTGAAAAGCTACAAGGGGAAAATGTACTTTTACAATTAACTCCAGTAATTTTGTAATTAATGTTACAGCTGCAATATTAAAATGAGGTTTCAGCGGTCAGCTGTGGTTCTGGACAGATCTAATGGAAAACCAAAGTCAGACCATGAACCATGAAGCACATTGTGGCAACTCTGTGCAAGATCCCAAGTTAGTGGGTTCACAGAGAAAAAAGGGGAGGGAGGTATTTCCCAGCTAGTTCCTACAGTGGGCTACCCGAACCAGACAGCTGCACAGTCAACGTGCTCTGTTATTCCCCCAGTCTCACCCTGGTGGAAGGCAGCATTCCAACAGATTTCAAGATTTTGCTAGAAGGAAGGCCACCTTTGAGCTCAGATGCTCAACAGGGAAAATCCTTGTTTGACAGTAAACAGATATTTGGATGTGTGTGTATAGAGACTTCATCTCTGTGCTCTGCAGGCAATGTGAAAGGCTTTCCCCATCTTACCCTCCCGCCTGGCTGTACTCCACCAGCATTGGCAGAGACTTGCGTTCTTGCTGTACTACAGGGTTGTCCAGCAACATTTTTCATTCAGAAAGCTCCTAGTTGCCAAGACGTATTTATCATCCAAGTGAAGATTGCACAAGAGGTTACAATAAGTTAAGACTTTTTCCCAAGAACATTGTGTCTGAAGGAGACAATAGGTCCTCCAAGATTTGGCAAGGGCAATTAATTGCTAACAACAAAAAAAATTAATTACTTGCTTTCCATTCACAAAGAAGGATGGGCAACAGATGCAGGAAACAGATACAGGTTCCCTGAGGAAAGGAAAAAAATAAAGCTTGTGCCAGAAGAGATGATCCAGAATTGATTACGAACCTTTTTGCGATAGCCGACCATTGTACAAATTTTCATTCATGATTTTTAGCATGCAAAACCTAAGAAATTCAGGAAATAATGTGTACAATACGCTCTGTCAGGATTGCTGCAACCCCACAGAACAGAGAATTTTACTTTGTAATATTCTCTACCTGTAATTATTCTCTAATCGGATGCTTCATCCAGTTTTGTACTCTGCCTTTGTTTTCCATGCTTTACAGACTGCTAACACCAGGGGCTAAGTTTTGCCCACAAATTCCCATGCTTAACTATAGCCTTGATTAAAATATTCTGCAAGATAATTAAGAAACTATCCTGTGAACCATTAGCACTCTTCAGTTTTAGTGTATCACAAAAGCAGGAGGAAATCAGCACGGGCAGAAACCTGCTGAGTGCCTGCTGGTTTGCTGCCGGACCACTCAGTCCCTTCAGAAACCACGTAACCCATTCCGAAACTAACGGAGATCTCTACCCCATGGCTACTTAAAGAGTTTTCTGTCCCAGCTGCTCCTGTTACAGAGCTCCTCCAAACCTATTCTGCTTTGGCAGTGAAAAACTGCCCTCTTAATTTCAGCCTAAATTATGCAGGCTCAGTTTATTCCCCCTGCTTTTAGTTTCAACTCTCTTTTAGCTTCAGCAGCTCTGCTGTTATGTACAGAGAGCAAGCACCCTTCATCCTCGGGGATGCTCACAGCTCAGCCTCCTGGGAGAAACAAGCCACATTCTTGGTTTCTCTTGTATAGCAGGCTCTTCATTCTCTTTATCACTATAATAACTCATCTCTGCATCAAGAGAGATCAGACTGGGACATGGTTTGCGAGCTGCACACGCTGTTCTTGATGATGAGCAAACAGTGGTGGAAAAGTTATCTTCATGGTAAAGTAATTCCTTCCTTTTGTTGATTTAAGTGGAGAAAGTCTGAGTTTGGGGCTTTAATCCTGGCTTTTAGTCCTGGGTTACAACATTTCTACCTTGGTAGCTCTCCAGCCCTTAAAGTCATCCATTGTTTGGTGGGATGCTCCCGCTCTGCTTTGCACTGACTGTGCATTCCACTTTACATTGTCCGAGTCCTTTTTTTAATACTAGACTTGCTAATGGAAAAATTACGCAGAAGAGACACCCTGTAATATGTGAAGCTGAGGCAGATAGAAAATGAACACAGAGAGGTGATGGAATGTAAGGCTTGCTAAATAAAATCACATCAATGTATGAAAAAAAAACCCCCAGACCTGACTGTAAATTAGGAATGGGGAATTACAGGTAAGAAATAACTTGAACCACAGGGTTTTTAAACAACATTTTCAAAGCTTGTTTGAAGAGCTACGAAAAGGAATATGTCCAAAAGATAGAGGGAAGGATTTGGAACTGATGCAATGCCCTGGTAAATGTCCTGTCAGAAGAAAAACAGAAATAAAAAAGAACATGACATTCACTGCTATGTCACCATTCGTTCTTCTTGCCTTCCAATTCTTTTAGTCTTGACTTAGACACAGTAGGCATCTTCACTATTCTGTGTTTGTGCAGCATCCAGTACAATGGCATCCTGCTTTTGTTGTATTTCTGGCAGTATGACAACTCATTATTAAAGCAAGGCAATTAAGTCCAGCCCAAAATATTCAACTTGGAATAGCAGGCAACAAGGTGTTGGCTGGCTAAAGTGCCAATTCTTCTGGGTCCCAAGATAGAAACCCTGGTATTGCTACCACCAACAACCAGCCCTGAAATAAGAATACCTTAATCCTCTAAGCCACACGACATGGCACATTTCCTATAGCTACGGACAGAATGAAGTAAAATACAAGTAACTATAGATTGAGAAGCATCTTTTGATGATCAAGGTTATAGGGGAGACCTTATGGCTCCCTACAACTACCTGCAAGGAGGGTGTAGAGAGGAGGGCGTCTATCTCTTCTCTCAGGTAACAAGTGATAGGACGAGAGGAAATGGTTTCAAATTGCACCAGGGGAGATTTAGGTTTGGTATCAGGAAGAATTTCTTTACTGAAATGGTAGTCAAGTATTGGAACAGGCTGCTCAGGGAGGTGGTGGAGTCACTATCCCTGGAGGTATTTAAAAGGTGTGTAGATGTGCTTGAGGACATGGTCTAGAGGTGAACTAGGCAGCATTAAGCTGTGGTTGGACTCTGATCTTAAAGGTCTCTTCCAACCCAAGTGATTCTTTGATTCTAGCTGTTCAAAATGCTTCTGGTATCTTTTGAGGTTTAGTAGAACAGCTCTGAGTGATTAAAAAGCAAGCAAATGGACCAGATAAATAAAACCCACATTTGAAATTTACCATGTTAGCTTCTGCATTTTACTAGCCACAGAGCTACCACCGAGCTCCCAAGTATCACAAAAACCAAAGGCTATCATGACATTTCTTTAGTTTTTTTACCAGCTGCTTTTTTGTAAATTCTTGATTTATCAAAGCTATTTAAGTTCTTCCAAGGGAAGAAAAAAATACTCTATAAACTTAGCAGTAGGGTACTTATGAAAAACAACCACAGTAGCACCTTCACTGACTTGAAAAGGGGAAGAGCAAAAAAAAGAAGAGCTGAGAACAGCAACTGGAACTGTGACATAGCTCCTTAGCAGGTGTTTCAAAAGGCACCAGCAGTTACATCAAAATACTTTTTAACACGGCGCAGTTTATATCAAGTAGCAGCATAAAACTTGGGGGTTTTCTGTTTGTTTTTTTTTTCCCTTGCTTCCTTTTCACTGAACTCATGTAGTACCTTCCCCCAGTGCAGCTCCATGGGTGTTTCATGGAGGACACCTGCCATTTTACACTCGTGTTCCATGAGTTGTTCAAATATGGGTCTTTGCAGGAAAAGGAGAGAGATGAACTTCAGGCTGTAAGCCCATCCAAGTTCCTGAAGTTAAGACATTTGGAAATAAACCAAGCATGGCTGCTGAACATACTTCCAAACAAATGCTTGTAAAATGGGAGTATTTATAACAAGGCATCTCCAGACAAAGAGTGTGTATGTAAACAGTGCAAGAAGCTCCGATGAACTGTTCAAGAGATGCAATCTGTTAAAAGAAAAACACACATGCACTGCAATGCCAATTTTCAAATCCAATCAGAACACTCCATCAGACAGGTTCTGTTGCTGTTCCAGAGACTACGTGTGCATAATGTACAGGCACACATGTAGATATTACACAATGTGTGCGTGTCTGTGTACGGGATTTTGCTGCCATTCATCTAGTATCAAGTAAGCCCATGAGACCTTCAAATGTAATGTATTAAATCAGACATGACACCCTCTTTCATGAAGAAGTAAGGTCTTATTTCTGTCACCAGAAAGTGATTTCATTATATATATATTTATATTTACATTTATTATAACGTTTCTGGAAGCACATCAGGCACTCCAAAGGATTTGGAAAGGGAAGGCCTACAGGAAACTGGAAGAAGTTCTGCCCCAGGCAACAAACCTGCACTCTGCATGAAGCTAAAGTGTCAGGAAAGAACAATTACAAACAGGCAAAGAAACAGAGACCAGGACAGTAATGAAAAGGGAGTGAAAAAGTCAAAAGCCATCATGAATAACACTTTTTTTTTCCCCTTTTCTTCCAAGTAGGCTGGGAAGCAAGAACAGAGCTAAGCTGTCCCAACCAGGACACAGGCATGAGAGGAAGGGGAGCAGACTGCAGAGCACCCCACCACAGAGGCATCTGAATGGACAGCTGACAAAGAGCCTGTTCTTCCTGTCACCCCCCAGCCTTGGAAAAGGCACATGTGTGTAGCTGAAGATCTGGTGGTAGAATCCTAGCTTCCCTCGGTATTTGGTGGAGAGCACGATACTGTTAGCACCCAAGAAAGGTGGTGACTTGCTGCCTACCTCAGAGGCTCTAACATGCCTTTCCAAAGACATCCACTCCTTCATCCAACTTTTGAAGAAGCACAGGATCCTGATTTAGCATACCCAGCCAACAATAATAAGTAGCAGCAATATCTCTTTGAGTACAGAAAGCCCCCATTCTGGAAAACACACTTTGCCTCAGATGCCACATCAGAACAGAGGGGTAAAGACACATGTAGTACTCCAGGACTACACCAAAACTGACAGGCTAGGTTTGCATTAATGGTAAAATAAAGGAGAGGCAAAGCTGTGTATCTGTGTGTCTTCCCTGCACAAGGTATCTCTTACATACACAAAATCTTTTCTACTGCAATGGCACTTGAAGCCGCCTGCGCTGCGCTGAGCCCTACACAAACACACGGGAAGAATCCTATTCTAAAGAGGATTTTTAATTTAAAACAGAACAAACAATTGTATATACAGCCATAACTGTTCCTCGTTACTCTTTAAGTCTGCTCATTGGAGAGCTATTTAAACTATTTAGAGTTCAGTCTAACCAAATGACCCACGGCGGATGCATCGGCAGACAGAAAGTTGTACAAATCTCTCCTAATCTTTCCTCAGCACTGGAGCAGAGGGAACTCAGCTCAGGAGCACTATTATGTGCTAATTCAGAAATATTATACTGAGGCCAAATCATGTTACATAAACAGCATTTATAAATTACAGCACTGGTTGGTTGATGTTACCAAGCAGCGCGGAGGAGCTTTGCTCACTTCATGCTTCAGCGAATGCACATGCACACACATTCCAGGGCGTACACAGCTCTTTCCAAAGGTGCTGTTTTACTGTCCTGAAACCCCCTCACTTTGGTTCCAGGAATAGGGAACTTCCTACCCTCTAGACATGGTCCATAGCAGGTTGAGCCTCCGCTCCAGTTCACTCCTGTGTCTCCTGACTGGCAGCTACTGCAGGTCACTGCACTCTCTCACACAGTGCCTGAGCCATGTGCCTTGTGTTAACCAGTGAGGCTCCAGAATTTTTCCTGCTCCCACAAGTCAGGCCAAAGCAGCCACTATTCATCAATACTGTTGATATTACAAAGGTAACAACATCCTCTGATAGCTTTTGAACCCTAAAGGAAAGGAAACACAGCAATCATAAAACAAATTCAAGTATAAGTGCAAGAGTTGTCCCAAACCAAGAAGCATCATCATCTTCCTGTAATGTTTACTGAAAACCCCTTCCAGGTTCCTGTTCACATTTTTTTAGAATTAGAGGTGTTCCCAAACACATCACCCCCTTTCCATACCAAGCCCAACACTGGGCAAGCTCTAAGGCTTTCAACTGTAACTCAAAGAACAAGAGTTGCCCATCCAGAAAGCAATAATGGATCCAGAAACTCAATTTCAAGACAGATTTCAGCTTGAAAAGACAAAAACAGGAAGCATTTCCTATCACTTCTTTGCAACATGTACTGAAAGCATTAGGAGAGCAGAAGTGCTGTGCCTTTCACCAATGCAATCAGAAAGCTTTCCCACCCAAAAGAACGGGCAGACTTCACCCAGACTAATTCCACCTTACTCTATTTCTGTCCTTGTTGACTCAGCCTAATGAAACACGCAAATTTGGCCAACAGTGCTGACATTAATAAAGGCCAAATTAAGAATATTAATAAACACTGCAGCACCCAGTACAGAACGAATACAAGTTCCTGTGAGAATAAAATCTTAGCAAGTTGCCTTGAGGAATTTATTGAATCTACTGAATCCACTGAAATCTCTTGACCTCTCAACACATGTAGAACACAGTAAAGATGCACTGATGTAATCTTCAAAGTTGAGGTAGAATTGGACCCAATCTTGAGGGAAAAGTGCACCACGCTGTAGGAAAGCTTAACAAAAATTCACAAAAGCACTCTAGGATAGCTTCATTACCAGTTCTGTACCAGGACCCTCACGCCTGAAACCCAGCCATGAGTAAAGAAATAGCATCTGCCACTCTCTACCCTGGGGGTCCAAGGGAGCATCCCTATGCTTAAGGCATGGGATCTTGAAAAACAAAACCAAAACACAACCTACTCCTAACATAACATATTTAGTAATTTAAGATGCATTAAATGGCAGTTCCAGGAAAAACAACACCTTGCTGTGCAAAGGCCAGCTGCCATTTAAGAACCATTATAGAAACTCTGAAGTATTATCTTGGAATTGGATTCTTTCAGGTTCTTTCTTGCAGAACCACAGACTATTTTGGGGTGGAAGGGATGTCAAAGACCATCTTGTTTCAAATCCCCTGCCACGGGCAGGGACACCCTCCACTAGACCAGGTTGCCCAAAGCCCCATCCAACCTGGCCTTGAACACTGCCAGGGAGGGGGCAACCACAGCTTCTCTGGGCAACTTGTGCCAGTGTCTCACCACCCTCACAGAGAAGAATTTCTTCCTAATATCTAATCTAAATCTCCCCTCCTTCAGTTTCAAGCCATCACTTCCTGTCCTATCACTACAGGTCCTTGTAAAAAAGTCCCTCTCCAGCTTTTCTCAGGTGGGATGTTTTGTTGTCTTAGCATTTTACACTTATTAGTAACCAGGGCACATTCGCTGCAAGAGCAGTGGGCCATCCTTTCTCTCCTCCAGGCTCACTTCTCACATGCCAAGCTGTCAGAATGATAGCATGACTCCCTTCCTACTAGCACCCACCCTCCCACCCCCCTCTATGTTCTTATAGTTTTGTTTTGGGTTTTGGGGGTTATTTTTGAGACAGCAGTTTCTTATTCTATCAGGGGAAGTAAATCTAGCTGGATAAAATAGCAGTTCAGTGAAGGTTTCATTATGAGCTTGTTCCTCTTCATTAGCATCAAGTGATGCGTTTGCTAATTTTATTGCTCACACATTAGCCAAAAATGTGTTTGGCTGGCAGTACATTTACAGTAATGTTATTTGTGTATCAAAGCATTTCTTTTCAGCAGCCACAGACACTAAGATGAGTGCTACCCATTGCTCTTCCTTCCACTGTAAGCATACATGCATATTGAGTTATGCATAAAAGGGGATTTTTACAAATAGTCAAAGAGCTTGCAAATGATTTCTTAGCCAAACTGGATACAAGGGACTTGTAAACTGGGTATTCAGATTCATCAAGATGAGTTATGAGGTTTAGTTGTCCAGGAATAAAGCCCCAAAGCACAGGAAAGGATTTTGTCAAAGACTAGAAGAGCTTTTTGCGCTGCCAAAGTCTGCTCTTCCCCAGAAAGTCACACGGAGCTGCAAATTTGTAATGCTCTAGTACTGTTTATTGCACTGCTCCATATCCAACACTCCAAACTATAGTTTGCATCTATTCCTGTTAACAGTGTTAATGGTGCCTCTGTCGTTTTTACTGAGTCCTGCTTACTTAAGGCATTACAAGTTTTCTTATATTTCATAAGATTTTAACATTTAAAGAGTAACATTCCACTTCTTTTCTTGTAACTTAGAATTGTTTGGAGTTTTGGGGGTTTTCTTTCAGTTTTAAACCACTAGAACTTTCGAGTGTTGTTTTAAACCTCTTCTTGAAGGCAAGAAAAAAATCAAATAAAGACAGCAAAATTAAGCTGCCCATTCAGATTCAAGGTCAAATACTAGGATAATTTTTCAAACAAGGTTCAAGCATATTCCTGCTGCAGCCTTTACAAGTTCATGAGAGTTTTGTTCCCCTTAATTTTTCTTTGGGGAGTACATTAATAAAACTATAAAACCTCCAGGATATCTGGTTGGAATGCATTACCACGAACCACTCTCTCCTTTGAGGATTTATACTACAATGGGACCCCAGCTGACATCAAGCAGTAATGCATAGTCAAAAAAGAGAAAAAAAAAATAGATCCAAGAAATATAGCTCCATTGTGAGACAAATGAAGGCTACTTCTCGCTCAGCCTCGCAGTCCAAAGCAGCATGTCTCACGTGACTGAAGGAACATCTGGGTTTTATCTTGAGATTCCTAATATTTTTCAGCACAGACACATACACACAACACGCTGAACGCAAGCGTGCTGGGCAAGACAACTTGGCATATTTATTGTTCAAAGAGTAGGAAGAGGTAGAACTTTTACATAATTTTTTTAATACTATTTTTAAAAAATGGTTGGTATTTTTGAATTTTATGTCTTAACTGTAACACTTCCTTTTCTAAAAATTTTCATTCAAAAATATTTAAAAAGGCATTCAGCTTTTAACATTTTAAAATCAATACACTCAAGCTTGTAATGCAATATACTCAAACTCTGCAGCACTAGGGATCTCATTAGACATTTTCCAGAAGTCTCCACATAGCACTTAGTTTCATTAACTCTATCAAATGCACATGTACAACTACAGGTCCAAAAGTAAGAACTGCTAAATACCACTGCCTGCCACTCAGTGATTTTTATGACCACAAAAAGTACCCCTTTGTATTTAACGGTTTATAGGACTGCTAGTCACTGCAGCTTTCTGTAGCTGCAAGATAAAACTCTCAACAGTGCTAGAGGCAAAAAAAGAAAAAGAGAAAGAAAAAAAGGCAGCTGGATAAAATATCTTAAGGTCAGGCTTTTTACATGTAAAGCAGCCACAGCAAAATTATTCACATTCTTAGCACATAGCTGACCGGGACAAAATTCCACGGAGAGGCAAACAATTCCCCCATGAGAGCAGCTGCATCTTCCTCAGCTCAGGAGCTACTAGGGGGAGGGAGAAATGCCCACCGGTGTCTCCAAAACTGCCCAAGAGCAAGAAGAACATGAAAGTCTTCTTCTGCTCCATGGCAATACTTTGCAAAACCCCTCCTTTTCGGTGCTCAGTGAAGTGTATAAATAAATAAATTAAAATAAACACTTTGATCAATGTCCTAGAGGGACCTTTTAAGCAGGCACCCAAGCCCAGTTAAACATTGAAGAGATGGGGAGAAATATTAGATAATACTGAACATAACACCTGAAAGAACACAGTCATCCAGTTTTGCTTTTACTGTATAATTCTTTTCAGAAGTATCTTTTGAAAGTATGAAACCATTTATTTCCAGGTTTCCACAATATCTCTCATAAATTGTCCTTTTTTTACCTGGTACTTCCTTTGTGGTATCTTCACTCAGTTCACCTCACTGTTACTTCTGCTGGACACCGACCAAGTGGCACGCTTCAGTAGTCACTCCACTCTATTTACACACAAAGGCTGTGGTATGTATTTTAGGTTACCCTAAGCAAATAAATCCCCTTGCAAGATGCACCTCAATGTGCTCCCCTTGCCATTAGTAGCTCCTCAAACTCGCCATTAGCCATCAATGAAATGAGCTGCAGCAACATAAGAAATAACCACACCACTACTTTCAGCATTGATAATTTATTACCTTGAAGCTACAAGCGTGTCAGCAGAAAACTACTCATACCTTGTCCTCGAGTGCCTGTCACTCGCTGCTCTCCATGCCCAAGCTATCACCTGCTGCCCTCTTGCCTGACCACACTGTGGTCCACTTGCCACCAGACAGGTGAGTACGCACAGACTTAGCTGCTGAAGATAACTCAGCTCACTGATGCACGTGAGCTAGGGTTAGCTCCAGCTCAACAAGGGCAGTTAAGACTTGGGTGAGAGGAAGGGGAAGAAGAGACAGCACTGAGCAGATGGCTACCTCTGGAGCACAGCTGGAAGAAGAGCACATGAGGCACAGGCTGAGCTTTCTCTCCTCTGATGGTGGTTGACAGCCAAGGCAGCTGTCACCGCTCTCAGCTTCTCTGCTCTTTACGGTGCCTCCTGCCACAGCCCCCAGTTGTGCCTGTGTCCCTCCCACCAGACTCAAAAAAGTTATTTTTAACCCAGATCAGTTCCCTATCAGTCACCACGCAGCTCCACAAACACTGGGCTGGCACAGCTTGAGATGGGTGGCTTTGGCAGCACCATGGAAAGCTGCTCTCCTGGAGCTCCAGCCCAGGAATATCCTCTCCTTCCTTGAAAACAACCTACTAACTTCCCAGGTGAATACAATATGCTTGTGATATCTCAGACCATAAGGGGTTTTTTTTAGGGGGGGGAGTGTGTCTTGGGTTTCTTTTTTTCTTTTCCACTCTAGGCTGCCTTGAGAAAGTTTCTAATTGCACTATTTTGTGTGTTGGTGTCATATTAGCTTTAACAAGCTAATCTGTCTCTTATTTGTGCAGTTATCACCTAATATTTCAAGGCAACAACAGGACATTTTTCAGAAATACATTTGATCATCTTAAAAAGATATAGCCAAGGGGAAACAGTCTTACATGACAGGTTATAAATCAACATGCTAGACAAGTAATTTTAAACCACAGGAGGAAGAAAAAAAGTATCTCACTTTATCAAGCCAATAAAAACCCTGTAACACTGACTGTAGAAGATATTGGACCTATTCCATAACAACTCTATTTCTCAGGAAAATACGGTATTTTGAACTTTAAGAAGTCTGAACTTGATTAACCGAAACAGGAGAGAGAGGAAAGCGAAGGACATGATTCCCCTCATCCTTCCTCTACAGCTGAAGTCTGAGGAAGAAGCCTGACAAGGCTCAAGCAGATAAAGAAACTTCCTTGCACCAAGTCACCCAGCACTGACACATTTTCGTACTGTTTCCCAGCAATCCTGGCAGTGGGTCAATGTTCCTCACCTCCCTCCTTCTAGCCCGTACTCCAACTCTTACGAGACTTGTTTTCCAATGCGCTAAACCCACGGCACTTGATAGGAGCACAAATGGCAACTGTTTTTCAGGCTTCATTACTGTTTTTATTATTATAGTAGAATAATACTCAAGAGACTGCAACGTTTCTCCTGAGATCTTTAACGGTGTAAAATATGAAGAATGCAAGAAGAAAGAAGTAATCACTTTTCTTCCTTGAGAAAACATATTCTTAAAAGCGAGGTCTACAGCAAACTCATGCTGTGGAAAATTCTTCTTGAATATTTCAGATGTAGAATGAAAACTGTCCAGTGCTTTGACAGGGTAACATTAGCAGTAACAAACACAACACTATGCAGCATGGAAGGGAGGCTTCATAAACACAGCATCCCAGAAAACAAGATTCAAGCAGTGCACTGGTCAGCATCTCGGTTTCTGGATGAAGTTTTAAAAAAAAAAAGAAGAAAAAAAAAAAGAGCAGAATTTCTATGCACCTGTTGTACAAAGCTGCCAAAGGTAAGGCTATCTGTCTAGTTAGATAATCAAGTACCCAAATTTCCCCTACAGGAATTGAGTGGAAAGAGCACTCCTACTGTTTTCTAACCTATGTGCATGTTGCCAAAGTCCTGTTAAACAGACGTCATCGCATCACGCTGCACTGCAGGCTCATGGGAAGATCTGTGTTCATACTCTTTCGGCATGCCAAGCCCACAACAAAGCTAAGCCTCCAAAGTAATGATATATGGAGATATGCTCTGTATTTTGATGATTGAGTTCTGACTTTTTCAGTGAGAGTAAAATGGAGGCAAATGATGAACAAACTTAGAAGTATGTGTGAAAACCTGAATTTAGGCAATTTTTTCCTACAACTGAAATTTGTAGGATTTATGTTCCAGAATGTGCAGTATCTGAGAAGTTGGAACATGATGTACTGTCATGCAAAGAAAACATTTATTTAGCTGTAACAGTCCAATAGTTCACAGAATCACAGAACGATAGGGGTTGGAAGGGACCTCAAAAGATCACCTAGTCCAAGCCCCCTGCCAGAGCAGAACCACCTAGATTAGGTCACACAGGAACGTGTCCATGTGGGTTTTGAATGTCTCCAGAGAAGGAGACTCCACAACCACTCTGGGCAGCCTGTCCCGGTGCTCCATCACCATCACAGGGAAAAAGTTTTTCCTTATATTCACATACAATCTCCCATGCTCCAGCTTGTACCTGTTGCCCCCTGTCCTACCACTGGCCATCACTGAGAAGAGCCTGGCTCCATCCTCCTGACACTCACCCTTTACATATTTCTAAACATTAATGAGGTCACCTCTCAGTCTCCTCTTTTCCAGGCTAAAGAGACTCAGCTCCCTCAGCCTGTCCTCACAAGGAAGATGTTCCACTCCATCACCTTGGTGGCCCTGCGCTGGACTCTTTCAAGGAGTTCTATGTCCTTTTTGAACCGAGAGGCCCAGAACTGGACACAATATTCCAGGTGTGGTCTCACCAGGGCAGAGTAGAGGGGGAGGAGAACCTCTCTCAATCTACTAACGACACCCCTTCTAATAGACCCCAGGATGCCATTGGCCTTCTTGGCCATGAGGGCACATTGCTGACTCATTCAATACTTGAATGACTATAATTCTTATTCTATTTTAATAGTTTTCAACTTTCAGCTTGGTTCTGCAAAAGGACAGAGCTAAGAATCTAGAGTAGAACCCTAGTTAGTACCCTAACCAGTAATAATCTAACAGCCCACATCTTAAATAGGATCTATATCCTAAATGCAAACGAGCTTTTAATGAGTATTAGGATGCTCCCATCCAAGTGTCTACCTGTCAAGCAACTTCTGCATTCTTTCTAACTGGAAGCATGTGGGCTGGGACATCCCACCAGCTGACTACTCATTTACTCCTGCTCTGAACATTTACCCACGTTTTCAATACAACCTCAAGCTCTCCTCTTGAAGGGCATTAAGTAAGCAGACAGCAAGAATGACAGAGATCTATGTCAACAATAAAACCACTGAATATCGTTATCCTTTTATCTTCTCTGTGTTGCAACTTTCCTGCATTCCTAACCTAGAAACATCAATTCAGGTTGTGTTGTCTTCTGGGTAGAGACCTCGTTTTTTGCAATGCTGTTGCAGCACACAGCTTTACTGCCGTGCCAATCTGACTGTGGCTTTGTGTTTGATTACAGCTGTAATGGAGCAACACAAATGTGAAATCCAAGGTGAACAGTAGAACTCTTATTAACAGGAATTACATTGGAAACACGATCCATACCACACCAAGCTTTTCCTAATTTCTAACACATAGGACATCGATCAAAGATCCTGGTCTGCCACGAAAGGCACCATGTTTTCTCATAGCATCATTAAAAATGCTTAGAATACTCTGTGGATACCAACATCATAGTTCAAAGAAAAAAGAAGGAATATACCAGATACACTTCAGATTCCATTGATATCTTAGCTGATTATGAATTATCACATATAGCTGGGTTTAACCATCCATGTAATCCGGAACCCAAGCTACCAATATGAATTGGATTGAACAGATTTCCATTTGAAGCCAAAATCTGCTCCAGAACCTAAGTCTAAGTAAATGGACTTAGCATGTGTGTGTACTGGTGAAACAGAAGGACTCTTACTGCTCAAAACATGCAGCAAAACTCTGGTCTGATTAAATCAATAGGAATTTTACTGCTGATTTCAATGAGGACAGAATTTCAGTCCAAGCACCTTCGCCTTCCAGCATGGTGGGGCTGGCAATAAAGTCCCACTCTAGAAACGCAGTTGATGTGCAATCCCAAACACACCACACTTCCCAGCTTTCCCATCTCACCCCACTCTGCACAGCAGTGCTCAGAGAACAGAGCCAAGTTCGACCAGAAATTCAGATTGTGCAGGCTTTTCACATTTTGCCTTCCGACCCAGGCATCCAGGGGACCCCTCTGTTGTTGCAGGTGGGGTCTGAGGAAGAACACTGTTACTCGGTAGCTGATGAAATGAAAAGGCCTCCCTACCCCACCCCCAAGCACTTCCTGCAATGCTCCATACACTAAAGTCATATACCACTACAAGCTGGATCGCAGCTCAGTGCATTCCACTGCACTTTGTCACGCTTCCCTGACCGACACTATGCCAAAAATGACTAGCTTTAACAGTTCTCTGGTGAATAAAAGAGCTTTTGCAACTCTGAAACAGAGCTGAGTTTTTAATTCATGTTAAATCTGCTTTTCTGTTCTGAGGGAACATTTTTAATGCTGCCTGTAATTCCCCTTCTGTGCTTGTTTCTTACTTCTGTAGTGACTTTTGTGAAGATAAAGGGAAAATTCAAGCTGACCAGTCATTTAAAAGTCTTAGAGAGACCTCTAAAATATGCCTGAAGTAAAAATATGAACTAGCAAAAGACGAAAAAGATCTACATATAAATCTAGAATGAGCCAGAAGACTCACAAGACAGCTTATCATACAGAACAAAATCCAAAGTACAGCTGGACTATCTAAACAAGCACAGAGCAACATTACCCAAGATTTGCACGTTTACTGTTTATTTACTCAGTACCCGACTGAGCACAATCTTGTGGAGTGATAGAGACTGCTCCTGCAAACATCCCTTCTACTCACTTAAGTACTTGTAGTTATAGACTATGCCCCAAGAAACTTTCCTTTGTAATTTTTTATTCAAAACCCAAGCCTACAATTACTGAAAGAACATGATTATGAGAAAAACTGTAAAACTAATGTAACTACTTTACAGAGTAAAGTGCTCATTATATCAATGCTTGGCTCCTCTCAGTAGCGGAATACCAGCATGTTGCATGTGCACCCAAAAAGGGATCCCGCTTCTCTCTCCAAGTCAGCTTACACTTTGCTCAACACATCAAGAACTGTTGCCGATTCCAGCCCATTTTTGGAACAGAGGGTTTCACTATCCAACCCCATCTCCAGGCTGACCTGGAAATATGCCTGCCCCAATTGCTATTCATGTATGGAAATAATAAAACTATTTTTACATGAAAAGCAAATCCTTTATTTTCCCAAAAGCAAGAACAGCCATTGCAACAAGCGCAGAAGCCAAGCATTTAGAATAGAGGGTGTTACCTGAAAGTACAAAAAGCAATTAAACCTTGTGAGCAGAGCATGTGGGCAGGATGAGGGGTTAAGCATGACTTTAGACAGCAAGTGCACAAAAAAAACACTCAAAAGAAGTAAGTGGGGAGGTGAAAAGCAAAGCAACCTGGAGCTTTTAAATTCAATAGGCTGGGAAGGTGGGGAACTCCTGCAGTGCCTGCCAGCTAGAGCGAACAGCAGCCACTCACTGTGGGGGGCACTGCTGGGAACCCCACGCTGCCTTCCCTGGTGCACAGGGAGCAGTTCTGGCTCTGGATGCTGATTCTTCCCCAGTGCAGAGCTGAAGACAAGGACTTGACCAATGCCTGGACACAAGGCCTTGCTGAACATGCACCGGCTTCAGTCACGCGGCACGTGGGCTGACAGACCACAACAGCACTTCAGTGTGTACGATTAGGATTTTCATCCTCAAAAATTACATCCAGTTTTCAAGGCAAATACTTAATTAGCACTGATGTTTCTCCAGTTAAAACAGCTAGTCTGCTACTACTGGCGGAACTCAGCACTATCAGCTCCCTGGCCCAACTGCTCTTGTCCACAAGGAAATGCTAAACATCATCCTTTCTGTTCACACATCCAGTGCCTGCTTTTTAGCAGGGACTTCATCCTTGATATGCTTCCTGTGTGCCCTGATGATTGTCAGTCATCACTTTCCTGTCAGCATTTAAACTTTGGCACTAATACCTCTTCTATCCATTAAGTGTCACAATCTGAGTCAAAAAAGAAAGGGTGGGGGTGGGGTATTTAGCCTTTTCTCAGACTGGGAAACCACAAAACCTACCATATGAATGTGGCAAAACAAAACAAACCAGATCTGTGGTCTAGTGCCAGAGTTTCCCCCAAATTCACATGCTCAGAAGTTTGTGTGCAAAGATGGCTGATGGTGCCCTGCTGGACTGCCTCAAGGCTTTCTCCAGTGCTCTGCAATGGCCCTATTTCAAGGTAATGGCAGAGAAGAGAAGGAAGTTTTACTCATTGCTGAAAATAAGATACCTGGCCTCCCCTAGATGCTGTGCTATTGCTACAGCTGCTGTGGTACCAGCAGTAGACAGTGTCTATCACAGCAGAGGTGAGCTTGGGAGCACAAACCCTCCTGTCCATGAGGCATGAGGATGAACATGGCTCCTCGAAAAAAAAACCCCAAGGAATCTTGTTAAACACGTAGCACTGCTATTTGCCCAAAATAGTGTTCTTGGAGATGGTGAACACAGCAGGACATTCTGACCTTCCCAGGAATCCAGAAGGCAGCTCCACCCCCAACATGGGAGCTCTGGCACAGACCATGCTGCAGCTTAGACTCTCCTTTGCCTCCTGAGCAGAGAGGTGTTCCAGGCTCAAGAGGCAACAGATTCTCCCTGGCAGCAAATCTGAGCACCCTTTTCTGCGTAAGTGTAGAGCAGGGCTTGCAACAGCAAGTTCTCAACCTCCAGCAGTTTCTAACACTTAGAAACCACAGGGAAGTTCCTGGAAAAGTGGAACTGATTTGTTACAGAAGGTTTTACAGCACCAAAGTAGTACTGAAAAAAAACCCTTTTTCTAGGTTACTTTCATGTGGATAAAATCCCTGAAGGTTCATTTCTCAGTAAACAGAGAGATGGGGGCAGGTGGAGGCACACCAACGCAAATGAAAATTCTTGTGGCTTGCTTTTGAATTTGCTGGCACTTCCTAGTCAGGTCCTGCTTTTGTAGTATGGGGAGCTGGCTCACCACGTGCCCTGGCAGAGACTGATGACTTTTGCCCGCTTGTAAATTCCTTCTAGGCTCTAGGTCTTCGATTTGTGCTGTTGAGCACTGCACCAACGTCTTCTCTCCACCATCTGCGTGACTGCAGTGCCACAGATGTGTTTCACAGGTTCTCCATAACACATCTTCAAGAAAGCACTTGATGAACTTAATGCTTGCATTAGAGACTGTAATAAAGATTTTCAGAATGAAGAGGTGACCAAGATGCAAGAAAGGAGATGGAAGTGAGTTTCCAGCACAGCAACTGCTAGAGCACTCAGAGAACAAGAGGAATTCCACCCTCCTCCAGCACACAGCCAGCAGGGTGCTATCACATCTGGCTAGCACACATTACACAGGCAATCAGGGTATCATCTAGAGGCAGAGTCAAGAAACCATGCTGGACAATCAGGGAAAAAAAAAAAAGAAGAAAAGTGGTCCAGCAAGGTGGAAAGCACATCTCTGGAGAAAATTATTGAGCACTCATTTGGAGCCAGGACAAAAATAGCCCAATACACAGTGGATTTCTCTTGACTCAAAGATCTTTGTCATATGGACACAACTTTTTTTATATTTTTAATTGGGACAGAAAGAGTTTTTGGGGTTTGTTTTTTTGGGGTTTTTTTTTGTTGGCTGCTTTGTTTTGTGGGGTTTTTTTGTAAACCAGGATGATCTGCACATACCAGTATTTCCAAGTTATATTAATTAAATTAGATTTTATGCACCTTTACCAGGATGACATCTAGCAAGAAGGTGGAATGAACACAGTGAGTGTGCCATGGAGTCTTGACACTGAATGGAAGATTCAACCTGATCTAGTTAAAGGTGTCCCTGCTTACTGCAGGGCAGTTGATCTAGATGACTTTTAAAGGTCACTTCCAACCCTTTGCATTCTATGATTCTATGATGATTTTATGCATAAATTAAAATCTAGGGAGTGTCCTGTCAAATTAGCATTAGAGTTGCATTTATAATTCTTTAGGATGTCACACTGAATCTAAAATTTTAGGTTGAAGTCTATAAAAAAAAAGTTCTTAATAGTTTGCCATTATTTAAAAGAAAAAATTAATTTAGGGTATTCAGAAGCACATGAAAAAAAGCATGTAGGAGGTGTTGAATATTAGTCATTCAACCCACCGGAGCAGAAAAAATAATGCAGTAGGACAACAGGTAAGGGAAGGAATAGCCTTGGAGATATTTGAGAGTTGGTACAGTGGAAGAGCAAAATGAACAGGGAGAGAAGGAAGCTGCAGAACTGCAACAATGATCTCTGAGTCGGTGCTGACGTTTTCTTCTGTTCTGAAATAACCTACATCCAGCAGACTTGTAAATGGTGGATAAAATCCAAACCTCACTATACAGACTTATGCAGGAGTAATTTAAGGTCATTAGTTGTCCTACTGAAGTCAATCTCTTTGAAATGCAAGAACTTAATTATATTATCAGCTTATTAAGTAGCAGCAGTCTTCTTTCTAGCATTTTATGTGAGGAGTAATACACAGCATCTTTTTATGCTTCAGCTGAAATAAGTACTTTGCAAATCCTGCATTAGGGTAATGAAGGACATAGAAAACAGTTGCAAAATGCTTGGTTATTGAAGCAAGTTTTAATCTCCGTGATCTTCCATTTACATTGCACCTCTATTTCTCTAAATGCATAGAAGACAATAGGCATCACAGTGCTTCACACATGCCAATGTACACTGATTAAAGACAAAGCAGCACAGAGCCTAGTTATTCTCACAGGCTGTCCCTGCCATAGCTGTTACTTGATTCACAGTACACAGTGTTATGGGTACACAGCGTTCTTTGGCTTCAGCCTTTTGAAAATTAACTGACCTAGATATATTTTTTTTTAAAGTATTTTCATATCCTCTCCTGTTCTCTTCATCCTTCACCTCCCTGGAGAAATATTTTTAATTGCTTGGATTCAGTTAAAATGAAGAGCACAAGTTTCTCATCAGGAAAAATCCATCTCTTGCACTGCAGGGAAGCAGAACACAGCCTCAAATGCTAGAATCTTGTTTATTTAGACTGAAAAAGAAATCTTCAGTGCAGTACCAAATCTTACAAATTAAGTTCTTCACCAACAGCTGCTACCATGCAAACACTGCAGTCATCATAATACATATACAGACACATGAATCTCTTGGGTCAAACCTAATTTTGATGTGTAAGTTTGTACACAAGAAGATTCTCATGAAGGGCCACTGACATTCCAGATGGCAGGACAAGGCTCTTAGAACAGAGATTTGCTATGCTCCAACCATAGCTGGGTGGCCCCATCAAGAAGAGAGCTGACAGAGCCACCTCAGCAAAAGCCACATGGTATCAGGGGAGGCACATCAGCTGCCAAGTAACATAAAGTAGAAAATATTCCAGCAGCAACAGTGTTTGGGGTGACCAGCAGCAGATGTGTGCAGAGCAGGCAAGCAGCAAGAGTTTGACAAGAGTTGACTTTCACCAGGCTTTTACTTAATCATCTTCTGAAGTTAGGAAACTGGGATCACTCTCAAGTCTGGACAATATGAGCCTGCTACTGCTATGGGACAAGCACACCAATGCCACAGCAACTTCAGCTTCTATTTTGGTAATCAGAGGCATTTTTAAATTTAATTTTACTTTTTCCAAAAAGCTAGGCAATGATGACAAACTAGAAATAAAGACCAGCATTTTCCACTCAAAGCCTCAGCTCCAAGCAGCATAACATTGCCAGCCCTAAGCTACACTCACAAGTACATTATGAACATAGAGACTGAAAGAAGTGGAATGTATTTCACATGCCATACACATGACTTATGTAAGGACAAGGCCCAATTTAACACAAACATTTGCAGCTTTAAGCAGGTTGTCCATCCCTCCTAGAATTTACTAGTCTAAACTGCATTTGTTCTAGCAGTATTTGCTTGTAAGATACCCACTCTAGAGTGGCTATAACCACAATGAGGCAGCTTGCAATCAAGCTAGAATTCTTTCCTAAGTCAAATATAGGAAAAGCAGAATCCTGGGCCTGCCCAGTTGTTCATTAAAGAGAGATTTGGGGGGAAAGAAAAAAAAAAAAGAAAAGAAAAGAAATGTGGGGAGTTAATGGACATACCCAAGATATGAGAAAACCAGCAACTGCCATCACCAAGAAAACTTGAAGGTCCCTTGGATGCCTCTCCTCACTTATTTTAGATGGCATTGCCTACATGCATTTCCAAATCAGAGACAGACAGTACCAAGGAACAAAGAATATATGTTCTGGAGCCTGATTTATGGTAGGTTGTGGAGATACACAGATAACACACATAGGACGTGGCCATTATGTAGGAGTCACTACCACCACAAAGCAGCAGACAAGCAGGATTTGAACACTGTGCCCAAGGGAGCACCAGTAAGCTGTGGTCTGCTTAAGAGAGACAAGATCAACCTCACAACCAAAAAGCACTTCTGTTGTGTTTTGCAGCACATAATCATTCCCCTTCAGAGCAACAGCAGTGTAATCCTCAGTCCCTAACTCCTGGGCATGACCATGCTGGTCACTGTTTCTCCTTCCAACATTGGTCTGGTGAGAATTCAGCCAACATTTTAAATATCAGAAAACAGACACACAGTTGCAATACTTGCCGAAAACACAGTCACAGTATCTTCAATCTGTTCTTGGGCAAACATGAAATATCTGACAATGATATTTTACAATATCAAAAAATTATTTCAGTTCCCTTCAGTTTATCAGACTGCATTATGCAATTGAATGCCTGGATACACTCTTGTAATTTAAATTATTATAAGCTCACATACCTGGTGACAGCATTAATCACAGAATCACAAGGTTAGAAGAGACCTTTGAAGATCATCAAGTCCAACCATTCCCATCCTAAGCTAAACCATATCCCTCAGTACCTCATCTACCCTTTTTTTTAATATATCCAGGGAAGGTGACTCAACCACCTCCCTGGGAAGCCTGTTTCAGGCCCTGACAACTCTTTCAGGAAAAAATTTTTTTCTAATATCCAATCTGTCCCTGCCCTGGCACAGCTTCATGCCATTTCCCCTTGTTCTATCTCCTGTCACCTGGCTGAAGAGACCATCACCCACCTCTCTACAACCTCCCTTCTGGTAGTTGTAGGTGGGGAGAAGGTCTCCCCTCAGCCTCCTCTTCTCCAAGCTAAACAGCCCCAGCTCCCTCAGCTGCTCCTCATATGATTTGCCCTCCAGCCCCTTCCCCAGCCTGGTTGCCCTTCTCTGCGCTCACTTGAGGAGCTCTATGTCCTTCTTATGGTGAGGAGCCCAGAACTGCACACAGTACTCGAGGTGTGGCCTCACCAATGCAGCCCTTCTACTGAAATTTCTCTACATTGGTAAGTCTCATTCCATTATTTTTTGAGAAAGAAAACTGCAAGAACAAACAAACAAAAAAACCCCACACCAACACCAACACCCCCCCACCATGGAGAATTTTTCAGTATCAGCATAAAATCACACTGGTTCCTCTCAGATACAAACTGAAGAAAAGCACAGAGATTTAGGCTGAGAACAGCAGCAACAATAACAACAAAGAGGCAAAAGGAACAGCTACACCCTCCTACTATTGTGATATCAACTTCCTGTTATAATAATGGCAGTCTTTACTTTTGGTCACAAGGGGGTTTTTATTCAGATACTGAAATTAATGCTTATGCTGAATTTTTAGTGATGTGATGATGCGATTTCCTTTTTTATTATTAAAAAATTAAAATGCATAGCTCAACCTTCTCCTGGCAATTAAGTTTTAATAAATCTGATTTAAATATCCAATGCAAGTTAATCCCACACCCTGTTACGGTAATATATAATTTTAGCCTTTTATATTAACTCCCAGGCTTCTAGAATGATTACCTGACATGTGGAACAGGGAAGCATTAGTTTAACATAACTCAAGATTCACAGTTGAAATTTGGCATCCAATTCCTCTTCTGTCATTTCAAACATAATCCAACTACCAAGTCACAATTTATTTTATAGCCTGCCAAAGAAGAAAGTAGACTAACAATAATAAAGGGCAGAGTTTAATATGGCACACATCCTGTAGCCTCATTCAGTGCCATATTACTGCCCAGCTGCCAAGAAGCCACATCTTGTCATACGAAGGGGCATGACAAGGAGTATTTCTACCACTGCAAAAATGAAAAAGGCAAAATTCTTTTTCACCCTTCTGCAGGACAAGAACATACTCTAAAACACATACAGAACAAAGCCAAGAGACCTTTCCCAGGAACTGCATCACAACGTAGAGGATTTAAGTATATTCACTATGAAGTGACAGCAACATAGGAAGACTGGGAACAAGAGACAGGAGACAGAAGAGAGGTGTTGGCAGCTATCAGCTCCAGAGCAATCTTTGCCCCTTGCTTTCAGCCCCTGGAAAAGCTAGGGCTGACTTGTTCTGAAGCAGCTAGAAAACTGAAACAACTGAAGGGGCTAACTTCAGGCATACTGGAATGTGGAAAACACATTTCCTGACATGCTCTGATGGAATAACACTGGACAACACTAGAAGCTTCTCAGAAATGAGAAACAGGTTGAAACCAAAAATGGAGGGTAGAAAGAAAGTACAGAAAAAAGGTTACGAAACGAGCTCTGAAGATATCCAACAGAGAGGGAACAGACTGAACAACTTACCTTCAAATGAGAGAGACAAAAGAACACACAAGAGACTGTTGGCCTGAATTAGCAAATCTACTTTGGCTGCTAAAATAAAATCCTTCCCCTGCATTCAGCAGTGAGTGCCCTCATTTGAAGGCCTCTTTTTTTCTCCTTGTGACCCAAGAATACTTATTTCCTCCTGCCCTACAATACACCTTGTAATGACTCTTGCCATCTTTACCATACGACCCACAGACTAACTTAGGCAATCTTACAACAGCGCATTCTGCAGTCATTTTTCATTAACAAAACAATCTGGACCCAAAACACCCAGAAGGTGACTCAGATGTTCATCCTGGAGGTTTCAGTAAACGGACGGGCAGAATTCCTACCACAGGTAAAATTTACCCAAGCAGAAGACAAACTTTTGTTACAGGACAGGCCAATGTTACGAAATTAATTCCCCTGTTTGCTCAGGGTTATTACAAACTTTGCTGCCCTTCACCTTGAAGGCAAGCTGTCATTTTAGCCATGTCCTCTTAACAAATACATCGCAACAGATATTTTACTACAAGCCAAACACCAGCCATGCATTGTCTGTTACCAAAACAAAACTTTGCATTGTATCTGCCACCTCTCATCCCTCTAACAATATAAAGGAAAGTCATACTGCTCTGTAAAACACTGCTAGACAGCACATAGATAATAAATATGTGAACAAGCATGACCTTACACCCTGTAAGAAAAGAAAAAACAGAATACTAATTCCACATGCAAAACATAAGAAGGACTTTCTGACCAAGCTCTATCTGGCACAGCAGAATTTCCCTCACTTAAAGAAGTGCAAATATCTGTTCAAACTGAGAGAACTACTGTATTCCCCATGCCCAAAGTTTCCCCAAAAGCAAGCGTTAGATCCCAGTTCAGGGTGGAATCTTTGCCAAATGGGTTAAATAGAAAGGATGTAATCCATAATGAAGAGATCAAAAGAATCCTGGAATGCAAAGAGAATTAAAAAAAACCCAAACCAACAACAAACTAACAACCAAACCCAAAACAACCCACCCCATTTCTACAAAGCGAATTCCATGAACTCAGTGTAACACAGATGACAAGATGGTCAGCTTGATATTCGTAGATACATTACAGTACCCACAAACACCATCCCAGTTCCTTGAAAGACACTATAATTAGCATCCAAAGGACAGATCTCACCCTTTGGAATGTTCTGATACTGGCACAGGTGGGGTATACATGTTTTACTACAGAGATATTTATAAAAGCCTATGGGAAAAAACGAAGCATAAGGATTTCCTCACTTCACATATTCACATAGTTATTCAGTGTGTTCACTGTTATTCAGTACATAATGTACGTAACTGGAGGTACACAGCCTGTAAAAAATCCTAAACCATAGGGATTTTTCCTTAAAAACAGCTGCCCAAACAAACTGTGTCTAGAAAACTTCACCCAGAAAAGGCACCCTTGCTCAAACTTGGCGAGGGGTGGGGGGGGAAACGGGGGAAAAGTGTGTAACGTTCCAGAGTTCATCTAGAACTGCTGCAGCCCGCTCTAAATTACAATGTTAGTGGCTGTTTATGCTGTAAGGAAGTACAGTAAGTACAGTACAGCCCATTCAGGTTGCTGGAATGTCACTGATCTTATGCTCAATTGAATCTATTCATCAGAAAAACTGAATCCACAACAGCAGCTGCATTTACCACCACACCCCAAACGCCATCCAGTTGCCCCAGGTGATTCCAGCGGTTTACCAGTTCGCAGGGCAGACGCTCCATGCTCTTGTCCACTCTGCTGGGACTACAAGTTACACTTCCAAGCCCAAGGAGTTTAATTTACTAAAGAACAGTGTATTAGCAGTGCTTTTGGCTTCAAACTTTTGCAACAAAAAAGGACTGGCCTTTCACAGTCACGTTCTATGAGTTTCAAAACTATTTATGCTGCACTAATTATTTTTGACTGAAACTTGCTAAATAATTACTGTTGAAACGATGACTTACGCAAACAATGGACAAGTTTGATAAGAATTATGATGATGTGTGCTATTTTGGTTTGTATCTTAAAAAAAAAAGAAAAAGTGTGTAATCCTGACTTCTGTCAGGTCAACAGCAAAGTCCCCATTAAGTTCTGGGGGGCAGACTTCACCAGAAAATCCTAAGTTACACAAACACTGAAAAAATCTTTGTGAAAAAAATATGGATCATTTAGAAGGACACTAGCACACACCTAAAGCAATTTTTTAAAAGAGGTGTTTTCACATGTAACACATATGATGACTAGCTGAAAGACACAATAATTTTGCATTTATTTAATGAATTACACTGCATTTTATATACTTGTTAAGTTTACCAACCAGCTTATAACCAATTTCCTCCTGTCTGTGTGGGTCTTTCATAGAGCAAGGAAAAACATAATAAAATGTTATGATGATTCCTCTCTAATTAAACCAGTTTCACCTTAAAATTTAAGAGTCACTTATGCAGAACAGGGAGCTACAAACCCTGCCTTTATGTTACTTAATAGGCAATATCTCCTGTAGTATGTCAAAGATTTGTTGTTAAAATTTAACTATGCTAGATAACTGGAGCTAGTAAGAGTAATAAACAGAAGTATCCTTACCCCATCTTCTAAAATTTATCCTCTTTCTTCTTAATTGTCACTATTCCCCTTCACCCTTACAAAAATCCTTATTGTGGCCAAATAAACAGACTGAAGAAGAATCCCTATCCTTGTGTGGTGCCCACCAGAACAAATTATCCACGTGGTTAGCATTACTGTCCAGTGCCCCATCTAAAACACCAAAAAGCATAACCCCAAATCCAACTAGAAAACAGAGTACATGTGATACCAAACTGAATAATGTTACAGCATCAATTCATTCTTCACAGCTTCCTAGAATGCCCATGATTAAACCTTCTTATGACAAATAGCCAAATTCAGGACACTTGCAGCCATTAAACAACTGATCAGTGTACTGTGAAGCAGGATCAGGAGGTGTAAGAAAGCCCTAAGGCTTGCTGTAGGGGAAGGCTCCTGCAATCTGTTAGCTACTCATAGACCGAAACCCTTAACTTCTAAACATCTGCTCCTGGCATTTTGGTGGGGAGCTTCAATACCCATTTACCAAACTCACACTAGCACAGGGGTCCACAGGTAAAATAAAACCATCCCCAAAGAAACTGAAGCTGATTTCGCTTCTCTGTTAAATCAGAGATCAGTTAGCTGCCTACAGGACTACAACTGTTGCCCATGTGGTAGCTATTTGAAGACTGATTCACAAGCAGGGACAGAGTAGCTTGGGATGGCTGATTTACTACACATCATGCTCTGAAACAGTTCAGTGTTTGATTCAAAATGCTCAGCACCAGGAGGAAAGGAATGCTGTAGAGAGCATAATCAAGTCTGTCACCCTACCCTGTGCCATCCCCAGGATCAGATACCACTCACATCATCTCAAGAAGCTCCATTCATTCATAACCCCCCAGGACAGGCAACATTCATATGGCCTGGACCCACAGGAGGAAACACAGCACTTTTAGCCACAAGCCTCCAGGTTTGGAACCCCTATGTGGACTCTAGCCAAATGTGGTTCTGCTTATGCTTAGAACACCAAACACACATAAGGGATAGGCCCAACAACACTGTCTCCAGGCAACAAGTCACAGCAAGGGACAAAAGCTAAATGTAAAGGTAGAAGGATCATGGAGAGGACCCCAAACAAAAACCACAACCAAAAACGTGCAGACAAATTTAAGGAGGTAGCAAAATATCTGCATCAGTCAGAACTGGTATTATTCTCAGTGCTCCATAAGAAGCAGCAACACTGTATGAAAGTTGAAATCAAAATAGCTAAAGATACTAAAAATTTTGCATATATAGTTCATTACACTGCCTTTAATGCCAAGACATTTTAACAGGTGCTCAGGTATTTGTGTTTTATATACTGGCTTGACATTTCTGTGCTGTAGTGTGCTCAAAGTACTTTCCAAGATTTCAGTCCAACAAGCCTGTTCTGTGTGTGAACGATTTGTCCATGAAACCTACCAAATGCGCTTTTCCAATCCAGAATCCAGCTGTGCTCATTTAACCTTGGCTCATACTCACAGGGAGTGTTCTCATCCTAAACAGCTAGGGAAATTCAGAGGGTAGAGTTCTAAAAAACACCGTGTTTTCATGACATGCTTAACATCAGAGAAAACCCTTGGTTCTTCCATTTAAATAATTCAGTTCAGCATCTTGGTTTGCTGGACTAGAAACTGTTTAGTTGCACTGCAGCACTTCTCACTGGATCTGCAATCTACTCTACCTCTGATTATCTGGCATAGCACAGACTCTTTGGAATAAATACAGTTTAATTACAAATAAATGTCTATATAGCTCCAGAGAAATGCAGACTGGTTATAATAATGCCTCATATTAGTTTTGTTTTACAGATACAAAATGTGGTCTAGCAGTCAAGAAACACTCTGCCACGTCTGAATGGAAGTTAAGTTCTGAAATCAAGGACATACCACTAAAAGCACTTTGGTTTTAAATCTCTCCAGTTTATATAAATAACGATAAAAGGAAATGTTTCAGCTTGTCAACAACTGCCATTCAATCACACCAGAAAAAAAAAAAGTTGTTTCTACAACAATCAGAATCTGAATCCAAAACAGCCCTTCTTTTCTAAAAAGCAAAATTTTGAACTATTCCTGGACAGTCAATACCAACACTGGAAGCACATACAAGATGAATGCAGCTCAACACAAAAAGGCCATGTTCTGCCCCAGGTGAATGGTCTTTGAATTAAGGATACATTTTAGCATTGTTCTCAGCATGACAGAAGCAAGCATCTCTGTGCCAAACCCCTTATCTGAGGCAGGGCTATCACCTCTTGCTAGAAGCAGAGAAGGTAAGAAAGAAAAAGTGTGCACTTGATGCTGCTTGATGAACATCCAGACAATTCCACCTGCTTCTGGCAAACAGCAAGTGAGCTTCTTCAAAAAACACATATACTGTCTCTGTCATTTCTTCTAGTTCCTTCTGACAGTGAACTGAGTTGAGATGTGCTAGACAAAATTCTACCCTAATATTCATAACTAAAGCTTGTTCCAGTATTCAAAGGGAAAAAAACCCAAAAGACAAAAAATATGCAGGCTATCCTGTTCAGCCTTGTGCATCAGAGAAATCGTACTGTCTTTAACAGGAATTAACCCCCATACCAGGCAAGCTCATCTGCTCCCTCAGTTCATACAGCAACATGACTGGCAGAACAATCAGTGCATTCTGTCAATCAGCAAACTTGGTATCTTCCATTAAAATCCTTTCCTTAGTCCTGACTATAAACTCATTTTGAATGCAGTGTCAACCCCCTGCCCCCCCTCCAACCTCATACGTACCTGATCACAACCAGCATTCACCAGTTCCTGGAGCATCTGCCTATTTACTTCAATGGCAGCTGTAGTGCTCGACTCATTAGCAAAAGGCAGCAAAGAATATCTAATTTCACGCAGAGCTTTCTGATATGGTCCAAACTTGGGTGTTTGTCTCATCTGCTGCTGTCTCACAGCATCCTTCCCTATTAAAATCTTAGGGTCCAGAGACGTTTCACTGCCTGGTCCGATAGCCAGTCCCTGACCTGAAGATTTGGATGGCTGCTTTAAACCCTCTCGAATCTCTTGTAACCTTTGTCTGCTGTTTCCAGAGTATGTCGTAGCAGGAAAAGTCTTTGGCCTCATTGTTAATCCAGTTTTCTCTGAGCATAAATACAGCTTTATTCTTAAAAATTACTTTCTTTTCAAATATTGTTCCTTGATGGTATCAATTTCTTGTAAACATAATCCTTCGAAGAGAAAAAGGCAAAATTCTCAAGAAATTTCTGCCAGTTTTACTTCAGCTGACAATCTTCGTGTTTCCTACAGAAAATGAAAATCCTTGGAATCATCATTTTGCAGACTGACAGTATCTGAAACAAAAGAAAATAGAAAGTACATGCAATTAAGTTGATATTGTAAATGCCTCTGAAGGGACAGCATGACAATTAATCATATGAAAGTGAATCAGTTTAACCTATTAAGCTGTCACAGCTGGATTCCCTTTAATGATTTTCACTTTATCTGTTTTCCAGAATAGGATTCCAAAATGCTTTCTCAATACAATCAATAAATAATCGTTTTTCTTTAAAGTTTCATTTTCAAATAAATGAAAATAAAACCCTTAAAAACTACAACATTTAAGAATTTTACAGTACCTAACTGTGGCAAGTTTCCCACCCAATTGCATAACCAAATACTGAACAAGCCTATCCTATTTCATAATTAGGGAAGAGTATGCTCATTAAATGTTTTTCCCCCACTTAAGATTTTGTTTCATTTACACTAGCTGAGCTCAGTTTCAAAAGTTTATGAAAAAGATTTATAATGGAAATATCGATGACTCTAATCATAGCAACTTCTGGTATTCCAGTAACAAAGTGAGTAACAGAAAGACAAGGTATTTTGCCTTTCCACATTATATTACAATAACAATATAATATTATTATTAGCAAATTTTGAAGGTAAGAATTCTCCCCACAACTGGAAGGAGAAGGGGAGGGGGGAAAGGGAGGATAGGATATTTCATTATCTGTGCCCTGTAGGGGAAAAAGGGAACAGAGGGGCCAATGGAGGTACTCAGTAACAGCAGAGGAAGCAGAACCAGCTCAGTCTGCATCCCAACACAGAAAAAACAGAAGACCTCAAGAGACATTCCTGTACCTCTTCTGACATGCAGCACATACACTCAGCAAATGCAGCGCAGCTGAGCTTACGTTCCAGCTCGTGATCTCTGTGCAGCATGAAGTTACAACAAGAATCCCATCTTAACTGTGTCTCTGAGGCATCACCGTAATAGAAACATGAAATAACTGCATTCAGAAGATTAAAAGATAGCCTAATCAGAATTGTCATCTCACTAGTGATACTGCTTACGCAAGTTTGCTTCTGATGGTGATGTTAGCATTTGGAAAGCGACTCCTGAATGGTGCTCAAGCCTCTTTATTGGGAAGGTTTGAATTTTGTTCAGTTGTTTTCAAATCACAAATACAGTTGATAGTAACACACTGTATATTCCTCAGTCACTCAGAAGCTGGAATTTTTTAAAAGGTGTTTCACTCCCGATCTTAACACATAATTGGAAAGAATTTCTCCAGAAAATATTATTCTTTATTTTCACATGCTCATAGTAAAACTCAACTCATTGAGACAACTTTTCCTGCAATAGTTATAGTATCTCCCAAGAAAACTACCATTTCCATACATTTGCAATCACTTCTCACTGCCAAACCACCTACTACTGTGAAGGCTAAGGGAATCTGGGCGCACCCATCTCTGAAAGCCCATCACCACTTCCTCATTAGCACAAAGTCCACTTCATGCTTTCCTCTACAACCAAGGACTGAAATGCAACAGACCCCAGGCTCTTCAGTGATGGTTCACCAGTTTGAAATGCAAGAGCACAGATTAATCACTTGAGATATTGTCTACATGCTATGTTCTTAGAGGTCATTACATGTACTCCTCTAGCGGGAAGTTTCTGTACAGTCTAACACCAGTCCAGATCCACATCTTAGCTGAAAGGTGGTAAAGCTCTACACTGAAAGCTTCAGAACACACAACAAAGGGCACTCAAGTCAACCTCTTTTGCTAAGATTTTAAGTGGTCAGTTAACTAAAAACCACCTATAACGTACCCAATGTCTTGAGCTCCTCTGCTTTGTACTCTTTAAGGACATCCTGCAACCTTAACTCATACAGGACTAAGAGTGACAAATACCCATACGCACATCGGACAGGGTTTGTCACTTGTTCTAAGGGAAGTGCTAAAGCTGTTCATCTAGATTTTGATATTTCCACAAACAATAAATCAGCTATTAGTCAAGAACAGACCGAGTTTTTATTGCTCTCAATGAAGACAAAAGCCACCAAAGAATCTCAAGAAGAGATTTTTGTCTACTGTGACTACAACAGAAGATAATACATAGCCTTGTTAAAAAAACAATCAACCCCCCCAAGCACAAAACAATAGTATTACAGGCTTACATCATAACTAGCTAGTGCTTGAAAGATACAGAGCAATTAATTTGTCTGTAACTGTCTGTCTTTTCCTGACAGCAGCAGGCACCATATGGCTGGATTTAGGAATCCGGGTTGTTCTTCCTTTTCAGTCCCTGTGCCAATCCTCAGGCCTGGGACACACTAGAAAAGCCTGTAAGCACACCCCCATCCCCTCCCCTCCCCCCCCCCCCCCCCCTTTTTTCTTTCCCCCAGCAAAGGATTGCTTTCCCACTTACACACATGCTTCACATAAAGAACTTTTGTGACCTTTAGCCTAAGCTCGAGTCTAATAATGCTGGGTCAAGCCAGCTGGCAACTTCCTCAGCTTACATTTACAATACTGCTAAACCAGAAAGAAGCGTTGATCGTTTGGACAGTATGAATGAGAACAGCAACAACAGTAAGTACTGGAGCTAACTGCAAACGTGTTTCGTATTTTGCAGAAGGGTTTTTTAACTAAATATGTAAGATAAGCCAAGAAATTGGAACATTAAATATTACAGATGATTTACAAAGAAAGACAAGCTGCCTGCTTTTTGAAATCTTCCTGTGATTTGCATTTTTAGGAAAAAAAAAAAGAGGGTTGTACACTTTAAAAGATATGTAGCATGTCTAAATCCGTCTAAGCATTTCTGATTATACATCTGGATTTGGATAACTCAAAATCCTTCTAATCTGCACCTTGCCTACAGCACGAACGTATCAATAGCCTTCCTGACACCATGAGAAATTATTTTTCAGAATTGTTTTTAAGCTTCCAGCCATTCTAACTAAACAATCCTAAGGTTGTTGGGGTTGGGGGTTTTTTTTCCCCAAAATGCTTTATGTTATGCACTACTTAAAAGCTTGTTCATTATCCTGAAGATAGGCTATTTCAAACAAGCACAGCATTACTTTGATTACATCAAGTTAGAACAAATTTTCAGTAAGTGATTATATTTCTTAATTTGATAAATACCAATAGCTGCTCTGGCAGCAGCCAACCAACCACGCTGAAATTATGTGTCTGTCATACCAGCAGCACTAGCTATTCACCCTCTACATTCCCCAACAGGCTGCATGTGCTGTGCGGCTCGGAGGAGCTGGGACAGAAGCAAGAATCTATCGCTCAGCGGCGTTCCGAGTGCGAAGGCACAAACCCGGAGCTGGAGAACTGTTTCCCCAGGCAGGCTCTGTAGCGAGCTAAACTAGAGATCACGGCAGAAAGGAGGAGTAAAGTTTTAAGGAACAGCTACAACTGCCTTTCCTCCCGCAATTTACTGGTATTGCTTTGGGGTTTGGGGTTTTTTTTTGGATCACAAACTCTTGGAAGCGTGGATGGTCTGCCTTGCACTGGGAGTCTAAGATTGTCGGGGGCAGGAGGAGGGTTTCGGGAATGTCATTATTACACAAACCGCGCTCCCCTTTATAAACGGACACATGGTGAACGTTAAAAGAACTGAAGATTTTCTGCAAAATCACTTCTCCTCTCCACCCCCCTGCTAACAAAACTGTCCGAAAGTACCTCTGTGCCCACGTCCCGCTGCCAACCAGAAGCACCGGCCCAATCCAGCCTGTGGGACCCAAACAGCTCACCTTCCCCATCCGCAGCAGCGCAGCAGCAACTGACCGCAGAGGCTGGACGCTCCAAAGAAGCTTTTTATTTTTGCGTCATTGGCGCGAGTGCCTGTGCCGGGGCAGGGGGTATTTCAACACGCGCACCACTCACGAGGCAGGAAAGAGGGTGGCGGAGTGCTGAATTTTGGCAGCGACCTTCAAGGGACTACGAACAGCGCGGCCCCCCGCCGCTGCCAGATGGGACTTCGAGGGGTCCCCCCGGCCCTCGCCTCCACAGACATCCCCCCCACCCCCACCCCCCCCCAGCCCGCGGCGGGGTCTGGCCCAGGCTTGTCGCCCCCGTGCCTGCCGAGGGTACCGCCTGGGAACGCGGGTGTCCCAATCCCAAACCCGCTCCTTTCGCAGGAAGGAGCCTCTCAAAATAAACTCCGGCCATTTACCAGCAGCTTCGGCCTGCTGGGGCACCCCCGCGGAGCCAGTCCCTACAGCCGGGGCTTGCCAAGCCAGGACAGAGGCCTAGGCGATCGGGACCCCCTCCCCCTCCCGCCAGGGCTGGGCTGTCACACGGGTGTCCGGAAAATGTCGGAGGGTGCGGGCGGAGTGCCGAGGCTGCCCCGGGGAGCGACACACACACACACACGGGACGCTCGCTCCCGCTTCCAGCATCGACCCGCCTTCGCGCCCCCCGCCCCAATCTCCACACGACTTTCCCCTCAGGGCACAGCAGCTGGGGGCGGGGGGGGGGAGGAGGGGGGGGTACCCGAGGGTTGAGGGGGAAACCGCGGTGCCGCCCCCCTCTCTCCCTCCCTCCCCTCCCTTCCCCGCTTCGGGGCACCCAGCGCCGTCGCTCGCCTACCGGAGGGGCCGTCACAAAACGGCTCAACGGCGGCGGCGACCCCGACGACGCGACCCGGTCTCCATCTTCCCCCTTGGCCGTCCCGGGCACCGAGTGCGGGGCGCAGTCGGGACATTCGCTACATTGTTGGCATTCCATTCGCGTCACGTGACCCGCGGCGCCCGCGTCATTCCACTCCCCCCCCCCCCCCGCCCCTCCCGGCGCATACCAGCGGGGGGAGGGGCTTCTCGGGCGGTAGGGCGGGAAGGGCCGTTAAGGGTTGTGGCACCCTGAGGGGACCGGAGGGCGGAGGGGAAGCCTCTCTCTGCGGACCTGGAGAGAGACTTCCCCTCCGCCCCCCGGTCCCCTCAGGGTGCCCTTCTGGGTTTGCTGGCACCTCGTTGTACTTTTTTCCCCTCACAAAACCCACCCCTACTCCCAACAAACACCAGCGATCCCCCCCCCCCGCTGGGTTTTGGGGAGAGGGGTGGCCGAGATGGTGAGGGAATGATGCTGCCTCCGCTTGCCGGACGGCCCAAACTCACTTTTAAGCCTGAATTGTTAATCTTTTATTGTTATTCCTTCTGCATGCACACAAAGTGTTAGGATAATCAATGCCTGTTTGGGTTTTCTTTTTGGTTTCTGGTTTTCTCTCTTCCCTTTTTTTTTTTTCTTTTTTTTGAGGGGGATTTACTTATTTTTCATGTATTTTATTATGTCAAGGGGGCTATGAGGTGCCAGAAGAGGGCAGCCAGGGAATTCACATCTGGATCGAAGACACAGACCCAAGCTGCAAAGGATTTTTTGGATGCAAAGTTTGTGTTTGACCTTGTTATGGAAGGAGCTGCCTGGACCTGAGCCTGTTTTTTATGAAAGCAGGAATATTCTGACTTTAGATATCTCTATGGCCTTTAATAAAGGCAATTATCAACGAGAAAGAATCCACACGCAAATACAGCAATGTTTGGATCTGGGAGGCTGGCTCTGACCCCTCCGCATGACAGCTAACACATTACCCAGGAATAGTAATACTGAGTAAAACCGATAAGAAAGTAAGTTTTCCTATATGTACGCATAGATCTAGATGACTAATATGGAAGAAGCCTGCAGAGCTGAAATAAAACTTCAAAATCTTTGAAATGCTGTTACAAAGCTGGGAGGCACTCATTGTAGAGGCAATTTGTTTGGCAGGAAAAGGTTTTGAGTGGCATGAAGGGAAAATGTCAGTCCTTCAAACACTTAAGATCCATGGTTATCTTTAATCATGCGACTTGTCCCAGTGTCTTCAACGGGACCAAGAGCACGTATAAAGAGAAGTCTGTGCATAACTGTCTTTCCAGCATGGGAGCTATATTTACAGCCTTTTCCAAGCCATGGGGACTATTTTTGTAAGTAATTTTATTCATGCTCAGTCCTATCTAAGGCTATTTCTCTGAGCTTGTTTATCATAATCCTTTTTTTTTTTTAAATACCTTCTACAAACTGCCAATAGTGCTTATAAATGATGCTGGTTTGTGAGGAGAAGTGACTGCCAATAGAGTGCTACATTTCATGAGAAAAATGCAGGCTGGTGCATGGAAATTGTTTAGCGTCTCATCTGAGGGCAGCCAGTTACTGTATATAAATTACTTTTGGAATTTCAATAGTGTCATTGTCTGGAATATATTGCAAGGGGGAGAGGAAACCTCTGACTCTGGTGAGCTAAAGAAACGCATTAGGTCCAGAGCGGATTCCAACGCTGGCAGAATATTGCAGGGTAATGTGGTTCATTTTGCAATCTTCAAATACCTGCAAAACTGAAGTAAATTTTAAGTGCTATGACAGATGCAGCATACGTTCATTTTCTGAATTACTTCTGTGCTTAACCGATGAAGCATAGCAACATGATTGCCCAAACCAGAGATTGCTCAATGGTTTGAGACCTTTTCCCAACAAAGTTCAGGCTGGTTTAAAGGAACAGCAGTGAGATAAAAATTGCTTACTCTGTGCTAGTGTGCTCTTTCGTAAGATTTGGTTGTCATCCACATTCTTAAATCTAGGTAAAACAGATATTTTAATTTTTTTTTCCTTCTGAACTGTTTGTTTTCCTTTTGCATTCCAGTCCATCTGGGAATGAAATTCAGCTGGACTATTTCACGTCCTGGTTCCAGCCAGCTGCACTTTCTGAATTTCATGCATTTGCACAGAGTTGCTGGGTTTGAATTCCCACCAGCACAGCAGCAGGTACAAGAGAGATGGGTTGCATTCTCCCTCTAGAAAGTACCTGTACTTGGATGGTCCACTACAGATCAGGAGACTTAGAGTATTTCTGCTTTTAGCATTGAGAAACTCAAACCATTAGAAATCACGTTCCTTAAAAATACAAAGGAAATGGAGTTCAGGTAGGTTGTGGCATGATACAAGTCAGTTAAAATGTGATTTGGTCTCTGCAAGGTTTTGGAGATTACTGTGTATCTATCAAGTCTTTTCTCCCAACTATCTTCTACACAGTAAAGTGTCTCCAGAAGGAAAGATGCTACATGAAAAGAATGATACAATTTGTCTGTACAAGCAAATCCATTCACAGACTAGACTGTGAGATAATAATCTACTATGTGTAAGGGTCAGTGTGTTTATTCATGGCTTTGCCTCGTTGAGTGACTGCTGGATCTGTGGTGATTTGTACAGCACTCCCCTCAACTTGCCCAAGCAGCTGTCTGCCCCGCTGTGTGGGACCACGGCTGCACTACGTCATGTTCTTTCTCCTTCCCCAGTGAGGAAAGTCTGAACAATGAGCAGCTCCATCCCCCTGTACCTAATGCCGTGAGTCCTCTTGTCTCGTCCCCATACTCGTGTTGCTGTTGGCTGGGCCACAGTGTGACTCTTTCTAAACTGTCTTATTTGGAGCCAATTACCAAATCGTGCTGCTAAAAATACTCCTAGCAGCCAAATAATTGTGATGTGGGTGGATGAACTTTTTTGTTACACATCACTGGCAGCCAATGAAAGCATGAACCCATTCAGAAACTTGAAAAAGGTAAAGCAAGAGTACCATCAACAACGTATTTTCCAAATGAGGTTTTTCAAAACTAGGACCACGCAGAGCGATCAGGAACATGTGAACATGTGTGTGAGCGTACAGACACAAAGTATTTGCTGACACTGGCACCCTTCACTAGGACAACTTGTCTCGAAAAACCACCGTGACACAAAATGAATGATGTACAAGGGAAAGGGACTTGGGTAAACAGTGCTGAAATGTTCTGGGTTTAATATATTGATTCTGTTTGCAGAATGACGCTGGGGAATCATTCTTCCCCAATCACCAATGCAAAAACAGTTAGAAATAGGAGTTCCAGGTCCTCCAACACAGTACAGACAGCACAACTTACACATGCATATAATGCATATGTTTAACCTTGATGCAAAATTACGGTTGTGGTAGACAACGTTAGGCTCATTGCTTCACTAATTGAGAGCATGGACAAAGAAACCCTAACCAAATTCTAATGATGGTTTAGATACACTTTTTTGGCTGGGACTCTGTCTATGAGATCTATCACAGCACTGGGATTCCAAAGGTGTAGCCAATGTAAGAGCTGGTTCTTCAGAAATTAGGTAAATTAGGACAAATCTGACAGGGAAATCGCTTCAGCTTTATAGAGGAGACATGAACCCAGGCTCACATTAACTGGGTAAGGCATTCCTGATGCTCAGGCTGCCTTTATAGCTCTCACACTGAAGGTTCAAACCTCCAAATTTCACAAGGACCCCTGTTCCTATGTACTCTGCCCCTAGCCCCACACTCCATATCAATCATTGACTGCAGCCGGAGCCCGGGCAGTGCCTGAGAGAACTGCAGGAATGTCGTGACTTTGTGTGGAATTTCACCAGCATGAGCCAGTTGTGCTCCATTTGGGAACGAATCGACCAAATTTTCAAGTCCCTGCAATCAGCTTGATGGCATCACTTTGTTCAGATGCAATGCAGATGAACATCACACATGACTGATCCAAACTGTTAGGAAATGTTTTTAGGCATCCATAGGCAGTGCCCTTCAGATCCAGGAGAAAATGAGAAGGAGGTAATGCAGGACACATGAAGCCCTGGCATCTGGTGAGGGTATCCAGCAACCATCAATCTGGCCTGTAATTATCTTTTCCTCAAAGGCCTGGTACAGTAGCTGTTAGTATTGCCCTGTATAACACTACCCCCAGCACAGCTCTGCCCCTCCTGCCACAGATGCCCTGAATGATTCACCCTCCAGGCAGAAAGAAAAGGTGTGGGAGGAACACACGTACGTTCAAAGCCCTTGTCTTGGTCCAGAAAATGAGGAACTCTGGAACTAGCTTCCCAAAATGTGTGGGGTGGAAAAAACAATCAAGGAAGTTGTGAGGAACCTCTACCCTGAAGGAACAAATAGGGCACTTTTCTTCTCCAATACCCTGGCAAAGAAAACACACGGAAATTGCCAGAGCCACTGGTCAGGAGGGTTTGGGACTAGGAAACTTCTAGAGGAATACAGGATGGGAAAGCAACACCAGAGCACATGGGGAGGAATGAGCCACATGTGCAGCCTGTGGAGACTACAGACTGCCCCTGTCCCACATACACACACCAGTGTGAGGGCATTTTGCAAACATGAGACACTATTTGAGGCTTCAGAAGGGTGATACTCTCTCATTTGGGAGAGAGTGATGGTACCCAGGTCTGCTGAACCAAAGCGTACATCAGCCTTTCCCCATTCCCTGTCCCACTTTGGGGCTGTCAGCGAACTATTTTACTTCTCCAGTTCCCTGTCTGTAAGGAAAGAGGCGATTCCCATGTCTTGGAAAGACAAGGAAAATTCTGAATGAATAGCTGCCTCTCTGAGCCATCATTATGTTAAACTGATGCCTCAAAGCCCAGTGTCGTAATTTAGCATTAATTTAAAAGAAAGCTATGTTCTTTTCTCTGGTAATTTGCTGTACCTGTTTAGAAGGCCTGGCATTAAAGCCATGTACCTCTTCCCAGGAGAAAATTACCTATTTTTTTCAAAGTATCTATCAGATTTGCATTTTGCTATCCATTAAAAACTGTTGGCTTCTAGAGAATTTATACTGTTGCCTCACTTATTTTGGAGTGAGTTCATCAAGGAATGGCTGTCTTTAACATGTTTCAACTGTTAACCTGCAGCCAGTGTTTTGTTGTCTTCTATTACCAACTTTGAGTGCAGGAGAAGAAATCTCCAATTTCCTGTGATATACCTGGTTTTTGGAAAATCTGAAATCTGGAAACTCAAAAAAAAGAAGTCTCATTTCACTGAGAAATAAGTTGTTACATCAGTATAAAATGACACATTTTGTCCATTGAGCAGCTCATACACAGGGGGAATCTGAGATGAGTGTTCAAGGCCAGGTTGGATGGGGCTTTGGGCAACCTGGTATAGTGGAGGGTGTTCCTGCCCATGGCAGGGGTTTGGAACTAGATGGGCTTTGAGGTCCCTGCCAACCCAAACCAGTCTGGGATTCTTTAAGACCCTGGAAGAAAAACAAAGATGACTCATGTGACAGAGACCGTAATCTACTCAAATGAAGCCCAAAATAGCCGTACTTACTAGACACCTCACCAGAGAAACCTGACAGATAATTGCCAATGGGGAGACAGAATGTCACACAGATGCAGTAGTCACAGCAGGGGGATGCACACAACTCACATCCTCGGGGAGAGTTTGGAACCCACACCCATTTGGTTGCAAACCAGACTGAGTCACAGGCATTTTACCACAACTACTCCTAACCCTTCTGAGAGCAGAAAACAAGATCATTTCCAGAATGCCTTAAGGAGCCCACATCTAAGAAATTAATCAAGATCCTTCTTGTCCCAAGGAAGGACAAGAAGGTGTAGCTAGAGAAAGTAAAGGTACTAACAAAGGATTTCAACAGCGACGTTGTCAGTCCAGTATCCTTGGAAAACAAAGCTAGACAGGCTGTAACTATCTCAGCTTAAAAGCAAATAAATGGTTCTATCCCAGCCACAGGGTAGAACTGAGTCAGAAGTTAGTGTGTTTATTAGGCCGCCTTATCAGAAGCAGTACAAGGAAAAGCAATACTTCAAAAGAGGACAAGAAAGCACCAGATTAATTTGAACAAATGTTGGGCTCCCAACATAATGTGTGGTTTGGGCTAGATGTAGAACTCAGAGGAAACCATTCCTCTTCTGAGATGTTGTTGGATCTGCCAGAGCCCATAAAACCAGGGAGGTGTAGCTGGAAGCTTATCAAAAAATAGTGACCATGGTAATGAGCTTTGGATCAGATCTTTCAACAAGACTTGGATCTTTCCCTGTAAGCCTTATTATTATGACTAAATCAGCTCAAAAGGAAAGAAAAAAATAACAGCAAAAAATTTCATCTGATTAAATTCTGAGAGAAAACTGGATGTGGAACAGAGTAAAGGAAGGGACAGGATAGAAAAATGGTCACTGGCATGTGTTCAGAAGTATTATTAATGTGTATTCAAAGACAATTAAAATAATAGTCCAGATGGGCAAGGAAGTACAACCACGGATAAGAAAAGGACACATAGTGCAGAGGAAGAGAACTAGACAGATTGCAGATTGACATCAGTGATGCATAAGGAAAAAAGGATGAGCCAATATAAAGCATGGAAGTCAAACTGGATGAGATTGAACTATGTGCTTGCATATATTCTAGATACACTGAATAAGACCACAGTGGAAACGGGGACAGATGTCAGCCATAGACAGAAGCAGTGAGCTTTAAAAAAATACTCTATTTTTTAATCTCTGTTTTTGAAAAGTCTGCTTTTTTACTAGAGTATGATGACAGAAGTGACCATAAATTAAAAGCAACAGAAGTAAGACCATGCTAACACAAGGCAACCACATGTGTGGAACAAGAACCTTCCAGACCAGCATGGAGCAAGTATCAATTAACCTTACTATATGTGATGGCACACTGGAAGGATGCAATGCTCTTGAAAAAAAAAAGCATAATAAGGGACCAACCTCTTCAACGATCACATCTCTACAGGTAAGACGGACAGAAAAATTGAACAGAGAAACACAGCTAGGCTGCACGGATGTTCAAAAGGAACACAGCAATTCCATGGCAAAGCCAGGACCAAAATCCTCATCTCCTGAATCATGACCAGCAATTAGTTCATACTGTCAGTAAAAAAAAAAACCAAACAACCAAACCAACAGCAACAACAAAATTTTAAAAGGTTGCAAAACATGAAGAGTCAGGGGGGATGTCCAATTTCTTAGTTCCAGGCTGTAGGTCTTGACATAGGTAGCCTGCAGAAATTCAGATCCTCGCTGCTTTGCCTCTCTGACACACAGTAATTTTCCAGCAGTGCTGCAGGCCTATTGCTACGTCTCATTTCCCTAAATAAACTGGCTTTTCATGGTGACTGTGCCAATTGAACTGGCCTTACATTGGGATACCTGCCACATCTGCAAGCCAGCGCTGAGCGGCCGTATGGTGCAGTGGGGTGAGGTGGCAGCTGCCGGCTCACAGCATCTCCTCAGCTCAGAGCACAGAGGGGTTGCAGCACTCTCCTGTTGAAGGTCTGCCCACAGCAGTGGCACATTCTCAGAGCTCCTGCTGAGCCCAGCACTCACCTACCACATTTCTGGCGCTGTAAGAGAGCCCTACAGTTGTGCGGGGCAGGGCTCCAGGGGAAGCCTCCCTGTTTGGATTGCCTGCAGGAAGGAAATGGGATAACATACAACTTGGCAAGGCATCTCAAAGCAGCTTAAGAAGCTCCAGTCAACAAGCCTCACATACTTTCTTGGGGGAGAGAGAAAGATACTGCGTAGAGGAAAAACTGCAGTCACACCTCTGTGTACTCTGGGAGCGGAGATCTTGTGTGCTTTGCACGTGTTTACATACCTTTATCAGCAAAGAAGGACACCAGAAAACTGAGAGAAGGTGTTTACTATTGCCTATGAGGTGAGTGACTTGCATGAATAAAATACCTTGGCCTGAATCCTACAGATCAGTTGGTATAATCACAAGCAGAATGGAAGGATGGGGGTAACTGTTGCCTGGCCTTTGCAGCAGCAAACAGAAAATTGTATGTTGGGACTTGTCATCTGTACATGCCACACGTCCATTTTAACAATGAAGTTTTATGGAAACCAGGTTCAGGATTACAGCCCCTACGAAGTTGTTGAGGGAAAATTCTGAGACCCCTGTGTAGGAGAATGCTAAAAATCCCCAACTGTCTGTAATGCTCTAGTAGAATGTCATCACGGAATAATATAACATGAAAACAGCATCCAAACTGAAAGGCTTTCCACTCTAAAAAAGCTTCACCACCGCCTGTTCCTTTTTGATGACTATCATTATCACTGTGTGTCTCCTGGTCTTCCACACAGTCTTTCAACCTACAACTATTTTGAACTTTCTTCCCACACCAGCCTCTGCTTTTAGCTCACTTCAGGAATACACACTTGCTTGCCTTAAAAGCTCCACAGCAGTCCTAAACGTACTTTCAATTTTGAGCTATTTTCTTTCAGTTGCTGCTGTGTGTTACCTTTGCATGCTGTGCTAGAGCTCGTAAAATCTCAACTCCATGATTAGAGGGGAAAAAGCTCCGAACGTCAGGGGAAGCTTTTATTCATCATCAGTCACTAAAACTGCAGGTTGGATAGTGTGTGATTTGCAAATAATTAAAATGCAGAATTTGGTTATAATGAGAAACACTAAGTTCTGAGTCTGTAACTTAAATGGGTAAAGTCTTCTGTAAGTCTTGGGATGTGATAATAACCCTGTGAATGGCAATATTGCCATTCTGTAAATCAAAGTGAATAGAGACACAGAAGTCACACCAAATTGTTTTAAAGCGGCATCTCAGGACAGCGTGAAAACCACCTCAAGTGACTTGCTTTTCTATCACCATTTCTTGCTCCAGGTACTGTCATTTATTTAGCTACTCTCTGCACTCATTTGTACTCCTTTTCACCTAACAAAATCACTCTAATTGCTCTTCCCTCTATTTTGCACTTCTCAAATGATCACATATAACCCCAAATGCTCTGTCGCTGCAATACCAAACCCTTGGGGGTGTGTGTAGCAAGAGGGCAGGCTCGGGCTACGCACGGCCGATCTCATTAGCCACCCCTCTGTGTACACAGCGATAGGGGTGTGCAAATTCAGAAGTTACTTTTCAGAAGCCTTGTGCAATGTTCTGAAACGCAAGCAAAGACCGTGTTTGTGTCCATCAAGTGTTTTCTCGGCCACTTGGGATTTCATGGTTATTGCTGTTCTCTGTGTCCAGTTGAAACATGGTAAATCCTCCTCGTGGCAAATGAGGAGAGGAGGTAACACCAAAGGGCAGTACTGGTGGAGCTGGAGTTACTCGTCTGGTGGCCCCTGAAAGATGGCACTACTGATCATCTCAGACACACCAGACCGTTTCTGCCTGCACCCTTCTAGTGGGGAAATGATTTTCTATTCTGTCCATCACTGTCCAATTGCATATCCCTGTGGGGCTTTTAATCCTCCTGAAGTCCTTGCTGCTATCACACATTAATTCTGCCTCAAGTAATTTTTTTCAATATAAAAGTGTCAGTTCTCTCCAAATCTGCCTTCAGTACTTCCTCTATTTTTTCTGGGTTCAGGGAGGGTTTCTTCTCTGATTTCATTTTACTTCATACAACCAGTCTCTCATTAAAGACCTAATCTGAAGCTTTTAGTTTCTGTCTCAGTATCTTCTCCTTCTTGAAGTGGCCCTTGCTTTTCTATCACCATGACCACAGTTCTCTGTGCCCTGGCCATTACTTGCTTCAGCTACTGTAATTCACTGACAGCTACTCTTCAGGTTCTTCTGCGCTCCCTGCAGCCTAACCAAAAGGTTCTTAATCTACATTCTCCTCGCTCACACTTGAAGGATATTATCTTGTTTCTTAATCTCCTCCCTGCCTCCTCAGTCTTCAGGGCTTTTTTCTCCTTCTCCCATTTCCTATCTTGCTTCTTGCATGTTGCCCAGTGTTGTCCTGCCACATTACCTCCTGTCACCCCCCAGCCTCTGTTCTGTAGCCTTTATTTTGCTAGTGGCAGGAGTTGAAGTAACAGTAGTTTTACAGGGAGGAAAGCATGTCCTCAAATCCCTAGAGTCCTAAAGGTCACCTCTGAGGTTCATGACAGATTCAAAAAGAAATCCCAGTACTTGAGTGGCACCCAGTCATTCAGCTGCAGGACTCCCCCTCTCCAGATCTGTCCTTCAGACCTCCTGCACTGGTGATTCTAGGTCTCTGCAAGATCCATTTTTTCCCTCAAGATGATTGCCTCATGTTTTTTTCTTGACCATGTTTGACTCTGAATTCTTTTGGCATGAGATTAGTGGCTTTGTATTTGCAAAGCACCCAGTTCACCTTTATAGTGCCGTATAAATGCTTACCCCATGCTCACCCCATTGTAATTATAGTAGCCAGTGGCTTAGACATGCTGTACTGTACTCGGGGAGGAAGCAGACAGATTTCTGTGCGTCACGCAAAGGAGAGCGACAGACTGTTTGCTCGTTAATTAAAACATTTCAGTGACTTTAGCTTGAGCAATGTAAGACTGCATTGGATAGCCTAAAAGTACCTCAATCCAGATTTCAGATGAGTTCTCCAACCAGATCTGAGAAGATGCCCTGGCAACAGTGATGGTCAGGGCGAAGTGCTGGCTCGGAAGCAGAGGAACAGAAAGCACAACCCTGTCTGCGCCCTCACCTTCTGGAGCTCAAGGGACAAATACTCCCAGAAAACTCTTTGAGTCATAATGTACTGAAAGCAGCCTTGAGGAGAAGGACTTGGGAGTGATGATTGATTTAAAGCTCAGTATGAGCTGGCAATGCATGCTTACAGCTCAGAAAGCCAACCGAGTCCTGGGCTGCACCAAAAGAATGGTGACCAGCAGGTCAAGGGAAGTGATTCTGCCCCTCTACTCTGCTCTTGTGAGACCCCATCTAGAGTACTGCGTCCAGCTCTGAGGTTCCCAGTACAAGAAGACATGGACCTGTTGAAGAAAGTGCAAAGGAGGGCCATGAGGATGATCAGAGGGCTGGAGTACCTCTCCTATGAAGATAGGGTGAGTGAGTTGGGCTTGCTCAGCCTAGAGAAGGCTCCGGGGAGACCTTCTAGTGATCTTCCAGTACCTGAAGGGGCGTACAGGAAAGCTGGAGAGGGACTGTTTATCAGGGCCTGTGGTGACAGGACAAGGTGTGATGGCTTTAAACTGAAACAGGAGGGAGATTTAGATTAGCTATAAGGAAGAAATTCTTCCCTGTGAGGGTGGTGAGGCCCTGGCACAGGCTGCCCAGAGAAGCTGTGGCTGCCCCCTCCCTGGCAGTGTTCAAAGCCAAGTTGGATGTGGCTTTGGGCAACCTGGTCTAGTGGAGGGTGTCCCTGCCCATGGCAGGGGGTTAGAACTAGATGGGCTTTTCCCACCCAAACCAGTCTGGGATTCTGTGATACAAAAAACCCCTCCATCTTTTTTCTGAATTTATTGTTGCAACAAGTTCAGAGATCCCTGGCCCTCCTTCCACTAAATTAGCACAGCATTGACTGAGGTGACTTCTGTCCTGAACCAGGAGCATTCCCATGGGGCCACAGTGTGCTACTTTCACATAGCACCCAATTAGCAATTTGACTTTTTATTCTTTCCATAATTATGCAACTGGGTAGAGTATGGATCAGCTTCAGCCCACATCACTATACCCAGCCTCACCAGAGCCAGGGACTGAATACCAAGTACAGTCATTATGGTTGTACTTTTATTTAATAATTTACCATGAAGGTGAAAAGCACCAGAATGATGTATGGTGACACCAGGTCTCTGATCGTTACCTGCCTGTTCAGAGCTCGAGCAGGTTGCCCAGGGAGGTGGTGGAGCCTCTGTCTGTGGAAATATGCAAAATCTGACCAGGTGTTTTCCTGGACAACGTGCTTTAGCTGACCTGGCTCGAGCAGGGGGTTGCACTAGCTTACCTCAAGAGGTCCCTTCCAACCTCCAGTATTCCACGGTTCTGTAAGTCCTTCCAAGGCCCTTCCAGGTTTGAATCACCTATGTCCATATGTTCCTCCCAGGGAGCTAAGAAAACTATACAGGATGCCAAGCCCTTTGTCTGAAATCAAAGCAGGGTGGGGGGAGAAGGACCCCTATTCAGCCCGTAACTAAAGTTCAGCAGAAGAATTGTTCTTTTCCTAACCTTATTCCCCTATTCACATTTTTGATGACTAACACTTGGGAACCCAGAATACAACAGGCTGAATTTATTCATAGTCCGAGCATTATGAAAGCACCCTCTGAGGCAGTTTCCTCTCCCACTGCCACACCATTGAAGGCAGCCCTGACCTTCAGGGACCACCCTCTTCAGGAATGGAGGGTTATTCAGCCTGCATCCTGTTTGAGCACCACACGCCCCTCCTGAGCGGCCGGCTCACTGCTGGAGTGGGGGCCTGACCGTTTGTTTCACAGCGTTCCTGCTGCAAAGCAGCACTCCTGAAGCGACCAGTTGTGAGAGTGTGACCCACTCTTCCTGGTGCTGGGCCATAGCTGAGCTCCCTCTGCGTGTATGTAGCTAAACCAAAACCGATTCCATGAACCTACAGGCAGAGGTGTCAGCAGCTTGGCTGGCATCAGAAGGAAAACACACCCTTGGGGTATAGCCTTGCCTATCATTTAACCTCAGCTGAATCCATGTAGGAAGCAGCGATCTGGCTCCTGCTAATCCTAATTCAAGATAAGCCCTTTGAAGTCCCTGTATGCTGCAGGCAGGGCGAACTTGGCATTTTTGTCAAGTTGGTGAAACGTTTTGACAGTAAATGCTTTCCTTTCCCCCCAAACAACTGGCTCTTGTTCTGCTTATTTTAATCCTCAAAAAAAAACCAACCCTTCATCACATTTCCATCTCGCTCTGCATTACTATGAGAGAGCACCATTGCCATCACAGTTTCTGTCACACATATGAATACACGGGCTTGTTGCATACGAATCTCCCTTTCCTCAGTGCCTACTAACCCTCTTGGGTTGCGAGTAAAGTCTGTCTGGTCCCAGTGAGAGGCTGGAGAAAGAGCAGGTTGCAGAGCAGAGAACAGACTGTGCTTACCATTCTTCATGCCAGGGAGAGTCAAACCAGTCCTTCCTTACAGGGAATCACAGGAATGTAAGGCTGGGAAGGATCTAGTTCAGGCTGTCCCTCTTCACTATGGCAGATTTTTGTCTAGTTTTAAACAGTACAGTGTAAAGATTCCACACATTTCTCCTTGGCAGCTTGGTGCAGTGTTTCATGTCGCGTTTAGAGGCTCTGACTTGAGGTTACCCTCTGTCTAGATTTGTTAGGTGTTTTCCTGCCCAGAAAAATTGCCTGCACAGATATTTGAGGATTGTCTGTAGCATAGCTTGGATAGGAAGGTTGCACATGTGGAAAACCTGGATATATCCCCAGGACCTGCGCTGACCTATTGTACAATCTGTGTGCCGGAAACCGGACCAGGAAGCACTGTTGTTATTCTATGGATGGGATGCAGTTGCTTGGTGAATACACAGTAAACTCACAGTGTCCCAAAAGTGTGGGATTTACTACATATAAGCAACATCTCTGATTACAGAATCAGAGAGGAAGTACTGGATTTACTGCGTGGGCATTGCAGAACAGGACATAAGCAGGCAACGTGCTGAAACTATGATCCTGAGGACACGCAATAGCAACTGTGAGGTGCCTGGGCTATTAGACACTGACATTGCTGCAGTATCTTGGCTCCTACGAGGACTTGCACTCATCCTTTGTGGCCTGGCCCAGTGTTGCTGGGCCTCTACCTTCTCATTCTTCCCCAATTAGTATTTTCCCCCGATTTACACCAGGACGCAGCTGTTTGCATGACCACGGGCTGACCTAGGACCTGACCTAAAACAAAAAGGGGAATTCCACACTAATGTTTTCTGTTTTGCTTGGGTTACTTTTAATTCAGTCAAGTTGTGCTGGTCTGACCAAAGGTGCCATTTGACTGTCTCTGAGCAGAAGGGAGCAGCAGGGCCCAATGTGCCTTAGACTGGTGCTGTGCTGAAGGCTGCAGCCAAGGCGGTGCAGGAGCAGCAGGGATGCCTGGTCAGTTTCATCGTTTCTCCCTCTGCCATGTCCCCTTCCTGTTGTCATCCTCTCCACTGCCACTTGGGTACGTCACACAGTACCATGGGTGGCTGTTTGGTGAGTTGGCCCAGAGAACCAATCCAGCTGAAAAACAATCCACCAGAACAAAACCAAAAGGGACAATTTTCAGTGCCATCCCTTCCTTGATAGGGTCCACTGCACGGGGGGAGAGGAGAAGCCAGGGGATGGCTTGGTTCACCCCATGCTGCTGTCAAAGAAGACCCCTCACAACCCTCAGCTTTTGTCATGTGAAACCACAGCCTGAACATGGTCAGTTTCCTCATGCTTAAAACCACCATATTCTCATATTCTGTTTCTCTGCACAATCTTCCATTCTGAAGGGAATTTTTCTTCCGAAGGGAAGGATGGTAATTTTTCTTTAAAATTCATATTGTTTAGTTAGCAAATAAACTCATGGTTGACACAACATCCGCCATGTCTGCCAAATCGGCAGGGTTTTCTTTCCTTTCTCTGGCTCTTTTCCTCCTTGGTTTTTTTTGGGTTTTGGGGGATTTTTTTGTTGGCTGTTTTTTGTTTTGTTTTTCCAGTATTCTCTTAATTTAGACTGGACTCTCCTGTAACAGCAAGTCAGCGTCTTGCTTTGGGCAAAACAATTTGTACACTAGATTTATTGTCTTCCTGCTTGGATGTCCATCTTGTAATGTCTTCCGCATCCAAGCCCATCCAAATTTCTTTCTCTCTTTTTTTTTTTTTCTCTTTACTTTGAGCTTAGTGTTTTGAAGGAAGTTGATCAAACTTGAGCATTCTTGTGAATTTGGGCTCGGTTGCCAAGAATGTAAGTGATTCATCCCCCTGTAAGGAAAAGTGCTGGCAATAAAACATTCCCCATTCCCCTTTTTTCTCCATGCAAAATACTCTTACTGCTCAAAACAAGCAAATCTTTTAACTCAGAACAAAGTGCTACGCTATTTATTGCCTGACAACTAGAATTCTTAAAATACCTTTAAACTCTATTCTTAGAAGGAAATATTACCAGCAGAGGCCTTGAAAGCAATGAGGTGTAAATTACAAGCACTAGTAAAGCACAATGAAATGGTACCTTGCCTCATAGCATTCATATTGTTACCTTACCCTCAGCAGGACCAAATTCCAGCAGTTTTTCATCTGCACTTTTTGTTTCTGGTATTTTAAGAACCCTTCAGGGAAAGGCAGAATAATTTCAGGGGGGAAATGTGTTATTTACTTGAACGAGGACAGCGCTGGAGCTGAACGGTCTGTTTATTCACTGAGGGGAGCTTAACATTGCAGCTTGTCCCCATTTGTTCCATGCAGGTGGGGCAGGACAGGCACATACCTTGGTGCCACTCAGCAACTCCCCAGGGACCTGCCACAGCCACGTCCCTGTGCCATGCACCTCTCACCCCTCTTGTGCTACGCTGCACGTCTGTCAAGCAGAGAGCCTGGTGTTCTGCACACCCCTCCCCAAGAAGTCAGAGGGCTTGTTTAAAGTTTGAAGAAAAAAAAAAAAGGAAAAAAAAAAAAGGTACCTTGGGACTAAATATGCATTGTTCCAGGCATGTAAGCAGGATTCATCTTTTCTGGGAGTCCTTCTTTAAAAGCTACAGTAGTGGAAAAAGGCTGCACTGCTGTTTGTCACAGCTTTGGCTTCACTCCTGGCTGGGCCAGGAAACAGAGTGCACAAAGTACAATTTCCTACATTTTGGCAGCATCCCCATAGCCTTGCTCGTGCTCTGTCAGTGACAAACAAGTAGGACCAACAACACTTGCACCTGACATTTTTCAAACCTACCAAGGGCCAGCTGCTTTCAAGTACCTTTTACCTTCTGGTATCTCTGCCAGCTGCTCCCTGATAAAGCCGCTCGCAACAATGGGGCTGCAGTCCCAGCAGGAAAGCAGGACTGAAGAAACTGTTTTATCCTCTGCAGTTCGACTGTCAGCATCCAGGGTGTGCAGAGCTGCAGGAGCTGTACAGTTCCTGCCCTGCTGAGAGTGGGAGGACAATAAGCCCCACTGCCCCCTGAAGCAGGTTCACAGCCCAGTCTCCATGGTCTTTCACCATTGACACCACCAAAACCTACCAACTTAAGAAAAAGTGTTCATCCCAGTCATCCCTGAGTGCAAATGGAGCAAGACCTTCTCTGTGAATGACCAAAAAGTTCATCTGCCATCTAAACACAAAATGATGAAAAATGTGTAATGTCTCCATATGACAAATCACTTGCATCCACTGGCTGTAGTTCAAAGAGGAACTCCAAGCCAAGATAACACAGATACACAAATGTTTGGACCCGGCCCTTACATGAGAGTTTGCACGTAAGAATTTAGCAGTAACTGTGGACTGTGTTCTTAATATGTCACTTTTACATTTTCAAACCTCTGTGCTTAGCCAATCGTTCACCTCTAACAGGCAGCTGATCTATCTGTACCTGTAGTAACAGATTTTTTTGCAATTCTTGTGTTTGAGAGGTTTGCCTCCTTTTTCATATATAACAGTGTCTTTTTTCCTAGTATTTGTTCATTGAACAATATGAAATTTCTTTTCTGAAAGTAACATCAAGTGATAATAGCCTTTTAAAAATCTGAACACCTGCATTAAATTGGTGTATCAGCTGCTAATTATTATACCTTTGCATCCCTCAAACCCAAAGAAAACATCAGAGCATATTTTATCTTGCTTCATATTGAGCAAATCTAATCTAAGAGGTATAAAAGAGCCATTTATCTTGCTCTTCTATGCTCTGGAGTTTTAGAGAAATTAATCTGAATTATTCTTAGCTTTGCAACAGGGTAACAAAGCACTATGGAGCAGTGTCAAACCTAAGGTCTTCTTTTTCCCCAATCCATTTCTTTTTAATTTCTTTCTTTCCTCCCTTCCCCTTTTGTCATTTGCAAGAATTTCCCCCCAGCAATTCAGCCAGGCACTTATTTATGTTATGGAGTGCTGCACTTTCTTACACATCTTGTGAGCACACACAAAAAAAGAGCGCAGCTCACAGCAAACCTAAATGTCACAGTCTGTCACGCTGTCACATAAAATGTCACATTGCACAGCTTGTCATTTGAAAGCACCAGCTTATGGACAGATGTCATTTTCTGCCTCCAGCTGAACCGCTGCAAGAGGATGCCCTTTATCACCATCCCCTCTGGCCCACTGACGGGACAGCACAGCGATGTGCGTCAACTCTTCCTTGCCGGTTCCAGGCAAGAGCAATGAGATTGTTGCAAATGATTTAAGTACAAAGTCTTTGCTAACATGTTTCATTCTAAGAAGTCTGCAGAGAGCTCATCATAGGCAGCCCTGCTAAGAGAGCTGACGGAGATGGTAAGGACAGACCGTAAGTGGTAAGCAACAGAAGAGAAGAACAAGGAATGTGAAATCATAGAATCATAGAACACATTAGGTTGGAAGGGACCTTTAAAGGTCATCTAGTCCAACCCCCCTGCAGTAAGCAGGGACATCTTCACTAGATCAGGTCACTCAGAGTTTCATCAAGGCTGACCTTGAATACCTCCAGGGATGAGGCCTCCAACACCTCTCTGGGCAGTGACTTCTTCCCACAGGCACTCTGGCTGCAGTGAGCATGCTGGCCATGCCCTTATAATTGCTCATCTGTAACCTAAACACGCCTCTGCAGCAAGACTTCAGAGCTTTGCAACAGAATCTCCCTTCAGTTAGACAGGACAAGGGGCAAGGGCTGCAAGTTGGAGCACAGGAAGTTCCACACCAACATGGGGAAGAACTTTTACCCAGTGAGGGTGACAGAGCCCTGGGACAGGCTGCCCAGGGAGGTGGTGGAGTCTCCACTCTGGAGATATTCCAGACCCGTCTGGACGCCTGTCTGTGCAATATGAGCTGGGGAGCTGCTTTGGCAGGGGGGTTGGACCCGATGATCTCTCGAGGTCCCTTTCAACCCCTATGATTCTGTGATTCTGTGATTCAATTTCCCCAGCACCTTTGGCCATGTGCAAAATGGAACATAACACAGCTGGTAACAACAGCCACTGGTACACACAGAGATTTTTCTTTCTTGGTCAAAGGAATAGTTGTGCACAAATTTTCTATCAACTTTTCTCTCAAAGCTATTGTGATCTGGGGAGCCAAACCAATGCTGCCTTGCATTATGCCTACAGGACATTCTGTTTTACTGGCACTATTCCCACCACTATCGCTAAGATTATGTCAGTGTTTCCACTAAGCACTGTGTCTCTGAGGAGCTTATGGTAACCGAGCTGTCAGAATTCATTCTGGGCTCAAACTTCACATATTGTAAATACCCAGTGATGGACATTTCCTTTCTGTAAAAACCATGGAGTTAATTGATACTGCAATACATACGACGTAACATTCAGGAAAGAATTTGGGTTTGCATTGCACTATTGAAAACATTGCAGGTAATTTATCACAGCCAGAACATTTTGGTCCTAAGTGACCACTCATGAGGGGAAAAAAAAAAAAAAAGAGACACCAAAACAAAAGAAAAAGTTACAGAATTGTGTTTCCTGACCGCACATTGAGCCACAAAAGATATTTCTGTGATGTAGCTGGGCTGAAGCTTTGTTTTCTACTTGACGAGGCACATGGAACTACTTACTTTGGAGGCAAGTTTTGCTCAACTCTGTGATGATGCTTCTGAATGCAGGACACATGTAATGACTTATATGACATCAACCTTTGTTATGAAGGATACAGCAGGGCTCTCATAAAGCCAAATAAAAGAACAAAGCCAAATAAAACATGACTCGCTGTGGCTGACGAGAGGATTTATTTATCAACAGCTCTGTTGTCATTAAAGAATTGCTGTGAAAAGCCTCTGCCACGGTGAGATTCTTTGTGCTGAGACCCATCATCCTGGGGCAGAAAACAGAGAAGTGAGTATCTGTTCTGAGTGTGTGGGATCCATCTTTATCCATCTCTTATTTTCAGTAGGAACTGTGTGTGCCAAAGACTGGAAACCTCTAGAGATGTATGGCAAGAGGAAGAGAAGCTGCGTATAAAATAGATGTGCTTCAGTACCCTTGGTCAGAGCCCTTGGGGTTTTCTGCTTTAGGAGAAAAAACTTGGATCTTTTAAGATTATTCTTCCATGGGAAGGGAAAAGAACAGATATTTGGGGGAAGATACCGGAATAACCATCAACCCAATCTGTTAACGCTTATTCATGGAAATGTTCCCACCAAAGCTTGAGCAGTATCCGATGGCGATACTCATCCCCTTCTCAGACTTTGGTGTTGTGTGCAAAGCTGGGATCACATTAATCCAGGAAGCAGCCAGAGAAGGGATTTGTCTGCACAGGAAAGGTAAGAGACAATATTAAGGACACCTCTTCCAGCCAATGATGTCACAAGGCGACACGCTGGCTTTGCCGCGCGAGGTGTTTAGAAAATAGTGCTGTTGCCTTTGGAGCAGCTGGCACAGGGACTGCAGGTCAGGCAGCCCTGTGACCCCAGGGCAAACTGGCTAGCTGATGGGGGGTGCCACTCCCACAACTGGGAAAAGCACCAGCCAGGAAAGAAACCGTCTCCCTGGGCTTTCCACTGCTGCTATCAGTAGTGGAACTGCCCCAGTGAAGGGGAACAGGGAAACAGAGCTACAAGGGAGCGCAGGCAGGGGCCCATGCTGCCAACCCAACTATCTGCAGTGAATTACAGGCTGACAAACTTCTGATGTTGGTTGTCCTCTCCATAAAACACGTCCCATACACAATTTTAAAAATTTCCACTATTGCAGTGACAACCCACTTCTTCCTTCCTTACAGTCTACGAACGTTTCTGTACTGAGGTAATTTAATACAAACAGTAGGGGGGAAATCAAGAATCTATGGTAGAGTATTACCCAAGTTATAAAAGCACTTTATTACTCTATTGTGTGTCTAAAATTTCTGGAACATTGTAGCAGATGTATTTTATAGAGGAATGACAACACATTTTAATGAAATCCAGGTTTGGATTCTGGCAACATTTCTTCCTTAATTTTATATTTTGTAACTGAGTCTACTACCCCACCAGGAAAAATCAATAGAATATTTAGTAGACCTCACCATCACACCTTTGTGTCTATTTGTACAGAGAAGAAAATAACTCTACGTGACAAACCGGGACTTACTTTTTCGTTACCTGAAACTGAATTCTGTCTTCCTCTGCTGACAATTACAAGTTCCAGTTTGTTCTTGTTTCTTCCAGGTGAAATTCAAGCAGCCACTATAACTTTTTGCTGGCACTCTCTTGCATAACACATACTCTTTTGATGGTTTAGATTGCAAACAGTTTTGCACTGAGTTGACCCGAAGTCCTGTGAATCTGCTCTCCAGCTCCCTCCTTCACACCACTCGGGATGCAGGCAGGGTCCCATCCTGAGTCCCTTATCTGTGCCCACTGTGGGCAGCAGCACCCTAAGGGAGAAAACAAAGAGCCCAGTGTTCCCAGTTCCCATGCCCAGGCCTGTTGCAGAGCACAGGCGCACTGCAGACATCTTGAATCCCTTGCACCCCCATGTGCCTCAGGTACAATTTAGCTGCCCAGTATTACTTTGCCTCTGCTGACAAATCATGGTTTTAAAAAAAGACCATAGTTCAGTCAAATGAATTTGCTGTATGAGAACACTTCTGACACAGGAGTCAGCACTTCTGCCAAACTGTGTTCCTTTCTCAGAAGTAGGTGGATGCTGCAGGTTTTCAGACAAACTGCTGGAGGTATGTAAAATGGACAAAAAATTACAGACATGCTACAGATAATGGTCATCTGCCTAAAATATTATTCTTGGAAACATTTTTTTTCTGAAATAAAGAAAAAAAAAAGCAGCATCCTGAGGATGCTCTTTCAGGAAACACCTGATACAGCAAAGTTCTATCCGACCCACAGAACTAAACCACCTGGCAGCATCACCAACTACAAACAGGGCCTTACACTGGCAGGTCTGAGGAGCTTGGCAGCAAACAAGGCCCAGCTGTGGCTCTGCCTTGCGTATGATGCCTGGACCCTGCAGCACACACACGCCAGGCTGTACAGGCTGACTGCTGCTACTGTCACGTTAGCCATTACATAACAAGTTTGCAATAATTATAGCAGTAAATCATCTCCAAAGCATTTTTTTATCAGTTCATGGTCCTTCTGATGATTTTAGAATGAAGAAAATGTAATCTGTAGGCAAGTATAGATTCCCCCCCCGGTGCTCAAGTCTTGGTGCTCCTGAACGAGGAGACTGCCTCAGGGTCTCCAATGCTTTATGTATGCAGTGCCAGAGTCATCTATCCATCACAGATGAACAGCCTCCCAGCCTTTGCCATGCTGCCTCGCTGCCTGGCTGCCTCATGTGCAAGGTGAACAGGCCCATGGAAGCCCAACATCTCAATTCAGTCCAGAACAATGAACAAGAACTGGAGTTTAAACGAAACCAGTCTAGTTTTCTAGCAGCACTACGGTGCAATCTATACTAACTTTGGTACAAAATACAGGGGATTAAAACACTGAAACAAACACTACGGCACACAAAGCACTCAGAATGTAAAACCCACCTGTGATGTCACTGTGACACAAAATGTAGGAAATAACCAGCCATCATATTTGCAGAGAAAGTGCGACGGTGTTCCTACACCACCAGCTACAGCCAGCAGAAGCTCCATCAAATTTGAGACTTTGCTCACTTGGTGATTGTAAAGATGTTTGAAAGCTGATTGTGCTGCTGCTGGAACAGGGCAGCTGAACTTTCCATGATCAAGATAAAGACCAAATCCTCCATCAAACAAACTTGACTGGATACAAGTACAGTCATCCAAAATTACACACTGCCCAGTCCCATACCCTCACGGCACCAACCTGCCATCTCCTTCAGACCTTTCCTAGATACCCCAACAAACAATTCAAAGTTCCCTATTTAAAACCACTTAAATAGGGATGTGTGTTAACATTTAAAGAGGTGATTCACGCTTCAGAGTCCCAGTTCTCTACAGGCCTTCATAGCTGGAAATGTTTGATTTGTATTAGGGGTATCTCCCTTACAACAACAAAGGCTACAGACCTGCTTGTGTATAGTCTTCCTCTGCCTCACTACTGCTGTGAGGAGCTTTCATTTCCTTTATAGCATACACTACATATACATCTTCACACCTACATACACTGTTTGCACAGAACACAGCATCCCTGACAAGCAGAGGGACCCCTCACCGCCCAAAACTTAGGAAGATGCTAAAGGAGGGTGAAGTCATCAACTGTCTCACTGCCACTGAAGGGACAGGCCCTATTGCGTTCCTACTCTTCCCCCATCTCTAGCTACTCCTGGGCGCCCACTTACACCACTCATCTTGCACTAAGTCTTGCAACTATGGGATTGGTTTACAAAGTGTCAAATGCAACAGGCAGAAAACCAGCCCCCAACTAGAGTTTTATCTTAATTTAGGGAATTTAACTGTTCTTGGAAGCATCTAGTGAGGGTCACACCTGGCAGAAGGGTGGGAAAGAGCCCTCACAAGCTTGGGAGTAAGGACAGGCAGTGGGGAGCTAAATCCCCCCTCCTTTGGCAAGTGTGAGCAGTTACACTAACTCTGGTACACAGAGGACCTCAGCCTAAACTGGTGGGAATCCACATTACCATGTCATGCCCTGTTTAACCCGACAGCACCATCTCCAGTCCCGCAGTCCAGGTTACAGATCGCGTACCTGCATTTTCATTGCCAAGTAATCTCCAACTTTCTCTTCCCAATACATAATAGAAGAATCCAAGATTTCAGACTGAAAATAATTGGTGATTATTAATACAGCTCATGAATAATAAATTAAGCCACGCTTTGAATTTACTTAAAACTCAAGCACACTAGGTCAGTTTTCACATAAATAAAGCGCTCAGAAAGTTCTAGCAGAAGGAACTACTTAGATTCGCAGCAGAACTGTGCTTTATTTGTTACAGCTGCTCCTTTATGATACCTGATCCTGGCCATAAATTCCTTTGTTTTAGAAATGGCGCTTCACATACGGAGCCCAACGCGTGTATTATCAGGGCAGACAGAATTGGGTTTAGCGGCGTAATAAACTGTATCGTTGCCTGGGAAATCAAAACCTGCAAATGGTGGAAAGGCTGAGACATTCCCTTTGGTAATAAAATGATGATATGCTATAACATAATGTAGATTAAAAAAATGTACAACACTATCCAGGCTGCCACAAAAGGAAGGTAATAAAAGCTGAGGGTGAACTGTGATAGGTTGTTGGTTCTCTTGCATTAGGTGTGTCACAAATCAGCATTTTAAACTAAACACTGGTGGTTGTATTAGAGGTGAACTGCAAGAGATTTTTTTTTAAATACTATGGAGTCATAACCTTTTTTTTTTTTTAAGATGCACACAGAAGCCTCATAGGTGAATATATTTTTCTATTTTTTTTCTCCCTTACATATTTTTTTAAACAAATATTAGACTGGAAAGATCCATGCACAGGGTTTGGAAACATAAATCAAACCACATCACTACCCTTAGAGCACAGGTATTTCAGCAGCCATAACGCCTTAACAAGCATGTGCTTTTTCCATGATGCAAAATTCATTGCATTTATTTCTCTCTGAAATTACACTTATACTTGAGAAAGCAACCTGGCACAGATGTAAATTCACCCTGATTCATTGAATCATAGAATGGTCTGGGTTGGAAGGGACCCCAAGTATCATAGAGCTCCAACCCCCCTGCCACAGGCAGGGACACCAACCTCCAGGCCTGGATCTACACAAGGCTGCCCAGGGACCCATCCAACCTGGCCTTGAACACCTCCAGGGACGGGTAATCTACTACTTCTCTGGGCAGCCTGTTCCAGCACCTCACCAGAACTTCCCCCTAATATCTAATCTAAACCTTCCCTCCTTTAGCTTTAGTCCATTCCCCCTTGTTCTGCCAGTGTCTACCCTTTTAAAAAGTTGATTCCCCTCCTGTTTGTATGTTCCCTTCAGGTACTGGAAGGCTGCAATGAGGTCCCCCCGCAGCCTTCTCTTCTCCACGCTGAACAAGCCCAGCTCCCTCAGCCTCTCCTCATAAGGGAGGTGCTCCAGCCCTCTAATCATCTTTGTGGCTCCTCTGAACCCTCTCCAACAGTTCTACATCCTTCTTGTATTGGGGGCCCCAGATCTGGACACAGGACTCCAGATGGGGCCTCACAAGGGCAGAGTAGAGAGGGACAATCACCTCCCTGTCCCTGCTGGCCACTCCTCTCCTGATGGAGCCCAGGATACCATTGACCTTGCGAGCTGCAAGAGCACACTATTGGCTCATGTTAAGTTTCTTGTCCACCAGAACCTCCATATCCTGCTCAGCAGGGCTACTGTCAAGGAGCTCTTCTCCCAGTCTGTAAATATGTCTGGAATTTCTCATCTCCTTACTCAGAGAAGCACACTGCAGAATGGGCACCTGGAGACGCAGCTTCTGTGGCACGTAGTTCTGTGCTGTACTCTGCTGCAAGCATCAACAGAAAATCGTATGAGCAGCACCAGAACACCACAGCAATACAGCATTAAATATAGCTTAACAGGATGGATAGGGGACGGGAGCATGTCATACGAGACCAGGCTGAGAGAGATGGTGCCTATCACCGCTTATCTGATGGGAGGGAGTAAAGGAGTCAGAGCTGGCTTCCCAGCGCTGCCCAGTGACAGCAGAAGAGGCAGTGGGCACGTTCTGACACACAGGAAATTTAAATGTAAGAAATAAACTTTTTTTTTTGACTGCAGGGGCCAGTGAGCATTAGGGCAGGTCACCCAGAAAGATCTCCCATGCTGGGGGACACTCAAAACTCACCCAGGCCCTGAGCAAGCAGCCCCTGCTGCCCCTGCTCTAAGCAGTCTCCTCCTGAGCTCCCTTCCAGCCTTGGCAACTCTTATTTTGCAAATATGAGCACGTACATTTCTGCATCACTTCACAGAATCTCAGTTTTGGTTTACTCTTGAAAGAAATTCACAGGACTTGAAGGGATAATATAAATGCAAATTCTGTGAAAACAAATAAACAGCCACTGATTCGAATATGAGTAACAGCTCTTAAGAGTTACCGCATCAGAAGCACACATCTCTCTCCTGCTAATTTTGCAAGACACAACTGCAGACTCAAATTTAATATAACACAAGATTTTATTTTTGGAAAAGCAAGACCATAAATGGAAACCACATATATTTGATGCTTCATGAATGTAACATCAAGGGAAGCTAAGTTCTGAATTACAAAGGGGTAAATCACATTGATTTTAATCTCACTTTTCAGTGCTTGATTGTATTATTTACCTATGTAAGACATCTGTTTAAATCATAGAATCATTAAGGTTGAAAAAGACCTCCAAGATCATCTAGTTCAACTGTCCCCCTACCATCTATATTACTCACTAAACCATGTCCCTAAGTACCTCATCCAACTTTTCCTTCAACACCCCAAGGCACAGTGACTCCACCACCTCCCTGGGCCACCTGTTCCAATGCCCAACCACTCTTTCTGAGAAGAAATTTCTCCTCATCTCTAACCTGAACCTCCCCTGGCGCAACTTTGCAGCCATTCCCTCTTGTCCTATCACTACTTATTTGTGAGCAGCTCACCACAACCTCCTTTCAGGCAGCTGTAGAGAGCAATAAGGTCTCTCCTGAGCCTCCTCTTCTCCAGGCTAGACAGTCCCAGTTCCCTCAGCCGCTCCTCACAAGACTTGTGTTCCAGACCCCTCATCAGCTTCACTGCCCTTCTCTGGACACTCTCCAGGGCCTCAATGACTTTCTTGTAGTGAGGGGCCCAAAACTGAGCACAGTATTTGAGGTGAGGCCTCACCAGAGCTGAGCACAGAGGGATGATCACCTCCCTGGTCCTGCTGGCTATGCTATTCCTGATACAAGGCAGGATGCCACTGGCCTTCTTGGCCGCCTGGGCACACTGCTGGCTCGCGTTCAGGCGGGTGAAATCAGTCTTCATACGGGCAGAAGCAGTCAAGAGACACCGAAAGCTTTCCTGAGTACTGGAAAACAAGGGATTCAGAGGGTGTGCGAGGGCAACGCGGAGCAGGAGCGGCCCCGGCCGTGCACCACCCACCCCGGCCCAAGCTGAGCCGCGGCGCGCAGCGCCCTGCTCGGAGCAGCGGCTCCATCCCCGCCGCTCGCAGCCTTCAGGGGCTGCCCCGCCAAGGCCCGCCCGGCCATTACCCAGAGCCTCGGGGCGGCGGGGTGCCGCGGCGGGACTCGGCCGCACAGGAGGGCAGGCACGGCGCTGCCCCCGCAGCCTGCGCCTCGGCAGCGGTGCGCGGCAGGCTGCGGAGCCGAGCCGCCAGCACCCCGAGAACCAACCACTCCTCCCGCGGAGGAGAGCGAGGACAGCCGCCCTTCCTTCCCCTCAAGCCCCGGCGCTGCGTGAGAGAAGCCGCGCGGCCTCGACCCGCCGCCGCGTCCCCTCCCATCCCGAACGCCAACCCCCGCCCCGCAGCCGCTGGCCCAGCCCCGCTCCCGCCCGCGGTGCTCCCCGGCCCCACTGAGGCTCCGCCCCGCCTCTTCGCGTCTCTCGCGGGATCTGAGGCGGCTGTCGGGACATCCGGGGTTGCCGGTTGTTTGCGGCGGGGGAAGATGGCGGTGGAGTCGCGCGTCACGCAGGAAGAGATTAAGAAGGAGCCAGAGAAGCCGATTGACCGGGAAAAGGTGTCGGGGCGACACGGTGCAGCCTCTGGCGCCGCTCCCGGGCGCTGAGGGGGGAGGGGAGGCGGGCACGGCACGGCGCGGCGGCGGGGCCGCCAGGCCTGGTGGGCGGGGGGGGGGGGGGGAGGTGCGTGTGTGTTGGTGCGTGTGGGGAGTCGCGGCCGGCGACCCCTCACCCCGCCTCGTCCCGCAGACGTGTCCGCTGCTGCTCCGCGTCTTCACCACCAACAACGGGCGGCACCACCGCATGGACGAGTTCTCCCGCGGCAACGTGCCCTCCAGCGAGCTGCAGATCTACACCTGGTGAGTGCGCGGCGCCGGGCAGGGAAGCGAGCGGGGCCCAGCGGAGGGGCTCGGGGCAGTGTCCAGGCGCTTGCCCGGCTCCGGTCCCGGTTCCCAGCCGCGCAGGGCGGGGCGTTGGGCCTCCTCTGTAGCGGGAGGCGCGGGGGGGCAGCTCCGCGGGGCCGGGGTCTGGCCGTAGCCGGGACCGGCCCGGAGCGCGGCCCGGCGGCGCTGGCGTATGCCGGGCCTGCCGCGGTTCCCCGGCCCCGTCGCCGGGCGCACGGTCAGGCGGGGGGGCTGGGGTGGGCTTGGTCATGGCCGTGATCCTGTTCGGCGCACGAGTTCTGCTCTGACGCTTCAACTTCGTCCCCCCGGCCCCGGGGTGCCGGTAACGGCGGCTCTCGGGGGCGGCCCGAGCCTGTCGAGGCGGCCTTGGCGCGTTTCCTTCCCCGGGCAGGTAGCGGAGCTCCAGGGGAGCCGCGTTACCCCCATCGCAAGCGCGGGTGCTTTTGCTGGTATTGTTTTGAAGAATACTTTTGAACGCGACTCACGCTGCTTTTTAAACCTGACTCGATTGAGTAAATCCTTTTTTGTGGCTAGCAAAGTGTGTTGTCCTAATTAACTTCTTCATGGGAGTTACGGACCCAATCCAGGCTGCTGATGGTGCCTGAGCCGATTGCCATCCGCAGCAGTCACCACGGGCATTGTCTGTCAACACACTGCGGCTTGGGTGCCTGAAGCTTGAAGTGTGCCTGGTCTGTGTAACCACAGCAGCCTCAGCCGTGATGATGGAGGCCTTTTGTTCTTGGAATTTTGGAAACTAGCTGCAGCACAGGGCTGGTTGCAGGCTGGGAAAAGGGGGAGTGCCGTTCCTCAGGGCAGAAATGGAAAACTATTCATCATTTATTTTTCTTTGTTTCATCTGGTATTTGAAAAGCTATTTTATCACAGACTCTGACTTAGATGAGGAAACATTTATAGTTTTCATTGTATAAGCTAATGCATTTAAAAAGAAATAAATCCCTGAGTTTGAATAGTAATTTTGGGGAGCCATGGAAAAAGCAGGTGTTGGAACATACACGGAGGTGAAGAGACTTGTCTAATATTGTAGTAAATGAGAAGCTACTACAGCTAGAACCACATTTGCATTAGACCGTGTTGCCTCCAGTGTCCAGTAAGTGGTGGTTTCTCCCAAGTTTTTAATAACTAGACTAAAATGTGGCGTTTGGAGTGCCCTGTAGTGGTGAGAGCAATGGTGCATTGTGTAAGATCTTGCTCATCTTCAGGTATTGGCTGGAAGTCTTGGCGGAGGTGAGGAAACGTATAGTTAAGTTGTAGCAATATATTTAAACCACCTTAATCCTGTTTGGGGAAGGGTGGGGTTTGTTACTGTTGTTGCTCTGGAGAACCTGAACCACTCTTTGTTTGTTTTATCTAGGATGGATGCCACTCTGAAAGAGCTGACCAGCCTAGTGAAAGAAGTCTACCCGGAAGCGCGCAAGAAGGGCACGCACTTCAACTTCGCCATTGTTTTCACAGACCTCAAGAGGCCCGGCTATAGGTACCTGACACTTCCTCTCCGCCTTAACAGGCAGCTTTGGGCACCGAGACACTAAACCAATTTTCATTAGCACTGACCTCAAAATTCAGAACCCACAACAAAATCCTAAAGTTCTTGATAACATATGATGATGGCTGCAAACTCTAAATTCTGCTGGGTGACTGCTACTCTGAACGTGTTCCAAAGCAGTGAGCCTGTCTGTGTGAAGTTGTGGCCGCTCTTTTAGCCACCAACCAGAACATGGACCTACAGCTTGAGAGGAGAGTTGTTCCTGGGGATAGGAGGAGCAGTAGGGCTGTGTCTGAGGTTGCACTGGAGTTTTAGCAGCGATCTTGGTGCAGGTATTGTTCTTCCAGAACTGTATGAGCTAACCGCTGTCAGCAGGCGGTGGTATGTCCTGCTCTCTGGTCTGCAGGATCTTGTTCTGCCTGTGTGGAAGGGCCAAGGGCTTCTCTTGAGTGTTTAACTTGGTAGGGTAGAAGGTTCCCCCAGCCCTCTGCCCCATCAGAAGACCGAGTGTGTTTTTTCTTGGGGCAGTTGGCAGTGGAGAGGCAAACCCAGAATCTTGTGTTCACACATTGCTAATTACAGTGGGGGGGATGGTGTGGGAGGGCGGTCACGAGCCGGTCCCATTCCTGTTTCGGCTGCCTAGCGATACCTGCCTCTGGTAACTACCTTGCCTTTTATCTCCTGCGCGCAGGGTGAAGGAGATCGGCAGTACCATGTCGGGCAGAAAGGGCACAGATGATTCCATGACGCTGCAGTCTCAGAAATTCCAGATAGGAGACTACTTGGATATAGCAATTACTCCTCCCAATCGCGCGCCGCCCCCCTCGAGCCGCATGAGGCCGTACTAAACTATTGCTTCTTTCTATGATCGCATCTTCCGTTCACTCCTACTTGCTGTTCTAAAGCAGGCTTATTTTTTTGCTTCTGTTGCTCAGCAAGAACACCTGAAGACAAAGCTAAGCATCGGGAATGAAAAGTAACTTTTAAACCTTAACTTTTAGTTTCTTTGTTTAGAAGACACACCTTTAGCAGAGCCATCATCCTGTCCCTGATTGTTCTAGCTTGAACCAGTAAGTCAGCGTGTCCAGTGTTGCACGGTTTGCATAGAACGCGGCTGGAAGGATTACAGGTGTTCTGTAGTTCTGTCCTGTTTGGAATAAAGATCGATGTTATTACTCTTTCTTATAGTCTGCTAGTGGCTGAATTATTTTTTTAAGTGGATTTACGTGGAGAGATGTGCAAGTTGGCATCTGGTGACTTCTGGGCTTGTTGAGCAGAGGTAGGTGGCCTCATGGGGCTTCCTTGTACAGCAGGATGTTATAAACCACTGCTGGCTGGAGCTTGGAGGACAAGCATGGGAAGGGTGTGATGGAAGGCAGGTGAACTTGAGGTTATGCTCCCCGCTGACCTAGGTCCACTGAAGGTCAGGGATGAGGTGGGTAAGGCTGCCTGTCCTGGGGGTGTGAGGGCAGACTGCTGTGGTTTTGGGGGCTGCTCCATCTTGTGCCAAGATTATGCCAGTGGATTGGGAGTGACCTCAGTGGCATCCATCTATCCTGGGATAGTGAGTTGCTGCTGGCCTTGCTGGAGGAAGATGTGGTTCTGTACGCTTGTATGTCACTGAAGAGTCAGGGCTGTCTAAAAAACTGAAGGTAGACAGCTGTCTTTGGAGGTCTTGGTTTTCTTGGAGCAGTGGTCTCCAAATGGGTTTTGACTGCACACCCCATCAGTAAAACCTTTCAGTGTGTGCCTCTCAGATTGATTGTTCATAAATGACAGAAATCTCATTACTGTACTAATAGTCATTTAAAAACCAGATGAGAGAAGTGAAATACTTACACAATTTAGAAATAGCTTTTTACTAATGGTACAAAAAGAATTGTCTTCCTGGCCCCACTTGTGTGTGCGCACGTGAGGATGGGCTTGTCTCTGGGTTGTGTTGCCCTTTGGAGACCTGTCTCAGGAGATGGGAGTGCCTGAGAGGCTGGCCAGAAGCTTTCCTGTGGAGGCTGGCTAAGGAGCAGAACTGTTCCCCAGTGAAGGCACCACAGCAGGTGCTCTGCCTGGAGCTGCTCCTGCCTGCAGCTGAGACAGGCAGCCAGCCTGTGCTCTGAATTATAGAATGGTCTGGGTTGGAAGGGACCCCAAGGAACTTAGAGCTCCAACCCCCCTGCCACAGGCAGTGGACCAAGAGGACTGCGAGTGGACCAAGATGACAACACCCAGCTGTGGCTTCTAGAACTCAGGAAGGTGAATGTTGTAGTTCCCCCAAGTTATCTTAATGAACATGGAGGATGCTGGACCCTATGTGGACCAGTCTGAGCTGGGTGGGTAAATCTCCTTGCTTAGCCCATGTGGCTTTTCACAGGTGCTTGCAGCTTGTACTGAGCACCACTTCTCAGGCTGTGGTAACCCTTGGGTGTCAGGGCAAAGCCAAGGAGCTGTGAGGGGTTGAGGCTGCTCTGTGTTAAAAGTTACTGATGAAGCTGGAGGTTGTTGGGGGTGTCTAGTAGCCAACTTCTAGAACCTCCAAAGCAGGAAGGGGTAGCTAAGGGTCTTGGTTGTCTGTGGCAACTGGCTGGCTGGTCTGTGTGAGGGATGCAGCTCTCTGGGAAGCAGCTGGTGCTGCCTGGTACCTTCCTAAGGAGCAGAAGGAAGGGGAGACCCATCACGAAGCAAGGCAGAGCGACGCTGAGCCTTGAGGCTTCCCGCAGCTCAGTGCTTGCGAGTTCCTTTTGTTTCTGCAGGGGGAGATCTTGAGCCAGGCTGGTGCCTCTGGTCGGGCAGCAGGCGCTGGCTGGGTGGGGCTGGTCTGTGGTGGCTGACCCTGAGCCTCTAGCTAGTCTGTGTGCATGTGGTGCCTGTGTGCTGGGACAAAGGCAAGAGCAGAAGTAGAAGGCAGAAGATGCTCCTTAGGGCATTCACCTTCCTCACTTGAGGCCTTATGTGGCCAAGGTGACTGAAGTAGGTGTTCCTGAGTGTTGAGGGCAAGGCGTGGGGTTTTTCATGAGCTTTGATTTATGCAGCCGCCTTTTATCTTGTAGTCCCTTGGTGCAGTACAGCCTGAGGGATTTTCAGTTCTGCCCATGGTTCATCCTCTTCTGTTCTGAACTTGGAAGCCAGACAAGGGAGAACTGTGAGTTCAGCCTTCATAGATGACCCTCAGTTGCAGAACTGCCTGCATCAGAGCCCCTTTCTCCCCCAGGACTGAAGAGGTTGAAGAGTGTTACCCACACGCTTTTAAAGAGCGCTCAAGACAATATAAAAGCTGCTTTATGAAGGAGCAGGGGCCTGGAAGTGGCAGCGGAGCTGGTCTGGTGTGGCAAGAGGTGGGATGTTTTGCCAAGGTGAAGGCAGTCACCTCTAATGTGAGCAGGAGGCTTTCCACCATACTGCTGCTGTGAGGAGACCACACGTGAAGGGTGTGATGGAAAGCCAGCAAACCACAGCTTGATGACTTCTGTCACCCTGGGGCAGGTTTGGTCAGACTCAGGACTCCTGCTGTCTGTGTGCAGGGGTGTGGCCATCAGATCAGCTGCCTGGTTTCTGGCACCCTGCAGCCCTGGGCAGAGAGAAGAGTGAAGGCCACTGCTGGGTGGGGGCATCATCATCATCGGTGCTGCGCCATGAGCAAGGTGAGCCCTGGAGTAACTGTGCAATTACAGAGTTGGACAGACCCACCCTGTGAGGTGCACAGGAAAATGGGCATTTCCTCACTTCTGTGTCCTGGCATTTGCTTTAATTACATTTAAGGGCATTTCTCAAAATTAAACACAGTCAATATAGATAAGGCAACAGCAGCAAGTGAGCCTGTGTCTGACTCAGCTGTTCTGGGAGGGGGCTTGACTTTGGTGCTGGAATGGGAGATGTGACCCAGTGAGAGCTTGTTCCCACCCAGCTTGGGACAGGTCTTCACACGCTTCAGGGAAAGAGGAACACCTCCTGGTGTTGTACATGGTGGCCCATGAAGCAAAGTCACCGGGCAGTGAGTGTGCAGAACTGCCTTCAGTAGCAAGTGCTTCAGCTCAACATGGCTGCTCTGGAAGGAGAAACCTTGGGCTGGTGGAGGAACTGGCATCTGTGTTAACTCCTGCCCTGGTTAGGCACTGAGGACAAGGCTCGTACAAGGTCTTTGCCAATGGCCTGGGCTGCATCAGCCACTCTTTGGCCAGCTCAGAGTCCAGCACCTGGAGCAGTGGTGGATGTTTGGAGCGCTGGTCAAAAGCAGAAAGAGATGTGATGTAACCGGAAACCATGAGGCGTTGTCAGCTCACTCTTGTGATGGAAAGCATGGAAAAATGAGAGAAATCCTGATGTGTCAGAGCAAATGAGTGACAGCAGCGACCTCTGGTCCTGTCTAAAGTAACAGCACAGCTGTGGTAACACCCTGCCAAAACCAAAGGGATCCAATTAGCAGTTGCTGGTGTCTCAGCCCTTGTCTCTAGACATCACAGATAATGGGCTGGGTTTAAAAAAGCATCATTCCCTCCAACAGGATGGGGTTCCCCTGTCCTGTGTCCTGCTCGGCAGGCACCGTGCCTGGGTACAAAGACCAGCTTGTGGTAAGGAGGTGCCTGGCAGGTATATGGGGTTAAGGTGCTGGACATGAGGAGCAGCTCAGGGCCCTTCCTGGGGCAGTTCCAGTCTCACAGACCTGACAGGATGAAGTAGAGACAGCATAGCCCAAAAGCTCACCTCTTCAACACTCAGCATGAAAATCCAATGAATGCTACACCACCTTTGAGGGCACCTCTGGGTGCTGGGGGAGGCATGACTCCCCTGCCCAGACAGCTGTGCTGTGTATGCTGTCTGAATCACATACTCCCTCCCCTGAATCCTCTGCACATTTGACAGAGACTGGAGAACTGCCAGCACTCCTGCAGAGCGAGAGCCAGCAGTGAGCACAGCTGGCCCTTTTCCTTCTACTCTTCTGCTGAGGTCCTCTAGCTGAAAGCCATGAGGCACCTACCCCAGGTGTTGGAGAAGAGTGCACCCCAACAGGGGCTCTGGGTAGGGAGTTGGAGAGCAGCACCAGGCTCACAGCAGTCCTGTACCCCACCCCTCATCACCTGTCTGCTCAGGGGTTGTGCACTGTCCTGCAGCCCTTGTCCAGCCTAGAGCCTGCTGTGCCCCATGCCTGCTGCCTTGGGCTTGATCCCTGCATGGGGAGGGTGAGTAACGGAAGCACACGCACTAAAGGTCTGAAATACAGTCCCACCAGCACCACATCCCAGCAGCCTAGAGGAAAGGACAGTGGAGCACAAAGCTGCTCTCAAGTTTAGGGAAGAGACATTTATAAGCCCTCTGGGGAATTTCATTAGTTGAAGGCGGAGGAAATAGCACAAGGGCCAGGGGAGCAGCACTGCTCCTTCCATTTCATATTAAATAGTGTCTTCCAAGACATCTGGCTTGTTTCAGGGCAAGAGAGTAGCCCTAAGTGCTGTGGAGGAAGAATGCAGACTGTGAACAGGCCCTGATTAGCACTGGTAAATCTGCTGAGCTGAGAGGTTTTTGCTCTGCAGCAGATCTTGTACCCTTTAAAGACCATGAAGGTCTGTGATGAGCACCCAGCCCATGAAGTGGTTTAGTCTGTGAAGGGCTGGAAGCAGGTCTGGCCTTCACACTCCAATGCAGATGGGTAGAACAAGCATTTTCATAGCAGCAGCTCATTAGTTTTCAAACAGCCACTAAGCATCTTAAGCAGACTTATTTAGTATTCAAAAGCTGTTGATCAAGCTCAGAGTGATACATATTCACACAGACATTTTTAAGCAGAGGCTAGTGCAGAAAAATGAGTGTGCTCAGGCCAGGGCTAGCAGGAAACCAGGTTCTCCAGTTAATGTACACTTATCCTAGAGAATGACTTGGGAGAGCAGGAAAAAGGCACCTTTATTAGTTAGGCTTAAGCTAGGACAAGTCAAGCAACTTGAGAAATACTTCTGGCATCTCTAGGTGTTTGCATATCCCACGGACTTAAAGAGTGGAGCTGTGTTCAGGGAGTTCAGAAAAGCACACACTTTAAACAGTAAATCAGGAATTAGTCTTCCAAGTAAAAAAAAAGAGATGTTTCTGTTGGAGATAAATACTGCTGAAGTACACTTCAAACTCAGCCTGGAAGAGATACAGAGCATCACAAGACCAACCAGATATACCCACTTGCTGGGCCAATATACTGGACTTGCCCTTTACTGCAACCCAACCACACTTTTCTGCAGCCTCTTGCAAACAGGTGTACACAGCAAACATGAGAATCGGGTGAAACAGCTCAAACACTACCTCAGACACAGCCCCAACCCCTTTCCAAGAATAAACACATTTAAAAAACCCTCAATAGATTTTCCTAATAACATCATAAAAAAATTAAAGCTCAACTTGTGCTTATGTCAAACAATTTTATCCACATCTAAATAAAATTTTTCCCTATCAAAAAAGCTTTCCCTTTCTAGGTGTCTCTCTTCCCACCAGTTCCCTCTTTTGGTTTTTGAGCTTGTTATGATTCCTTGGTAAGATCCATGAATGTGGAACAGTCTTGACATGGTCTGCAGCTAGATTTCAGATGTTTGGCTTGAAAAATCCAGCATATCCCCTGCAAATATATCCAGAAGAGTTCATGAACTTATTACCTCAATCATATTTTGAATTAGCAGGAGACACAAGCATTGTAAAACTTCCTTTTTTTAAATTATCTTGACAAGAAAAGAAAGGTCAGCTAAAGTAGGAACTTACTTTTATCAGTCTCAATCTGAGCTGTTGTGATTGACTCCATACATGTGCCTTACCTAAAGCTGTGCTGACCTCAGGTTTAACAAAGCCAACAAGTATCATGTACATTACACTGAATCAGGAATATGTACACTTGATCAACTTGTCACAATAACTATTCAAAACAGGAGGTCTTTTTAAAGCTATTATTCTATTGCTCAAAGGTTACTCATCCTTCCTGCAGACTAATTTCTTGCATATTGTAGCTTTGCATTTCAAGGAACTCAATTTGCCAAAACCACCATGAAATTGGTCATGTCACTTGCTCTGCCCTGATTTACTTTTTTTTTTAAAGTAGGAGGATTCAATCCATTGTAATATCTGTTCTTTACAAAGAGGCAGTCAGATACCATGCCAAAGAATAGTTATTTAGCCACAGCAACAACAGCTATTTTGGTAGTTGAAGAACAAGCAGCTGCAAGAATATCTAATCATGTTAAAGCATCTTCTTAGTTCCTCCAAATTAAGTTACTTAACCAATTCTGTAAAATTTGAGGATACCTGTTCTCCTTGTTACAGTAATCAGCGAAGTCATTTTCATATCTTGCAGTACTTCCTGCCTTGGTCCCCATTTTCTTGGCTTTAGAAGAGTCTGGTTCATCACTGTACTTGGACAGAATCTGCAGAAATCAAGAGGGAGTAAAAAGAATTTTTGAGAGCTCAAAACAAGATTACAGTTTATACACTGTTAAAAGTGGCAGAGAACTCTCTTTGAGGAGCAAAATCTGGTAGAATCAATCCCTTTTAATTTTACTATTTTGATATTAAAGCCATTTAGGAAAAAAAAAAGAGACATATAATAGTAGCCAACCTGTAGAACATCATCTGGTATCCTTGTTAGTTCTGGAGGTGGAGGAGTACTGAGTAACTGGTCATAATGATTTATTTGAGGAGGAGGAGAAGGATCTCCAAAATGGTTAAGATACTCATCAGAGCTCATAACAAAAGGAACCTTATCTTCTCTGCATTGTTTATCTGTTGCATCATTCTTTGTCACCGACTCAATCTTTATCCCCTGCTTTACATCCTGCAAAAGAGGTATTAAATACCTTCAGCTGATTAGGTAAAGTGTTAATTAAATATTCTTACAAAGTTACCAATAGAAAGATCTTCTATGATGACACAAGCAAAAGTAGTATTGGAAAAGAACCCCAAACTGACATTTGAAAAACTGCTTATGGTAAAAAAATGTACATAAGAGGTATTTACTACCTTATCTTCTGCTGTTAGCCATCTTGCTTCAAAGTGTGGAACCTGTGGTGTTTCTGTGTGACTGGGAAGAGGCAGCTCATCTGTCTCCTGCACACTCTGTAACACTGTCCTGGTAGCACTGGTGGGGGTTTTCACATCGGGTGTACAAAACGTGAGCACCATAGGGGAAGTGATCCAGTCAGCTGCTCAAATGGCAAATTCACAGAATCACAAGGCTGGAAAAGACCTTTGAAGATCATCAAGTCCAACCATTCCCATCCTAAGCTAAACCATATCCTTAAGTACCTCATCTACCCTTTTATTAAAGCACATCCAGGGAAGTTGACTCAACCCCCTCCCAGGGCAGCCTGTTCCAGGCCCTGATAACTCTTTCAGTGAAAATGTTTTCCCTGACATCCAATCTGACCCTGGCCTGGCACAGCTTCTTGCCATTTCCCCTTGTCCTGCCTCCTGTCACCTGGATTGGAGGGTGGGAGGGGGTGGAGAAAAATAAAAACATATGCATACAGACAGACATATATATTATTCGTCCTGGTGCCCCATTTTAGTTTCCCAAGTCTATTAATAGATTTTATTTCATATATTGCATGTTCTAAACCATCTGTACCATTGTAGCTGATATTTTTAGTATGAAGCATCCAAATTAGATTTCCACAAACCCAGCAAATACAAAAGTGGTAAATCCAGTCCCACTACTGAATCTGATTGAAAAAGCCCAACTTCAATCAACATTGCTTTAGCTTCTCATATATTTAACTGTCACTCTCTTTGTCCCAAGATCTTCACACATATTTAAGAGAACATATTAGACCTCTCAAAGTTTTAGCGCTACTCATGAAAAAAAAATAAATCTATACTGTCTCATTAGCACCTTTCAAAGCCTTTTCTTTCCTGTCTTTAAACAGATCTAATGGGTATTCTCAGAAAAAAGGCTAAGTAGGCGAAATCATATTTTTATTTCAAATCAGGATAAGTTGCAGTTACAAAATGATGGATCCCTCTGTTTAGTTATAGAGGGATATGAGTGGAAGAATGAGGAAAGTATTTATATTGAGGTGAAAAACCTTCCCATAGAAGCCACCAACATGTCATTTTCTAGACATCAGTACTCATACAATGAGATGACCTGGTTCAATCATATTTAACAAAAACCAGTTTAGAAGTTTACCATGTGTTTACAATGCACTTACACATGCATTACGTAAAACACATGTGAAATAACAGACATGCAGGTTTAACTTACCCCTTTCAGGTGTCACTTTAAGCCTAGGAGTAACTATGGTTCTCCTGGGTGTTGGTTCTGGTACATTCACTTCAGTCTTAACCTTCCTGAAACACAAGCCCCTCAATTAGCTCTCAAGTATTACGAAGGAATCACAATCAAAGGAATACTCAATAACCTGATCGCTTTTCTAGCATCTGTTTATCAACATGCAAATCAAACACTTCCTCAAAGATGACTTTTCCCTCAGCTTTCTTATCTATGATGCAACTACAGCAATTTGTAGCACGAAAACGTGCAGTCCAAATTATCAAATACACTGGGATTTCAATCCAAGGCACAGCCCACCACCTGAAATGGGCGGGCAGGGGGGCAGAGGGAGGAGTATCCAGGGTAGGATCAATTTTCTGTGTCTCACATGATCAACTGTATGTTAGGGGTATATTACTTTGAATTGCCTGTTGCCTACAAAATTCTACATAAAATGAAACTTTTTGGTTCCTCAGCTACTAACATTATTATGAACACTAGAAATAGAATTGAATTAGAATACTTGTGTTAGTCACTGGTTGACTTCAGAGTGAAAAGCCATTTAATCTAAATTTAACAAAACCAGAACCTGGAATTTTTAAAGTTCTTTTCTCATATTCAAGATACACTAGGGGAGAAAGGGTGTAGGCAGTTAAGAACCACCACCAAAGAGTGGGAGCTTACCTAAACTCTGCACAAGAGTGTGGCTATCAGAAAATGATTTAAAATGGTTCAAAGTTATTTTAGCTACAAGAACCAGATACAGAGCTTCTCTGCAAAAGGCATTAAAAAAGTAATTTCCACTTGAGGCAGTATGAACACATCAAGTTTTGAGTTAAAAAAGGACATTTTCAAGTTGGTTTTGCCTTTAAAGTATTATAGATACCCCAAACCATATGATTTTTACAATGGAGAACAATTATAACAATAAACTTTTCTTTAGACACTTTTTTCTTCTTTCCTTTCTTAATTACTTTTGGTCTCAGTTTTGTAGTAGGTGCACTGAAGTATATTCTTTTCACCTGCTTCAAAACTGAAAGCCTGAAAAGCAAAGTTGGAGGAGTTGAGGTGTACTCATAATTTTTAAGAGCTCTGAGGTGAATTTTTAAAGTGGTTTTCACAGAATGCACAGGTGCTAGACAGATGTCAGCTAGGTACAAAGCTCAGCTGGCACAAGCAAGGGGTATGAGAGGGCAGGGCTGTCTCCAGGACAGTCAGAATTATTTTATTACCTGCCTTTGTACCAGGAAACTACAGGTATAAAGTCTACCTCAGTTGTAGTAGTTTCTGCTTATCTGACTGTCAGGGCAGAGATTCTACCTACTGTGCAGTGAAGAAGATATTTGTTTGTTTTCTAGCTTCCCAGTGTAGTGTTTTGCCCCTTTAACATGCTGATCCTTCTCACCAAGAGGCAAGGTGAGTGCTTTTTGGAGGTCAACAAGCTGTTTAATTGTTTCACCCTGATCAAACCACAAGGTAACTCTAACTTTATAATGCAAAATAAGCTAGAAGAGAGTTAAACAACATTTTAACCCTAATCACTTACACACAAAAATCACAGCATTATACATAGGATCTCTAATAGACTGTCTAATCATGTCATGAGAAGCCACAGAAAGAAAAATCTACATTTGCAGATGACATCCATAGCAGATATCCATTTATCAACCACAGCCATCACTAAAGCTGAAGGTCACAATTAACAGTTCTCAACAAATAAGAAATGCAGCACAAACCCAGAAATGTTACAGATAGAGAGATCTGAAAATCACATGAAAAGTTCAAGTTATTATTTGAGAGGGAAATTTTTTTGAATTGATAGCTTTGAGGATCCAGTAACTTTTCCTGTTATTACAATTCTAATACTGTACAGCTTTATAGACATTACAGTATTTATATAACTATGGAAAAAGAGAGATCCAAAAAAAGATTTTAAAGAAAAGGTATCTTTTAACATTTACTTTTTTGCCCCAGTAATCTTTTATAAAACAAGAGACTCAAAAGTTATCCATTGCAGTAAATCGGACCTTTGGGGGACAAAGTCACTGCAGTAGGCATGATTCTGAAGAACTTTACACCCCTGTCTATATTGCAGATATCAGGGTGTCCTGGTTTCGGCCAGGATGGAGTTAACTTCATTTGTAGCTGTGTTTGGGAGTTAAAATGAAAGCAGTGCTGGTAACACCCTGATGTTTTTAGTTGCTGTCAGACAGTCAAGGACTTTCTCAGCTCTTCATATTTCTCTATTAATGAGAAAGGAGGGGCAAAGCCAGGACAGGTGACCCAAACTGGTCAAAGAGAGTATCCCATGCCAATTACGTCCTGCCCAGTATAAAGGGGGCTGATGGGAGGAGGAGCAGAGGGGTGGCTCCAGGACACACGGTTTTTGGGGGATGGTCGGGTTCCGGGACGGCTCTGGGTGGCACGGCCTGAGCTGTGGGTTCAGTGACAAACCGCATTGTGTATCAACAGCTTCATATATTTTTCATATATTTTTGCTCTAAAGTCCTGTTAGCATTGTTATATTTTATCTTTCTGCTATTTTAGTAAACTATCCTTATCCCAACCCACAGGCCTCTTAGTTTCTTGGTTTTGGGGTTATTTGCCCCTTCCTTTTCCCTCCCCTTGCCTCTCACCCCCCCTTCCCCTGCTCTTTTCCTTTAAGGAGCAGGCAGCTGCGTGGATCTCGGCTCTCAGCTGGGGTGAAACCACGACTCCGGGATTTAAAATAAAAAAAAGTCAACTACTAAATTCTACAACTTAACATGGTTTGTTTTTTGAACAAATTTCTCTACATACCAAATACTTAGCTGCAGAACAGCAAGTTTTTTGTATACTGTGACTTTTAAAATTGATTGTCTTGCTAATACTGAACAATTTATAAAAACATGGTCTAACTACCCTGACATATGCTGTGCTTCTACAATGAGGCACTTTACTGAACAATTTAGAAATTGTCTACAGGAGATACTACAAAGCCAGAAAAGACATGTCATAGAATAACCCAAGTTAGAAGGGACCCATAACGATCAAGTCCAACTCCTGACATCCTCAAATCCAAGGTTAATGAAAGCAACAGATCACAGATACACTGTGCTTTTTCCCCTCTGTTAATAGACCGTGTATGGATGATTCTTATTGTGGTGCAAAGGAAGGAGTATCAGAGAAGTGTTGCATGGCAGTGTTTGGCACTGCAAAGGGTGCATGGAAAGGCATACAGATAGCTGAGTAATGACACAGGACTAACCAGCTGCTAGATAATGTATCACCCGCTTGAAGAAAAAAAGAGAAGGGCAATAGCAGTAGGAAATTCATATAGTAATAGGAAGCTACAGAAGGGTCAGTAGAGAAACTATCTGAACTTAAGTTATCTACTCACTCCTTGCTTGTCAGAGCAGTTTTATGAAGAAGTGACATTGTGTAATCTTCATTCATACAGATGGTATGTTCACTAATGCCAAACTGTTCAAGCCTTGGTGTCACACATTCATAATCGTCCATCTTCAGCATGCATTTTGGCGTTTTGGGCAAAATTCTGAGGGTCTCTGGTTTTAATGGCGTCCTGATATTTGAGTTTTCTTGCCAGGCATCTGTTGCATGCTGTCCTTTGGATGCACTCAAAGGCCCAGAGAAAGCATATTTTGAAAGACCAAAATCAGAAAGCTGGGGGTTTTGCGGCATGTCTTTGGGCACCAGTGGCTTCTCAGTACAAGCTTTTTCTTCATCAGATTTGTTCTCAACAGACGTTTCTTCCTCTTCTGTTTGAGAAAGATGATAAAAAAGGTGTCAAAAGTTTGTGGTTTAAGAATTTAAGATATATTGGATCTTTCTCCCCCCTCAAATTCAGAATGATTAATTTATTATTACATGAAACACATGAACCCAAAGCTACAACATATAAATTTCTGCATGATACAAGAAGTGTGTGTGGAGAAGAAACTATTTAAAAATTCAGCAGGTGGACTACCTTTTTGACTATTTGCCTTATGTCTTTAGACACACTTAGCCTAAAAATACATCTTGAAGATAAATTAACCTTGTAGTTCTGTTTGGAGCCTTCCTTAAAGGCAGAGAGAGGACAGGAAGAAATACACTATAAAAGCAGGGACCACCGTTTTGTATAATGACTGGATAACACTTAGGGAAAGGTTACAGTGTGCCCTGCCAAGGGCTTCTTGAAGGTCACCTGGCCCTTGATACCAAAAGGGGTTTGTGTGGTACAGGTGCATATGCTCATTCTGACTGGATTAAGGATCTCCCCCATCCCTCAGTGATCAAGCTACCACTGCTTCACAGATTGCCATGTCACCTCACCCTCGTACGTGCTTCTCTCATCCCATTTGTGCTATGGAGCACACGAGTTGAAGATGTTTTCTCTGTGGTGATTTCAGTAAATGGAATCATCACATAAGAACACAAAGTAATTTAGGTGTATCTACAGTAGTTTGTCATCCATTAGATGCTGAAGTAGCCTAATTCCCTGGGTTATGAAAGTGTGTGCTAGCATGTTTTTTCTCCAGTACTTTGAGGAAGAAGCTACATACACTAACTTAGAAGTATGCCAGGACATCTAAGTTTTTGTATTTTGTTTTATTCTTATGGCACTAATCACAACAGAATCCTTTATCCTTTAGATATTACCATAAAGCAAATAACACAGATGTACTCGATCTCTTAATTGGTAGAAACATATACATAGCTAAAGAGAAACATCTCAGAAAGTCACATTTGTCTTCACATACTGCGTTGCCAAGAAATATTACCTGTACACTCTTCGACACATGTTGTGTATCCATATTTCTGGAACAGCTCTCTTATTTGTTCAATATCTGCTGCGCTTCTTCGCATCAATATTTCACTTGCCTCTATAAAGTTGTTAATAGCTTGTTTTTCCCAGCAATTCTTTTCAAGACTGGCGTTAATATTTTCCTTCGGGGGTGGAGGCAGAGGGAAAAGAAGGAGAGATTGTTTTTCAAATCACTTGTTTACACATGAAGTATTTTGAGAATAAGTCTTGAAATTCAATTCTGATTAAGATAAGCAGTAAATTTAGGTATTAACCACACTTGAAAACCAGGTTATAAAATATCAGGAATATACAGGGTATGAGTGTACAAAAAGTTTACTAAGGTGATAGTTCGCAGTATGGTAACAACTTACTGGTAACCTCTCAAACAGAGCTATACGCTTTTACTTCATAAAAATAGCCAATTAGAGCAATTAGTTTGGACTCTTACTCCCTATGTACAAAGAATTAGTGCAGAGATGTTTGTATCCTAGCTTACCTCTCAATTACTCCTACCTACACTTGCTCATTTCTCTGCCCATTTCTCCTACTGCATTTGTCACAGGTTTAATAAGTGGATGAAGGCACTGAAGCTTCTGTGAATGTCTTTATTCTAAGTGCTAGTCATTGAACACAAACAAGCATGCCTCTTCTCTAGGGAGCTGCTGCTGCTCCTGAATCCTTCTCCCCTACACCTTGGCACAAATACAACTTCCCCTTTACTTTTGTCCCCTGCTGATCCGAGTGACCACAGTGACTGCAAGCTAATAAATACAGTGCTAAATCTACTTTAAGTTGCTCAAAAGTTTTTGTACACTACCTCAATATCCACAGCCGTTAGGAGGACTCAAAGGTAAAAGAGTAAAAGTCAGGGTCAGAACTGCTGGCTAACAAAAGTTGTATCGTGGTTTAGCAACCAAAATAGAACCATAAGGTTATGGAACACCCCTCCAGTCCCAACTTTTCAAGAAGGAAATGAGTTAAGATATTACCTTCAGAGTACTGACTTCACAATTAAGGTCGTGGACAAATTCTGTTGGATACTTGTCTTCATAGTCTTTGATCCCCACATTCACATAAAGTATTTGGAAAGGAAAAGGGGGAAGCATTAGTATTCCAGCATGCAAGTCTATTCGACATCAGAATGTGATCTCCTGTACTAGAGACACTGAAGTCCAGTGTTACAGAAAGAGAGTCAATACAGAGAAAACCAAAGAGAAACTAGCTCATATCAGGTACCTTGCACAGTGTGTTGAACTACAGAGAGAAACTGCACGTGCCTCCATTTTACTATTGCAGCCAATGCTCTGGTAACAAACGTATGGCAGATATTGGCACAATAGGTAGGTGTCATGGTTTTACCCCGGCTGAGAGCCTAGATCCACGCAGCTGCCTGCTCCTTAAAGGAAAAGAGCAGGGGGGAAGAGGGAGGGAGGAGTGAGGCAAGGGAAGGGAAAAGAAAGGGGCAAATAACAACCAAGAAACTAAAAGGCCCGTGGGTTGAGATAAGGGTAGTTTACTAAAACAGCAGAAAGATCAAATATAACAATGCTAACAGGACTTTAGAGCAAAGAATATATGAAGCTGTTGATACCCAATGCAGTTTGTCACCGAACCCACAGCTCAGGCCGTGCCACCCAGAGCCGTCCCGGAACCCGACCGTCCCCCAAGAACCGCGCGTCCCGGAGCCGCCCCCACTCCTCCTCCCGTCAGCCCCCCGATATCCTGGGCAGGATGTAATTGGCTTGGAATACTCTCTTTGGCCCGTTTGGGTCACCTGTCCTGGCTTCACCCCTCCTTTCTCATGAAGAGCTGAGAACGTCCTTGACTGTCTGACAGCAACTAGAAACATCAGGCTGTTATCAGCACTGCTCCCATGTTAACTCCCAAACACAGCATTCCATCCGCTGCTACCAATGAAGTTAACTCCATCCTGACCAAAACCAGGACAGTAGGTCCCTGGGCTGTCAAGGATTAATTACGCTAGCTTTCTATCCTTAAGAGCTTGAACTTTAAGTAAGAATAACAAAAGTTGAAAGACAGCAGTATAGACACCACTGAAAAAACACCCATCAACAGGAAGCCGAATTCTTCCACCTGACTTGCCGGTGAGCCGCTGTTCGCGCTGCTCGCTCGCACACGCGAGTGCCACTACTTCTTTCTCTAAAGCCCAGGTTAACGCAAAGCAGCGTAGAAGAGCGAACCCGCTACGTGAGGAGACAGCACAGCAGTAAATCCCGCCAGCTGCCTGAGCTAGCTGCGCGGGGAGAACAAGCCCTGAGGAGAGTAAACGCAACAACGCGATTCCCGCTCTGTTTTCCCCCACACGGGCACAAAGAAGCTCGGAGGGACAACGATACGAGCGGGACCCTAAACAACATCTTGCCCAGCTACTCCCAGGCCCGTTCCTGGAGCCACCGGCCCACCAAAGGCCCATCCCCGCAGCCTGGAGGCAGGCAGGGGCGCCGCGTCGCCCCGGGCTGAGCCAGCCGGAGCCGGCTGTGACACCCGCCACCACGAACGACGCGAGGCCGTCACGTACCCGCGCTCTCCCCGTGCAGGGCCTGCTTGAGCTGCTGCGTCTTCTTCTCCAGCGAGACGGCCTGGGAGCGCAGCTTACTGAAGACGTTCGACACGTCCATCGCCGCGGGGAAGGCGAGCGGGAGCACCTGCCTCCCGCCTGACTGGCCCCCGACCGCGCCAGCGGCCGGTAACGGCTGCCCCGGCAGCCGGGCCGTGCGCCGGGAGCAGCCGATTCCCAAAAAGAGGCGGAACAACCGCCACCAGCTTTAAACGGCAGGCAGCGCGCGCCCGGTTGGCGCCCCTAAGCCCTGCCCCCCTCTTCCCGCCTGACGCGAACTCTCGCGAGAGAAACCGCCCGCAGCCGCTGCCATCTTGTTTTCCCGCCGTGGGGGTTGGGGCTGCCACCGGAGCCGGTAAGTAAGGGCGCAAGGGAAAGGCTCGGAGCGCTGCGGGTTTGTCGCGGTCTCGCTCGGGCTGGCCTGGCTCTGATCTGGGAAATAATCCTGCTGGGGAATGGGCTGCAGCGCTTCGCCGGGCGGCTCCCGTGGCACTGCGAGGCGCCGCTGGGCCGCACCGCGCGTCGGCTGCGGCCCCTGCCGAGGCTGCGGGGAGGGCAGCCAAAGACTGAGGTAGCGGTGCCGCTGCGGAGCCCTCAGCTGCGCTTCTAAACTGGGCCCGGGAGTGGGGCAGCAGCATGCAGTTGCACCGTGGGAACGGGTACGGCTGGCGTTTCTCAGCAGTAGGGCTGGTTTATTCCAGCTTCCAGCGCTTGCCGGACTTAGTAGTTGGTGGCGGTACAGTGGAAGGAGAGACCCAGGAGTTACGGGTGTTTAGGCCTAATGAAGAGGCCATGGGTCAACTCTAAAGTAGCTTAACCTTTCCTGCCTCTTTGTCACACTTGTGCATTGTCAGACACTGTATTCACTCTTTCTACCTAATGCTAGTTGGCCTAAAAATGGATTTTCCTGAGTTCAAAACCAAGATATTCTGTATTCTCATAAACCTACAGAGACACTGTAGCTCAAAATTTAAGAGTGAGGAAAAGACAGACCTGTTGGGCTTGGAAACGCTCCTTATTTTGACAGTGCAGCTTGCTACATGGAGAAGGAATGAATGAAGTGTATCCTTTGTTTAATAGTATCCTAGAGAGGTTTTTTCAGAATAATTTATGGAGAACATGCTTTAATCTCAGCATGAGGAAAACTGAGTAAACTCTTTAGCTAAATAAGGAGTTGTGTTTCCCCTCTTTTGGTCTCAAGTTTCCAGTATCTACCTAAAGGTTGGTTGCGAGTACTGTGTTCTGAACTTCAGACCAGCCAGCAGAAAGGCAGGAGAGTGTGTGCGGATTTTAATTTTTGCTACATTTTTAATTTTTGTCCCCTGCTGTAATGACCATTTTATATCTTTGTCTGCATTTTAAGGCATAATGTTTTTAACAACAGTACTACTCGGAAAGAGAATTCCTGGGAAACAGTGGATTGGAAAATACAGGCGACCAAGAGTGGTTACCCTTACAATGAAGCAAGCGATGATCCAAAGGTTGGAAATTGAAGCAGAGAATGAATATTGGCTGAGTCGACCTTACCTGACACGGGCACAGGAGTACAAGCATAACACAGAAGGGAGACGTGCCAAGTGGGAAGCTTTCAAAAGCCGGGTGAAAGCCAAGTTCCCTGAGCATAAATATATCAGTGATCATTTAAACCACTTAAACGTGTCAAAAAAGTGGACATCTTGAATAATACAGCATATTTATATTTGGTGTCTGTTGTGCAGTGCTGTGGGATCAGCTGCTGTAACTGTTATGGTAGTTTTGTAAATCAAAATCAGGGTCGCTGAGCAATGAGATTTTGCTACAGTACGCAAAGTGTTACATTAAATGTGGCCCTGCAGAGCAGTGTGTTTTCTTATGTTGTCTCTTTAACAAAACAGATCCATCTGTGGCTCCCTACCTGCCCTCTGTTCTTCAGGGGCTTTGCAGAAAAACAGGATGTGTGACCAAGCGTGATGATGCCAATTTGAACTAGATTTCTGGCTTTGCTAATTGCCTTTTCCAAGCCAGCACACACCCACTCTGGTGAAAGGGATCACCTGCTAGCACAGATAGCAACTCGTGTGGGTCACTCCTCCTGTATACATCAGTGCTTGAGGCACAAGTGGCCATATTGCGCAGTGCTGGCACCAACCAGGATGAACTAGTCACAAAGTTAGGTGTAGGAGGCAGGAACTCGTGAAGACTGTAACACCTTCCAGGTTTTCTTTTAACTTTGTGGTTAAAAGAACTGGGGTTTAAGCACCAGTGTCATGTGGTGACAGTGCTGGGTGTTACTGCCCTCTAAGAGAGCTGGTTCCTGGCTGTGTGCCAGTCTGATTTCCAGGCCCTGTTCAGTGTCCTGAAGGAACAGTCAGCCACAAGTTGTTTTGTTTTTTCCTTCAAGACCAAGTGTTAACTTGGGTTTACTGCAGGTGGAGTGTAAAAGCTGTGGAACAGTTACAAAATGTTTCCCATGGAGGCAGTTATCACTGATGACACACAAACATGCTACAGCTGAGCCATTTTCAGATTCTTCCACATACTTTTATTGAGTTGATGTTGCATTGAGTTGATGTTGCATTCACTGATGAACTCAAGTGTCAAATCCATTCATATTTTACCTCTTTGGAAAAGAGGCCTAAAATGGTACAACTTTATTTAAAGATAAATTCGGAGAAATACGAACAGGTCTGAACACTGATGTACAAAACCCTGAATGCACTTTTCAATGGTTATAAATGGCTTGAGATAATAACATGTATGGAAAAAGTATACATATGGGGAAATCGCACGATACAAGGAAAACAGGAAGGAACGTCCAGCAAAGTAATGTGATTTTGTATTTAATTCGTTTATAAAAGCCCATTTTAAAAAGTTACTTCAAGTATTAAACTATAAATGGCATGTTTTCTCTGTGCGTAGGACTAGTCCTATCTGTAACATACAAAAAATACAATGTGTCATTATTACATCTCTTTAACACTTCACCTCCAACTTAAATACAGCTCAGTACAAGGGTAGACAGCACAATTAAAAAAGACTACATGGAAGTAGGACAGCTGGGACACTGTGATTAGTGCAAACGTAGATGAGTCTTGCTTGCAGGTACAAAAATATTTGCAGAGCCAAGCCAGGGAGGGTAAGAAAGGAGCAGGCTCAGCAGCAGGAGTGCTGCCCCTTTCTGCTGCATTCTTACAACTCAAAATTGCTGGTAAGAAAGACTGAAGTTTCTCACAATAAAGCTGATGGCAACGGCTTAAGGGGGAGGAGAAATTGGGGAGGAACACGCTAAGCAATGTAAACGGAAGGGAACCTGCCTGTCACCATTAATGCTTTGGTGCCGATAAAGGTGATCCCAATACTTCATCCCCAAGACATCTGCTGGACCGCTGAGCATGTGCTCTCTGGTTCTTGGGGCCAGGGATGGCAATAAAGATGGGGAAATGCCCCCAAAACAAAGCAATCAATCCTGTAAACATTATCAGACAGAACTACCTAATGGAAATGAGATTCAAGTAATTGCTGCAGAAAACAAACAGCCAAACATCAGTTTTAATCAGCATTGAAACTAACTACAACTTGCAGCTTCATTACATTTTGTGACAGTTCTGTAATTAAGAAAAACGCGTATAAAAAGCTGTCTATATATATACAAAATAAATGGATAGAAATGAGTGTAGTAAATGTGTTCAGTATTGTAACAAATCACTTTACATGCAGCTGCTCTTTGGTGCTGTTTAGGGATAGAAGAGCCTCTTGATGTTGCATCCCTAGCTACTGTTTAGGTACTGTGAGAGATGTGTTCTTGATCTGCACTGACGGTTAAAAGTGGCTGCCGTGGAGCCTCTGTAAACGTACACCTGAATGCCCCAATTCTGGGCAGTGTTCTCAGATCTCAAAGGTTTTGGTTTTGTGGGTTGGGCTTTTAATAAATACGGTCAGTCAGTGCTCCAGATCCAGGCAGAGCCTGTCACTTTATGCCAGTCAATGCCTGTCTTAGTAAATCTGCTAGGCACTAACGCTGCTACAGACGCTTTTATTTTCCCCTCCTCTTGGGGCTCTGGTGAGCCACAACCGGCACATTCTTCAGACGGTTCTTCGAGTGATATCGAACGGGACTGAACTTAACTGAAACCTTCCAACCCCAAAAGATAATTTACATTGAAGAGCCACAAAGACAGCATCAAACGATGGAAACACAGTACCTGAAAACGGCCGGCACTGAGCCTGCTGGAGAACAGGCAAAGAACAGCATACTGAGGGTAGGGTGGTACCCAGGAATTCCACACTTGAGGGGCAGCTTTAACAAAAATGTTATTGTAATTTCTACTCAATTCACTAAAATCAAGCAGCCAAACTCCCTCTATAGTAGCCCTCAATATTTAAAGTGGAAGTTTTTAAATCAAAGGTTTATAATGCATCTAACAATACTGCAATCTCAGGATAACACTGTAGGAAGTGAGATAGGACAAAAACCTGTACCTCCTCTTCCTGCTCTCTTCCCATAAAGTGCCTGTGGTAGGAGCAGCAATGATGTGTACGTTGTAGTCTGTGAATAAATCATCGTAAGGAAAAAAAACCCAGATCACCTGTGGGGTTTTTTAAAGTATTTTCTATTTATGGGTCTCCCTGCCGCATCTCACAGGGATGGGTTTATGGAGGTGCTTCACAAAAATCTCAAGGTGAAATCTCACTGAAATCTTGCCTTGTGTAGTGCTTCTGTCCTCATAGAGTTTAATGTTGTTTTGTGTGCATGAGACTTGTATGTTTTTTTTTTTAAAGAAAAAGGCAGTAAATACTAAAGCAGAGTTTCTAATTGCAGCCAGTGCCAACTATCCTACAGTAACTATAATACTATTTATGGCTTGCAATAGTAATTATTTTGATGGATCTAAAAGGCATGAGTCATTATTTTTAGTGACTATCTCAGTATTTTCAAGACTTGCTGAACACAGAGTAGGTTAAAGCACAAATCCAGCATGTACACCATGACCCAGCCCCCTAAGCCATTGTTTTCTCAGGCTTGCAGGAACAGGCAGGGCTGCTCTTCTCTCTGGATGCTTTCAGCTCCTCAGTGCCTAGCCCAAAGGGACCAGTCTCCTGGAGTAACCCACCCCCACAGCCCCCCTGCCTCTGCTGGCAGTGATACCTGTCTGCTTGCAACACAAAGGCCAAACAGCTGTTAGTTCTCACCAGCTTTTTTCCTGCCTTTCTCTCTTGTTTTGCCTGCCCTAGTCTTTGATACAAAAAAATCAAGCTCTTGCTTCTGTCACTGCATAACTCTGAAAGAGCAGATGATGTCAACCAGCTGCCTTAGATGTGATACCTCTTAGAAACCCAGGGCTGGCCATGAAAACTTGACATGACATCCTCTGTCCCCTCCCCACCCCCGACTGCTCCCTTTCACTGGTGGGCCCTTAAAATTCATCAGCACAATTCTCTTAGACAACTTAATTCCTTTGTATCAGTTTGGGGTTTCTCTTAGTACCCAGTTGTTGGGGTTTTTTTTGGGGGGGTGGGAGAGTGGGGAGAGGGAATTTGGAAGAATATTTGAGTAATTTTACTGTCTTTCATATTTGACAAAGGGACTTGCCAAACTTTTCAGCAATGCCTGCTTTTACACCCACAGGAACTCTGGCCTCAAGCATATCCTAAGCACACTGCTTTCCACTCATCTGAAACATGAGAAAAACCTGGGACAAAACATACCCATGATCTGCATGGGTTTCTGACATCAGCTCTTCATGAAAAAACACAAAAATGTACATCAGATACACAACAAGCTGGTTCCAGAAGACCAGCACTTTGCTGGAGAAAACACACATGGTGTTGGCCCACTCTGTTTACTCAAGTTTTTCCTGTAGATTAACTATCCCGACTTAAGAAATCAAGCAAAATACAGGGGTGGAGCCAGTACTTTGGGGGGTGGTGGTGAGCAGAGACCCTATTGTTGAATCAGTGCTGTTTACCTTATCAGAGACCCAGATTCTGCATGCAGCTCTGCCGAACGATGACTGGGCACATGTGTGTTCTCTCAGCTGCAATACACTGATACAGTGAAAGTCAGATGGTGTCATGGGCCCTCTGTTAGTGTCACCAGTGTCTGGGACTGCAAATGTTGGTACCGCACTTGTGGTCTTACATCTCCCTTTTCTTCCCCAAGCAACACTGCTGCCAGCTTATATTCAGGTGAGCACTTCTCACTTGACATTTGAAAAGGAAAAAGCTAAACCTTTCCAATTAACATCTAAAATGGTTCTTCTAAATTTTGAAATTAGCAAGTGCAACAGTTCTAGTTTGAAGAAACATTCTGCAACTTTTATAAAACATGCAAGTTTGGACCGTTACTTCTGTCTCAAGAACATCCAACAGTGAACAAATCATATTCATAGAATTTTGAAGTGTTCTTGTTCTAGAACATTAGTATTTAAGAAAAATTTATTCTTTCCAAAGAGAAAAAAAAAACTTGTTTTAAACCTTACATTATACTCAATACCTTAGTACCTCCATCATAAACACATCTGACTTAACTAGCAATCAGTCTGGAGTGAAACTAAACAGGTTCTTTTGGTCCAGATCATCAGTCTGTAGGAAGAGGGCTCGCATGTATTAACAATCACCACCTGCTGAGCATCAGAAATGTTACAGCCAGGAAAACAGTATTTGTCACTTTTTTCCTGGTGCAAAATTCCAATTTCACCCACAGATCAGTTAGGAGTCTTATCTATGGAGGAGGGGAAAACCCCATGTTGTTTGCTGTAGGTCTTGAGCTTAGGAGGGACACTTATTCCTCACACAGGAAACATGTTCTGCCTTTAGCAATTTCAGCATCAGTTTAACTGGACTTGAAAGTGGCAGACTAAAGCATACAAATTTTCAGTGTGTTAACACAGCTGGATGACCCAACGCTAATTTTCTCTTAAGTACTTGGTATTTGTTTAGATGGTACTTTAGAACCAATAAAAACTTATGCCTTTATTAAAAAAGATAAAACAAAAGCATAAAAGACTATTTATAAACCTTTAAGAGTCCCACAGAATAAGCAGTACTCTTCCACTTCCAGTTCCTAACAGCACACAAGTGCGATACGGCTTTTCTCAGGGGTACTTTACCATTTTGTTACTGCCTCCCACAGAACACTGCAAACATTAACACAAAATGTAATGATTGCTAATTCCTTTTTGGACTGGCTTTTTCAATTAAAAAAATGAGTTTGCTTCTCTGAGCTCTGTGCTTGGTATGGTTAAATAAATCAAGTTAAAATGACAAGGGAACTTGATCCTATAGCAAAGAAGCAACACCCAAGTATAAAAGCCTTTTATATGCTGTTGGCATTGCCTTGCTCCAAAGCACAGCCTGTAGAAGGAATCCTCAGTCATGAAAGACTTGGAGAGCTATGATCAGGGAGTAGACTGGTTAATAGGAAGAGGGGAGAAGACAAAATTCCAATCTTCCCCATCACCCGATGTCTGAACTTCAGTCCCACTTCAGAGTCACTGGCCATGCTCTGTGTTGATTTACCTTTCTCCCCCTTCCCTCTTTTTTTACCCCCAAGCTCTCTCTCTCTTTTTTTTTTTCCCTTTTTCCTTTTTTCTTTCTTTCTGTACCTTGGAGACCTGCTATGCAAGTGACTTCTGCAGTGCCTAAGGTGTGAAGTTTGCCCATGGGGAAGTAGGAGTCTCTGCAATCTACCCCCACCACTGCAGCATAGCAGAAATGCATAGTTCCCACTCTGGACCTTGTGCATCCAAGTAGGGCACTTCAGGATTTGGCCCTTTGGTAGCAGTATATAATTCAGTGTTGCATAAATGCACATTAAGAATCTTAAGGCATCTGTCTTAACTTCCCTGCTCTGCAATAGTGCTTACAAGAATCCATTGTACTGTGCAGAAACTTGAATTTCTTGTCTCTTTCTAAAATGTTCATGTTCCATTTTCTACTGATCGACTTCTTCCAAATAAAATTAAGTAATATTCAAGCACAAAATATGTTGCAGAAACCTAATGAAACAAACAAAAAAATAATTAGTGGGATTATACCATTAGCTCTGACAAAAACCCCCCAGATCATAATGCTTTACAAGAACACAGCGAGGTAACCTGTAACTTACAGACTCCTGATTCAGAACAGCAGTTAAGGTAACGTCAATTCATAATTAGCCTTCTGGGAGGTGTAGGGGTTTTTGTTTCGTTTTTGTTTTAAACCGCTTATGTTTTAGAAGATTACCTGCAATAAGCACGTCAATCCATCACCACTGACCTGTGGCTGAAGACTATTGGATCCCTCACTGGCAAGAACTGCTTGTTCATTTTGAATTAAAATTACAGAGGTGGGGACACAAATGGTATTTGCCTGAGCGAGGCTGGGGGACTGTTGGCAGGGGGACTGGCCTTCTGCAGATCATGCTCTTTCCTCTAGAGCATCTGGGGATTGTGCTTGTCAGCCATGACCTTGCTTCTGCTGCATGTTACAGGCATAAAATTGAGAAGCATCACTGTAAGTCCATTACAAAGTACACAAAAGCACAGGTTGGATCTCACAGCTATTGCACAGCTGCTTACAGCTGCAGGGGGACTGGAATTAACCACCTTGGCCTAAAGAAACCATGACCAAATCCAGCTGAGCTCAGACTGACTGAACCATTGTGCTACCCAGTTAACCATCATTTGAGGTAACAAACACTACAGTGCTTTTACATTGAGTGCAATAATGCACTATTTATTTATACCACTCTTAAAACTACAGCAGTCACGGCAAGTGTGACACAAAGTCCCCAATCTTCCTTTACTAAATTTGACCTGAACTTACGAAGAGAGGGATGATAGGAAGGAAATGCAAACTATTACCAGTTAACCGTCTAGCTTAAGCCAGTTACTTATGCTCCCTCTCTAGGTCAGTGGAAAGAAAGATTAAGACCTTTCTATAATACCTTATCAAAGGCTACTGGGATGATGCTCTCAGAAGATATCTATTCCTTTCTATTAAGGATAGAAGAGCCTTAGTAACCTGTTCGGGTCGGATTAGTTTTTATATAGCTAGAGCCTGAAAGGTGTCTACTGCTTGGGACACTCATTTGCACATTTAGGTAAAGACTTAAGAAAAGTTGCAAAGTGAAGAATCATCACTTGTGTGTTCTCATGATTGAGTAGGTTTTTTTCAGAAGTACCACTAACTAGTCAAATTTTGGTTTTGTATGAGTTTACGCTGCGCAGTCTGACCAGTATCAGTTCAAACATCACACCACCCCCCACAAAGAACTTTGACACAGATTTTTTATTCCCCTTGCAAACAAACCACACACACAAAACCCCACCAAAACAATGATTCCAGTTCAGATTTTTTTTTTTTGGGGGGGGGGGGGGGGGGGGAAGGGGAGTAATCCCAAAATTACTGGGCTCACAACACTCAAATATTGTCTTTTCTTTGCAAATACAGTGGGAATTCCTTGCAAGTTTTGTCTCTTTTTTTAAAGGGGAAACAAAAGTAAAAAACCCAAAACAATGTAAGGGGGGAGGGGGGGAGCAAATGACTCATCCCTCAGCATCTACACTTGCTAACTGTCCACATACTATTTGTTTCTCTTCCAGAGAGAAAATTTTAGTGGGAGCTTTTAAGATCACTGCAATACAAAGCCAAATAAGAGAAGTCGAATTTAGGCACTGAAAATACACCAAGGGAAGTTTTCATATATGCAGCAGCAGCACTCAACTGCACTTCCTGAATGCAAAGTGTGCACTGAGCTCTTACATAAAACATTACTGTCGATTCCAAGCCTGCAGACACCTATACTGCCCTATTGACCTCCCTTCCTTGTGCGCACACAGCTGCTTAAAGAGCAGAGCACGGCCCACCAATATACGATTATGAAAGAGACAGTTCAGGAGCTGTGCCTTAAGAACAGCACTTCCTCAAGACAGCACTGCATCTTGCAATTGCCTGTTTAGCAGATTAGATTCTTCTCCCTGCTCAGGTAACAAATCCAGCACTACCCGCTTCAATCTAAATTACAGGATTAGTCTGACTCATCTCAGATCCAGCCCGCCTGTTTCCTGTGCTACAGCATTACTCCCATTCTTGTCTTCTGGACAGCCTCTGAGTTTTATTTAGACTTTCCTATTACTCATCCAACATCAGAGGACTCCTCTGCATTCCGTGACTACTGACTTTTGACTTCAAGATGTCTCTTTTAGCTTACTCATGCACATACAGAAATGACAGTGAATTATGTTAGTCTTACCTGTTTTCTCATTGAGATGGTTGGTTAGTAATAAGCTGAGATCAGCTTTCCAATGAAACTATAATATGCTTTTTTGCACCTAAAAGGTGAGAGAATCTCAATTATGTGTTTTTGCAGATTTGCACAAAATACAGCAAAGGTGTCAAACCAGAAAGCAAGTTTATCTTATTGCACCTATTTTAGAAAAATATTTCCCTCCCCCAATCAAATGTCAAAAGATACAAAAATCTCAGAATAAGAAGTAAGAAAGCATGAAACCTCAGTGTAATAACTCAGCTTAGGGCTGAGCATGAGACACAAATTTAGCCTTAACATCCATGCTGATTTGATTTTTATGGAACAAGTTTTCTACTTGACTCCAAACAATTCTGAAGGATTTTTTAGGCTTAAAAAAAAAAGATGATGGCAAAACACACCATAAACAAACCCACAGAATTATCAGAAGTGTTAGGCTGTGAGCTACCTGGTTTAACATTTTCCTCTTCAGGGCCACCTTCCACCCACTGACTGTCACTGGTTAGCAGTCGATTTTGCGATTCACTGAGTGGTCGAGTGGGAAAGGACTGATTAGCTCCAGAGCTGAAAGGTAAGCAAAGTCAATAGATTGTATAATCTCAGTACCTGCTTATTTCAGATGTTTCTAGAGTAGTGAATTTACTTAAGAGCAAAGCAAACAAAAGCCCCCAAACCCTACACTGCCAACTAAAAATGGCCCCCCGACCCTAACCTATATTCTCCTGCAGGCTTATTCCAGCCACCAGTCTAAACCTTCACCCAACACAGGTGACTTGGTTCTAATGGGAAAAAAAAGAAAGCACAAATTGATAGACAAGAAATGGCATACTGACTGACAACAATGCTACTGCCACACGGTTAAAGAGAAAACCTAAACAGCACCATCTGGATGAACAAGCTAATGCCATTCTATTCCACCAGTAAAAGCTAGGGCCTCCTGCTGAGCATCTCCCTAGTGCAAAAGGATACTCTGTTGTTTGCACAAGGGTCCTGCACTTCTGCAAATTCCACAGGTCACACTGCACTGGAAGCAATTTCTTTTCATTCTTGACTTTGAGCCCCCCTAATGCCTAACAACTCAGGTAACTGATCTTGACGAAAACCTTTAGCTACAAATTCACCAAACTAAACAGAAGACTTCAAAACTAGCAGGTGTAAATGTCCCCAGAAGCTTCACATACTCCCGTGTCTTTGAATCTAAAGCAGGCTTCCTGCAAATACACCAAAGATACAGCACATGCAAATCTGGAGGGATTAAAAGTAAGGAGCTAAAATCTCTCCAGTGCTAAAAATCAGCAATAGCCACAGTGATCTACTACTATTGCAAACTGTGTCTCAGTATCCCTCATTTATCATGCTGGAAGAGGTAAAATGTAGTTAATATATACACCTTGCCTTCCTCATTCAAAAAAATACATTGAACTTTTTTCCATGGACGACTCTTCAATCTTCCCAGGACTTCTTTTGATTGTTGTTAAGAGCCAGTAAAGTCTCTACTTTCTGTACTACTGTCTCCTTAGAGCCATACCCTCTGTTATAGGTCAAAACCAAGAAACAGCCTTTATGCATGAAGCAGCACCAGTTTTTTATTCTTGATCCATCCTATCCTTCACTCTGAAGACTTACAAACTCGATTTGAACATGGCAAGAAGTATAAAAAAAAATAATTTCTCCAGGAGAAACAGAATAGTACAAAATCAGTATCTTACATGCTGTAGTTACCTTTTGACAGGTTCATTTTGGCTTGAGACAGTAAGCTGCTCTGGATCCATAATCACCAAGCGAGTTGGAAAGTTACACCCGTCACCCAAACTAAACCAGAAAAAAAGATTCAAATCACTGTTTGTAGCTGACAAACTGAACTTGTACCCATGCAAAAGGCAAATGCTGCAGGCTTGAATCAAGTACTTGAGTGCAGTGTTGAACTCCAGACTTTGGCAAAGCTGTTCTACCACTAAGCCGGATGATCAGTTAATTAAATCTTGGAGCTCAAATGGTTCCTACTCTCTCACTCAGTATGGATTGCTGAGCACAGCACCACTCTCTGCATTTCAGAAACATTGTGTACAGTGTAGACTGTAGCCCTAATCTTCCCTGAAACCACCGTGCACACCTAGTCAGACTACCTGGTATTTACAGCCCCAGAAATTGTAGCATAAGTGATGCTCTGTAGCCACGCTTTCCCCTCTGCCCATCATGTTTGGGTTAGCTCAGCCTTCTTTTAGAGCAAGTTTAATCAGGATAAAAAGCAGTGGCAAAACACTGATCCATCTACAATATGGCTTCTGTCTTTAATCACATGAAAAGTCATGGTAGTTGCTGAGGCAACTGAAGATCCAGTTATTTCCTCAGCTGTTTGCTACCAGACCTCAGCTCCACACCCCGGTTCACCATTTTAAACTGATACAGAACCCTCCAAAGGCAGTATTGAAATGGCTCCTGTTTTGTTCTGCTGACTTTTGGGAGTGGTGGCAGTGGGCAGCAGGTCAGTCTTGCTTCATCAAGCTTCTCTGATACTTGTCTGCAACTTCCCAACACTGACTCAGCTGAAGTTTTAAAACCAGTACTTTGCACCATAGCACAGTTTTTCCCCACCACTGCTTGTTTCTATGTCCTTTCTCAAGCAGCTTTTAATACTGAAACACTCATCTACAGCAAAAGGAATGCTGTCAAGTGGTTTCAGGGGCAAGAGGGAGTGTTTCTAAACTGCTGTTGTTCAGTGCAGCTGAAGTTCAAGAATCTGGATCTCAAAGTTGCTTTATTTCTGCTCTATAATCAGACTACCACCAGAAGGACTACTACAGGGCAAATTTTGGAATACACTTCTCAGAGCTTTCCAAGCTTCCTTGTTTAGAAGGCCCTTGAACCCTTGTGTAGAGTTTGTTCAGTTCTTTCCTGCACTTTTTGCCTACACCAATATTCACTGTGCAGGTTTTAGAAGTTGGCTTTTCAGTTGTGCTCTGTATTTTAGGAGAAGAGGAAGCAAGATGAAGAAGTCATGGAAAAAATTTATGCCCCAATTCGTTCTGATGCAGACTGAATACCTGGTGAAGATCGGGAGTAGCCAATACTTCTTTTCATCTCCAAAAACCTCCCTCAGGTTTTTGCTGCATCCCAGAGAAAAGCCATTTTTATCAGGGCCATTTCGAAACGTGGGTGCACGGAACGTTTCTGGAAGAGACACACACGTGATAGCTCCAAAGTGCTGAGCAGTCAGGGAAGAAACACAAACCAACTCTAACTTGTCTACTGTGAAAACAGTGGAGAGCAGCTGAGGCAATCTCGGTGTGCATTTTGGGAAAAAAGTCACCCCAAGTAATCTGAGAGCATTAAAAAGACACTAAAGGTTAATGACAAAAATTGAAATGAAAGAAAGCTATTGTAAACAGAACAGTCATCTTTCTCTCTTTACATTTAACGTAAGGCCTAAGACAGAGCTAAGTGCTATAAGCATACAAGGTACCACACCCCTTATTCATTGATGGCTCACTGTTTAGCCTGTGAAGCCTTCTTTGAGCAGGTGGCTTCCTTTTCTAGAAGCAATTTACCATAAGCACTACTGGACCTAAATCCACACAGGATAGATTTTTCAATTCCTGCCAAGGTCTGAAGTTGAGTTCAGAGTATCCCATGGTGTCAGAGAGAAGTGAGATCTATCACATTGGAAACACGGACACACCACAAACTACAGCCAACCACCACTGTTTTTCTGGTTAGTCTGATTACACCCTTGGCCAACAACTGAGCATACTCTTAGCTTTCCCCATACCAACACCTTGCCTTTTTACAAACATTATCCAGAAAGCAAATAAAGTACTGCCTGTTCTGCCAATTATGAACACTGACTTTTGGGTGAGGAACATGCTAAAATCTTCTTCAAAGCTAAAAAACAGGCCATGAATGTAGATATATTAACTTGTCTTAACATATCTTAACTGCAAATATGTTGAAAAGACTCAAACACCTCTCCTGTCAATCAATTAAAATAAATAAAAATCCATTTCTTCCACCAAAATATTGTAGTAAAAAAATATTTCCCTTTCAATCAACACACCTTTTTTGAGGATAGATATTTAACTTCCACTGAAAGGTGTAAGGTCTTGACTTACTCAGCTGTGGAAATACCCACCAGTCCCTGTCCTCCCAACCCTGCAAAAAAACCCCACTTTCAAAAATGCTTTAGCAAGAACATCAGATATTCTAACTGAAGCACTTAAATCGCTTGTGCTGGTCAATGCACTTCAGAACATTTTGAGCACAGAAATTATGAGAATCTTTTTTACTATTTAGGAAACATGAATCAGTGTTTCCATTTTTATTGCACTGCTAACTTCCTAATGGTGAGATCCATTTTATTTCACAGGATTTAAGAGTACTCTTTTGGATCTAGTTCAAAATGTAGTATGTTCACATAAAGCAGAGCCTTCACCTTGGTTGGGGCCATGCAGCTCCTCAAAGTATTAGAACAGGGGTAGTGGCAAGCAGCAACTGTTAAATACTTGACACTACATAAAAACACAACAAAAATGCACAGTGCCTCAGAGATCTCAAAAATACTAACACAAGAAATTAACATTCATCATGAACCCACATGCTTGGCTCCAGCAGAGGACCCTGACATACACTTTGTTTTCCTGTATGTTTCACCTTTAACTGCTTTCACCAAGTACACTGGTTATCACACAGTATTTAACAAATGCTGGTTGTCTGTGGTGGCACATCCCGCAGGCTTTACATGCGCAGCAACTGGTTAGTTTTCTGGACAAGGAACAGTTCATGTTCCAGTTAAACTGACCTATGGTTGATCTGTTTTTGGCAACTAGCCAGCAGTGGTAGCTGAAGAGTGACAGTATGCTGATGAAGAACATGGCTGCCACAAAGAAAAGGAATAGCACGTGGAATTTTGCGTGTGTATTCTGGGGAGAAAGAGAGAGATATTAATACATTAACACTTCTGAGCAACTAATGCGGTATTATCGCTAAACATTTCCAGCCACACCCATTCTGCTACAGGCCTTTCACCTCCCTTTTCACAAAGAAAGAAAAAGCACAAGCCCAGCTTTCCTTCCATGTCACCTTAAACTGGTGTGTACCAGCATTTAAAGCTGATGGATACCTCCTCCACCTGAGGTCAGTGGCTTAAGTGCGTGTGTTCACCTGTTTGATAGCACTGTGTATAATCAAAGGCTTGTTTTTAAATGCATGGCAGGAAACAAGAAAAAGTTTCCTATACTAAAAAATGTTAACTGTGCAGGCACAGCCAAAGAAATACCAGGAAAAACATGTCCAAAACCACTTTCTTTGAATAAACAAAACCCAACAAACCCCCCAAAATCCTAAAAACCTCCAAGCCCTGAGTAAGGTGCTAATATCGAACCTGCTTCTGAACCTGTGTAAGGAATGTAAAAGGGAAATGGCTGTCACACTGACTAAACAACTCCCAGACAAGACCTGGGACAGATCTTCAAATTTTGATGATCTCTAAGGTTCAGGCAACAACCTGCATGTACCTAGCAAAACAAATTTGCCACATCTGACCAGGCAGAAATGATTCACCAGAAGATCTAAATGAGAAAATTATCCCAGTACAGCCACCACATAAAAAAAATAACCTCCCACCTCTATTAGAGAGTCAATTCCACCCCAACTATTTTTAGGCTTGCACTTTCAAGAGGCCATTGGGATTTGTAACAATACTATTCCAGTTCGATATCCTCAAAATCACAGTACTTTTAAGTAGTTGACCTTTAAACAGGACTATGAAAGCAGAGAGGCTATTTTTACGCAGCTGTTCAGTTAGCATTATTGCCATTACTTTTTCCATTAGCTCATTCAGTACACCCACTTATCTAAGGCTGGCATTTTTTTTTTTAGACTAAACCACATTTCAATTAAGATCAAGTGCACATAGGTACATCTATATCCCTGTACACTGCCTATATTCATAGGCAACAGATTATGAGTTTCCTTCCTTCTGTGATGGTGTAAATAGCTACCACGAACGACTGGATTAGAGAAATTATAGTAGAACAATATTTAAATGTAATTACAGCAATATTGGATTTTACCTTTGGACAATTCTCTGCAGCTTTCCTGTGGCAAAGCTTTGCGCAAACAAAGACAATTTATTAAACACTAGCATTATGTTAAGACCAAGTGTTTGAAAACAGCACAGGCTTTGTTAAGAAAGAAATGGTTGGTGTGCACATGTGCTCTTGGATGTGCCGAGTTCCAATGCCCATCAGCAGCCTTAGCCCCCGATCTCCAAGAGAATGAAGAAGAGAGTATGTAAGAGCATACTATTAACTTCCAAGGCATGAAATTTTCTCCCAAAGTACAGAACTATTGCTACTCAGGTTGTGATGGGATCATTTTTGAGTGGTTCCTCAGCTTCAACAGCATGACTACACCAGGTATATTCTTTGTGAGTTGTTTCCATCACATGTAAGGTTTATGTGAACATTCTCTATGATGTAACCATTCATAAAGGTCTGAAAAGCTCAAATACTCCAGAGGCATAAAGCAATGGTTTATAAATTACAAAATCTTTCTGACTTCTGAATATATTACTGTTAGATGGAACTTGGAGAAGATTTTTTTTTTAATTATGCACAATGAATTTGCATGATCCCCAAGGAACATTTACCTCTTCTGACTACCCAGTTTCATCCACTGGTTTTAAGTTTTTGAATGCTAGCTGAAGCGAAGCATCTTTCAAAAAAAGGCCAATTCCTTCCTGGAGAGAAGCATGCAGGCTTTGACTGCATATAACTGTTTAGTCACAGTTGGGTTTGAGCAGCAGGCCACATGCCACAGCATGTGAAAAGAGAATGAAGCTTCAGACCTGAGTTACTTAAAATTATTATGCTCAGTGGCAGCACAGAAGCAGACTTGCAGGTGAGAGAGCTGCAGAGTTTAGGAAGGGATGCAATTTGCACAATAAAATTTGTGCACATGTAAGAGACTGAAGCCCGTCACTATTCTAGAGTCCCATATAAACTCCCTTGCAAGCACAGAGTCCCTTGAGCATAGATCAGGTCACAAAAGCCCCAAACAAAACCACCAACAAAAAAAGTGCTGTCAAAGCTTGACTCATTACTCATCTTTTAGTAGCAAGGTCTAGTTTAAATTTAGAAAATAACTCAGCAGATCCAATGTATGGCCGTATGTATATATGCAAGAGGAATGAGCTCTAACTAAGGGTATAGCATGTATCTTTTCTTTTTTTCTTCTCCTGTGGAATGATTGTTAATACAACCAAAGTTTTGCAGAAGCATGTATCCTCTACCTGCAGCGCATCACATCCTTGAATTAGCTATGCTCAGGATTGCCAGAATAATTTAGAGGACAACAAGACACTGAAAACAGCTGGAAAACATACAGGTTTCAAGGGGGAGGGAGTACAGCAAGAATGAAGTGCAGTGCAGTACCACCATGCACTGTGTAAACAAGGCATCAAGGACTGGGCGTTCAGCCAGTGCTGGTGTTTGTGTCAAACACATTTGGTGAAACTGAGGTTTTATCAACTGAGGTTTTATCTGCTCATCTTTAACAACTTCCTAGGTACAAAATTTTTTTTCACAAGAAAAGTAGTTATGAGTATAAAGAAAGAAGTCTTTCATATTCCCTTGATCCACAGAAGATTTTAACATTCAACATCAACACGTGAGACTGTCAAACATTTACAGCCACTGTGGTTGTTCCAGCACTGTATGAACAGCATCAAGATCTTTCTTCAGCAGTTCTGCGTAGAGCATGAAAGACGCTACGTAGTCTTGCATGTCCAAGTGGGAAACACAGAGATTTCAAACTTCAAGGTAGGTAGGTAGGTAGGTGTGCACACCTCACAAGGGATGCAAGTATCTGCATACATGTGTTTGTGTCTTTATGCAAGCATTACCAACAGAGCAAAACAACAGATTGCTAAAATTTGTGTAGTTAGCACATACACCTTCACCACCTCATTACTACAAGTTCTGAACTGATCAAGGTTACACTACCCAAGAAGCATTTCCCTCTTCCAACACTGAATATATACAATAGTTTATCGTACACCTTCTCTGAAAAACATCTATAAAGAAACAAAAACCAGAAACCCTACCTTCTGAAGGTATGCTATTAACATTTCTCATAGTCAGTTTTTGAGGAGCAGAAAACAACATCTTCAGAGCCTCAACAGAAACTGTCAAAACAGTAATCTGATGCTGCAGCAGACAAAGCTGAGCATTAGCTATATAATGAAGCAGTCTACAGGCAGCACATGGCAGCAGTACATCTGGTGACAGATGTATAGAGAAGCTTCTACGACTCTATTCTGCAGGCAACAGCACTTGCTTAAAAGCTTACATACTAGAGACATACTAAATTGTGCAAGCACACATAATTATGGTGCTGCCACCTCTCTCTGGAAGTCTACTTTAATCAGGCTATTTAAGATCAGAGGAATTTTAGCTTTGGAAACAAGTGATTTAATATAAGTGAGTCAGAGACCTACTCTAATGATAAGATCATGACATCACCAGATTCTGTCTTGGAAAGAACCGGAAACAAAAGCAACAAGTTCAAGCACACAACTACACTGTCTATTGTCATACTTCAGAAGGAGCCCATTCTTGCAGGAAGCATTTTAAACAACTAAATAATTACAAAAAACCCTACCAACCAAAAACCCTCTTAAGCTTACTTCCTCTGCTCAAGGGTCCACTTCAATATTGTGTCCGATGGGCTTTGGAAGAGGCTTGCTGTAAATGTTGGTATTAAATGTTCCTTGTGGTCAGATGTCCTGCAGACTTCTGTTGCACTAACACTCATGAAGTGAGGTGACAAAGCAAATTCATTTTCTTTGCTCAAGCACTGACTGGCAGGTATGTAAGAGCGCACCTACAATTTCACTGGAAATTGCATACAAAGCACTGGAAAGCAGCCAGGCAGATGTCTGGGAGTGGCACATTCAGAAATTAAAAAACATTAACTATTTACAGTCAAGCAAGACTGAACAGCAGAATCAGATCATTTAATATGAAATATCTGTCAGCCCACAGCTATGACTGAAATACATGTATGGTTTTCATCTCACGTAATACCAGCAGCTCAATTCTCCCACAGTTCCTTGGTCTCCAGTGACAGGCTGTGATACAGAACTGACAGACTAAGACAACAAGCTAGTTTGGCAGAGCAGACCACGGGCTTAGATGAAAACAAACAGACATACTTTTTGCACCACTTCTCTTACCTGCCTAATGCCAACTGTCTCAAAGTACAGCTATTCTGAATATATGATCGAGCTTCTCTCTTACCCTGACATGGCAACATCTTTTTGCTCCAATAAAGACAATTTCTGCAGCTGCACACAACGTCTGCTTTTACCAGCTATTGACAGCAACTAGCATCAAAGAAATATGTACAGTTATTTACATATAAAGATGTGATGGAAAGCCTTCCACTCACAGTGATTTTTCTCAAGCTAGTTAATGGAAGCCAAATTAAGGGAATTTTGATGCTAGTTCTTTGGCCTAAAGACAGGAAGGCACAGTACAAAGTGTTGGAGATGAAAGGGAGCACCACCAGAAGACGCTCTGTTCAGCCTAGAATATAACTGGAACAGAACTGATAGGAGAAATCTAAGATTGATGTACAAGGATGCTTGCCCTTCACGTAAACGTTATTACATCTAGTAAGATGGATGTATGCATATCAATCGTTTGACAACTGACAATAGCTGCAAGGAAGGTGTATATCATTAACACTGTACATATCTCAGCATTCTACTCATATCAGATTGAGAAAAGCCACCAATATGAAGTTCAGACAGTTCTTGTGTTGGAATTCCAATACAGAGCTGAGTCAGTTCCTAAGAAATTCATCTGCCTTATCTGGTAGCAGATTATCCACAAACAAGTCTAGGAAGATACAAAATAGTTCTTTGTATTCCACATTTGTCAGTATTTTTATATATAAGTGTGTGTGTATATACACACACACATATACATGTAATTGTATGATACAGCCAGTTCTTTCTATATTTACACATCCAATAGTTTCAAGAAACCCTGAGCTGTCCCACTCTATTTTGATGGAGAAGAGAAACTGCAGTGTCCTCATCACAACTTCTTCCCCCAATTACTTATCCTGGGCAGTGCAATACATTTCATTAATATTCGGAAGGTTTTTCTGCTTCAGTCACTTTGATTGATGCTGTTAATGGTAATGAACTATGGAACAGAGTAAACGGTGAGTGACAACATGCTGATGCAGCCTCTAGTAACACATGCAAGATAAAACAAATCAACAACAACAACCACCAAAAAAGACTTAGAACTTACTGTCCAAAACTTGATGAAGTACTGCAAGACTGTAGCGGCAACAAACAGACAGTACAGTAAGGAATACATTAAAAACAGGAGGAAGAATTTGTAGTTAGAAAATCCCACGCAATTATTCACCCTAGGAGGGGAAAGAGAAAGAGGTTACTATGATATACAACAGAGTAAAATAAAATACAATAAAACCCAATACATGCAGCTTTTGCAGAGCATAACGTGCACAATGTCAGTGCTATGCCCAAAACAGTCTGGCACCAGTGTTTTGGAAGCATTTAAAGCCACTACTTTGAATGAAGTCTCTTTCCTTGGGCCAAATCTAGGTCCCTCACATAAATTTTGCCCAGTTCTACAGGACAGGACACAGGCTGTCAAAGTGTGCGACACATACAGTCTGTATAGGAAGCGCCTCACACACTATCAACTGGAGGTAACGGGAGCCCCTCCATCAATTTCAGTGGCTGTTGCTTCAGTTGCAAAACCACCTTCAAGTCACCTACCAATAGCAGTGGCCCCAGGTTTTTTACTGCCTGAACTCCAGAAGAGTAACTGAGTGGCTCTCATGTATGTTCTAGAATCCAGCACTGATTTTCACAGCACAGCAGGCATCTCCTCACCTGGTAACAATACCAGGCTAAACAAAAGAAAGAAATGCCCTTTGGTGTAGGCCTCTTTAATGCCAGGCTTTCTCTATATAAGGTGAAACTGTAATTTGGACTACCTGGCCTACAACTGGATGTGGCATCACACATTAGGAGCAAGCTTTATTTTCACATATTAAAGCTTACAGAAGTGAAAAAAATCAAGGTTTACTTCAAAGTTGCATTTTTTAGGCAGCATCAGTTCACTGGTACACTGATCTTTCGGGTTTATTTTTATAAACTTACCATGGACAGTGGTGGTCCATTTTTAGTACACATCTGAAAGAGATAATTTCCAGCAAGTTAAAGCAAAAATACATTTTCCAAGACACATACTTTTAGCTTCTGCAGGTTTAAGGGTTGCTTTTTATGTTTTTCCCTAAAAGTATTTTGCTTCACTGCATCTTTTTAAAGTCCTTCCCAATCATGCCAATTCTCTGTATAGCAGCCATCCTTTCACCCAAGAGGACCAAAGAGTTACAAACAGTGGCTTAAATTAACATGGGGGACATTACTGAGCAACACTATGTAATACTTTGTTAAGCCACATCAGTTTTATGTGCACATTGAGAGAAAACAAATCCAAAGGACTCAAGAGTTGCGTAGATAAGGCATGTTAGCCTGGCATTCACTTCAACTAAGACCACTGTAGAGCTGTTTTTGCTACCTTTTTTTTGTTTGTTTACTGTTTGCTTGTTTGCTTTTTCAAAGCTAATTGAGGAAAAGAGCAGCACAGCAGGTAGTATAAATACCCCACGTACTGTTTTCATAGTTTTAATACAAAGACAGATATGAGACGTTTCAGACGCACATTCCCTAATAAATTTGATTTTAGCCAAAAGATTCTCCAGTTGTGTTAGATTCTTCAGTTAACTGGATTTCCTCAGGCTCAGCCTACTGAAGCCTCACTCAGCTTCAGTCTTCAGTGCCTTTACAGACTTCTCTGATGATTCAGAACAAGGGTAGGGAATAGCAGTGATGTCTTTGAAATGGTTAAGCCATGTAATTGCACTGTCAATCTTAGAGATAAAGATTTTTAGCATTCTTAGTAGCACTCACATGTTCCAAGGCTGCAAAAGAAAGATACAAAAAAAGAGTTCTATAATAAGTATTTGCTGGTATTACAGACCTGCTTCTCCTTAGTTTCAACTGCTGATTTTCATTTATTTATTAAATATAAGCACTGGCTTGCAAAGCTACCAGCAGGTATAAAAAACCTGAATTGTGTGAGGACTGACACATTGAAGACATGACCATGCTGAAGTGATGATCTCAAGAGGGTGAAAATCCATCATTTCAGATTCAGAAACTTACATGTCACATGCAGAACAGTGGTGGCAACGGTCAGGTTTGATTAGCTGGCATCGATCACAGTATCTGATTGCTGCATTCAAGTAGTAAGGGTCAAGTCATTAGTACTTGCATAATTTTACAAAGGTTTCCCCCTCTGACATGAATTGAATCTTAAAGACCTGCTTGTCCTCCCCTGCCACACACCTTTTCTCACAAGACTACTCACATGTAGTAGGTGAAAGGCCTCCTTACACGTAGTAAGAAATGTAACATATGAAATACTTAAAACAGTTTCATTTATTACTGCTGTATGGAGTCCATTTACTCTTTGGCTTTCTGCCTTGCCATCCTTCATCCTCTGGCACTTCTTTCACCTCTGGGCAGGGTACTTGGGTATCCTCGTGTGAAACTACATTCTTTAAGCAACCCAACTTTCTGCATTAACTTTCTCTCTTCAGCAAACAGTGATCTAGCAAACTCTTCAGTAAATTAGCTCTTCCTCATCTTTCCTGGATATTTTTATACAAGCCTTCAGGCTCTTCTCAATGGAAATAAGACACCAGCACAGGCAGTTTGAAAGGAGGAGGAAACCCAACACCTACAGCTAAGCAGAGCTGCTAAGAGTTGGCAACAGCTTCCCAGACCACTCAAGGAACTTAAGACCAGGATTCCCTTAAAGGGAGGCTTGTATTCAAAAAAAAACCTGGGTGTCCTTAAACTTTGTTTGGAAAGTCACAGCAAACTTTGGTAACAGTTAGTCTGAGTAGTTTACATTTTTGGAAAACTCGACAGTGCTGCTAGTTTTAAGAAAGAGAAGCAGATAGACCTACACACATAACGGCCAGATTTTTAAAGAATATACATATGTATAAGACAGCAGCTTCACATATACAAGTTGGAATAAAAATGCCTATATGTATTAAAGGCAAATACAGAAATAGCCCATAACTAGCTTTGTACTGAATTACAGATGGGAATTTATTCGTTCTTAAATTCTAGCCTTAAATATGATGTTTCTCCTCCTTCTGAACTGGTACAGCTCAGAAAAAAAAAAAAAAGAGGCTTCAAGTGGGATATAAATGATTATAAATTTGACTAAAAACTTTAATTTTCTCTGTTTCTAGCTGCATTAGCTGTATTTCTTTGCTATACTTATTATTACAGCCACAGTTAGAGATAAATATTGTCATCTATCTACTTGCTAGAAGATTATTATTTTTTTTTTAAATTCCAAGTGCTGGCTACATGTTGAGATCCCCAGACGAAGGACTGCAGTTTCTCTTGGGAGGAAAAGAACCCCCAACAAAACAGCCCAAACATACAACAAAACAAGGTCATGGCCTTTGCAATATGTGCTTAATAGATGTTTTTTTTTCTGTCAATCAAATGAATTTCACTGAATTAAGCTAGCAGCTTCAGGAGCACAGAATTATCTTTAGATCTCACCTCTCGATGCTGTTGTTGTATAGATAGGCAAGTCTTTAGCAGCTTTTCTTAAAATCTCCTGCTGGGATTCTGGTCTCTCCTCTTTTTCATACTGTTCTTTATCAGCTTTTGACAAGCAGAACTAGAAGGGAGGAAGAACATGGAATGAAGGGAAAAGATTAATTATTAATTTGTGTTCTAGCCAAGCTCTAAGGAAAACACCCTAAGCATCATAATCTTGTATCCTCCAACAACCACCAACCACTGACCCCAAAAACCCCACAGGAAGAAGAATGCTACAGAAATTACAGGAGATCTTTGAAACTTCATGATGGTTCTGGGCATATTTTAAAAGAAAATAATCCTTCTCTCTGTTCCTTTATCTATGGTGTTTTCCCTTCAATACAAAGGAAGCCAGAGAATCAGTGTAGTTTTAAAAGAAGGCACAATCTTTTCCTTATTTTTCTGGTGAGTGTAAATTTAAGTGATCTGTGAACAAAAGGAAGGTGCAACAGTCCTTTGCTACTACAGGGCATTAAAGTTTTCTTATCCCACTTCCTCTCTGACTTGAAGAAAGGTACAAGCCAGAGGGGGAAGAGAGAAGGGGGGGGGGGGGGGCAGCATTATGGATTCAGCACAGAAGTTGAAAGTTTAACTGGAATTTTTACTTGGGAGTAGTCAGCAATAGCCTAAAAATCCATGTGCAGTATCAAAAGTAACTTCAGCAAAGCTTGTGTACAGTTTCAGAGAGAATTACAAGTCCAAGTAAAGCATGGAAAGCATTCCTGTTGAAGCCTCATGGAAATGTAAAGCTTTGCCAGAAGAACCTGAAGAGCTTTTCCTCACTTATGAAATGCTTGGTATCCACTGAAATGATGAGCTTTCCCATTAAGCACCATGAACCCCAGTGTGCTGACAAGCCCCTGCAGAGTAGGGGCTGTGCTCACTATTTCCTTTGGTATTTTTCTGTTCCAAAGCACTTTTAAGCTGTGAGCTTCCCTCATGGACTACAAGAGCCCTTTTTATAAGCACACATAGACAAAGTATTCATGGTCGTGAGTGGAAAACGCTGCGTGTGCAACTGGAACAAAAATTGGCTTAGGGTGGTTTAATATGCCCATATTTTCCTACCAAGAACACATATATGATTAGCTTACATTTTACTCTCAACCTGTACTTTTTCCTCTTTTGGATTACAGACAGTTGGCAAGCAACAATGAAGAGACTCCGCTTACAGAAAGGGGAAGCAGTAAGACATTGCTGCAATTTCTCTGTGTTATTTCCTAACCCAGAATGCAAATAAGCTGCTTCCTATCTCACAGAATCTAGTTAAGTCTCCTGTTACAGACAGTACCTCCCCAGTTATTGAGCCTACTCACCACTCAAGGGTGAAACATGAAATGTAATCCCATTTTAAATAATCAGAAACTATGATCAATCTGTGCGAAGGGTGAAATTAAAGTTTAAGGTTTCAGCCATCACTGAGTTTGATCTCATTTTTTAATATCCCCCTCTAAGCTTGATATTTACTCAAATATGAAAACTGGAGTTACATCAAAAGTGAAAGACAGATATGAAGGATCACGCCAGCAAACAACCGTGCCATACGCTTTCCTCCCGACTGCCCTTGTGAGTCTGCTAGGTGCCCAGATGCCTGTCTCCAAGATGTGTGGCCAAGCAGAGGTTGAATTCAATGTGAAATACTACTTCTAGGTGACATTTCTACAGCAAACCATTAGTGCACAGAAAAGGAATTAAATCACAAGATTTAAAATGCTTTTTAATTTGTTCAAGTAATGTCATAATATTACTCCAAAAATCCTAGATAGGATTTTGGTTTTCAGAATAGTTGTGGTTCTAATTTCAGAAATTAATAGGGCTGTGAGACCACAGTCTCTTTGGACAATGGCAGGATATGTTCAAAGACATCAAAAGTTGTCTGTTACCACACAGCTAACAGAATTTCCAATGAGGTTCCAGCAGTTCTTATTGAAAACAGAAAGAGTCCCTTTGTTTCCTTCCTCTCTGGATCTTGTATAATGTTCATTGTTTGTTCTTATGACAAATGTACAGGGATTACACTAAAACAACAGCAGCTGCAGAACCTTTTTTTAGTTCAATAGTAAGATCACAGGATGCTATTTGTTTTGCAAGAATGGCTAATTTGAATGACTAAACGTATATACATTACACCCTCATACAATGGGGAGATTCTGAAGTCAGGTTTGTTTTTAAATAAGTCCAGCTTAAATAAACCCACTGGTACATGAACAGAAGGGATTTACCCAGAGAGAGAAAAGTGGTGGTGTGTTTTCTGGTGTGCTTGGTTTTTGTGGGTGCATTTTTTTAAAATCTTTTTTTCTTTTTAAAGCTAGCTGCATTAGAAAATAGTTTTAAATCTGATCTACCCCCACACTTGATACAGGAAATATTAATTATGTGCCATATGCCCAAACCATCCCTTTCACTCAGTGAATATGAAAAGCTTGCCACAGCATTAGTGGAACTACAGGAAAAGCACTGTCAGTAGTAGTTTTCTATTACTGAAGAATCCAAGCAGACAGTAAAAGTTACCAGGCATTAGCTTTATGAAAAGCTCTAGTTCATAGAGCTTTACAAAACCTGGAATGACAAGGTTCCAACCACATTTTAATTAGCTAAACTCTTTAACTTTATAGTTTTGCTGCAGAACCATCCCAGATAACGCTGAAACAAACCACCCTGAAGACAAATCCTTTTGAATTTTTCAGTTTAACAATCCAGTACTGCTCTTTCTGCTTTGCTAAACAGCAGGATAGTCTTTAGCTCTTTTTGCTTTATATCCTGTAGCTTTCTAAGACACTGATCTCTAAGCCATAATTAAGCACTGCAGAACAGTGTTTGCTTTTCCTTAGAAGCATGGTTTTAACTCTCTTCAAAAATGTTTGAGGTTGACATTAGCACTGAAAGTCAGTCTTGCCAAAAATAGAATAAAAATTCAGCCCCCACAGAGCAACCAAAACCTCAAACAGTTCAGCCAATTTAAAAGCTTTATAAAACCAAGAAAGGGGAGCATTTTAAATTTGGTGCCAGTATTTAATCCTTACATACACACACCTGAGAGGAGATAAAACACAAAGCAATCCATCTCAGGCTTATTGCAATTAATATTGTTCTTTTTCAAAACAAAATTTCTTACAGTCATCACACATTCTTCTACCATTCTGTAAAAGCTCTACAAGTATTTACTCTTCAGTTGTCAGTAAACCTTAACCCTTAATAGTGATTCAGTCCTCCAGGTTATGGGTATACATTGCATTACCACTTTTTCCTACCCAAATAAAGGTCAGAAGTGCCTAAAATGGAAATACAAGACAGTTGTCACTGTATTTGATTTACCAGTTCTAAAAACTCCAGGTTTCAAGCAAGCTACTTCATAGCAAAGCACTGTACGTAACTGACAAACCTGTGATGGATTAAACACACATTTCATTTAAGGAAATGTCATTACACAAAGTATACAGTATTTTAAGAGTAATTTGATAATTTTCATTAATGATACACTGTCATGCAGTTCTATTTTAGATACTGAGAAGCAAAAGGTGAATCATGCAGTACTGCAAACAAGTTTCATCACTAAAAACAGTTGGGCTATTTATAAAAAAGGCATGACATTTTTCTAATGTTATATTTACCTCGTTAGAGGGGGATGCAGGAGATGTGAAAATTGTCTTCCAATAGGACCACACAAACATGACAAATGACAGATGAAAAACCACAAGGTAGACAACTGCAATAAAATATAAATAAGACTTTGGTGAATATAGCCAAAAAGAACATGAAATAAAATCTCTGATCTTCAGTAAGGGCTAAACTACAACACTGGGTATCACCTGATAAATTAAGCTGTATTAAACCCTGTTCCCTGGGTAGACTTAGCATTCTAGAACTGCTCTCTCAAAAGAAAATAAAAATAAATAAAATCACCAAATGTGATGATTGCTATTCCTCAAGGAAATAATAAGGTTTTGTGTATGAATCTGGAACTGACATTGAAGAGAAAAAACCAGCAACCCCAAACCCCCACAACAAACCAGAACTGAACTTTACCTGTGGCTTGTGAATAACCTTTATAAAGAAGATGCTACAATTCCCATCTAGATTATAGTAAAGTACTTCATAACTGGCCTACAGAATTCAATTTAATTTCTACTTGTAATTGAAACAGCACAGTACTGTGCCATTGTAGAAGACACTGGTCATCAATCACTGTAAAAACACTAAACCAAGGGTTTGGAAAGTACTGCATTTTAAGAGCAGAGCTGTCTGTGAGTTAAAAACTGTCTGGTTATCTTCTTTCAGATCATCTCATGACTATCCTGCTATTATAGTCACAGTGGCAACAAAATGTAGGTGGCTTTAGTATGGAGCTCAATCAATTCATGAATGGGTCTGTGTGATATGGTTGTCTTGAAGGCCAGAGATCCAAATCTTATGGGTCAGGAAGCATCTTCCAGTTGTGTTTCCTCTAACAGTCTGTTCTTACCACTTGTCAAGAGGAAACAGATTGGTCATGCCAAACCAGCAAGTTTTAGAAAAGAAGATATCCCAAATATTTACAGGATCTTCACTTCTATTACCTTCAGCTGCAGGAGGAAGGAAACCTGACCTACTTTCCCATGCATGTAAAGAGAGTCCTTTAAGAAGCCATGTGACACACTTCATGGATGACAGAACAGGCTCAAAACTTCGGGGAACTTCCAAAAGCTTAGAAAACACATGTGCAGAGTCACAGAAGACACGGTCTTAATTCATCATCTTTCAGGATTTTCCTTGCTCGTTGCAGTAAAAAATCCAAGCAAACAGTATCTGAGCTTTCAGGGAATTATGCTTTTTACCTCTGCCTCAGACTCCACCAGCCTTACAGACAGATTTGGAAAATTTTCAGCTGTGGAGCTGACTGAAAATGCAAGAAAGCAAAACCTTTTTCTAAAGCCATCCTGAAATTGTCATCCTGATAGGAAAGAACTTGTGTATCACTGTACTAAGCACTGTGTAATTACAAATTTGTGTTTTATTAAAAACATACTATATGCATTCAAACAGAACGTGGTTGAGCAATTAAACCAGGAGAAAATAGTTTGGAAAAAGCAGAGAAATGACCAGAACACTGCAGTGGAATCAGCTGCACAGATCAGAGCTTTGGAGGAAAAGAGGAGCTGAATAGAAGGAAAGAGGAAATGAGATACAGGGAAGGGCAAGGCACAGCAAAACTAACTTTGACAGTAAACAGTTCCATTCAGTCTGTAAGAATCACTCCTAGAATTCAAATTCTTTTGAAAGATTGTGTGCGAAATACTTCAAACAGCAGAACCTCGAAGTCTAAATGCCCCAAGAACACAGAGTAACAGGCAGCAAGGCTGATGGCAGCAAGGGTACAGATCTGTGCCTGTGCCACCAGTATTTACTAGAAAAAGGTAGCTGTTGAAGGTCTCTTGAGCTGTTGCAATAACCAAGATCTTCCAATGTGCCACCATCTTTAAAAGCCTAGGGCCTGTCCTCAGCAGCCAGACCAGGGCCTGGAAGAGTAAAACTCACAGCTGTGCCAGTGGGCACCACCCTGTCTAGAGGAGAAAAAGCCTGGAATTGGCAGGCCATACCGGCCCCTCACTGAATGAATTCTTGCTTCTTATTCCATTCCTGTGCTGCCATTCCCACCACAATTACATGTATCTGTCCTGCCAGTGCTCCCCAAGAAATGAGAGGGAGGGGGGTTACCATTTGTGAGGGCTTGGCTTTACTTTAGCAGGCCCTCTACCCACAGGGTAGCAGTATCTCCTCTGCAGACTACTCCCTGAAGTACTACATCTGGCATGAATTTCCAGTACAAATATAAACCAGCCTCATTACTATTCAGCTTGTGTTCCTGTAATTATGAGCTAGATGGAAAATGTGTGAAAGAACTCAAACCCCAATATTTGCCAGATTAGCCAGACTCAGAGTCAGAAGGAAGCCCTGGCTAAGCTCAGGGATTTCAGGATTCTTAGTGCCATGCTGTGATCAAGTGAAGCTGTTTCTTCTTTAAAGGCACTGATGCGTATTAAACCGTAATTTATGCCCTCAGGAGAACAATGTCTTAAGACACGATCTTAGCACCCCCCTAAAATATGCTAAGCCATCCTAAGGATTTGCCCTTAACATCTTTAACACTACTTCCAAGACAGAGTCAGATTACAAAAAGGTAATGATATATAACAGAAGTACATTATATCGTTAAGAGAGATTCAGAGTCGACTTAATTCCCCCATCCTAGCAGTTATAAATCTAGACAAGAATATGAAATTACAAAGAAACAATTAGCCTTAATGGGGTGAAGAAACTGCCACTAATTTAATCAAAAATTGCAATTAAGCACTGGAATAAAAGGATTTGAACATAGTACACTGAAAAATGGAGCAAAATACATTTGCCAAGCTGCATGTTATTGATTTACACAGCAATGTTACTGGTACTTGGGCCTTTTGATTCTTCTGGCATTTCCTGGCTACTGAGAGTTAGCTTTCATTTCAAATGAAAAAGAGACTTTGAATCTCATTTTAAGATCAATCTCCACGGTTGATCTTACCTCCATGGTAAAGAAATCCATGCATGTAGGATGCCTGTAGCATGCTCCAGAACTGAAGGTGCAAAAAGCCTACACGTGACAGCTATTATAAGCCTAGCAGGCAGGTTCAAAAGATTCTGTCAGTCTCATAAATTAAACAAGCATGCTTCTTCTCTGGTAGATTTAGGAGCACCTGCTACAGTCAGACAACTACCACATTTGTAGCAAAGCCAGAGATCTGGCAACACCAACATCACTGCTCTGTCAGACTTCTTTAACTAAGGCACAGATCTTGCTTTTCTGGAAGAAACTAGAACTGAATACTGATCCCTATACAGGTGAACAGTAAAGCACAGCAACAATCTGCAGATGTGTGAAGTCTAGGTGAAGCCCAGATGTGCAATATGATGTAAAAATCCAGAGTAAAACACAGCTCTCATCTTGAACAGATTATTCTGAAGGTTTTTCCACTCTTACCTTTTCATTAGAAGACAAGAGGACAGATTCCATAAAAGTTCCTTTCTTTCACAGTGTTTTTATCCCAACAGGAGGTTGGGAAGAAAATTGCTATATTAGCTCCAAATTCTGTGCTCTTCTGCAAAAGCATTTATGAGATGAGACCCTCTGAGGAGTGGTCTCACACTCTGAAGACAATTCTCCATGGAGAGTCAAAACGCCAGTCTATGCTTAACCTACCACTCATGTCCTCTCCATAAACTGAAATGAACTTCCAAAAAAATATCCCATCATTAGTATTTCTTTAAAAAAGGGAGGAAAAAAAAAGAAAAGAGAAAGAAGAAGTTTTTGTTTTAAAAATAGTGTGTTTTGAACTTCTGGAATTGAATCAATCCTTTCATCCTTTTCACTTGTGGCTCTCCTCTGGACTTGCTCCAAGAGGTCCATGTCTCTCCTGTGCTGAGGGCTCCAGAGTTGCACACATTACTCCAGGTAGGGTCTCACCAGTGCAGAGTGTTTTGTTCACCATTGAAAAAGCAGCAGAGCAAGTATGCCAGAATTCTTTTGGTCAGTTTGTATCTCTGTAAGTACTACTCACTGTGGCATATACTTGCCAAAGCCGACATGAAGACTTCAGTCAAGTTTGTCAAAACAAAGCCTTAACCACTTGACCTGGAAATTTAAAATTATAATGTGTAGCCACCTTTGGAACAGCTGTGTTTTGTGCAGCTCTAACCAGTCATAAAGAATGATGTTCTGAGGAGTTTGTTAAGCTGTCTGGAAAATATCAAGCAGTAGAACAACTCCTCCTCAATCAGAAGTCTTCCAGGGCACAGGGTGTGTTCAGGAATAAACAGAACACTGTGGATCTGCTGCAGTTCCTTCTCTTTTCTTTTTCTGTTCTTAGAAGGTACCCATTAAAAAATATTTGTAAACTTAAATCACAGTTGCATTGCACACAGGTCTTGTCATCATCCCAAGCTTGTGATGCTAGAAGCTAAGAGTCAACCTTGTATTTACCTTGTTTCTTAGCACTAATCTACTCACTACACATAGCTTACACATCAAGCAGTATATTTAAATTCTGTATATATTAAAATCCCTGCAATAAAACTATTCATATCTTAAAAAAAAAAAATTACCTTTTTCTGCAGTTGAAGAAATAGTAACTGGAAGAGAAAAAAAAAGATATATGTTAAGTAAATCCATATTGAACCAAAAGTTTGGCTAGAAGTGAAATACATGAAACAGGTGACTTCTTTCAAAATGTAATTTAGATGTTAGTAGATCCTCCTTACCCCTCTCTGGGGTAAAAAAGGAGTTGGTATTCCTCCTGCCAGCCCTTGAGGCTTGGCAAGTCAGTGGAAGAGCTGAAGAGATCCAATTCTCTGCACTCTTCCTTAGCACACTCCTTTTCACAGGCACTAATTAGATAATAATTTATGCATGTTCCACCTTCAGATATGCTCCTAGCAAAGTTTTCTGAGGCATGTCAAAAATTAGGCCAACAGGTGTACCATTGGAAAGCAGAAAATTAAGTAAAAGAAGTTCTTACAGAAGTCCCTGTGAAACTTAGACATAAACCACTTCCCTCTCTTATTTCTTCCTACCATTTCTCTCTTGCTGTCACATGCTATTTTTGACTTTCTACCCCTGCCCTCAATTCCTCAGGCATAGTTAAAAACCTCTCCAATTCCTTTTCTCCCACATTCTTGCCTCCTCTCATCCCAACAGCAAGTTCTATTGTTCAAATCTACCTTGTATACTGCTTCATCCTCCTGCCCTCAGGCCTCTCCAAAACCTTCACACTTCATTCATCAGTTCAGGTAAGATGCTGAACAAAGAGCTAGTGCACTTACTGGGTCACTTTGTTACTACCACTGCCCTTGCTGGATCTCTTCCTTAGACACTGAATTCCTGAAATTCAGTGAGGAAAGGATCTTTTCCCAACTCTTCATTTTATACAGCAAATTTAAGCTTCTCATCATCAGCATGAACAACAAAGGTTACAAAGCACACCCTGCCTACTGCAGTTCACCTCACTTCAGATTGTTTCCTCTCTGACATTTCTACAGCCAGTACTCTGTGTACCAGTTCAAAAGAGTTATTTCCTGGTGCACACCAGTCTGAAATCTGCAGGGCTTCAGTCTGCATTGCAGACTTCCTTCTGAAGGGTTCTTTTGGTGCCAGGGGTGGCATGCATCTCACCTGACTGCAGGTATCTATAGTAAAAGGGTCTGCAACTATATAATGTACTGTCTCTTCTACAGACAAAAGGAGACATAACAAGGCGATATCTCCATGTATAGATGACCCCTTTTTGTTCAGGTATGCTTTTTGGGTTTGTTTCCCCTTTCCCCCCCCATATCCACTCATCCCCCTCCATCTGGTTCACAGAAGCCTCTAAGAATATACAAGCTCTAGTTCGTTCCACCTAAAGAAGGAAGAAATTACCATTCAGAATAGAACAATGTTGGCTTCAAACTAGAGGAGGTCAGTCCTAAAGAACAGCTTCATTTCATATCAGTTATGCATCCTTCACATCATCCTCCCGTGTTTCTGTCTCAAACAGGGACAGTCCACAAAGAAACACAGACCTGAAGCACATGATTACCTGCACAGTAAGTATATAGAAAGAACAGGTCCAGCTGTGGCACGATACAGCCTCAGTACCCCTCCACTGCATGCTACCAAAGCCGTATTACCTATGAGTGGTTTTGCTTGAAATTTTACTAAGGCATTATTTTCCAGTTAAAGTTTTTTCAACAGCACAAGGAGAAGGAAAAGTCATTTAAAAGGTGAAAATTAAAACAAGCTTGCTGAGTAGGGGGTTTGCTCAACAAAATACTAAAAAATACTTTAGATTAAGCTTTGTCTTTTGCTTCTTATATCTTAAGTAAAAACCTTGCACACAGCTGGACAAACATGTATTTCCTTAGATAAGAAATATATTTAAAAAAATCTTAATTATCCTCTAGTGGGACAGGAGAACATCATTATCTATAAAACTACAAGATCATTTTTTATTTGCTAAGGAATTCTGGTTAAAGCATTCTATAATCTGTAGCCTCATTTCTAATCTCTTACAAAATTGTAAAATGAATCTAATGTTTGAAGACTCAAAATAATGGACAGTCTTTAAAAACAGGGAAAAAAAAAGGCTTAAGATTATATAATCTGTGAGACTTCATAATAAAGATCCCTAAGTAAACTTCATAAAAATTAATTAAAGCTTCACAGGAAGATAATTTTCTTTCGCACCTCAGTCCCTTAGGTCAGAATGCAGTGATTAGACCATGCAGAACAATTTTACTTTGCCAAACTTCTGCAGTTTGAGGTAAAAGCCACCACTGAAACACTTGTGATTTATTTTTTTTTAATCACCCTCAAATGAGATAAAAGATGGGCAGTTCTGCCTCAGACGTACAGGCAGGTTAAGTGTTTCTGTTTCTATCCCTTTCATTGTTGTTACTGTGAGATAAATGAACAGCAATCCTCCCACACGGCCAAATTCACTCAGCAAATGGCAAACGAACAGTTTTACAGGATCTTTATACTACAAAGTGAAGCCTTATTTTAAATAAGTTAATGTTCAATCTTTACATAAAACAGACCTTTAAGTATTTGCCAGGCTGGCAACATAACAAGCAGCTTTATACCATCAAGAAATCAATTCTAGCTTTTGAACTCTGGTTCAAGAAGAAAAACAAACCGACCCCAGAACAAGACATTACCATTGTGGCCCACCAGCCCTGGCCTGCAGTACAGGCTTAGCTCTCCATCATTTTCTCCTCTGTTGCCTCTAAACTGGGCAGATACTGCCATGGGCTTCTGCTCAACTAATACAATTCTCTCTTTAAACATTTCTCAAGCACAGTTTCTTGTTTGGGGGGGTGGGACAGGGAAAAAAAAAAAAATCAGTGATGCCTTTTTGCTTACTGGTACTTTTTTTTGAACAAAATAAGCACTGCATACGATTTATATGTTAACCTCAGGATGCAACAGCATCATGCACTAAATTAAATGCATCAGCACAAGCTAAGTGCCTTCAGCACTGCAGTCAACACAAACCTGTCCATATTTCAGGGACAGAAGCATTGTAAAAAGTCTGTTCTTTTGAGGATTTTAAAATATATCCTTGTTTTCGGTCTGTTTCTCAGCTAGTAAAGGAAAAATAAGAGCAGAAGTATTCTTAGGACTGGTTTAAGTTTCTGGTTTCTCAAGATGATTTGCAAAGTTCTAGCAAGATACTGCTAGGGAAAGATAAAAATATGACTAGGCAGTGAAATCTGTGGTTCATTTCATTATAAAACACTCAGAAGCATGCACTCGCATGCTCACGCACAGCGAGTTTCCACAATGGTCTCATAATGTAAAAGGATTCAGTGTCTCAGCATTACAGCACCAAGCAAGCCAAAGTGAGGAAGTCCTGTCTGAATACAGTGCAGAGCTCTCCTGTGGCTACCTCAGGGTTTCTAAAATCAGCCCGACTAAGGAAGGAACTCAGTAAAGTCGGGCTGTGAAGAGAGGTAAATGGGTTTACACGGAACTTCACGCTGCTCTAGCTTGTGCAGGTGCATGCAGGCCCCATAGGCTCTGCTATCCAGCCCAGTACCAGCTGGATACAAATCTATTCCTTAACTTGGTCAGTTTAGAGGCCAAACAGAATTTCCAGATTTGGCACCAGCAAAGGAAAAAGTTGTCTTAGTTTTGATTTAGACACCTAGTATCACCCCTGGCAGCAGAGACACCTTTTCCTTCCTGATCCCGGCTGTTTGCTACACCTCTTTCTAGATACTCTTCATTACATTGTTATCCTTGTCTCACCTATGTCACAAGCATGAAAGAGGTGGAAGTCTACAGATTATCACAGGAAACAATCCTGCAGACACAGGGACATCACTAGTTGTATAACAAATGAGACTGGAGGAAAAGTGTCATTTGCTGGAGGCATTCTTCTTGGAGTATGAACTGACAGTGATGCACATTCCAGTAAGATTTAGAGAATTTTTTTAAGCTACTTCCAGGAACCCCCCCAGAACATCTTGAAAGAGCAAGCGTGTTTAGGGAGCTAGTTTGCTTTCAGTTTCAGACTTACTTTCAGGGTTGCTACAAAGTGTAGCAATCACTGCATAATAGGGAAAAACCCCATCTCTCTGTTCTGAGAAAAGAGTGCCCATAAAAGACATATTGCAATCAAAGCCAGATATGCTCCTTGCAAAGCAAGAAATTCAACTGTAACTAATGTAGAAGTATAGAAAAAGGAACCGATCTTGTTGCTGATGTGCTGTGTTTATTTCCCCCGTCCCCTCCCACGATGGCTCCTAGCAGGAGTCATACTTTGGGTATTACACCCTTTCCACAAATCTCAGGAGTAACATTCACATTTTGGCTGACATTTTTCATGGGTGGGAAGAAATCGTGATAAACGTGCAATTGCATCCCTTCACCTTCTGTACAGCCAGAACTTTTCTCAGTTTTTAAGGAAAAGGGTTAATATATATATACACACACACACATATATATATATATATCAGGAGTCACCAGTACTGAAACTCAACAGGAACTCCCCACGGGCATTACCCTATCTGCAAAGGCAAGCACTGCTGACATTATCCCAGTGTTTTCAGTTGTTCAGGAATGACATTTAATTGAATGTGTAACTTAGATTTGTGGTAACATAATTCCTGTTTGCAAATGCAGACCTTAATCACTCATAGGAATATGGCAGAAGCATTGCTTACTGACACAAGTGGGACAGACAAAGGAGTGAATTCCCTCGACCAAATACTTGATTTCTGTCACAGGGCAGTGCCAGAGCACAAAGACCACAGAGCACCTCTCCACTGTTCCCTGAATGACGTAACTGTGACCTTTCCCCATGGAGCTATTTCTTATTTCCTGACTGGCAGGCACCACTAGGTGCTTTCCTCCAGAAGCAGCAGGGAGTTGTTTTTAGACAAATGACTCAAGACGACTGAGTTGACAGCATCATGTAGCCAAAAGCCAACGCAGGAAGATGCTGCCAGGTCCCTGCCGAAAGGCTATGGGGGCCCAGGATTTGCACATATGACTTGGCACCAGCTGAAATGAACGTCCCCTGCAGAAATTTGAACCCCACAAACCCAGAACTGTTTTATCTTCACATGGTGCTAGATTGATTTTTTTTTTTTTAACCCCAGCTCTCTAGTCGTCCCATACACAGGTTTCCCCATAGTGCACTGCTAAGGCATTCAGAAAGTAACATCTTCAGAGAGGTGGCTCCACAGGCCTCCATGCTACACCATCACAAAGCAGCACACATGCTGCATTGCAGGCCCCAGCAGCAGCACTGCCTGGGGCTGGTCTGCAGCATGGGTGCAGGTCTAACACAACATTTGTCTCAGAGGCATGACATGTGGTGGACAAGTCTTGCTGCAGGGGTGCATGACGTCACTCTTCTCAACCACCTACCCAGTCCTCTGTGGCAGACAGACACAGCAAAAGTGAGACACTTCAGCTACCAATGAAGGCAAATTTGATTAACCACAAACAGCAAGGAATTGCAGTGATGAAGGGTAAAATGGCAGTGAACAGCCTCTTGCTGTCCTGGGTTATACAGTCAGGAAAGGGAAGAGAAACCTTGCCAGGGCCACTGCCTTAAAGCAGCACAGCTGCACAAGCACACAAGCCAGAGCCCAAACTCCTCATACACACTGTGCACAGCAACATCACGCCAGTGAGCTGCTTTGCTGCTGCTTCAAATGATCATAAGATGATGCCTCCAAAGGCACTGCAGGGAGCATGTGGAGGGAGAAATCTGGGGTGAGAGGAGGAAGGAGGAAGAAAATGCATAGAGGGAAGAGACACCTTATTGCAAGGGGAATGTTCTGTTGTTTGCAGCCACCAAATGTTCTAAGATCACTATTGCCATGCCCACTGCTGCAGGATTCAAAGAAACTTTATCACAAAACACAGTAGTGTTTCAAATAGGGCAGTTCAAGCTGCACTGCAGACCTTTATTATGTTACCAATCATCGTTACGATTTGTTGTATGGTTAGGATAATATTAACACGATTATAGTGAGTCTTTTAGAGCATCTAGGGGCTTGCTGCTCAGAAAACATTATCTTGCCACAGTAACAAAGGAGTTTTTTTATTTAGCCAAGGTCTTTTCAGCCTCAATACAGAGTGTACATGTATAAATACAAACAGGGCTACAGCAAAAAAGCAGCATAATCAATGCAAGATGCTCCCTGGGTACTGAGTTGCATTTAGTGACGAATTAAGCTATAACAACTGAAAAAATCCTGCCATATATTCTGGGAACAGTACATTCTCTGCTACCACTTCCACAGTTCCAAAACACAGCTATGAAGGCAGCTGACTTCTGCGACCCACACAATCCTACAGATGACTCCTTGCCTCCGCCTATGCAAAATATTCCTCAAAGTTATGCCAAAGGTCTATTAACGGTCTTCTCACTGAGGTGCCTCGACATTTTGAGTTATTTCAAAACTAAGAGTTACATTTGGTTAGCATGCAGGAGGATGTGTTGCCAGGCCCTAATCTCACAGTCCCACACTTGTGTCCAGACCAAAACCCACAATGTATGAAGAAATGCATCAGCCCCGATAGCTAAAGGCTTTCTATGCACATGAAGTGAGCATTCAGCTGCAGCAATGTACCAGGTTCAGTGTCCCTGAAAAGCCCTATTCCCTGAGAAGCACCATTCACTTTCAATTTACCATAATTGCTCAGAGAAGCCTAATGCAACTTGATTTTCTTCAGCTATTTAATCACTATCACCACTACTCATTCTATTTGCATTTTGATGGATTTTAAACACAAGCATTAATTCTGTACACCTTCCTCAGCTGCTTACTTGAATCACTGGACTTCCTTCATGGAGATCTTTCCCAAAAATTCTCCTTTATCGTAACAATAACAGCTTTATCACTCAGTAGCTTGGAACTGCTGCACATAAGCTGTTTCCAATATTGCCTTTAAGCTATCAAACACAAACGAAAGAAAGCCTGGTTTCTTCTTGAAAGACAAAGAAAGCTCTTACTTGGACAAGTCAATGAGCTGTGTTCCCTTTGGCACACAGGGAATGGGAGAACACAGAATCAGCAGAAAGGCGTGGAAACTCAGCAGCATCTTAGTGGACCCTAGCTTATGTCCACACCACTAATTAATTACATTTACATTGGAAGGTGAGGTATTTACACTCCAGCTGGCCAAATCAAGCCCATATGAACACTACACTCAAGTATGTGGATTTGTGAAAGGGCCTTTTGTGTTAGGAGGAACTCCAGTAGTTATGTAGTTAAGGCTCTACAAAGACAAGACACTTGCAAGAGACAGGAGAGGCAAACAGGATAATCAGCTGATGTTTGCAGAGTGCTAGTATCATGTGTTGTACAGAGATGGCATACAGGAGATTAGGTGTTCTGCAGGAAATACTAGAAACCACCAATATATTTACAGCAAAATCCCAAACAAAACAAAAATCCACACCCAACCCAACATCGTTATAACAGATTTTTTTTTCCAGGTGATTAAGGAGTTACAATTTCTTTTCAAGAAAATAACATTCTTCACAAGTATATGGGCTGTAAATGCCAGTCAATACCTGCCTTGAATATTAAGGTCACTCAAAGCTGAGTGTCTTAATAGCTACCAGCAAATCCATTTACTTCTACTCTAGACTCATGAAAAGACAGTGACAGTCGTTATTTAACTGTTCCACACAGCTGAGAGGTACGATGCCAGGAAGGCAGACCTGCAGACATGAACCAACACCCAGTTGGATCCACTTTGTTAATTAGGCAGCTTTCTCTGAAGTTGGCTTCGGACTCTTCCATAATCAGCTGTCTCCTTACTTACTGGCCCTGCTTACAATGGGTGTTTATTCAAATACTAGGATAAAATCTCACTGCAAAGCTCTGTGGATAAGAATCTCCTTGTAAATGTCACTACAAAGCATTTCATTGGGTAATGGGAGAAATCAAACTGCCCAGCAAGCTGGCCTCTCATGGATTAGGTCACTGGATTCCTCAAATGAAGTTTTAAACTCAAATTTTTGGTAGCATTGGTCAGGTATGATCAGTATTTGCCACCTGAGATTAAATATGGAACTACCTATGATGAGATCTGACAGCAACACATTAACAAGATAGCAGACAGTAATGTAATTTGCATGAACACCCATCAGGATATTAATAAACCTGGCTTTTGAAGAGCACCCTATAAGGAAGTTTTGTTTTGAAAAACATGAGATTTAAAAACATGTCTTTCAGTTGTGGGAAAGTTTCAATGGTGGGGAACTCATTTCATCGCTGCACTGGACTTGTAAATATTAATAAGAATTTAACATTTTATTATTTTTACTGTTAAAATATTTAAGGAATAAATAAAGGTTCAAAGACTTTTCACAGTGATGTAGAGAATCTGTTCATATATGGCTCATCAAGTTGGTTAATAACAAATGCTGCCATCTTTTGATGCCACCTTTTTGCTGCTTGTTCTTGCAAAACAGAATGTCACTCATTAAACCTTACTTGGACTGAAATATCTCAGGACAAACCTTGACTGTAGCAAAACCTACTTCCTCTACTGTTTCTTTGCAAAAAGGAAGAAACAACCAGCAACTTCCCAGGAATGTAACAGAAGAACCAGGTGCTGCAGAGGGGAAAAAACATCAGGGATAACAGGACAAAGTTTTGGCTAGAGGACAAGCTCAGAAAGACATATTTTTGTTGCATCAGGCCTCATTTAACTACCACTTAAGAACATGAAAGAGCGACACCACAAAGACTGCATGAACCACTGCAAAGGGATTTTTTGATACTCCAGATCATCTGTACTAAAATTGAGAAAGTACTCCAGGGTAAACAGAGTGAAGCATACAAAAGAGCACAGCCTCTCATCCGTATAGCTCTCATGCAGTAAACATTGCTCCCAGCAAATAAATAAAATTCTCAGAGCTTACCTGCCTGCTGACTATTTATCACATATTCTTGGAAAGCATTAACTCAGGACTCTGTAAAAAGGTCAGCTGAAATACTATAAATCCTAATGCAATGCCTGCCAAGGTAAGAAACAGTGCTGCCTACTGCACTTCGGAGATGCGTTAGGGCTCCATGGCAAAGCACTGCGTGTAGCACAGCAGGACTGGCAAACTGCCTAGCAAGAAATGAGTAGAGTTTGATGTATGCATACATCTACTAAGAATAAGTAACTTTTGCCATCGTCTTCCTAAGATATTGCATATCATTATACAGTTGCAAGAATATTTACATTCGTAGGTGAAGCACTGGAAAGTGGTCCACTGGTGGGAAATAGTGTTTGTGGAGAACAAGGAATTATTGCTACTGGTTTAACAAATAACTCGGGAACCACCAAGTGTTATGGGAAGTTAGATCAGAAAAGTGATTACTTCTGCAACTAAGTGTGAGGTGACTCAGACCCTAGCCCTGTGGCCTCCTGAGAAGCCACACGGAAACATAAACCAGGATGCGATCAGGAGGTGCAGCCCCTTGACTAAAAGTCCAGAGAAATCAAGAAGCAAGAGGAGAGCAGTGTCACACAGTAGGAAAGGAGACTGTAACAAAACCAGGCAGCTGAGGCATGACACTGTAGCTCAGGATGCCCTCTATGTCCCTAACAGCTCCCCCGACTGTTGTTTCTGCTCGCAGTTTCCCATTTCCACTCCTAACAGTTCCTTGGCAATAGAGTTTCCCAAGTGGCTCTGAAATGTGGGAAGAAGGGAGAAACATAGGAGCTTTACAAATTTGAGAACATCAGTGGAAAAAAACCCCCACATCAGAGAAAACCTACAGAATCTAGTGCTGAATGGTCTTTAAGCTTCCCTTTGTCTAAATTAATAAATTGTCTAAGTTATGAATTATTAAAAAAGTTTGTGCCTACCCTCTATACCAGCTGCTGCTTTAGTTTTATCTCCATGGGCGTATACCCTGCAACACAGCAAGTAGTATCTCTGTATATAATCACTAGTCTGAAGTCAAGCTTTTCTCACATGTTTTATTTTTAATAATTGTATATAACTTAAGGAACAGTTGCTTAAACTGATAAAAACACACAGAGAGAAAAGATCCCCACAAAAACCCTATGCACAACTTGCATTCTTTACTGTGTACTATAAAAAAGACCTCCAGGTTACACAGGACTTTAAAACAGAACAGAAACAAAGTTTGGTCTGTTTTGGGCTCCTCTGCAATGCTGGTGGAACTCTGCAGGTCACAAACACACAGATGTGACAGCCTTCCCCAACACTGAGGAAATACACATCACTTCTCTGGGGTTTTTGTTTGGGTTTTGTGGTTGTTGTTGTTGTTTGGGTTTTGGGGGTTTTGTTTGTTTGTTTTAATCGAGACTTGAGAAATCCAAAGCAGTAACTACTTGTCAAGTAAAATGATACAGTAACAGTTCTCTGCATTCACATTATGACAAGGCAGTAGCTGGGGCACTTCATGTAAATTTTTAAGTCTACCACATATAACTGCCAGCTAGCCTATAAAATAACTGTTTAGGTTGCTTTAAATCATGCCTGTTCCTCTAAAGGTTACTCTGATTTAATCTAAATTTTGTTTCATTCTCTGCAGTGGCAATTTGCCTCATTCCAGATGAATCAGTATTTCTAGCTCTAAATTTTTTTGCTCCCTCCCCCCCCCAAAAAAGGGGGAAAAAAAAAAAATCCCCATCTGTGTCCCTGCTCAACACTTAAAACAAATACATAATAAATTCCCATTCTGGAGACAAAGACCCATCAGGGCACACAACTGAAATAGCACAAACAAAAAGCCCTGCCTAGAACCCTCGCTGGATCTCTCTGTAAATCATACGATTAAAACGGTTTAAGACAATGCTGCACCATATATAGCTCCAGAGACCGCGCTGCAGAAACTGCAGGGGAAAGGATGCTGATCCAGGTCTCTCTGAAAAAAATCTTGTAGGACAGTAAGCTAATTTTAATAATCAAAAGGGAACACAAATAAGGAACAACTGAGACAGTTGCTCTTTGGAAGAAAGGAAAAAGCAGATGCTTGACATGCTGCAGAGGAGGAACTTGATGTTTGGCACTGATTGAACAGTACACGTTAAACCCACATGAACTCTTACCAGTCGTAGGACAGAATAAAAAGAGTTGGACTGATGTGTTGAGTGGTTCAAAAATGAAACTCACAAACCCTTAGGACTTAAAGACACAATTTCAGACAGACAACTAGGATTTCTCCTGCTCCCATTTTCTACCACAGGCAGTTTCCATTTCCAAAACTAAAAGAAGGTACAGTGCCATCCAAGTGTGATGCCTGCTGCAGGTGTACGAGGGCTCAGTTCAGATACTCATCTTTGTTACACTGTACATTCTTTAATTATGGAAAGCACATCTACATTAACCCATAAAAATACAAGCTGCTATAGCACAAAGTTATAGTTACTGAAATCTCAACAGACAGCAGAACCTGAAGTTCACAGTACTCAGAGGGTCAATGAACTCAGAGTAATGCCTCCTGAAAAGGTACACTTGAAATTCTGGTCCTTTTATTCAGTGTCTTTTAGGAAAACCGGGAGACTAGAGTGTGATGAAGTAATGCAGACACCCTGATTAAAAGTGAAAGTGAATTTTTAGTTCATTGTTCTAAAGGTGTATAGAAAGCTCCAAGTGTTGTTACCAAAGGAAAAAAAATAGTAGAAAAATTTGAAATAAGTTATATTTCATAATCTTAAATACTCATCCTGTCCAAGCCCTTTCAAACCAAGAACAAAAGCTTTAGACGTCCACATCTGAAAGGTGATCAGGAAGTGCTATGGCAATGAAAAACCACAACTACAAGAGGGTAACACTCCATGCAGAGCTTCTACTTCAGGTCTGAAACTTGTGCTCAGGCCCCTGCTTTCCATAATCATCTTCCCTCCCCTACCCCAAAGCCATCCTGCCCATGGACCAGTTTCAGCCAAGTTTTAAAGCCTGGCAGAGCTTCAAAAGTATATGCCAGTAAGTTTCACCAAAGCTGTTGCACAGGCAGAAGAGACAAGCCCACACACCCTGTTAGGAACAGCTGCTCATTTCCTATTTACCCCAGGCAAGCTAAGCAACACCCAACTGGCCACTTGACCAAATGGCAACTAAGATCAAGGAAGGGTGCCAACTGCCACAGAGCTGTCAAGAATGGTTTAGCAGATACTGGGGAAAACAGATGACAGAGGTCTGGGGGAGGCACTGCAGAGAGAGGGCTGGGAGGGAGAAGAGGGACAAAGTCCTTCCACTAGCAGAAGAGCAGGAAGGACAGACACAAGACAACTCCCCAATAAACTAGGCTGACTAGTTGTGTTGTTCCTGTAACAATTTTTTCATTAGAGGACTGCCAAGAGAGCAGATTTCATGCCATATAAAGGGCACAGGCCCACCCATCCTTATAAACTAACACAACCAATACAGAGCAAAGCACCATATAAGATAATCTTTCTACTCAAGCTGAGTGTCTAGTTTTCCAATACATTTGTATCCAGTCTGAGCACCTCAACAGGAATTCTACTTATTTATAACAACAGAAAAAGTTCTCATTTAAGATGATAATATGCATGCCTGAGCTGAGACACTTGAACCACTTTGGATGTACTTAGTTGCGTTGAACTTCCTTACTTTGACACGCATGAGGCACATAAAACAGAGTTAACTGTTACTAATGATCTAGCCTGTTTAATTTGCTGTTCCTTTTCTTGAAAGGTAACCCTCTTTTCCTAGGAGAATGCTTTTTGCATGCTTAACATGCAAACGTTGTGCTTCTGTGCTGATACTGCAGCTTTTTCTGTAGTTGAAATCAGAAGTTCCTGACACACTGCTGTTAATACTGCCCTGCCACCGCTTGATAGCTGCTGCATTAGAATTTTCAGCAGAGATTTCTTCTGGAGGAGGCAGATGGAATTACCCTCTCTCTGTTTATGCAATACACTTCAAATGGGATCATTACAACAGATCACCATGTGCTCCTCATGCGGACTGTGCTTTGGGGAAATCACAGCCATCTCCCTCCTGACAAAGAGCTGCTGTGGTTTCCTGGAACAGCAAGGAGTTCAATTTGAACCATTAGCATGAAGTTATGTGTTCTAAATGGCAAACTTCAGGATTTTAGATACATGAGACATAACACTATTAAAAAAAAGGTAACCATTCTGCAAGCAGATGCTATGAAAAGAACACAAAACTAGTTACTGCAACAGCTTTCCACATCACATTTTTCCATACTTTGCAGAGTGTGAGGCATGAACATGCTCACACATTTACAAAACTAATTGAATCATAAACCAAGCCATTCTCCTTACTACCTTCAGCTCAGAAGAGCCAGGACTGCACTTTTCAGAACATGTAGCTCTTGCTATAGAAGTCAAACCCTAACAGGAGTAAGATTTTTTTTTTAATATAAAATCAGACAATACACCTTAGTTATGATCTGCAGACAACTCTGGCAGAGTTAAGTACTCTCTCTTTTCCCCAGTGCAGACTGTGTTACCAGATCCTGCTCGTGTTTTAGCAAAAGGGTTGCCTGTAGGAAACAGGCTGGCTTCACCCACTAACTCCCACTACATGTCAAAACAGCATCTTTTCACCATCCTCTAGCCAGTCTGTATTGCAGCCCATCACCTTACAAAAACATTTAGGATAGGTAATAAGTTACAAGCCAGCCATAAGTGAAAACAAGCCACAAGAGAAGCACTCCACTCTTTCTGAGCTTCTGAGGGATGCAGTGAGCACACACAGTCAGTTCAACTCACTGACAGCACAATGCAGCCATTGTTTACAAAAGCAATGTTAAAAGCAAAACATGCTTTGATAACAAGAACAAACACACTAAATTTTTTTAAACTAATGAAAAGCTATTTTGGAGCATGCCTTACATATTTCTAGGTGTGTTTTCTTGCAAACAGAACTCTGGGCAAGTTATGTGTGAAAAGAAAAAAGAATCTAGTAAAAAAAGTGTTCATTCACATTTTTCTATTTCAAAACATTAAAGAAAATATGAACAAGATGTTGTCTCAAGTCTTTTGTGGTTCCTTCAGTTACACAAGTTCACATACTTGCTTTCTGCTCCTCAGATATTCCCTCAAATGGACAGTTGGTGAGAGACGGCTGTTTTCACTGTCACAATTAGCTTAACAGCTGATTTACCTGACAGCTCACACCTACACAGCAGTGGTGTTTTCAATAAGCCAGTGTTCACCAGCATACAGCATCAGTGCTTCAGAGAGATACAACAATGCTGGCAGTTTCCACGGGAGGAAAACAACAGACTAGCTCATGAATCGCCTTTCATCTTACCCACACCAGCCCTCCTCAGTGTTCACAGCCAGTATGTAAGTAATGTAATTTAGGGTTACAGAGGAGGCATAACCAAGTACTTATGAGCAGTGAATAATACTGAGTTCATCAGGCACCAAAAGCAAGACATTGAGCAACACGTGAGCAGCCCAGCAGAGGGTGGGGAAAGAACCACAGAGAAGGAAAACTGAAAGGAAAAGGGTGATGTGATGAAAGAAGCAGCCCCAACTTCTTCTTTATAAGAAATACTTTGTTACACTACATCCAGCTTGGCTTCCTACATGATCTACTAACTGAATACATGTTTAGCCTTTAAGATTTGAGCAGGGACTACAAAGAGGAAAAAAAACCCCAAACAACAGGAACAAATAGTTGGGGGAATGAAGGGTTTCTCTCTTCCTGTTTCCTTGTTAACGTCACATCTTAAACATTACCCAATGTTTAAGAATAACTTTTGAGAAAACACTGGTGCCTGCGGGATTTAAATTTAAATTTTATACTCAGTATTTACTTGAAGTTTTCCATTGTGTCTCCCCTTTTTCTAGGGCTTCCCTTCCTTAATCTGCCTTTCCTTTGCCCAGGCACATATCAGCTGCAGTCTGTGCCCTTTGCCAAAGCCACAGAAGTGCCACAAGCCATGTGCCTGAGCCCTGCTCCTGCGCCCACCGCATGTACCCATCCGCAGAGACCTGTGTCACCTCATTCATTACCACTGCGCTAAAGGTACGTCCTTGTTCTTCACAGCACAGAGTTTGCACTACCAGATCCTGCTAGTGCAGGAGCAATGGGAGAAAGTAAACATACCTGCCAAGAGAAAAAGAAAATCTTGTATTTTCTATGCTGGTTTGAACTCAATAGCAAAGCAAGAGGAAAGCACAGAAAACACAACACAACAAACCACAAAAAAAAAAAAAATCCAAACACAAAACCCTTTTCATCTCCCTTGATGAGATAACCTTCTATCAGGAGTGTAAACAGAATTCAACATGTTAAGAAAAACCAACAAACCCACAACAAACCCCAAAACGCACAACAGAAACTCACAGACAAACACAAATCCTTAGTCTCAAGTATGATTTTGACACTTAACTGTAAAATTCAGTCACAGCAATAAAAATCAGTAATTTTCTTATAAAAGAAAGAGCCTGTATGTAGACTTAAGAGTCTGTACAGACTTAAGAGTCTGTATGTACAGACATTAAGAATAGAGCTCATTTGTGAGCAAAAAGTGCCAGATGTCTAGAACCCAGATTTATAAATGCAAAAGCTCTCACATAAACAGGAGCCAATCCTTTCAATAATTTTCACAGAAATTAAAACCTAATGAACTCATAAGGGCTCTCTGTGGTTTCTCTATGCCTTGTGAACGAGAAAGTATTTGTCAGCATCCAATCCCACCAAGGTGAGACTTGGGAGCTGAGATTTGGGAGGTCGATATTCTGTTTCTGAATCAACCAGAGACTACTTGTGCCACCCTGGGTAAATCTCTTAATCTCTGGGGCTTTTGTGTTTGCCTAAGAGAAGAAACTCATAACCCTAATCTGCTTTTTGACATACCAGTCAGACTGCAACAGGTACAGAAAACCTTCATGTCACACCTGTAAAACGTGAGTTTATAACTTTGCACAGCCCCTCTTGGGACTAATGAAACCAATACCCATGTCCCAGGCCTCCAGTATTAAATACTGCCTAAAATTTGGTTCCAAGTGTTTATAGTTTTAAGCACAATTTTCCCCCCCAAACAAATACTATTTACTCACACAAACAGACTACTAAACCACAGCAATCTGGCAAGTTTGAATACAGTGGCACATTTTCAACTCTTACACATCAACATTTCACGTATCTCAGTAAGTGTTATTTTACAACTATACTTATACTACTTGAAGTCCAAATAACTTTTTGTCTGTGGTTCAAGTTCCAGTTCACAAACGTAAGGCTAAGACAAAGGGCTGTGAAACGCCACGGGCATTCAGAAAAGTTACACAAAATTCAAGTCCTGTAGAAAAAAAAGGAGTAACTGATTATTTGTCATGGAGAGACATCTTTACAAGTTTGCCCAGATACAAACTACGTGGGAGCATTTTATTTCTAGCTAGCACGTATTCTACACAAAGAGCAAGCAGTGCAAGGACCTACAGACACTAGTAGACTATACCTAGCTTAAAATAGCTCTTCACACTTTGAGGCTTGTTTTATTTCCCCCCCCCCCCCTATTTTTCATCTCCCCACTACTCAGTGACACGTTCCTTAGTTTTCTTACACTCCTTCCAAGTTTTACCAAGCCTGCCAAATACTGTGCATCACTGTGCTGCTCTGTCTACCCTGCCTGCCTGGAGAAAGCCAACAGCCTCCTGATCTGAAGTTTCCTCCTGGAGACAGATAAGACTAAATATCATCCTGACCGACACCGCCTGCAAGTCAGATTTACATAACGCTGAGCCCTCGACCAGAAAACCTTGATGCGGCCTGAGAAAACCCCGCGTAAGCCCTAAATCCTTTCCCTTTGCCCGCTTAAGCGGGATGTTTTCAGACTCGTTACGCTTCAATGACACCGGACGTTACTAGAAGGGGGGGAATAAATACACCCATAAGGCGGTCAAGGAGTTATTTGATATTATCAGAAAGCTGGACGAACAATGGAAAAACAGACAGGGGAAACTTCTCCCGGGGAGACATGAGGGGCAGAGATGCCACGAGGGCTCTGACAACCCCCTCCCCGGGTCTCTGCCCCTCACGGCCTCCCTGAGGGGCCTGTCCCCAAACGAAGCGCCCCGGACCCTCCACACCCGGGCCGCCTCTTCCTCACCCCTCGCTTCTCTATACGCGACCCCGCGGCGGGTCCCCGCCGCCATGAGGCGTCTGAGGGCAGGCTCCTGCCGTCTTCGCCCGCGGCCCTGGGAGGGCACCTGAGGCGAGGGAACAACAGGTAAGCCCAGCCCCGCAGCCTGGCGCTGGGGGTCTCCTCTCGCCCGCCTGAAGGAAAGCCCGAGGCAGGCCAAGGGAAAGGAAACCCCCGCCGGAGGCCGCCGGAGCAGCCGGGTGCTGAGGGGTCCTCCCCGCCCGGCTAGCAGCGCCCGCGACCCTCCCCGTCCACTCACACACACACAGCTCCACCACGTAGGCGTAGTAAGACCAGGCCACGACCAGGGCGATGAAGACCACGGGCACCCAAGCCAACACCTTCTGGCAACACTTGAGGACGTGGGACGGCGCCATCTTCCCTGCCGGGCCGCCGCAGGAGGCATCGGCGCCGGCGCTGCAACGAGCGGCGGCAGCGGCTGCAGCTACGGCCGCCGCTGCGGAGCCGGCCCCGAGCGGGCGGGCGGGCAGACCGGTCCTGGGCGGGCCGCAGTGGGCGGGAGAGGGGCGGCCCCGGCGTCCATCGCCGCCTCCTTCCCGCGGGCGCCGAAACGCCTCAGTGTCCCACCGTCCTCCGCAGTCTCCTCCCGCCACCTCTCGCTCGTCTCAGAGGGAAGGGAGCGGATCCGCCTCTCACAAGAGAGGTCGGCCGTGGAGGTTTCACCCTTCACCGGTGGGGCCGTTTCTGGGCCGGTTACGCCTCAGCGTTGTTCTTTTCGCCGTCTTGAGCGGGCGGGTGACGCCTATCCTGGGCACAAAGGCGCCGGGACGGGTCCGGGAAGCCAAACCCGGGTCCGTGCGGGGCTGTTGCCTCCTCTGCCTGCCCGAGTCCGTGTGCTTACAGGGCTCGGATGTCTTGCTGCAGCCAGCACTGCTCGTTAATGCATAAGTTACTGTGTTGCTTCCCGAACTTCAGTGAACGCCGCGGGCAGCACCACCGCCTTCCTGAGAGGCATCGCCCGCCGGGGGAGGCATCCCCCGAGCGTGGGCGTTCTTAATGCATGAAATTTCCCGCCTTACCACGGCACCGCTATGACCTGGGATCCCGGGGCTGGCACGGCCCGTGGCGGGGCCGAATCCCCCTTTCTTTCCGAAACCCAGGGGAACTGCTGCTGGGGCCCTTGCCCAGCTCTCAGGCGGCAGCGCGGCGGCTCCCGCGGGGCTCCGGCGACACCTGGCGGCGGGCGGAGGGGCCGGCGGGGCCGCCCGCGGCTGAGCCAGGCCGATCCCCGCGGGGCCGGGAGCTCCCGGGCCCGGGAGCGGCTGGAAAGATGAAATCCCTCGGGGCGAGGGGTCAGGCTTGAAACAGCCCAGCAGTGCGGCACGGGGAGAGGGCTGCGACAGGAGAAGGCTTGGAAAAAAACAGCGAGGGGGGCTGCCCGGTGTGGGTGGGCAGAGCCAGCGCTTTGGGAACCGCGTAGTCCTTTGGAGTACGGAGAGGTGAGGGTGGTGATGACGATAGCGTTGCTTTGGCGGAAGGCACGGGCCTTATTATGGCCTTGCCTGCCGGCGAGGTGATGGAAAGAACGCTAAGATGGGTGCTCAGGGATTCAGAAGACCATGAGCTAACAGCAGTAGAGAGGGGATGCTCCAGGCGAACGTGAAATGTGTGGCAGTGTGCATGAGTGTGTGTGTCCGGGTGCTGGTGCGGGGGGAGGAAGCAGCCACCTCAGATGCTGAGACATGCAGAGGAACTGTGAAGCAGGGAGATGTGCTGGGTGTTGGGGGGAGAGGAGAGGTTGCCCTCTAGGCTGCCAGGACACTGCTGGCTCATGCTGAGCCAGCACCCCCAGACCCCTTTCTGCAGGGTTGCTCTCAAGGCAAATCCTCTCCCAATTTATACTTGTGCCTGGCATTACTTTGTCCCAGGAGCAGAATTGGGCACTTGTTCTCGATTGGTTTGGAATCAGCTCTAAGTGTATGGGTATGCTAGGACATGGGAGCACTTACATTATCAGGATGGTAAGGAAGATGGTTACAAATTTGCAGGTAGTAATGCAAGGGCTGATAAAGAAAGGGATTACAGGAGAGGGAGAGAGCTGATGGAACATCTTTGCCCAGCCCATTTCTAATTGAAACAGCCAGAGGACAATAGAGCTGGAAGGCATGGGAGGAGTGACTGGTTACATGGATGGCGTCCTGGTTATGGGGGCTGGTCACTTACCTTCTACTAACAAAGACAGAATAGTTTGGACTCCGTGTGAACTAGGAATATCTTGGGCTGATGTGCTGGTTAGTACATCAGGGATATTGTTAAAGTATTCCAGCTTCTCTAATCTTAATTCCATTTGCTTAAGGGCAAAACCGTGCAACAGCTGCTGCCTTTGCTTTCCCTCAAGATGTCAATGGAGATGTAACTCAAGACAATGGTAACAGATTTAAATGCTTGGGATCCAAGTAATGAACATTTGTCCTTTTAGAAGTGACTGATTTTAGCTTTAGAGGGCTGTGGGATGAGCAAAACAGAATCAATAAATTAGATTTTTGAATCAGAGCACACTACAGGGCAGGCAAAGTTGCATGGAGTCTGCATGGTACCTTTGCAACCAGAGTAATACCAGAGGGATGCAGTTATATCAACCTAGATATGCTGCAGGTTAGTTTGGGACACTGAGCCTGGTATTGGTTCTGTAATATATGGGATGAAATTGGGAATGTCAGAAATATGGAATGTCAGAAATCTGTTACTCTGGCATACGTTGAGTGTGTCTCTTCAGTACTGCCTGCTCAACAAAACTCATCTGGCATACTGACCACCTGGCAAACCCCATGGTTACACTACAGAAGGTATGGGCACCTTGGACATTTAACAGTCCAAAGTTCATTTGATGTTGAAATGCTCACAGCTGAACTCAGGGAGATGGAGGTGGAGGGGCGCATTTTCAGTCCCATACAGAGCAATTTGTTATCTGATGCAGCAACAACAATAACCACCCAGGAGAGGCAAAAGGGACTGCCAACCTAACAGAAAAAACCTCTGAGGTCTTCAACTGAACAGTGTCTCTGGCTGTTTATTTTACCAAGCACAGCTGCTGGTAACAGTGAACCAGCAGCTAGAGGCTTTTTGTAAGGCGTTAACTGCTTTCTCATGGGGAATACAGCAGTCTCCTGTCAGGAGGGCACCAGAGGAATGGTGCCCATTTTTGTCTTGGAAATGGGATGGATCTTCAACAGTGGGATGGTGGCTTGGGCACATATTGAAGGAGGAGCGTGATCAGTGGGATATAAATCCTTGCATTAGCCTGCCAAAAGCCTCGTGTGTGGCAACAGGGTTTATAAAAGGAACACATGTGTGTTCTAAGACCTTAAGCCTAACTGGCCACTGTTGGAAGTGAGGAACTTCACAGCACCTACAATCTGCACCAGGTACCAAACCCTGTGGAGCACTGTGGGCATCACCACACCTTGGTGAGGAGGAGGCAGAATGGGAACTCTGGTGGCATTTGGCAACGGCAAAGGTTGTACGTGTGTCACCTCCCTGCCAGTGGGTGTGTGGGAGGGCAACACAAGCAAACCAGAAAAAAAAGTGGGGAAAGGTAAGAATAACAGGGGGACCACCCACCAGGAGACACTCAGCAGTGGGGAGAAGACTGAAACGCAGTATTATTGGGTGCAATCCACAAGTATTAAGAATGATAATTAGTTGTACAGTTGTGTGTGCTTTTAATCATTTAATCACTGTGTGACTTTCTTAGTGGTGTCTCCAGGGACTAGGCAGTGTACTCTCACACTTGCAATCTAAAGGGAAGGGTGCCAGAGCTGGGAAGTAAAGCTACAAACAGCTTTTACCAAATGTGCTGCGTGTGGCTGGGTGTTACTGTGCACCGACCCTCCGCTCCTCCCCACTCCCACCAGCTTCCCTGACAAAACCCCACCACCCTCCACAACACGCACAGTTCCTCACGTGGAGACCAAGAATCATGGCTGTGCTCACAGGCTTAACTTGCAAACGATTTGCCCTGCTAGGGAAGGCGTGAGGTGATCTAACATGACCATCCCTCTCCCAGTCTTCCTTGCAGATGCTGACTCCAGCTTCACCCACGAGAGTATCAGTGGGGCCATGTGTGTGTTGTACCGAGCTGCAGGAACAGCCACCACATGTGGTTTGGAAGCAGAGTGAAGCTGGCAAAGCTGGACACCATGACCTGGCCTGTACTTCTGTTGTGGGTCAGTTAAGCACGACTGAGAGCCAGTGACAGCTGCATAAACCTAGGACAGGACAGGTGATTTTTGACCAGCTATTGTCCAGCAACACTTCTGTGCAACGTTTCCATGCTGACAGAAACTGAAGTGAAACTGAATTACCCAAGGACAATGTCAAAGTTACGAAGTGCCAGAAGAACTACGTGTCCCAGACAGTCCCCGGCCGAGGAGTTAGGCTGCATGAGGAGCCCCTTGGCACAGCTGGCAGGAACTAACAGCTTCCACTTCTCAAAGCCATCTGGGACTCCTCTACAAGGACCTCTTGAGCAGAAAGCAGCTCCTTGAACAGAAGCCAAGCAGGGTGGAAGGAAGCTCTGCTAGAAATCACTGCGTGCCTGTTTGGCTTCAAACCCCTGCACTGCAGCTTGTGCAAACTCTGCTGCCTCGGATGTGGGGAGGGACATGTGATGACACTGGGGCGCCAAACAGCATCTCAGAATGCCATGTCACAGGAATGGCTGCTCACCTCACTCACATCTGATCCTGGAACTGTCAAAGAGCTAAAAAAAACGGTGTCCCCAGTCCTTTTCCACATGTCACACGGCCATTGCTGGCTGCCCACCCGCTTTAGCCACAGAAAGGACTGCAGGAGAGAAGTGAAACTTCTCCCCTTGTAGCTTCAGCACCAGTTTGGGTATATCACACAGACTTCCAGATTATTGTTGGTTTATCTGCAATAGCTGGTGCAGGTTGGCAGGAACAGGTGGCAAAATATATGGCACTGTAAATGACTGTATCATCCCTTTCAACTTTTAAATTCAATAAAGTACAGCTACAAACATTTGCTCTGCTCAGGGCGAGGTGTCTTAGTGCAAGCTCCAGCTTCTCACAACTTCTCTCTGTACTTTCTAGACATCATAACCCGCAAAAATTTAATCTCCATTTTGCTCCTGTATTTCTCCCTCTCAGAGTAGCTCATCTTAAATTTCAGGAATGAACAATCCCTGGGCAGAAGCATCCCAACAGCTGTTTAGATGGAAACCAATGCAAAATGTTACCATGTCTCATTAGGTATCTTACTAATTGCTCATGATTATATCAGTCCAATTAATTTTTGGAGGCTTCATGTTTCTGATCTACACATAAACCAAACTGACATTGTGTTAAGTACTTACTCTTCACATTCCAGTACAGCTCATGTAATCTTGTATACACCAACTGTGTGTGATTAGTTGCCCTTGTTTGTGTTAGATCCAGTTCCTAGATTGTGAAGACATGCTTTTGCTCAAACAGCATCCTGAAAAATTTATTTTCAGCCATATTGATTTATCCCTTGCTCTCCTAGTGTCCTTCTGACAGACGCATCTCCTAAATGATCATTTCTTCTAATAGCATTTAAAAAAACTTTAATTCTTTTAACTTTAGGACCTACCATTTAGTCTCCTTTTCTCTTGAAATCCCCTTTTCTAAAGGTGAGGGTCAGAGCATCACGTTTTGGTAGCCTTTCTTTTCAACAGTGAAGGTAATCATCCGTGCTGACTTGGCCACTGCTGCTCGAGGAGTGCTGTGCATTATTTGTGAGAGGCACACACTGCTTCTAGTAATGTTCACTCATTCTAATATCATCCATTTCAAAGGAGATTAAAGCACAGAAAGACACCACATTATCTTAAAAAAAACCCCAAAACAGAGGATTTAAACCACTATTTTCACAAGTCTTAAGAACAGTAGGGTTTAGGGAGGGGTGTGATTTAGAGCTACTAGTTGCTCCATGGGGTAATATTAAAACTGACAGTTTTTCCCTGAAGCAGTGGCCCCGAGGCATGCAGTACTGCAGTGTGACAGTCCTGTAGCTCTTCCTTTCTCCAGGAAATTGCTCGCTGGGTGGGTCCAATTTCAAAATTTACTTCCTTAATGCCCAAACTTGTAAAGGTTTTAAACCAGCTTCTTTCTAAGAGTTTTCACCCTCCACATAAACCAGCACTAATTTAACCAAAACCACCATCCAAATGCAAGTACCTGAAGTCAGGGACTGTTAAAGACAAGGAAGAAAGGCAGCATTCACAGCCTACAAGTTTAGCGCAGCGAAGCTCATCAATGGAGAAAGACGAGTCCTCCAGGGAGTGTTCCAGAGCAGGAGTCCAAATCATGAGATAAAATAATGACAAATGTCTACAAAATAACTCACCAAAGTCTCTATGTTCACTACAGAGTATCCCATCCTCCCAAATTTTCAACTCTGCGTGTCTGAAATAGGGCCAATATGCACCCTACGTTTTGGGGTGCAGCCTTTGTGTCCCCAGAACCTGCTGCCTTCTGCAGTACTTTTGCCATCGGCTCAGCGTGGAGAGCCAGGACACCCTGAACAGGGCCAGGAGAGGAAAGAACAGGGTTCACATTGGAAATGTGGGTGTGAAAAAGCAGGGCACAAGGTGTTATTTCCAAAATCACATGGGTAGGTGTGCTGTGAAGTGTCTTCCCGATGGAAGCTGGTATGCGGGAGCAGCTACGTGGCTCAGAGGATGGTGAGCAGAGCTCTGAGCTTGGGCACTCCAGTTAATGAACTGAAAACATTATTAACTAAGCCAATACCAGCCTAATGGGAAATCTGTCTCCACATATGTCGCATGATTTTTATATTATTGAACCAACTAGGGATTGTTTAATCAACAAAGCCAGCAGGAAGCCATCAAATAGCAGGAAAGTGAAGAGATGTGCACTTGTTTGCTGAAATTTTGTGCACTTTCAAGCCTCATGTTTCCTGTGCTGAGCAGGGCTTTCCCCTTCTTGTTGGGTGACATCTCCAGTTTCTCTCAGAGGAGTTCCTGTGGTCAGCTGGGGTTAACAGTGTGTCTACATCCACCACTTTCATCTTCAAGCTTCCCTTGACACCAGCTGTATCACGAGAGCTGTTGCTTGGTTGACTTGGATCTCACTAATAATGACCACGACATAATTTGGACACTTACTTTCTGTTCAGAAGGACTGATGTTTTTTTCTGCAGTGGTTTCCTGACCCAGCTGTGACTGATTCATAGGAAAGGTTAAATCTGAAGGCATGAGACATTATAGTGTTTTCCCATGGGAACTCTTGCATGAGAAGAAAACGATTTTAAAAATCTGATGTATCGATGCATTCTGTATTCATCCAATTCTATGCTTAAGCCAAAGTATGGTCAATATGACTCAATTTTAAAACACTTGCTCTAAGTGCCTGGGTTTGTTCCCATTCTAGCTCTTTATTGGACAGCGACCACCTTTCATGAAATGCACTGGATATGTGAAGTGCTGTGAAACCACAACCCTGGCTGGTTTATCTCACCTATCGCATCTCTGCTTTCTAGGTAAATCCAGTGTAATCTGTAAACTCTTCAGAGCCAAGACATGGTCTGATATCTACACTCAAAATTCCACGAGCTCTGAGACACTACAGAGTACAGAGACAAAACATCTATAATTCCTGAAATTACGAAAACCTTGTGTATCCTCCTCTGAAAGCCTGACACTGGGAATGAACATACTGTTCACCCTTTTAGTAATACCTGGTTCAGCAGACAAGCCAACACACCCTGATGACACCTGAGTTCAGCTCAGGCGCTGGCGCATCTCCAGGCTCGACCAGCGGTAACCTGTCTGAACCCCAAAGAAAACAAATTCACTGGAGGAGTTGGAGGAAATCGGAGATTGGCTTTTGTTACAGCAATAAAACATTCTTTTTCAGATGTTCTATGCAGAATACATGCTCCTCGTGGCTGCATGCTTTGTTAAACCCCTCAGCTCGGTGTGACTGCAGAGGCAGCTTCTCTTTCGGAGGTTTGCATAAACTGAGGCACTGAAATCCATTTCCAGAAACAACCGATGAGTTTCCCTCAGTTCCACATTTTTGCCTTTGCTTCTTTTACACATGAAGAATAAATGTTCTTTAACAATTACCTTAAACAAGCCAAACACTGTCAGTATTTTACATGTTGCTTTTTACGAGTGCTGTTATGGGAATACAGCTAAAAATCTGGACATAAGTTACACGCTGTAAATGCTGCGTACTCACTCCTGTCTGGCATTCTGAATCGATTTCTGAGACTGCTGCAACGTGCAACATATTCATCCACATAACATTCAGATGCAACACTGGAGATTTTTTTAAAATGAAACTTTATTTAGCTTTTCTGTATGTTTCTGTTCAGAGGAAGAGTTCCAAACATTAAAAAAGTCCTAACTGACTGATTGGCAGCTGCTATAAACTTTTAACTACATTGTGTTAGGTAATGCTGACAGACAGGTTGCAAATACCATAAGGTTACTAAAAATAAATAAAACATCTAAAACCACCATGGATTCCTTAAAAGACAAGGCCAATCTAAACACAAAACCAGCTCTGTCAATCTAGGACATTTAATATAAGAAATTATTTTAAGACTGTTTCATAAAGCCTTTTAGTTAAGAGAAACAAAACCAGACTACAGATTAAACACAGAGTCTGATTCTTCAAGCCTGACGGACAAGTGCTCCCTGGCCTTCAAAGACGTTCCTTCCTGCCTGTTCTTTGGGGGTAACTCCTTCTGAAAATGTTTTGCAACTGCATTTCAATTCTTAATCAATCATTTCTTTTTTACTAAAGACTCAAAGTCCATCTAAAAATAAGCATATCTGCTTTCTTTTTCCTCTGAACTCGACTCCAAAGCGTTTGCTAAAAAATAAAACATGAAATCCCATTTCAGCAACTCGCTGCCAAAAGCAGGTACTGCTGATTGCACGAACTCAAGACACACACACAAGCAACGAGGAATTAAACTTCTAGATAACTAAAGCTAAACAAACTCATTTTCCCAAAAGAAAACTACAGAGCCTGTAGGAAGCACGTAATTAGTAAAAAACAGCACAAAAGCAATAAAGAACACCTTAAACCTATTAAGAAACCACAGAATAAAATGTTAAAGAATAATCTCCACTCCAAAGTAAAAATGATTTGCCAAAATATTAGCAGCAGCGGCACGAGGCAGCCTTGCCTTAAAGCCAGAGCTGGCACAAAGCACACTTTGGGTGAACACACACTCACCCCGTGGTACAGATGTGTCCCGTTCGATTGTGTCCTCCACTAGCTGGTGATGCAAAAATGGCTGTGGTACTTTGATGCCAGTCCTGCTGCCCACCCCCGCTCCCAAAGCCAGCTCTTTCTCATGGCTCCCACCACCAGCAGACACAAGCAACTTCCAAACGCACTAAGTAAAGCAGGTAACTCCGCTCCTGCTGCCCCCAGAGCAGTGCATCAGTTCTCTCTGAGGCAGTGGGGGCGGGGGGCCAGGCATATACTACATTTGATTTCATTCTCATGGTTTCCTGGGGAAATAAAAGGATCCTTCGTGGTCACTGGTGCCTGGTCTTCCAGGCAGTCTCAGGATGCCCACAGAGGTGTGCTAGTGGGTTCTGGTGGGTGACTCTGGGTGCACGTCCACAGATGCCAGGAATATGAGCATTTTCTTGTTAAGACAAGTGAGGACCCTGGAGGGAACCACAGCAGGCAGGTGCACACTGCTGCTTTGCTAACTACTCACTCTGTTTCCCTAGGAGAGACCACCATGCCGAGGCTCAGGCAGGAGGACTGCTGCTCAGCACAGTCCTGCCTGATGGCTACTGACAAACCACATACATCCTCTGTCATCTCAGTACTCCCTAGGTGGCATCTTTATGATCTCCTAATGCAGCCTCTCATGCTCCTGATCTGAATGAAGTATCTGCTCTGGTATCTGTCACAGAAGGTTCCCCTCTTCTCAAGGCTTCTTCCAACTAAACCCCAAAGAAATTACAAAAAAACACCCCCTGTTGAGTTTATACACAACTTAGAGAATAACACAGCCAGTGCTACGCTTAAAATGGATGGCTTCTTCCTCACAGAGCAGTGAGGCTTTGTGGTTGTTTTTCTTGAGACACTTCCCCACTCCACCTTCCAAGACAGTTATCATGAACCCAAACCATTCTGTGCTTCCATGCACCTGCCTTGGAAGGTTACACTTTCACCGCAGCCAAGAGAAGTCAGGCAACTGGGACAGGGAAAGAGGAAGAACCTTGAGCGCTTTACAGATAAGTCTATCTCCTGCATATAGCAGCCAACCAGGAAGACTGATGTGGACCTGGGACTACTGGCTCCTAAGGTTGTAAGAAATGAAAAACATATACCATGCACACCTGCGTATACACAGATGCACACTATGTTATAGCTAAAAAATGTTCATCTAGAATAGCTAAATGTTAATTTTGATCTGTTCCTTGGTTTACTGTTCAAGACCTTGCATCTAATTTTGCATTTTGGAGCAATAAACATTTTTATATACTTTTTCATTGCATGACTTATTACCCCAACACTTGTGTACTACAACCTTGAATTCCTGAGATACTGCAGTATTCCCTGCCACAACTTCAGAAAGATAAAGCAACTATTTGCTACACATTCACCTTCTGAAATACAATTAAAGCAAGATAGTTACGACCCAAATTGTAGCTATCCCTGATTATGACAGAATGAGGATTCTTCCTTCTCATTTATACTATTTGTTGAAGACGTCTGAGAGACTCAATGCACATTCATGGATCAATGTAAAACATTTAAAGCCTGTATCAACAGTGTCATATTTCCAGTTGAATATTATCTTCGTGAAGGTAGACAAACCAGACATCCACACAGGATCCAGTGTGGAATCATCCAGGTAGGAGCTGGCACATGAACAGTTCCCAGCACTGAGGGTGCGAGCGATGTGGTTTTTCCTTTTTGATTTGCATGGGGTGTGCAAGTGGCTTCGCCTTTTGAACCTCTATCCTTGCCAGGGAGAGAGAACTGCTGTGGCTAACTGGGATGATGTCCGCTCTTCCAACAGGTGATGCTATTGCTGTGACATTCCTGACAATGGCCACTATTAAATCCTGTGTATCCTGTATGCTACAGCACAGGGTCAGACTCCACAGAGGAGTAAACAACACTATTCCCTGGCGTATTTCCGTATGGAGGTCAAAAGCGATAACAGTTCTGTAAATGAAACTGATTGCACGAGAATGACATAAAATTATTGCATTGGAAACTGGGTTAATTAAAGTTTAACTATAGTAAAAAAAAAAAAAAAGTGTTTTTGATTCAGCTGTTATGCAAACAGAACAGACAAACCCCCCTAAATAACAACATTCATAGCAAAAGAACAACGGGCTGCTTTAGAAAGGACTTTTCCCAGTTTGCTTCCACACTTCTTTGGCTCCTTTAATGCTTTCTCTTTTCACACACTTCCAGTAACCTTGAATGCCTTGCTGTTGTGGCACCTGTTAATAGAGTTTAAGTATGTTTAGCATTTACAGAAAAAAGACCCTTATTCACAGACTGTCTACATATAATATGTAATGCAATGCTGTTGCTCCTGAAGTTCACAGGCACAATAAGAAGTTCCCAGTGGCAGCGCTCCTTTCAGATTCATAGGCAGCAGGGGATCTTCAGTTTGAAATACAACTTACTCACTATCTCTACTTATGTTTCTACCAGCAATAACAAGATAGTTGTAGCAATCCTCTGTGGTATTTAAAAATCATGAAATTAGCTTGTTACCCTCAAACCTCGATGAATTCGGTTCCTCAGGACTCCAAGAAACTCGCCGTGGCTGAGGCAGTCATCTCCATCGAGATCAAAAATCTTGAAGATTGTATCCAAAACATTATCTGAGAGCTCCTGTCCTGTTGCCACCTTCACTGCTCTCTTGAACTCAGCTAGTAAAGACATAATATTACATCACAGGTGACTGTGAACTTGTAAAGAAATTGGAAAGCGCATAAATAGCAGGATCCTGGACAATTTACAGTGTCTCATGGCTATCCCAACTGGAGAATTTGGGATGGGTGGACTAGTAAACTATTAAGAGGACTTGGTTCATGCATTCTTGAGGCTGCTTCATCTTTCATAACACTATTAATTGTATGATAAACTTCTGAAATGCACTTCTTCAGCACCAATGAGAGTGGTAACTTTTGCTAGAAATAACTGCATGCTAAAAACTTCCATACTTCTGGCTGATGCCAGTGCCTGTGGATGGTTAAATGCTTGCCTCACCACAGTCTCATTAAAAAATACTCTCATTTTATCTCAAACCAGTTTCATGCCAATTCATTCAGAAAGAAAACCCTTCTCCTCAAAGAACAGCATTTTATGATACGCTCCACCTCAACCAACAATCCCCACAGCAGCTCTGTAGAAGAAACACAGACGATCAAATACACAACACACTGCTCACAGCACATGGCTTTAATATACCTGTAGTTCTGGTTTTTTAAAGAACTAGGCTACCTTCTCCTAAATTATGATGGAAGAGTTTACGAGGATTTATGGCAGAAAAAGCTGTCACACCTCTCTGGAGACCTACTTTCCTCTTCAGGTGTTTGGCCTTCTCTCTTTAGACTTCTGTGTGCATTACAGCAACACCCCATTTTGGTCTTGTGGTGTAAAGAACTTGGAGTTTTGACTCCAGGAAGATGAGGAAATGCTGCCATTTTTATGGGGTTGCCATAAACCAGCGGCTAGTATGAGTGAAATTATTGTTTATTATAGCAAGTGCAATCACAGCACATGAATTGTGTGCATTTTTTATGGCATTATAGAAGTGTGAATTTCCAGGAGGGACTGCGAGTTATTGAAATACAGCAATATTGTAGATTATCAGAGCAAGCTGTCCAACTAAGTAAGAAAGAAGAGCAACAGTGAGGTGGCTGAATAAGCTGGGGCTGTTCAGCCTAGAGAAGAGAAGACTAAGGGGGGACATTATTAATGTTTATCAGTATCTTAAGTATGGGATGCAGGGGGAATGGGCAGCCCCTTTTCAGTGGTCTGTGGAGACAGGACAAAGGGCAAAGGCTGCAAGTTGGAGCACAGGAAGTTCCACACCAACATGGGGAAGAACTTTTCCCCAGTGAGGGTGCCAGAGCCCTGGGACAGGCTGCCCAGGGAGGTGGTGGAGTCTCCATCTCTGGAGATATTCAAGACCCGTCTGGACGCCTGTCTGTGCAATATGAGCTGGGGAGCTGCTTTGGCAGGGGGGTTGGACCTGATGATCTCTCGAGGTCCCTTCCAGCCCCTACAATTCTATGATTCTGTGATTCTGCTTTCATAAAAGTGCTGCTCTTAAATAGCATTATAAATATGATTAGTTCTGAAGCTTACTAGAGGATAGAGCACTCATGACTTAACTCTCGTCTTTGCCTCTTTGAACAATTCCTGTATAAATGCAGTTGATTAATTTACAGTTGATTTTAATATAATTAAGTTGAAAAACCTTCCGTAAGAGAATATACCATGATTTTAAAAGGACATGAAATATGGGATGCTTATAGTAAAGTCATAATCTTGTCTTTAAAAAGATGTTATCTGTTTCAGCTCCTGAAGCTAAATGTAAAACCAGAGATGGTATTGCACTTTTTGCAACAGAAGATGAAAGATCTTCTGAAACAGTGGAGCACAATAATCTTCAAACCAAGAAGGGCCACCTTGTACCAGGGAGAAAGGGTGAGCTGCTAATTTAGAAGAAAAAAGTCAAAAATAAAAGGAAGGACTAAAGGATATATATTCATGTGTGTGAATACACTTATGTACATGCAGGGAAACAGCAAGGCAAGGAACTTAGTGAGACTCAGAAAAAGGTCAGACATGTACGTGTAACCCCTGTGAGTTACCTCTGAAGACAACAGTTTTCAATCACCTTACGGTTCAGTGCATAAACAGAGACACACTTGCCTGTTGGTTAGGAACGAGTTTTTACAAGGAAACTTCACCAGAGTCAACAACAACTGTTGGCCTCATCATCCTTTGGCACTTAAAAATGTGATACTTAATAGAGAAGTGAGCTAAAAGGGATGATTCTATGATTCTAAACTCTCATCTCTCACTTACAACTGTTATCACAGAATCATAGAATGGTCTGGGTTGGAAGGGACCCCAAGGATCATAGAGCTCCAACCTCCCTGCCACAGGCAGGGACACCAACCTCCAGGCCTGGATCTACACAAGGCTTCCCAGGGCCCCATCCAACCTGGCCTTGAACACTTCCAGGGACGGGGCATCCACTACTTCTCTGGGCAGCCTGTTCCAGCACCTCACCACTCTTTCTGTAAAAATCTTCCCCCTAATATCTAATCTAAACCTTCCCTCCTTTAGTTTTAATCCATTTCCCCTTGTCCTGCCATTGTCTACCCTTTTAAAAAGTCGAATCCCCTCCTGCTTATAAGCTGCCTTCAGGGACTGGAAGGCTGCAATGAGGTCCCCCCGCAGCTTTCTCTTCTCCAGGCTGAACAAACCCAGCTCCCTCAGCCTCTCCTCATAGGGGAGGTGCTCCAGCCCTCTGAGCATCTTTGTGGCTCCTCTGAATCCTCTCCAACAGTTCTACATCTTTCTTGTATTGGGGGCCCCAGATCTGGACACAGGACTCCAGATGGGGCCTCATGAAGGCAGAGTAGAGAGGGACAATCCCCTCCCTGTCCCTGCTGGCCACCCCTCTACTGATGGAGCCCAGGATACCATTGGCCCTGCGAGCTGTTATTTCACCATTCATCTTCTTTCCACTTTAAATGTTGTGCAAATAAATTCTGTCTCCCCCACAGAAGAAAGATGCTGTCAAACCAGACAGGAGGGCCACAAAGCCAGCTGGGAACTGAACCACATGATGGAAGAACAGGTGAGGGAGCTGGGGAGAACAGAAGGATAACCAAGAGATCTTTCTGCAGCCTTCAACTACCTAAAAGGGGTTGTAGAGAAGAGAGTGCCATATTTTTCTCAAAGGTGCATGGAGGTAGGACTCATCAATCTAAGTTGTAGCAAGGGTTTGACACAGAAGTCTCCATGATGACAGTGGTTAAGCTCTAGAACAGCTGCCCAGAGAGACTGTGGATACTCTTCCTGATGGCTGGACTAGCTAGTGATGGAAGTCACAAACTGCAAAGCCCCTCATCACTTCTGGCCTTCTCTGGTTCAAACCCCATCTGAACATTTCTCTCTCTCGAATACTGAATTCTCTTCCTATCTTTTCACATCTCTCGTGGCTTTGTCACACTAGTCTAGCAAATATTTATTTCAGAGAATGTTAATGTCTGATCAAATTTCCTTAGGAACTTCTTTATGTTAGTATTTTCAAGTAACTTATGAGAGCTGTCTTTCAAGTATCACAAATAACAACCTCAGGATTACAACAAAATGCACTTGTAAGTCCATGAAACTTCTGTTGCGCTGCATCTATTTCTGCTAAATGGGAAACCTGCAATTTCCCTCCCCCAAATCTTCATTTCAAACCCCACTTTACAATATTGTTTGTTTTCTGTAACGATGATTGCATAACATATTATGCCCAAGGAGAAGGCAGTATGGAGACGTAAGTAAAACACAGCAAGATATTAAAGACCCTCCAAAAGAAGAGATTTCTATTGTTTGGTTTCCTCAGAAAACTAGTTTCAGGTGAGGAAAAAGCTTTGTTACCATGAACTGCTACTAAATAATGCATTGTTCCAATAAAACTTTCCTAATCTAGAGTTTAGACTGGACTGAGAGCAGCCTTCCAGAGACGGACCTGGGGATACTGGTGGATGAAACATTGGGTATAAGCCAGCAATGTGTGCTTGCAGCCCCAGGTGCCAACTGGGCTGCATCAAATGAAGGGTGAAGTGGTTCTGCCCCCCCTGCTCTGCTCTGCTCTGCTGAGAGCCCACCTGGGGGCTTTCACCTGGAGGCTCACACCTGGAGTACTGTGTCCAGTTCTAGGCCACTATTCTGGTTTTGGCTGGGATGATTTTCTTCATAGCAGCTAGCACGGGGAAAACATGGAGAGACTTTACAGTAAGGCCTGTAGCAACAGGACAAAGTGAAATGGTTTCAAACTAAAGAAAGGTAGATTTCGATTAGACATTAAGAGGGAATTCCTCCTTATGAGGGTGGTGAGGCCCTGGCACAGGCTGCCCAGGAAAGCTGTGGCTGCCCCCTCCCTGGCAGCATTCACAGCCAGGTTGGATGGGGCTTTGGGCAACTAATGAAAGATGTCCCTGCCCATGGCAGTGGGGTCAGGGAGGTGTCGAACTCAATGATCTTTAAAGGTCTCCTCCAACCCAAAGTATTCTATGGTTTAGTCTGCTGAGAGCAGTTCAGCATATGATAGCACATTGGAAGTTACCAAGCAAAAAACTGTATCATTATTTCTTCGTGAAATAAAATGAATTCAGAGTAATGAGCAGCATACTATTTTTGGACTTCGTGGTGCTACTTTGGGATATTTTGGGAAAGCTTATTTACATTAATTCCATAACAAAAATGCATTTTTTTCTTTAAAAAAAAGGTGTGCAGCACTTACCCCGTTTAACAGGACGATTGGCTACAGTAAACATCTGCATGGCAATAGAAAAATCTTCCAGGTTGTTTGTAAACTTGCAAAAAGTCTTGAATTCTTCCAAACTGATATTCTAGAGTATCACATAAAGCAGATGATATATAATGAAGAATACACTCAAACACCAGTAAATATATTTAACTAAAGCTGGTGGGCCCTAGTGTTTAGGTGTGACTGCTTACTCATTGTCAATATTTGCATTTCTCAGTTAGCAAATTATCATTGTTCTTATTTGCATGAAATCCAAAGGCTCCAGTAATGAGAGATTTACATTCAAATGAAGACCTGTACATAGGAAAGAGGAAGGGAAGCAAAGCATGCTTTAGGTACCAACCTCTCCTGCCTCAATTCTGTCTTTCACATTCTGCCAGTAAATTTCATTGTTTTCCTCATCGGTGAAGTACAGGAGCCACTCTGCAAAGTCTTCTTTCCTCATGACATTCAGACCCTTTGAAAATTTTATGAACTCCATTTCTTGGACTTCTGTTTGCAGATTTTCCATGAATCTAAGTGAAAACAGATATTATCCAACAGTTTGTATTTGCATCACTGCTACTATCTTCGCTACAGAAAGCAGCTGACACTAACTCTTCATCACAGATACCACCACCATTGGTCTTTAAATCCTCACTGGTTTAATTTTACCTGTGTTAGCAAGTTCTTCCCCCCCGGCTGCATTTCAGTAATGACACCAGCAGAGTGCTCTCTAAGTCTGCAGTTGCAGGTTGCTGCTCCTGAGAGAACTCACCCATGGCACAGGGTTTTTAAGAATGCTTTGAAACCGTGCAGATAATGAGACAACATGATTGGTGTGGCAGTATTATGATGACCAAATTGAAAAGGACGTGGTAACTAAAGGCCTGACACATCATTTATGACATTTCCTGTTAATAAGAGAGGATAACAAGGTTGGAGAGTGCCTAGAAAGATCACAAAGGTGGAAGAAATGAGGAAACTCACTGCAGGAAAAGATGGCTAAAAGCCTCAAAGATTCTAACTGCAGAGCAGGGCTTGACAAATCAGCTGTGTGCTCACTGGAGGGTAGATCAGAGGGGATTACAACTGACATGTATGGAGCTCGGAAGAGCACAGAAAATGATGTTGCAGGTGTTTGGGAAGCTAAAGAGAGAGCTGCCTGAAAAAGGAGAGGTGGACATCAAGGCTTTTTGGAGACAGCCTGTCTTCTAGGAGGAAGAAAAAAAAAAGTAGCACGAGGAACAAGTAATGAGCTGCAAGTGCAGAGGTAGAACTGTGGACAGAGCTGTAGCTTTCTGTTTCCCCAGGTTGGTCTATGAGGCCATTACAATTTCTTCCAGCTTGATAGGAACTTTGAGAAAGCAAAGACAACACCATGAGATCCATTTCCTAATTTCTGCTTGAGATATGGGGTGATCCAAACCCAAGTGGTAATTTTAAAATATAAATAAAGGCTAAAAACACAGGGATACTTGCCAGAATCCCTTTAGTGCTTCAGAAGAGCCCTGCTTTATTGAGTTACAAGAATTACTGTCAGGAGAGAACGAAATCCTCCTGTATGGTGACAAAGCAATTAGTTGGAGAAGAGGACAGCTAAGGGTCTATGCAGCAAAGATCAGCAGAGGCTCATTTGCTCACCCATGTTTGCATGGCCTCACTGGATTTGAGCTCTTTCCCCTGAAATTACAGCATTTTAGCCCACACAGTTATCTTTAGTTCTTTAATGAGATCACTCGGACAATTAGTAGCTGGAAGCTCTGTGAAGTCTATAAGGGGTTGGCTGAGGACTGCTGTTGCAGCGTCAAGCTCTCTCTTGTGTTTTTTCCTCTAACAATCAGAGCTGGGCCGACAAGTCCTGCCTGGCTTAGGACAGGTACATGAAAGCCTGACAGTGGAACCCATTTGAAGTTTCTGGCTGGCGTTTTTAGGGCAATACTGAGGAGGGGTATGATAAACTCTCACATATTATATCAGCGTTTTTCTGGTCCAGTGAAGAAGGTTACAATGCTTCCACAGCACAGGCAAACACTGAGATATAATCCTCCACAGTCCACCTTAAAACCTGGCTCACTTTCAAGCCCCCTGACTCTCCCTCTCACAAGGGGATGAAATACCAAAGGACCTTCTTGTGAAGGGGAAGCACCTCCCCCCTCCCCACCTTACAGACCAGCGAGAGCTTTCTTGCACAGCTTGCAAACCACTCTTCGACTCTCAGATACAGCTCCTGTCCTTGGAACACAGGAGGTGACAGCTGGCTCTGGCTAGCCCAGGTCAAGCTGCAGGGGTGGAGGACAGCAAGGACCAGGCATGAGCTCAGTCCAGCAGAAACTGACTAGGGCCACTTTTCTGCATTTCAGGAGTGGCCATCAAGAGCAGGGAGGTTGGTATCTGGGGTGTGCAGCTTGTGCTTGCCTGGAGGTCACAGCTGAGACCATGCAGGCTGGTAGCTGCACCTTCATCATTTTCAACCCATGTAACGTCTGGTCTAGGGGAGGAGAGGCTGCTGAAAATGAGGTCACTTACAGATAGATGCCTAGAACATGGATGTAGGGAACAAGCCACCATGTGTTTTGTTTTCCTGGCGTTTAACCAATGAAAGGTGGACACATTTTGCAACAGACTTAAGGTCTGTTACTGAAGGTACGAGTTATTTGTCTTGGGGACTTAACTTTCAGTCCTTTGCTTTACTGGTCTGTAGCCACAGTGATGACATATTCTTCCATCTCTTCTAAGTACCATGTGTCCTTGAGCAGGAAGCCCTCAGTGTCCTGCCCTCTAGCCATACCCAGCAACGGCAGGACAGCTGAGACCGACCGTTTCTACACACTGAGGAAGGAGCGGGTGCCCCAGCCAGCTACACGCATCACCCAGCTCAAAGGTCCAGTGAAGCCAAAGAAAGAGGAAAGCAAAGGGTTTGGCTGTGGCATTTTGGATGTGTTCTTGCTTCTGCACCCTTTTCCAGTCAGACAGCAAAGGCAGTGGTGTGTTTCCCCAGCCCCACTGTGGGTTTTCCACTGCCTGTCCCTGCCCTCCCTGGTTGCTTTGGGGCAGTGACACTGCATCCTCCCCATGACACAACAGCCACATATCTTGCTGCACCACATAGATTAGGGAGGGGAGCAGGTATTACTTCTTTAGGTACAAAAAAATTGACAGAAATTTAATTTCAACTTGTGGGCTTGCTCCTGGCAAGCCAGAGTGGGAAGCTTTCCTGCTGAACTAAATGCTACTTGGGCCAGCAGCTGAAATGAGCAATTTAAGATCTCCCATATTACAAAAATTAAAATACTATGAATCATCACATCAGCATTCTAGGTCACTCTTATTCCCAGATGTGAGAATTAAAAATCCTAATGAGTTTTCTTTTTTTTTTTTAATCCAAGAGAAAGTTATTAAAAGTTATTAAAAATAACTTTCTGGTTAGGAAGTAAAACTTAATACTTAAATGCCAAGACACCACCAGGGATACTCGCTTTTGTATCTTCTGGATCCCAGGGCCATGAGTTTCAGATGAAAATTCCCCAAAAATTTCTCCAGATATCAGGAAAATACAAGCACAGGAATAAAACTCCCAAAGCCAGTGGAAGCTTGGACAGGGAGCCAGAATTTAACTACAGGGCCAGGATTCTTATGGTAGATATGCTCTACAATTCAAAAGTACATTGGGAGTGTAATTTTCAAGCTGCTGTTGCAGCTTTAAAATAAAAGCAAGCCATAAGTTTCCAAATAACAAGAAGGAAAGGCAAACAATAAATTTATATGATGGGGAAAAAGCTGGGAACAGACAGTACTTTAAGCCTGTTTTATCCATGTTCTCTAAAACACTCACATGAAAGACCAATGGCCAAATTTGTTACTGCATTGCAACAGCATCCAGAAACCTTATCAGGGTTTATCCCTCATTTTGTAATGTACTCTACTATAAAAAAGGGCATCTTTCAAGACTTTTTGGCAACTCAGCTTTAATAGTAGTGAAAATGGGGAGACCTCAGGAATGCAGCTATTCTCCCTCCAACCTGAGGTGTTGCAATGATGTGCCAGCATTGTATTTCTTATGGCACCCAAAGAAGTAGAATAAAACACAGAAGGAAAGTTTAGGGAAAGTTTTCCTTCCCATACATCTTGACATGAACAGAAAGTCTGTGCAGAACTTTAACACTAATAAAGAACTGGCCAGTTCTTGTCACACTGATTTATAGGAAATGAACTTGATGATAGTGGTGGATATGCCACCCCAGCATCCACACTCGGCTTCAGGTCCTCTTTGGATACTTCTGAAGACTTGGTAACCCTGTCTGCACCAAAAGACTGTTGCAAACCTGCCACACAGTTGCCTTTTTGCAATCGGACTTTCAAAACAAAATATAGAAGATCCAATAAGGGCTTAACCATTAACCTTTAGAGAACACTTAGATGTACACTTGCAGATTCAGTTTTGCAAGCAATAAGACAGTTCATCGACCTCACTACTTTCAGAATTACAGGCAACCCCCCCTTTGATTTACTGTCCTCAGGGTTTCCAACCCAAACTACCCACTTTCATTTACAAGCATTCTGCAGAAACAAATATAGTATATAGGAAAGAAAGAAACAAAGATTCTTCTCAACATCTTTACTAAGTACTTGGGAAATACTCAGATCCAGTTATGATAGGAATAGGCAATTACGAAGTCAGATTTTGTTCTTGTCTCCAATTCCCTGTCTGATCCTGGTTGCTTGAGACATAATCTCTAAGTGTGTTAGGGCCCTATATACATAGATACACAGATACAGGTGTAAGTATAGAGACAAATAAGAAGGCAATCATACTCTATTTCCAAATCCCTAGATGAAAGTCTCTGAAAAAAGTACAAGCAATCATCACATCAAAAGCACTCCTGGCTGACGATGCTGCCTGAAAGAGATTCTGCACCCATATGTTGGCACAAACACAGAACAGCACCAGAAAAACGTCAGCACTCGTGGTGTGGTTCAGCCTCGACCATGAGTCTTGTATATGGAAGGTTTGAAGTGACACATACTGAGGCACTCAAAATACCAAAGGAAAGAAACAAGACAGGTAGGGAAAAGGCACGTCTTGTGATGGCAATACAATTTGTCACCTTCAAGCTACAGCAGAAAATAAAAAAGAAGTTATGATTAAAGAGTATTTCTGGTGCAAAATTCCATTAACTGATGAGAAATTTGGAAGCAACAGATCAGGTCAGAAAATGCCTGAAACTGGATCTGAAAAGTTCACTTTCCTTACATGATTAAAAGATGCCCAGTGTTTCACCATCCTGGGAAACACTTTTCTGTAAGTCATCCCAGGGAAAGAATACAACACTCAGAAAGTTTTCTTAATATCCTCTCCAAACTCCCTGCACTTTTTTTGTCTGTTCCCCCCCTTTAAAGAGAATGTGAGAGATTGAAGTTCGCTTGGGGACAGATTATATAAAAAAAATAGCAGCTGTAAACTGTTTAGGGAGTGAATTTCTGTCTCATCTTTTATTTGGGACTAGATATACTTAAACAAAAGCCGGAAGGGACTTTTTTCAGGGAAAAAACCCCAGTGGGGTTATCAAGAAGAAATACTTGCTATACCTAGAAATCAGAACAGTCTTCTAGTCAGAATAAAAATACAATATACCTGGAAATTAAAGCACAAGTGAAATATTTTTGGAAGATCAAAAATTACTTATGTCTTAAAAACCAGGGGAACCCCAATGCAAAAGAACAAAAAGCCTGGAATCCCAAAGAACTTCAGGCTTCAGGTTTGAAATCTGACATTCTCTAAGATGGGTCCTGGTATTAGACTTTGCTGTTGAGGTGTGAAACTGAGTGGTGGTCATCTGAAACAGAAACTTGTTCAGATCTTCTGAGAAGATTACATCCACCCAATTTTGTTACATGACTTTAGGCTTTATATTTTCTTAAACTGATCCAGCAGGATAATGATTCCATCTGAATCTGGCTAGGAGGCAACACCTTTACTAGTGATGTATGTAAACATACTCCAGAATAATTTAATTTAAATTTCCTAACTATTGCCAAAGAAAGGAGCTGTTGCTTTTCAAGTTATGAATTATCATATTGTCCTTAAGTTAAGAACAATACAGCTGGCAAGAAATCATGTATCACAGTGGTGCTGGACATGTGTTCCTTGACTTCTACCTTAAGATCTCCAAAACCACCTTGTTAATATAGGAAGAGTGTAGGATGGCATGGATCCTGGTCTGCTTCCACACCTTCTAAGCGGTCCCAGGAGAAGCTGCTGAACAAAGCAGGAGTCCCAACGCTGCTGCTCAGCAGAGAATGAAAAGGAGCAGCTTTGGTTGCTGTTTTGACTGTATTCTGGAGGATAGTGAGAAAAGAGCTTCACTGGTGTCACCAAACACCAAGGACAGGGTTATTTCATTACTTCCACACTCCCAGCAGCCCAAGAAAGGCTGGAAAGTGATCAAATATTCTATTTCATGGTCTCATTCTTTACACCTGGTAAAAAGCAGCCTGAGGTTGTCCTGTGTGTATCACCTACCTATGATTTCCCAAGGATCATGCAGCAGCTGGAGAAAGAGGCAGCACAGCATGCTTAACCATCTTCGCTCCCTACACTCAGTGTGCCTCCTGTGTCTGGGGCAGTGGGAAGGGAGTCACAAGGCTTACATCGGCTCCATGTTGCCTCCAGAGATGTAGACAGTTTCCATTTTCTGTGAGCCATCTGAATGCAAAGGAAGGGGAACAGGGCAAATTGATGGCCCTGATATATTGACTGTGGCTGTCTGACATTTTCTAAATGTTTGGACTGCAGGCTAAAAGGGTTGGACGTGGCTGGTGTATGTGTGGATACAGATGGTTGCACACTTACAAAAGGATTTTTTAATCCTTTTTTTTCCCTCCTGAAAAGGAGGAAGCATGAGGAAAATATATGTAGGTAATGAGGTGAGAACACTAGTCTCAGCTTTCTGAATTCCCATGTAAGTCCAGTGAAATGTCACCAAAAAAAATTCCTGCCTTGGGTTGTTTTAATTTATTTTTAGTTTCAAGGTCTCTACAGCAGAGCAAGATCTGTGTATTTAACTAATGTGACAAGTTTTAGTGTGTCCTAATCAAACCTAATCACCCCTACTTTCTACTAGCTACTACACTGATCAATGGAAAAGCTTTCTAGGCAAGAACTTGGAAAATGATAAAAGCATTTATCATCATTATTTTCTGCTTTTGACAATGATCTATGTCTGTACAGCTCATCAGTCATCTCTTGTAAAAACAGCGTGGCACTTTGATCAAACAGCCAACAATAGCTTCCCGCGTAAGGTAAAATGTTATGAGAGGCCATCAGATAGAAATCACATTTTCTCTGAACAATAGGAACCTAGAAATGATGTGCTTGATTTACTTGCAAATAAAATCATGTGAAAGGTGATATCTTCACACAGGTTAAAAAGACAGTGATCCTTTTATTCACCTTTCTGCATGTTAAACAAACTTCACTGTCATGTTGCAACTGAGATGGAGTGTCTATGCAGTGATAAAGAGGCACATTCCAGCCCTACGAAACATAACTGCCACTGTTGAAAAATTACCTGCATTAAACCTTACACTTATCCCACAAATTTTAAGAGCAAGATGTGGGAGTTTGATTTTGATTACAGGCCTCTATCTGTGTGGTAGGCAAAGGTCTTTAACCTGCCCGTTCTGAATGTGCTAGGTACATAGTTTCATCAATGTCATGCCTCGTTGGGTCAGTGTAGGATTTTATCTAAAACCTGAAGCTTTTCAGTTTACACTGTATATGCAAACACAACCTTTTACTGGTGCTCTCTGCCTTTTGTTTCATTGAGACGATCTATGGTATTTATAGAAAAGGGAGCTGGAGGTATCTTAAACTTACTTTACTCACTTAGATTGCTATTGAGTCAAGGTCTTCAAAAGGGAAAGGTTGTTTATTTGAAGACTGGTGTGTGCCAGAGCCAGTGGAGCTGAAAAGTTCTTAGAGTTAGAAAAATGTCCACCCTTCTTTTTCTGTTTTGGCTTTCCTGAAACCTCTCCTGATTGCAACAACATTCATTTTTAAGAAGGCTGATACAGAATCTCTGCTTCTGAACATAAATTGAAATAAAACACATTATCCTAATTTATTTTTGCAGTCTGTAAATGACTGGTTATTTTTGTACAAAAGGTAATACAGACGTAGACAATCTTTGCTTGATGTGCTAGCAGACCTGTCAAGATTCACACAGGTATTTAGGCACTTAACTTCCATTTATCTCAACGACAGACTGTGCATTTGGATTCTGAACTCAAGTTCGCATAGCAAGATGTGTCTGGAGTTCATACTAATGGGAGAAATTGATCTCCCAAGTAACAGAGAGTTTTAACCACTTAAGCTATGAAGTTTTGTAGGTGATGGTCATCATTACTGACTGAAATACACATTGGAAGAAAGAATCTCATCCAATCAAAAGACTAACAGCTAATACCTGGTTGGGTTTTCAAGTTGAAAAACACGGCAGAACTTCATGCTCTGATGCAGACAAGGATTACACCATCTTTCTGACATGTATGTGACACATAAAACTGCCTACACCAGTCTTAAAACTTTCTATTAACTTCTGATTTTGCAAAGCTTACAGCACTATGTTTCCAGGAATAATGGCCACTTGGTATTCCACTGCAGTCTCAGCCTGATGTGGTGTTTACCATCAGGATCAATTCTCATCTAAGTGCCAGGAAGTATCTGCATAGTCCCACTGCAAGACTAGTTCAAAGGGTAAAGACAAAGGCACAAGTAACGCTTCAACAGAAGCTGGAATTTGAAGCAAGCAGAGAAGTTGCCTGTAGCCTACCATGACAGTTGTAACAGGGAGGGGAGAGTCTCAGCTCAGAAAAGCTTTTTGAATTGATTAGCAGTCACTTTTTTGTGATTTGATCAAGAAAAATATGCAAAGAATCATACTGACAAGGTATGCCACCATGCAGCTGCCAAGAATGGCATTCTCAACCCTCACAGCCTCCAGGCCCATTGCTGCTCTGGAGTTATCATGGTGCTCAGCTCCTCCTACAGACAGCAGACTCCAGGAGATAAACCAGAAATGTAATCATGCAAAATCAGGAATAATCTCCTGCTGAATTACCTGCTTAACTTTCTGAATCAGCTCAGTGTGAGGTCAGATTAATGCCAGTGTTGGTGCAAAGTAGAGGGGTAGGAGTAGGGTGGTTGCTGTTAGGCTTGGCTGGCTAAAAATGTACCTGAAAAACTGAGAATAGCGAAGCTTGTTCTTTCCTTCTTTCCCAAAGAAATGTACCAGCAACATGGTATTAACATCAGAGCTTTCCAGTTCTGCTCCCTATAAAACAAAAAACTCTATGATTAATTGTTAAATGCATTGTATGTTTATTAATATCTATTCACCACACATCTAGAAACATTTATTTGAATTAGACTTTCACAAGAGATACTTGCAATTTAGTTACTGTTCCCAAAGCTATTACACAGGATCTCAGAGCTGAGTAATTCTTCCACATCAACCAGTAGCAGTGCATTATTGCATGTTCTGCTTCTAAACAGTCTGTGTGAAAGATGAGTACAATCTACAACAACCTTTGATGCATTTTGTTATTAGAACTGAGCAGGTTGCTAGTTAAATCTTTACAAACATTCATGCTTAGGTGAACGGAGGCTCTAAATAAAGTTGACAACTTTGTCAGAAAGTTTTGAGTCAGGTATTTCTGATTTGTTAGAACAATTTAAAAACATTGATGGCAGTCTAAGAAACAAAAATAGAAACATTCAAACATTCATGGTGCTTGATTACACTACAGTCTTACAAGGCTTATTTCCAATGTTAGTGATTTTTCTGTATATTTTTTAAAAATCTGATGAAGAGATTTTTGCAGGGAAAGGATGCACATTATTTCACCTTTAACAAGCCTAAAACCACACATAATGCTGGTTTTCTATTCTTCTTTCAGCACTAGCACACTGGCATTTCTTTGAACACAACAAAACACTAAGCAACAAGAAGAGAGGGTTGATTTTTTTTTTTTTGGGTAAGTCCATAGGGATTTCAACAAACTATTCTTATGACATCTAAATAGCCTCTGTGTCTTTTATCTGGTTGAAGAGGTAAGATGAAAGACAAGAGTCTATTCATAAGATTTAATACTAATGGTTATTTAGCTTTCAGCATCGTCAATAACAAGTCCCATTAGTCCACTGTGTGTTTCATGCTTATTGCATATGTGACACAGTTATTTCACAGTTAAAGAGGGAACATTCCTCATTCCTATTGCAAGGTACAATTCTCTAAATGCCGGCGATACGAGTTACGTATGAGTGAACTGAGGAAAAAACACAACTTCTCAAGCTATATGCAAACTGTACTTATCAAACTTTTATCATTTAACTGCAGGCAAAGAATATTTAAATACCCACAAGATCCATCCTTCTAAGGTTTCAATACTTCAGATTACTGTGAAGACTGATGCATAAACATTGGTATATGCTTTTTCAAAAGTCAGAAGTCAAACATTCATGCATGCTTATTTGAAATTCAAACCCAAACTATTTATGTCAGGATGCAGAGCTTTCTACAAAGAAACACAGAAGAATCCACATATTTTTCACTGCAGTGAGAATCTGATCTGCTTTTTGTGGCTTTTGCTTACACGTTTAAGAGGGAATTGAAAAATGCAAGAAATGAATTTGCTGATGTAATTTTAAAAAGTGAACTCATGACTGTGCAATCTAATGCTTCCAATTTTATTACTCCATATTAAAATCAGTGCTGTATGAGAACAAACTGAAACCCAAGGTCTAATACAGCCTTTTAAAAATTAAGTCAGTGATAGAAAGTTTTTTCTTTCATTCATGTTTCTGTAGTTACAAGCTAGAAGAAGACATACAAACAATCCTATCTCATCTTATCTAAGATGACAAAGCCTATCCCTGGATTTATAACAAATATGCACCTACTTGTTGGGCTACCCTCTTTATCGGTTGAAAATTCCGAAGTGGAATTGGCAGATGTCCAGACCCTATGTTAGTGAGAGTTAAATGTATTTTAAAGCTACAAAACAGTACATTTTTTGAACAGAATATGCAATAGGAGACCACAGAGACTACAGCTTAAGGGTAAAATAAAAAACCTCTGCTTTTGCTAGGGTTACTGCTATTAAAGTACATGTTAGTACATAATTCCTTTTTGTCCACAGAATCATTAGGAGCATTTGCTGCTGAACTGTATAAATTAGCACCGACATGGCAAATCTTTGTTAGAAGATAATGAGAGCTCTATTAATATTTACACCACCTCACCCACCTGAGCTCAGGTAAAAGAATAACTTAGATTTGGAATGTCTCTCTCAGCAATGAGAATGAAATGGTAACGTAATCCTGGAGCCATAAAAAGGTTCAAGACTGGTAACTTTTAGTTGCAGAGCTACTATTGGAGTGAAAGTTTGTATCCTGGTATATTTGGTAGCTTCAGCCCTGGAAGTGGGCACCACAGCATGTTTGGGGATGTGTGCTTTACAGAAAGCTGAGGCGCAGAGTGAAGAAAGGATGGGGATGGTCTGAGTCTCATCTTGATACAAGCACAGGATGGGGCAGGGACCACGTATCTCAGCTGGGGAATTCAGACATGTTCCAGGGCCCACTGAATCACAAGGAATCCCCAAGACCAAGCTCTGATGCCACACAAGTCTGTGTAGATATTACAAACCCAGGCTTATTTTCCTAGAGTAATATTAACACCTCGTACACTTTTCAAAACCACCACGAACTGCTGAATTATGCAATTATTCCTTTTTAAGCAAGATCAGATAACACAACATTTATTCCTTATTACACACACTGTTAACACAGAAGCCTGATGCTGCAAACACTGAGTCATGGGCACAGACCTACCTAATCCTGCAGCTCCCCATCGAGCTTCTGACATTTAGGACTTGATACCGCAGCAAGTAGCAACAAGTGCCTCTGAGAAGAAACTTATCATGCAGTGAGACAGGATTTTCCAAATAATGTACCTAACTGATTTTCCAAACTCATCTGAAATGTTAATAGACTTACTGTCTCTAGATTTCTTACCACCTTTCATTGCAGAATTTGCCTGAGGCATGACTGGAAAGCATTCATCATGATTAAAATCTGTAATATGTTCCTTGCTCTCATTCTTGCTTCCTGTGAGATGGCATTTGCCATGCAATGCCTTTTTCAATGGAAATTAGAAAAATAATACATATTTTGGATTTTTTTTTTTTTTTTAGTTACGATAGGAGGACAGTGAATAGGTGAAGAATAGGGGCAGAAAATAGAGGAGGATCAAGAGGAACTTATCTTAGTTTCTGTTCCCTAGTGATGTCTCAAATCTTCCCAAAGGGAAGACTAAATCTTTGCAAATTTTTCTGAGTCCACTTCTCTGAAATGCTCTTTGTTTTTCAGCTGTTAGATCAGTCAATACATCATGCCAGGCTTCTATCCTTGGAGGCAATCTAGATTTCAATCTAAGCAGCCTAGCCTCAGACACTGCTCATGAACATCCAGCTTTCTGTCATTTTTAAAGTCTCCTACAACTCAGTTCTGGGAAGATGGTTTAAAAGGTGTATCCCTCATGAAATTAATCCTGCCAGATACAGCCAGTCAAAAGAACTGCGAACAGATAAGCTAGTGGGACTGGGAGATCTAGATCTCCAAAGGTAGTCTTTTTTGGCAAAGCCCAGGCAGCCTCAAATGGACGCCAGAATGAACATATATCATTTTATGATGAATCAGCTTTAAGCATGCAAATCCATAATAAAGTTTTTAATGTTTTGCAAGGCACTGTCTTAAGAAGTAGGATTCAAGAATACATCGTGTCTGACACAGACACGGTAAAGGGCATGGTTGTTTTCTACAGAAGGTATAACAGAGAGTACCTGAGAAGAAACCCCATGGAGAATTTTCTAGCAATAAACAACCAGCAGTCCTATTAGCCGAGGATCAGTCGTTCTTTTATGGTAACTAATGCCATGGAATCGCTATGCTGTACTGTCAGCACCTTTAGCAAGGAAGGACATGTAGCTTCATGGATTTCCTCAGCTTTCAGTGTGTCACCCACAGTTCTGCATCAGTTCATAAGGAGGTACAGGATAAAAATGGTTTCCAGCCAAGTGGGCTAAAGCTAATCTGGGAGCAGAAAATGTAGGAGATGCTTTACTCCAAAAATAGGAACAGGTTCAAATTAGTCTTGTTGCCAACAGGTTCAGAGAGACCGGATCCTGCTGTGTCAAGCAGCCAGGGAACGGCACTGTTGTACTGTGAAGCCTGAGGCTGGCTGGCTGATGCACTGCTGGCAGCTGGGAACAGCAGCTTCTCTACACATTTTGGGACAGTCCCTCACAAGAATTCAGGCCCTGCCCCCCTCTCATGCTGTGTTTTAAAAATATTAATTCTCACCAAAAGTAGAGCATCCAAAATGAGGACTCTCCTCAGGAGGTAGGACTGTCAGTGAAGCACATTCTTTTTATTGCTGTGGACTTGGCCTCAAAGGCAGAGCACAGCATTCTCAGCATGTGTAAAACTCCTTGCTCCCGGCACTAAAACTGATCCAGATGGCCTGGGACCAGTTCCCCTGCCCCTCTGTCCAACTGTGTCCCTCGGCAGTCCATGCTTAGGCTGCCATCCCAAGTTTCAGTTATCACAAAAGGCCAACTAAGCATGTTCACGTGCACTATTTCCAGTTTATCCCAGTTAATTTTACAAGCTAAGGCACTAGGTAGCCTTCAGAGATTAGGACCAGACTCTTTTGAATCAAGGACTAGAACTGTTAGTGCAAAGCCAAATTGTGTGCCTTCCCTGGCCTGCCAGGAACCCACAACATTACCTGGCTTCTCTAGCTATAGAATCTGAAGTGCTTCAGAGGAGGTTAAATATCAAAGACTAAGCTGTTAGCCTTGTCTCACACATCTGTGCAGTGCAAAGCAATGCTGCTATGACCACAATGGGTTTCTGGATTAATTCTTTGTGGGAGGCTTACGCTACCCAAACCAAATTCAATGTCCTTGCAGAGCAGGTACCCAGAAACATGTAAAGAAACACGTTTCTTTGTCTCTCTTGAAGCTATAATGTCATCAGATCACGTGGAAGAATGAAATAATTTCCTTCTCTGTGAGGTAAAACAATGACCCTGCAGCTTTTTAGTATCTTAACATTTTGAATCCACACAGCTTGGTTCTTTGCAGGTTTTACCTGCCTGGAGAGCTTCCTTTAAAGCATGCAGGAACACTGCAGTGCTCCTTGACTGAAAGTATCTCACAGCTTTTCAGCAGAACTCAGTGTCAATCTGCTGAACCAAAATGCGTGCATTTATCTTGAAGAAGACAGACAGGTCAAGCAAAAATGTGCATTATGCCATCTGAACTGAGAGGTGACCAGATTAATAACACCATCTTTTTGGGGAGGAATATTAATATTAGCCTTGGACAAGATTCCTGCAAGCACTCATCATCCTTTATGATATGGTCTAACACACATTTCTGTTGCACATTAGAGGATTTAACATATTCACATAATTTGGGCTTTGTCAAGTAAGAAATATAGAGACCAGAAAAATTTCAAGTTAGCTGTACTCCTCAAAGCTATTTAATTCTTCTTTTGAACAGACTATAATTCCATTTATAATCTGCTAAGAAACCGTATTAAATAATATTTTCTGGTTACAATAACTTCAGATTTTCCTCAATGAAGAATTCTGAAGACCAAATTTGAAGCAAAATAGAGACATTCAGACTCAGGTATTTAATTAGCTCCCAGTAAGCTTATGTGTTTATAACTACATCTGTCCAACTGTATCAAAGTTTCTCTGGAAATTTTATACTATATCTGTGCATTCATGCAGAATAAAGATCCTTTTTTCTTTCACTGTCATGGTAGTTAAGTCTCAATTGAAATTGGTTTTGAGGAGCAGACAATCCTATTAATCCCAGCTATTTTAATCTGGTGATTGATGAAAAGATTCAAAAAAGGAGATAGTTTTAGTCAGTCAAACAATTTTTAACTGAACTCTGGAAGCATATTGAGGGAGCAAAACCTTTATGCATCAGGAGACAGTTTTTGTTTGTGCCTAGCAAATATTAAAGGTGAAAAAGCATGAGATGGACCATGAGCTGATGTACAATAGGTTTATAAAGCAGAGCTTTGTATAGATTTCTTACTGAATGCTTCCAACAAGAGCAGCCGCTGCCCTATGCTTAATTACCCATTTTCAGTTTATCACTGGAAGCAAGTTTGTAGTGTGAAAAATATCCTTCTAATTTAAGCATGCAACAAAAGTAGTGCTGCTCATACAGACAGCACCTTATACTAGTAGATGGAGATCATCCATCTATAATCTCCCACTCCTTCCCCTGGTTCATCAGCTTCTAAAGTGTTTTTGGTATGCCCAGGATTTCCTCCTCTCTGCTTTCAGTCTCATTCAATCTCATCAGGCTACAGAATATCTTGTCTTTGTTTTTACTACAGGCTGAAGAAGAGACAAGGTGGCTAAGACTCCACCTGGGGAAGAAGGTGGGCTGCAGTGGCAGGATTCAGGGGAAAACAGCCAGAAGAGAGCAAGAATTTACCTGTCCCTTTTGTTGATGAGATGTATTTGCCATTTGCTAATGGTCTGCAACCAAGTGAAACTTCTAACCAGGCTGGAAGATCATTGCTCAGAGAAGCTGTAGCTGTCCCCTCCCTGGCAGTGTTCAAGGCCAGGTTGGATGGGGCTTTGGGCAACCTGGGCTAGTAGAGGGTGTCCCTGTCCATGGCAGGGGGGTGGAACTGGATGGGCTTTGAGGTCCCTTCCAAGCCAAACCAGAGTCTATGATAATATACTAAAATTCTTTCTTCTGGTCTGCATCTAGGTCATTTCTTCCTGGATGTGGACCTAACTAAAGTAATCCTTGCTTTTGTCATCTCAGTGACAGTAACCACATTTCAAACCAACCCAGAATAAGCTGATATTACTGCAGCACCGCTCTTAGGTAAATTTAAGTTATCAATTTCTGTTTAGAAAGCCATCTTTTTTCATATGGCAGTTTTTTTCCATTTTTTTCATACATACAATGTTACTTTGAAACAGAGGCTTACAGAAAGTAACCAATGGAACTGCACACTTTTCATCAGAGACTCAGAAGTGACATTTTTCTTCTCCAGTTAGACAGCAGTTGAAAAATCATCCACTTTCCTTTAACTGAGACACTAAGAGGAATGCTTATAAACTTATCTAAAAACTCTGGAAAAAAATTACAAGTTCATGGGAAATAGGGCAATGCTTTTGTAAAGAAAAATGTAACTTTATGTCATACCCGAAATACTGTTTCGTCTCCGACCATTTTCAAATCATCTTCCTTCCCAATGATTCTCTGTAGCTGCATTTGTTAGAACATGAAAAGAAAAAACAAAACACAAGGAAGTTACAAATTTGGTCTTACAAGAGTCTCCTTTTTCAGATACTTGCCTTAATTTCACCTTTTCTGAATGATGAAGTCACTATGTTCCTGCAGGGTTCTCTAGTCACATGAAAATATTTGCAGGCTTCAGGTTATTTTGCTATTCAGACTCATTTTTGCCCAGGAATGTCTTATCTACTGCAGTCAATATAGCCAAGCACAGTATATGAATCTATCTCTTGTAGTGTAGAGTGCTAACTCTTTTTTAGAGATTTTCTTGCACTAGAAGCTTAGCATTCACTCCTAAGATTCTGAAACTCAGGGGTATAGTATCAAGGTATTATTTGGGAAGGAAAAATTATCCTGTGATTTTCATGCTGTCCTCCTAGACAGCTTTACATAGTTCTGCTACAGACATGATCTAGACACGAAAAACATACCTGTTCAAATGAGGTACTATGCAAGTAACAATTAAATAAGCAAATGCATTTTCAGAACTGGCATTAAGCAGAACGTGGTTTGATTTTCCCCTCCACCTCACACAGAAATAAATCTTGAATGTTTTAGTTAGCTAGGAAGATTTTTAGAAGCACTGAGATGACTCCTATTTAAAAACATAACTTTCACTGTCCCAAGTAGAGTGTCAAGGCAATATAGAAAGTGCAGTAACTCACAGCTTCTCATGTGTTTCTTTGACTGTATTTTAGGTGGGGAGGTCAACATGGCCATAAGAATGAGTGATTTAACACAGCACAAGGTACACCTACCTTTCACAAACATTTGCATGACTCCTCAAAAGGACAGCAGAAATGAAAGAACAAGGGATTTATTACATTTCAGGCATAGGTACAGACTTACACCATTTACTCTGCATCTGGAGACTTTAGGAAAGGCACTTTTAAAACTCAGGGTTTTCAAAGCTGCTGATCTGCTGCCTAAATGTTTTTGAGTAATTCCTCACCTTGTCCATTAAAACTCTGGAAAAAAACATATCCATGACCAGAGTTTGCCTAGCTATATTTTGTGGGGTGTTCAGATCTCTTCTTGGGGCCTTATTTTATTTTGCTTTGTCTGTTATGTTGTTCAGAGACAGAATGTGGGCTGACAATTAGTGAGAAGGAAGAAATCTGCTGTTTGTCTTGCCAAAGGTCTCCCCTTGGCTTTCAAATTTTGACTGTTTTTCAATAGCCCCATTTTTTTCAGTTCCTTGGGTTAGTTCTTTCTTCTTATTATTTTTTGAATGGCATGCTTTGATAGTATTTATCAAAATAAACACTGTACAACAAGGCAATTAAACAGTGCTAGTTCTTCCAAGTTTTTTCCACATTCTTTTTAGTTTTGATCACTTACAAAGCAATGGAGTAGCATTATGAATTTCTTCATAGCAAAACAGCAATATAAAACTCTGGATAAAAACACTTTCTCACCTGAGAAAAATCCATCTTTTCCTCACACAAAAGAAATACAACAGCAAATACTTTCCAAGCAAGAAAAAACATAATTTTTTCTTTTGGATTTTATTTTTAAATGACTCTTAAAAAAACAATCTGCAGAGACTACTAAAGAGTGCAGACACACAGTATAATTTTTATTTTTTTTTTCACAAGTGTTCTGGAAAATTTAGTTTATTGTTTCTTAACACTGTGCTTGAAACTAATTCCAATAGTTTGCAGAATTTTTTCCAGCACAGTGCAGCACCTCCTCACAGAGGGAGAAGAATTCTGCCCTCGAGAAATGGGCTCTAATACTCAACTGCTCCACATAACATTTGTCTTTATTTAATATTTGCATCTGGTCATCACTGGGAAATACTAATTCAAAGATAATGAGACCTATTATGAACAACTGATGCCTTTTTACTAAAGACATAGTAAGAAGTAATCTTTATTGAAGAAGACAAGAGCTGGCACGAAGGCTGTGTCAGCCTTTAAAAAAAGGAAAAAAAATAAGGTGATTTTGCATTTTCCAGTTGTTTAACAGGAGTCAGTGCTGGTGGGTGTTCTAGGAGAGCAGAGGAGTTCTGTACCAAACCACCACAACTGCTGACAGTTGGGTTGGGTGCTGGTTCATTCAGCACTATATGAACCTCTACAAAGGGTTTTTTTGTGATATCTGCTGTCCAGGACAAGTGCACCGAGACAATCTATTTAGAAAGTCTAAATCAGATTGCTCCAGCATGTGCTGTCAGAACTACCCACTTCCATTCAAGATAGTTTTAACTGTCATTAATTTTAGTTAGAAATCTTTCATCAGGATGGAGTTAGGGAAATTCCTCATTTGCTGGGGATTTTGGGATCTCTGGTAGCCTTAATTCTTGATGGGAGGTCTCAGATTAATGTGCATGGGTTATTACATGCACATGTCTGGAAATCCCCCTCACCAAGTCTTGTGTGAATGTCTTATAAGTGCAGAGCTCACACAAGCATCTTACTGTCCTCACCAAGCTGCAGATAATGTGACTTAGAAATAATTCTTTGCGCTCTAGCAGGGGCTAATTAAAAGATGGCAACTAACGACTGTGAACATGCTGTTTCTACCACATCTTCATCCTGAAGTTGCAGGGCAAAGCAACAAATCCTTGTGGATGCCCACTTCAAAACAGAGATTGCTGTGATTCTGGGCCCTCATACTGAAATGTCTCTTACACTATGACTGTTTACCACTGAAACATGGATAAAGCAGAAATTAGAAATGGGCTGGATTGAATACAAAGAAGTTGGACAGAGAGAGAACAAGAGTCTGTCCTTAGGAAAGGACAGACTTTTAACTCCTAATGGAAAGGAGCAAAATGTGTAGAAATGGAAAGAGTTTGGAGGACAAGATAAACTCTCTCCTTCAAAACATGGAATTGTGTTCAAGATCTTTCCTGAACATTTATTTATGTTAGTGAATCTACTGGGAACCCCTGCATCTCACACTGCTTCAGTGTCTGAGCCACTGAGGTCTGACGAGCCCATCTCCATCATGTGCTGCAGGCACTAAGGTCTTGGGTAGAGCCTGCTTGTCACCCTTCTCCCTTTCCTGAACGATTCTTGAGACATCCAGTGTCTCTTTATCCAGTAACATGTGAGAGTTGAGATATATGTAATTCTAAGAATGATGGACATTTTGCAAACTAAAAGGCAAAGTTCTTAACTGAAAGAATTTACAGTCTAGATTGACAATGTAGAATCACAGAATCATAGGGGTTGGAAGGGACCTCAAGAGATCATCAGGTCCAACCCCCGTGCCAAAGCAGCTCCCCAGCTCATATTGCACAGACAGGTGTCCAGATGGGGCTGGAATATCTCCAGAGATGGAGACTCCACAACCCCCCTGGGCAGCCTGTCCCAGGGCTCTGGCACCCTCACTGGGTAAAAGTTCTTCTGCATATTGGTGTGGAACTTCCTATGCTCCAACTTGCAGCCACTGCCCCTTGTCCTGTCTCCACAGACCACTGAAAAGGGGCTGGTCATTTCCCCCTGCATCCCATACTTAAGATATTGATAAACATTAATAAGGTCCCCCCTTAGTCTTCTTTTCTCTAGGCTGAACAGTCCCAGCTCACTCAGCCTTTCCTCATACAGGAGATGCTCCAGGCCCTTAATCATCTTTGTAGCTCTTCTCTGGACTCTCTTCAGGAGATGCCTGGCTTTTTTATACCAGGGAGCCCAGAACTGGACACAATACTCCAGGTGGGGTCTGACCAGGGCAGAGTAGAGGGGGAGGATCACCTCCTTCGACCTGCTGGCCACACTCCTCCTGATACACCCCAGGATCCCATTGGCTCTCTTAGCCACCAGGGCACACTGCTGGCTCATGGCCAACCTGTCATCAACCAGGACCCCCAGGTCCTTCTCCATAGAGCTCTTCTCCAGTAGATCAGCCTCCAGCCTGTACTGAAACAAATGGTTGTTCCTTCCCAGGTGCAAGACTTTACACTTGCTTTCATCCGGTTTCTCCCTGCCCAGCTCTCCAGCCTGTCCAGGTCTCTCTGGATGGCAGCGCAGTGTTCCTGTATGTCAGTCACTCCTCCCAGCTTTGTATCATTGGGTACTTGCTGAGGGTGGATGCTATTCCCTCATCAAGGTCGTCAATGAAGATATTAAACAGGACTGGACCCAACACCGAGCCCTGGGGAACACCGCTAGTCAGAGGTCTCCAGTCAGACTCTGCTCCACTGATCACCACCCTCTGAGCTCAGTCTGACAGCCAGTTCTCAACCCACCTCACTGTCCATTCATCTATCCCATGCTTTCTCAGCTTTGCTATCAGGATGTCATGGGAGACAGTATCGAAAGCTTTGCTGAAGTCAAGGTAGATGACATCCACTGCTCTCCCTCCATCCACCCAGCCAGTGATGAGATCATAGAAGGCTGTAAGATTGGTAGAGCACAATCTCCCCTTGGTGAATCCCTGCTGACTACTCCTCATGACCTTCTTCTCTTCTAATTGCTTGGTGATGGCATCCAGAACAAGCTGTTCCATCACCTTTCCAGGGACAGATGTGAGGCTGACTGGCCTATAGTTGCTGGGATCCTCCTTCCTGCCCTTTTTAAAGACCGAAGTGACATTGGCTATCCTCCAGTCCTCAGGCACCTCTCCTGTTCTCCAAGACCTGTCAAAGATGATAGAGACCTACACAGATGTCTAATCAGTGGAGATGAAAAAGCAAGAGAAGGAAGTAACACTGAAATTTTTTTTCTAATCACATTCTGTTTAGAATAACTGCTTCCTAATCACTGTTTCTTTGCTACTGTTTTCCAGTACCTTTTCCTTACATATGTTTCCTGATATTACTGTCAACTAATAGAAGTTGACAATTGAAACAACTACTTTGACATATTGAACTAACTATATTGAAACAACTAATAGACATATTTTCCTGAGAAGCCAAGCGGGACAAGAGAGGTGGCAGAGTAGCCACACAATCTCCTCATTTATTAGATACACAGAAGCTTTTTATGATGCACACAGAACTAGAGTGTACAGAGACTAATGCACACCCATTTTTCCATATTCTTACAAAGCAAAGGTTTTATTTTTAACCCCAACCTATAAAAATCTACTTTTGCTTTAAAATAGTCACCACTTTTAATTTTAAATAAACAGTCATGTGGGAGAACTCATCTTTTGAATAGGTTGCATTCTGTGAGACTGCTTTGAATTTAATGATTCTTAAGAGCTGACACTGCAATTTGTCTGGGTTTATTTTACCACTCTGTATTAATTTATCAAAACAGCCCATAAAGGAAATGCAAAGTAACAGTCTGACTAGAATAATTTCCTTTAATTTGATTGCCTCTATAGGAATCACATTATTTTTAATGATTTATATAATGTTTTCACCTCTACTTTTGATGACTTTCTGTTGTTCATACAGGCTGATTCAATTAGAATTACCTGAAATGGATATTAAATATATGACATACTGTACACCTGCCAAAGAGACTTGTGCTCTCATTTGCTTAGCTGACACCACAGGTATTTAAAGGAAGCACTGCTACCACAGCGTTTTGGTGCAGAGGCACTATAGGCTGAACATGTTCATTTGTGCTTAAGGACTTACTTTCCCCTGTATCACACTGTTCTGTACATGAACAATACAGCCAACACAGACATATTTTGGTGACGGGGGCACTGCTGCTCTGATAACAATTCACTAGGGTGGGACCAAGTTTAGTAGGTTAAAAATAAAGGTTTTGGTTAGCATTTGATTTATTTTTAATCAGAGAATAATTAACAGTTTAACAGAGCAAACTGTTCAAGTTTCAAAGATGTTGTGTAGCAACAAATGTTGCTGCAGGCGCCTGCAGGCTCAGGGAAGGGGCTGCTGGGGATGTTATCCTGGGGAACGATCTCATTTCAAGTATTGTTTTCAAATAGGGCTACCAAATCAAAAAGTAGTTTTTAAAATATATTCAAATACAATTGATCAATTCTAATCTTCCTAAAAGACAATTCACTGAAAAAACTGCTACCTGTGCAAAAAAATGCCAACAGATATTGTATCAGTAATTCAGAGTTTAAGGCTATGGAAGTACATGTAAATATTTTTTTTTGTAATTTCTGTATCAACAGGTGCATCTTTAGAAGATTCTGTGGTTCTCTAGAGTTGTTGCATTAACAATCATATTTATCCTAGTGACTGAAAGGAATTTGTATTGTAGTAGCCATTTCAGCTTGTTTCTCTAGTCACCTCCGACAGGAATGAACGATTCATCCCTGAAAGTGTTCAAGGCCAGGTTGGATGGGGCCCTGGGCAACCTTGTGTAGATCCAAGCCTGGAGGTTGGTGGCCCTACCTGGAGCTCTATGATCCTTGGGGTCCCTTCCAACCCATGCCATTCTATGATTCTATGAATTAAGCTGAGGGAGCCTATTAAAAATGATGTAATTTCCAATTAGTTAGTCCAGTTAGTCCAAATCAACTTTGGACAAGAAGTATTTTGTTAACCGTCTCCTGTTAAATACTTAAAAGTTGAATAAGCTATATAATTAAGCTTATTCTTCTTTAAAAAATCAGAGCAAGACTTTCTTCACTTTTTAAGCATCTTCCTTTCTGCCCATGCTTTATACAAAATATGGGAAAAACTGCTGCTACTCTCCAAACTGAATTGGTAAAAAATCTGTGCAACAGCAAACAAAATTAATAAAAGCCAAGAGATGACAGTGAATTAACACAACTATTCAAAATATTTAGAAAATAAAAGACTTTTGCAGATGATTATTTGAATTGCCTAATGGGATTAAGGGACGTACACCAACACCTACCTTCTCCGTAGCAGATTTTGAGAGGCAAGTCAAAGGCAACATTTATAGAAGGGGGTTCAAATATAAGAAGTGCTTCTATAGCAATGCTTTGGTACATGCTCTTTTCACACACAGTATTTTAGTAAGTGTGTGATCACAGATTGGACTGAAAAATAGGCTTGAAGATTTTAATGAATCTTCACTTAGCAATTATAACCCATGGAACTATTTAAATGCTTTGCAATTAATATACATATAAATAGAATTACCTTAAAGAATTCTTTCTTTTCAACTTGTTCATTGCCATCTGTATCCAACATTTTAAAGGCAATCTGAAATCCAGTCTGGGGTTCTGCAAAGAGTTGCCAAAGATCTTTATTGTAAACACACACACACACATTAATACTTAAATATTTAATGCACAAGGAATATTGCCTATGGTTCAGCTCTCCACTGTTATGCACGTACATGCTATTTCCAGTAAACCATATGTAATTCCTCCAGTATAAGTAAACTTTTAAAACGCCTTTTTACTACCATTTCAAGGGGTAATTAATGTGATGGCACAGCAAGAAATGCCAGTGGTGCCTAAGTAGAGCCACGAATGTCCATCTGATCCCTATGACTGTGAAAATGTCTTATTGTCCTGGTCCTGTATCTTCTCTACAGATGTCTCCATATGCCCATGCCACTTCTGAAGTCTAGCTCTGCCTTGTTTATTAGAGCTCAAGTGAGAAGACCTAGAAAGTGCCTTGAGAAAGTAGCAATTATTCCCAAACCGCGTGAAAGAGGTAGTGTACCCCTCAGGTACTTCTGGTGTGCATGACTGTACCCCAGTATCCAGAGTCTTCCCGCATATTCCCCAGCAAACCGCCTGATCTTGCAACCATGGCCAGCTCTCTCGGTTCCCGCTGTGGTAGCCCCAGGCTTTCTTTTCCTTCCCTTCTCCTCCCTCCCTAAACAATGTACTCAAATGTTACTGAGAAGTAATAAACCACTCTTTCTGGCCTTTTTGGACAAAAGTATGTTTTGTATGACTCCCATCAAGCTGATTTTTTTTGGGGAATATTATACAATTTGACCCTGTATTTCCTTCACTGAGTGGATGTTTCTTTTCAACACAAAAACCCATAATGAGTTCTGAGTCTTGCAGGCACTATAAAAACACAGTGTGTTTTGAGCTCCTTCCCACAATTTCCTGATCTTACTTTGCTTACCGGAGGTGGCCTTGCTCATTAGCAAGCCCACACAGGAGCAGCATGCTGCTGAGATGTAGTTACAGTTCACTGCAGTAGCAAGAACGTAACCCAGTGATTTCTGGAGCAGGTGAATTAATTCCACAACCCAGTCAAGTCAGGCATTAACGTGAAAGCCACGGACTAATCGTCTCCAGAATATATTCGTGTTTCCAAGAACAATGTTGGACTCATGAGGGCAGTGAAGCAGTATCTCTAAAAAACTCCAATGCCTTCAGAGTTTTTCTTTTGGAAACATATTATTCCAGCACCATCCTGCAAAGCTTGCTTCCTTTTTTTTTTTTTTGAGAATATTTCTGCAAAGGGAACAAATTAAAGAAATATTCTGTTTCTTTTAATGAGATAACAAGATGGTTACAGTGAGTACTATTATTACATTTTGGAAATAACTACATCTTCAGCAGCCGACTAATGCTCTCTGTGGAGCAACCTTGTGATGCAGGGATATTTTATAAATACCACTGCAATCTGCATAGCAGAGCCCTTCCCCAGCAACTGTGTCATAATAATCAAACCTGGCTTCCTTTCCATGGAAATGAGTCACACTAGATTTGTGTTACTAGTACAAAAGCAAGAAGAGTCTATCCTATAACATATTTAGAGAATAAAAGTAATTGATGTATATAATAGTAATTCATACCATCTGCATTGCAATTTTCAGATAAGAGAGCTGTTACTGAAAATATAGGACCTAAAGCTGCTTATACTGTTCAGAGATGACATACTTATCTGATATGATGTAACCCCTAAGGTATGTGTTCGTAAAATAAGCATAGTTCAAAGACTACCTCAGATATATTTGTATTTAATTAGAATCAGGCAGAATTCCAAAATCTGAACAGAAGAGCTTCATCTTAGCAGTGAGTGCAGGTTAGTCTTGGGTTCCCCTGCAACCGTCCCTACACTGACCGGGCTCTCAACTTGTGTGACTGGCTAACTGAAGCGAAGCTTTGAGTCAAGGTGACAATTTCAGTTCCTGGGCTCCTTCACCAGCATTTCCAGTAACCAATTGCTGAAAATTGAACATGGGAAATAGGAAAAATGTACAGCACTGGAAGAGAAAAGATAACAATAAAACAAGGCACACAGCAAAGGGCAACACAGGGGACAAAATAAGGCCTTTGCTGCAAAACTACATTTTCAAGTCCAGTGGTGTTACAGATAGTGCTCTTGTATGATAGGAATCATGACCTGGTCAGCCCTGTCCTGGAACTGGGACTCTGGAAACCTGGTGACTCTTTCCCCATTTCACCATTGCTCTGCTGGTGACTTAGGAAGTAATTTAAATATTAATGGTTGCTTTGAGAAAGTTTGCATAAATTCTCACCAGCAAGAGAGACAGGTTGTATAACTGAGGGCTGACTGACATAGGATACTTGTCAGGCAAAGACAGAGGAACTAACGCTTGCTGACATTTGCTTTCAAACTGATGGGTATGATAACGCTCTGTGTAACCAAAGCAGGGACATTAGCACTGCATTTTTATCCTGCATCAAAAGGTGCCTTTGTTTTTGCAGTTCAATAAATTCCTATATAAATTCTGTGAAAAATAATGTTACCTGATTGTCTGGAGAAGTGGAACAACTTGCTCTGATACTGCTTCAATTTTCTAATTGTTTCAGCCAATAAATCAGCATGAATTTACTTTTGGCTGCCACAGATTTTTAAAGAAATATAATCTCTGGCACTTATTTCTGCAACTTTAACTAAGGTATTCTTCTGAAGTTATAATGTGGCTGTGCTTTTAGAAAAAAAATCCTCTTCTTTGAGTTACAGCAAGTATTTTTAGATTATCTTTCTAACTGGGCTAGACTCATTTCTGATTTTAAAACACAGGAACAATGGTGTAAAGTCACGTGCAAATTGCATGTAGCACCGTCACTACTGGTGAAACAGCATATTTGTATGGTAAATAGGTCATACTAATCTATATATACTATGTAATGCTATGTTATAGTTGAAGTTCCTGGTAGGAAGTAATGCAGTTCTGCTGAGAAATCACATGAGTTGTAAAAGTTCTACCTAAACTGTGTGAGAGGTGTGTACCGAGGGTTATTGACTGTGAAGACTGGACTCTGGAGACCAGCACTACTTGTTCTTGCTACACTGTGACAGAGTGTATCTCAAAAGCAAGGGAAACTTGTCCATTTGGTTAAGCCCCTGCTATACTCCTTGCAGCCATGGAAGTGATGAGCATTCACAGTCCACTGGCACAAGAACGAATGCTTCCTTCCTTCTTTTCCCCACCCACTGACACCAAGAGACCTGACATGCCTGGGTTTGTCCCTTGTTACACCAGTGTAAGTCAGCCAAACAAGGCTGCACGTGAACTATTAGATGGACATGCATACGGATGTTGTTCCTAGTCTATGGGTCTCACTGTGTACTACTCCTTGCACACATCTCAAATAGGGATAATCTCCAGCATCACCTACACTACATAAGGAAAGCACAGGGAAGTGGTGGGCACGGCACAAAGCATGTTGTTTGCAGATAAAACAAGTCCCACATGAAAACAATTCTTAAAAAAATGTCTGACAGAGAAAAAGGAAGGAGGAGAAGGAGGGAACAGAAATACATGCAAAATGCCTGGTAGAAATAAAGTCTAAAGGGACAGAAGAAAACAAAAAAGGATTAAAAAATAATAAAAAAGCTTAAGTCTGCTGTTAATGTATATTATCCACTGCACAGCTGAACACATGAATAACAGGCAACAATTTTTTAGACACCACAACAGCATTTTACACCACTGCATGAGCTACAGTGTTAATGTCTCATTGTCCAGAATGACTAAAACTCCTATCCAGAAGGCAAATTACTGAACTTCCCCGTATTATGTGGTCCTGTGACCAACGTCTCTACTTTCTCGAAGTCTCTTCAAAGACTTTACCTATCCCATGGTGCAGGGATTATCGTGATCTTCAAAGAACTGCTGTGGACCAATGAAGACACTATGGAATTAAGTTGCCATCCACTAAAGTTACATTCATTTATATTAATGCCTTATCACTCTGTATACAATGGTTTTTTACATTTTACTATTATACAGAAATTTGGAAGTTAAAAAATATCAGACAAAGTTCCTGGAAAGCTGTTAGTAATGGAGGACTTAGGCATATGTATTTTAAATATACTGTACTTACTTGTAAGGATTGTCAGCAAAAATAGGTACTCTGCATAAGATATCAACCCTGAAACAAAAGAGTTAAAGAATGACTTGCAAAAAAACCCCCACAAAACTTAACAGCAAAACTCCAAAGATCAAATCTTATAAATATAAAAAATGTAGTTTAACACCATCTCAAGTAGGTTATTAAAGTAAACCACGTTATTATTTAATAAAGGTTTTACTTCTGTTTTTAGTGCTCTGAAGGTAAAATTCCCTATCCAGAGATTCATCAACATTCACGTCTAATCAAGAGCGTAAGGTTTAGTTGGTATTAGTAAAAGGCCTACACTAAATCTTTGGATTCTCACTGAAAACATTCAATGTTTATATAAAAGGCAAATAAATTAAATGTGCTTTGTCACATTTAGTACCTGGGAGGAGAACAACTCTAACGTTACCCCGAAGGATCAAAGTCCTCCATCCTTTGGCAGGCTCGTGAAGGCGAAGAATAGCTTCCCTCTAATTCTCAAGGGGAACATGGCAACACGCAAAGCTGCCAAGCTGCTAGATTGTGCTGATAGTACTGCTGGGCCCAGTGCCAAGAAGCCGCTCTTGCTTTTTTTTTTTGCCTTTTCTTTTCTTTTTTAAATAGGAACATGTCCTTTCTACAAGGTGAAAGTATTTCCCCCCCCCCCCCTTTTGAAGGAAAATTCCAGTGTTTTCCTTTGAAATGCCGCCTTAAGTGAAAAGCCTGAACAAACACAAAGATGCGATAGTGTCGAAATAGAGCGTACGAGCTAAAGATAGAGAGCGCATAACGAGGGTGGTTAAACAACAGAATCTGAACCATCTGCCCTGCAATAATGTTTGGAGAAAAAAATGCAAAGGGCTTTTTTTATAAATCACTTTTCAAAATAACTGAGCTACTTTTAACTTGTGAGCTAAACATTGTATAATGCTGAAGCTGCTTAAAATAATGAAGTTCAAACATGCCTATCTGTGCAAAGATAAACTATTTTTTATAATTTATACTTAGTTAATTGATAGATAAGGAATCCACTTAAGCTTCAGTGATAAACAATTAACTTCTGATAAATTACTATCCAGAGCCAATAGCATTTGTATTTGACCTCAGATAGTGACTTAACACTTTAAGTTTTAAGTACCAGAGTTTAGAAATATTAAATTGCTGAATGTGAGAGTCTGAAAAATCCAAGAACGAGTCTTAGCTAAAGACAGGTCTAATGCTGATCCTGCTGCCAACTCACTCTGGTTCCATATCTCAGCTTTCCTCATACACCGGATTATCTATCAAGCACCATAGAGATATACAATACACTAGAAATAAAAAACCCATAACCGTTTAATTTCAAAGATTTAGTTTTGTTTACAAGTTTTAGGTTACTGCCATTGCAAGAATGTAAATTATTATTTGCATTGCTGTAAAACTTGGAATTGTGTTCCTACACAAAGTGTCCAGGATTTCTATAAGTTCAAAACCAGAGAAAGAACTCCTACTCTAATTTTCTTTAGCTTCTACACCTTAGCATAAGACAAGATAAAAAAATGGATAGAAGCAAATAGATGAGGAAGAGAAATCAAGCAAACAGTGTGATGAACAGTGATCAAGATTCCTGCTCCCTAACTCTGCTTTGTGCGTGATACAGCAAAAGAATGTTTAAAGGAAGAAAATAAAGGAAGACAAGGAGGTAACTTCTCAAGTCTGTATAGAAAACACCTCCCAGTCGTGGACTGCAATGGTATCAGCACAAAGATCCCCTGTCTGAAAATTCAACCAGCAAGCGACGAAGGGCAGCATCACTGGCCAAGGAGAAGCGGGAGTCTGCCTCTTGGCTGTCTTGAGATGTGCTGCACTGGGATAGTCTAGGGAAGACCTGGAAGGTGAAGACAAGCAGCTTATGCTGGATAAAACAGAACAAGGAGGGCCCAGTGTTGGGATACAAAAGAAGAGATGACACACTCAAAGGAGCCATGTAAGAAAAACATCTTTATCAAAGCATTTGAAAGGATATTAACATGGCAGATTATGTTTGTCATAATAATTGAGATATAAATTCTGAGTGCCTGGAGAGTTTTAGTTATATGGGAAGACAGGGAACATTGTACCTTATAAAAGTCTGCAGAGAATCTGTAAAATGTATATGGAGATGGTAGGATGTAAAGAAAAGACCAATTTAAAGGTAACATTCTGCTTATTGGCTCAAGGAAGAAGCACAATCGCTCTGTTCACTCGAACTGCAGAGGACTGGAAAGAAGAACCTTGCAAAGAATGGCAGAGGCAAGACACAGACTCTGTTTTCATCTTCTTATTGTAAGCTGATTGTAAGCTCATTGAAAGTTTGCTATAATGAAATAGGTAAAAAGGTAAACATCAAAAATGTGTAAAAACATTTCTTGATTGTTCTTCAAAACTTTTCTGGGTGCCTTATATAAATCCACAGCCTGCCTTACACTTTCTGGCAGACTATATTAAAATAATATGAGATAAGTTTTTTTTTTAACTTGTGGACTTGTTTCCATAAAAATTCTGCTTTTAGTTTCATTGCCATTTTACTACTTTTAGTGAATGGCAAATTTACCTTATCCATAAAGTAAATGAAATAATTTGGTAATATTTATATTTCTACAGCAATAATTACAAAGCTACTAAAAGGAAAAGATGCAATGCAACAAATTTAAAAAAAACCCCAACATTCACATCCAAGAAAAAATTAAAAAGATAAAGGCTTCACATGCTGTTGAATGACTCAGCATACTTGTTGCCAAGTATTTGCAGTTAGCATTGGCAAAATGCTGTCATGTTCCACCACTAAATGAACCTCCCCATCCCTCCCTGGAAACCTCTATCCTCAAACTTTATAGCAAATGCTGACAGTACAATATTCTTATTGCTGAATAAATCTTAAAGCATAGCCACAAAATATGATACGGATTTTAAAACTGCCCACTAGAAGGCAGAATTCCCTAGCATTACATTTTAGAAGCTGAACTGATGAGAGTTTTCCCTCTACTTGACATTCAAGTAACAATTTAAGGTAGTTAAAATAATCTCAGCTAAACAGTGGAACAGGTGTAGATTCATTATGCTGGTATTTGTAAGAGCAGCATTTAATACATAAATATTTAAATTTTAAAATGTAATAATAATGCATCTCAAAGCAAAAGCATCAAAGTCACTAAAGACGCATCGTGACTGAAAACTGTAAAAACTCCATGTGCTGTGGAGGCAAAAGGATGACTACACTGAATGTTCCTGCATCATCCCAAACTCCTCCCTGACCTCCGAAGGACAGAGAATACAGACCTACAGTCCTAAGCAAGTGGAAGTCAATGCCTTGACCAGAATGTCAGGCTGAGCGTATCACCAAGCCCACTTTCTGCCAAGCAGTCAGCTGGAAGAGGTGCAATAAAAGGAGGCTGTGCTGACTTGCTGTTTTCACTTTCTGTTGGCGGATTCCTGGTTTTCCCAGGCAGAGTGCTTTGGGGATCAAGTGCCAACCAGTAGAAAAACAAAGGGTCTAAAGACACAAGGACAGAGAAAAAGTATCTGAGAATTAAAGACTCAGAATCCTTTAAATTCAGTCCTGGGAAAGCACATGATGATTAGGAAATTGAAAAGGCAGGGAATGACTATCCAATACAAAATCCAGCCTTCCCTGGGATTAGAAAAAAAATGTCCAACCTGTTCAGAGATGTTTCAGAGCTGCTGGAATATGCTGGGGCTTGCAGGAGTGGACTGACAAGCATGACACCCAGCTGAAGACCCCTCTGTCTGCCCAAGGGTGCAAGAAATGAACGGTGGTCAGAAGAGACCATGAGGCCAAAGGGCAGAAGAAATGCTGGGATGGAGGGCTGCTCTCTTGGCACAAGCTGCCAGCCATGCCTGCAGATCTGCTGTGCATGGACTGAGCATGGCTTGCGCCTGCCAAGGAACTGCAGCAGCGCAAAGGCAGCTTTATTTTCCAGAAATGTCCACGGGAGAAGGGATTCAGGATGAACTCTACGACACAGAAAGTTTGTGAATAGATGCTGTTGGCCTTTCTCATTAGTTTGGCGATTTCAGTCAATGGTTAATTGCTCATCTATTTGGTTTCCTTGGTCCTTTTGTTTGTTTTCTCCCTTCAATTAATTTATGCTAATGATGTGCTTATTTGGTGTTCTTTAATTCCCTGTCGTTATACAAACAATATTCCAGCTCTCAGAGTTTTCTCTTTATGTAGCCTGATACAAAGTGGAAATGCTGGGTGAAAAGAAACCAAAGCGCATCAGTGCTGTGAAGGGCCACTGAGCTCCTGAACAGGGAGAAATAAGCTCAACTGCCCTTGGAATCAGGGATGCCACTTTACATAACTGGATACAAATTCTATTTTTACTCTTGGTCTCCAGGCATTGAAGTTATATAGCGAAACAGAAGCTTATTAACAACAAGTCTTAAAAGCCCATTTTGTGCAGAAATCATCCTTTAGCCCCTTTCTCTCTCTTCTCCAAGTAGGCTTTCCAATTTCTTTCATGTCTGTCTCCTCCTGCTCCTCAGAATGCCCTGTCCTCCTTCCCTCTTTACTCTCTCTTGCATAACTGAGATTTGCCAAGGAGGCAGCTACTGGCTAGATGAGGATGAAGTCAAATCCATGAAGCCTTCTTTACAAATGCACTCATTTCACACCATATAATGAGATCAAAAGCAAGATGTATTTTTCAGGATCAAAAGTGCTCATTACCTTTATCCCCGAGCTCTCTAAAAAAGGTCGGTCCTGGTTTAGCTTTGGCAACACACAGCAGTGCAGCATCCACTTCCTTTAAGACACAAACAAGGAAACATAAAGCCAATTTGAGAGAGAAATCCGTTCAGTTGAGTAATAGAAAGGATGCAAGTTCTTTTGAAGAAGGAAAGGAACATTTTGCTTACCTTTTTTGTCAGTTTCTTGGCTGAGGCTTTACCTATAATAAAAAAATGATCATCATTCAATAACAAAGCGACTTCAAACTTTGATCAGGTTCTGTGGCATTTCTGCAGATTTTTATGGGAAAATGCTAATATGAAACAGAGTATTTTGCAGGAGGCAGTTTGTTTCCAATTCCCACAACGATCAAGAAAGGACAACATTTAAAAATAATATAAGCGGTCTGTTCAAATGTTCTTGCAACCTAGATGAAACCATGGACCACTCTGGTATCTATGACTGATTTACTGGTGTGATTTTGCATACTGTGAGCTACAAATGTAGTACAGATTCCAAAGCAAGATTACACAGTAAGAAACAAATCGAGTATTTATAAAGAGGTTTGCACACACACGTAATAACCCTTCAAGTGCAAGTTGAGTATGCAAGAGCTAAGAAATTCTAAGAAAGAATTAAAACTCTGAGAAGTAAGCAGAAGTAAATTGAACAGCTCTGCCTCCTGAAACAGCAGGAGTTTGCATGAAACCACGAAACCACCCAAACTCCTAAGTATTTATAATAGGGTCAAGTCTAAAAACTTGATTGGGGAGCCACTGACACCAGTATGGGTTGTAGTCCTGTGTCGAACACCCGCCTGAGGAGCTGCAGTGGAACATTTCAGCTGGTTAGACAGGGACCACAGAAATCCCATGGTCAGGGACTGGCAGGAGCTGAGCTTCATCCTTTCCCAGTCTTACCCGCCCTATCACACCAGTCTGTCTCCTCAGCATTTCTCCCCATGCAGTTCTTACACCCCTGTGTCCTTCACTCTCACCACTCAGCCCACTGCTCCCTTCCTTCACCACCAGCTCCTCTGGATACCAGCCAGCCATTCCCTCCTCCTTATTCCCGCTGTGTAAGCATGAGGCGAGCTTGGTGGCATTTGCTGTGAGGAGCAGTACCCCTGCATGCAGCAGCTTGCTTTGCTCAGCTGCTTCATGGGCATCTTGCATCCAAGGGGTCACCAGCTCAGCATCACTGTTTGGAAACGGCAGCCGGGTGAGCTGCTGTCAACAAACTTCTACCAACCATTTTCACAGAGCCCGAACTTAGGCAGGCAGAGGAGCATCCTCAGTAGAACAGCAAATTTTCATAATGCTGGCAAAAGATATGCCCAGCTCTGGGGGGTGGGGGTAGGGTGGGGTGGGTGTGGGGTGTGTTTCCACTGGCAACTTTTGGCTTTGGACAAGGGAAGCTGCTGGAACATTTCAACCAGCCATAGTTCATTTTTTCAGCACAGGCAAACCAGTGCCCTGGCCTCTTCTCCCTGAACTGGCAGTAACAATTTTGCTGATAAATTCCTCTCCCCACCCCCCTGCCCCAAATCTGCCTAAGGCAGACACCTGGCACATAACATTGCAACCCAAATGTTTAAGTTTGACAAAAGTTATAAGCAACTAAAATTAGGGTTTTAATACTGGAGTGTTGAGTGACCCCAGCAACAGGTGTTGCCAGCACCACCTGTTCCTGGGGATGAATACCTTTTTGTGCAGTGCGTGAATGTACATTTACACACATATACACTGAGATATAAAGCTCCATGGACAGAGAGATACCTTCTAGCTCAAAGGAAGTATGAAATCCTCTATTTTGCTTCACTTGAGATAAAAGGAGTCAAGACAAGTAACAGCCTGAGAGATGGAGTAAATATCCCCACATCCATCAAGGCTGAGTCCTGAGATGCAACACCACAGCTCAACACTGCTCACTGCTGCAGAGCATTTTAATGAATGGCTATTTAGCAAATTAAGTGATTCAGATCTCAGCTTTGAAATGTCACCGCCTCTGTACAGCACATTTCAATGAGGAATTAAACTACAGCAGCTCTTTCAGCTCTGGGAGATGCACATGGTGAGACGTCTTGCAAGAGGGAATGAGTCAGGCTGTAGGTCTGTGAAAAACAGCATCTGAAAGGAAAGAGGGAAAACCACCCCGCAGAGATTTTCACTGTGAGTGCTCTCCATGGCTGTCTGTTTTGAAGCCAGGCAACTTTTGTTTGGTTAACAGTGACTCCCCTTATTCCTTTCTCCTGGTGATCCCAAGAGCATTCACATCCGGGGCAGCATCTGCTACAGCAGCAGCATACTGGGCAGCAGCTTTTTGCCAGTACTGAGGAGGATGATGGAGACAAGCTGAACTCTGCATGCTGGAAAAGCAAAGGCATGAATAACTGATACAAGGTAAAGAGAAAGCACTGGGATCTACAGCTGAGACACTAGATGGCCAAGCTTGTGGTTAAGTCTGTGTTTCTCTCCATGTTGTATTCAGCACAGTAACTCTGAAACACTTCAGCTACCTGGTTTTAGCAAACACGTGCTCAGTAAGAACTACCCTACCATGGTAAGAATTAAGAAAGAAAATCTGTAGCAGAGATGTGGACTCTTGAAGGTCAGTTGTGTCCTGGGCTGCATCAGGAACAGAATAGCCAGCAGGTCGAGGGAGGTGATTCTGCCCCTCTGCTCTGTTCTCGTGAGACCCCACCTGGAGTACTGCATCCAGCTCTGGGGTCCCCAGTACAGGAAAGACATAGAATTGTTGGCAAGGGTTCAGAGGAGAGCCAAGAAGATGATCAAGGGGCTGGAGCACCTCTCCTATGAAAACAGGCTGTGAGAGTTGGGCTTGTTCAGCCTGAAGAAGAGAAGGCTCTGGGGAGACATAATTGCAGCCTACCAATACTTAAAGGTGTCCTAACAGGAAAGTGGGAAAGGGGTTGTTCACCTGGAAGTGTAGTGTCAGGACAAGGAACAATGGCATCAAGCTGAAAGAGTTTAGGTTAGATGTTAGGAAGAAATTATTTACTCTGAGGGCGGTGATGCCATGGCACAGGCTGCCCAGAGAAGCTGTGGCTGCCCCCTCCCTGGCAGTGTTCAAGGCCCAGGTTGGATGGGGATTTGGGCAACCTGGCCTAGTGGAGAGTGTCCCTGCCCATGGCAGGGGGTTGGAACTAGATGGTCTTTGAGGTCCCTTCCAACCCAAAGCATTCTGTGATTCTATCAGCCCACAGTCACAACTGCACCCGCCTAGAGCTGACGCAAACGGCTGCGGCAGGAGGCATCAACACCTGCCCTCTTGCATTCAGCTATGGCCACCCTCCAGAGGACGTATTAAGATGTTTACATGCTGCCTGACCTGTTTCAGAGATCAAATGACAGTAACAACAGCAGTACAGAGGTGCTCAGGCTACCCTGACCGGGGAATCTTAGTGGAGGAGAGGAAGCCTTTGCTGAGCAGCAGAAGAGGAAGAGGACACTTCCTGATGTGGCGAGGGCCTGAGTGAGGTGGGTAAGAGTCGCTCCCTACCACGGCTGACTGCACAAGGGGCAGCCGCTGCTATAAAAGAGGAAAAAAAGGCAGGAGGTAAAGGGACAGATTGAGAGATAAGCAAAGACGTTTCTACTTTTCTAAGTAGTAAATACAGTAGAGTAATAAATGCGGAGCCTTTTAATGGTCTCTTTTCATGTGGGCTTCAAAATCAAAAGATTTAATAACCTAGTCAAATGGAAATGGCATACAGATGTCAGGAAGCATGTGCATGGGGAGGCCAGGAATTTTTTTGAAACAACCTGACGTTTGGGACACTTGTGTTGTTTTTCATATTGCTGCTTGTGTAAAGTATTAGAATAAAATCTCACAACAGCATAATAATTTAAACTGTAGAATAATTTTCTCCAATTATTATTGTAATATTTTCTAAGAATTAAATGTGGTAATATTCTATGGGTACCACCACCACATAAAATCATCTGTGAAGACTCAAGTTTTCACTTGGGAACATCAGCTACTTTATTGTAGCACTCATAATATTCCTCAAATACCAATTTAGCTCTTGGTGATTACTGTCCGTTTATTAACTTCCGAACAATGAGATCCCTTTAAACACCTATGAGGAAAGCTCTGCAAATAGCTCATACTACCATATCAAATACAGGAACCAGGTCTTACAAGGCCTTGTCTACACTAATTAGGAGAAGGTGGTTAACTGCTCTTTGCAGAAAACGCACTGTGAAGGTATGAATAGTTTTCTTAGCCAGTTTGGATACAAAAAAAAAGCGCCTTTTCCTTTCTACCAATTAAATCTTGGTGCTGTCATTTCTGACATGACTACAGATATATCAGAATCTAAGCTTCTCTCTGAGGAATACAGGCAATGGTTATACTTATTAGCAACTATTTCGTGTATCAAGTAAAAAGATCTGTACAATGCATTTTTCCATAGATGTATTCGCTTACCTTGATAGATTCTTACTAATAGGTAAATTAATGATACATTAGGAAACTTATTCATAGTAGTGACTGTCTTCCTTTGGTATCAGAAAAAGAAAATTGTATTTTTAATTGTTTTGAACTTGAATGAATAAGAAGAAACAACTTTTCCTACAGTCTTGCCAAGACTGTGATGGAATTCTGGCTTGAAGGACAGCAAGTATTTTCAAAGGTCTCTACCTGCTTTACAGATGTTATCATCTAATTTTTCACCATCTATAGCGGATCCATGAAACAACAATGAGGTACAGACAGACCTTTCATGGATAAAAAGCCATTTTAGCTTTTAAAGTTGAATGAATACCAAGTCTACTTAGAATCACACAAATTCTGTGAGGTTAGCCAAGAAAGTTAGCTGACAACTGTAATTAAGAAAACACTGCCAAGAGCGTCTACGTCAGCCTTAATTTGCCCTCGGCAAATCTGGGTATTTTGTCACACACATTTCTTACAATAGAAGTGTTTCCATCATCTATCAGTTTTTAACACTAAGGTGTAGAATGGACCTGACATCAATGTTAGGATTAGCATTAGGAAAGGGCTGAATTAAACAAGTACTCACTTGCACTCAGTAACACCCCTTTACACCTGTACAGCTAAGGAAAGGCTTAGATCTGACAAAAGACATTTAGAGGCAAAGAATGAACAAAATCACAAAGATCAGCCAGTATAATAACAACAACCAAGTGCCAAAACAAAAGTAGAGAAGTTACTACTATCTGCAAGAAAGCATAATTTTACAAGTCTGTGACACTGCTCTATTTTTGTAATACGGAAATTAAAATTAATTTTTCACTCAATCTTTTCTCTGTGGAGAAATGGGAACAGTATAAAATAGGTATCTTTCCCCAGGAGGACAACAAACTCCTGTCCCTTTTATCAGCAAAGTCACTGAGATGGTTTGACTGAGATCTCTCTTTAGCTCTATTTCAGATGGATGCAGCAATAAACAAGTAAAAAAATAAGCTAAGCTTCCCTGTTTTTTAGATGGCAATCATTAGTCCTTTGCTGAGGCTTGGCAAGTTCAAAGTCAGACTGGGGTGCTAGGAAACCATTTGTTTTTCTATGAAAAATTAAGAAGAGAATAGCGTTAAGTATGTCACAATTCAAACAAACTCCGGTTCCACAAAACCATGAGTGAAACGAACCTTTCAAGCTGGATGGGATTTCAGCACAGTTGTAATCTGAGGACTGGGGTGTTTTAAAAACCAAAGCCACTGTGCGCAGCTCATGCTGCAACCTTTCCAGCCGAGCCCACCCTGCAGCCTTGCCTGCCATGGGACAAGAATTCGGGTTTCTCCATCTGAGACAGCTGCCAGCTTTCAGGCAAGCTGGGCTCTGAGAATCCTGCCCCTGCGCCCCAGCGAGCTGGCTTAGATAAGAATTGCGTATGGTGATTTCCTTGGGGAGATCCTGTTAACATTTTTGCTTAAATTAGCCTAAAATAGAAGTTCACTGAAATTCAATAGCTTGTATTTCATTCCCAGCTTTCTCACAGATATTTTTTATGATACCAGACAAGCACCTTAACTCAACAAGGTGTCCTTTGTTTACTCGCTTTATTTATGTTCTCAGCTCTCTAAAGCTCTTCCATGCATTTATAAAGTACTTACTGCTAATGAAACCAATAATGTAAAGGGCAAAAATTTAAGCCAGTAATTAGTTCTTTAGGGCCCCCTTTGGAAATACTGGTGATATTGGAGATAAATCAAGGATAGCAAAAAAAAAAAATTAAGGCTTTTTTGAATGCATGACAAACCAAGTGGTCAGATTCCTATGATAGTTCCTGGCAAACAGATATCTGAATAATAAATGAGCATGCCATTTAAATGAATTAAGAATCCACTTCAGCTAGAAAGCTTTTACTGAACCAGTGTATTGCTCCATTGAAAGATAATTGATAAAAGGAATTTCAATCACATGAATTAGCGAATTGAATCACCTGAATTAAAATCAAAGTATGCCCAGTGGAAAAGGCAATTTGCAATAATAGAAGCTTCTGAAATGCTTTATAAAACAAGCTTTGCATCTGTCCTTCTTTATTTAGAGCAATCGTTCCTCTGAGGAAATGAGAAATATACAGCGCTGGGCCGAAGCCAGCGCTGGCAAATCTCCACTTCAGAAGAGCAGTTGCATCCGAGCCAGTCAATACCGGAAGGTTTCTCTGAGAGCAAGGCAGCCCGGGGTAAAAAGGGTGGGATGCTGATGCAGGGAGAAAACATCAAAGGATGACACAGTCTTTTAGGGAACTCAAACAGACTGAAAAATTACGATAAGCCAGTTTTCAAAACCCGTTACAGAGACTGTGGCACCAAGTCACCAGCGGTGCCAGAACTTCCAGAATAACCACAGGTATCAGGGCAAAAGCAGACTCTGGTACGGTGCACGTGAGCAGCTGAGTCCTGTCTTGGGATGGCAGCAGCAGTCTGTAGGGATAGCAGGGAGAGCAGGGAAACCAAGTGACTTGAGAACAAGTTCAAACTTCCCAGCCTACCACAGGACCTGCACTGCAATGATGCACAGCATGCAGAAAGTGATTTCTTCCAAAACACCCCAAAAGTCTATCAGCTGTGTAACAGCAGCCCTTGGCTGCAAAAGGAGCATAAGAGGTGAGTTAAGACTTCACGTGTAACACACAGGCAGCAGGGAAGTCAAAGCAGAGTGTGCAATGGTACATGAGCATCTCCCCGGCAGGAGAGGCCGCCAGCACTCTGGGGTGGTTCTGAGCTCAGGACAGCGGGCAGCAGCCAGAGGAAAAATGCGTCATGTGAAACACAACTCCCCAAACTCCCAAATAAGCACCTCATGCTTGGTTCCTCTGGCTTCATTTAGATGTCTAAAAATTGGATGCCTAAATCTGAGTTAGTGATCTCTATGGTGCTTCGCTGTAACTATGATGGTGTAAGGATGTACGTAAAAAAGGGTTTATAATTAACTTTGAAATCTGTTGCTCCTATTTCAGATCTGAAGAAGAGCTCATATGCCCAAAAGCTCGTCTAAATTTTCCAACTTACAGCAGCTGGTCTAATAAAAGATGTTATCTCTGACTACAAACCTCATCCTGACTAACGACCCCGGATCCCTTCATAGTCAAAGCAGAGAAACAGGCACAGCAAAAGAGCGATTAATTCCTGATTCAGATAGGGGGTCTAATACAGGCCCTGGACTTACCTGTTTCCTTCCATTACCTTTAAAAAGATACTACAATCACTCACTGTGACCCGACATTCAGCTTCTCCTTGTCTAAACTGAGTAGATGAATCCTGGTTGCCCAGAGAGGTGGTGGAGGCCCCATCCCTGGAGATATTCAAGGTCAGGCTGGATGAAGCTCTGAGCAACCTGATCTAGTTAAATGTGTCCCTGCTTACTGCAGGGAGGTTGGACTAGATGACCTTCAAAGGTCCCTTCCACCCTAACACAGTCCATGATTCCATGATTCTGCACACAACCAGTCTGCACACCCCCCGGACTGCTTTTCCTATCTGTGACATCTGCAATGTTTTTTTTCCAACCTCCTACCTATCAGCCCAATGTTAGCAGTGCTAAGGGCATTTAACCTCTGTTTTATTAAGAACTTAATCAGATCCAAGGGCAAAGTGTACTACAGTTCAAGAGGCAGAGTGGCTGTGTAATTGGAGCAATAAAATACTATACAGGACAATTAAGATTACCTGGAAGGAGCTGTATCCATAAGACATGTTTCTGAGACCAGGAGGGTGGAGAATGACTCCTGCCAACCTACAGAAAACCTTATGCAGTTCAGACCTTTGGGATGGATGGTGTCTCCTGAATTTGGACAAAAGCATGGACCTTCCACAAAGAGCAGGCAGGAAGAGCCTCAGCTCAAGAAAACCTCCTACTGTTAAGTGTGAGATGTTAGTCAGTCTCATCTAGCAAAAAGAACAGCATAAGCTAGACTGAGGCTTCAAGAAGACTCAATTAATGAACTTTGATCCTACCCTGAAATAAAGAGGAGATGATTTCTGTAGCATTGCTATGCTTTATGTTGTCATCTCCCATTGCTAACAAAGACTAGTTTTTTTAATATTGTAGTGTTGGAGCACTTGCTAGGATAAAGTATTAGCAACAGGTGAAGATAAACTACAATGATCACCCCGTAGCACTAACGTTTAATTCTGTTCCTCTACTAGACAGTGTTAAAAGTCATGATCTCTGGCCCAAAGGCTCTGTAATCTACTTTACAGCTAAAGAAGATAAGCATAACAAAAATGAGAAGAACAAATAAAGCAGGATAAGAAAAACAACACTGAAATGACACAGTTAAAAGTGTTAACTGCATGCACAACTTGAGCAAATTGCATCTTAATTGTAACCAGAGATTAATTTGGATTCAGAATGAAAATGTGTCCTAATCAATTGTCCCACTATAAAAATGAAAGAAAAGGTCAATACCTTAACAGCACCAGACACTCTTACCTCACTGTGTAAGACTTGATTTAAGGTTCTGTGCTCAGTATACAGCCATCATCACCACTGTAGCAACTACTGCTATTGTATCTCAGTCAACCCCTTCCTTTCTGATTTGTATTCTTCCACCTATCTGGAGATCTTCCCTACAGTGACAAACCGTCACTTTTCACATGCATCTTAGAAAACATAAAAAAAAAATATAATACAGCTAAAGAGTAAGCACAGGAACATTAAAGACTGTTAATTATTACAAATTGGATTCAGTTGCTGGCAAATTGAACTGAGGTCCAGACGAAGAATTCATCCTTTGTGTGGGAATTTGTCACTAGCTTAAAGCTACGTTACTGAGCCTGGAATACAGAGAAAGAGGGCATGTGTCAGAGAGGACTATCTTTGTCACCTTCTTGCTTTGATGCAATTTATCCCCTAACCAGGAACTGCAAATCACATTAAACCATGTCAAATTACACGAAGTAACTGTGTGGTTTATTTACTGCACTTTGACATGTAACGAACACTCCGACGTGCAAGAATTACAGATAACAAGGCCAGAAACAACCATGTGGGTCACCTACTTTGTCCTATTGCTCCCAGCAGACTTTTGCTCACACATTATCTCATCAGTTTATGTGCACACAAAAGCATGTTCACACATTCAGAAGATAGTATTAACACTAAACTGTCGTCTGGGAAATGGCTTCAAATTGTGCCAGGGGAGGCTTAGATCGGATATTAGGAATAATTCCTTCAATGAAAGCGTTGTCAAGCACTGCAACAGGCTGCCCAGGGAAGTGGTTGAGTCACCATCCCTGGAGGTATTTAAAAGATGTGTAGATGTGGTGCCGAGGGACATGGTGTAGTGGTGGCCTTGGCAGTGCTGGGTTAAAAGCAGGACTCAACGACCTTAAAAGTCTTTTGCAACTTAAATGACTCCATGATTCTATGACTGGGGTTCAAAAGACAATAGTGGTGTTCATTCAGCTGCTATGAAAATAGTTTGCCTTTTCTTAAACTTTCCCAAATACAAAGTTCAGGGTACTGTTGATACTGCTTCTTCTGAGTAGAAAAAAACCCAAAAAAAGCAGTAACTTGATAATTTAAAAATTAAAACTGGAAATATTTAGTGGAAAAAAATTGAAATTATTCCTGGTGTCAGCATGAAAAATGCAGTTCTGTTACCATAATTCTGTTCAGATGTAGGGCATTTATAGCACTTGTGTCCAAGCAGTAAATAGATGACATATTAGTGCATCAAGGCAATTTAAATTACTGCAGTGGGTAAGTAACTGGGAGCACTGACATTTCACATAAATTGAAGGGTTCTCAAGAGTCCAGTAAATATGAAAAGCTATTTAGATCCAGTTTATATAGTAGCTTACTTTTTTTCCTGTTTCACCCTATCACATATCAAAATTATTTACACCATCATTAATGCTTTCTTTTTTGTTAAAACAGTATTTTTCTTTTAATGATTCATTTCCTTCCACCACAGCAACATGCAGTAAAAGTTCTTAGAAATAATGCAGAAAAATGTTCCAAAAGGTGACAGCTGATTGGAAAAGGACAATGGAATTTTGCTAGAAATATGAGTTAGGGGAACTTTCTTTCATCATATCCCAGCAATCCCTACTCAGACCTTTGTAAGGAAAAAAAAAGATATTAAAAGAGTGAGATGGCTGATGTCCTCCTGCACTGCTACTGTGAAATGTGGAAATCTCATCAGCAAGATGCCCAATTTCTATTGTGTCACTATTCTAATGATGGCAACCATTGCTCCTGTTTCATTCGCCTAAGGCCTTGTCCTTCCATCAAATATCTCAAATCTTACTCCTTTAGGGCTGCCTTAAACCAAACAAATCTTTTTCAATATCTTGTTATTCTTATTTCCAACCAGTAACAACAATTCCAGGGAATATAGAACAAACACAAAACGAAGCACATAGAACTCCTTGAAAGAGCCCAGCACAGGGCCACCAAGATGATTAAGGGAGTGGAACACCTTCCTTATGAGGGAAGCTGAGGGAGCTGGGCCTCTTTAGCTTGGAGGAGACTGAAGGGTCACCCTATTAATGTCTATAAATATATAAAGGGTGAGAGTCAGGAGGACAGAGCCAGGCTCTTCTCAGTGATGGCCAGCGATAGGACAAGGGGCAACAGGTGCAAGCTGGAGCATAGGAAGTTCCATGTGAATGTAAGGAGGAACTTTTTCCCTGTGAGGGTGATGGAGCACCGGGACAGGCTGCCCAGAGAGGTTGCGGAGTCTCCTTCTCTGGAGACATTCAAAACCCACCTGGATGCGTTCCTGTGTGATGTAGTCTAGGTGATCCTGCTCTGGCAGGGGGGTTGGACTAGATGATCTTTCGAGGTCCCTTCCAACTCCTAATGTTCTGTGATTCTGTGGAACAGCACCTTTTGGGTGATTGTGAAAGATGGAGAAGCTTGTGGGAAGACCCATGAAGTGAGGCTCCTCCACAGTTAAGGAAAATTGCTTCATCAATGGAAAAGCTGAAGTTGGAAAGGAGCTCTGGAAACCATGGTGATAATTAGAATGTCCTTATCTTCTCATGGTGACAACTGGAAAAAGGTCAAAGCAGGGTCATCAGGGAAGGATGCCCAATACCATGTCCGGCTGGGTTTTGGATAGGCTTGCAGACACTTGTTTCTAGATGGGCTATGAACACCTCTCTAATTTAATTCAGTCACCAGATCAATTTCACAATAGGAGAATATCAGTGTTTGTGTAACCTATACTAACACCAAATACAAGCACTAGTTAGTAGCTTTCATATGGAACTTTAGTGTTTTCCACCCTTGCTTGTATTAAAGGCAACAACCCTCTTAGGCAGTTGAAGACTGTATCCTGGCTTCAATTCTCATCGATGACCTATGAAGAAGAGACACCTTTTTGGCCTTATTTGTCATGACATGAGAGCATTACGTACTGGATTTGACAGTGAATTTTGGGCATTTTATTGAAATGAAACAATTCTATGTTGCTGCTTTCATTAATGAGAGCTCTGTGTTTAACCAGTCTTGGGACATTTTGTTTTGCTGTCTGGAGTATGATAAATGACAACCCCCCCAAAAAAAAAAACCTATCAGAACCTTATTATACTTATCTTACAGAACAAAAGACCCATTCAGGAACATGCAATTTACAAGGATTAGATGTCTGAGGGCATTGCTATTGAGTTTACAGAACAGTTAAATTGTAAATTATAATGAATATAAATTTTGCTTAGGAATGAAAGGATTAAGTGAACACCCACTAGATGGTGTTCAATTACTGCACAGGGTGACCTGGGCTAGTTACAGCTCCAGCTCCTATTCACCTCTGCTGCAGACATTTCTTGAAGAAACAACAAATAAATTTGTATAAGAGAGGAAAAAAAAAGGATGAAATCACCCTCTCCACTAGAAATTTGGAATACTTTAATAAATGAATTGCCACCTCTGTAGATAGTTGGTAAGTGCAATGTCTAAAATACATGACAAATCTAGCTAAAAGAAAGTACACAAGATTGTTTTGGATCTACTTACTAATATTCTATGGTTTTACTCAAAATAACCTGTATTTTTGCATTGGTAATATTAACCATCTATTCCTCATCCTCCCAAACTCTCCTGACATCATCCATTGAAATAAAAGGGCAAATGAACACTCACCAAAGAAATATTTGCTATTAGTTTTGTTGAAAGAATGAATTATCAGGTATCTATTGTGGAACCTAATGCATCACTTCCTTTTCCAGCAGAATTGTAACAACTGCTGCAAATGTCCATTAGTGATTAGTGAATCATCAGAAAGTAAAAAAAAAAAAAAAAAAAAAAAAAAAAAAGGAAGTGGTGCTATTTTAGGGAAGAGACTTTTGGCATAGGTGGAGTACTCTAGCACTTCAGATATTTTAGATTCCTGGAGATTACAGGGATGACTAGCAATAAAGAGAATTGCTATTCAGAGCTGAATTAAGCTGATCCTGTCATGTCAGAATTTCCAGAAGGAATTGTTTCCCTTTATAAGGCTCTGTAGTGCACTCTTACATTAAAATTTTAGGAAGGCCATTTTAATGCAGATGACCCCAGTGATGACATTACTTTTTCCAATTGCCACCGTGAGAAGATAAGGACATTCTAATGACCATGTTTGGGAATTTTCCTACAGAAGACTCTTTGGGCATTTTACTGATCTTGCACAGTCCTGCTTTGCTATTTCCATAACTCTCAAGGTTCAGTCATTATTGCAATCTGTAGCTTTTCTTTCTTCCTTCCTTCTCATGCTTAATCAGAGTTCCTTTCAGTGGCTGCCTTGCTTTCCTTCAGTTGATGGCCCACATCATTCTTGCTTTTACCTTTAAATTAGCCAGGACTTTCTTTCTCCTTCTAAGATTAGCTCATTCTGTTATTAGTGCATACAGAAGCTCTGAGCAAACCAGTAACAATCCCTGCTGAGTTTGACTTGTTTATACATCATTAACATCTGTCACATAGCAATTAACAGATGTTTGGGAAGTTTTCCTACAGCAAGGGCTCCAAGCATATGTAAGTGATAACAGAATGCTCCTGTATTTTAAGCTAAGAAAGGCTTATTCTATTTTTGCCACACCAAAAGACTAGTGGAGTAATCTAGTTTTGGTTTCTGAGAGAACCAGAATGAAGAAAGTTACATAAACTTAATTTGAAACGTAATCTTTATTCAGAAGATAAGGTGGTAATGGAAAGAAGAGCAGGACCATGAAAAGTCTGAGAACTCCCCTAAAGATCAGAGAGAACTAAAGTAATGAGAAATCATAGAAAAGCTTAAAACCAGATGTTAATCATGTCTCACTGCAGTGGCCACAATGGTTTGGTTAATTTGCAAGTAAGAAAAAAATTAATGATGCCAATAGTGCATTTGATAATAAATTACTGACATGATGTCCATCAGTTTTCCCTACCAGTAGAAAAGAAAGTCTTTTGTACCAACTGGAACACCTCCTCTGCTCTGAAGGGGTCAACTCTGGAGACTAAGAGAAGCAAAGATAACCTGTACACTAGTGGTACATCAAAATTCCTACTAACATTTTCAAATTTAGCTTGTAGCAGCTTTCAGTATGCCTGGCTGCTGTGTCCACTGCCTCTAATTACCCTTGCATTGTCTCCTTCATGCCATACTCATACTGTACATTACCCAGGAATATCAAGTCCTTAATGTGCAAAGAAGAATGCTCTTTGCCATATATATATATATATATTATTTTTTTTAATGGGGTCATAATCATAATTTTATGACTACATTAAAACTTTCTTCACCTATGAACAGAGATAATAATTTGCTCTACTGTACTACCCTCCTAGCAGACACATGGACCAAAGCACCTATGGTGCTGGAAGCTGTTCTTCTGCAAGTAACAACCAGGAGTAAAGCACAGGCTTAACAACTTCAAGTGTTTCGGTGCAGTGAGCATTGCTTTGTACCATTTTTCTCTTTGACTGAAGCTGCAGTTTGACAAACATCTGAATGATGTTTCAGCACCAGTATTAATTTTAAAAGCTCCTGACTTCCATCCTTGTTCCATGCCTTAGGCTACAGCGATTGCTAGGGGATTGTGCTGTGAGGCAGGGAATGGAGCTGGCTTTACAGGAAGAAATCACATTCAGAGAAGTATGGAATAAAGCTACCTACATGAAGCTGTGGAATGGATGGCCTCACCCAGCCAGAGGAGATAAAAATAAGCTTGGGTTTGTTTAACCTAACAAGACCAGCACTGAGTGGTAATATAATTATCTATAACGCATCATGGGGTTAAGATTCAAAAAGAAAAAAACCCCAAACTATTTTAGGTAATGGGAAAGGTTGGCACAAGAGCAAGTGGGCTTAAATAGTCATTAATTTTAGGCTGGATATCAGAAGAGTTTTCAAGCAACAGAGGAGATGCTGTGTCACCATTTTCCAATATAAGCAGTGGCTACAAATGATTTTAAATTGAGCATGAAAAATTTATAAAAGGTCTGTATTTTACATTTTTAAACTGCTAAAGCTGACTTTTAGACTTTATATGAGAAATTTTGACATACTTAACCACAAGATGATAAAAAATAGTGGTAAACCATTACTTGTCACACTCATAGAGGATAGAAATGTTAAAAAGCACTTTACAAGTATTACACGTTAACTTAGGTGAGCTGTGGTAATAAATACAAGTGTTCTTACAATGGTGTAACTAAGCAGATATCCTTGTTTCTCCCTGCAGCAGTAACAGATATAAAGAATAGCGACTGTCCTGAAAAGAGCACTTACTGTAGCTGTGGAGGGAAGAGACTGAATTGAAATCTCAATCCAATTTTACGTAGACTTCTTACAATTCTCAATGTGGGTGCAAATGACAAGCAAGCAATAGATGGCTTTCTTTTAGTGAAAGAGTAAAGTCATTTTATGTTGCCCACTGTTCTTCTAAATTTGCCAGACTGGTTTAAAAACCCCTCAGGTTCTCAACAGCAGAGACTGCCTTTACCACCATACACATCACACAAAACGTTGCTGTTTTCTGCTAAATAGTTGCTGTCTTTTGCCAATTTGAACAAAGCCAGAGAAGCAGATGAAATTTTTAAACATTAAGCTTTACATTTTCTCGTAAGAAAGTGACAGCAAAACAGAAGTGAGCTCTCACATTCTCTGTCAGCAAAAAATCCATGGAGAAGAAATAATCATAGAATCATATAATGCTTTGGAAGGAAAGTGACCTCAAAGATCATCTAGTTCCAACCTCCTGACACGGGCAGGGACACCCTCCACTAGGCCAGGTTGCCCAAAGTCTCATCCAACCTGGCCTTGAACACTGCCAGGGAGGGGAACCTCTGGGCAACATGTTCCAGTGCCTCACCACCTTCATAATAAAGAAATTCTTCTTAACGTCTAATCTAAATCTCCCCTCTTTCAGCTTGATGCCATTGCCCCTTGTCCTATCACTTCACTCCCTGATGAACAGCCTTGATCCCACTTTCCTGTAGGATACCTTTAATTATTGCTAGGCCGTAATTAGGTCTCCCTGGAGCCTTCTTTTTTCCAGACTGAACAAGCCCAACTCTTGCTGCCTCTCTTCATAGGAGAGGTACTATAGCCCCTTGATCCTCTTTGAGGCATCCTCTGGACTCACTCCAACAGCTCTATGTCTTTCCCGTACTGGGGATCCCAGAGCTGGACGCACAACTCCAGGTGGGGTCTGATGAGAGCAGAGCCAAGGGGCAGAATCACCTCCCTCGACCTGCTGGCCACGCTGTTCTTGATGCAGCTTAGGACACAGTTGGCCTTCTGAGCTGCTAGCACACACTGCCAGCTCACATTGAGATTGTCATCAATCATAACTGCTATGGCTGGGTGTGGGTGACTGCTCAGAAGTTGTCAGGCACAGTAAATAAATACAGTCCCAATGGAAAAGCAGGTGTCCATCCACTTGAGATAAGATGCCTAATTTTAGTATTCTCTATTATAAGAATCTGCCCTGGCAGGCTCACAACTGTTTGGATCCAGTCCACAGTTATGAACAAACACACCTCACTCTTCTCCAGGAAAACCAAAACAAAAACAAAACAATAAAAGAACATGACCCCCAACAAACCAAAACAAAATAAAAAAAGACAGAAGTAATCTGTTTTCTGGAACTGGCAGTTTATCCAGTAGGATACGTGACTGACTTACCACTTGCCTATTCCAAAGAAGCAGCAAGACTCCACTGTCCCAGTAATTCCAGAGGTATTGGCACAAAGGATGCGAATTCAAAGCTTGAAAAGAAGGGTAGGACTTGGGAAAATGAGCTGTCTCATACTTCAAATGTCAGCTCTTCTGAAAGACAACTGAACTAATTTGGATAAAGTCCAACGGTGTTTTATATTCAAATCCCAGACAAGGAGCCTATTTTTTAATTTTTGTTAAGCTCTTGGTGAACAAAGTCCAAAGACACAGGCATTGCCTATATACTGGTAAGCTAACTAGAAAAACCAACAATGGTCAATTAGGGCACATTTGGATCTAGCAACAATGCTGAACTACCTTCCATCTGGTAAGAACCACGGCAGGATTTGTTGGAAAACATCACATCTTTCATTAGTTATGGCTGAAAAATCCTTATGCTTTCAGGTGCACAAGCCTTTTCCAGGTCTGTGAGGAAAGATATTTAACTAAAGACGTAGCCAGCAGAATGACCAGGTGCTCACCAGCATTATGGATTGTGGTGTGAGGATCAGAGCTCTCTGATGGATTGGACAACGTTGGAAGACTGATTTGATAACTAAGAGTTGGTTCTTGCCTGTATTCTCTTAGTGATGAAGCAGATAAGGCCAAGAGAAGACACTGCCATGTAAGCAGGTGGCTCTAACAACAGAAACGTGTGTTTTACATATGGAAAACCATCTTGGAGCTTGGTATTTGCTTTTGTTTCACAGTAGATGAGAAACGCTACTGAGTGCAATCTGTGCTGTAACCCACTGCAAATGCAGGGCTGGGGAGTGAAAAAGAGCATAACCCAGGTAGTTTCTCCCTTAGGAAAATGACGGCAGTGTTTTCCTAACAGGGAGCAATGGGACTTCTCAAAGGTCTCCCTGGAGACCCCAGCCATTCAGCAAGGAAGGACAGCTCCTCTTGTCTACCAAAGCAGGCTCCACACCTTGCCTCCTATTATTGCTTCGAAGGCAAGTGACTGACACTTCGTGGTTCTACCTTAGATTTTTTTAAAAAAATGCCATAATGTAACATTTAGCACCTATTTGTGTGACCTGTCCTAAGGAACATGCTTTGCCAAGGGGGTTGGACTCGATGATCTCTGGAGGTCCCTTCCAACCCCTACAGTTCTGTGAGTCTCTGAATTTCTTATCAGAGCATGCAGCGGAAAAAATCAGTCTGTATAAACATTTAAATCATGAGACTAATGTAATAAAAAATCAGTGGTGGCCTAAGAAAAAGCTCAGAACCATCAGCATCGAAAGAGTTACAAACAACTGAAAACGTGAGGCTAAAATGCATCCTAGATTTTGGCAGGAGCCTGACCTGCTCTCTTGGCACCTGCTGTCACTCACAGAGGGTCCAACAGATCCCCATCAGTTCTAAGCATGTGAATGCAACCCAAGGAATTTTAAAAACAGATTGTACTTCTTCGCTATAAACCAATACCTGTCCGTGTTAAGGACATATGTTGCAAGAAATTAAAATACATTTAAGAGTGATAAAAATTCACTGAGTCTGATTTTCACGCTACATCTGTAAAGACTTAATTGTCAGTTAAACAGGATGCTTCAGAACTGATTAAATTCCACTGAATTTATTAAAAAAAATAATGCTGAAGTAATCTGACAAAAAGTATTCAGAACCCACAGCAGAAAGAATCCCAGAGATATTTTCTGTGGGATGATGACAGCGTAACTGTAGCTGAAATAGTGCGTGGTGTTCCACAAAAAGAAGAAATCTTTACAAATAGGAAAAACATTTAGAGACCAAGAGTGGTTGTACAAGTTCTTGAAATCTGCTCACAGGTATAAAAAAAAGTGACTTCTCAGTTAAGTATTTTAAATATCACAGTAGCATGTCACAGAACGGGAGTACTTGACTAAAGCAGAAACTGTTGCAAGACTTCTGAACTTCTAAGGCAGCCGATGTTTATACAACAAGCAGACTCCTGTTATTAATAACGAGATCTTTCCATTACTTGTACTACAAGCATTCTGTATGTGGACAATATATTTTCATTCGTTTCAAGGAATCTGTTTTCCATTCAGATGCCATTAAATAACCAATAACTTTCACACTTTAAATAACTAAATCCTTCAAGATGTGTGTTGAGACCACTCGCCTCTTGCTTGCAACTGTGCTGAAGCCTCACCAGTTTTATTATTGACACTATTTTTACGTTGAGTTTTTAAAAATTGCTTTCATTTATTGAGAAGCTGCAATAAATCTTCTCCTTAACAAAGCTAAATAGCTAGGAATGTATTTTCAAAACGTCACATCTTGCCAAAGTTTTTACCTGTTCAGTAAACATTGAACTCAATTGAGATAAGAACTCTGATTCTGCCTCATTCTCCAGTTAGTCAGCAATTCCATAAAGGAAAAAAATAAGAATTAATCACAGCAAAGCCACAAGCTTATTATAACCGTACTGTTGTCTCATGCTGACATAACCACAAAAATGCATATGTAATTAATACAATCTTAGTATAACTTAAAGGATTAAAAATACATTTTTCTGGTTGACTTTACAAGGAATGTATCCTTGGTACCTTTGGCGCTGTCTTGTAACATGGAAATGGAACAGGGGGAAAAAAGGACACATTCCCTCTGTGCAGCTTCTTAAGTAATTTTGACCATTGCTTTTTTTCCTCCAAACTTCACTGCTCAGCCCCTCCTCTTGTTCCCCCACCTTCCTCACTGCTGCAGCGCTGGAAGCCAGCTCTCACCTAAAACCTCTGCGCTAACCTGCAGAGCCAGAGAGGTGATTCTGCCCCTCTACTCTGCTCTTGTGAGATCCCATCTGGAATACTGTATCCAGCCAGAGTCCTCAGCACAAGAAGGACATGGACTTCTTGGAGCAGGTCCAGAGGAGGGCCACAGGGATGCTCAGAGGGCTGGAGCACCTCTCCTATGAAGACAGGCTGAGAGAATAAGGCTTGTTCAGCCTGAAGAAGGCTCCGAGGAGACCTGGTAGAGGCCTTCCAGTACCTGAAGTGGCCTACAGGAAAGCTGGGGAAGGACTGTTTATAAGGGCATGGAGTGATAGGACGACAGGTAATGGTTTTAAACTAGAGCAGGGTTGGTTTAGATTAGACATTAGGAAGTTTTTCAGTATGAGGGTGGTGAGACACTGGAACAGGTAGCTTGGAGGAGGCCCTGAAGACATTCAAGGTCAGGCTTGATGAAGCTCTGAGCAGTTTGATCTAGTGAAGATGTCCCCGCTTACTGCAGGGGGGTTGGACTAGATGACCTTTAAAGGTCCCTTCCAATCTAACACATTCTATGATTCTAATCACAGCATCTCTTCCTCTGTTTCTCTGAACCTAACAAGTTTTTTTCTGAAAAACGAGAGCAAACAAATCAGTCTGATTAGTTATCAGACACGAAACTGAGGTCAAAAGGAAGACACTGGGGTATATGCATCTGAACTCCACTAGAAACAGAAACTCAAAATCCAGAAAAAAAAAATAAAACAAACGACTGACAGCTCATTCTGAAGTGCCCATCTACTGTCTGGCCTAAGGACAGTGGAGAACTCAATTTTTCTAGCCATCACAGTCTCACACTGTATCCTTTCCTCATGCACAGCTGTGACCATGCCAGTGCTGTGGCAACTTGAAGCCAGAAGCCACATATCTTACCAAACCTGCAAACACACCACAATCTTGCACCAACCACATTTTCATAGAAAATTTACCCAACTCAAAAAACTTCCCCCGTTCCCCATCCCTCTGTGCTGTTCAGGGGGAGGAAGGAGGGAAACCAGCGGGGAAGTTGACCCTGGGAAGAAGGGAAGGGTGAGGGAAACTGTTCTACAATTTGGGTTTATTTTCTCATTATCCTACTCTGCTTTGATTGTCAATAAATAAATATCCCCAAGTTGAGTCTGTTTTGCCTGATGAGTGATCTCTCCCTGTCCTTTTGTTGCATCTTCTCTCTCCTGCCCCGCTGAGGAGGGCAGTGACAGAGCAGTTTTGGTGAGCACCTGGCCTCCAGCCAGGATCACCACATGTCTTGCAGAATATTCATTTTCTGAAGGATTCTTGTATCTGCAGTCCTTTCCAAAATTGAATACAGCTTTTCTCATATATTCTACCAGAACAGCACACCAGAGATGGTATTTCCATGGAAAAGCTCTAGCACAATATCAGCTGTATATCTTGAGTGTGAGCCTATGAATCCACAACTGTTTAAAACACAAGTTTTACATGAAGCTGGAAGGGTCTTTTAAAAATGCTTGTGCATTGCAATGAAAATGCAGTGTAAGTCAGCTGAGCTTTATGCTTCTTATACCTGCTATCTTTAAAAATGCTAGAATTTCTGATGCAACGCAGCAAGTTCATATATTTTTATTAGATATGACTAGACATCGAGGACTTTTTACTTCATGATAAAAGAGAGTCACAAAACCACTTTTCCACCAAACTATCATTGCATCAGATACTATGTTTTACACAAACAACCCAAGGATTACCCAGAACTTGGCTGGTTTTACAATGGTTTGCCACACATCCCTGTGGTAGCATTGTTTTAATGCAAGATTACATGGCAAACAGCCGAGAATCCAACAAACCCAACAGCACATTTAGGATGCGCTGGGTGAACTGGTACAAAACACTGCCGTGGGTGTTTTGTAACAGGCTCAAATCCTGTGCCACACTACCCCATTTCATTTACTGTTTGCCACTGGCTATAAAGAGGTGGCTGCTTCCTTCTATAAAATAACTAACGGTAATAGAATTAGGCAAATATTTGCCAAGGTAATCCAGTGTGAAACACTCCATGTAAAAGCAAGCAGGTTTTTTTTCGACGGTGCCTTTTTTCCTTCAGAAGGTTCTTTGCTTTGTCAATATGCAGAACAAAATACGTCTGTCAGGAAACTGCATTTGTTATCAGCTCATTCTCCTTAGACGGCAGAACTGTAAATATTTTCCTTCATTATCACCCTGACAGTAAATAACTTTGCAGGTGTGATTTAATCAATAGGAATGCCAAGATTTCACAATTTTTGGCCTACCTTAAAGAAAATGAGTAATAGAGAAACCCGTGCACCAGGAAGCAAATGGGCAGAACTAGTGAACTAAGGTCTATCAAGCAGGGTTCAAGATCACTTGGGTTGGATGACAGTTGATATATTTGCGCTACAGTTCATCTGTTTTCTTATCTGGGAAAGTGTTCTATAATAAATCATAATTTATTGCATGTTTTGCAACCTTGTCAAAGGGCACACCTAAGATTTTTGCTTCAGTAATAAATTCCACCCAACTGTGTACAGGAATTCACTTGACAATCTGGACATAGCTAAAATATTTCGGTATTTTTTAATGTCAGCATTTTTGATCTAGCACCACCAACCCAACTACTCATCCGCTTTACACAACACCACACTTGCTTCCTTCTAAATTGAATTATGTTTAAAAATAAACAGGAAATTTCAAAGTAATTCTCCAATGAAAATCATCTGTGAGTAAAAAAAAACCTGAGACTGTTGGACCAGGACCCTTATTCCCAGCCTGTAACTGCTTCTCCTCTCCTTTTGCTAGCCTCTGGCCCCTCTGGAAGTGTTTCTCTCTGAATAGGAATATAACCATAGAGTGTTGTGATCAATCTTCTTGGTGTATACACCTAAACTGCCCGTGAGGCTGGTCATATGTACCTGCCTATTATATATGTAAAAAAAGACAATAGAAACAAAACTTCAGAACAGCCTATGGAGCAAGCTAAGCCTTCCATATTCTTACAAACAGTGATCAATTGGCAAACTCCATTCATTTGTAAGCAAATGTTTAATAAGATGAACAGGTATTGCCAGGATGCTTTAGGTTTTTCTGAAGGTGGTTGGGGTTTTTTTTAAAGACATTAATAAAAAATAGGTAGAGATTACCCAAATCATGACAGCTTTAAGTTCAGTATTATAAGACTCATCATTTGTATGTAGTATCACATTTTAAAATTCCATCCCAGTATGCCAGAGACTTCTTAGAATTAGTGGTGACAAGCCTGTTTTCCTTTCTAAAACCACTGTTCAGGGAGAAAGGGAATTAATTTTATGATAAAAGCAGAAAGTTTCAAAAAATAATTGCTGCTTTGCTATGAGGTTCACTATCTTGTTCTTCTCTCAATATACTCAGTCATAGTCTTCAGATAGATCATAGAATCATAGGGGTTGGAAGGGACCTCAAGAGACGATCAGGTCCAACCCCCCTGCCAAAGCAGCTCCCCAGCTCATATTGCACAGATAGGTCAGTTTATTTTTCTCGTAGGAAACTCTTCTGAACACAATGAACAAATCATTTCCTTTAAAATATTTAAATAACCATATTTCTCTGCCAACAAATACCATGTCTGTAAGAAAACCTAAAATCCCAAATGATATGACCTGTGTACCATTGTGTTTATGGTACTAGCCAAAGAACCCACACCAATGACGGTCAAAAAATATTTAGGAGCATTAGATTCAAGTACTAACATTCATCTATGAACTGTCCATGCTGCTACTGTTGTAAGTCTGACCTCGATTTGAAATGCTAAATACATGTTAGTGCAAAGATTTTTTTTTGTTGTTCACGTGTTTTTTTCTTGTTATTTTTTCTGCTTAACGCTGTTTCCTAGTTGTATTAGCAAAGTAACTGAAATTAACTTGGCTGCATTACAAATAAATCTTACCAGCATATCACTTAATTAAAAATCTGCACGTGTACTATTATAGTTGGAGTAACCAATTAATATGTATGAACTGCTAAGACTGAGAAACACGTATTTCTCTAACCTTGCTTTCACAGACAACTGTCTGAAACCCACACCTTCAGAACTGAAAATTTCAGTATTCCCTGTCTTGCAGTGTACCAGGCTGGAAAACTCAAAAGAAAATCCCTTCTAGGTTTTTAACTTACTGACCTAAGTTTTGAAGGGGAACAAAGTCTTTCCATTAGCCATATATTAAAAATAAAAAGTTATTCTGAGAGTCTCCATGCCTCTCAAGGTCATAAAGTCCTTCTAAGGATTTATATTCAGCTTTGTATAATATTAGAAATTGTGTGTCAGCAGCAAAGCCGTGTATCCCTATCACCTATAGATTTCTGGCAGACACAAGAAAACTTCTTCCATTACAGTCTTGTGTCCTATTCTTTGATCACGTGCAGCTCAGCAAACTCAGTTCTGCCCCAAGTTTCCTACAAACTCAAATCACGGTGTGTTCAGGTCTCAAGCCTTTCCACATCACCTTGAATTCCCTCTGTATCTCCTGCTCAATATCCCCAAGTCACTTGGGCGTTTGCACCTAGCTGAGCTGAGCACCCTGGGCTATCTATGGCTTTTGCTAGATTTTTGGGGTCCCCTAGTCAGTGTGTGCAGACTGCAGCAATGGTTAAAGTTCAGATTTCCCCCCTCTTGCTTCAGCACATGTATTAACAGATTATTTGCCCTCTGAATGGTAATGCTCTCAGAAACTTGGAGAACTTTACCTTTCTAAAGAAAAAATTCCAGGGAAAGCTGTAAAAGCCATTTTTTTCTGAGAGAAAGCATACATTGTTTCTAAAAATCACTCTAATATGGAAATTTCAGAAGATGAGACAAAGATGGATAAAAGAAGCTTAAGGAATGGGGCAGTTAATGAGGTCAGAAAACCAGAAAGAAAGGAGAATCACGACATATGGACTTTTTACATGTGTGCTAGTCCTACCTGCTCCTCAGAAGTGTGTTTTTAATAGTGCTTTTAAAAAAAAAAATCATACAGTTTTGATTTGTTCTTAACTCAGTTCTGCATAAACCAGAGGAGATTTGAAAACAGGAACCTAGAGCTGAGCTCAATGCTTTATTACACTCATTCAAGTCACTCCCTTCACCGCCTCTTCTAAGAAAAAAGGTCACAGAGCACTTACTGGTGAAGCAGACAGACAGATAACGGGGCCAGGAATGGTATGAACACTATTATATTACAGTCATACTATTTTCTGTGGCATGTAAGTAATTGAGGAACTACACTCTGATCAGAAATGCAAATTATGCAGAGACATAATGTCATCATCAAGTCACCAGATTTCTAAATCATCAGTCACACTTCACTGGTGTAAATGGTGGTGGTGCCTGTGAGGATCTAATGCATAACCTTTATAAACTGGCTGCTTCTGATTTATGTCAGATAAAGGCTCTTATCCCAGTGATTTGCAAATTACATCTTTAAGGGACCTGCAACTTGCTTTTCCTTCACAAATTCAATGAAGAGAAAACAACTTACGTTCAACTTCATCAAACATTACTGAATACAAGAAATCTCTTGGTGTCATGTAATATTCTCCTTCATACTCCAATGATGCAAAATGCATGAAGCGATGCTTCCGAAGAAACAGTCTTTCATCCCTTTCCCCATTAATGCCATCTTCTTTCTGAAACAGAGAAAAAAAATCCATGCAGAAAGGTTGTTGCATTTGTAAACCAACTCTACAATTAGAAAGACTCCTATAACCAATCTTGATTACGCATGGACATGCTTTTCAGAGAAGTTTAGAAAAATGGGGAAAACAATGAAAACACCAACAAGAGTCTCAGATCGTATCATCAAACCCAAAGATTTGCTGGATTTCTAGTCAGGCAATCAAAAAGCTTACAAGATGTCACCCCTAAACATTCAGACACTCGTGATCAAAATCATACAAGTTGACAACACTGATGAGCAGTAACAGCACTTACTGGCAGCAGGAGAGGACACAGACCCAGTGAAACACAGATGTTTGCATTTCAGGATTTTGGAGATAGTGACAACAGGAAAACAAGACACTAAAATTCAGAACACGTTGTGTGTATTTGAATATCAATTCTGGAACAATTTTACCATCAGCAGAATCACTCGATTTTAGCACCGTTCAAAGATGTCATAAACTGAAGGAAATCAAGAAAATCCGAGGCCAAGTACCAAGATCCCAACTCCAACATACTTGAATCAAATTTGTAAACAGCAAAATTGATCTGCAGCTAGGTCAGTGCCTGTGGCATCACTCGGTGTGTGATGCAGATGAGCAGGTACAGCCTAGGGCATGGCCTGCTGAAGTGCTCCATCACACCTTCCAGCAAACGACCACTATTCCTTTATGCAGTTTTCAGTTTCCAGATCCCTCCTATGGACTGTGTGGCATTTGAGCAGTCCAGTATAGTGCTGGTGTATGCTGTGTTTTGCAAACTGGGTTACTCCTGAGGCAGGGCAGTATAAGCAGCTCCTAGTTATACTCAGACCAGCTATAGGTACAGTGAGGGTCTTACCAGCTGATGTTAAAACACAGGGTCTGCCGTGCTGACTGTGGGACACAGACAGGCAAACAGGTTGGGAATAGAGGAGGGGAGAGACCAACAGAAACACCTCCCTTGGTTTTGCTGAAGTCAGCACTGGCTATAGAGACACACAAGGTAACAGGCACCCAGCAGCACTGGAGGTTGTTATGAAAATCAGGAACATGCACAGCTACAAGCAGATAGCATAGCAGGCAATGGGGCACTGTGTGTTGTGCACACATCCAGGGAGTGGGCAAGTGAGAAGTGAATGGGCCTCTCTGAACCACTTAAAAGCTGCAATAAGACTTCTGACACTTCAGTTTTAACTTGCTATTCCTCCAGGATGAGGACAGCTAATTCAGTTTCCTCTGCAGAGTTTGAACAATTGCAGTCAAGTGCCAGCAGTCACGTTTCCTCCACCCAGCTGACAACATGCCGGGACTCCGGAAAGAAGCGTCAAAGAGAGCTGGGGAGCCAGCCAGTGATACAATGAACGCACAAGCTGTTTTGGGATGATAGCTTCTAGCTCTTGGACTGGGCTCTGAAGATAAAATAATGTGTCAGGCTTATGAGGTGGAGAAAAGAGAGACTGAGGACTGCTATTGATATGGGCAGCTCCAAATAATGGGACCCAGTGTGGTCTGAGAGTAATGATCAACTCCTTTGAGGTGAAGCACTCTGGCAAAGCGAGGAGGGTGGACCTCAAGGTGTGGGCAATACCCACTCCATTGAAGAAAGTGTGAAAAAACGGTTAGGTGGACAGTGAGACATCAGAGGATGGAGCATTTCAACTCTGTGTCATTAAGTTTCCTTCCTCTCTACCCATCATGGCCCCTCACTGGGTATGGGGACCATATATATTCATAGGATTTGGGGGTCTCAAGACAATGGGTACAACTGGAAAACATATAGCCAGAGCCCAGCTAAAATTGTTACCATCAAGGGTGGCCAGCAGGTTGAAGGAGGTGATTCTCCGCTTCTACTCTGCCCTGGTGAGACCCTACCTGGAGTATTGCGTCCAACTCTTGTGTCCTCTGTACCAGGAATACATGGAGCTGCTGAAGTGGACAGAGTATGGCCACAAAAATGACCAGGGGCATGGAACACCTCTCCTGTGAAGAAAGGCTGAGAGAGTTGGGGTTGTTGAGCCTGGAGAAGGCTTCTAGGAGACCTTATTGTGGCTTTTCAATACTTAAAGAAGGCTTATAAGAAAGATGGGGACAGACTTTTACGAGTTGCATAAGGACAAGGGGTAATGATTTTAAACTAAAAGAGGGTATATTTAGAATACATATAATGAAGAAATTCTTCACTATGAGGGTGGTGAAACACAGGAACAGGTTGACCAAAGAGGTTATAGATGCCCAATCATAGAATCATAGAATGGTCTGGGTTGGAAGGGACCCCAAGGATCATATGAGTTCCAACCCCCTGCCACAGGCAGGGCCACCAACCTCAGGCCTGGAGCTACACAAGGACAGGGCATCCACCACCTCTCCAGGCAGCCTGTTCCAGCACCGCACTGCTCTCTCTGTAAAGAACTTCCCCCTAATATCTAATATAAACCTTCCTCCTTTAGCTTCAATCCATTCCCCCTTGTCCTGCCAGTGTCTACTCTTTTAAAAAGTTGATTCCCCTCCTGTTTGTATGTTCCCTTCAGGTACTGGAAGGCTGCAATGAGGTTCCTCCACAGCCTTCTCTTCTCCAGGCTGAACAAGCGCAGCTCCGCCAGCCTCTCTTCATCGGGGAGGTGCTCCAGCCTTCAGATCAACCTCATGGCCTCCTCTGTACCCTCTCCAACAGTTTCACATCTTTCTTGTATTGGGGACCCCACCTCTGGACTCCAGATGGGGCCTCACGAGGGCAGAGTAGAGAGGGACAATCCCCTCCCTGTCCCTGCTGGCCACCCCTCTTCTGATGGAGCCCAGGATACCATTGGCTGCCTGAGCTGCAAGAGCCACTGCTGGCTCATGTTAAGGTTCTCATCTGCCAATCTCTGGAAACATTCAAGGTCAGGTTGGATGGGGCTCTGAGCACCCTGATGTAGTTGAAGATGTTCCTGCTTACTGCAGGGCAGCTGGACTAGATGATCTTAAAAGGTTCCTTCCAACCCAAAGCATTCTATGACTTTGTGATATGACTCCATGATAATATTATATAGGAGGTTGCAACATGCCACATAATCCCATGCATTGCATCTTTGTGTTAGCATTAACCACTTGCTAAAATACTTCAGTAAAAGGTACAAGCACTGAGAGCATGTTAATATTAAAGGGGAAAAAAAAGACTGTGCAACAGTCAGGAGTATGGAAGTATAATATGAGAGCAAAATGTTTGCAATTATCTCTTATCTCATTATTTTGGAGTTTAATTTGCAGAGTACAAGAAAGGCCTCAGTGAAGATCTGTGAGAGAAACATGTAAACAAAATAAAAAACCTATCAATATATTTCAAAATATAAGTTTTACTTCACTCAACAGTTATGAGAATAAAGACTGAAATTTCCCCAAGTGGCTCTGCAACCTACACAAACCCTATCGATAAAAAATATGGAAAGTTTTCATTAAAATAATTTTAACTACAGAACAACTAGAACCTGAGGGAACTGGATTTTTCAATTTGGAGAAGAGAAAGGTCCAGGGGTCCTAACATTAACCTGCCAGTGCCTACAGGGAAATTAGCAAGATGACTGAGCTGAGCTCTCCACTGTAGCTTCATAGAGCCACACCACCAGCACCTCCATTAAATGTGCTTAATCCAGATTCCCTTTATAAGCAGTGGTGAGAATGGCACTTCTGGAGTGCAATTACAGTGACTTTTGTTAGCTGCCTGGACAGACAGTTCAGAAGATGTAGGGAGAGACAGAACAACACACAAAACGTGCACTTCCCTTCACACCAAACGAGTTGGCACAATTTTACTGCCCAAGAGAATGAAAATCTGGGCAAACATAACAAGAGAGCAGAAGCTCAGAAGAGAAGAGGTGGAGATAGAGGTGTTAAATGCTTTGGCCAGACCAGAAAGGATGTAAGAAATACTGAGATTTTTACTGTCCAGAATGAAGGCAGGTAGCATCAGTGGCCACATACTCAAACAGTACATCGTGATGAATTAAGGCCTTTTAAATGCCACCTTTCTCAAAACATTTTTGCAAACCCAACAATAATACTGTTCAAATTAATCAAGTCCTTCAATTAAGGACTTGAACCTGCTACATTCTGCATCAGAGACTAGAAATTCACAATCAAGTTGACATGAAAAAAGTGGTGACTCTTCTGGTGTAAGCCATATAACTTCCAATTTGACAGAAATATTCAGTACAATTATTTCTGCAATTTTAATTAAATTGAATGTAGCTGGATGTTTGCCCTGTAAAGATCAGTACTGGTGATCTTACTCGTACTCTTCTTGATTTCCTCCTTACACACTGCCAGCATTTGATTAAACTTTGAGTGACATCTTTCTCATACTTTGGTCATCACACTTTCAGCCACTCTGCCAACTACGACCCTCATAATGCCTCAAGTTCTCCATTTCACCACATAAAATGACTCTCACAACCTAAACAAACAACACAAGCGTAACACTTCACTATGGTTATTCCCCAAATCAAAATAATCATTTCAGAAGGTGTTCTGGAGCACAGTTACCAAACTCTTTGCTGGACCCACTGAAGAGATTTGGTGAAGGATGGAAATGCGTGGGAAGAAGTAGAGACCTATGGATTTTTGAAAAAAGATGAGAAGCATCTCTCTCATTTGATCCGAGAAGGAATAAATGAGTCAATAACTATTCTAATCACTATTCCAAATGCCTAACCAAAGACTGAAGAAAAATTATATTCTGAAGAAAAGGCTGATTCAATAACTTAACATTATGATTTATATTCTTTTAAAGTGCCAATTGAAAGCATGCATTAGGGAGCAACCTCTCTGTCAACAATTCAGTAACCTTCCCACTTCAATTAAGTCCTGACTAATTTCCAAGTACTTTTTCCTGAGTCATCCAAGGAGTCCTTCACATAAAAAAGATCTGACATTCCTGACATTTCTAAAAACACTGTCAAAGCTTATTTCGCTCATAAAAATGCATGTACAGAGCAAAAAGCAGTTTTCCTCTTTAATTCTATTCCACAAAATGAGTTCCCAGTAAAGACAACTATACTGCAGGAAACAATTTTGTATTTAAGGCTGGACTTTGGATATTAGGGTATCTGTAATCTAACACCTCTGCAGTTTCCAACAGTGCAAACTCAAAGCAAGCAGGATACAAAAACTCAAATATACTGAGAATCTGTTACTATTGCTTGCTCAAGATTCTTGTAGGCATAATTTAAAATGACTCTGAGATTGACTTGGGCTCATTTTTGTCTTTAAGAGTGCCATATAAGAAGAAATCAAACCGCAAAGTGCTATGCTGCATTAAAGTTAGGGCTCGAGCTGAAATTCCATCCTTAACTTGTTCTATTGTGTGTGGGTACAGCCGGGGCTCCCAACGCTTGGTGTTGGTTCCCACACACTCCACAGCAGCCCCGCACAACAACCGAGTGAATGAAGAATGGAGTTTCAGCTTTAGCTTGGAATTCAGTGGCCTTCAACGCCAATTTGAGAATGTCCATGCTAAAGCTATTAGAGTTGATGGTAAATTAGAATTGAATGACATAAAAAGGGCTCTAGAATGATGCAAGTGTTTTCCTTTGCAGTCAACACGGCATGTGATCAGTGGCTGCCCTGCCACTGGCATCTACAAGCATCACCAAAGACTGTGGCTTCCTTCTTGGCTTCTGCACTGAGAAATGCCTAGGGGCAACACTACTTCTTACAATCAATTTTCAGATTGACGTAATTAATCTGATTATCAGTCTCTTAATTTAGGATGCTAATAAAGAATTCATAGTGTTCAACTTTTGCCTTTGATTTTTTTTTTCCTATGAAAAATAGTGAACTTAAGTAAAACACAGCTCCTGTCTTTGAACTTCAAAAACAAATTAAGTAAAAATAAAAGGTTACATAAATAAAACCTTGATAACCCTTACCTGTGATTTTCATAACACTGCTGATCATGTGATTTTGTTAAGACTGCTAATCAAATTCTGCATGCATTCAGAATGTAAGTACTTGTGTACAAACTCAAGTATTTGCAGCTGAATGTGAATCAGAAAAGACAAAATAAGCGTATACACTTTTCTCCCCCTTTAATTTAAAATTATGTCTTCCACTTTTGTTAATCTTACTTTTTCTCTGTTTGCACAGTTTCTCTGTTTGCACTGAACTTGGTGTTTTGATGTGCCTGCACCTTTTGTATGATTTCCATCTTAATTTTTTTCTGCTTATACTCTACATTTTCCAGCTAATTTTCCCAACAGAATTTTAACTTGTTCCCTTGTTCACTCTACTCCTTTCCACATAATCTACTCATTTTGCCTCTCTGTATCCTTTCATTAGCTTTCTTTCCTCCATCACCTATGCAATGTCTTCTGCCTTCCCTTTCCCGTGGAAAAAACCCAAACAAATTACGCTATAAAACTGTTCTTTTCCTCCTCTTCTAAGAGGATCAACGTTCTTTTTCTTTTCTCCCCTGATCTGGAAGAGTTAACTTGCACCACTCATTTTACCTGCTCCAAGGATAACTAAACCAATCTGTGGGATGTAATTAAAATCCAGTTGGTGCCAGCAGGCTCTCTAGGAGCCTTAGCTTTGGATCCATTAATTCACACTAGATCTACAGATGGATTTAGCAACTCTGTATCAGATTTCTGTAAGACTGATGAAAACTTTGCAGTTAACTTGTGTCATTACTGCATCTCGATTTCAACTCAATCCAATGTGAAATGATCAAAATAACAGAAAATGTAACTTAACCTCAACCCCCGTGGCACATGTTAACACACCCAGCATGCACGCTGAAGGCACAGAGGATGATGCTTGGAGCTCAAGCTTGGAAAGTTTCACATGATGCCATAACTGACAGATAAAAAGAGTTCTGACAAGAAATCCACTGGACAGAAACAGGTGACTTACACAAAGCTCCAGATTGTAATATTTAAGAAAGCTTGTGTAAGTATGTGAGAAAGTAGCTGGTACTTTCACAATAAAGAATGTGAGCCGTTTATTATGCAGTCTCAATCAAATGCACCAGTTACCAAAACCCAGCATCAAGTTAAAGACATGAGAAGCACAATGTTCTTAGGAAGTGAACTGATCTGTATTACTTTTTTTCAATGCTGCCAGCCTGAACAGAAAGCAAGACAGAAATGTGAAGGGAAAAAGGCACTGATTTCTGTTTAAAAATATGTTCTAAGCATTTGAATGGCTGTTTAGCCATGTGAAACTAAATAAAAAACTGCGTTAGAAAAAGCTCTAACAGCCCTGAAATCCCTGAATATGACATGGACAACAGATTAAAATACCTTCTCAGGAGCTACTTCTGAGATAGAGGCCAGACTGCTAAAAGAAGGACAAGCAGAGAATGAGAACGCAACAGCCTTGTGCCTGGCAACTCTTAACACTGCTGTATATAAATACTCCAAAATTAGATGAAGCCCTTTCTTGCACTAACAGGTGCCACTCCCCTTTTTTCTTTTGAATAGCTGCTCAGACAATCCTGCTGCACTAGTACTCATTAGTGATGGGTTATGTTTGAAGCAGCAGCTGAACAGTTTATTTGCATCTCAAGCCCTGACATTTTTGGGTTCAGTTTTTCTCTCCCACTCTTTGTATTTCAGAGTTCAGACTAAACAGATCCACACAGAGCTAATCTTCCACTGTTACTAGAATCCATACCAAAAGGAGAATGAATTCAAATATAAGGATAATACAGAAACTAGTCTCGGTTTACAAGGAGGTTTTTTTGATTTCACTATTCAATTCCAGAAATTTCAACCTTCGCAGAGCTCGTTAAACTTAAAAAGAAGTCAGAAACTAACACATTTCCCCTAACAGAATATAATGAAGGCAGATAAGGTGCCCAAGCTCTAACAAGCCAGAGAACCAGTTCATTTAACAAACCATACATTTACACCTCAACTTGCAAGTTATCACACCGCCCTGCTTACACATTCCCCTACCGAGGCTGACACACCGCTCGAACACACTGGTGCAGAAGTACTAAATGCATACAGAGTGGCAGGGGGACCACATAGGCACCCCAAAGGCAACATGCCCAGGAAACATGTTCATACAGCTTTCCAGGAAAAGCTCATCACACTGCTATTGTATTTGACAGTCAGTGGATTTAAGCAAAAAATGTGTTGCATCCAACTTCTCACTGATCTTTTTCAGTCAATCGCTGCACGTTAAAGTGCAGTTAAAATGTGAAGATTTGAATGCATTTGTCTTTAAAGGTAAGAAGAGCTATATTTTTCAAAGATGCTATGTGTAAATATACAATCAATATTTTGGAGCTTAACTGTTAAGCTCCAAAATGCCATAGTAGCTTTATTTTTCCTCCCCCTTCTCAATTCAAATGATGTATGGAGTGTCTGCACACTTTCTTAGAAGGAGCCCAAGGGAGGCCCTAGGCCATCTGAACTTTTTGCTTACCTTGGGCTGGAAGACCTTTAGGACTTTTCATGTTAATGGGATTTTACCTCTTGCATGTGCTTGTGCTGTGGAAGGAAGCCACATGCACTTTTCAAATAGCTTCTCACTTTGGTTAACTCAGATAGTAGCTCTACTTGATCTGTTTTGAACTACATCAAGAGAATGTGTTTATTACATGGTGGTTCAGTTTACTTGTATGCCCTTCTAAATGGGACTCCCTATGTCAGAGTATAAGAAGTACAGTTTCAAACTGTGGGGTATTTTGTGGTCCAATTCATGTCAACTGCATGGTACTATCCATTTACCTGATGCTTTACAGCTTGAAAAGCTTTTTACTGTCATACTGCTTGGTCCTGGAACAACTGTACAAACAGAAAAAAAAGTTAACGGCTTTAATAGTAGGCAGCTGAATGCCAGACAAGTTTTTGCTCTCAATCGGAAGCCAAATGAATTCTGGACTCACTGCTTCAAGTAAGAATTCACAGGAGAAATAAACTGTCCAACTGTAGATGTAGCCGACTGACCTGAGTGAATGTATGTCCAAAACCAAGACTTAGAGAAGATGACAGAAAGGGAAGATGACTTTCCAGTAGGTAAAGTAAGCAATACAGATTCAAAAGAAAATTGAAGAGATTAAAAGATGAGGCTAAAGGAGCTAGATTTGGTGTACCAGTATGTAAGAAGACAGAAAAGAGTTTCGTATTAAAAACCCAAAGTCATTACATTTTCAAGATTTTTTTTTTGTAATTAAACAGATATGTTGTGTTAGCACCATCATGGTTCTGCTGATTTGAATATACCCATGTCCATGTATGAATAAATGAAACTAGAAGGATTGTGCTACCACAATCTGTGCAAGGGCTGAGCATGTAGTAAATGCGATGGAAGGGGCAGTAAGATAGGAGGGAGTTTAGTGATAACATGAAAAGTAAAAAACCAAAACCAAACCAGAAATAAACCAGAACTGGTCTAGTAAGCTTTCCAAAACAACTTCAACGTGCCCGTCAATGGTTACAAACACTTCCAATAGCTCTGCACAGCCTACGTTTGCAACAGTGTGCCAAAAGCGTTCCTGAAAAGGCATCACACTGACACGTATTTTACAGACAATGTATGTGCCTGTGAAACCCTGTGAAAGAAACTGTCTTCCTGTCATCAGAGGAGACTGTCGCTTCATGTTTTTGGAACATGTTTCAGAATACCAACCCTGTTTAAGCACTGTTGTTTAGCACATCCAACATGTTTCAGCCAGTGCCCAAATGCACTGTGCCTTCCATAAAAGTAGCTGTAGAACGGCCTTAGATTTCAGCAATCACTGAAACACGCGGCACGACAAATATAATTACACATTAAAATATGAAAATGTTCATTTTTAACCTAGGTGCTTTGGCCTTGCCCTGCCAGGGAATTTTCATCACAATACTGGGATTGCATTTCAAGAAATACACCAAAAGGTGCAGCTGCCAACCAGGCTAACACATCATTGATCAAAACCAAACATGCAGCAGCAGAATCGGTTGACTTACAAATACCAAGGAGAAGCATCCCCAAAGCAGAAATATCCTGTGATTTCACCCTTTCAGACTAACCATTGTTTCTGTGCAGAAAAGTAAGTACAATTCAAATGAAAACGGATGCCTGTGAAAGCCTTAAAAATTCTTATGTTATCAGAGAATGAAAAAAAGATGACAATCTTAAATATGCAAGCACCAGGTATGCTAGCAGTCATCAGTCTCCATAAATCCTTCTGTTTAGTAAAAGAAACCTGTAGTTGTTACAAATTTATCCAAATTTCAGCATCTCCCTTTCTCAAGGTTTTGACATAAAGAAAACCCAGGGAGTTCAAAGATGCAGTGAATCATGGAAGAAAGTTCTGTTGGCTGGTGCTCAACTGAGAACGGAGTCCTGAATTCGTTCTTCATCGGAAGAGAGATCTCCTTTGTCACAAGATCTCCAAGGTGGTGCTTTAAGGCTCTTGTTTTAATCCAGACATGTATTTAACAGTATCGCCCTGCATCAATACCAGTGTACATACCAGCTGTACACTGCTATGATGGCTTTACACAGCAAAGCTCCATAGAAACATTTACTGGTAAAGGAATTGGGAATTCTATAATTTGCTGTGGTTTTTTAATTAAAAAACCCAAACCACAACAAAATAGAGGAGGGCATGCGACTACACAAGCGCTTGCTACAGATACTCTGAAATGAAAACAATTTTTAAAAAAGTCACTATTTAAACTAAAGGGTGTTTTAAATAGTAGGCAAGACTAAAAAAAAATTATTCCTTTGAGAACAAATATATAAGAAACCTTGATGTGTAGGTTTTTTTCTCCTAAATGTGATTCAGAGAGGAGCTATGACCACCACTGATGGGCTCAGCCTTGGTCAGCAGCGAGTCTGGCCTTGAGCTGGCTGGTGTTTGCTCTGTCAGGCCTAGGGAAGCTTCTAGCTGCTTCTTGCAGAAGCCACCCCTGCAGCCCCCGCCTCCACCAGAACCCAGCCATGCAAAACCACACCACACACGCAGCATGGGGAACAATGTGTGCACACCTGCTGGGCTATGATCTTACTGGCATCATGGAGATGCAGTGGGACTGGAGCACTGGGATGGAAAGATACAGGCTCTGTAGGAAGGACAGGCAAGGGAGACAAGGAAGTGGTGTCACCCTCTATGTCAGTGAGCAGCTGGAGCTCCACCTGGGGAGGGATGAGGTGCTGTCTTCTTCTAGCCTTTCTATGTGTAATCCCTGTGTTAAATTAAAATGCTTTAGAAGAAAAAATCCACATAGGTAGAAAGTTTAAAAAAATAAGCAACTCCACAAAAAATGTCTGGTCATTGGAAAATATAGTGTGTTTTAAGACATTCAGGTTCAACATCTTTGTCACAGACATGGATAGAGAGATCAAGCGTGCCCTCAAGCCAAATTTGCCACAAACACCAACCTGTGTGGTGCAGTCAACACACTGGAGGGAAGGGATGCCATCCAGAGGGACTCTGAAAGGATTGAGAGGTGGGCCCATGTGAACATTATAAAGTTCAACAAGGCCAAGGGCAAGGTCCTGAACATGGGTCAGCACAATCCCATGCACAACTACAGGCTGGGTGGAGAACAGATTGAGAGCAGCCCTGTGGGAAAGGACTTGGGGGTTTCAACATGAGCTGGCAGTGTGCATCTGCAGCCCAGAAAACTGACCTGTTGTGTCCTGGGCTGCATGAAAGACAAGCATGACAAGCAGGTTGAACAAGGTCATTCTGCCCCTTTCATGAGGCCCCACCTGGAATAGTGTGTCCAGCTCTGGGGTCCCCAGTACAAGAAGGACACGAAGCAAGTCTGGAGTGCTGCAACGATGGTCAGAGGGCTGGACTACCTCTCCTATGAAGACAAATTGAGAGAGTTTGGCTTGATCAGGCTGGAGAAGTATCCATGAAGATTTTATAGCAACCTTCCAGTACCTAAGGAGGCCTACAAAAAAGCTGTTTGCAAGGGCCTGCAGTGATAGGACAAGGGGGAATGGGTTTAAACTGAAGGAGGGGACATTTAGTTTAGATATTAGAAAGAAATTCTTCCCCATGAGGGTGATGAGATACTAGCACAGGTTGTTCAGAGAAGCTGTGGCTGCCCCCTCCCTGGCAGTGTTCAAGGCCAGGTTGGATGGGGCTTTGGGCGACCTGGGCTAGTGGAGGGTGTCCCTGTTCTTGGCAGGGGGGTTGGAACTAGATGATCTCTGAAGTCCTTTCCAACCCAAACCAGTCTGGGATTCTACTCTACAAAAAGTCTAGGAGATTTTAAACCCCAGTATTACCTATGTTGCAACATGTTTTCTCAGTTCTCAGAGAGCCTGGTACTTAAAAAGGTGCCATAAGCGATGGGGAGTTAACTGATTAGGCTGCCGCAGAAAAGTACTACCACCATCAACCCTCCCAAAGCATTCAACAGCATCTGAGAAGTGTGAAATTCTTCACTTTTAAATACAGTGAATTAACACCATTAGATAAAACTTCCACAGTGGTAAATTAATCAGAGAATAACAACATGTAAGACAAAGAAAACAGGATCTCTTTAAAGCTTTCCTTTCTTTTCATATTAAAAAAAAAATGTATTAAATGTTTAGTCACATAGATGAAAAATGGCTCACAAATTAAGCTCTTTAGAAGAGGGGTCAAAGTTATGCTCAGAGGATTTAGCAGGTCCCAGGAGGGACCTGAAACAAACATCCATTTGTCCTGTAAGATTAATACAACAATAACAACAAAGTCACTGCCACCACAAGAAATGTTTATACTGTAATTAAGTTGTAAAATTATATTTATTTCTCCATAAAGCTGCTGACTTCAGTTTTAAACAAATGATTTGTTTTCTGTAGGAGTTGCTGATCTTTTGACAATGTAACGTGTAAAACCTGAATGTCTTAAAACACACTATATTTTCCAATGACCAGACATTTTTTGTGGAGTTGCTTATTTTTTTAAACTTTCTACCTATGTGGATTTTTTCTTCTAAAGCATTTTAATTTGACACAGGGATTACACATGGAAAGGCTATAAGACAACAGACAGCTAAGACAGTTCTGCTGTGCCACTTGTTCAGAAAAACAGAAACCATGGTAAAAGTTTCATCTAAATTCTGGTACTCCCATTTACTACTTAAACATTTCCATCAACATTCTTTCCTAAAACTAAAACATTCACAATAAATTCATAATTCTGGGAACAAGAATTCAGAAATCTAGAATTCAGCTTACCCAGATGACCATACCTATTCTGAACTAAGCACACATTATTAATCAGAGACTTGTGTAATTAAAGTTTTCAATAGATTGTAAAATGCATCACACACAAAATTGGTAAGAATGATCATGACAAACTTAAGAACACCAGCAGAAGGCAACAGAAGCTTGAATTCATTAAATGCATTAATTTTATACACATGCTTAATTTGCAATGAGAAAGTGTCTTAATGCTTCTAAACTGGGCATGAAAGAGATATTGTCCAGGATATTAGATTTACATCAGAGACATTCAGAATATCCCTTTTACATTCAGTATTTTCAATAACAGTTATCCTGAGAGTTGATATGAATTCAGTATAAACCACTGTGAATAAGGTAACTCTGACAAATATTTATTTTAATTGGAGCCATTACAGAGTGTAAAACCAGTGTATTTCTGATTACAGCAGTTATAATGACCCTTCATTTTTTACTAGTGTTTATAAATTCCATCCTCTAATTTTGAACTTTCCTACTATAATGAAAGTTCAAGTATGTTTTCTCAATCCTCCCTTCAAAGCCCATCACTGCTGCACCTTCAGCAAGACTGCAAGGTCACAACGCAGCACTACAGTTTTCTTTGCAGCATCTGAATCTAGCAGAAACCTGTACCTGGTAGGTCATCCATTTGTCTGTGCTACATTCCTCTGTACCAGAGATAAAGTTGTTTTCAGTCATCCTGGCTGCAACTTAACCGGCTTTTGTAGAGGTTGTGGTACCATTTAAGCAGGTCATAAAGCATCTGCTGATTTTCTTGTTCAAGACCTCGGTGGTTATCAGTGTTGCTTCATTTATCAAAGCTGCTGTATTCTTGGAAGCAGGCTGTGCTATTAGTACAAACATTACATTTCTCTGGGAGGTCCAGAACTCCATCTGATGCAATTCTCCCTTTTCCTCCTCTCCAAAGTTTTTAAGATTATCTCAGACTTCTTTTGTGAAACAGTTTGACTACAGCATTTAATTCAAGAAGGACAAAATTGTGTAAAAGGCAGATTGAGTCAAAGTAATGCTGTATTTGTCCAACCTTTTTTCTTTTAATAGAAATAATTTCTCAGACATCCTAAGACCACAGGCATGCCTACATTTTTCAAAGACAGATTGTCTATTTGTAAATATTTACAGTAGTAACTAAAAATGATGCAAGTCAGTTTTCCCCTGCTCTGCTGGGGAAGGTTCACTAACCACCAGTATAATTTAACTATTTGAAAGCACAAATTGATGAGTTTGTTTCTAGCTAGTACATCATCCACAAAACCCAGATTCATTCGGGATTTGTAGCACTGAACCCAGTAATGAGATGGATAGAAACTATTGACAGGGTTGCTCTCACTGTATTTAGGAAACACCTTCATTTTGAAAGAAAGTATGAAGGAGAAACGGGCATTTCTTAAGTCTCCACTGTGTCTAGGGCATGGGCTCAGTCAAGCTCAAACTCTCCTTGCATTTCATCAGGCGAGCTCTGGGGAACATCTGCAGTGAAGAACAGGGTCCCAGGATATTCCCTACTGCAAACTGACATGCAGGGTTGCACAAACTAGCTTGAATGTCATTGTGTCTTAATATTTTTATTCCTCTTTTAAAATAGTTTTAAAAAAAGTCAACCCAGATAAAAGTTCCTTGGTAAACTTCGAGATGTTTTATTTTTTTTTTTTTAAATGGGGGAATCTTTGGAGTATGTATTGCATTACAGCTTATTCCACCATAAAATATTGACTTAAAGTAGTACCACAGACACCCTGCTTCTAACTGTAGAAAAGGTGCCTTCGCACTGCTTTGTCCAAGGCTTTGTAGTGCTCCACAGCCTTGACTTCCCAGTTGGGATATTTCAATTTTGTGACCTGTTAGCAGCCATCCCAGTTGCAAAAGCACTTCTATTCAGAAAAACAAACAGATCCACATACACTGCAAGGCTTAAGCTCATGCTCAGAGGTGAACTTGTGCATATGTCTAGCCCTGTCTTGAAGGTATTTAGAAAACATCTAAATGTATTTCTGAATTTGGTCAGAAATAGTCTCAGAAGAATGAAGACATGACTGAGCTGGGTCAGAAGAACATCCTTTCTCCTTCCTTGTGGCCCGTGGTTGGAAGGTTAGAGCATCTCCATGAGTCAGACATCGTACATAAAATCTAATAGCAACGTGTCTGCATCAATTCAAGCACTGGCCATAAGCAAATGCTTAGGAAAGAATAAAAATACTCTCTCAGTATTAATCTATTTTGAGCTCAGGGACATCCTGAGCTGGATGTGGTTTCTATGTATTTAACAACCCTTGGTTATATCACTTTCTGGCACTTACCCAACATCTCCTTGAGTCCATGCAAACTTTTAGTGACTATAATGACTTTTGGCATAGAGTTTCACACATCCATTGCCTATTGTGAAGAACTGCACAATGGATAATAGACCCTGGGAATGTCAAGTCCATGTCAATTTATATGCTAGTTTTGTGACTGAGGCAAACTTAAATGCAGTTGATTATTTCTCTCTCCAGGTTTAACACACGTAAGTTTTTCAGCCTCACAGTAGAGGTGAAAAAAATAAATCTGTAAGTACAGTTTCCATATCACTTCACAAACTGTACTAAATAGTAAGATGATATCACCACAATCTTTCTCATTAACGACCTATCCAGGGACATAAAACTTTACTTATAGCAGAAAATGCTATTTCTTTATTCCACTAACCAGTCCTTTAAAAATTCTCTTTTGCAGGCCACCTCTTAAGTACTTTCTTATCCATTTTAATAAACATTACTTAATAGCTCTGCACACTGCCAAAATCCATTATCTTAAGCTGTAAATTGATAGCTGGAAAAAAATGCTTTAACTTTAGGCTGAATAAAAACATTGTGCCTACTATATATTTTGTTTTCTGCAAAACTGCAGCTGCACATTTTGAATTAAACTCTACATGGTTTTACTCAAAACTGATCGATTTTCTCACACTTCACTGATCTCGTTGATCCAGCTACAACAGTTTTATGATTGCCAAGCTGTTTTTAAGGTAGCATCTGAAGCTCTTCAGTCCTCAGCCTAATGATTATGAACTCCACTCTTCTCTTGGAAACAATCTGAAATGACATTGCTCTCAAAAGTGGGTCAAAAGCAATGTGGTTGAAAACCAGGTTTTCTTTAATTTAATTATTAAAGATTAACATTTTTCAAAGACATATTTGGTTTACATTTGTTCTGGAATTCAAGCACTAATTAGAAGGGGTATTAATAATAGAAAAAAAATTGATATCTCAATTGCAGTGATCCTCAGCATAGGGACTTAAAGATCAGGTTCTTCAGTTATACACCTGAAGGTATACAAATGCAGATGAGCAAAATAGCATGAATCTCCTTGCAGTACCAATTTATGGTAAACTTCAGCAGTTTTTAATGACATGCTTTAAAGTGATTGTACCTGCATTTAGGAATCCATATTGTAAAAGCTGCTAAAATGAGAGAAATAAACATAATAGGAATTAAGTTTATATTAACTTTGTCCTCAATCCTAAAATCAAACATTTGCATATATGAAGCTACTGGAAATAGGATCTGGTTGCTGAGACTGTCTTATATATGCAGCACCAAGATTTCTGCATCAACAAATTAATCTGCTGACAGTTCCTGGACAGATGACTAAAAGTGGTTTCCTGACACTTTAGAGGAACAACACTGGGAAGCAAACCACTCAGCCTACAGGAATGTCCAAATCAGCTTTGTACTGCAAAAATGACACCTTGCTTATGATACAGATGACAACATCACAAAGAACCTTCATGACATATATGAAGTCTGTGTCAGCAGTCAGTATTAAGCACAGAAAGGCAACGTTACTTGGGTTATCTTCAAGGACAACACTGGCAGTTTAGGAGACATCATATAAATGCCCTTAGCCCTGTTCTAACCAATATTTTTATTAGTGCCTTAGATGATGGAAGCAGAAAGGGAAATAAAACTGAGAGTAGTAAGTATGTCTAGAAACCACAGTCTATGGGGAAAAGCTGAAGAGAAACCTTTATGCTGCAGACAGCAAGGCTGCTATTTAATTTTTCAAGTCCTTCATGTTCTGTTTCAGCATGCTGCCAGGAACCACCTAAATCTGCTTTGCTGTAAGCAAATTGGTGTCTGTGCCTGTGCCACTCCACTCCAACTGAAATGAGTGAAAAGGCACTGCCAAACCCCAGCAGTGAGAGCAGAACCCAGTCGGAGTTTTACTGATACACACTGGGACTTGTAGCATAGAGCTACAAAATGAAGCAGCTCCGTGACCCCACAAGATCTCTGTTCATGTGCACACACACACTGCTGCATGTCAGCACTACGTGTACAGCAGGCTCTTTGGTGGGCTGGAAGTCAGTGGGAGCTGGAAAGAAAGGGTCAGCTGCCTTTCACACAAGTATGACACTATCCAGCATGCAGCGCCTTGCTTCACTGAGACACCTTCCACCTTTCACTAAATCATCAGTTAGCAGCAGAAGCACTACTGCCATTGGCACTGCTTTCATTTTGCTGTATACAAAGCTTCTGGGCTTCATAACTCCCCTTCTGAGCTCCTGCACTCCCTTGGTAATCATAGAATCACAGAAAGTGTAAGGTTGAAAGGGATCATTAGAGGTCATCTAGTCCAACCTCCCTGCAGTAACCAGGGACATCTTCACTAGATCAGGTCACTCAGAGCCCCAGCAAGCCTGACCTTGAGTATCTCCAGGGATGGGGCCTCCACTACCTCTCTGGGCAACCTGTTCCAGTGATCCACCATCCTCACACTGAAGAATTTTTTCCTAATATCCAACTTAAATCTCCCCTTTTCTAGTTTAAAACCATTACCCCTCATCCTACTGCTTCACGCCCTCATGAAAGAGTTCTTCCACAGCTTTCTTACAGGCACTTTTCAGTTACTGTAACGCTGCTGTAAGGTCCCCCAGAGCCTTCACTTCTCCAGGCTGAACAAGCCCAACTCTCTCAGCCTGTCTTCTTAGGAGAGGTACTCTGTCCCTTTGATCTTTTTTGTGGCCCTCCTCTGGATGTGCTCCAACAGGTCCATGTGCTCCTTGTGTTGAGGGCTCCAAAGCTGGACTCAGTACTCTAGGTGAGGTCTCACCTGAGCCAAGTAGAGGGGCAGAACTGCCTCTCTTGATCTGCTGGCCACACTTCTTTTGATACAGCCCAGGATGCAGTTGGTCTTCTGGGCTGCAGATGCACATTGGTGGCTCATGTCCAGCTTCTCATCCACAAGTACTCCCAAGTCCTTTTCTTCAGGGCTACTTTCAAGCACATCATCTCGTAACCTGTATGGATAACAGGGACTGTCCTGACCCAGGTGAAGGACCCTGCACTTGGCTTTGTTCACCTGGGCCCACTTCTCCAGCCTACTCAGGTCCCTCTGGATGGCATCCTATCCCTCCGGAACATTAACTTCACCACTCAGCTTGGTGTCATCAGCAAATCTGCTGAGGGTGCACTCAATCCCACTGTCAATATCATTAATAAAGATATTAAACAGCACCAGTCCCAGCACAGGCCCTTGATTGTTATATACCTTAATGTATATATAACGTATAAGGAATATGGGCAGCTGCGTCAGAGGTATTCTACTGCAGTCTCAGAAATATCTACCTAAAAAGTAGAATCACATCATCACCTTCTGAGTGCTGGACTCTGTTGTGCACCTCCACAGAAGTCTTGAGAGAGAAATAGCCACAGCATATTGAATGCAGACTGTTGCAGAACTGTCATCATTGTTGCAGCTATGTGACAGCAAAGCAGCAGTTGGGACCAACCAACTCCAAAATTTTCAAAGCAGGGTATCAAAATGGAAAAGGCTACCAGGAGAAATTAACAATTTACACTGTTTGACAAATTGCTTTCTCACACATCAGTCCAGCGACTCACTCAATTTGGTTTAGATCCAAAAATGCTGATAGCTAAGCTCAAATCTGTGGAGCAATTTTCTTCACAAAACTGAAGTATGTGGAATTATCCTTTATATTATTCACACACTGTCTTATGGTTCCTGCAACAGCTAACAAGGTATTAAAGAAAGAAAAAAAGAGCTAAGCCAAGTGCTGAATCCTGAAAAAAGGGAGTATTATGACTTAAAACAGTTAAATTACTTTAGCATATTTTCTCATTTTAACTATAATTTTAGCACTTGCATATACTCTGAATACCATGTTCTTTAATACTCTTGGCTTTCTCTCCCACAATTTTTTTATGGAAGAACCAGGGTTGACAAAACAGCAAACACTCTAAAACCCTTTTCCAAACCTGTAGCATACTGTCTGAGTGCATTGTTATCCTGAAGCGGCATTACAGAGGCACTAGGCAGTCAGCCTTAACTTCTAGTTGCTGGACTTTGAGATACAGAAAAGCACAGGCAGAACGAACACATTACTCCTAATTTACAGAATGAAAAATTTGGGTGTTCCCCAATGTACTTAAAAACCGTGTGCTCCCTCCCCATTACAAGCTGTAGTAAGTCTGAAAACTGTGGTCATCCAAGTCGTGAACCTTTAAGAGGGGAGGCAAGGGAAAACAACTTCACATGTCTGTCTTCAAATTTAAAAACTCAGTCTCAGATTTATCACTGTTTGTCATTCACTTTAATTCTCCTCACTAAGTCTATGCAATTTTTATCTCCTGCATACCATGCAGCTCTAAATTGCCCATTTCTGTCCCTTCATTTTTAAGATTATTCCTAATTTTTAATCTTGTATAGAGAAAAGGATCTGTTTTACTAGATCATCTTCCCTATTTGTTAAAGTATTTATCTTTGTTAGTGCTTTTGCACTCTTTCCCAGACAATATCTTCCTTGTGTGGTGTGGTGACCAATACTTTATCCAGTATTCCAGATGGAGCCTAACACTCCTGTAACCGTATCGCCTCTTATTTTGTATTTTATCCCTCTGATACAACCTAGTAACTGACTTTCTTGCAGCTGTGCACAAGCCTCATGGTTTCAATGATTTTTTCCACAATAACCTTCAAATCCTTTTCCTAGTCAGTGTGCTGAATGATTGTTCCATTGCAGCACACACTGTGTTTCCTTTGGTTTCTTGCTCCCAGACTAATTATTTTACATTTTTCCACAGTGAACCACATTTGCCAGCTGTTGGCCCAGTCACCTAAACAGTTCTAAATCCTTTTATATCTGATTGTATCGTTCCTAATTCACTGCTCTGAATTTTACTACAAAAAAAAAGGTGGTGGGGAGGATAAATCTCTGTGCACAAATATACGTTACTTATATAGGGGCCATATGCATGTGATCAGTATAATTTATCATATGGTTTTGCAATCTATTGGGCAGCTTTGCCCACCTCACTTGCATTTTTCCAATAATCCATCTCTGCTGGGACTACTTCGAACAGTCCACACTTCTGAGCAGTTTCATACAGCTGCCATGAAAAAAAAACCTGCCACAAAAAAAACCCCTTTTACTTTCCCAAATGTAAACTTGCCCCTTCAAATCACACTTACCTGAAGTTCAATCACATTCACACTTGAATAGTCAGTGATATTCTGTCTGGGATCTGTGAGAGATTCACGATTGCTTCTGGTGAACCCTCAAGGATGGAGGTAGGAACTAGGGTCACCAAACATCCAGAAACTCTACCTATTTAAGCATACACCCATCAGCTGTTTCCAGATTACATGAATTTAAAACAGTAACACTGTGTGTTGTAAGACAATTTTTAGTAATATTTAAAATAATTTCATTTTCCTTCCTAATTATACCACTGATGTAACGTTAAAGGAGTCACTCATCTCACAGTGACAGCAACTCAGAACATTGACCAACTCAGTGTGGGTGTGTGGGAAGGGCAGATAAATCACATAAATTGCTAGGACTCCTATAGCCTGGTCTTTACATACATTTGCTCCTGCTCTAAAGAAGTCCTTATGAATTTTTAAACTCTGGAAGCTGAATGCAGAATTTTGCACTGCATTAGTACAAAAACTATTTCCTTTTCAAAGCTTGTGGAGTAATAGCTGATAGCTTAAATGATGCTCTACCACATTCTACCTCAATAGGCAAGTCAACTGAAGTCACCTAGAGGCTGAAAGCCTCCAGCATCACTATATAATCACACTTTTGAAATAACAAAGTTGAAGCACGTGCTACTCTATAGGCTATCAAGTCAGGGAACCTTTTACTAGGGCTACAGCACCTGCTACTCTCTGCACTATCAGCCTGGTTGAAAGCTTTAACAGATCTTGCAAGCTTCTGTGATTTCTTCTAGCCAATCCCTGTTCTCTGCCATTAATTCCTCTTTCATAAAACAATATTGCTGCTGGAGTTTTACACTTGAGACTATTAAGAACATGTTTTAAGGAACCATAAATGATATGCCTGTGATGCCATTCCTGTGGCATTACAAGAAAATTATTTTAAAAGAACAAATACTAGTTAAATGTAAAACCCAATACAAACCAGTACTGATTTGCTGACATGATTTAGCTTTGAATACAGCATGCAGTGGAGCATCAGTATCAGGCAACATGCTAGTTCTACCCACACTATGGCAATGCCACAGAAGTATAATCATCAATTCACAAATTAAACGTGCTCTGCTTTTTATTTCTAGAAATCTGAAATAGTGGTCTGTGCTTAAACAGAATGAACACCCACCCACCCCACCCCACTCCTCCTGACTTTAAGGTTTTTACTTCATTACTTCTAGCTTCTACCAGAAATTCATCAAGGCTCCAGAATCTGAGCCATTTGACTACAATTCTTGTCAACGGACTGGCATTAGATGAAGGGTTTTTTTTTCCTTTCAAGTAGGTTTTGGTTAGTTGTTTTAAACACAGGAAAACAAGGGACAACACTTCCATGTTTTATCAGAAACCACCAAGCATAAGTTATCTCCAAACAGAAGTTCAACCACCTTATTATAAAGAGAAGACCACTGAACAGAGAAGGTGACTGGTTAACATCTCCTTTTCACTCTCAGTTTACAAGCTGCAAAGACCATTTCCTCTGGCAGGGGCACTGAAGTGTTATGTTAGTGCCACTTTTTAAATTACTTGTGGTGTTAAATGGAAGTGCGAGAATTCCCAGAGAGGAGTTGAAAGCCTATCGGGGCAGAAGCCTCACAAGAGAAAGACAAATAAAACTCACTTCTCAGAAAATGAAGTGTAAGGAAAGGAGGCAGAGTCAGTCATTTCTGGCCCCTGCAGCAAATAATGAGACATGAGTCAGTTTGAGATTAGATTAGATTTCTCTTTAGATGTCAAACAATAACTAAGCAAGGTAGATCTGGGATGATGGACAGGTCCTTAGCTCAAAGTCCCCAGAACACTGTCACAGATCACTGTCTGGATGATCCTGCAAATTCCAGATCCAGCCTAAAAAGTGACAACTTGGTTAGATTCTTACTGGCTTCAGTGGAGAAAGATGGGTGTCACTCCCTTAAAGCCTCTGGACACCTAAAATTTGATTTATCCTCTGATGAATCAGTGTCTGACTTCACTCTTTCCTAACCAGGTATAGTGTAAAATGAGACAGGGAATGGACATCAGCAAGAATAATCATCCATAGGCCACAGCTCACATGAATAACTCCAACTGCCTGGGAAAGGCAGAAAATCTATGTTAAGGAAAATAAAAACCCTTGTTGCTATCAGTTTCTTGCCATAACTCAGGAAAAAGAATGACAACAGCTGACAATCGGGCCACAGCAATCACAGCAGCTGTAGCTCTGTGAGCAGGGGAGAAAATGAGAATGCTTATTCCAGGCTGTTCTGACATTAAAAAGTAGGGGTTGCTTTTCTCCATGGAAGTATGAATTGAGGATGCATCCCAGAAGCAAGAACTGCTCAACTATAGTTAAATTTGATCAAAAAACAAAGGAATTGTATCAGGAATTACTGTTGACCTCTAGTTTTCTAATCCCAAAGTTATAGAAAAACACCAGAAAATCCCGCATTAGCTCCCACACACATTATCTGGAAAATAACCCACAGAGTTTTGATTTTTCTGAAAGTTTTGGTATGGGTTTGTTTTTTTTTTTAAACTATGATTTTTAAGGTCACATACTGTATTTTCTAAAAGTCACATGCTATATTTTCTAAAAGTCTAAAATGAATATGTTAAGAATTTTATGTTGGCCACAGTGATTATTTTGCTTAAAATGAAATAGTAGGTAATTTGCTCTTTTGTAAATCAGTTGCCTGATCATAAATATACCCTGACTAAAAAGCTGCCTTCATTTTCATTATCTTGCACTATTCAACTTTTCATCTTGGCCATCAGCTGCAATTCCAAGCAAGATGCTAAAATGCTAGATGCTTCAGTTTTGACTGCATAGCTGGAAGCATGAACATGACCCATTATACCACTGTAAAAACACATCTCAGCAGAATACTTGGATGATGATTGTCCTTCTGAACTTGAAGATGGGACAATTGCAACCTGCTGGGTACTTCCACCCCAGGGATGTGGGCAATGAAAGGAAGAGAGACTAGACCCACTGACACAGGGTAGTACCACTCCTCATTGTCCAAGTGGACTTACTCCTGTCTTTGCTGCAGTAGAAACCATGCAAACTGCAGACACTCACTGGGCTGCACCCTGCGTTTCACACTCTGATTTCGTTACATATGACAGGCTTAAGGGATTTTTCAGGTCCAGCTACTGAATCAACTGTTTTAAACAGGGTGCTGGTGAAAGCAGAAAGCTGGCTTTGAAACACCTCACTTAGGAGGACATTGCCTCTACCAAACCTCTGAAAGTACACCCAACTTCATCAAGGCATACTCCCTACATAAGTGTGCTTTCACTGAAGAACATGTATTAGGATGCACCATAATGATTATCATGAAGAGCATAATCTTTTTTTTTGCTTTTTAGCTCATCTTTTGTAATTGTAATAACAACATATTTTCAAATTTTAAAACCTAACTGTGCATACTGCAGAAAATGTGCCTTTCTCCAAAGTCCCAAGGGACAAAACTGACATGCTCATTGTGTTTAAATTCCTTTCTATAGCAAATTACTGTTTTATAGTGGGTGAAAAACTGGAGAGAAACTCCTTCTTTGTTTAGCAAAATGTGTCATAAACACATCTCAGTCTTAGAAATACCAAAAAGAGGCAAAGGAGGACAGTTAGGTAATATTGGGGGGGGGGGGAGGGGGGAATGCCACCTCCATTCTAGTTTCTGAAAAATTTCTAGCAAAACGAGAAAAAGAAGAAAAAATTAACAGTGGAGAGAAATAGGAAAAAAAAATCATGCACTTAGATTGGAAAGGACCTCCACCATCACAAAGTCTAGGCCTTTGCTTATCCTTTGCCTACCTTTTTCATGAAGTACTAGGTGCATCTGAAGAAAAACTAAAAATTGTCCAACACAGGGTGAGTTTCTGTGTTCAAAGCACAATTACCTTGTAGGATTGAGCCGAGGGCTCCTGGGGACTTTGTAACAAAAAAACCCACTAGAGTCATTACAGGACTTGCACTCTCTCTAGTTGCTTTGATCAGCAACCACATAGTTATCACCCACACTTACATTTTCAGCATTCAGCACTTCATTTAAATGACTAAAAGACCAATCATTCCTGCAGATTTATGCTTTCAAAAAATCTAGAAAAATGAAAGATAAGCAGAGCGTTGCTTATGTTTCTATTTGGAGACTTTCTTCAGAGTCATAGGAGACAGAAATTAATGGTATGGTGTTTCTGTGTTATCTGTGGAAAAGGCGCTCTGACTCTTCAGCTGGAAAGATAGAGATGGTGTTATACCACATCTTTTGCAACAAACCTCTACTTAAAATGTAATAGACATTTCACTATTTGAACACATTACAAGCCACGACACTATCACTTTCAAGCTTTATTTCAAAGAACTTTATCTGGAGGAGTAAACAACACTTTACAAACCCTAATGGTATCAGCACTTGAAAACAAATTTCAGATAACCCTCACACTGCATGTTGTAAGAAGTGATGAGGATAAAGGAAACATAATGAGGAGGGAAAAAAGATCAGCTACCAGAAGGGGACATTTTCAGAGAGAGAGGTACTATGACAAACCTCTCTGCATCCACATACAACGTATGGCAGTGCTGGGGAGCAAGACATTCAACATAAACAGTGAGCTGTATATTCAGAACTTGTTGGCATCAAGGTAGAATGTTTAAATGAGTAATTAACGCAATTAACTCCACATAGTACTGAAGGGCCCAACCTGACCCATGTGCAGCACAAGTGGCAGCTGGGTCATTTGAGATGCATAGTGAAGTTTTTTTCACACTGGCAGCTACCACCCCATCCACAAATCAGGGTGAGTACAGGTGTGTGAGTTTGTGGTCCTCACTTTGAGGAGCAGGATGCTGATGGAACGGAGTAACAAGTCCCACAGAGTAGTGCAAAGCCAGGAATTCCTCCTAAGGCCACTAGTTTTCATTGGTATGAATTCTGGGAACCCTTCATGCAGTGGAGTATATATTGTAAGACATTGGCAGGTAATGACTTGAATAAATGGAGCAAAAAGGAAAGCAAACATTTCTCATCCATTTCAACAAAGGCAATTTCACTCTGTGATAGGAAAGGTAACAGCAGACCAGTTGTGATAGACACGACCCCAGGCACAAGTGCTGAGAATGTGAAAATCAGTTTTGCTGAGTTTTGCATACAGTGCTTTGAGAACAGACATACAACATGTCAGACAGCTATTTTAGCTTTTCTATATGGGAGAGATGCTGCTACATCATCGGTCATATATTATCCTTCTCTAAGAAGAGTTTCTTTATTAAACTGTTGTGCAAGCGAAGCAGAAAACCATAAATTTTATTTTAGGAATAAAAGTTAAGAGTTAGGAATAAAAGTTAGACTTAAGTCTTCAATTACAAACCCGACAATGTAGTTACAATGCACAGAGTCTGAAATAAGAAAGCACGATCTGGAAATAAATTTGAAGCTAATCCCTTCTCCGAGCATCTGTTAGCTAGAAGAGCCGAGTTCCTCTCTCAAAAGGTGGTCTGCTCTGGAAAGACAAGAAGATCAAAGTCCCTTTTGTCCCAATTACACCTGATGGCTATCACGACACTATGCTATGTGAGAGCAAAACTTCAAAGCAGTCTTAAGGACTCTTACTCTTTTTTCTAATAAATTTAACAAAACTCATTGTGTTAGAAGTTTTGATTACCTCTGGATTTCTCTGAGAATACAAATGAAACCGTTTCATGTTACACATAATCTGCACAATCCTTTACAATGCCCAGACTCTGCACTATGCTGGTTTTTTCTTTGCTCTATCCATCTTCCCACTTAGAAAACGAAGGGACCTATCCTGTTATGTGACTTCTAAATGCAGGGCTTCTCTGGGGTTTTTCTAAAGTTTTGTCTCAACTTCCCTATTACAGAACACATTATCTGTGTCATATTTTGGAATCTCAGAATTCAACTCACATTGCGAGGTTTTTAAACAGAGCATATACAGTTGAAGTGTCTCAATTTCCCTTTTAAGGAAACTATCATAGTTTAACAACCAACCACACAGCTGTTCACTCACTCGTGCAGTAGGATGGGGAAGAGAATTAACAAGACAAGAAAAAAAAGGTAAAACTCATGGGTTGAGATAAAGACAGCTCAGTAAGGACAGAAAAGGAAGATGATTATGATAATGATGATTATTATTAATAATAGTACAATATACAAAACAAGTGATGCACCACCCACACCCAATGCTTAGTTCTGAGCTGAGCTGCTTCCCAGACAACCTCCCAGTTATATACAGAGCACGATGTCATAGGGTACAGAATATCCTTTTGGCCAGCTGGGGTCAGCTGCCCTGCCTGTGCACCCTCCCAAACTACTCACTGCAGGGGCCATATGAGAAGCTGAAAAGCCCCTGACTGCTTGGCAACAACTAAAACACCAGTGTGTTATCAGCACTGCTCTCATCCTCAATCCAAAACACAGCACTACACCAGCAGCTAGGAAGAAAACTAACTCTATCAAAACCAGGACACATTACAAGCATTCAAACAGCAACTCAACAGTTGTTTCCTGGGTTGGCAAAGTACACAAGCCAAAATTGCAAAGAATTACATCTCAAATTCCTACTTGATTTTACTGTAAAGCAAGTATACATCCAATTCCAACATAATACTATAGAAAGGTACTCACTATGTTCAAACTGAAGCAGGTAGTTACTAGTAGAAAAGCAGCTAGAGAGAGAAAGATTAAAAGAAAAATATTATTTTTTTAAAAATCTTCAAGTAAGACTAGACTTTATACATAGTGGCACAGTATAGAAGGCGTTCCTTGCAAATAAGAGCTTGGTTTTGAGCAACACACCTCCATGGACCCAGCAAAAATGTGGAAACCTGCTTGTCTAGCTGACTAACCGAACCTCACCCCAACTTTCTTGTGGCAGTGGTTTCAGCTGTGGCAGGACAGCAGACTTCACAAGCATTGCAATTTTCAATGTTTGCATTTTATTTATAAACCAAGAAAAACCTCGCAGGGATTGACTGATCATAGAATCATAGGATCCAGGCTTTAATCCCTTTAGTAAAAGATACTGTAAGAAGTGAAAAAGTCCCTCCTCTTGCCCAATTATCTTCAGGCTTTCCAAATCCTGAGCTAGCAGGAAACAGGCAAGGAAGACAGGCAGAAGTGCGAGGGTAACTGCCAACGGTGGGCGAGAGGGGCAGTGTGCTGAAGTGGGCTTGGGAGAAGAGGAGCCTGAGAAGCAGCATGCCTCACAGGCATAGTGCCTCCCCCAAATCAGCCTGATGTACTCATCTCCTGCAAGCAGGAAAAAAAGAAAAATACAAAAAAATTAGTTGAGGGACACCCTGCTTCTGAAAAATATAGGAAGCTAAGTTAAATACGAGTGAAGAATAGTAGTTATTTTTCAAACACATTAAAAAAGGAAAATTAACAGGGAAATAAAGACCCAGCTTGAAAAAAAAAAATAAGTATCACATTTATGTGTCTGAAAGACATCATTGTGTTTCCTTATATGTATCAAAACCCATGGAATTCTTTCTTTGAAACTATATTCATTCACATCCTTTCCTCCCTTCTCTGCAAATAATTTTGTACCTGGGAATTGTTATTACACACTACCACTATTTATAAGAATAATATGCTGTGCTCTAGCAGAATAAAAACGTGCTGAACTACACAACCTGGCAAATAATCACACTGCATGTGTGATGTTTTCTTCTGTAAAACTGAGGAAAAAATATTCTGCTTGTCATCAACAGTAAGGTGAATTTCCACACCAACAAATCAGTCAGCATTGAAAGTTGCCTTTCTGAAAGTTTGATAGGAAGTATTTAAAGTGTAAACTTGACACTGCATTAGCTTGAAAAAGAAAGTGTGTCTATTTAAATAATACAGTACACTTCTAGAAATTTTAAATCTCTAAGAATTGGGGCAAAATGTACCTCAACCCAGCAGAAGCTATTTTGTAATTTGACATTTTGGAACAACAGCCTGTGAGAAGTGGATGCAAACTTCCTCTGAATGCATCTCACTTAAAATGAACCAAAACAGGGCACTGGTTAAAGTCAGATTCTTTAAGTAGATTTGTGATTTAGTTCATCTTAGCAGGAGTCATCTAAAGACCAGAAGCCAACTGTGTAAGCCCACACAACTGGCTCTCTAAAGACAAATTTCGGTAAGAAAAAGCCATTGAGCTGTCTTTATAATTCATTCAAATTACTAATGGGATATTGTAGCTGCCCTTATTTTCAGTTCCCTATAGCAACAAAGTTACTTTCAAAGGAAACTTACTAAATTATTGTAAGTTACATGGCAAGTTAAAAACATACAAGATCCCTCTGTTGAGAGTATTTTTAAGACATCAAAGCAAGTTTTCAAACACGCACACTTTACTCTTGCATGGAGGGAAAGAAGCCACGTGTCACACATCTCTCTCTTTTCTCAGAACCATCGTTCTCCAGCACAGATCCACCAACCAGTGAACAAACTGAAACATTTGTTTTAGGATGACGAATGTGTGTGAGATTTCTTTCTGTGGCTGAGACAAGAACTGGTTTAAAACTACAATATAAAGTACCCCCAAAGCATGCTATAAAAGCTTTTGACTCAGACTAACATTTATGTCTGTATCATGTTTTATTTTAAAATAAAATTGTGTCAGTGAAGTCCTTTGATCCCTCTGGAATTAAGAGTTAAACTTTTGGGCTGACGCCTTGCATACGTTTCAAGCATATTATGACTACTGTGCTATTTAACTACACAGGGATTATATGGGAATTATTACAGGAAGTTTGATCTTTAAAGGAACAGCAAAAACTCAGTCACCTTTGTAGAATTGATTTTTAAGGTTCAGGTGGATTTCTTTTCTTTAGACAATTTTCAAGGTACAATTCACAGAAATAATGTGTCAAAACCAACTTTATTAGAAGTCAGTCAAGATTGAGGTAGGGTAAAAACCCTGGTGTAAACTTCCACACCAAACATTTATGAAATGTAACTAAAGAGAATGCCAATGTACACATTAGCAAAATTAAATACTTTACATTTCAGCTTAAAATTAAAATTACAATAGAAAAGATGATGGAGGAGCAGATGTAGCACTATTTAAAGAAATACACTCTGATTTTATAGCCTGTTGATGGTTCAGTTTATGCTACCAGGCTGTAAAAACTAGTGGAAGGATCATGAATGCTACAGATACATTTCACCTTTAAGACAATGTCATCTTAATTTTCATGTGTAATTAAAAAAGGAAATAATTACTAAAAAGAAAAAACAAAAAAAAGGACAAATTCATTTAAATTCACCAATAACAATGCTCCTCAAAACCAACTTCTTGTATGCTACAGTCCTGAATTATGGGGGATTGGTTTATTGCCAATTCTTTTTGCAACCGTTGGTCAGTTACTCCATCCATTGCATTAACATATTGTAAGAATGATGGGATTATGTAAAAAGAACCCTTGGCCCCAGCTAGAGATTAAGTAGTCATGTCACACTCCTATTCTGCCACCTTGAAAACTATTTCAAAGCCATTCTAAATCCATGCTAGGGCTTTAAATACAGAGTGCTTTCAAAAGCCGTCTGCAAAAGAAAGCATGCTAGAAATAAGCCAGCTAGCTATTTTAAATATTTATGTGATTATTAATCTTACTCACAAAAGCTTTCCAAAAAGCTCAACTCCAACAGCTATTTACAAAGTAATTAAAACAAAAAATCAGTACTTAATCTAAAGCCATAAGCATGAATCCAATTTGATAGCTGAAAAAAGTAAAATATCAGTTAACAATGGTCACCTGTTGTGAGCTTCACAGCTATCAGTATTTAAATCTTCATTAGAGGTTACTTAATCCCTGGTACTATACAATAGCAGAATCAGTGCCTGTAATCTTGCTCAATACTGATTAATTGGAAAGCAATCCTGGACATAAGTGAAGTCTTGCAACTTACCCAAAGTTATATATACTTGGGAAAGGTTGTATAATGGAAGGCTTGTTTTCCAAACCCCATTCTTCTGACTTCTTCACCCTTACCTATCTCGTTATCGGTAGCAAATCTCGAGTGGTCTGTGGAACGGAACAAGGTCTTGCATGAATTAACCATCCTTGTCGTTGTCTCCACAATAATCTCTGTGAATGCCTCCCAGGACAGATTCATAGTTTGCATTTACGATATGAGTACATACCAGATTGCAAAAAATTACTTCATGAAGACCACAAAATAACCATTAACTAATACACAGCAGAACAGATGCAAATGAAAATAGAAACAGCCAGCTGACAGCAGACCATTTCTCAAAACAAAAAAAACCCCTCAAACCAGAACCTTTCAGTCTTGACCTTCAAATAAAACTTACAAAATATTTCCAGACAGTGAGCTTTCAAACTAAAATTTGTAATTTTACTATACAGTGCATAGAACAATGTTGATACCAACACTGGTGTTATGACACTTACAGTCCTCCACATATCCATGGCTGTTAACTGTAGGTGTAACTCACTGCTTACTTCTCTGTTCAAAGCTGGCCAGTAATACTTCAACTGTGTGTCCCTCTGCCCTGCAGGTAACAACTACCCTTTTATCTTCATTTGTATAACTGACATTTTAAGGTTATATTCAGAGCAATTGCTCTCCCTTCAACCTTCTTTTTCATCAGATCTGAGAAACGTTATAACATCAGCTAATGCACCCAGAAGTACCTACTACCACAGGCAAACACGTTTTGGAAGCAAAATGATGGTATCCTCTCATTTTTTTGTACTTGTCAACAAAAAAACCCTGGTTATCAATTGTGTTAACCACTGCTCATTGGACAAAAGTTAAGAAATATAAACCAATCTACAATTGGGATGAAAAAGCAACACAAGGCTCCCAAAAGTTTTCTTGCAGTGTAGCAGGTCCAACCTGCTACGTCTGCCTTAGGAACAAGGAGAATCAACAGCCAAGGGAGTTGGTCACAGGTCTTTAACTGGAAGGACCAAATGAAGGAGTAGGGTCCAAACACAACTAACAACAGAACAGAGGGTTTTTAAGTGTAGTATTTTACAACTGAAGTCTCTATTCTCATTTGATTTGAACATTTAGATTCTCTTATGCAAGACCTGGACATACATACGCTGATACTGTCTTTTGTGTACCACGGTGTGCTAATGCATGGAAATACAGGCTTGTAGTGTGATGCTGCAATAAAAAGCATTAAGCTGCCAAACTAGAAACAGACTGTAATTATCATAACAAAGTATTCTTGAAAGAGAAATGTGGGGTTTAATAGACTGGGAACTCTTTGGAGATACAAATCATATATCCCCAAACGCAGCAAAGAGACACAACCAGCTAAAAGGTATTCTTAATTGTATCTTAATGTCAAGTGGCCTTTGTTCCGAAACAGTGTTTTCACCACACAATTATTTTCATATCAATGATGTATTAACATTTTTGACAAAGCAAGATAGGTGGACAAGGTACAAAGTGATAAAAAGCTACGTGTGTAAGCAAAGGTCAAGTTGGGGAGCTGGGAAGAGATGGAGGGATTGAGAAGCCTTGCCCAGTACTGCCTGCAATGTTAGCTGGAGTGAGTGAGCAGGCTACTGCTCCAGCCCACTTGGTGAGGTCTGTCCAATACAGGCAAGATGGACACTTCTCCACCACTACCGAATCACCATGTCCCTCCACTCTTTTTTAGTTAAATGATCTTTGTGTACTGTCTCTTCAAATATCACTGCATATCAGTGATGCATAAACTACCCTTCGGCCACTACCCTTGACTAAGCCAGTCCACAGCTCGGTCTCAATCTCTGATAGCCACTCTTGGATGCCTACCCATCTTCTCACAGATGATACGACTCAGACTCAGCTCATTATTTTTTATTATTTTTTTTCAATATAAATTCTACTCCCTACTTCAGTCTTTGCACTTTTGTTATCAATTTCATTGTTCAAATTTTCAATCAACGTGTCATCCACTAGATCCATCTTTCATATAATACACCTACCTTTGCTACTTCTTTGGGTGTTTTTTGCTTGTTTGTTGGGGTTTTTTCCCCCCCCCCCTCTCTGTACAGATGCACTCTAAAGGGGACTTTATCCTTTTACATTTAGAACTGCTCAATTTTCCTCCAGGAAAATGACAGCTAAGATCATGACTTGTGCTGAATGCTTTGTTTAGCACTGTCATCTACTCAACTCTTCAGCATTTTTTAATTTCAAAAAAACCCAACCAACAAAATGGAATTAATTCAAGCTTTGCCCTCAATTTCTTTTATCTGGACTACTTCACATTTTTACTCAGCACATTTTATACTGTAACTTTTATCCTTCCAGTGCACTATTTTCAAACAGTCCACTTTGTTGAACACTAAAACCACAAAATCAAGGACTCAAAAATGTAACTACTAGTTCAGTCATTACCCTTTCTTCTTGCATCTATAATGTAGTGATAGGATGCTAAAAGTTCTTTCAATTTTAGAGTGTTTCAGTATTCTAAAATACACCCAAACCACCAAGTACTGCTATATAGGACCATCTTTACTTTGTAACTACACTTCTCACCACAGCATATTCCTCCACCATTTGAGCAGAAGGAGCAATTGGTAGATTAAATAGGATCTTACCTTGACTGAGTGAGGGGAGCAAACCCCCACATCTCATTTTACAGACAGCAAAGGAACATACCAAGACCAGACTTCCCAGAATCCTTACTCGGTAGAGACTGTCCAGCCCCAGTTACTACTCCATCTCCATTGCCCATTCCTTCAGCTGTTCAGTTCCCCCTTCACTAATCCCTTTACCAACCCCGAAGCTACCCCCTCAGCAGCTGGTTTTATCCTTCCACCTCCTAATCTGGGTCTGCACCATTCCTGTCTCCTGCACCTAAGACACTTCCCTGAAAGTGCCTGTACTCTCCATCTCATCTTCACTGAACATTTTCAGAAGACAAAAATCAGCCTATGGCTGACTCCTGGCACAGAGAATTCCAGAGTGAGTTGCTACATTCTGATGCTTGTGTACAACTGCAACAGGCTTGTGAAGAAAAAGGTTTACTAACCTTCCCTACCAGGAAAGCCACTGGAAAGCTACCTGGAAAATGCAAGCATCTATGACTTCATAAGGCCAGTAACTTTTATGCTGCCTCATACAAGTGGTGGGACACAACAGTTGCCTGAGCTCCTAAAATCATGCATGTATGTGTATATACATATACATGAAGATACATAAATTTCACATTTTATCTGTCCTCTATCTGAATAACATATTTACTGGCAAAAAAAGGTCAAGTATTTTGCTATGTTGCATCAGAACACCAGCGTTTAACCATGGAGGCACTAGAAGTGCATCCCATTCCCATTTTTGTTCTGTGTGATACAAAGCAAAATCATTACCCGTAAACAAGTGTCAGCAGATGAGGATACAATGCTTTCACAAACTAACTTGCTTCAACAAAACATGGCTTTGTGGTGAAATGCTTCTTGGTAGCAGAGAGGTACCAATGTTATGGGGACTTTCAGGATGTGGTAAGAGTCATCCACTCAGACCCATCCTCCAGCATCTGTGCCTACATGATACAAGAGACTAACAATCTCTTTCACAAATCCCCAAAGAGAACTGTAAGTACAGTGATTTAAAAGTCCATACAACACTCCTTGCCTGAGCTACCTTACCTGATTGGGTAATAATACAATAACTACTGCTAACAGTTACTTTACAAAATTTCAGTGGTTTATGACAAAACAAAGACAGAAAGTTCAGCGAAGGCCCCACAGTTCAGAAACATAGAATCATAGAATGGTCTGGGTTGGAAGGGACCCCAAGGATCATAGAGCTCCAACCCCCCTGCCACAGGCAGGGCCACCAACCTCAGGCCTGGATCTACACAAGGTTGCCCAGGGACCCATCCAACCTGGCCTTGAACAACTCCAGGGACGGGGAATCCACCACCTCTCTGGGCAGCCTGTTCCAGCACCACACCACTCTCTCCGTAAAAACTTCCCCCAATATCTAATCTAAACCTTCCCTCCTCTAGTTTTAATTCATTCCCCCTTGTCCTGCCATTGTCTACCCTTTTACAAAGTTGATTCCCCTCCTATTTGTATGTTCCCTTCAGGTACTGGAAGGCTGCAATGAGGTCCCCCCACAGCCTTCTCTTCTCCAGGCTGAACAAACCCAGCTCCCTCAGCCTCTCCTCATAGGGGAGGTGCTCCAGCCCTCTGATCTTTGTGGCTCCTCTGAATCCTCTCCAACAGTTCTACATCTTTCTTGTATTGGGGGCCCCAGACCTGGACACAGGACTCCAGATGGGGCCTCACGAGGGCAGAGTAGAGAGGGACAATCCCCTCCCTGTCCCTGCTGCCACCCCTCTTCTGATGGAGCCCAGGATGCCATTGGCCTTGCGAGCTGCAAGAGCACACTGCTGGCTCATGTGAAGTTTCTTATCTACCAGAATCCCCAAGTCCTTCTCAGCAGGGCTACTCTCAAGAAGCTCTTCTCCCAGTCTGTATCTATGTCTGGGATTCTTCCGGCCCAAGTGCAACACCTGACACTTGGCAGTGTTGAACCTCATTAGGTTCACCCAGGCCCAGCCTGTCAAGATCCCTCTGGATGGCTTCCTTTCCTTTTAGGGTGTCAACCGCAAACGTGCTGAGGGTGCACTCAGCTCCATCATCAATGTCATTGATAAAGATGTTAAAGAGCACCGGTCCCAAGACAGACCCCTGGGGGACACCGCTTGTCACCGGTGGCCACTTGGACATAGACCCACTGACCACCACCCTTTGTCTACGTTCTGTCAATCAGTTTCTTATCCACTGGATGGTCCACCCATCAAATCCACATCTCTCCAATTCAGAGACAAGGATGTGGTGGGGGCACTGTGACATCTGCCGCCCTTGCTGTTTTCCAGCCTACCTCTGTGCATACAAACAGAACCATTAACGATAAAAAGGCACTTTCAAAATGAGAAAGGTGAAAACACAAAGAGTTTGCCTGGTCCAGCAACTAATTTTCTTTGTAAAATGCAGGATCCTGAAAATAAACACGGCTCCTACTCTTGCCTTTGAGGGGAGTGTCTGTGTTGGGAGACCAAAAGTAGTCCGCAGTCACTCCATTTTTGTAAAGTGAAGGCTCTACCCCAAAAAGGTTTCCAAAATACACCTTTTTCAGCAGTACATAATATGCAATGGCTCACCACTGCCACAGGGTGTCACAAGTTTAATAAAATTTAACAGAATTCAAAGCGTTGCAAGTGAAGATGACAGGGAGAGTCCAATTACAGCTTAACACAGGCTGTTACCTTAGTTAACTCATCAACAGCAGCTGTGAAATTCGTTATAAATTTTAATGATTGACAGCAGCTACAAGCAGGACTCAGAGGCAGTGAAATTACCACATTTCCAATATCCATGCACTTGAATCAGTTACTTCTACTAAAATAGTCTAAATGTCTTGCTCCTAACTGAGCTTTTGCTCCTATTGAGTCTGGAAAATGCTACTATTAAAAAGACATGCTGCTCCAGTGTAAGCACCAGTTCTTACTTCCAAAGGTCAAAAGTAAATAACTAACTAACTGATACACTCCACAAATTATTAATATTGTTAGGAGTTACATTACTTTTGCAAAGCAATCATCACTGGTTCAACACTTGCCCTTTCTTGAACTAGATACATTTCATTTGGTGATACAGAGGTATGAAACTACTTGGGGGTGGGGAGGGGAAGAAGGAAATGTAACGGACTCAGAAGGGTGAATTTTAATTAGTTGAAGAAAAACCTCATATATCCAGTTTGGAACTTTTATGGGGTGGGGGATGAGTGGGTGCACACATACACACTCCTACATATGATCAGCTTTTTACATATAAATATATACATGCAGAGAGAGAGAGAGGGGAACATCCAGTACAGGTTGTCATTTTACCACAGAATGTGTTGGGTTAGAAAGGATCTTAAAAGGTCATCTAGTCCAACCTCCCCCACTGTTAGCAGGGACACCTTTAACTAGATTGATTTTATCAGTTCGATAGTTGAGGGAATAGTCTGGTTCACCTGAATTTCAAATTATTTCAGTTTTTCAAGATCCTTGTGAATGTGCTCCCAACCACATGCCTAGCCCTCATCCCATTTCTCCAAGCAATTCAGTAGGACCATTTGCTCAACCTTCACCAACAATTCCAATGCTTGTGTGCAATCACAGCTCCTTACACTTTCTTTCAGAGAAGGATCTAAATGTCAAAGAGGGTGAAAATGAATATTAAATTCTTCCATTGTTCACTCAGTAACATATTTTGTACTTAGCTCTGTAAATACTGATGTTTGATGATGACAATTTAGCTGAGAAGTGTCGAGGGCAGCAGTTTATAGGAATACCACACACTTTGCCAGGTTTCCATTTCTGCCTACAAAGGCAGCCTACTGCTACAGATTGCAAAGAGAACGTAAGACATTAAAGCCATACTACTTTGACCCTATGCCTCTAACCTAACAAACTGTGTTTTTATTGGACTCACGAATACAGGTAGGAGTGAGTACTCAGTATCACAGCAGATCAGCAAAACTTGTTTAAATCTCTTTCCATTTCAAAAAAACATTTAAATCTGTGCTGAGCTTTAGACCATATTTGTGCTCAGTTAGTTTAACCAGAACTTAAGCAAACGGGGATTAAGCACAATTTGAAAAACATAAGTCCTTTAGTCCTACTTTCTCAGCCGAGTTGTTTTACCACATTTGAAAAGTATAAAAATGATGCGCTGTGTATACACAGATCGGTCTCTCTAAATGACATAGCCCAGAGAAATTCCTAGGCCAATTTTTGCATTTTCCCCATATTCTGCATTCCAGTGTTAGGTCAGGGAGCACAATTTTCCGTCTCGACTTACTGCTTTTTTATATTTAATCTTCAAAGTGACTGTAAGATGTTTTCATTATATCTCACCTGCCTTCTTCCGCTTTTGGCTATTTAGTCTCTGCTCGATTTTTTCCTTTAGAAAACCAGGTGAAGCTAATATAAATCAAAAAACCTCAGATTAAGTCAGTGGATTTATCCTGTTACAGATCAGACAGTCTACTTCATTTTTATTACTGCATGAAAAAATGACAAGTCTGACTGATTTTGAAGTAGTACTCAGACTACTGAGTACCAGCCTTAGCCACAACACAGACATTTGAGGAAGCACTGATGCTTTCATTTTGAGATATATATGTATAGATACACACATATATACATAGATACACAGTGCTAAGGGAAGACAAAAATAATCCTAATAGTTTTAAAAATGAACTCATGGTAAATAAACTGTGGATTTAAAAATAAATAGTGTAAACTACTGTTTGAATTCAAGAGGGGTTTTTTTGGTTATATATTCCGTGATTAAACTATTCAATTACTTCCAAATTATAAATATTTTTCTTCATTAATGCCAAAAATATGGAAATAAGAAATTCTAGGATTTTTCATAGCTGTCTGCATTAGGTTTCTGTTGCTCTATGAGGTTTCTGCTAATGAGGTTAGCTATTTCACTCTGTGAAGTTACAACCAAATTCTCTTCCCTTGGCGCAGTTTTGAAGAAGCCAGTGATGTGATCAGACAAGTATCACTAAGTTTTTCTAACAAAACACATGAGGGTTTCAGGTTTTGGTTTTTGTGGGGGGTTTTTTTCCCCCTCTTTTCCCTGTTTAAATCAGATTTAGGACAAGTGTTGCACATTCAGAGACCAAGAAAAACACTTGTTACCATGCAGTGAAAAACCCTACCCTTCACCATTAGGACTCAGAAAAGTCACACAATTAAAAGCTCCCTGAAAACTGAGAAGACGTACAAAAAGCTACATGAAATACAGGCAAACTTCCCATGTCTAACGCCAGAGATGCTGGATCTTGGTCTTTATTGCTTTAGTTCCCCAAAGAGGGTTGGAAAACGATGACAGGAAAATCCTGTAACAAAACCTGTTTGCAGCATGTTCAGAAGAAAATAGATTCTCTCTTCCTTAACAATAAATCCCCTCGTCCCCCAAATCATAACCCTAATCAAAATATTGGACTGACAGCTTTCACAAAGAAGGAAGAACAGATGCACAATAATGAATTTCTAATCTCCTAGGAAGCATAACGCAACTGAAGAAAGCCAAAAACAGAAGGTCAGGCCATGAAGGTATCACCAGAGACAGTTATTGTTCACATTTCCAGCAATCTTTCCCCAGATTCTCTAAAGGACTGAAATTAATAAAAGCAATGGCCTATTAAAAATAACTCCATGAAAAAGGCTTTAGTGATTTGCATAGCCAATATAGTAACATAAATTGGGGACACTTATTTTTCTTCTCTCAGATGTAGACTTCCTAGAGAGAGTTTGTTTTCTATAATGTTTCTAAATTTGCCTCAACTTTGAGGCTTTTAATTCTGCACACTCATCAAAAGGCTTCTACAACAAGAACCACCTCCAGGCAGACATAGGAAGACATATATTGGCTTTTTATTCTTTTCTTCTCTGAGAACTGCCACTTTTCCAAGATGAAAATGCAATTACACCATTGTCATTTTCTAATTAACGTTATAGCACCTAAAGCTTTTAATAATCAAGCTGATACAGGAATGCTCAGAGAAAGAAAATAATTGCAACCTCTACAGTGCATGATAAATAGTAACATAATCATAAGTCTTTACTTCAAATCAGAAGAAAAGCTTTGGCACTCACTTTAAAAAGAAAGTATAATAAATTGAAAAGCCCTCTCACTCCATTAGTTCATCTAAACAAAATATGTTAAATTAAGATTGTGTATTAACTGTTCTTCTGAATTCAACATTTATTTCAAACTGGAACAACATCCATGAACCAGGACAAATAATGCAATAATTGTTTACATGATATTTTAATAGAGAAAGCCAAGGTATTAACAGTCCTTTGTAACATTAAGGATTTAATGCTGTTCATTTTAAGAACTATTTTTTTTTCCAATAAAATAAAAGCATAAATAAGAAATCCCTCACAAATAAACTGCTGAAGAGACTCCAGCTCCCCACCCCAAAGCATTCTTGTTCGAGTCAGACAGCATTTTACAGGGAAGATACAGAGCTTCCCTTTGAGTAAAAAGGAAAGAATGCCAATAATTAGCCACCCAGGAGGCATTTGTTTCACAATATTTTTGTTACTCCATGGCTTCCATTGTGATAGGATTTGTGAAGACTTACAAGCAGGCTTGGAACATAGCTTCAAATTCAACAGTGCTGGCTGCCAAAAGTAACCCTCATTTGTTTGTCAGAAATCATCAAGGTCATTACCTTTTCCTCAACACTTTCAGTGGCCACAGAAAAGCAAGGATTTTATTTGTGGTGTACTCCAGAAATTTGAGCTAAAACCAACAGCAATTATATACTGCTGTTCTCACTTCCATTTAGAGAGACAAAATTTGTTATTGTTTTTAAAAGCAGAACAGAATACTTATGGCCTACTTAATACTGGCAGATACAAGGAACTCAGTAAAACGCTAATTCTGAAAGGTGATTTTAAAAAGACCTAAATATCATAACCTCAGATGCAAAAATCTCAGGAGAAACCACCAGGATTCTATCCAAAGACACCGGGAAATTAAAATTACAGAATTACAGGGATAGGTGAAATGACAGAGATGAACAGAGGTGGTTTCTTTCTGAAAGAATGAAAAAAATTTCTCATAACCAAAACAAATGAAAGGTTCTCTGAAGGGACTATTATCAGTATGTTTTTACTGCATTGAGGGTCACAGTCTGAGAAGAGAAAAAACACTGACATCAAAGCACAAGAAAGCTAAGTTATAGCCTACTGAAAAAAACATGGTATAATTTTCATACAAAAGTTTGCTTCTAAAACAGGACAGGATTTTATTTAAACAAAGAAAACCTAGCCCTTTTGTTAGCATTCTCAACTGCAAAGGCAGAAACAGGCAATAAGACAGTAGCACCGATCTCTGCTCAATTAGGTCGGTGCTCCCTCCGTGGCAGGCACATTACTGGGACAAGGCAAAGATGCCACGGGAAGCTTCTTGCCTTTTTTCTCAGCAGGTTTGTGTGTGGAAGCATGGGCAGGTATATCCAGACACCTAAGTGTGTGTGTGAGTTTATGGACAGCTCAGCAAAAATTAATATAATACTCAAACACCTTAGTGCACAAACGTTCTGAAGTGAATCACATCTTGGCTTTGGACGATTTCATTTCAAATCTCTAATTTTATTAAAAATTGTTACAACTGCAACGCAAAATGTGAGGAATTCTTCACTTAACCCAAAATTCATTATCTTTACTAGATAGTTTTTTAAACTATCATAACAAGTATTTTTTAAAGTCAGCACACTTAAGAGAAACTAAACTGTATCTCAACTGTGAAACTCCATATCTAGAACTTGAAAAGCATCAAACGCATTCTTACTCAAACTTTAGCTGCCCTTTCTCTACTACTAAAACTGTCATGCCAAAGCACACCTAGCATTACAGAAAAGATAAAGTGAAAAGAAAAACCACATCAAATTATACTAACAAATATTTTAATTAAATCAGTAGACATTAGATTTTACACAGCTATCTGAAGTAATAAACAAATTACTACGAAGTCACAATTAGTAAGTCAATCACACTTCAGGAGCTCCTGCTAGTCTCCTCAAGTACACACCTTCTGTTCTTGGACCTAAAACAACAGAGTAACTTAATTCCTTATGCTGGGCTCGGGACAGCAGTACCCATCATTTGATACGATGACCTAAGCAGGTCTGATTTACAGCAATCTTGGAGGGAACTGATTTGCTATGACAATTGCAGCCACTGACCTAACTAACAGCACTCTCCAAGTCCCATTTAGAATAAAAGTCATTACCATTTGGAACAAAAGTCCTTTAAAGAACACAAATCTGTCTTTCATCATTTCCAGATGATAACATCCCCATACATTCTCAAATAGAGATGTTATTACACTTTAAACAAAGGCAAGGCTTTGACATCCATCACATTAATGACTCACAAAAAACCCAGACCACCAAAAAGAGACAAAGAACTCCAGAACTGATACAGACTCTAGTGAGAGAACACATAGAAAATATTCTCCCATCTATAAATCTAACATAATTATACTTGGATATTTGAAAAATGATAATTTATCCATTATTCTAGTTTTAATCTACATATACATCTTCCAATCATGGTTAAAAAAAATTTCTAACTACACACCTAGATTAATATTACAATTTATTTTTTTAAAAAACAACACTAAACAAGTTTCTAGGCAAAACTACAACTCTACACAGAGAGAGAGTCCAAATTCTCCTTTCACCTTAAGGCATCTTCCTAGTTCGCAACAAGTAGCAGCAACTCAGAGTAATGGGACAATGGAAAGAATCAGTTTTAATAGAGTACTATCACTATTATACTGTGTATATATACACCAGTTTCACAGCTGTCAAATACCAACATTTCAGATGTATATAGTAGCATTTTTTCCAAACAACAGAAGTCATATTAAAGTATGTTTCTCAATTCTCACCCCACACCCTTATTTTTGAAAGAAAACAACTCAATTCAAAATTAACTATGCTTCAAATTGAAACATCTCTGCTGAAAATCAAGCAAACCTGCTCATTTTATATACTGAAGTCAGAGAGAAATCTCACAAACTCATTCATCTCAAACAGGCAGAAAACTTAGAAAAAAGAATTTTCAATTTTTTCTCCCACAACATAATGAATTTGGAACACTAACAGGCAAATTCTCTACAGTAGGACTACACAGAAGTCCCAAATAAATGATGTCATTTCTCCAAAGTCATACAGATTTGCTGTGTTCAATCTGAAAAGTTGTGGAGCACAGTGCCTGCCTAAGAAGCCACACTCCATGCACTGCTGTCTTTCTGCAAACCAGACCATCTTGACACAAAGGTGGCAGCAGACAACTGGAGGGGTCATGGCTTTGCTGAAACTCAAAGAAGGTCCATGCACTGCCCTCATCACACCCCCACCCACATATGCTGGTGTGGGTGATGTGTACACTGGTGTGACTCAGGTGAAAACTGAACCTGTCTGGGGATAGTCTAGAACAAGCAAGAACCTCAATTTTGACAAATCTGGAAAGTCAAGAGTCATGAGAAAAGTTTAATTAACTGGGGGGGAAGGGGAAGCAAATGATCAGAAACAGAAAGGAAAGACTGAACCTAATCTAGGGTATGCTTTTATGACTATAGGTTGGTCTTACAAAAATTCAGAATTGATTTTACTAATTAAACATGAGCTTTCATCTGGTTAGGAGCAAACAGTGCCAAGCAGTTCCAAAACTGCAGTAATTTTCAACCAATGCCAGCACTTCAAGATTAACAACAATTGTGAGCAGATACTGGGGCCCAAGCAGCAGATTTAACCCAGTCTGGCTGGGAAAGCTTACCTCACAGTGTTAGCAGAAGACAATGACCTAAGCTGTGTGGAGCAGGGCTCTACCACTTGACTTATGGGAGAAGTACAGGTCACGTCTTTTCATTCCACTGCAGTTAGAAAACGGCAGCTTAAAAGCTACAGATAGAATTTAAAAGTGGATCACAGTGGGAGGAAAAGAGGAAAACAAAAGGTCTTTAAGGAGTGGATCAGCATGAACCACAGTTACAGAACCCTCCTGGAGATCAGCGTTTTCTAACTTCAGAGATTATATAAGAAATATTCATCCATGTGTCTCTATCACATTTATGAGACAAGGTAAACCCAATAATGATCAGAACACATTTAAATACAGGTAAGGTAGAAGAATGTGCATCTCTGGCACTTGTTGAATACACGCAGCACACAGGGGTTTCTACATTTTCTTAAAATCTTAATACTCCAAAAATCCCATATTGATGTGGAAAGCTAGTTTAAAATTTATCTATTGAACCTGTATTGGAAGTTCTGCTCTCATCACAGCCCATGGAGGTTTGGAATTTACTGAATCCTACCCAATCTTCACTGAAGAACTGAAGCTACTTCAGCAGCATCCTATTCATACAATATGACTACTTTTCACTTAAATCTTCTGAAGATAGTTTAAAGTACTGACAGTATGGGCAGAAGCTGAAATAATACTGAGGATTTGCTTTTTAAAAAAAAAAACACATTATTTAAATTTTAGCCCTCATATGCTTCCAGAAGTTTTAGCCAACCTTTTTAGCTTACCAAAATGTGACCTCTGAAATGAAATACTTACATAACTGGTTTTATAACAAGATTATTCCTTTAACCCCAGAAGAAGCTACAGAGTTGTCAAATCCTTTTCCCCAATATAGCCCATAGCAGTTATGGAGTGGAGTATGATGCTGGGAGGAAGAGAGGCATGGAACAGTGTCAGGAGTAACGCTGGGATGAATGATGCTGAATGAGCACAACCCCCTCAGAAAGGAAACGGCAGCCCCCTGACCCAAACAGAAGGAAAGTGTCTGAATCCTCTGACAGCCTTTTCCGCACCAGGGAGTTTGTCCTTCAAGGCAGAATTCACAAAAAAAGCTTCATGAACTGGAAAGACAACTGGAAAACAAGGGGCAGATGAATGGACTGCAGTAGAAGCACACACCCCTTCCAGGATGTGCCAGAAGACAGGATATCCACAGGAAGCAAAAAGCCACCTCATGCCACCAGCGAACACTGACATGCAACCACTCTGCAGCACTCACTTGGGAAGTTCTGACCACATCAGACTCAAATTGCAAATAAAAACCACTGAAAGCAAAGCACAAATATATTTAGCTAAAAATAAAAAGGAATCATACACATTTCATTTTGCTTCCTGCTTTCTCACATGAAAGAGAAAGATAAGCTTCAGCAAGTGGCTTTGCACTGCTGGAGCAGTCAGTTATCACACTGCACATCGTGGATTTACAGCCTTCAACGTGCAATGCAGAGATGCGCTCTGGCAGGGTATTTCACGTCCCACCAAATGAGAGTTGTGAACTTCACACTGGAGAGATTAAAATCACACATCAGTACCAACCCTTGTGGCAACTCCATAAAGTCACAGAGAATTTAGTATGTCTGAAAACCAGGTAATTATTCCTAAACAGGAAAGTTTAAAAATGGATCTCTGCACAGATATATAAGCATTAACAAAATTTGCAATTTTCATTCAATCAATAGACTGCTTCTGCTTCTTTGCAACACAGAAAGAAAGAAGAAAAGGTTTCTTTTAAATTTTCACAGGAAGAGTTGTAAAATAGGTTTCAGTGCTGAAAACTGTATCTCATGCGGAGATACCACAAAACAAAGACAGGAATCAATTAAATTAAATTATTTAATTAATAGCAATTTGTTCTACAACAGTTTCAAATATAGATGAGACAGCCAATTATACAGCTGCTAAACAGAACAACTCATTAAATAATTTAATTGGATTATTACTTTTCTAGATTTGATGCAATGTACTTGCATGACATGTGTGCTTTACACCAAAGATAGAAACAAATTTTGTGACTGGGTTGAATTTTTTTCTAAAATTATTCCTTTGTTTCTAGATGTGTTTTATACACACTCAGCTTAGGATTTTCTTCAAGCACTAGGAAAGGCAAACAGACTACAGTGTTCGTGCAGAAGGGGATCAGTATGCATGCTGCTTTCAAATACTTCTTGAAAAAAAATCTAGGGAGGTTTGAAGTGGGATGTGCCCGTACTGCAATTCTGTTATACAGGGACAAGAAAACATAAGACAACCTCTCATTCATGCAGGACAAATAGCTGTGCCAAAAGCACAAATTATACCTAATTACAGGGCATAACTCTGTCATCTTTCTTTTTATAACCTAGCCTTTACACACTTTGATTTTTGACTTCCATTTGGGTTTATTAACATCAAAGCTTTGTCATCACTTATCTGTTTCTACAGACTTTTTTACCTGAGGCCATAAATAAAAACTTCTTTGCGTTTCAGCTTTTCGGATGCAAGGAAGGCTTAGTCTACATTGTTCTTATGATGTTTCATGCTTATTAAACTCTCAAATGTTGTTGTAAAGTTTATTGCCCTTGGCATACCAATCTTAAATGTACTATAATTAAACCTACTCTCATTGCATATAAATGCATTAGCACTATCCTATGATAAATTTTATTCTTACTGTTAAGGCTATTTTTCATGTAATTACACTGCCTTGTATAAAAGCGTAATGGACAATTTAGTCTAATGCATTGTTTAGCTTCTTGTCAAACATAAACCAGCAATGAATTTTTAATTAAGCTACCCAGGTCTCCTTCTGTATATACAGATTACAGCAAAAAAGCAGAGAGATGACCACCCTTGAAGAAATGGAGAAAGCAAAGTTAGCGTTAGAAGGCTGAAAACATCTTGAGAGTCACATTGAAGATATTCCTCTCCAATTCAAATCTGAGAAAGGTGAGGCACAGATTTCTGTCTGAAAGCTGTGACTATACAAACGAAAACACATTCTCTAAGACAAATCTGAAGGTTACAGCTGCTAGAATTCAACTTCTTACTAGAGTGTTAAAAATATTTTGAAATACAGCATCTCTTGAATTGTGTTTGAATCAAGAGAAAAGTTTATCAGTTTGACAGACAGGAATAAGAATCTTTCTGAAAGAAGATTTTTTCCAGTTTGGAGAAAAAAAAACCCTGGGTTTTTTGGGTTTTGCATTTCCCCCCACCCCTATTATAATGAATAAAAATTTTTCCTCACTTTCTTTCTCAAAGAAGGTGAATCCAAGCAGAGGGGCATGTAAATCTAACTGCTGATGTTATCTTTCCTCAACTTGAATACACCTGTTCCAGGCATTCAGGCAGAAATGTTTAGGGGCAAAAAAAACCCCAACAACAGGTTAAGGAAACAATTTTTTCAATAAATGCATTTCCACCTTATGCTCAGAAGCTGTTGGAGCTAGTTACACATCTTTAGCTCTTGAAAGCCTAACAAGGTAAAAAACATAAAGCCTTCTCATGCAAGCTGCTTTATTAGTTAATCAATCTAACATTTGGAAAGATTTCTCTAAAACCTCCTTTAAGTCCTTCTTGGCTGAGTTTTGACCTTTTTTACTTATCATGGTCATCACTGACACAAGAGATTATTCCTCTATTTCTCCTACAACAGCCTTTTCCATACTACAAACCCACATTCTCCTGTCTCCTCTTCCAGGTTAAACAAATGCAAATTGCTGACTCTTTCCTCAAAGCAGGCTTCCTACAGTTCTGATCACCTGTGATGCCTTTGTTCAGACTGTAAGCGGTCCAAGTCTTCTTGAATGTGGCTTCCCGAGTAAAATACAGTGTTGGACCAGACTCCAATAATGCTGAATTCGGAGGAGGATGACTTTGCTCATCTCACTGGCTACACTTCTCTCTGTACATCCCAATGGAAAGGTTACCTTTTAATACAGTACAGTGCTATCAAATAAAAAAAACCCTGCAAATACTTTCCTAAAGGATTTCTCCTCATGAATAAATGTCTCCTCATCTCCACTGAATTTTAGCTACTGGTTTGCAGATTATTTTTCTAGTTGTGTAAGATCACTCTACATGTGATCTTGTCCTCTAGCACGGTCCCTTCCCAGTTTTATGTCATCTACAGAATGACTCCAGTTATTCACTATTTTGTCTTTTAGTTCACTAGGTAAAAAAAGGAAAGAACCACCAGAATCCAGGCAGGTCCTTTAAAGAAAACCTGCTCAGTACACCTTTTCATTTTTAGAGCAATTCATTGACAATTAATCAACAGCATTACTATTCCAATCAATTTTGCACAGAAGTTAAGCTAGTTTGACATTATTTATTCTTGATAAGCCCATGAAGGCAATTATTCATCTCTTCATTACCTTGTGGGTAAATAAAAACAGCCTGACAAACTTTTTGGCAGGGGGCTTGTGTGTGTGTGAATATTAAGATGACTGCACTTTCACTTTTCACTCCTCTCCCCTCTTTGACATTTATTCTTGCCAGTCCTCCAGTATTAAATCCATCTTGCACCATTTCTCAAAGATAAGACTGCTATTTGACTTGGGAGGCAATCTGGTTTACTCAAGTAGCAAATGTTGGCAGCACTGCCCCCACATGAGCTAATACAGCTTCATCCCTCCCTTTCAGATTTCCTACCTAGGCACCAACTGGGAAAAATCTCAAGAAAGGGAATTTGCAAGCCATAACTTTTCAAGGAGAAATGTTAAAAACACTGTAAAAATATTGCATTACTCTGAAGTAATCTAAACACAGAAAGTTCCTTATGTTTTGTCATGTGTCTCACCTGTCTCACATGTCCTTCATGACTTTTTTCATTGAAGTTGCTTCCAAAATCATAACCTGAGGAGGTAAATCCAACCTGCACAACTTTTCCCACTGAAGTTCCAGCACTAGGAACCAACAGACAGGTACCAGGGCCGTTCAGATACAGACAATTCTGGTAGGAGCATACTGAGATCTGAACTTCACTTCCACTTTTCAAAGTGCTAATACCTGTAGAGACCTTCTGCATTTTCCATCATATCTTACTGTATTTTTTCTAACCTAAAATTGAAACAAAAATTTTCATGTCAGTTTAAGCTAAGTGTTTCACTGCAGCATTTAGACATCTAACACCAACCTTTTTACTGCCTTCAGACAGGAACAACTGTTAGTCAAGCTGCTACAATGTCCTCAATGACCAACATTTAGTCTACAATCAGCATATTCCTTTGCAGGCACACAGCTATTTCATGAAAAAAATATGGCAGATATTACACCCAAATACTGTTGTAATTTGTTTGCCAGTTTATCACTGGGGAAAATGATTCTGTCATGATTCTTTCTAAAGAGATTCAAATTCAAGTCAAACCCTGAGGGTCTAAAGCATAGTTTCTAATGTTATAGGTGAGCCATGACTATGATCAGTAGAACAAAGAATGCATTGAGAGAGAAATGCATTAGTCTGACCTAGCAAAACTAAAATAGATAAAATTGTTCCATATAAAAATATGAAGTTGTGAGGGAAGGTATCAATTATTAAGAAGAATTATTCCAATTTCAAAAAATGTTAATATGAGGACAACACACTGACCTGAAATAAAGGCAGCTTAAAATTAGACATCCCAAACAAAATTAAATTCTGGAACAGTCTTCTGACTGAAAGATTAGGAAAACAAAAGCTACAAAGCCATGATGAGTTAAAATGGAGGTTGAGCAATGTGTGTCTTGAATTATGTATGATATGCTTACCTGCTACTGACCGGTTTTGCATTTGAGGTCCCAAAGGACTTACCTAGCTTATAGGTTCTTAAAGATCTACTGATCTTTTGAAATTGTTCTACTCTGGCTGCCATTCCCTTTCCCTCTCCCCAGTCTGTGTCTCATACACAAAAGATAAATTAACCTGAAGCAGTAGCTCTCCTTCTTTGGCCTATGGATATTGCTGATCTTTCTTTTGAAATGGATACGGTGCCCTTTCATTAAGATCACAGGCAGGCACTCTGCAAACAGATGTTTCAGCTACAGGAGGCTATTTTCCTTCCTTTTCCACCACTCATTACTGTTTTATCACCAGTGATGTGCACTAATAGAGTCAATTTTGCCTGAAGCAGGATGGGGAAGGCTCACACAGTTTGGCTGTGGGTAAAGATATTGCCAGCTGATGATGAAAAAATGATTGAAGGTGATCACATTTCCAACAAGCTTAGTACAGAAGAGAAAGTCTGCCCACGAAGTAAATCTTTCCTACATACTGCTGCTGTATTTTCCCTTGCTTTCTGCAGTTTGTGTCCTACTCTCCTCTGATCCTTAACAGATAGATCCTCATTTGTTGTATTTCCTCCTCCAGGGTACAAAGACCAGGCAAAGAAATGTCTATGTCTTTCTCTCAAACTTGCAACTTATTCCTTGCTCTTAGCTCATACCAAACCTTCTGTCTTAGAACCCTGAAGCAATTTGCCTCAGGCATTTGCCTGGGATACATCCATCAAAGAGTCATGTTCCTCCAACAGCTTTCCCGTAACCAAAGAACCCCAAATCTTGTCAACGGCTTCCTGGCTTTTTTGCATCCGTACTTTCCTTCTCTAAGATAAAGGAGGAGGACAGAGAGTCACCAGAACATCTGCCTCTGACCCTTGTCCACAATCTGTGCTGGACTTGCTTCATCACTTCAGCAGAAATTTGGCATCACCATCGTGTCACCAAGAGACTTCCACCTAACCTAGTACAACACTTTTTTCCATCTTGTGTCCAGATGTACTATTTCATTCTGCACAAACACTATCCTGCTCTGATTCTGAGTTTTAGATCCATTCACTTCTTCATTTTGAAAAGTTTCCTGGCGAGAATCTGACGTTTTGATTCAGGGCTCATTACAGATACTTTACTGAACGTTATAGATGTAAGGTTATTTGCCAGTAAGAATTAAATAAGTAAAATCCTGACTAGGAGTATGGATACCAAGTTGCCTTCACATGGGTGTTATGAAACCACAACAATCAAGTTCAATTTTGGAACTCATTTAAGAAAAAAAATGAAACCAGCAGATAAGGTACAAAGACGAGCTACAAGAATGATTCAATCTTGTAAAACACATCTAAAGCTCAATCTATTTCTCTCATCTAAAAGAAGATCAGAAAGCAATTTATTTTGATGTTGTTCTTACCTAGAAAAATATTAAAGCTTCTCTGTTTTGACATGTATAATCTAAAGGCGTAACAAGCCTAAACAACCAGATGATGCAGGTTTCAGAGTGGGAAGGGAGTGTAGACAGGTGAAGTGACAATATCTGTAAGAGCCATGAAGATGGCTTTCTCAGGCCTTACCAACAACAAGCAAGTAAAAAATGACAAGGTGTTTCAGATGGCAATAATATATACTTTGCTCTTTAATGCCTCCCAGTCCAGAAACAATTTAAGACAGGTAATATTAGAAAAGACCATCACTGTAACTGGTTAAGGTCTCTATAAATCTAGAAGACTAATGCTACCTGCCCAGGACAAGGAGCTTGAAACATCAAGCTTTGTGGACACGAGCTGATCACTATACATAAACGTCAGTGTTATGGGCACTATGTCACCAAGACCCTAAAGGCTGAATACACACACAGCTGGAACCATCCCAGGCAGCTGGATAAGCCATGATCCTCACCTGGGAGTAAGCCCCTCTCCCTCTTACAGTGTATGAGAGACTTTTTGAAGCTTTTGTTTTCTCAAATCTGACATGATTGCTTATACATGTGAAAATTAGTAACATACTGTACATATGGGACTTCAGGAACTAAGAGGCTGGGCTCATCCTGGGGTCAGAACTGCTTATGAGAATAAACTGCACCACAATTTCCATTCAAAATTTCACACGTGTTAGCTGTAAAGAAACATGTAATGATTCCCCTTTGCTGTCACAAAAATCACAGTTACCTTTCTCTTCATGTGTGTACAGACACAAACACAAGCACTTACACAGAGAGCAATCAATAAACAGCTGTACCCAGCATTCCGTTAACTGGGAAATAACTGGTATAAACAAGCCGCTCACGAAGTACACAGTGTGAAGTGTTTTTCTGGGTAGCTTTTTTAATAGAAAGGAAATGTTTTCCCCCATGATGGAAAATTTTAAAAACTGATACTTAAAATTACCTACTTGCCTTCTAACTACCCCTTGAAACGAAGCATTAAAATTCTATTAGAAATAAAAATTGTAGAGTATTTTACTGTATTGTATTTTACTGATACTACTTCTTCATAACTGACATTTAGCAAAACTTCATTTGCATTTTAAATGGACTCTAAGTATATTGCTTTGGCATACACAGAAAAGCAAACTAGGTAATTTTTTCACTCTTTTGTTCAAGTGAACCAGCAATTACTTACTCCAGACAATATGTATTCGAGACTATTTCAAGCTCACAACAGCACAACCTCCAAGCTCCAGCAAACACACAACCCCACAGGAACCACTAACCCGGAGATGTCCCTGTATAGGTTTATCTGTATTGTCTTCTCCACTTCACTGTAGGACCAGGCAACTTACCAATTTTAACTGCTACAAAACTGCTAAATGTTACACCCCAAACTACAGACTTAACGTATCATTTCCTTCAAAGATACATAGCCTTAAAATAGCAAATGTGCAAGGAAACATGTTTGAAACATTACTTTTGTTGAGTCATCTGTTCACAACAGATGAAGGTCTGGAAAGCAACCACAGTAACAACAGATTAAAAGTACTTAAGGGCCATAAAGTATTAAATGAAGACACTAAACTGTATTTTCTTTCTTTGACTTCTAACACTGGGAGTGAATCTATTTTAACATTATCCACTCTAATTTGATTAAACTATTGTCATTGTTGAGTGGGAACTGCTGGAGCACAGAATTAATGAGGGCAATAACAATTCCCAAAGCTATAAAGAAAAGCAGTAAATCAGACCAAACAATACTAGAAAGAGAAGACAAGTGGAAAAATTAGAAGTAATTGAGGAATAAAATGTGCCAAAATATGAGAACAGATCTTCAGAAATGTTAGGACAGATCCCAAGGGAAATACAAGGGGAAAATTAGTTAACTGCTAGTCATAGGAATAAGTGAACAGTAAGATTCTATGTATGTAGAAAACTAGTAGACAAATACACGAACACTGATACACATTTTCCCACAAAAAATTTTAAACACAATAGTTTTAGATTATAAATAACACACATAACTGCAACCAAAAACACAGCTACCCAGAGAGGCTGTGGAGCCTCCTTCTCTGGAGACATTCAAACCCCACCTGGATGCGTTCCTGTGTGATTTCGTCTAGGTGATCCTGCTCTGGCAGGGGGGTTGGACTAGATGATAGTTGGAGGTCCCTTCCAACTCCTAATGTTCTGTGATTCTGTGAAAACACTGTATGGCACAAGAAGGATACCAGAAAAAGGGAAACTGTAGGTAGTGGGTGGCATTCATGGTTAAAGACTGGGACTAGAGATGTAAATGTCTGAAATCTCACAGGTCACAACCTGTACCAGCAATGCCAGTTCAGCCAGGTTCTTGAACTCAGATAGTTTTGGCAAAAACAATGACAAGGGAGTTAGAGACACATTAGTTTTCTAATGTGCACCACAAATTAGGCTAACTGTACACTAACCAATAAAAAGACTTCTAACAGCTGAATTCCAATGAAAACAAACTCAATGCAGATTAACCAGGAAGGATGGAAGTCACTCATAAACCCACACAGAAATAAGAGGAGAGAAACAGACATTGTAAGTGATCTGAAAGAATAGAAAGAATTTTCACTCCTGGTCACTAATAATACCAATTGCTAGACAACAGACCCAAGGCCTGATTTTAACTTACAAATTTAATACAGATAGAATTTTTATTGTTGCTTACTCCTCTATTTAATCAGTGCATGAAAAACATTATGGAAGATGTGATACGTTGTGAAACTTGTACACCACCAACTAACCAGGATCCACACAAGTATGGTATTCTGACACTGGCCAGGGCTACTGCAGCACAGCCATACAGACCTCAGGAGCTGATTGCTTCCCAGTGAGCTGTGATTCCTTTCCCTACTTCTGGGTAAAAGACCCCCTAGGTGAAACAAATCATCCCAAGGCATCTGGTTTTGAACAGCTTCAGGTTTTACTCACCAACAAACAAACTGCAGCATAGAAGCAGCAGTCTCATAGCTTTGACATTCAACAAAAAGGTGGGACCATCAGCCTGGTTTTGAATATTGCTGACAAAAGAAAGCGAAAAACCACCAACATCCAGCCAAAAAATAGAAGAAGAAATTGCACAGAATCATGCACAGTTCTAGATAGGGAAGCTTGAGTGTATTTCCTTCCCTTCACAAGTTACACCTTGGAATGTGACTGATAACCAGCAAATGCCAGGCCAAGGAGTGCCACTGAAAGGGGAAACAGGAGTGATGCAAGAAGCATGCTTCAGGACACAGAAAAGATGTTTCATCAAATAAAAAGAGACTGCATGAGCTGCAGAAACAAACCAAACCAACCAAACAAACAAAAAAACCCAACCAACAATTAATGCATTCTGCAAAAGAACTAAGATTGCTTGATTAAGGTATTTAAGTAATGGCAGTAATGGTGAGTTTATTGATGCGTCAACAGACAATGATAGGTAAGTTCTTTCAGAAGAAAAGCTGTTTAAAGGCAGGGATTTTTTCCATTAATACAATAAAGTTCTAGCACAGTAGTGGCCTGATCCCTATGAATATATTTTTTTAAAATATAGATGGTGAAAAACTGGGGGAATGAGGAAATCTTAGCATCAGACCATCACTTTTAACATTAGAGAACATCCATGTCTTAAAATAAGAAAACTGCTCAGAGAATTTACAGAGAAAGACCATTCATTCAACATTACGAAACCATTATTGACATAAGAACATTATACTCAACAGAGAAAGCTCAAGTTCTATGTCACCCTTAAGAATATACTAGCTGATGCCCAGCACAGCTTCAGAGTAAATCACTACACTCAGTGTAGCGTGCTCATCGCTGTCCCTGTCCTAAGAGATCCCATGGATGCACAAAGGCAGCAGACCATGGGCCACATTTTCAAAATAGGATTAAAATCTGTAATATATCCTTTATTGTCTGACAACATAGTGATCATTTTTGCTTTCCTACAAGTAGAGGCTACAGCTTAGAAAGTACCAGAATCCTGGCAGCATAGAGCCTAACTGGAAGCTATTACCTGCTTTTAAAATGAGAATATGTTGGCTATTACACTTTTGAAATTCATGGCTGGAGCTAAAACTGGCAACTGCTGCCTAAAACGTAGAGGGACACAGGATCCTTTAATGCATATAGAGAAAAAGGTTTTCAGCACAGCACACAGTACTCCCTAAATCCAATGCCACTGTTTCTGCATTTGCTAATTGCAATTAAAGACAACTCAAATTTCCCCAGTACATCTTTTGCTGAAGGTTCTCAGCAAGACCAACCAGTCTGTGGTGATAAACATCCTATGGATTCTGGGCCACCAGTGAGCCAGTTGATATGTTACTTCTGCATCTCTTGATTATAGTTTGTAATTTTGGGATCATAATGCAGATCAAGCTCAAGAAATCCATCATTCTCTCTACATTGTGTGAAGAAAACAAGAAGCAACCTTTTCTTGCAATGGCAATCTGCATTACTTCTTGCTGTAAGAAAACCAGTGAGGACAGGATGAAATGACTGATGACATCATTTACCCTTGACCAACCTGCACCGAACAAGTATATTTGTAAACAGAAAGAAATGCTGCATAAACATCCACTGTTGCACATTTCTGTTACTTGCACTACATTTCTGAAAGATTTCTGTACTAACAATGCCATTACAAATAGGATTCATAATGAAAGATAACATTACTGTGACAAAGAAGCTTTTAATTTAACTTTATACTTCTTAATTATACCCTTGAGATTTATTTGTGCTGTACCCAACTGCAACAGAATTTGGATAAAACATTAAAGTCTGTTTCTAGCCTCTATTTTGACTTGTACCCAAAATATTACCAAGAGGTAACTATCTTGGGATACAAAATGCTCAAAACCAGTAGGAGACAGTTCATGACATAACCAGCTGTTAAATGCTGCCATTTTTATACTTTAGACACTAAAAATCTTTGCATTCAAGTAAAATCTGGAGATGTTCATTGGAAAGAAAAAACCCCAACCAACCCAACCCTGAAAGCCAGTAAATCCTGAGCCAAAGATGGTTTCTCTTCAGGTTGCCAAACCACAAGTGGCCAGATTACTAGAAAAAGTGCCATATTCACTTGCCCAACTCCTCTGTCGTTCCTTGGCTGAACCTGTATAGCTGTTCTCATGTTTTTAAGAAAAGGGTCACTTCTCAACTGTGAAATCAGAAACGTGAGCTCAGTGAGCAAAGCACAAATTATAAAAGAACCCTGATACACTTTATCTATATTAATCACTCTCTTAAAATTATCAATCATCAGATTACGTCTATACAGAAGTTCAGGTGCCTTCTGTTAAGGTAACCAACAACAACTGTGAAAACCATCTTATTTTTTTCATTCCAAGTTTAAGAAAAGAAAGCTACCATCTAGTGCAACAATGATCAGAGGTTGAAAGAGCTTCCTTAGGAGACTCTTATCGTGTAGTACCAAATTCCAATTGAGAAATGTGTTTGAGGATACAACAGAGGAAATCATACTGCCTCTGCAAGTTAAGAACAGTTCAGACAACACCAAGTTTTCACTAATAGTCTGGATAAAGTTTCTATATTAAATGAAAGATAAAGTATTATATGATTTTTCCACAACAAATAAAGGTAGGGCTCCTTGGTAGTTGATGTCTCCAAGTTACTTACTGAGATCTAATGATATTTTTCATCACTTTTGCAAGTCTGGAAGTGCCTGAAAGGAATTGTTTTTACCTATACATATTTTCTGTTACAATTTTGATTTCATGCCTGTGTTCCTAACTTTTTCTAAATCTGTTTTCTGAATAGCTGGAACATTAACACTGAACTAGTGACTACCTGTGGATTCCAGCATTCTACATGTTATTACTCTGCATCAAGAGAGATAAGTTGCAAAAACCAAACCCAAAAACCACAGGACCAGCGACAGTCCAACACGACTATTAGATTGTACATTTGTACAGCATTCTAACCCAAGCACTGTGGAATGGGAACACCATCTAATTACAGCAGCAGCAGCCCAAAACATTCCTATCTTTTTCCAGTACATGCTACTTTTATTTTAGAAAGAGAATGTTAGAATTACCACATCAAACAGCTCAGAATTAAATAGGCCAAAAATTTAGCATTAATACAAAAGCCATAAAATCCCACTGTGCACCTCTACCATACTTGTTACATTTATCCTTTTTTTAAGAAAAACAATCCAGCTAGATCCTCTTTTATTTCAATTTATGCTCACTATGTCTTGTCCTCTCCACCATTCACAATTGCAAAAACTATTATCTCCATGACCTCCCAGGCACTGAATGATACTACCATGTCCTCTTGAAACTGCCTCTTCAGGTTTAAGAAGCCCAGGTGCATCAGCCTCTCTTCACAGAGCAAGTGTTTCAGCCCCCAACCATCTTGGTGGCTCTGACTGAACTCACTCCAACTTGCTGATGCCTTTCCTGCACTGGAGAGTCCAAGACCAGAAGGGGTTTTTCTAGATATGGTCTAAAGAACGCCAAGTTAAGGCAGTTAAGTTCCTTCCTGTAAGCTACTGTTAATATGGCCCAGGATACTCCGTGTTCTTCACAGCCAGCACACACTGCTAACTTATGTTCAGGTTGCCGTCCACTGTTTGGATCCCCTTCCATAGAGCTGCTCCTCAAACAGTATTGCTGCAAGGAATCCCTCCTTTGTAGGTGCAGAACTTAGCATTTGTTTCTACAATTCCATAATGCTCAGAGTAAACACACCTCACTCACTAAAATCAAGCAAAACCACCAAAAAAGCCCTGTTTCTCCTACTGGTGACACTACAGCTTTCCAAAGTTTATAAACAAAGATTTCAATTTATTTGATGACAACAACACAAGAGTTTTGCTAATGTCTGTTACAGAATGGCACTGTTTGGTATGCAACCTGAGTTGTGCTGTATCAAACACACCAATACTTCCATGGACAACAAAACTAGAACTAGTCTTTTCAAGTTACTAACAGGAGAGTTTAATACACAACAGGCTATAAACATAGCCTGGGAGTTGTTAGGGAGAAACTTCTTTTTAAAATGTAGGTAACTTGGAAAAGTAATTTGAATATCAACATCTAATAAATACGGGATAAAGCACAATCTAATGAAAACAGCATCATCGAGCAGCCGAGCAACTGAGCAGAAATTAAGTGTATTTGCATGCTTCTGCTCAAAGTGTTAAGTCTTTCCCATTTTCTAATGCTGAAAAACAGTTCTTGCAGCTGGTATGTTGATATCTTTATTGCGCCACAGCAGGGTACTAGTCTCTTGCAAAGGTAGACTTCGAGTAAATAGCTGTCAACAAGTCTATGCATGACTGAAGTCAAATTGCAAATAGTAAAGGAACAGGTTTTTGAACTTAATGCCAGCAAAATATCATGTATCTAATCCCTGAAAGAATTACAGACCTCAAGACTGCTATTATTTTATTATCTATACCATTTACTTTTTGGTCTGATCCACAGCTTTGAACTTACCAACGGCATTTACCATTGGTACTTTACCAATAACAGGTCTCTGGATATACAATGGGAAACATTTTTATTTTTAAATTATCTGAGCATTTCATTACATCTGCAAAAATTATGAATGCCTAAAAATGTTATTGGCAAAATAAAATGCACCTTCAGTGGCAAGCAATTCGGTTAAGTCCTCTGAAATCTCTGCATCTCATTTTTAGTTACATATCAAGTGCAGATCTTTCTTGGCAGTAAGAAATGGTATGAGTGACAGGAACTGCTTCCTAAGAGTAAAACTAGGAGTAAAAGCCCTTGCATTAAAAAACCCCAAACAATAAAACAAATCCAATCCACACACCAGGACAACACAAGTACAACCCCTATGTGATATTCTATGTTCTGCATAAGAAACTCCCAAGAACACAGAACACGACAGCATCAATGCTTCTGCTTGTCCTTTAGACTGATATGCAGCACCAACTTGATCCATCTTTCTGCCATACCAATTTAAAGCATTCTAGTTTTACTCCTAATTAAAATGAAAAAACCTATATATTAGTATTTTTAAGATGTTAGTATTTTAAGTAATCTAAATAATCTACAGTAATCTAAATAACGTACACAGTTATTTAAAGGTACTGAAAAAGGCATGTGGTACAATGAAAATCTTTTCATAAAAGCAATATTACAGAGAAAACAATTTCTTGACTTCTAACATGGTTCCTTGATCAAGGAACATCTCAGAATTACACTATTAATGATACAATGCATATATCAATATAATAAGTGTTGAATCTTCCATATTTAACCATCAGCACAAATTATTTTCATTTTCTTCACCTCCTAGTGGTTCTACACAAATGAAGAACAGGCTTAGAAAAATCAGAAGTCACAGATTCCAATTAAATCCATAAACTGTTGCTAGGAGAGTGAAGTAGAACAAGAGATCATAGAAACAATGTAGGTTTGTGGGGGATTTTTCTGGGGTTTTGTTTGTTGTTTTTTTTAAATACACACAAACCTGGTAAGAACCATGGTACTTTCATAAATAGGTTTGTACATTATGTCTGGAAAGCCTGTAATTATTTGTGTATTTATATGAAAAACTCAGTTATAGATTTTGACTGTCCGGTCTGAAAGAACAATCAACTGATTTAAGATAAAAACCCAGATGAAGAGGAACCAGGAGTGCTGTATCAATCCTCTCTGGGCACTGCACTACTCACAAATTCCACAATCTGTATATTTAAATATGGGCTCCAAGTAAGGAATGATCACAGGCAACAGATTTGAAGAAAGTATGACATGGAGGATTAATGATAAGCAATGAAGACTGTGTGAATGGACTGTGAATGGACTGGCATAACACAGGATTAAAGTGTCAGAGAACAGTATCTTCTCTCACAATTGCTACATGCCATCACATTGCATAGCAATGCTAATAAAATGTTAGCAATCATCAAGCCTTATCCTTTTTCAGATGCAGGATTCGAGTACAGACACATATGGGCACAGTAATTCAAGAAAAGCAAGAACTTTTAGTTTATCCTTTAAGTAAACCCACGAATGACGCCGTAAAATCTCACCATTTCCTTAGGAGTATGACAGCATTTAAAAGATTTTTAAAAACCCAACAAGCCAACAACCTGGAAATTTACTAAATTTATATACAGAAATGAAAAGTATTCTACAAATGATGCAAACTCCAATGGTCAATACAGCATTAGTGATGGGGAAGACGTATCCCCAAATAATGACTCAAAGCCCTGCCATACCCAGCAGCATTCAAGGCTTAGAACCAAAAGCATCTCAGACAGGTAGCACAAAACTCATTTTGCTGGCAAAACACCAGTGAGCATGATAGCTCCTACTACATAATGTTGTCCCTTCCTAAGCTGGGACCTAGTCTTGTTTCCTCTTTGATTAGAAGAAAGAATAGAAAGGAAGGCAATTAGCTCAGTTGAGCAGTGGCCTGAGCAATTTACTGATAATCGTAGTACCAATTCTTATGGTCTCTACCCAAACTTTAGATAAGATAGTTACATCAATTGCAATCTGTATGTATAATAGCATCTGAAGGCATTATTTAAATAAAGTTTAGCCCAGCTCTGTCACTGTAGTTTTGTTCTCTGGCATCTCTAACCGTACAGGTCACATGCCAATTAAACAACCATTTATTAAATGCATTTTTCTTGCAGTAATCTTCAACCAAGTTTTTCTAAGCTATTAGTTTTCCCACTTCAAAAGATTTAACACCAGAGAACAGAAGCTTTGGGATGCCACTCCCACATCAGTTAGCAATGTCCATTTTTTATAATGATTTGGAAGACCAGAAGGGAACTTCCTAAGTACAATTACGAATTTGGAGGAATACCAAACTACAGAAAGTTGGGTACAATGTGCATTCTTACATTATCTGTTGTGCTTCTAGTTTTACTCAGGTATGAATGCTATGAACTGAGCCCAATTCGAACAACAACGGAGTGTGCCAACCATGATGCAAGCACATGATGGCCCAATTAAAGGGCTTTTTTCCACCCTTGTGAGGAACTGGTTTTGGCACAAAATTGAACTCAAAAGCCCATCTAACAGCCCATCTCTCCCTCCTTCCCCTTCTCTCCACCAACACACACTAAAAGGTGAAATGTGTATTTGTTATAGAATCAAGCAAATCCAATCACAAAATAAAATGAAGTTTCGGAGGTTTTAAAATAAACAATAACAAATGAGGTTTTTTGAACCTCTAGAGGATCTGCTCAGTGAAAAGATTAAATTATTAATCCAGGCTTGATTTCAATGAAGGGTCAAATGCCTACACAGAAATTATAGCAGAATTTTCACGTATCCTGTTCATGAAATAGAACCAATTTAGCTTTCTAATTAGCAAAAATCTTTAAAGAAAGCTTTAAAAGTTGATAATAGGCAATGCAAATTACAGTCCCTGCAATTTTATTCATTAATTATTCTAAACCCCACAGCTAATGTTATGTCTAAATATTAATTCCTTAAAAGAAAATGGCTTCAAGCTAGTCATTAAAGCTTCTACTGATGGAAGCCCAAGCTATCTTTGATATGGTAGCTAAAAAACCCCAGCGCATTGCAGGAGGCAACTAAACAGAATGTATATAATTACTTTCAGTGTGAACACAAAGTAACTCTTAAAAAATAACACTCTTTTCTAATTAGTTTTTTGTGTGTATTTTCATTATTTATTGTTAACATTCTGTACCTATTTACTAAGATACAGAAGTGGTCACTATTCAGTCTATCATAAAATGTTTATGGTTCTGTACACTTTCCAACCTGTAAATCTCCTAACTCCAGATTTTGGTCACAAGAGCAATACCTGTATAAATTAGTTGCAAGAATTTTTAGAAAGTGACTTGCTTTGGGTATTTGTGGATGGACAACTTGAAACATGGCTTTTGGCTCTTCAAAATGATATTGAACTATATTATTTTCTGTGGGGAAAACACGAATCCATTGGCTCTAGCTCACTTTTCATAGTTATTTTTTCATTTCAGAACAGGCTCTGCAGTCTTCCTCAAATAAATGCTTGTTTTAAATCAAAGTGAATGACTAGAAGTTCAAAGAGGGAAGGAAGTGGCTGAGGATGGTCTTAAAAGGCAGGAGGAAGGCAACATAATAGTAAACCACAAGAATTCGAAAATCCTTACCTGGGGAGAACAGAAGGTCAGAAATTCCAGTGGGCTGTTTTCCCACTCTATCCTATACAAGAGCCTCAACAGAAGATTCAGATATTTATTTTCTTATCTTTAGTTTGATAGGATTATGGAATTAATTGATAACAAAGTGAAGAAATAGATGACAAGCTATTTCTTAGTGTTACTTTTTTTTTTATACTCTCTCCCAACAAACACATGAGTGCTTTTGGTTTACCTTCACATTAATTTCCCTTTAGATAAATTAATGTACTCTAAATGCCTGGGAATGCTCAGTAAAAGTTACTAGAAAAGCATAAACAGCTGGCACAAATTAGTTCAACTACAATAACAAAAGATGCCTACTGTCATGCCTACTATGCCAAAAATGAAGCATGACTTCTATCTGTACAACAGACTACTTAGTGCAAGGCATATTTTATACAATTTCATACTAGTTTTACTGAATTAAATCTATCTGTTCTTAGAAATTCTGTCGCCTCAAGTGCTTATGGCTCTCCATATTTAACAGAGTTGGGATTAATGTCAGTTGTCCTAAATGTGTGAAATGTGACCAAGGTTAGACAAGGGCTTTAACAAAGAAACTCAGAGTTCATCAAAAAGCTATAATTAAAAGAAGTCTCTCCAACGTTAGGGTGAGGAGCTATAAGCATCACCAGGGTGTTAGCTGGCAGCAGCTGTGAATGGCTATTTAGGTCACATGCGTAAATAACTTTGTTCCAGAAGCATGGAGAATGTTAAATGACAGCATCACATTAAAAAGAATGTTTTTGGACCTTGGCTTCTTTTTGAGCAAGGCTGTGGGAATGGAGAAGGACAGACGTCAGCGCACCACGTTCCCGATGCTTGAGAAGGAAAATGCCACCCCCCTTCTACATGCTTTCCACTGTCCAGTGTTTCCAGTTCTTTGCATCCAGAACTATAAACAGTGTTATGCAGCACTTAAGTGTAGGAAGGTTTTCTGTGGCGGCAGGAGTGAAAGGTAAAATTAAACAGTTTAATTTACCAGGATTAGCTTGTAATACTACATCTTTGAATAGGGATTAATTGCAATCAACATGTCAGAAAAACAAGTAATTTCAAATATAGATTTTGGCCATTAGGATTATAAAAAGTGACTATAAACATTCATGCTAGAAATTCAGGTCATTTTATATATTCAAGGCACATCTTTGCAGCGAAGTGCAGGTCACAGTTACCTTGGGCATATTAATATCTTTAGATTAATCTCAGCCCAGTTTGACATTAAATATTTATCTGAAAATTCTCATTACAATCCAGCATTTCAGTAACAAGGAAAAGTAATCATAGCTGTTAGCACAAGAAGTTGGTATTAAAAGTGATGATACCATAAACATTAACACCTTGTTAAAGCTTTTACAACATTTATTTTATATAAATGAGTTGCATGCAAACATACCAAGCACAGTCTAAACATTTGGGCTCGCTCTGGTCATTCAGTGAACCAAGTAGCCAAATAACCCCAGTAGGCAAAGACAACCTTGGAGGAATTAATTTCACAAAACGGTGTATGCTTGTCATCAGGAGATCTAAGGTAACTTGGCCCTCTGAGCACAAGGAAGGAGCAGGAGGCCAACCCTGCAAACACTTCTGAATGCCTTCAAAGTTTTTACTCTAGAAGACATAGTAGGAAGTTGCACACCTCTTGCTTTTCAGCGGCCAAGAAAATGGGAAAAGGTAGAAAATAGGAACGATGCTTTTCAAATGTTGAAGGATGTAAACTTCTATCTTGAACACCTTTAAGAAATTAAGTTTATTGTAGTGCTTGATTACTTGTTGAAATATACAGGTGTCTTCCACACAAAGAAATCTTTTCTTCTGTTCTTGCTCTTTGTGTTCACAGAAATGGAGGATATGTTTTTTTCCTCCAGCATTGCTGTAAGGTAGCAAACAGCTGTAGTGTAAGAAACACTTACCGACATTCAGAGGTTAAAAGGCAATCCCACCACCATAATTTTGGATGCTAACCCCAACAGCACTTATAAATTAAAAAAATGTAGATTAGAAAGCCATCATCTTAAGAAGATTTGCTTAAAGCCAGAAATACAGAGCAGAAACAAGATTCTAATACCCTAATCAAAGTACCAGCAAGTTGAAAGATAGTGCCCACACAGAAAATTCAAATGGAGCTACCCGTGTTCAGAAGGCAAACACTGCCCTGACTTGAAAAAAACCACTCCCAAGAAGCTGTACTGGTAATGGAACTCCCTAAGCTGTATGCCCAGTCCTCAGAACAGACCGTGGGGAAGACAAATTATGCAGAGGGCTCAGCATGCTCAGGGAAGGGATTGCACTTAATGCCCCGGAATGTGGCTCGGCAGAATGCCCGCGTCCGGCACCACTGGCCGGAATCCAAGCAGATCCATTACCTTCCCTTAATACATCAGCTTACCACATGCCTCGCTGACACCACAGATATGCCTTTCCTCCTCCCCTTTATTTTTAACTTCAGTATCTTTAACACAACTGAGATACATATTGCAGGCTATACCATTAAGATGGATTTTAAACCCAGTTTAGCACTTGGTAAATTATTGCATTATCTTTCCAGGTCTAATCTAATACGGTTTTAAAACAGATAAATTAATGATACAGTTCACACAGATGCTTACATGAGTTACACTAAACCAACTGTACTTTGAATTCCAAGTTATCTGTGTGTGAAGCTTTTTAATACTCCAGAAAAACATCTATTTTGACTCATATATCAATTAATTTGACTCTCAGTCTCAGAAAAAGCTGAGCCTTTCTTCAAGAAGTTATTGGTAAACTGAGAGGACAGAGAAAAGTTCACGATACTTTTCCTGCAAAACTGATTTGTTTTTTCTTCAGTTGTATTTGATATATCGTTACATCAAAGGAGAAATTGCATGCTTCACAACTCTGTGCCTGTCTTTCAGGCACAATCCCCATCATCAATACAGGCTGGGAGATGAAGTGGTAGAGAACAGCCCTGCAGAGGACTTAGGGGTGCTGGTAGATGAGAAGCTCGACATGACTTGACAATGCGCACTCACAGCCCAGAAGGCCAGTTGTATCCTGGGCTGCAGCAAAAGGAGAGTGGCCAGCAGGTCAAGGGAAGTGATTCTGCCCTTCTACTCCACTCTCATGAGACCCCACCTGGAGTACTGTGTCCAGTTCTGGAGTCCCCAACATAAGGAGGACATGGAACTATTGGAATGGGTACAGGGGAGGGCCACAAAGATGATTAGAGGCCTGGAGCACCTCAGTTTTATAAATGACAAACAATACCATAAGAATATAAGTATTTTTACTTAAAGCATACAAACAAAAAAGACAATTTTCTGGAAAGATTTTTTCTTTTTATAAATTGGCCTTATATATACTTAATATAAGTCCTGAAGTATCTGGACTGGCAGGAAAAGAAGATCCCAGTTTCTGTACACCTGAGAATTATTTTTTTTTGGTCATTCAACTTAAAAAAAAAAAGTAATCCTACACTACCTAATAAATTGGTTGATAAGACACCTGTGATATGGAAAATACAAACTAAGCTTTGTGTTGTGCTCTATCCAGATCATGGATTTGAACCTAAATACTTCATATCCCAACCTTCAAACTGTGCTTATTATGAAAAATCACTTCTCTCTATTCTTGTCTGAAGCAGTAGAAATCTGCCTAATCTCATCAAAACAGACACATTCCTATGTTGTAGATGACAACCACCTGGTTTGTTCTCAGTGTGGAAAAAAATAAAATTGAAAAAAACCTTCTTCCAATTCTCCAGCCAGCTAACTAGTACAGAAAAGTCTGAGGCTTTCTATACCCAAAGGCAGATGCCCAGGGCTTCTTAGCACAACCATCATTACACTCAGTTGCAGCCTTGTTACTGGTAACACAAGGCTGCTTATACTCCATACGAAACCTGGCATTATGAACACAGCTATTCTCATACTGATAAGGAAGAAAGAGAAAAAACAACCCAAAACCAAACACAAATTGCAATACTACACTCCCACAAAAAAATGGGGGGGGGGGGGGGGGGAGGAGGGGAGATTTTGGTCTCCCAATAAAACTCAATCCAGGATTCATGGCTCAGGTAATGAGCTTTTATCTGTTTTGCTGTAGTGCACGTGAACCCTGTCATTAGCAACTATCTCAACACACAAGACATTGTATAAGAACAACAGATACAAAGATAATCCAAGTTTATACTTCCAAAATAAACTATTTCCATGTAATGAAAATTTCTATCCCTTCCCCACCTATTTTTAAAAACCAATTTTTCCCAGGTTCTTTTGTGTGGAAAGTGATCCTTTCCCCCCTTCCATCCAGAAAAACTTGAGGGTCAAGAAAATAAGGCATACAGAGCAAACTTCAACTATAAGGAAAGGAGATGGGATATGAAATGGATAACCAACTAGGAATTCCACAAGATTAAAACAGTCATTAGGTTTTACAGCCCTTTTTCTAGTATTAAAGGCTTGTTTTTCAATGTGGTAAGTAGTGCAACTTGGCACTTCAGTAAAGATTCTCTTTTGAGTTTTGAGATTTAATAAATGCCACCAAAGAAAACATCAAGACACTTGCCACTCTTGATTGTCAAGTCAAGGTTATACAAAGCCTACATACACATTGATCCTGCCACTTTGTTTCATCATGAAAACCAGTAAAGCATTTGGAATTATTAAAGTCACATTGTTGCTCATAATACTAAGAAATTATCTCAGCTTTCACTGTAAAACCTCTAGCCCCTATAATGCGTAAGTTTCAAGCCTGAAAGTTCAAAACCAATTAAAAGAATCCCTATGTCCTTAAATAAAACACCCTTTCAAACAGTTCATTTTTAAGGCTTGACCGAACACTTATTCAGTACTGGATGAAGTTCAATTTAGCCTCTTGTCAAAGCACTTTGTTACCATTAGCAGGTTGGTTATGTGTTAGGTAAATTGTGTATAAATAATCATAACAGCAATTTAATGACTTTGAATGTCAGATACCTCGTGGACACTTACTTTATGAATAATTTAAAATTATCTATGCATATATTGCATAAAATAACCATTTTTGAGACACCTACAATAACACGGGGTGCTTTCCTCAGTGCCTTGTGCATATACCAGTTCCAGAAATACAGTAGAGCACACTCTGGATGAGCAGACTAACTTTCTCTTCACCTGCTTCCCCCACTATAAAAGTATTACATTAAATAGAAAGATTACAGGACCAAAACTGAATAAAGGATGTTTTCACTGCAAAAGCAAAACTGCTTTCATCACCTGCCTGCAGAGGAAGTTTTTCATATTCAGCAAGTACCTCAATATGAAAAATTATTTATCTGATATGTAGGCATGACTGTTGCCAGCATGTGAACTTCAAATTCTCCTGAAACTATTCTCTGACTCCTCTCTTTGCACAGTATCACCTCTAGGACCAATACACTATCCACAAACGAAAGCCCATCACTATCATCTCATGGATACCTTAACATAATCTGATCATCATCAGCAAATTGTTAGCTGTCTATTCCAAGTTTACTGACAGAGAAGACACATTCCATAGCTTGGTGACCAAAAGCTTGTGTGATCTTCCCAGTCACAAGCAGCTGGTCTAATAAGGGATGTTGGCTCTATCAGCTTTTTTTTCTTGCCAAACTCATGTACAGAGGCACTAAATGGGCTTGAAGTGTCCCTGAAGCTTGCAAGGATGGGAAAATCGCCAATCCTCTGGTCTGAAGTAGTGAAATAACAGCCCAGATATAACCTCCAGGATAACAACAAAGGCCGCATGCATGAAATGTAACACACATCAACTGTGAGCAACTTTTAAATCCACTTGTGGTCATCTAGTCAGATCAGCTGGATATTTCTGATGGCCAGAAGCAGGTGTACATGACACCAATTTACTGAAGTAATACACAATCAAACACACTCTCCTGCACCATACAGAAGGCTCTGATTCCATTATATCAACATTACATCCAGAATTTAATCCCTACACAGCCTGGCCCAGAGCCACTGTGGCTGCCTCCCATTACCTGCCACTTTCTAACTCTGTATTCAATGCCGAGCCAAGGCCAGTCCCTCTGCTTCAGCAGTGGAGGGAGTAGAAGCAAGCATCACTTCTCACTGGCAAGGGGCAGTACAGAGCAGTCCCTCACACGGAGTCTGCTGGTCCTGGAAGTGATGGAGGGATGGTGACCCAACCCGCAGGCTACATGAAGGAAAGAGGACCTGGGACCCCCTGCAAAACTTCATCCTGCAGCATCTGCTGTGAGGAAGGAGTCCTGCAAGGAAGACTCCAAGATCCTTCACAAAGATCCAACTAACAAGCAATTAGGGGATGAAAAAGCAAGAAAGATGCCCCATTACTCCCACAACTGCAGTTTCACAAATCCTTCTCCCAAAAGATTCAGCCATGTGATGACTCTCAGGATAATCGTCCCCTGTTGTCACTAAGAGCACCCGGCAGTACTGGAAGTGATATCTCCTACCTCTGCCACAAAGAACAAGTGTACTCCGCAAAGAAATAGCTATCTGTAGTGGAACATTATATACTACTGTAAGGCTTCTACATCAAGCAATCCAACTACAAACCACTATTGAGGCACCTCTTCATCACAAGTGATAAAATGAGGTACCCATGTTCAGTAGACAGATGGCATATTAACGGTGAAAGCACATTGTTTTTTACAGAGGTGTTCACAAAGAATCCAGTGTTTATTTCTTAAAAAGCCTGTTCCATTAACACACACAACATTTCTGGTGCACCTAAATCTTCAAATTTTTCTTTACATTTTCCACTTTTGAGGCTGTACAGAAGTAAATCACAATTAAACAACAACACAACACCATTTGGCAATATGACATTGTCAGTTTTCCAAATTTAACAGCAGCTGGGAAAAAAGTATGTCAGTAATTTCCTACGGTGTTTTTCTGGGAGACTGAGTAGGAACATTCCATACAACAGGCATATTCAGAATAAAGGAAAACACTGTGTTCTAGGAAAAGTACTTATACACACTTTACACTGTTTATTGTCCATGGTGGTTCTTCACTTAAGTTGAAAATGTAATGCTTTTAATGGATTATTTTTAAAAACCCAAACCCAGAAGTCCTGCTTTAGTTTTTGCCATTTTTGTTTTCCACGTTGAATCCTTCTCACAGCTCACAGCCTAATTGCTGTTACTTATGACTTTTAGGTCTTTAGTACTGTTTTCAAGAAAGTTCCTGGAGAGAACTCAAGCAAGAGAAGCACAAATTTCTTTACAGAAATGCCTAACTACAGCCCTATGTGAAAAAATGAACTATTATTTTTCCCCAGGAGAAATACTGCAGCAATAACACACACGCACACACGCAATAGCCACCAAGCTATAAAAACAAACTCCAGCTCTGATATAACACAAAAATGTATTTATTTTAAATGGCAAATTGAAATACATATTTTGGCTGTACAACAACAAAAAAAGAGTATGTTCACAGAATCACAAGGTTGGAAGAGACCTTTGAAGATCATCAAGTCCAACCGTTCCCATCCTAAGCCAAACCATATCCCTGAGTACCTCATCTACCCTTTTTTTGAACACATCCAAGGAAGGTGACTCAACCCCCTCCCTGGGCAGCCTGTTCCAGGCCCTGACGACTCTTTCAGTAAAAATTTTTTTTCTAATATCCAATCTGTCCCTGCCCTGGCACAGCTTCATGCCATTTCCCCTTGTCCTATCTCCTGTCACCTGGCTGAAGAGGCCATTGCCCACCTCCCTACAACCTCCCTTCAGGTAGTTGTAGCTATTAGAAATTAATCCAAACATATTTTAAAGATTTTGAGGAGAAGCTTACATATGGAGAGGTCTCGCTACATCCACATTAAACTAAAATGGTTCACAGACCTTAAAAAACTGTCACTTAAGTAAAGAACAAATAGCAGAATGCACTAGTAATAATCTGGTGGAGGGGTAGAAGAAAATAATTTCTGATAAAATAAGTCACAGCACAAGAAAAGCATCTGTGGAGCTCACCCAACTAAGCACACATGGAGTCTGCATATTGTTTAATTAGCTCTATTTCCATTACTCAGTTGTTTCTCATGTGCTTATAAACATCCTTGGCCTAACCACAGAATTTCTGTAGAATCGGAAGAAAAACTACATTTCTCTTACTGCAATCTTCCTAAAACACGTCTGCATTTCCTATGTAGCTGTGCTAACTGCACTACTGAAAACCAGAGAAAGAATTCCTCTAAATTTCAGAGAAAAACATATTTCAGGAAGACAAACCAGATTTTGTGTAAAGCACTGAAATCATGTTTTCTCTGATCTATGCATGCTAGTACCAAAACCCTTTAAACAACAAAAACAAACCAACAAAAACTAAACCCAATACAAAACAAGCAAACAACTCCCCAGGATGTTCTACCATGGACACACCGTGGACACAATGCTGCAAGAAGTAGAAAAGCTACTCCTAAGCAGAGAAGGATCTCCTGAAAAACAGTTCTGCATTAAGAACCAGAAGCCCATCTAATGTGAACATTAAGTATCAATTCTCCTCATTTGTTCCCTACTAAAAAGCATTGATTTTATATTAAAGTGTCTAAACTGCTCTGGGAAACCCCAATATTAAATTGATGCATGTTTTGTATTGTTTGGTTTTGTTTTTGTTTTTTCCTGGAGATTGCAATGCTTATTGCTGCTGTTTCACACCTTCAACAGAAGCCTGACATATTTTACTTATTCCCCAATAGAGCAGTGATACTAATGTATTCTTGTATGCCTAAGATGATAAAATCAAATCAAAATACAAATGGGTACCAGATGTTTCATCAGTCAACCTCACTGCAAGTAAAGACAAGTAAGAGCCACACTCTTAATGCCTTTCTCTCAGGTAAATGAGCAGGGGAAAAACATTTCATTTTGTGACAATTCCAGACTACTGAGACCACTTAAACAACTTAAGGTTATAAAGGTAAGGTAAAAAGCAGTATCTCAGTCTCCATGCTCAGTACCATTTTGATTTTCCATATCCTTAAAAAATACCAAATTACCAGACAAGTCTACAGTTGCAGAACAAACCTAGACAAAACTGGTACAGAAGATGTACTGCAGTCACAAACCAGTTCTTCTGTCAGCTACAGCATTAAGATCTGGTGTCCTCATTTTCAAAGTTCAGAAAAGGAGAAGCAGACCGTCAAATATGTGGTCAATACATATCCATTAAGACCTCTGTACTGAAAATAAAGTAAATTTTGGCAACTTTGTGAGGGAATATAACACAGTTATCAACTTCATTTCACCAGTGAGTGATACATCAACAGCACAGAACTTCCCACTTTTCTCCTTGGCAAGATTTCACACCAGTGTGTGCCCGTGGTCAAGTTCAAAGCCCAGCCTGGCTCAGCAGCACACAGACCTCTGCCTCTTACAGGGACACCAGAAGGAACTTTTGATAGAACTTCAGGCAGAATCCATCCCTTAAATTCTGGGTTTATCTGACAATTTCTGAAGTTTTAGAAACTTCTAAAATAAATTATGTAACTTTACTATTAATACAGTATTATATTTATTTGTTATTACAGCATCCATACAGCCTGTATTTTAACTATATTTCATAAATATGTTTACTATTATGTACCTACTAATAAAGTATAAACTTACATTAGAAATGTATACCCTTATATGCAGTACAAAGTATTTTATTTTAATATTGCATTATAATTTTTAATAGATTATTAATGTAATATGGCACTATCTCCAATAATAGGCATGATGAAAGAAAATGCCTGTTTTTTCAAAAAGAAAGATTAAGGAAAAAACTGATTCCTAGAAGCATCAATTTCCACAATTTCCTGTAAATTTTCCATCGATGCCAGAGTTAGTCTCTGCAGTTTTTGGAGGCAGACAAAGGAATTTCTCTGCTGATTTGGCAAAGGAGCAGGGAAGGTATCAGTGCTGATAAGATAGTATTTATTTGCTACATCTGGTATAACTGCTTTTTATAGACTCCATCAGTGCAAGACAATCACTCTTGAAATTTCTCCTACCCTGAAACTGACATAAACCTTGAGGAACTACTTGAAATGCTGTTTGGTGTTTAAAACTGACAAGACTCCATTCTCTTGGCTTTCAGTTCACAGTGTAACATAAACCTTCAGAAGTAAGGAGATACAGCCTACTACAACACATAATTTGAATGAGCATTTCACACAGACTTATCTGTCATTTATCTTTGATAATTATTTTGGCTAGTGTATTTTTGGAACAATATTCAAGCAGAATTAGGCCTTGTTACGTTAAGTAACCTTATGGTAAGAACCACAGTAAAAAGAAAATTAGACATCATTAAATTGTACCAAAATTTAGTGATGTAAAAATATCCAATGCAGAAAATCAGGAGATGGAATTAGTAGAGCTAATAATGCTATTGTTAACAGTGAAGCCTACAGAAGTATATCCACGGCACAAATTAGAGTAGATTCTGAGTTATCTGAAAGCAGATAAAGAAAAAATAGACTATCTACTTTGAAAACATCTAGAGTATTTACTGGAGGAAAACTCACATATTCCTACTAAATAGATGTTTCTTCTCTGTGATCTTTGTTAAAAATCAGATTATTTTGTACAATTCTTTCTATTCAAGAGAGTATTTTCTTTTATTTTCAGGAAAGCTATTTTCTTAATTTATGTTTGGCCATTAACATAAATAGACAAAGACTAAACACTAACCTTTTATTACACTGCAATTAAAACAGTAGCTAGAAACAACAAAACCATGCAGCTTAACTCATCCCATCTGTCCATATGTATCAAAGTGCCTATAAAGAATGCTAGTTAGATCTTATTTAATCACTGAAGTCGTACAGCAAGAGTGAATTCAAGTGTGATAAATCAGATGAAAGGTAGTTAAATTTTAACCTCGACCCCTAAGATTACATTTGACATCATGTTGTTTTAGTATCAATGAAGACACCTGTGCAAAGTATCTCTGTTCACAGAGAAGGGAATAAAAGTTAACTTTTTCAAAACAAAAAACTTCAGGATATAGCTCACATTGAAAAAAACAAAAAGGATAACAAATATTTAAAGTTGAGATAAATGTATATCCGTAAGTAATATTTAAGTCTATAACTAATTATAACGTCATGGTCCTACAGATTCCATACTCTCTATACCACATTCTATTTTAGGGACATAACATGACAGTGCCTGTATGTCACTAATGCTGAGAATGATGTTTGTGATATATTTAATATCTCAGTTATTGATTTAGACTGCTTGGTGGATACCTGATATATACAGTATTTCCATAACAGTGAAATACAGAATTAAACAAGAGGTAGCTAAGGTTACCCTCGTTGGCTACACAAGAGGCACAGTTTCATAAAGACTGAAGTATATTTAAGGAAAAGAAAAAAAGATCAGGGTAGGCTGAGCTCACAATCTAATTCCTAAAAGTTCTTGCAGGGAAGATTCACTGACACTTAAAAATTGGAGGAATATTTTTTAAAATGCTTTTTTGAGCACATATTATTTTCATAATACTTTGGGACTATTAACTGAAACTCGATCATTCTAGATTAATTAGGAGGTAACAATGTTATCAAGGCATTTAAACCCATGGAACCAACTAATTATATTGTAATACTTCAGTTTACTTCTAGGTGCATGGTAAAGAAAAAACTTAATAGGCACATATTGAGGCAATATACCAGTTAGGCATAGGCATGAATTGTGTTAAGCTGCCTCTTTTGTAGCTATAGATTATTGACATCTCACTCGTATAATAAAAAATTGACTACCTTTCCTTACCAAAAATAGGCAGCATTTAATGCATTTACCTACAGAGTTGACTACCTTGTCATGACTTAAGACAACATTTTTTGATAATATTTATCAAGACAGTAAATACAGCAGGAAAGATATGGTATAAAGTAAACCACAAAGTCAGGAAATGGACACTACCACACACCAACAACAGCCTGCAGCTCACTGCACCTTAATACCAAGCCTCTCCAGTGCTGGGCACTGCTGTAAAGAGACATCATGACTTCAAAGCCTCCTGAATCAAACTGGGCCTCCCCGAAGGCTGTCAGTTTTGCAGATTCCTCAGAGGGATTTAAAGGCACTGTCTTACAGATGGTTCAAGGACCCAACCTGAAAATGCAGCAAGAAATCCTTTTAACACCTTTCCAACTGAGCTACAAGCAGAACAGAAACCTGAGGTTGTGCAGGTAACCACTGCCCAGTTCTGTACACTTCATCCCAGCCCACTCCACACAGCACAGCATGTTCTGTTGCACAGAGAAAACACTGGTCAGCAGCAAAACAAAATGCAAAAAAAAAAAAGCCAGGACAATGTTTTATGGAAGGGACAAGGTAAAGCAGGGAAGATATTTTTTAAAAACAATTAAAAAATATAATCCTTCCTTAAAAACAGTCCAACCCACAACAACAATGGTAATTTTAATGATTTCACATGGGTTTTTTTAATGGACAGATTTTAAGCGTTAATGCTGCGAGCATGTGGTCAGGTTTGCACCAGCTGAAATAAAATCTGAGGCTTGTCTGAGGCCTGCAAGCTACCACTGAGCAGCACGTTTGATGCAGATTAAAAACATTTGCATGAAGTTTCAAAAGCCTGTTTAAAAATTATACTGCAGACTTATTTTACACACACTTAATTTTATTTTGTAAGCATCCTAGTAATCTATTGTAAGTGCTGCTACATTTACACTCTCAATTTCTAATAGAATAAAGACTCAGAAGATAAACACTTTAAAGTATTACTTAGGGGACAAAATCTATACTAGGATGTTTGATCCAAGAAAAGTGGGCATTTTTTTTCTTTTTATGATGGAGTAAGCACAAGAATCTTCCTGTATATTTATCAGATTAGACTGCACATATTCTTTCTAGTTTTATTTTAGAACCACATTCCTCCCTCCAGGCGATTCCATACATCATTACAAATCCTTATGCAATTTTATCCCGTGTTCTATATTTATCAAGACACCTCATCTTAATACCAATGTTCTTCTCTCAGCATGAACCAGGCTTTTAAACAGATTGCAAAGAAACCCTCACAAAAATTCCATTCTAACAAGATCTGCCATTGTCTCACAATTTAAAGCACTTACACATAACTTACAGATTACACAATGGCTCCTACAGAGACATAAGTATTTTCCTATTTGGTGACCAAATTAAAATGCCACATATATACCCTTTATCTGCAAAGACTAAAAGTCCTTCCAGTGTAGCTATTACGTGCAGTTTACCTTCCTAAATATCATCTATGACAGAAAGATATTCAGAAATATATTGAATGAGGAAGTGTGGGCTAAAAGTAGTGCAAGCATAATTTAAGTCACAAAGTGGTCCTGGATACAAAGGGCATATAAAAACCCCATCAAAATCCCAGAACTACACACCTCTTCCTGCCACTGCTCTTAAAAAATTACTTCAAGTGATTTAAACAAAATGCTGCACCTGAATACATTTGGTTTGAAAGCATATGTATGCCAGAAGTTACCAACCCAGTGAAAATACACTAAACAGGTAATCTGCTTACAGGAGACATTATTTTGCCAATCACCCACTGAAACGGGTTGGAAATTACACCTGCTTGAAAACCATACACAATACATCAGAACTTGTCTGACACCACTGTACCGCAGCACTCGTGTCTTTGAACACAAAGTGCCCATCTCAAAGCGTCACCAAGAAACACAGATAAGGTTTCAGAACTTTCTTTAACCATTTTTATCAGCTTTGAAGTCTTGGAGTACAGAGACTTCTACTAAACTCCTGAGAAACTGAAAATTTATATTTAAGCACTCTCCCTAGATTATCTTATGAACTATGTTGCACCAAGATCTCCACAGGATTTGTAAGCAGGTCCTCCAGTATTTTTTTTGCCTTTTCCATTGTGTCTGAACAAACGGGGCCTTCCCTGAACAAACTGGTGTTTGAGGAATCCTTTACAGTATTCTGGGTTCTTTAAATAGTGTACAGTGATAATTCCAACACAAATTTTTGTGGTAGTTACACACGTAGCCCTGAAAACTAATCTAAGCCATAGTTTTAATCATTAGAAGTATTTTACTCTAGTTTCTTGGAATAACAGTTTTCATATCACTGCAACACACAAAGTCTCCACTACCATGTGTGGCTATCTTTGCTTCTCTTAAGAATCATTAACATTGGAAAACAGCAAAACATGTAGTGCAGTTTCAAGTGAAAAACAAATTTAACACAGTCCAGAAGAGGATTGTTTCAATAAATAACTTTTAAATGAGAAAAAAAAAAACCAAACCAAGAAGGCATAAATGGCTTCTTTACCATTGTTATACACATTATCTCAGTATTTTCAGTATGACAGGAATTGAGTCTCTCCTAATCTGGAAGAATTGTACCACACTGCTGATGCAACACAAGCAGTAGTAGAGAAGGTAAAATAAAGAGAACCAATTAGATTACAATCATGTAACAGAAAATAATTACAGAACAAGAACAGGCAAAAAAATATAAGTTGTGTTTTCCTCTATTTCGGGTAAGCAGTGTCGAATGTTTAAATACCAACTAATGCTCCCACAACCCAAGAAAATGAATGCTGAAACAAAACCTCATTTGCCCAGGAAACAGACAAGACTTTGCACAAATATAACTTCATATAAGTGCTAGTAACAGCTCCAGTCAGTCTCATTTCAAAAACAGTGACTCAGACTCAGCACAAAATGTGATGCTCTGCAGGGATGGCATCTTTTCAAGGGTGAATCAAATTATATTATTCTTTCTGAAGCTAGTGCCTAAACACATTGATAAAAAACTCAGCAGGGGCAGGAGATGCTGCCCCTGGCAGCCTGCTGCTTCTCAGAGTTTTCTTATCATTTGCAGTTTGCACACACACAAGACTGATGCGACAGTGCCTTGGCAAATTCCAAATTCAGTTGGAGTGGGGAGGCAGAAGTCATTACCTCTCACAACATGCTACGGCCTCCCAATGAGTGCCATTCCAAATCCACTTGCAGTCTTTGGCAATCATGCTTGATTATTGACCCTGATAAAGGTAACCTACCCGACCACAAAGCTGATTTGTGACAAAAAGCAGACTTCAACCAAAGAATTCCAACAGCTTTAGGCCATATAATGCCACAATAGTATTACCAACTGCAAGCTCTGAGATAACAAAGAGACAGAGACAATACCACGAGTCTGGTCAAGGCTAGAAATTAGGTACCACTGCATCATGTGAATTACACTACTACAGAAAAGAAGCAGCCTGTATAGTATCACTGCAGTGTGGAGTGCAGTGTGTACATTCTTGACCTGGCTGTGTTGGTCAGGACAACAGAAGAAACACTTTCAGTGAAGTTCAACATAAATCCACATTCTAAGTTACACTGGGTAGAAAAAAAGCTCTTACGCTCTCCCTTCCTCTACACATACACACACCCTCACTATATAACCTTGCTATATATAATATATATATTGTATATTTTTTCTATATATATATACAATATATATATCATATTAATTTTTAAAAACTTATCTAGTTTTTCCCAGCACAGGCTGTACCTAGTCTAGGATATTGTCAATGTAGCTTCACTGGTAAATAACAAGTGCAGATAGAACTAAAACTTGGTGCCTATAAAAAATTAGAAAAGGGCATGTTAATTTTGCTGTAAAAAATTATACAGTAGAGATTTACAATCAGCACTAAGGACTTATTCCAATATATGTTACTTGCACGTTTCCTAACAGTAGGTCAGCAAATGAATACAGAGAATGAAAATAACTTCATAAATCACTTACTGAAGTTCTAAAGAGACAGTTAGTATGAAAGATTGCATCTGAAGTACTCTTACATTAAATATAGAAAGTTTTATTGTTAATACACTACCCACTTAATGTAAGCTGTCAGAAGAGATGAGTGGCAGTGAAATGCTGATAAAAAAAAAAAACAGGCCAAAAAAATTTAAAAAAAAAACAAACAACCTGAAAATTTCTTGCCAGAATAAACAACAATTATATTGGAACAGAGTAACCAAACATAAGCCACTACAAAATAAACCAGACACTATCCATACAACTCACAAAAGGAAAACAGCTTAACTGACCCTGCAGGACCTTTGGTTCTGCAAAGACTTGTAGACAGGCTGGATTTCATTCACTCTGAGAAGTGCCAACAACCAGTATCAACTGGCAGGATTAAATACACTGCAGCAGCAGCACACGAGGGCTGGAATTAAAGAAAGATTTAAGAAACTAGGTGACAAAGGTATCAGTCTCTGATTTTAAAATTATGAAAATCTTTAGAATAAAAAAGAAAAAATAATGACTTTTCATAAATTTTACTCTGATGTGTTGTTTTCCAGCTTTAACAGTAAACTGTACCTCTGAAGTTCTCTAGAAAAATGTATGGCTGAAAAAATTCTGACTAGTTTGATAGAGACAAGTTTTATTGAGACCAATTGAAAATCTAAACACGGTTATCAACTTCAGCTACTTAAATTAAACAAACAGGAAGTACTTCTTTTGAAGAAGCAAAGCTATTAATGGCTGTTACATGTCACTTAGCACAAGAATGAGAACTTACTCAGTGGCTCAAATGATGCTTACACCAGAGTTCCAGACATACATGAAATTGGTCTTAACAACAGGGGGTTTTAAACATAATGCAATGCTGCTGAAAAGCATCACATAACTAATCATTAAAATCATATTCTGTTGGCTCTTTACAACATGGAGATACACTCTGTCAAATATTTCAAATAATCACCACCCTTTTTGCAGCAATTCATTCTTATGATTCGACAGTAAAGCCTGTATTACCAAGGAAAACCAGGAATTACTGTAGCATAACCTCACTGCGATCTCAAGAGCAAATGCTAGACCTTGTTGAGGATATAGAAGAATAAACATTTCACTAGATAGTCCTTTATTACCACAATGACAATGAAAACTATGCTGTTTGATTTTGAATACTTGCCTTAATCTGTATTTCACGTACCTATGCTGCAAAATTTTCTACTACACAACAAATTGCAACATGAAGAAATAATTAAGAATTGCTTGCCAGCACCTGCTCAAGCAAGGCTGCTTAAGATCAATTATAATGAAAAAAAAAAATGATTAGAAGGCAAAGTTATCCACTGTGGAAATGTGAAAAGCATCTCCAGGACTGCACAAGCTCTGAACTGACAGAAAAAAACAACCTTCACACATAAAATATGGGTGATACACTTCTTTCAACATTGTTTTGCTTTTGAGGATTTCCTATTTCTGTCAATAAGAAGCCACAAGCAGTATCCAAACTGCTTAAAAGACTCGGGACATGCTGTTTTGACTCTATTACTCTGTTCATAGCTTTTACAATCCAGGGCCACTTTCAGTTCACTGGCCATAGTGTTATGCTCTGCATGGCCAATTTTTAGGTAGTTTTAAAATGTTCAATACGTTAATTGCAGCAGCACAAGACATACAGAGGACTTATACCTACTACAGCATCTCCAACAGTCATTTTACTAGAAAAATTAAAATTTTAAATTGAATTAACTACTTAACATTTGCAAAGTCCAGGAATTTAATGTAGCTGTAGACTACTGGAGTTCCCCCAGAGAATTACAAGTGTACTTATAGAATTCTCCATGCATTACATGGAAGCTCTATGAACACATCAGCACCGGATCTAGATTTCTTCATGCCACACCCTTTAGAAGTGATTACTTCCTGCATTGGACACTTCTTATATATACCTACATGCGTGTCTGTTTAGGCAAGAATTATATACAGACATACATAAAACTGGTCTCAAGGACATACGTTCCTAAACATTATGATTGCTGCTGCTGAATGTCACGTAAGTAAACATGAAACCACATTCTGTTGGCTTTTTACAGCAAGGAGATACACTCCCAGTAGGATTTCTAGTGGAATAACAGATACCTTCTCACTAGAAACTGTATATAGAAAGTCAGTTTTAACGTGTGCTGTCCAAGGACTAAGAATTAATCTATTCAGCAACATGCTTATTTTTTTAACAAAATTAAGTTTCCTGAGAAGGTGCATGTTAGAAATTCTTCACAATTAAGACAGCAATATAATTTTTAAAATAATCAAATTGTCATTCTTTGCTCTTGGTTGAAGAATAAAAGTTGCTATTTATCTGCCTGCAGTTCAGTCTGCTCAGTATCCATTAAGAGACAAGACATTGAAGCATACAAACTGTTGAATACTTCCAAAATTTCCAGGTGTAAGTAGATGAATGGTTCTGCAAGCATAGACTGTTTTTTTTTCATCTGTCTCACCTAAACCCTCTAGCCTAAAAAAACCATTTAGGTCTTCCAGTCTGGAAAGAACCAACCAACTCTAGTTGACAGTAACTTCTTCTCTGAAGGAAGAATGGGAAAAATCTCACTACCTTCATGAGCATCATCAAGCTGGGAAGCATCACTGTATTCTGGAACTTGTGAAGATTATTTTGTAAATAACGACTGTCCTCAAACACAACCTCCTGAGCATGCACTGATACTCTAGGGCAAGCAACGTTTTATCATCCATAGCTCACATTTTGAACATACTAAGAGGAAATCACCCCATCACGTGTGATGCATTTCAAGGTATGAGATTATAACAGCACTGTTTTTGTGAAATACTCTTCTTTCAGGAGAAGAAAGGTGCATGACTGTCTGCCAGCACCTGATACGAAGACCACACGCCATGGAAGGAAGAGAAGTGCTGAAAGTCACTCGCACAGCAAGGAGCTCGGTACAGGCCGTGTGCTTGTGCAAACCACAGAGTTCATGAGGCTGCACCACCGGGGCTGTCAGGCGGACCGGGTAGCGCTGGGTACTGAGGCAACCCCCTGCCTTCTTCCCCTGACGACAATGTCAACGTTCCCGTCACTGAGACGAGGCAGGATTACTTTTAGTGACACTGTGCCGACGCCGGCGGCTGCCAGGGGGGCCGGGGACGCGCATTACCTGCTGGATGACCTGAGCCAGGAAGATTCCCGCCGCCTCTCAGCGTTGAGGCAGACGAGGTCCGACCACCGACCCTGCTCCTCCACGCCCGCCGACGGCCGCCCCCGGGCCCCACGCCCGCCTCCGGCGCCAGGTCCCGGCCCTGCCCGCGGCCCGTCCGGCCCTGCCCGCGGGGTGGGGGAGAGACGAGGCTGCCAGAGCGGGGATGCTGCCGCCTTACCTGAGCCAGGACCGTCGAGAACACGCCCGGCCGCCCGCTGTAACACGCTGCCAGCGAGCCTCCGCCGATCAGGGCAGCGGCGGCAGCCACCCTCCAGCTGGGCGGGCGCCGCTGGCTCCGAGGGGGCCGCAGCCCAGTCAGCCGCCCCCTCAGCGGAGCGCGGACACCAGCCACTAACGCCGCTCTCCACGCCGCCATCTTCCCGGAAGCCGCCGTGGCGCCGCCGACATCGAACCGGCCCCTCGGCCGCCGCGGGCCGCCGGGCGCATGCGCGCCGGCCGGGCCCGAAGCCGTCGGGCAGCCCGCTGCCCGCCTGGCGGGGAGGGGGTGGTGGGAGTTGTGTCCCGTCGGGATGGGATCGTTCCCTACGAGAGCGCAGCGCGCCGGCCCCGCTCCGCGAGCGGGAGGGAAGCTACCCGCAAACCGGAGGGGACGGTCCTGGCTGAGAGGTAACGTAGGGTCTCCCAGCTGTCACCGGCGCCTTCCCCTCTTGGAAACGCCCCCGGCTCCCGGCCGGACAGTCTCCTCAGGGGCGAGGGGAGGCGGCAGAGCCCCCGCTTCAAGCGCTTCGCTGAGAACAAGTTAAATGGAACGTCCTGGCGGCGGGCAGAGGCCCTGCGCGGCCCGGCCGGGCCCCCCGGGACTGCAGCTGCCTCTGACCCTGCCCCGGCACGGGGAAAGGGCTTGGCCAAGGATCGGGCTCGGCTGGCGGGGTCCTGTGGAGAGAGGAGGTGATGGCCAGGGTCAGGCGTTTTGTTTGTGCTGGGAAGGGACCACCGAAGGCTCTTACCTGTGCGGTAGGGAGTGAAAAGCGGCGAGAGGTGTAACGGTGCTCTAGTCCCAAGGGCTATTCACTTATGCAGCTCTTCTTCCAGAGCTTTAAGCCGCTGATGAGTAGGTGAAGAGCACTGGGTTTGGAAACCCATCAGGAATCCCAGTGGACAGAGGGAGGCAGGTCCGATGAGCACTAGCAGGGCTAACCTGGCACCAGCCATCCCAAAGTATGGGAGACCTCAGGTGTGATCTGTTGCTCTGCATATGTTCCAGGTGAGAAACAACAAAAGCACGAGACCTTTTCAAGAGGAGAGATTCTCATAAAATTCAGATGGCAGTAGATACTGTTTACAGAAACTTTCATGGCAGAGGTCATCACAGAAAATTGTTACAGATTGCCTTGACCAGCAGTAATAATGTGTGTCAAAGACAGCTATTCACTGTGGGTCCTTCAAGGTGCTTTTTTTGTCCACTGCCATAGATTCAACAAATCTGTCTGGGCCTTGATTAGATAAAATTAGTTGATCACACTCAAACGTAGTTAGCCGGTCACATTCAAACATTGGGCCATCTGGGAATTAACGGTACGGTCACACAAAGTAAAGCAGAGAAGAAGCTAAGTGTCATTTGTAGGTTGGCAGTGCCAGTATCCATATTTTAAGAATGGTTCACCATGTGACCGTGGGAAAAGACTGGGCAGAGAACTGCTTTGTGCAATTTCCCATTGTTTTGGTCTTCAGTTAAAGGCATTCAGAAAGTACTCAAGTTAATTTTAGCAAACCATATCTTTCACCTCTTTCTGATGCAACAGCTAGTACTGTGATATCAATATTACAAATGCTGTAGTACAGGCTCTGACACATGGAAATACATTTTTGCCCTTCATCCACTGACAAATGATGGCCATGCATCAGTGCCACTAAACTAATTTTAGTTCGCTCTCCTTCCCTGACTTGAATTAATAATCATTAATTCAGTTTCATAGATGGTAATTTCGGTCATCTAACTGATGGCATCTCAGAATTTATCCAGCCTTCCATTAGTACATGTTGCTGAGTGTCATTCTGTGGAGTGTTTGGGACATCTTCAGGAATGTGCCACCTGAGTCCTTAGCAGGTTACAAACCCTTCAAAGACACCTTTTCTGGGAGGCACAAATGACTGCACATTGCAAAATCACTCGAGAGCACAACATGCAGGGTGAATGGTTTACGTCTCCACAGACAAATGTACATTGCAAAGTCTTTTTTGCATCCCCAGAGACTTAGAAACTCACTCATATAGGAAGATCCTTTGTAATCCCCAGATACTGTAAAACATAGCAGCAAAATCCCTCTATCATTATACACACACTGAAAAATCCCACTTGTGCTGTAGAGATGTAAAACTTGCAGCAAATTCCTGCCCCCTATTTCTACTGCCCTCCAGACAGACAAAATATTTTCCATCCCAGTCTTCCAGTCTTGACACAGAATTTTTGCACAGGGACGTTCCCTCTCTGTGGCAGTGAGTAACAAGCACTATATGAATGCAGGAAACATTGCAGGAACATTTTAAAGGATGGCTGAGAGATTCGAGTTCTGAATGTCTGACCCCTTGGTGTTGAGCACATACCACAACACAGGTAAGCAGGTGTAGTTCAGCACCCTGCCAGGCATTTTCAGTTTTTCTTTTGAGTAAGAACAAGTAAGTAGGTCATTTGTCTTTCCTGAGATGACATTCCTGACTGGAACAGATACAACTGCAATGTGAGTGGATAACTATTCTCATATGTATGCAAACACGCAATGCGGATGGGGACGTTGTGTCCTTAGCCACCCCTTTGCTTCCTACAGTAAATTTACCTCGTGTGTGCAGTGTCCAGGAGTGCAAAGCTACTGCTGTGCAAATGTGGTTCATACCTGTGTTGCAACAACCAGGCTGGTATGTTTGTGGGTGTTTAGAACTCGAAAATTTGCAAAAGCAAATGAAAAGCCTAATAAAATATTTTCTTAGATGTGTAAGAATGTCATTTTCCTGTAAGATGTAATATCCCACTTAATTGTTACATAACAATACTGAAATGCAGTCATTTCTTGTTAGGCATAATGAGCCTAATGTGAAGTCACATCAGAAGACAAACACACTACTATGAAATAAAACCCTTGCAACTCCTGTGATTCTCAAGGAAATTCTGTTTGGCAGAAACTTCATTTCTTCCGAGTTCTGTTACAAAGTCAAAAGGAAAAACTAAAAATACCAAGTAAACCTACAGCTCCACGTGCCTGAAGGTCCACTTCCATGTCTTAGTGTCTTTTAAGAGTGTTAGGCCAAGTTCCAACACTTCACTCTGCTAGAACTCCAATCCCCTTGAGAACAGTAGGCTTAGTGCCAGCACTCATTTACTCTTGTAACAGCTTAAATTAACTCCTGTTACATTCAAGCTAAACCCCGTCTTACTACTTTAGATAGAGTAAGAGTTGAGAGATGGATTCAGTCATCCAGTCTGAGGGCCACCCATCATGCTTGTCTGCCTTTTGGGACCTGAAATGCTGCATAAATGTTTGGGGAAGGTGACAACCAGCCAGCCAGTTGTGAATTGAGGGAGGGGTTGGCAAGCCACCTTTTATATACCTGACCCCACTTCACGGGACATAGCACCAGGGGTGGTCTGACTTAACGTGTACATTTGACAGTAAGCTCCAACCAAAAGTAAGACTTCAGTGTGCTAAGTACTGTGCTAACAGTATTTTGGATACTTTCCTGGAGGAACTGAACAGACAAGCTCATAGGAGAAAAGGAAGTATCGCTGCTTGGTTTTGTAGAAGAACCAACCCGTAGATTAAATTCTGCCCAGTCAGAAGACTGAAATGGAAGTTTTTATAAAGTCAGGCTTTTCTTTAGCCCCTTCAAAAATTACATTGGTTGTCTTAAGCATATCACTTGCATTTTGCTTTAACAGACATGAGAGCAATCTGCCTATGGTTACAAGGAAAACACTCTGAAACATGTAAGAATATAAGCACAAGGAAGACCAGTTTTGTTAAATGTGATAAAATAATCCTAAAACTACAGAGTGATTGGATACTTCTGGACAGTTGTTATAGTTGACCAACTACCTTGATCTATACCCAGAGTCTTAAAGGTCCTGTACCAAAGTTTTTTATGGTGAAGGTTGAGAGTTGACTTCAGGGGTTTTCAAAGTTCCTTCATGTGCTACAGAGACTTATTCATAGAATTGTAGAATCATACAATAGTTTGGGTTGGAAGGGACCTTTAAAGATCATCTAGTCCGATGCCCCTGTGGTAAGCAGGGACATCCTCAACTAGGTCAGGTTGCTCAGAGCCCTGTCTGACCTGACTGTGAATATTTCCCTAATTTGTATGTATCTGTATGCCAGAAGAAGAGACAAAAACATCAAACACATGAGTGATCAGTTTCAGGGGAAGCTGAAATACCTGCCTCTGATGAAGAAGCCATAGGATGACAACATGCTGTTAGTTTACAGAAAGTCCAGTTATTTTTACAGACTTTGGAGATGATGGAAATGGAACCAATTACCAGACAGTCAACGTTCATCCACTAGTAAGACTGAAAATAAATGTGAATGCTTTGTGGCTAGATAACACCATTCAGCTCATAAATAAAGAGTTCACAGCAATCTTTGCATTTAGGATCTAGGCCATAAATATAGCTTATCTTCAAGTATTTTTAACTTACTAGAGTTACTTGAAAGTTTATCATGATAGAGTCCATTTAAAAGGAAAAGAATTAAAATTTATCAAAAATAGGTGTCCTCAAATACCTGTCATAGCATTAATTTATATTGACCTTTCTAACACACTGACTGTGTTCCCACACTATTCCTAGGCAGTTAACTGAAAAACACCTTGCTGGCATATGTAACAAGTTCCTTTACATTTCAGAAGAATTACTTTTTTAAGTCAAGGTAAAAAAAAACCAAAACATGAAAGCAAAATTCTTACTTCTGAAAAATACATTTGAGAATTGAAGATACTAGTAATATGATTGGAAAGATTTTAAAATACAGTTTCTAAGTTAGCAGTGACCCTTTTGTGATGAATATTTAATTCATAAAATAAATGGTACGCAGGCTGTCGAAATGCTGCTTTTGTGTGAATAACAAATGCAGGTCAAAACTGATACTCTCTTGTGAAGGAAGATGGGTTTCTCTGAATTTGACAAGTATATTCATTATGGCTCTGCAAGTTAGGTCTCAGTTCTGTGAACAGTTACATATATTATGTCTGATGTTAAGCATTTAGAAAAGTTCCATGGTCTGAAGCCGGGCTTCTCCTTCTGCTTGAAACTAACTGTATACATAAATCTTTGAAGACTGGGGACTTGCTTGCTATTAGATGAGAACTGTGGTTCAACTGCTAGTTTATCTTTTAATGATAAGATCCCATGGCACTTTTGCAACAATAATAGAGGTCTCATGATCCCCTGAAAACATTTTAAGTAATGGAATTACGTTATGTGCTTTAGTGGTTAATGTTTTCCTCGTGTCTCCAGCTGAATAAGTTGCACTTTATTTTTCCTCCCTTCCAAACATTCTCCTGTAGTATGACTGGTGCTGATTAAAAAGATAGACCCATATCTAAGCGAAATGCTATCGTTTTGACTTTCTACCTATATCTTTATACACATATGTATATATTTTGTCTATACTATAGTAATTTTAGATTTCCTAAAATCTCATTGCTAGCACTTCCTATGTAAATATAAAATTTTCTTGAGGGGCCCTTACTGTATTTCAGGGCATTTCTTCTCATTTCTTTTGTTCTCTGACATCAGTGTGAGCTTTAATTATACCAGTATTTCACCCTAAGTTTTATAGGAAGAGTTGGCAGCAATAACTATAGTTAAGGTTGCCTAACACTTTCCAGTGTATAGATTTTGTACTTAAAAGGACAGAGGGATAGAAATTGTACATGAGGGTACAATAAAACAAGTCAAGATTAGCAAAGTTAATTTTATCTGTGTTACTTGAAAAACCAGAAGGATTTATTAGGGACTCTGTATTTTTAAATGCAATGTGTCTGATATAATTTTAAATAATTATTGTTATGTAGTTCAAAAAATACAATAAAGATGGCATAGACATTACTTCAGAGTATTACTAAAGAAACAAATATAGAATTACTGGTATTTTAACCTGTAAAATATCTTCTAAATATATGTTTTCTAGAGATGTTGAAGTACAAGAAGCATCGTACGCCTCCTTTCTTGTTTCTTTTCCCAGATCACTGTCTAAAGCTACTATTAATAACACTTTGTAGTATTACTATGATTTATTAATGAATGTTACCCTAAATTATAACATCTTTAATACTGCTGGAGATGGTGAAGTGTGTATAATTATTTCTCTGAAAAAGAAAGGAATTCTAAAACTCTAAATTACTGTTTTCTGTAAGATATTCAATTGTTTTAAGTAGTGTTTACTTCTTTTCCTCAGAATACCATTTATGATCTTTGATTGCACCTATTTTTGTATAAGCAGGGGAAGGCATGATTATTTTACAAATATGTGTGTTTAGTAACTAAAATTAGTATTGGGTCTGATCTAAGCTAGTAGCATGAGTGTGTGGTAGACACATACCTTCACTATAAAAGGTTCTGCAATCCTTTCACAAAAAGGTTGAAAGTCCTAATAAGAAGTTCATTGTGGTCAGCAGAGTCTTTCTGTTTCCACTGATGTCTGCATTTGGCTCTTACAGAGTTGAAAAGTATCTATACTATTTGTGTAAATATTGCAGTCAGTCTTGGTGTATTGGCTAGTGAGGAGTTCCTTAGTCTGTAGCTACATCAAAAGGGACTGTTGGAGCCACTCACGAGGCCATTGTAATAATGACACTAATAAAAATCCCCAAGGAAACTATGGCTAAAGCTGCTCTTTGGGGAGTGATCCCCAAATGGCAGCATTCAGGCAGTAGATGTTTGCAGAGAGCACCCAGAGAGGGCATCCAGTCCATTACAGGGCCCTCCTCTAGAAAAGGGAATGGTCTTGAGGGAACCTGAGGGAGTTGGTACTCAGCAGTATCAGAATTGTGTGTGTTCAAGGAGGCATAAGCCATACCAAGAGCAGAAAGTCAAGAGCCAGCAGTGTGCCCTGGTGGCTAAGAGAGCCAATGGGATCCTGGGGTGTATCAGGAGGAGTGTGGCCAGCAGGTCAAAGGAGGTGATCCTCCCTCTCTACTCTGCCCTGGTCAGGCCCCACCTGGAGTGTTGTGTCCAGTTCTGGGCTCGCTGGTATAAAAAAGACAGGGATCTCCTGGAGAGAGTCCAGAGGAGGCTACAAAGATGATTAAGGGCCTGGAACATCTCCCCTATGAGGAAAGGATCAGTGAGCTGGGACAGTTCAGCCTGGAGAAAAGAAGACTAAGGGGGGACCTTATTAATGTTTATGAATATCTTAAGTATGGGATGCAGGGGGAATGGGCAGCCCCTTTTCAGTGGTCTGTGGAGACAGGACAAGGGGCAATGGCTGCAAGTTGGAGCACAGGAAGTTCCGCACTGGAATAGGCTGCCCAGGGGGGTGGTGGAGTCTCCATCTCTGGAGATATTCCAGCCTCATCTGGACGCCTGTCTGTGCAATATGAGCTGGGGAGCTGCTTTGGCAGGGGGGTTGGACCCGATGATCTCTCAAGGTCCCTTCCAACCCCTACAATTCTATGATTCTATGATTTTGTGATTCTATGATACAGAGACTGGCTCATGTTCACAAGGCTTAGGGGGTCTCCTGTTCACATGGCATTAATGGCATTTATGGGTCTTCATGTTATCACAGCTTAGGTATGGCCTCTGTATCTGGTCTATACTGGAGCAGTTTAGTTGAAGCAGCCTGGGGCACAGCCAGGACACCTGTATGGTGCTGGCCCTGGTCCTTGAACTCAGTCCCACTCTCTTTGATGCAGCTCAAGAGCTGTACCCATACAGTATTAGTCAAGATCTACAACAAATCAGCTGTAACTTAATTTCTGAGGAAAGGGGACTGGTGAGATGAAACCATGTACAGCAGAGGTTTCTGCAGAATAGCAAAGGTATGTAAGACATGGCTAGGATTTGTCTGGCTAAAAATAAGTGTCTACATAGAAGTGTCTGCACCTGAATTAATTGCTTTATGCATGCTCAGTGTGGAGAAGTATGCATCTCTGTGTCATGATTCATCTCACCCTAAGATAGAAGTTTAAAATGGCTCAGATGAATCTCAACTAAAGAAATACCCATTTCACTCTTCCTGGCTGTAAGGGGAACTGAGATGATTCAGTGGTAAATATCTGTATGGGTTTTATTTACTGTGTACTGTTGCTGCAGAGATTTTTGAAAAGGAACTCTTGCAGATCTAGATATCAAACTTGCTGGGCACATACGCTGTTGGGGTTGGCAGCAAAGATAGTTGGACGTGGTTTAATGATGGGGTGCCACCTGTATGACAGGTGCATTAATGCAGAGGTGCAGCTGCAGGAAGAATGTCTTACTACTGTTGCATGTGAGAAGTTATGATACCATAACGAATTACTAACTTGCCACTAGGCTTATGAACATCTGTATTTGGGAGCACTGGCATTTATGACTCTTTTGTGTCTTGCCTTGTATGAAAAATATGCATATCCTCTGCTGGTTCAGATCTCTCTCCGATCATCTGCTACAGAGAGACCTCAGAGTGAGCTCACAAAGGCAGATCTGGTCCAGTGTTGCAGACTACCTGCTACTTGCTGTGGTGGCTGAAGGCACTTATGAGTGCCAAGCTTACCATGCTAGGCTGCCCCTAAGCTTAGCTGGGTGGGTCTCTATGAGTAGGGAGAGGACAACTGATGAAAGCAAGCTGTTTATTGTTCTCCACAGCAGCAGGAGAGACTGCCATTTTCACTCATAGGACCCGAGGTCAACCTGGAGTCTCATAAACCCTGAGAAGCTCCAGGAAGCTGTGGCAACAGAGGAGAACTGAGGACTATAGGCCACCTGCTGGAATCCAGGGACCATCCATGGTGGGATCTTACCTCAAACCTACACATGACAGCTGTCTCTTGCACCTGATAACATCCTGACACCCAAAAGAGCTCAATCCTCTTACCAGATCCACATGGACAAAGTGGAAGGCAAGTTTGAAGGATAAGTATGGCATTTTTGTATTGAATAAATTGTAGGTTAGCAGTTGCTGTTACAGACTAACTAGGATCTAAATGACTTAACACCCATGCAATCTGTGTCTCTTCTCTTTTTAGTCTACTCTGCTTCTTAATCTCAGATTATTTTAAATCATTAAGTGTGTATTCAGCAAATAGGTTTACTTGCTGATCACCAGAAACTCAGCTACCACTGGTGGTTTAGGTGGTACCAGACTCCCTGCAGGGAGAATAACAAGGGGCTCTGCTACTCTGAAGAGTTAGGGTTTCTCATCAGGAACTAGGTGTTACAGCATCTGTTGATGGTTTCAAGAAGTTGATTGCCTTCTTTTGGTACCATGAAGCACAGTAGTCTGAAATTACCTATCTAAGATCTTAAAGCAAGGTGATGACAGTTTTGGAAATAATCCCTGAAGGCAAAAGCTATTTGTAACATATTTTCTGAAAATAGTGCGTTATTTGGATGGTTTCTGGTTAATTATTGCAGATTAAAGAAAATAAAATGTGTGCATTACTGAACTTTTGAGGTCCATGTTTGATTTTAAATCCAAGGATGTCAGTGTCTGTCTTATGCTACTTACTCTACTGCCTCATCTACCTTCCATGTAATTTTTAAATTTTCCTAACTGTAGCTCCACTGTTCCTAATTTGTTTTAACTTGCATTCTGAAAAGACAGGACAGACTATGGTCTAATAAAAGCAAGTAACAAGAAGATGTAAGAAAACAATGGCTAAAGCATGGTGGGAAGCTCTACCATTAATTTTATGCCTTAGTACACCTTATTCTAGTCCCTTGGTATCGAAATGACACAACTTAAAAGCCCCTTATATTCCCCAAGACTCTGAGACAATCTAAGATTTTAGTCTACTTGAAATCACTGGCAAAACTTTGTGACTTCAGTCCAGAACTTCCCTTTTGCACTTCTGCATACGCTTGATAGCCTAAAATTTAACCCATCTTATTCATAATCTTTTATTTTTTTCCCTCTAGCCTTAGATATATCTTGTCCAGGACAAACATTGAGCATCCCGTAAAACTGGTTTTATGTTCCATTATTCTTGGGAAAGAATTGTTCCTTGTTCTTGGAACGGTGTCATCTTGTCACAATCAGAATCATATTTTGACCCCAAACTAACAAAAAAACCCTAACAGTAAAAAAAATATAAATTCCTAGGTTGCAATTGCCCCTTAAGGGTTATGTTAAACATTTTCATTAGTTAAACATTTTCATTAGTTAGCATTTGCTTTAGTAACCTACTTTTTTCAAAGCTGTAAACTTGTTCATTAACCAGTGTACCACATACCTGGCTAATTTGGATGGCCACATGTCCATCATACAGACAAGACAAAGTTTCTAACATTTTTCAGATAATCTTTAGAAGAAAGGTTACTGCTATCTGGATATTTAACAAAATATTTTTTAAGAAAAAAAGAGGATACTTGGGAAAGAAAGATACATTCATCTGCGTTTACCTTCTGAAGAAATTCAGGAACTAGGTCAAATAAGCACTGAGTCATTTCCAGGTATTTCAGATATCTGTAAAAAAAATCATGGATGACAGAGGAGACAATAGACTGAAAAGGGGAAACATAAGAGCTTTTAGAAGAAGAGGGAAGAGAACTCAAGGCAGCCAAGCAGTGTAACTAACTTCCACCCTGGATTCTGGAACAGGTTATTAAATAAGCAGTTTTTAAAGGCCTAGAACATGCTAAGATGATAACAACTTGCTGACATACATCTGTCAAGAATACACTATGTGAAACCAAACACATTTAATTCTTCAATATATTTCTTAGTAGATACAGATGAGGCAGGAAAAATTGCTTACACAGATTTTAGTAAGGCTTCTGATTGTGTTCCCTGTTGGTTTTCGTAAGTATCTAAAGAAATACAGCCTAGATCAAAACTGATCAAAAAATACTGTATTGGAAAAGTGGTTACTGGTGGCTTGCAGTCAATTTGAGATGGCATCTCATATAGGCTTAGGAATTTGGGAGCAGTAGCAGACATGGTTTCAAGTCCTCATGTGCAGTAAGCACAGGTTCTCACATTGATGGAGGAATCAACTGCACAAAAGCAAAACAGAAGAAAAGCTCATCTAGATGGGACAGGAAGACTGCATAAACTCAGAAACTAGATGAGGTCCATAACTGCAATCATATAACCTAAAGCCAGTTCTCCTGTGTGTTATGTACTGTCAAGGAGAAAGGAAGATTGAATACTCTGCTACAAATGATAGAACATCTTAAGTTGAAGGGACCTCAAAATCATCTGGTCCAACCTTTTGCAGGAGAGGAAGCCTAGATGAGATGTTTTCCATGGGCCTGAACTGGTTTACTGTATCCAGTTTGGATATTAAACTTTAAAAAATAGAAGTGAATTCAGTGAAGGGCAACAGTGTAAGACAGGAGTAGAACAGGAGTAGAACTGTAATATAGTTTAGTCTAGGCAGCGGAAAATAGAGGGAAGTGCTGACTTCTCCCTGTATGGAGAAGACTTTCCTAAGAAGAATAGTGATCAGTTGTTCAGTGGCCATTTAAGGAAAAGCAAGGAGGATCAGTTTAATGTCCAGGTTAGAAAAATTGTTTTCATTATGGATATAGGGGAGCAATGGAACAAGCTACATAGAAGGGCTACAAAATCCCCTTCATGGGATTTTATTTTTCTGGACAAAATAAGTAACTAACTCTTATGACTGCTCTTTACATATTTCATTCTGACCCAGTGCTGTAGTTTGAGAAAGTGATCTCTTGAGATCACTTCAGCCCTAAATTTCTGTGATTCTGTGCAATTTGTACATAGATGTGCAAATGATACAAAATGGATCTCTAAAGATTTCTTCCTCAATGAAAACGGAATGGGGAAATTCTGGATGGCAGAGTCTAGCCTTTAGTTTAATTTCTTAAATTGCATCTTGAATTACGAAGATTATAATATTATGTTTTGTTTGGGGGGGGGGAGTGTTATGCTAGATACAGCTTATTTTTTGTTAATCTCAACCTTTCTGTCTAATTGACATATATAAAAAGTTGTTTCCCCTAGATCCATAAACAGAAGTGGTCTTGGTTCAGGTGATCAAGTTCTAGTCTAAAGGACAAGAATGCCATTATTTGTACTTTACATTTCCACTGGTTTCTTTGAGTCCTCTAAGGTGACATTAATGTCATATACCCTGCTTTCTCCTATGAATCCTGGAGCTTTAATATGGATACTGTACAATACATGACCCCATTGTCATATAGGTAATACTATTATCTGTTAGGCTTATGAATACAAAGAAAAGGTTCACTGCCAACCTCATTTTTCATCCTAGCAAATCAGAAAAATGGTGAGATGTTTACTTACAAAGGGTATCTTGCCTGGTTGCTCCATACTTGGTATTACCTAGTCAGTTATGAAAGCAGAAATTACTGTTATTGTTTTTACACAAAAACAGAGATTCTGCAAGAGAAAATGTAATGTACTTTAGAACACTTTGTAGTCTTCAGACTCAGCCACATTCTCCCCGCCACCCAAATTATTTTAAATTGTAAGTAGTTTTGCAAAGCTGTTAGCATTATTTTCTCAGCTCACTTTTTTTGTTTTGGTTTTTTTTTTCCCTTGGAAGACATATTATCTGTGATGAATCACAACATCTTTTATTAAGATAGTTATAGGAGCATTAAAGCTGTCAGGTGTAATTTACAGCTTTTTCTCCTCTAGATTCAGCACTCTTTCTGAGAAGAAGCTAATTTAATAACTAGGGAATCTTAAGTAACAATCAAATTTATTATATTTACCAGACTTGAATTTCAGATGAGATATCATTAAAATGTACTTGAAGAGGAAAAAGCAGGACTGCCAGTGGGCATCAAATTAGCAGCCTGAAAAATGTCTGATAACATTGTGATCAAGTGTGTTGTGTTGAAGAGAGAAAGAGGAATTCTGTTTGTCTTTCTCTGTATCTTTTACGTGTTGTGCAAGCTGAAATGAAGGCTAGAACCTCAACCCAAAGCTTCAGTTGAGACCACTGTCCTCTTTTTAGATTTTCCTGTAGCTTACAGTATGCTTTTATAAACTAGCACTGCAGTTCTGCCTACAGATCTCTAAATGACTGCTAGAGAAGTAGATGCTGTTTATGTGCATATATGAGCACTTGCCACTGTGTGCTGTGTACCAGGTGTCATCCTGTGAGTTCTGCTGAATTCTGGTTGAGGTTTGTGCCTGGAAGGCTTCTGGGTCAAGGTTTTCATGTCCAAAAGGACTCAATAAAAGGCCTCTTCAAAAACAACTAACAAAGCCCAACAAAAAGCAGTCTTTTCCTGTTGCTGACATTAGTCTTCTCTGAGCCTCCCTCTCCCAACCCCCTTAACCAAGTCTGTAACATAGATCATATTTTATTTACAGATACATGTTAATGTAGCCTGTTATTTTGTGATCACATTAGTTGCATTTTTACTGTGGAGATTCTTAATGTCAAAAGGTGCTGCCAGCTGTTGTGTACACAATTTAAGCTTAAGCAGAGATTTTGTTTTTCCCAGGGACTTCCACTGACTTTGATATATTCAAAATCTGAAGCTGTGGTTCTCTTTGATTTATTGTCTCTTAAAGAATGTTGGCTGTACTGAAACTAGCAAAGGGGTAAACAAGAATAAAAAAGCAGTTTTCCAAAGAACTGGGGTACCATAAAGTATTTCCTCAAGGTACTTTGCCACCTAGCAAACACTGAGAATCGTCAAACAAATAGAAAAAAGAAAATCCAAAAGGCCTGGGAAATTTTACTTGGCTTTGAAAAGCTTAATTAAAGAAAAAGTCTGAGTCTTGAGCATTCCTACTGAGCTCTTCACACAGAGGGATGGCCTCTGTGAATGTCACGTCAGCAGCAGGATGGGGTGATTCCAGTGTTCACCTGGCTCTTCTGCAGCTCTAACTCTCCACATCTGAGAATGTTCACATCAGAATGGGGAGGAAGATACATTAACTCCCTCTGGCATTTCAGGGGACATGTGCACTACAGTGCAGAGCCTTTCATGCTCAAGGTAGCTTTAACAGGTATGGCACAGGGTCTTGCTCTGGGTACTGTGCTATTTTAGGCTCTGTTTTATGCATGTAGCTCTTTAAGAAATCTCATTGTTTGAGGATGACAACTTTGATAAGAAAAAGGAAGAGAATCAGATTGTTACATGAGAGGAATTAAATGAACATTTAATAGAAGGGTAGGGGCAAGATTAAATGTCATAATAGGCAGTGCAAGGTCACTGGGTATCATTATTAAGGGCAAATACTAGAATTTCTGCTCTAAATGCTCAGTGATTAAGAGCTTGTGGACTCAGTAAATGAATGAGTATTTACTTCTTGCTCCAGTCATCAAACATCTGCGCCAAAGCATGACTAAGATGAAAGGCAAGGCTGTGGTGGAATGTGAAGCTGATGAGATAATGCCATACTGAGAGCAGAACCAGAGATGGAATCAAAGATGACTGAATTCAGTTGACTGCACCTTCCTGAAAAGGTAAGGAAGCAGAGAGGGGTAAGAACCTTTCAATAACTGTAAGAAATCAGAGGGAAGAAACAAACCCCAGAAGACAAGATGGGAAAACAGCTCACATGACATTGCAATCTTACAGCTTGTGCTGTCAGCAGAAAGAGATTGGATGGATTTCTGCAGACTCAACAGTAATTGCCATGTGACAGCAGTTAGTACTATTGAAATGCTGGAACTGATGGGAACCAACTAGGCTGTGGTGACTGGGAACAGATGTCCTCAGAAGAGCATGAGACAGCATTCTGCAATGTGAGAAATCCTTGCCTGTCAGTGCAAACTGATGGTTTCTTTTGTGAACTGGGATGTGTATCTCTCATTAGATAGGAATTTTAGCTTTTCCCTTCTTTTGTGTCAATAGACACCCAGTCTGGTCCTCAGAGAAGCTGAAACAGTCTTTTTTTGCAAGCGCAGCCTAATGGACATTAATTCTCAGGAGTTACATTTGTTCTGAACATCAGCATTAGGGCTAGCAGCGGTGCCTGTGTTTCTGAATATACTCAAGGAAGAGTGCAGTGTTGGGAACGATTCTTCTCCAGCTCACCATGAACTCATGTTTTGTTGTGATTTAGGTGTAACTGACTTGGAGTTGAGCTGTTTATATTCCCCCTTGGTGTATGGCTGGAAATTGGTTAAGCTCATGCAGTTCTAAACCACTGAGCACTGACTACTGGAGCAACTTGTGTGGAGCTTCCCTCCAGGAGGTTTGAGGGTTTGAGGTTGCTGCCTAATATTTGCCCAGTGGACAGAAGTAGGATGTGGATTTGCAGCTGCCAAGGGTGGCTGAAGTGCTGAGGATCAAAAGCACCCGCTTTCCACTGTGGTCAGGATGTGTCTCTCTGCACATGCAATAGCTGTGAACTTTATGCCCATGCTGTCCATCTAAAATGAGGGGAGAGGAGGTAAATTGCTCTGCCTTTAATAAGGAAAGGAGTAAAGACTTTGATCTCTGTGCTTAAATGCTGTTCAAAAGATGCAAAAAAACCCCATAGTTTTACAACCTTCTACTCCGAAGGAGTTTGTCTAAGGACTACTCAAAAGGAACTGCTAGTATGGTCAGGCTGGAAGGCAAATCAAGGCAGAATTTAGTATTAGTTTGCCTCACAGTGTATGTTGCATAAATGCCTGTTGCTGTCTTAGTGCTTGCACCAGTTTTCCTTCTCAGTTTACTTAAGAAGAATTATGTGAACAAGAAAGTACCATGAATAAAAACGTACCATGCTTATCAGCCTTCTTGGCAGCTCATGTCTGTTCTCCATAACCTGGCAGGACTACCCCAGTGACTACCCGAATACTCTAAAGCAAAGATCATAGCTGTATACCCGATGAAATAAGAAACCTTTAGTGATTCTTGTATATCCTGTGAAATAGGAAACCTTTCAGTGATTTAGACTTGGTTGACATAATTTTCAGAAGGGCTAAGGAGGTATGAAGTGACATAAAGCAAGTATTTTAAATTTTCACTTGTGGAAAAACCGTGCAGATTAATGAAAGTCTAATCTCACTACAGAAAGATGAGGCCAGGAATTTAAAACAGCAAGAGCTTAAAACCAGGCACTGAAATCCCTATCCTTGCTTAGGATGTAGGTAAGTAAATAGTGAAAAGACATTGAAGAGATCTTAATGGACCTACTTTTCTGTATCTACTTTCTGAAGTTCACTTACTGACCACTCATACAAGCCATCCTCAGAGTTTTGTAATGTGATTGCCCAAAAAGAGACACCAAAGAGCAGTTCTGAGAATCTTAACATTTCAGTCTCGATTTAGGCTCTGTTTTTTTAATATTGGCCCTTGGCCCTACAAAATGCATTATTTCAAATCATTTCAGTAATGGAAGTTATTTGGTTCTCTGTTCCTGAAGAGACACTCCACTTGTAAAACATCCTTATAAATGACCAACTCTTTTCAAGCATATTACCAGTATGCTGTTGTTTTTCAAGTGTGGCGTTCCTGTGTCTCACAGATTTATTTTTACCTTTCAGAAATGCTAAGAAATAATCTTCATTCTCACTGTTAATAGACAACTCTAATGCCTTGACTTTTTAATAGCTTTGGAATGCAATAAATCTGAAATATTTGATAGACTCTGGGTTATACAGACTTTGCTTACACCCAAGGGAAATTGCAAGTACAGTCATAGCTACGAGATTCACCCTTGCCGTCTGAATACTGTACAAAGATTTTTAAAATGACTAGACAGAAAATTATGAAAGCAGCATATGACTCAAATTATAAATAAAATATGGGGACTACTGGATCAAAATCTGCATTCGGGTAAAACTCAGTGACAGTCAGATCTACAGAGAGGATTATTCAAGAGCATTTACCAAGGACTCAGGCCTTTACAGTTGAGAGTTGAGAGTCAAGTGTTTTGAGCAGCTGGACTGCAAATTGCCTTTCCAGAAATTCACTGACTCTGTAAATATCTCAGCAGTTCTTAGATTTATTTATTTTTTTACCCATTTCCCTGTGCTTGGCGTACTTTGGCTTTGCTTTCACCCATGCTTCTATGGTGACTTCCACAGTTTTCCATAATTATGGAAGCTGTGGCCAAGAAGGGCCCATAAATTCTGGGGGTCTGCAATGAAGGACTGAAAGAGGGTTTGGTTGGGTTTTTTTACCTGACGAAATCAAAGACCCGATGTGCTTATCTTCTGTCACACTAGTTGTCAGAGCTCCAGCAATGGGGTGGTGCTGTGACAGTTTACCTATGCTGAGAATCTGCTCCGTTTTTTGGGGAACGGAGTTTGCAGACTCATCACCATTACCCCACTGGAAGACACATCCAGAAAACACGTACTCTAAAACAAGGAGCAAGCTTACAAGCCCTGTGTATCAGAGCTCTCCTTAGCAGTCCTCAGCAGGGTAGCAGAACCAGGTTCCCAAATACAGAGCTGGAACGATCAGATGATTACAGGAATACAAGGTATGAATTCCAGAAAGTTCAAGCAAATTCCTTCTGCTTGTTCATATCAAGATTTATACAAATAGCTTAACATCAGGCTTGGCAAGATAATTTTCCTTCGGTTTTGCCATGTGTTTCTTCACAAGCCTGTCCCCCATTAAAAAAAAAGCAGGATACCTAATATTAGAGGTCTGCCTGATGTCTCAACATTTGCATGCGTAGTTCTGTTGGCTGCAGTGCTACTGCAGTAAGGGCAAGGTAGTCAGAGCAGATTTGTCTGTATCTGCAGAACTGAGTCCTCAGTGCTGGGTTGTGCTATAACACCAGTCCCTGAGAAGCCCTGACAGTAATTGCCATTCTCCTCCTCAAACCCAGAGCAACGTTTAAAGCGGAGGAAGCACAGGAACCCCCGAACGGCTCCTTCCCCCGTTGCCTGTCAGGGATTTCACTGCAATGCCTAGAAAAAGCAAAGCAGTTCAGACAGCATCTATTTCTGGTGTGAAATCCTAGTTGTGGATTCCCAGTACTGATGTGTTTTTCAGACCCTCTGGTGAATTTCTAAGCTTTCTTGCTATAACAGCTGCTTGGAGGGGACTGGAATCCCTATGGTGGATTTCAGGTTCCCAGACTTGGATAAAATCTCTAGACAACAGGGTTGGAAAGCTGGTTTTTATCAAGAGCAGCTATGAAGGCAGAGAAGCAAACTCTTGTCAGTGAAGAGCTCTTAATCTCCTTGTCCCATTTTTCTGAGAAATGAAGGCTAGGATGTGGAAATGCAGGATGAATTTTGAGAGGTGGGGGCAGAGCAGTAGAGACTCTTCTGTTCAGCTCCTCCCTAGGGAGGTGTCCTGGGTGGGGATAAAGATACATCCTGGTACTCAGGCTGAAACCCACGGCTGTTGGTTTCTTTTTCCTCTCCTTGGAAACCTGGTTTTCACATATTTTAAACCTAGAAGACACCCCTGTTACCATTAGTTAACTCCCTGTGTAACATCAAACTTAGATTGCAGCTGTGTGTGGCAAAGATCTGCAGGAGAAAAACTCCTTATCTGAACACCTTAGTAGCTGCTTGGTTGCAGACATTTCCAATTCTTTGCTAACACATGGGATAATGTATAAAATACTTTTGGTGGCTCACAACATACACTGATGGTGATTTGTACAGCTCAGTCCCTTCTCTCCCCCTTCACCTCGTCAGTGTAGTAATTCACTAACAGTTGGTGGTGTGGGACTGTAGTCTGGCCACAGATGAAAGAGCCCTGACTGCCTGAAGATGGTGAACACCATCAAACATAAAAGTCTAACCAATGTCATTTAATGGTGTGTGATGTTGCTGTTGTCTGAGGATTAACACTTCACCCTGTTAATATCTTGATTGCCACTGAATTTTCTACTGGGGTCAAACTTAAAAGATTTTTAGTTATCCACAGCATTAGCACAGTTAGCCAAGCAATCAAGACTTGAAATAAGCTAAAGTTAAAACTACATTCAGCAGAGCTATATAATGGTCAACACCTGGATACTTCCCTGGTACTCTGCAAGATCCAGATATGAAAGGTCCACTGCTCTGATGATGACGGTCATCTCTGATGATGGTCACATTGCAGATATTGTTAAGGCATTTAGCATTGACTGGTTCCACAAAACATTTGACATACTGCACATAAAACAGGTTCCTTGACCAGTTCCTAGAGAACTGACCTGACAGTGAGCAAATAAAAGCATGTCCTTGGGACTCTTCTGGCTGAGATTATTTTGGTTATATGTCTCATGTGAGCTGCGCCTCACACATCGCATGAGCCCACTCAGCCCATTTTCTATCATCCCTTGAGTTTGTTTACCTGTTTCCAGTAATGTTAATAATGTTTATTGTCTCCTCAAGGGAGAGTAAGACCCTTGCACCTCCTGGGTGCCTGATGAGAGGCGACATAACTCTTCAGTTTAGAGAAGAGAAGTCTGAGAGCAGAGTAAGGTTTACAAAACCATGAAGGGAATGCATGAGGTGAATGTGCGACTGTTATTCACCTGTTATTCAACAGTTACAGCACAAGGATTAGAAAGTATTAAATTAAACTAGTGGGAGATTGGTTTGAAACTGATAGGGAAAAAATTCTTTTTTACAGTAATGAACATCCAGATTTGTTGTCATAGGAGACTGCGGAGGTGGGGTGAAAGCAGGGGTGAGCACATTCAGGGACAAGAGGTATGAAAGGCAGGATGCAGGCAAGTACCTTCTGACATCCCTAATCCAACAATTGTGGTTGCTGGCAGAGAACATGGGAAACTGACTGCACAAATGGCCAGGTACATGTGTACCCCCAAATGGTGTTTCCCACTGTCCTAGAGAAAGTAATGGTAATAGCTGTACCCAGGTCTCTTACAACCATGTCTTTATATTCTTAGGTTAACTGGACAGTCAAAATGATCAAACCCAAAAGACAGTGTACATTTTCCATGACCTTCCACCCTCTCAAAAAAGGAAAGCATTAATTCTCGTACTTTCACCCAGTTCCTTTATAAACTAGTGCAGATTGGGCAAACAGCAATAGCTTAAACAGAAGATGGCAGTCCTCCACGGGGAATGGCTTAGTGATCTCACTGTCCCTCAGCTCCCCACAGCTACTGTCTTCTCCAGAGCGGATCCCTGCCTCCCTATCCAAGAGGGAAGGATCTCTGGTCTTGCCATAAAAGCAGGAAGTTCAGGAGAAACAGGCTGGGATTCTAGTCAGAGATGCTTTTGTCTTGGCCAGTCAAAAGGAAAACATTTGTACATACCCAGGGTAATTACTTGAAGAAAACAGTTATATTCTTTTTCTTTCCCTTCACATCACTGAATCGGAGTGCAGTTACATACTGGTGACTTATTGGTGAAATAGCAAGAGAATGATTAAGGAAATCAACGGGCCAAACCATGCAAAATATGTTAGTTATCAACAAAGTAATTGGATAGCATTTAAACGAATGAAACAGACACAGGCATGCAAAATATTACAAAGGATTATAATAACTGTAGCAGAGGGTGGAGGTTTCCAAGTGACTACATTCCAAGTGACCCAGCTACATTCACTAATGGCAAACAGAGGACTTTCTCATTGTTACCCCACTTCAAGGAACCACAAAGAGAGGGGACGGTCACCCCAGAGGTATCAGGGTTTCCCAAAAAATGGGAAATTATAAATCAGAGTGACAAGAGGAAAGCTTTAGAGAGGAAGAAAACAAATTGTGAATTCTGTTAGATGCCTAACAAGACATATTTCATAAAAAGGGTAACTTTTAAGCCTGTTGTGGTTCAGTGGTTACAACAGCAGTCAGAGAAAAAATGTAATACATAATACTGAAAATAATTTTTAAAATGGGGAGGGAGAAAAAATATAAAGACTATTTTTAAAACAGGGAAAGGTTATAAAGTCAAGCTGACAACTACAGGAAGAAAGTCAGTTGCTGACAGGTTTAAAAAGAAATGGAAATATTCTAAAACATTTGTAAAGCAAGAATTCCTAGTGATGGTGTAAGATCTTTTGTTAGATGGAGACAGTGCACAAAATAATGTGGGAGATGACAATGTTTTTACTGATTTAAATCTGGGAAGGATGGAGATGGCGATACTGAAATATTTTCTAATTTATTAGCCATAAAGGAGAACTTTAAGTAAACACAAGCTGGACAACTTAACTGGTCTTCCTGTGGTATGCCAGAACACCCCACAGGAGCATGGATGTCTCCCCCCTTGCCAAAGCACAGCCTCCAGTTCCATTTCCATCCCCACTCAGCCATGGGCTCACTGCAGAGCTGTCTCCAGGTCCCAGTAAGGCAGGGCCATGCCTGAGGCACCCTCATCCTCTGCAGCTGGTCCCTCCCTCAGCAGGAGCAGCAGCTGTGGGCATCTGATGTCTGCCCAGCCATTGGGGACATGTAACCCCATGCTCCCCCCAGGGCCTGTCAGCATGGTCAGTGACCATGGCCAACGGAGGGGGTCATCTTTGGTGGGTGTGGTAACCATCAGAGCCCAATGATGCCTCAAACTGCCCCACTGCAGACTCGCTCTTCAGTTCTTCAGGCTAGTTGTTGGGGTGCTGGGTCCCTCTCCTGAGTGGTGGTGTGGCAGCTTGGACGGGAGCTCTTGGCCGCGGGCTCCTCTTGCTGTGATCCCGAGCAAGGCCACGCAACCCCCGCGGCGCGACAGCCTGGGGCTGGGCTCGGCCACCGGCCTCTCGCCGGAGAGGGGTGGCCGGGCTGCCCCTGGTACAGGAGTGGGGGCTCCGCGGCATGCGCCGGGCTCCGGCGTCTCACAGGGAGCGCTGAGCCGGGGCGGCGGCGGAGGCCATGAGGGGCACAGTGGGGCCGCCCCGCTGGCTTTGCCCGCTAGAGGGCAAGAGAGCCCCGCACAAGCGCGGCGGGGCGGCTGCCCTTGCCCCGCAGCCCTCGGCCCCCGCCTCGCCCAGTCCCGCTCCTGCCCCGCTCCTGCCACCGCGGGGTTCCGGCGCCACGGCCCCGCGGGGAGCCGCCCGGGGACGGCTACCGCTGCGGGCGGCCAGGAGACCCCGCGGCGCAGCCTCCAGGAGGCGGCGAGAGCCAGGGGCCTGAGGCCTTCGCCTGGGCTCAGGGCAGCGCAGGAGGAAATGTCCTGGGTGGCCACGACGCCGTAGATGGCGAGGTAATCACTTCCATTGGGAAAGCCAGCGAGGCTTTTCCGGAACGCGGGTGTGGAGCCGTCATGGCGCTGGCATGGATCTCCTTCCCGTCAGGACGTATAGACACATGGGGCTGCTGCACCTGCCGCAGCCCATGCAGAGTGGTAAGTGGGAGCATGCACCCAGCTCCTGCCCCCAGACATCTCTCTGCCCCCAGGGAGGTGACAAGGCTGGCCACTGGCTGCAGCTGCCATCTAGCACTGGCAAGTGGCATCCAGTGGATGGTCTGGGGATGTGCCTTGCTTGGCGTAGGGGTGCCACCTCATCTTTCAGATAGTGAACTATCTACAAAGGAAGGAAGAACCTCGGGGACACACTGCAGCCTGCTGGCAGGCCCTGCTGAGTCTGCAAATCCTCACCAACAGTATGGGAGCATGGACAAGGCAGAAACCTCTTTGATGAGACACCACATACGCTTGGGGCCAGCAAGGTGCACAAGGCAAAGGGTTGGCAGTGGCAGACCTGTTCTCACAGCGAGCAGTCTTGTGAGCTGTGCCACCAACATCCCTTGCCACGCGGAGGCCTTTGCGGTCACCTGTGCACATGGCATCTCTTATTTCTGCCCCTCACCTCCTTCCAACCAACAGCCCTTTGGCTCTTGAAGTAGAGGCGCTTGCAACATCATTACTTACTAAACCCAGCAGATACATGCCGTGTACAAACACGTGCATGGGAGAAATTTTAAACATATTTGGCAGCTTCCACACATCACCGTGTCTACCTTCAAGCATCACCCACAAGGACACGCATTCCAAAAGACTGTATCAACACCTGTGTCAATGCACTCAACTGTATCTGGCCGATAATGGCATTATTACTTTGGTGCTTGAGATATCTTAAAACATGTAACCTGATAGCTCCCTCCCTAGATAGTAACAAAGATCATATTCTGCCATATTCTTATTTAATGTAGATTCACTAATACCTGCGTGTGGCAAAATACTGTGGTGCCTTAAATACGTGTCAGCCATCCCGCTGTAGCTGTGCATTGTATGGTGACACTAATGCTGGTGCTTTCTTGGAGTTCTATGTCTAAACTGCATGTCTTACACTCCTCTGGTCTGAAAATTGGGTGAACTAAGAAACAGGCCCTTTCATGTAGTCTTCTGGGATTTCTATAGATTATGAACTGGTTTGGGTCATAAATAGCGCTATTTTTTCTACAGTTTCTGAAGAAAAAAGCAAATTCACTACTCTAGCTCAAGTTTTCTAAACTTGTAGACACTTCTTACGTTAATCCAGTTAACCTGACTCACATGGCTAACAGGTTTTCACACATACTTATTTCTAGGGAATCTAATGTTTCATAATCATGACTTTCAGTAATATTTCGTTGCTGAAATGACATGAGTTTTCTTTGGGAGATTAATTTATGCAGCTATATTAATAGTTTACTGCCCTCACCAGCCATTCTGGGGAAATGCTGAATCACGTGTATAGCGCAGCAGGTGGGATCCATCCAGTCCTATCTAGACCTCTGTCATGTAGAAGTCTACATCTAATACAGGCTCCCTTCATACACGAGAAAGAATCAAGCATCTTTAGAGCATGAGTCATGTCATCCTAAAGTAGACACCTAGAATAGGTCATGATTTGTGCCCTAAAATTGCTCCTATTTCTCTGCATCAAAGAACAAGTAGCTTAGATCTTGATGTCTCCATTGTAGCAGCCTCATGTGAGGTGAGATGCATTAATACCCTTATCATATCCAGATGTATGTCATGCTTCAATGTACCCTAAATTTTTTTAATTTGTAAAGAAAACTGAAAATAGCATTACTTTATTATATTTATAAAATAGCATCTTTTAAAGTTTGCTGACTCGAGACATGGAGCCAATGGGAAATGTCGTGTGTTTCAGGGGAAAGTCACAGCACCTCTCTTTTTAATAACACGTATTCACTTCTCCATCTGCAAGGTTGAGAAATAAATGACTTGGATATATTGTAGTTCCAGAATAGGATTCTGTACTTTTGGTGAAATTATGCAATCTGGGGGAATAAAAACCCCCAACCTCAAACAAAAAATTCAACCCCCCCCCCAAATATTTTCTTGTGGCAAGATGATTGTGTTTTGGGTTTTTTTAAATGATACTCAAAACCTGATATTTGACAAGTCCGTGTAAAGCTGAACTGGTTGGCAGAGTACAGGTGAAAAAGTTTAAAAAAAAATAAGTCAGCATACCAAAAGCTTGCCAGAGTTGTCATATCAGTGTGGTACGTGTGAGGAGAATGTGTGCCAGGAACTCTTCAAGAAATGCAGGATCTTTCTGACCAGCTCTGCTCGCAGGAGTTAAAATCCCGCATGAAGCTGATGAGTAAGCTCTTGATGACTCACTGTGGCAGATGCAGTCTTTAATTCCAGGAGGGTATAAGGGAAGTGGGTGTGACTCTCGAGTAGAGGGGAGCTAGGGATGTTCCTGCCTCAGTGTCTTGGGGATAGGAGTGTAGAATTTTAATACAGCCCCAGCTATCAGTAAAGCCAAACTTCTGTAAGGGGTTTGACATTACACATCACAGATAGATTTTATGTGAAACAGGGTTGGAACACCACCTACTCACAGATGGGTATAATTTTGGGGATGTCCTGCATAATTCATGTGTGGCTTTGATACTTATGAGTAATTCAGACATCAAAGCCTCAACTTAGATAACACTTTTATAACACTAAACTTCCTATAGCAAATAATCTGTGGGCCTTCATTTAAATTCCTTTAAAAAATAATGATACTGATCCTTTCGTCTTTAACTTCAGATATTTTTCATAAGCTATGCTGGTGTGAAGTACAAGATAAAAAATACCGAAGCCTGGACTAGTGAAAAAATTAAAAGTCCATGTAATACTCTTCACTGGGACTAGAAATGTTAATTTTAAAGCTGGGAGCCTTTTCCCCAGTTGTTTCTTGACTGAGATCATACCAGCTACCAGGCCCTTCAGTCACATCACTCCGCAGTATTCCCTCTGCTTTGCCAGTAGCACAAACCTTCACTTTCCAGCAGTCCAATTTCCTAACAAGCAATTTTACGTTCTCTTCCAAGTTAGCCATTACACATGGAGAAACCTTCCCGTTAATAACCATAAAGCTCCTTTATTGTTCTCCTTCAAATCTCCTTAAAACTTCCTTCTGACACCAAACACTTGTCATTGGCCAGGCCTGTTGCTTTTTATTCTCGAGGCTGCCGTTCCCTTATCCTTCCCCCATGGGTCTGTAGTATACACCTGTTGTCTTTCATCATGGGTTAAGATCATAAGCTCTTTGGGCATAGACCATCTCTCTTATTACATGTGTATACAGTATCCGACACAATGGGACCGTGAGCCCTCAACGGGGCCTCTGGGTACTGCCATGATACAGTTGATAAAGAATAATGATTTTTGACATGGTGAGTTCCACAGTTTTTCCCAAGTCATTCTGCAGTTGCTCCCGCTGATAGAACCAGTGTGCATGTGAAAGCAGTGTCCTTAAACCCGATACACAGGATAAATGCTAAGGAACTACTTGCTGGAGAGTGCTGACTTTCCTGCTTTGGGGGGCGGCGGGGGGGGGGGCTCATCTGCTCTTGCACATTGAAATGAAGGGACTGATGTGCAGTGACTCTTCTTTCTGTGGGTTTGCATTGAACTAGAGCAATGGGACACAGATCTGAAGCTTCTGCATCCAGTCTTTCAAACAGCAATAAAGACTGATGGAGTCAAATGAAAGGGAGGTGGATAATGCACCACTGGCATGGAGTGTGTCAGTTCCCTAAGGGTCTGTGGGGATTCAGGACACAGCCTTTCCCTGCCGCAGTTTCCCCACTAGGCATGAAAACTAGAAGTCTCTTTCCCTCCTCTGAAGTCTTAAAGCCACATTAGCAAGTGGAGGGATGCAGCAAGGTTGCACCAGTCAGAACTGGGCTGCTGGCTTCTGTGGTGGGGAGGGGGCAAGGAGACCTGCCCCCTCTACAGCATGCCCACTGAGCAGGGGGATATACAGAGTGACAATTACTTTTAATTAACCCCTTTGCAAAATTCTCCTTCCACAGAGCTCTTTTTCCAGCCTCCACCAGTGACCTTCCAGGGCCCCGCCACCTCAGCGGTGCACATCATCATTCACACCATGCAATCTCTCCCCCAGCCCCCAAGATATTAAGTTTCTTCTTCTGTTCTCCATGCCTCACCCTCTCCTCACCGCCCCCAAAAGAGCCTGTCTTGTCTTCAGGTTTTGCATTTAACTCAAGGGGCTGCCGGAGCCGTCCTCTCCCTCATGTGAGCCTCTGCATTGTGCCTGGTCCTTGAGCTCTGCCCAGGCAATCCTTCTGCAAAGGCAGGAGACCTCTCTGTCCCTTTGCTAATTAATGCAGCTATATCTGAGCGCGGCAAAGCCACAGTAACATCAATCCTTGGCATCACTAGGAGAAACAGAAATGCTCTTCTCCCCCCCCCCCCCCCCCGCCTTTTGCCGTGTCTCTCCTGGCGGTTTTAAATAACTTTTTTTTTGGGGGGGGGGGGGATAGGGGGGAACACGTACCTAACATCAGCACCCCCGCCTACCCCCATGCCACCTCCTGCCCACCTCTCCCTTCTCTCCACGGCGCTCTTAAAAACTTGGGCCGAGCCCGGGCGCGGGGAGCCGCCGTTCGCCCCCGGAGCGCCCCGGGCGGCTGCGGAGGCGGCAGCGGAGCCCCGGCACTATCCGGTCCCGCGGCAGCATCCCCGAAACTGCCCCCCCTCCCCTTCTCCCCCCGACACCCAGCTGCGGTCCGGCCGCCAGCGGCAGCGCAGGGGCAGAGCGAGGAGTGCCGCGGCTGCCGGCCGGGGTGAAGAAGGGAAAAAAAATGCGGTGGGGGCGATAAGGAACACCCTCCCCACCCCGCCCCCCCCACCCCGGCTCCGAAACTTCCCGCGACCCTGCCGCTTTGCCTTCCGGAGCTGAGTTTCAACCCCGCTTGGGACATCGGCAGCCCGGTTACCTGAGGCGCGGACCGGCCGGCCGGCCGCGGGCTGGGGCTGGGGCAGGGACCGGGACCGGGGCCGGGCCTGCTGTGCGCTGCGCTGCGCTGCGGGGCGGCCGCGCCCCCGCCTCCCCTGCGGCGGGGCAGAGCGGCGGGGCCAGGGCTGGGCGACTCTGGGGGGGGGGCACTGCCCGCCCCGCTCCCCCCGCCAATGTCAAGGGGGACTCAGGCTATGCGGGCATCTCCCGAGGAGCCCGCTTCCCGCAGCGGGCGGGCTCGGTATATTTAGCATCGCGCCGCTTTTTTCCTCCCCCAAAGTTTCGCCCACTTATTTATTTATTTGCCTGCCTGCGCCGCGCTGCCGCAGAGCAGTAAGAGCCGCTCCACGCCGTGCCTAGCGCTGGAAGCGGTTCTGTATTGCAGCAGGTAGGGCTGAGCGCTAGGACCTCGGAGAATCCTTCCAGCAGCAATCAGGACTACCTTAAACCCAGCCCAATGCCTCTTCCTGCGCCACTCTGCGTGTTGGATGGAGATCCACAGTCAAGAGCTGCAGCTCAGTGCTGGAGTACAACATTTCACAGGGAGCCCTGCAGAAGCAACACCTGTTTCGAGCCAGCCAAGAAAGACACAAGCACTTGTATGTTGCTGCTTTGCTTGTGGATCGTCAAAAATCCTAAACCAGTGGACATCTGCTGAGCCTCCTGAGAATTCTGGATAATAGATTTGGACGTCAAAAGTTTTTTTTTTTTTCCTTTTTCTTTTTTCCTTTTTTTATCTTTTTTTTTTTTTTTGGATTTATCTCAGCCAACAACGTGAGATTTCCCCCCTCCCCCTTTGCAGGATTCATGCTGATGTATGCAGTCTGTTATAGAGTAAAAACAGCGCATGCCTTTCTGGAGTCAGAATCCATAAATCCTGACGTAGCCTGTGCATCTTAAAAAAAAAAAATCCCTATAACGCCTAGGTATTTAAGTTGCTATGGTCATTCTTATCTTAAACCAAATGGAGAAACTACGGATTTTTTTCTTTATTACAGTTGGATGGGCTGAAGACCGTGTTGCTTGCTAAGAGCTGGGGATATATGCATTTATATAGATATACACATCTATATGTTTATAAATATGTCAGTGTGTGAGTATAAAGTGGTGGTTTCTTAGACTAACTGGTTTGACCTTGAACCTGTACCAGTCAAAACAGAATATTACTTTTATTTATGCATTTAATGGATTGAAGAAAGAACATTTTCTCTGTAACTGCGCTAGGGAGGGGAGAGGAGTGGAATATACCTAATCTTATATCTCCTGGGTTTGGCACCATCATTATTGTTTATTCTTATTCTCTAAAAGCAGAATCTTCTGATGGCTCCCTTAGGTGAAGTTGGGAACTATTTCGGTGTGCAGGATGCAGTACCCTTTGGGAATGTGCCCGTTTTGCCGGTGGATAGTCCGGTTTTGTTAAGTGACCACCTGGGTCAGTCTGAGGCAGGTGGGCTACCCAGGGGGCCTGCGGTCACGGACTTGGACCATTTAAAGGGGATCCTCAGGCGGAGGCAGCTATACTGCAGGACTGGATTTCATTTAGAAATCTTCCCCAATGGTACTATCCAGGGAACCAGGCAAGACCACAGCAGATTTGGTAGGTATTATCGTTAACCCTTTAGTGGTCATGTGATGAAATAATGGGGCAGAACTGCGGGCGGGGGGACGGCGGGGGGTGCGAGGCGGGCGGGGAGGGGGGGTTCGTGCTGATGGCTGATCCGCCGAGGGGAGGAAAAAAAAAAATAAATAAATGGATGTGTCCGGGATTGCAGATGTACACAAGCGGCACCACCGCAGCGGAGCAGGAGCCCTCGCCGAAGTCGCCGGGTGTTTGGTAGCGATGTTTGTGTAGCCCCAAGTTCCGCTTCAGAGCGGACCCGTACTGGGAGGTGGTGGTGGCGGTGGTGGAATTTTTGCTCGGGACGTTTCTGCTGAATGATTTGATTTCGCGAGTTTAAAGGGTTTTTAATCATTAACCACTACAATTTAAAATTCGCCGAGTTTCCTGAAGGGAGTGGCTGTCGCCCTGTACGTAAATCAGCGAGGGCTTTTCTTTCGTTTTCTCTGCCGATTACCTGCCCTAGTAACTGCCTGAATTCCAAACCCAGCCTAGTTCGCTTCTCGGCGAGGATTCACCGGCAGCGCCCGCCGATCCGCACCGGGGCTCGCCGCACGCCCGAGCCCGGCCCCGCACCCCGCAGCCGGGGCGCGCTGCCCGGTGCCCGGCGCCCCGAGAAGGAGGGAGCGCAGGTGGGGTCCGTGCTCACCCGTAACCCGCCGGGAAGCCCGCACGCCAAACCCTGCCTTTTCTTTTTTTTTCCCGAGCTATGTGGCGTGTCAAGCTGGCAGCGAATTTGAAAGAGCATTCCCTGGATTTCATTTCCAGGGGACGCTATTTGTGACTCAGCAGCGAGGGCTCTGGAGGGCTCATGGCTTCGGCCGCTCTTCAGAGCCTCTGCACGCACACGCGAGTCGAGTGGGCCTGGGACTTCTTTGCTGCCAGGGAGACTGTTAAGGGCCCGGCTGATTCAATGTACCAAAGTAGCTAAAGCAGCCTGGATGGGCTGATTCTTCGGTTTGGTGGTTAGTTGGTTTTTTTTAAGGAGGGTGAGGAAAATATGCCAGGTTAGCTCGCCACGCTCCCAGCTGTTGGAAGGAGTTAACTTGTGAGTGAGCCAACCTGACAGCACTTAAATTCGGTCGTAAAAACAAAGTCCTGTGGTGATTTTTTTTTTTCTCCGTATTTTAATGCCAGATGTTGAACGATATCTAAACTGTATTTTATTGCTTTGTGAAGCTGTTTAGATAATGCCGGTGTTGTAGGAGATGATCTCCAAAGGGCGCAGAAGGGAAGGGGAGGGGGGGGAAGGGAGAGGGCTCATACTCGCATGGGCGCAGGTTTATCTTCCATCCCCCGCCAGCCGCTGCTCCCTGACACTCTCACGCTGCTTCCAGGCTCTGCCTCCCTCCCACGCCGCCCGCCCGGGTTCCCCGAGGCGGGGGGGCAGAGGGAGGGGGAAGGAGGAGGAGGAAGAGGGGAAGCGGCGCGGCCCTCCCGGGGTCGCAACATCCACGCTTGCTGGCGAAAAAAAAGTGCGGGAAGTGTTTTAGGCAGCCGCGCAGCGCGGGGAGTGTGTGTGTGGGGGGAACGGTGCATCCAGGCATTTTCCTTGTCACAGCCAGGCGCCGGGCGTAGCTGCTGAACTGCAGCCGCGGGTTTCCCCCTGCCCGCCGCGGGCACACGGAGGCGGGCGCGGTGCGGGGCCGGCGGGGGAGGCGCGGAGCGGGCCGCCAGCAGGTGTAGGGCGGCCGCGCCGCTGCGCGCACCGGCAGCCGGGGCTGCGGGGGGCCGGCACCCCGCGGGGCCCCGCCGCCGCCGCCCCCGGTGAAGGGCCGCCAGCTGTTCCCTTCGCAAGGCGGCCGTCACCACATTATTCGCGGCGTCTATTTTTAAAAATGGCTTTCCAGCCGCAGTTGTAGGAAGCTGACAATTCCGAGGGGCAGCTCTTCCAGCCCTTGCGGAGCTTTGGCTTTAAATAGATAGATTTTTTTTTTTTCCTTCTCGGTTTGATCGCCCTCTCCTCCCCGGGATGGATGTTTGCGATAACTCTTCTCCCATGGAGTACGCCGGTGATGCCCCCTGGCTCGATCTGGGGGTCGGCCAGACCGGGCACGGCAAAGCCACGGGATGCGTCGGGGCTCCCGGCTTGTCTGGGGGCGCAGAGGGGATCTTGTTGTTTTTGTATCGGTGCTGTGACATTGCTGCTGTGTTTGCCGGGAGGTCACCGAATAGCAGATGCTATTTGGCTTTTGGTAATGGTAATGTCTTGTGATGATCCTGGGAAGGTCTGCATCCCAACTCGGGAGCTGCCTGGGGGAGAACGGGCTAACTTGGTTTCCTCTGAGCGTGTGCGGGAAACCTCGCCGTGTGTGTATGTGGGGGGACGAGTCAGAAGGAAGTTTTCCTACAGGAATAAGGAGGACAAAGAGAAAACCCCGGGGGCTGCGCGTAAACTCCTCTCTGGGCTCTGCCCTGTGGGAATCCCCCTCCGCGCACAGACACACACACTCGCACACACACCTCTGGAGAGACATCAGATAAGAGTAATTCTTTTGTGATGCTATGTTGGATATGTGCCTATTGCATACAATAAACCGAGCCATATTGTGTGTCTATACTCGCCCGGTTCTGGGAGCCCTGGCATTTCGCAATTCCTGCAGCAAGATGTCCATCTCGGAGAGAAAAGCTCCCCGGGAGAGCCTCGCTCGATCCTCCCCCCCCCGTAATGCGATCTCAGGTGATCAAAGCCTTATCTCTCCTGGGTGACAAAAGAATTTTTTTTTTTTTTTTGATGCAGTCTCCTTTAGTCTAGGGCATTTGCTAGACAGTGGAGTCATTGTAAATTCAGGAACTCTGTAACAGCGGAGAGGCGTGCCCCTGTGCGTCAGCACAAGTACTGCATGCACAGCATTAAAAAAATAGGAGCATGCAGGAAAAGGAAAAAAAAAAAAGCTTGTCAGCAGGTGACCTCCGCTCCCCGGGACCTGCTGCTACAAGGAACCGCTGCGTTCATCATCTGCGGGAGCCGCGCAGCAGCCCGCCCTCCCGCCTCTCCACCTCGCCCTGCCTGCTCCGGCTCCTGGGCTGGCGAGGCGGGTTCAGCGCCGGGGAGGGCGCGGGGGGTGGCTCCAGGCGGGGGATGTCGGGGGTGGCGGTGGTGGTGGTGGATGGGGGGTTGTGATGAGCCGTTCCTTCTGCTGCCGGGCGTGAGGGGCTGAGGCCGCCCCCCGCCCCGTGCTGTCTCCGGGGAGAGCCGGCAGACCGGGGCAGGGGGCGGGGTATGATGCATGCGGAGGGCTCTGGCCCCCGGGAGTAGAAATTGAGGACCGGGTTTGAGGGGGGAGGGATGGGCCCTGCGCAGCCCCCGCAGTCTTCCCCGCTATTGAGCGTCGCAGAGGGGAGGGGACGCGGGGGGGCGGCGGAGGGGGCGGCACACTGGCCTGTAAAAGCCTAAAACTGAAGCAAGGCCCTGCTGCCTCCTGGGGGGCCGTGGCTGTCTGCGCTCCAGTCTCTTAATTGGCATCATGTGGGGGAGCGGGCGGAGCGGTGACAGCTGCGACAGGCGGGACGCATCCCGGCGGAGCGCTCTGCTCAGCCGAGCGCCGCAGCCCCGGCCGGCGGGCGGGAGGCGTCGGGGACGGGGGGACGCCGGGGAAGCCCCTGCCCTCGCCCCCATCACCGGGCTGGCCTCCCGGCAGCTTCTTAGCCCTTAGGGGAAGGGCTCTGCTTTCCTCTTCCCCTCTGCTCCTCCCGGGTGAATGGCTGCTCGCTAAATACACGGCAGCAGGGCTCCGGTGTCTGCGCTCTGCCTGCGCGTCCTCGGCCGCTTCCCTTCCCTCTGCTTCCCCTGGAAGTCGCACAAAGAAGTGGCTGGCAGAGATGCTTGTTTGTCGTACTCGTTGTCGTCGATGGCACGTTAGGGTGCTAAGTGGAAGTTAAACTGCTTCAACCCAGGAGTACAAAGAGAGCCTATATATAGCCAAAGACAAAAATGTGCACAGGGCGGAACAGGAACGACAAAAAGATCTGTAGTTGCAGAGATGCTCATTGCTTCCAGCCAAGGCAAACGCTTCTGAAGGTCTGACAGCTAAGCTAGATGAAAGTTAAAATTTCACCCTGCGTGAACGACCCACCTCCCCTCTCCTGTGAGCCTGGCAGGAGAGCAGGGCTGGCCTTCACAGTCAGGCTGGTGTCCTGCTGCCATTCAGCTCGGTCAAAATGAGATCACATGGAAGAAGGGCTGATGAGGGCATGTAAAGGAATAACTTTCCCCAAAACTTTCTTCCTAACCTCTTTGTGGATGAGTCGGTCTTTGCCTTGAAGTGCTTTCACTAAAGAAAATGTTCAGTATCTGAAAGGAAGATATTCAGCATCCCATGTGCTGAGGCAGTTTTCTCCTCTCTCCTTTTTTCCCCTTCCCCATTTTTAGCTATAAAGAGGGCTCTAGCTTTTAAATGCTGTAGCTGTCCCGATTTTGGTTTGGTCCAGCCTCACTCTGAAGAATAACATATATTTTAATATCTGGTTCAGATCCTAAGCACTATCTGTATATTATAAAATTTATACAGCGAAAATACTCACAGGAGTGTTGGGCCAAATCATGCAACCCTTAAACTGGCAAGACTTGCGTAAGACTGCATACTTGGCCCCAGATAATCTTTTGAGGGACTTAACAGCATGGCACATAGAACTTGCTGTGAATAGGCTTTTGAATATTTCAAATGATCAAGTCTCTATTCTGATCTCAAATATGTGGATGCACTTTGCCAAGTACCTTAAATTCATCTTCTGCCCTTACAATAGGATGTGACAGTGCTTTTTTGTTCTTTTGATACACTAAGCAGTATGCACCCAAATATTTGAAATGAGGACAGCAATTAAAGTCTACATTTATACCTATGAGAGAGATGCCAGACCAACTAACCTAGCTGTAGTACAGTATATTACAGACTAAGCATAAGATTGCTTGGTATTTTTAATGTATCATGTAATGTGATAGTTTGGTAAAAGCTTTACAGAAGAAGCCTTAGTAAGAAATCTGAAAGTATTTCATGCCCAGATATAATGGGAACGTTTAAATTGTTTCAATGGGTCGATTGTGTCTGAGATACCACCTATACCAGATAAACAGCTTGCTACCACTTTTTATTACTTAAAAAAAAAGTATCCATAATCACAAAATATTTCCTCCCAGTGTTTTCGATTTGTGCTTATGTAGAGAATAATTTAAGATACCCAGGCCTTAAAACAGGGTTATCAAAACAATAAGACTATGGTGTTTGTAGTACTGAATAATATATAAGGTAATGATCAATAATCCCTTACAGGGAATACATTTCATCTTTACATTAGCTAGGCTATAAATTTTCCCTATTGGCTTCAACTTATGCTGTGTTAGATTTATGTGATTCATGCCTGTTATTGATTAGTGCTGAACTATTTTGTGGGAGATGCCAAATTAATTGTTGAAAAAATCCATGGAAGTGCTTTTTTATTGGCCACGTGAGGCACCACACATACTATGCTGTTGTTTTATTATTCCATGTAAATATAGTTTCCAATAAGCTTTAAAAATACTTACGTAGTGCTCTTTAGACACGAAAATTCACAAAATATATTGAAAATCCTACTCTGTGCTTCATTCTGTGGCTCAGAGAGCAGCATAACACAGCAGTGTGCTTCTGAGCGTTGCTGGGTGACTCCTGTGAGTTCATTACCGTCTTACACAAACGCTCCCAAATAGGCAGCAATTTCCATTTGTTTCCACAAGACTTCTTTCTAGGTTTATGCAAGGGTTGGCCGGTAGCATCCTCCTCACTGAAGGAGGTAAGCAATTTGCAGGGAAGGCTGCCAAACAAAACCAACCAACCCCAAACCCTCAGAACCAGATGAGCTGATAGTTGATGCAGGCACTCGCTGTACCATGCACGCTGATGCTGAACTTGGGAGGGTTGCAAGAAGCAGTGCTGCTCTGCAAAATGGTCTTACCTCCAGTGCTCAAATGCCTGTGTGAGCTTGCTGTGAGTGCACAGGAAGACTTAATCATTTATACACTACTACTTAGTTTTAGAGTGCTTTTAATTTTCAAATTTGAGGTGAGTGAAAACCAACACGCCAGAAAGATGGTTAATACGTAGACAGAAATGTGTGAGACTCTGGACTATAGTAAAGATTTTAATTTCTCAAGCTCCTGGAAGATCATAGTGTGAATAAATCTTTCCGCATATTCCTGATTCATTGATGCCTGGAAGTAGATCTTTTGGTTCCATGTATAACATTGTTTTCATCTTACAATCCTGATTCTAATGTATTTTTTTTTTCCAGAATTTATTTTGCAAGACCAATTTCATAGGTTCTTTAGTACTGCTAACTTTGGCAATCTAAAAAATCGGGGGTGTTAATATTTGTTAATGTTTTTGTGCAAAACAGGATATGGCTGAGCTTTAGATTTGTGTTTAGAAACTACAAGAAAGGTCAAGAATAATCTTTTAATTTGCTATGTTAATGCTGTCTGCAATGCATAATTCTAGCAGAGACTCAAAGGACTTCCCTGTCCATGTATTGTACTCTAAGATATACCCATTTGTTCCTCATCTTCCTCCAAACAACTCTGAAAATGGGAAAACGCCCTTGAAAATAACTGCTTGTTGCTCAGGGATCAGTCACATCTAAAGAAAAATATAATCTTCCAATGGAAACAACATGTACATTGTTTTTTCCTGCTTTTTATAGGTATACTGGAATTTATCAGTATAGCAGTGGGCTTGGTCAGCATCCGAGGAGTCGACAGTGGACTCTACCTTGGAATGAATGAGAAAGGGGAACTGTACGGCTCGGTAAGTTCCCGCTGGCCTTGGGCAGTCGCGGTCCTTACGTCTTGTGGGAAAAATACTTGCTAGCTCCTACAAGCCCCTTTTGCACCAGGTGCTGTACAAGCACTGGTTTTGCCCTAAAAGTCTAATTTGAAACAAGACCATGTGGGTGGTATAAAAAAAATACGGTAGAGGGAAAAGGTGACATAATCAGGAATAATGTGGATGGACAATGATTTAGATACAAGCAATGGAGACTGATGGCCAGAGCTGGTCACAGAAGGCTGAAGGATGTGCTGTAAGATTTATATATGTGTCTTTTCAGTAGAGACCTAAACTGAGATGAAGTCGCTGCTTTCCGTGCGTAGGCAGAGAGCTTTCTAGGAATTGATAAAAGAAAGTAGAGGGGGAGGTAAAGGGTGGTAGTACGTGCATGAGAAGATGAGAAATAGTATCAGAATGGAAAGCAGGGGGCTTGGTGGTCTTGTCCTGAAAGTTCAGTTGATGCTCCTTGAGCGATGGCAGCAGGAGTGAGTAACAGGTGTGAGGGAGGAGTACAATTTGGTATTTCAGATGTGGGAGCTAATGGGTGACTATTCTTGGCAACATGGGCTGCTTTGCAGCAGATAAGTGTGTGTGTGTGTGTGTGTGTGTGCGCGCGCTTGTGACCTGAGTCGTACCTGGGAGTATTTGAGATATCCAACGTACACAGGGGTTCACACTCTGGGTAGACCGTGGACAAGGGGAATCTGAAATTGAGCAGGTAGCTTCCCAAATAGTAGAATTAAAACTCTTCTAGCAGTGAAATGTCCACCTCCAAAGTTGACAAAGACTAGAAAAGCAGTTGTGTTTGAGGAAGAGGGTGACAGGAAGGGTAAGCAAATGTCTTAAGTGAGGGGAAGCTGTGTATTCGCTGGCCTTCATTAGAGGCATGAAGTGCAGTGGTTGACCGATGGTGTAAATGTTGCAAAGAGAGATGCTCCAAAGAGTTGCAGTGATAGAATGTGGCTTTGGGTGTATCTGAAGATACCTGTGTCAATGGAAGTAACTGTAACTGGGAAAAGGGTGGGGAGGAGCTCAGAGGGACAGCAGTGAAAGCGGGAGGAAACATAAGATGGTGATGAATAGACATGTGAAAACAGGAGTAAGCAGGAAGTCCAGCTTCCCTATAAATGATTCATGGAGTGTGAGGAAGTAAGACCAGGAAGGTCTAGCAGAAATGGTTTTATGGAGGTGTCCATATTTACTGATCCCTTCCTAGTAATGTTTTGTGAGAGAGAGTGAATGTAGAGAGGGGAAGGGGACTGTCTTCTGAGCAAAGAGGAGGAAGCTAGAAGGTACAGATCATGTGTATGTGGAAGGCAGAAAAAGAGGTGGTAGAGTGAGGGATAAGGCTGGGATGGAGAATGTGTGGGCATGGGAGAAGGGCAGATGAAGAAATGGTGAGAACCAATGTGTGAGAAAGGCCAAAGGAAAGGGATTTGTCATAAATGGCAATGTGGAAGACAAAGAGGTTGGAAGGATGGAGAGGAAGACAGGAAGGGAATGGATGCAATGACAAATGTAAACAAGTTGCCTGTGATGAGTAAGTTGTCATAAGTCACAATCCTTGTGCAGCTGATGGATAGGATAAAGAACTGGGAAGTCATGAGTACCTTTATGGTTCAGTTAGGCAGCAAAAAGGCAGAACAACAACTGTAATATGAATCAATAATGTTGATAACCATCAGTAAGAGCAATCGTTTAAACAGGTAAACATAGTGAATCAGCTACCCCATGCTTCAGATACTCAGAAAATGTGGTCATTAATAGAGCTTAAATACATAGACTTTGGGAAGAAAATGTTACCTTGCTTTTCTGTGCATTTGCTACGTGTTTGACTGTCAGTGAATTACTCAAAACATTCTTGGCTGGAGAAATATGCACGAGAAATTCTTTGTAAATTACTAAGCTCACTGCGTTAATGAAATAGTTGTTCCATGAACAGCAGTTCTATAAGAGGCTGCTTTCCTCAGGGCTTGTGTCTCACAGTCTAAGACATGGGTCTCCCTGACCTTCTGTTCCTGCAGTAACACAAATTCACCAGCCTTTTGAGCTTCTTGCATGGTAAAAGAGATGGTTTTAGCTGGCGAGGCTCACTGGATTGTCAGTTTGCAGGATTACATAGCTCACCACTCCCAAGTGGGAAGTGCAGATGATTTCTCTTCTTTACCCTGCCTCTGATTAGTCGCAAAACTGATAGGAACTTAATTTTCTCAAAGACCTTTGCCTCCTGATTGAAACTAGTTGAAAAGCTAAGGAAGGACAGATGGATGTACAATATAATTGGATAACCTCTTTTCCCTAAGAAATGACGCTAAAAATCTGAAGCCATTCATAATGGAGAACTGGCAATCTGTAGGGCCAGAATGCAAAGTTCAGGTTAAAATCTGATGGATGATATGGCTTATTATCAGCCTCCAGAGATGGGACATACTAAAGAGTGATGGTAATTGAATTACATCGCTTCCAATGAAATATAACCTCTAATGGCTACTCAGTGTGATGATGCTTTAAAGCCTTGTCAACACTAGCAATCCTAGTGCCTATATTTCAGCAACTGTCAGCTCTCATAGAAACACTGAGATAAGCAGGTCTCAGAACAGATTTTTGTGTGGAATTGGCTGGACATTTTTAAGTGACAGTGTTTGGCTTTTGGTTTTGGTGCAGAGAAAAAAAAAAGCAATTAACTGAAAATGAAGTTCTCTGATGGGAATAAATGTTGCAGTTTGAACCAGAAGCAAGGCATGATCCAGCACAGAATTATCTTTCTGGTGGGAGAGATCAGTTTAAATGGAATTAATTTTGAGACTGATACGTAATAGGCTGAAGTTCAGGATTTTCACCAGACTCAAGCTGAGTGGTCGCTTGAGTTGAACCGTTCTGTAGCACCAGCAAGTTGTCCTTGTGCTGCCTGTGCTGGGAAGTGGGTCCCTCTGTCTTGGTTTCTTCACTGAGGGCCACAAATAACACCAGCTTTGCTGTGGAGCTGGTATGCTTGTGAGGCTGTGAACATGTTTTCTGGGGCAGGAAAACTGTTTCCTATGCACAACAGAATAGCAACCTAAGAAATAACAGTATTGTAATAGCAACCTAAGAAATGTGTCTAGGTTTGGAACCCTCAACACAAGAAGGACATGGACCTGTTGGAGTGTGTCTAGAGGAGAACCACAAAAATGATCAAAGGGCTGGAACACCTCCCCTACAAAGACAGGCTGAGAGAGTCGAGTTTGTTCAGCCTGGAGAAGAGAAGACTCCAGGGAGACCTTTTAGTGGCCTTCCAGTACCTGAAAGGTACCTGTAAGAAAGCTGGGGAAGAACTGTTCACGAGGGCATGTAGCAGTAGGATGAGGGTTCATGGTTTTAAACTCAGAAAGGAGAGATTTAAACTGAATATCAGTGAAAGAGTTCTTCAGTATGAGGGTGGTAGATCACAGAATCACAGAATTCATTGGAACAGTTTTCCCAGGGAGCTAGTGGAGGCCCCATCCCTGGAGATACTCAAGGTCAGGCTTGATGGGGCTCTCAGCAACCTGATCTGATGAAGATGTCCCTGCTTACTGCATGGGGGTTGGACTAGATGACCTTTAAAGGTCCCTTCCAACCTTACACATTCTGTGATTCTGTGAAATACCTGGTCCTGCTCTGTATCTGCATTGTGGATCTAAACACTGTGTTTCTGCAAGCATTCAGTACTGCAGTACTTCACACTGTTGGAATAGATGCTCTGTGTCTGTGACACTATATTCAAATTATGGCATGAAAAATATATTAGGTGTGAATGAAATCAGTGACCTAAAAGACTTCTACCCTTCTAGATTTGTGTTTGAAACATTTGGCACAGGAATACTTTTCCCAGCATATTTGTGGTGCCACTGGAGATGGGACATATGGTGAAGCAGAGCAGCCAGGATGGGTGATCGCTGCCAATTTGCATGAAAGGCAACAGCAAAGGCAGTTTCAGTGTATCTTGATCCAGACATGTTCCTCTTGGCCTTCTCAAAGTGCTGCTTTCCTCTTAGATGAGCTGCCTTACAAACTCTTCCCAACTTGCCACTGTTAGAGGGGGCAGTTCCTACTGCATCTTCTTGTTCATCTTCACTGTGACTCTCATGCTCTCAGGCAGCACTGTGTTACAGAGGCTGGCTGTTTTCAAGTTCCTCTTCACCCCATGGGTTTAGCCAGGGAAAGCTGAAGATATATGCTATGGGGTATTGCAGAGAAGCCAGCAGTAGCTATATAGTGATGACTTGGAGATTGGTTAGTGGCAGCAGCTTTCCCTCCCTCTGGACCTGTTCCTGCTCTCCCTTTACCTTGCCTTCCCCTTGCAGCCTGCAGCTATGACTCATCATGTTTCACAACAGCTACTGTGCTTGTCACTGGAGAGGAGGAAAAAACTACAGATAGGACCCAGTTGTTAAGACCAGACACAGAGACCTTTTTCCTTCCTGAGTGCCAGCTGGGTCTTGCCAACACCTCTGGTAAGATTGTTAGCAAATATCTTAGCTGTGCTCCTTGGTGTGGTGCCACAGAGCAAGGGAGGTCTTTCTGATCAATTCCACAACTTTCATGGGCTGTGCCCACCCTGATGCTGCCTTTGCATCGTTGCCCTTGGGAATATAAACAGTTGGCACCCACATGGCAAGCAGTGATGAGCACCCACACCACAGAGGTACCATCGCTTGCACTGTAGGCTGTCCTCTGAGGCATTCCTGAGCTACCTGGAGCACAGCAGGATCACAGGACGCCCTTGCCTCTGCTGCCCTCCTGTCCTGGGCTCTCCTGCAGTAGAGAGCCATGGTACATCCCATTGCTGGCATGCCTGACACACTAGTCTCCCAGGGACATGGACCTGCCCTAGTCCTCAGACTAGATACATGGAAGAAATGTTTTATGATGAGGGTGGTGAAACACTGAACAGGTCACCTAGAGAGGTTGTAGGTGCCCCAACCCTGGAAATATTCAAGGTATGGTTGGACAGGGCCTTCAGCAACCTGATTTAGTTGAAGAAGTCCCTTCTCATTGCAGGGGGGTGGGACTAGATGACCTTTAAAGGGCTCTTCCAACACAGACTGTTCTAAGAGTGTATGAAATGCTCATGTCTCCATTGCTCCTTGTGTCGTTAGCAGGTGGCAAAAGGCAGGATGCTCAGGAGGAAAATTGGGAGTTGGAGGAGCTACAAGGAGAGCTGTGATGGGGGGAGAAGGAAGGTGGGAGAGGAGCTGGTGGAGTTGTTGAGGAAGAAGGAGAGCATAGGGAGAGAGAGAGAGGGAGAGGCTTTATGTGCCCACAGAGAAGCTGGGACAGAGATGAAGAATCCAGATCTGGAGCCAGGGAGGGAGGCTCCTCACCTCTGAGTTTTAGACTTACAGGGTGTGTGCAGCAAAGTGAGCTTTAGGATTGTTTGTAACAGGCTAATAAATGGCTGTCCTTCAGGAAAAAAAAAAACAAACCCTAAAAACTTGTTTCTCCCAATGTATTTAGGAGACTAAACCTGCCTTTTACTCCTAAAACTAGTGGGGAGAGGGTGCAGGAGGAGATAGGGAGTACTGTCCTTGAAGGAACATATTTTCCCAGTAAGTGTGCGGGGAGGTGACGATATGCCTCTTTATTGTCCCAGCAGGGCTGCACCTGCAGTGTTTTGTTTGGGTGCCCACAGTCCTGGAGGGACTATGCAGCTACAAAGACCGGTGAACAGAAGGGGTTTTTCTGACCAAAAAATGGGCAATTTTTCATATTTTACTGAAAATTGCTTGGTATAGGTAAGGATTTGTTTTGCTGCATTCTAAAAATACCTTTTATGTTGCCGTGCAAATAAGGGAAGGGAATTGTTCAGCCCTTCAAATGGTAGGTCAAGGTGCACGGAAACAACGTGAAGAAAAAAACAGGTTGAAGGTGCATGTTGGGAACAGCATTTGGGCCAAGTATATGGTCACTGCAGATATCTTAGAATAGGATAGGTAAATAATTTGCCCTGGGGTATCATTCATGCTTTCCTGTTGGTGTTAAACGCCTCCAATCTAAAGCCTTTCTGTATTCTTCAGGTTGAGGGTGGGGTTTTTTTTTCTTTTGTTTTAAAAATAATCTGGATTATGTGTCTATCAGTGTACACACAGGTGCCTGTGGCTGAGGTGAGCCTCAAAGCAGGACAGTTGCAGAGCACAACAACTTTTGGAGTGGGAATTAAATGCAGCTTCCCTGGGTGAAAGTGCAGACTTCTAGGCTGAAAGCAATCCAGTCCCAGGAAGGATAATGGCCACGGCAGCAGCAGGTTTAACACCCTTTTGCTTGTGTGTAAAATAATACAGGGCCTTTTGGTAAATGGTGCGAGTGGTGGGGAAGCAGAGGGCGGGTCCTGGGGCAGATGGGTTGCAAGGAGTGGTCAGGCTTTCCACAGGAGCAGCACTGCTCAGGAAAACTGGCCACTCCTGTGATGGAAAACCCAATGGTGGCTGTTAGCAGTAACAGCCACTCATGTCTTCCTGAGTTTATCCACTTTAAGCAGCACAGTGGTAAGAAGCGGGGCTGTAGCTAATTGGAAAGGGCAAACTTTGGGATCTGATGAAGACAAGTTCAAAAAGGTGCTCATGGCTCTGAATGTGAAGGAAACTCGAAATTCTGTCAGAGGAGCAGAAATCTTGTGGAAACAGTATCCCCGCAGGGGTGAAGCTGCTGGGAAGGATTTGGAGATGAACAGGTTGTGGGCGCTTGGCAGACGGTCTGTGAGGAATAGGAGAAAGGCAGGTTGCAGAAAAACACATGTTTTAGAGGTGTAGAAGCAAGGGGATAGAATGGAAATAGCTGCAATAAAGCTGGACTGGGGCCCTGAAGTGTATACTGAAATATGAGGCAAAAACTTTAAGCTTTATAAATGAGAAGGGAACAGGAGTCTCTACAAACACGGTTTATTCAGGTGGGAGTGTAAATGCAATGTAGTGTGAATGTGGCTGCTCACCGGGCCAGCCGGTATCTCTGGCAGACTCCTTGGGGTGGTAACAGGGGGCTGGGGGGTTCCCATGGTGTGATGAACAAAGGGAGCAGGGGCAGCTGACACCACTGTGACAAGAAGTGGTTATTTTCCCTCCATCCAACCATCCGTCCCCTCCCTTTTGCTGGCACAAGCGTTTCTGTTGCTGCCTGGTGAATTGAAGCGAGGAAGTGGAAAACAGTCTGGCCAAGCAGAAGGGCTGTGTTCAGCAGCAGTGGTCCCTTCCCAGGGTGATGCAAAGGTGGGAGCAAGCCCAGGTGAGGCAGGGTTTGGTTCTCTTTGAGGTAATGCAGCTCGACCATTTGTGGACCTCTGGCTTTTGTTTGGTGGGGGCAGGACCTCAGAAGCTGGAGGCTTTCAGTCTGACTCGGGTTGTGGGAACACGCCTTTAAATGAAGGAGTAGAGGAGAACCTGGAAGAACGTGCAGGATGAATTTACTGAAGCTGGATAAATAGTTTCAGGCAAGCCCAGTATTTTAGTTTTGGTTGGAATAGCTTTTTCTAGAAATGGGAAATACGGTTGTGCTAATCTGCAGGGCTGTGTCAGGTATGACCCATGGAAGAGAACATTTGCCACAGCGGGTATAAGGGGTGTAAGTAGGAGACCTGCATGATAGATGGTGAAAAAAACCTGAAGACAGCAATGGGGAGTGTTGAAAAGTACTAGACTGAAGTGAAGCTATTAGTGGAGTTTTTATGGTTTGGTTTTAGTCCCTTTTTTTTAAAAAAAAAATTATTAGGGACATTAAACATGTCATAAAAAAGCAGTTGTTTGTGTGCTGTTGGAATTGTTGCAAAGCTGGGAAGTATTTTCAGCACAGAAGGCAGCCTCACAGAATGAACTTGGTGACCTAAAGTGCCCAAAATGTTTACACATGGGGCTCAGGGAGAGCTCTGTCTATGCCACTGCGTGCAGCACTGGTAGGATTCAGTCCAAATGCAAAGTGCAGTTGGTCACTTGTGTTGAAGAAGATGAATTGAAAACAAAACAGGTGCAGAAAGGGCTTACTGAGATGATCAGAGGGATAAAAAGACTATCAAATGATAAAGTCTAAAGATCTTGGCTTATTTAGCCTGCAGAATGGAAACTGAGAGGGTCCTTGAAATAGAGGACGAGAATGAGTTGTTTTGAGTGGCTCACCAGAAAGCTTAGGCTGGATAAGAGGAAGTAAGATTTTGAGCTGGGCTCAGGAATTTTTGTATGGAGGTGGGAGATGAAGCACAAATGCTTCCTCTTGGTAGGAAACAGCTTTGTAATTGTGGACTTTTACTTGGTGGAAGGCATAGGCCTGAGAGAAGCCCTGAAACTTTAGTTACTTGCAGAGGTTTGTCTACAACCTCATCTACTTCACCTTTGCAGATAGCATCTCTCTGAATTGGGATGGACAGCCTCACTGAAAGCTGGGTGCTGCTAAATGGTGCTCCTCACAGGTACCACCGTTGGGGATGGGAGCAGAAACTGCAACCCACTCAGCAAGGTATGAAGGACTCTGTAGGGAAAAAAGGTCTTGTGAGATGTGGGTACTTGTGTAGGAAGAATTGATAGGTGATTCCATAGTCTTAACAGCGTTGATATGGGAGAAAGCTCTGCAAGAAACTGCAGCTTTTTTGGTTCTTAAGGCTTCAGTCTTTTTTTTAAAATCAGAATTTCACGGATTATAACACCTGTCACCAAAGGGGGAAGCCTGCTAATAGTGACCTGCAAGTCAGATACTACACTTTTCCTCAGGTCTTTGATTTTCCTCAGAGTTCTTCATGCTTGCTAGGTCTGAGGATAATTTTCTGTGAGAGAAAATCCTCAGTGATCTCCTCACCTTGGCCTGTGCTGAGCTCGGATTCTCACTGTGTGCCTGGGACTGGAAAGTATATTAGAGTATCTCCTGCATAAATCATATACAAGTGTGTAAATAACACTAAGCTTTGATAAAGCAAGATCCTACTCGAGCTTTAATTTAATGATTTCCTTTCCCTTAATGAGAGATGTCCAGAATTTTGTATTTGTACAAAACCAGGAGATTAGAGGTGCTGCTTGAGGAGGTGGCCAAGGTGATCTAGCACCTTGCAGAAAGGGCAGCACTGGTTGCCTGACTCTGCTGCGTGCTTCTGCTTTCTTCCTTGCTCCGGCACCAGCACTCACCTGACTTGTCAGAAGGCTAATTTGAACTGGCTCGTTGACTGTTTGGGCAAGCACTAGCACTCAGTGGGGGAATCAGATGCAGAGTGTGATGGGAGAGGAGTTGAGTGCTGTGCTGTCAACAGCAGGTAGTTGTTGAGGTGCCATAACTCCAGCACAAACTCTAATCCTGCCCAGCGAGCAAGTGTGGGGCATGTTCAGTTTGCCTGTCTTCAGATTCATTTCTTTGCAGTTGTGTAGCTCCTCAGCTGTTGCAGCCCTGAACATTTCTGGAGCTAGCCATGTTAGCAGTACAGAGGTGTGAAAAAGTTCATTGCCTTCAGTTGATGCGAGAATACTGTGTTGAAGTGACATGCTAAAAGAGCATCATCAGCAGTGACATACTGAGATATGCTTGGGGATTATTCGCTGCATCAGATAAAGATCTGATGTGCTCTGTTTCTGGCTCAGGAGCCAGTGGGATGTGAATGTGGCACTCTTTCACACTTTACCATTCATCATTTTCAAAGGCAGAGTAGGAAAAAGTCTGCCCTGTGGGGACTTCATTAGGGATTTTTGTCTAGGTTGATATTTGCTTTGCAGTTTGCATGTGCTCAGGCTGATTTGGTGGTGCGCAGCGATGCAGTTCAATTGTGTCACATTCAAAAAGCTTGTTACAGTGCAAACACCTCCCCCTCCCCTTTATAAAGCCCTTTGGTTTCTTTTTAATTCCTTTTATAAAGACAGACCTCTGCCGTTACTTTTGATTTGAAGATCAGGTTTTCTATTTGTGTCCCACGGCTGCTGCTGAGGAAAATCTTGGCTTCTGGTGCGGATGCCGCATGCTTTTGAGGTCTGTCCCAGGCTGTGAATCTTTAATCTGCTAAACTTTACTCTTCATATTTAACTCAATTATGGAAGCAACTGTGACTCAGGAGAAATTTTGACTTCATTCTATTAAGGCTGAAATGCCATTGACTTCAATGGATTCAGAGTTGGACCTGCTCCTGTAAAACCACCAATTAATTTTACGGTTGTGTCAGCAGACCCCAATCAAGATAAGAGCTCTACTGTATTCATCATTTTAAAAAGCTAAATCTAGACAGGGTTCCTGCCTGTGAGAGTCTGCAATCTCAAGTCTTTTAATGTGTAAGTGTTTATTGCTTTTCCATAGCAAGGGGAATTTTGGCCTGCTGATGCCTCTGTTAGGACAGTATCTCATGTATGATCTGGACTCAGAACAGGAAACTTACTGGGGAAGACATCAGGAAAGTCCTTTGAGTCATTTTAGAATATAATAATGTTATAATGTTTAAACAAAATCATGAATTTGATTTTTTTAAAAAAATTTATACTTTAACAACCTGAATTCTTTGGAAGGTCCATGTGCTGCTGCTGGTACGTGGTAGATCAACTGCCTGGTCTCTGAGCTCTTCAATCACCAGTTCTGTTGAAGTTGTTATTATATAGCTTTCTTTTTCTTTTTTCTTTTTCTTTTTTCCCCAGGCAGATTGACAACTTCTTTCATCAAAGCTGAAATTAACTGTGTGGCTAAAGTTTGACCCATTGAAAGACAGGTCCGCTGTTGTGTGCGTGTGTGTGAGGAGTAGGGGACTCACAGAGGAGCAGAGCTCCTCCTCCTTTGGGAAAGGCTGGATCAGCTTAGAACTTAAGTTAGGGCTTAGCAGCACTAAAGATGTATGAGAATTTTCTGAGAAATCTTAGGGAAATCTTTTTGTCCTGCTCAGAAAGTGAAATACTAAAATCTGAGTATGTAGATCCATGACTTTATGGTGGGATTGCCTCTGGGGAAAGGAATGGGGGAAGTGTCCAAAGAGGCATCTCTGGAGAGACCACTTAGGAGAAATGTTTGCTAATGGAGGAGCACTGCTGGCTAAAAGGGTAAATGTTACATCTTTTCTTCAGCAGCAGCTCTTTGAAATGCTGGCCTTCCTCTGTGGCCAAGAAAGGTGGGGAAGTCAAAGGCCTCACTTTTAAACAACTTAAGCTGAATATTTGATTGAGTCCTGCTGCATAAAGATCTTAGAGTACCAGCCCTGTGCCATACTGCCTACACTGTAGTTTTAAAATATCTCTGGCAAACTTATGTTTTCCAAGACTCCAGTAGATATTTGGCCTTTCACGGGGGAGGACTGAATCTTTCCAAAATGTGATGGCCTGTGATGCTTTCTTTGATGACCCCCATCCACAGAATGACAATGTGGTCAGTCATGTCCCTGTCCTCTGAGCTACCTAGTAGTTAGCTTTGCATGAAATCAATAACAAAATAGAGACAGGCTTTTCTTCATCAATCCTTGACCAAACCATCTTGCTGAACAAATAAGCCACGAAGTACATTTTTATCTCTATATAAGTATTATAATCCTCATAGCAAAGTATTTTATGAAGGGACCTCAGCGTTGTGCTTTTTTTGTGATGACACCTTGTAGCTGAGGGATAAGGTGCTTCCCTAAGGATGGATAAATCCAGTTTGGGGTACTTGCTGAGTGTAGAGACTGATGAAGAACAAGTACTTTTTATCACCCACTTCACAGTGCCTTTCAGCGTGTGAGTTTAGCTGTGTCTGCAAATGAGGGCTATCTGTCCTCCAACCCATCATTCTGTGCTCAGAGAACCACAAAACAAAGTCAAAGATACTGACAAAATACTCTGATGATATACTCCATCTTAGTTGTATGTAAGGAAAGTATGTTTTATTTAAAAATCTCTATTCAGCTAAAAGCCTAACAAGTATTTCAGGCTAAAGAGTGTGCGTAAAGCTGCAGGCTAACAGCCCTGGGTTGACATACACATTGCCTTTTGATAGAAGAGAATTTGTGGCGTGGGGAGCTGGAGTAGGTCAAGTTACAGCTTTCAGTAAATCTGAGCGTGCTTGAAATGGTTCTTTTAGTGTCTTAAAATATTTGTTGCCTTTTTATCATTGCAAGCCTGATCCAAGTTCCATTTAAGCTGATGGGAACTTTTCTCCTGTCTTCTTTAAAAATTGGCTCCGGCCCCTGTATCAGGTTGCATACCACCTTGCTTTCTGGTTCTTGGAAGGGTTCAGCCAAGCGTTAGGAATTAGATGCTTAGATAACATTGACTGCAGCTCTTGATTGTGCCAGGGAAATCAAAAATAAAATAGAGGTCAGAAGTGTGACTAGTAGATGGCACAGTGTGGGCCTGTTGGTGTGGAAGGGAGAGGAACATGCCTGGTTGGTTGGTTGTGTGTTTAAGAGTTGACTTAGTCCTGGTCCTGCTCCACTATAGCATGGAGAAGGAAGCACTTCAGCTTCCCAGAGAAATGGTGCTGTGACAGCTTATGTGGCCTGGGTCTGGTCCCTGGAGTTTGTCATCACTTCCAACAGCAGCATGAACAGACCCTGGGTGTTTAGGTGAAAATGAGTTTTCGTCTAATGCACTTGGCTGGGCAGATCTAAATCAAACCTTTATGGACATAAGCATGGCTGCTTGTAGGCAGCCTGTGCTGGCAGATGCGAACTCAGGCACAGTGGGGTTGCTCTTCATATAATGATTTCGTGTCCAGGGAGGGCATGCCTAAAGCTTGACAGATGCTGCAAACTTGAAATCTCAAATGAGTGGATATGAATAAACCCAAGAGCTGTGGATTTGGCAGTGGCAAAAATGGATGGAGGCCTAATTGGCACCTCATCCTCCTGCAGCTCATGTCAGGAGAGCTCAGTAAACAACCCTGAGATAGCGTAGTGCTGGATCCCGGTCTGGTCCCTCCAGAGGAGGTTCATGATGGTGTGGAGAGCAAGTGAGCAGGAAAAGAAGGGCAATGGGGCACAGGGAAGAAGCAATGAAATCCCTGCTGTACTGACAGTTGCTTAGGATTTTCTGGTTGGTGCTAGAAGCTCTGTCTTTTCACCCTCATTGGGATGTGGAAGCACTACAGTGTTTGTATCTGTGTACCCACTGTGGCTTTTGATGCTAACACACCCAAGGGGGACCAGGTTCTGCTGGGTCTTGGGTACTTTATTGTATTGTAAAGATATTAATCTTTAGGAACTGTCATAACAGCTCTGGGGCAGCAACACAGAACACTCACAGCACTTTTTTTTTCTAAGTGGGGATTTATGTGTAATAAAAACTTTATACAAATTTCCTAGAAGTTTAGGAAGAGAAGCTGACATGAACACTCCATCTCCATGAAAGTACAGGGTGACCCTCAGGGTAGGGGGAAAGCAGTTGCCTAATTATGGTTTTGCCAGGACATCTTTCCTAATTTGCCTAATCTTATAAGAAGGGCCATGGAATATGAAATGCATGTGAGTGGCAGCATGGGTGCCTGGCTATTTGCTTGTTCTCTCTTCTGGCCCTGCAGGGTTTCCTGCTGTCTTTCTGACGTGCTTGTGGAGAAATACTGACACTAGTCAGCTAGTCCTTTTGGCAGACTATTTTTTTTTCTCCTTCCTTTTTTTTTCTGTATTTTGTCAAATTATTAAACAAAGCATTCAGAAAAAAAACCCAAACCACCACTGCCTGAAAAAAGTGTTCAAAGAAAACCCTGTGACATGTGCCCAGTCAGGTCTCCATGTGCAGGGCACGGCTCACACTGCTGCCTGCCTCGGGAAGCGGTGTTGCTCTCACTCCAGTTCTTGGCTTCTCGTTGTGGCTGGAGGTTGTCTGCCCAGCCAGAGGCTAACAGGCTTAGCACGGAAGATCAGACAGCACCACAGCAAATGCTAAACTACACCTTTATTTATGACAACTCTGGATGAGTGTTAATTATTAGCTGAATGTCCTGTGTTCTAGAGGCTGTTTGCATTGCTGCATGGGAAGGGCTGGCTGCATGTAAGATGTGTGTGCTCGTAGGCTGAACAGCAGAGAAAAACACCTTGGAAGAGAATAGGAGGGGGGTTGTTTTGTTTTTCTTCACAACATACCCAGGTTTTATTAATGTCATACAGCCATAATAAGGGATTTGCATGAACTCATTTAGGAGACAGTATTTAAATATGACTTTATTAAGACGGGGTGGATTAACGTGGTGATAAGGTGCAGCAGGTATGTAGGAAATGCTGACTACATTAGGTGTACTTCTTGTGAATAGTTGTTTGGACTTCTGGATTAGGTGTTTTCTTGTGAAGTGTCTACTGAATGAGTGTGGCTATTTGCAAAAGGGAAAACTATTAATGTCACGGGACAGTTTGCTAGACGTGAAATGTGTTTGTTGTGGTTTAAAGAATGATGGCCTGGAGAGGTTGCCTTTTGCCAGGTTACAAAGTAAATTGGAGTTTTAGCTCTAAAGTTCCTGAAAGAAAAGTAATACTGAAAAGAGAAAAAAGAATATGGATGAATTTTATATGAAGCCCTGTATTGTGCTTTCAACTATTAAGCAGCATAACTGTCTAAGCATTCTTTAGAGTCTTGTAACCATTCTCTGGGCAGTGTATATGAGTTGTGTGTACTTCCACTTATTTCCAATTAGCTGCTTCCCAGGGATATCTAATTTTAAACAAGCTGGCAAATCTTTTATCCCGATGACTATAACTATCTGCTTTATTAATTTACAATTTCACTTTTAATCCATCCACCTGGAAACAGGATAATGTAATAATTTTTTTTCTACCTGTTTAGATGGTGGAGAATGTAGGAAGGGAAAGGGATTCTGGGCTCTCTAACAATGCTTGGGCATTAGCAGACTCGTGAATAAAATCTTACTCTGGTTTCCACCCTTGTGATATGTGCATCTTTGCACCGTTCAGTTATTTGAATGTTCCAAGTTAAATAAGAGGTTAAAAAACCCCAAGCAGGTAAAGCATGGAAATGTGGGAAAATGAGAATCAGTCGCTTTGTAGTGGAGTACTCTATGAACAGTCTTCATAGAAAACATGTGGTATGTGGTGCAACATCTGATTTATATAATTTTGAGGTCACCTCCTTATTTGGCCCCTGAATTAAATGATTTGATCAAGGCAAGCAGCCTCCCTCTTCACAGGAATGCAGGTTACTTTCCATACCTGTTCCAGCTGAGTATGTTTGGTAATTGTGTCAGCCTCCCACAAAGACGTCTCCTGATGTTCGGTGCAAAATGATAGAGAAGTCAGCTGCTAGAACAAAAGTATGCAAAAATTTCTTTATTCCAGGGCTAAGTCTTGCTTTTCAACTGTGCATGCAGGGACTTTCTAAAAGTCATAGCCAGAAGGGGAAATGCAAACCGCTTGCGATCAGGAAACACCATCTTCTTCCCATACTGGGAGTTGGCTTTCAGAAAGACTTTCCCATCCTAAGCTGGTGAGGTAAGAGGTGCTTGTTAGCAGGATGGACCAGCCTCACCCCTGTATTATGCTCATTTCTGGCTTGAATAAAGACATGTGCACTCAAAACATGAATGTAAGCCAGCGTGAAGCAGTGTTCTGGTAGTATGTGGTTTAGTGGTGGACTTGGCAGGGCTAGGTTAGAGGTTGGACTAGATGATCTTAAAGATCTTTCCCAACCTAAATGATTCTGTAAGTCTACACAAATGACTGTCCTCATGGATATTGGTTTCTGTCAGTCTTGATACTAGATGTTTCATTAACTTAAAGATCTCCCAGGGCATGGGAAGAAGAGTAAGCTGGGATTTTGGTTCCCACGTTATTTACAGGACCTGATCCAAAGTCACCGACACTGATTTTACTCCAGTCATCTCTGACTACAAACAGAATTTCTAGGTGTCCTAGAAGGAAACGGTTGGATGGATTTATAAAGAAATGACGTCACTTCTCTGACAGTGTGATTGTGGCTGTTCCTACGTATCTGAACCTGCATCCTGATTGCCCTGTCCCGTTCATGTTGAAGTATTTTGCCCACTGCCTATACAGGAATTCCTGAGAATTTTGATGAAGGACAAAAGAGATGTAGCTGTGTTTTAAGAAGGTGAAAAGTAAAAAGCAGGATAAGCTTGTGAAATAAAGATTGAATTTGTAGGCTTGAAATCCATTGAATTTATCTCAGGGCAACGCAAACCCCCTTATTCAAGGTCTGCTAGTTAAGTGTACCACAGCACTGTCATGATCCATCAAACCTGCCAGATAAAGAGAGGCTATTTTAAAATTTCTCCTTCAGGGCACGGGGAAGTACTGTTCTCACAAAGATAGAAATTTATGATGATGCTAAAAAAAAATGCAGATGAAGTGAATAATTAATAAATTCAAGACAGGACTGAAATATCTTCCTAAAATGCTGCTATTTTTAGCAGGGAGTGTTTCTGCAGTGCTTGTCATGTGATCCTATTGCCTTTGGAGAGCAGGGAAACAATTTGAATTAGTTTCTCTTTCCCCACGGACCTGCGGGCCCGGCATATAATACCCCTTAGCATCTGCTTCTGCCTTAAAGCAAATGAAATGATTTTAAACTCCCTGCTAAATAAAATGCTAACGAAAGCTGTACTTAAAGACAATCCTTATAGCAGCTAAATAGGTTTTTTAATAATATTTTGTACACTGAGGCTGTAGGAGGGGACTACAGCAGTGTGTGTAACTTGCTGCTGCAGTTTCTAGCTGTGGAAGGACAGAAGGAACGGTCAATGGGAGGCTGCAGGATCTGGTCTGTATATAAGGATTTAGCATAAACAGTGTTGTGCTGCTTTCATTTCCCTCTTTCCCCCATAGCCAGTGTGGAGTGTCACTGTGTTTGAGCTGCTTCACATGCTAAAAACGCTGTAGTTGGAAACGCCTCCAAAATAAATCGTTGCCTGCAGCTGGTCTGCACGTGTGCTCACGGTTCCACACATGCTGCTCACTGGGACCTGTGGGGAGGGAGGTGTCCTAGTCAAAGCACAGGAGAGGATGAGAGGGATGGGACTGACACCTTCTTCTCCTCCACAACAGGCTGCTCCTGTGACTGTGCAAACCACAGCGACTCAGGTCCACACAGGGACATGGCCACTGCTGTAGTGAATACTCAAGTGTTTAAAGTCCCACACCAGTCCTGTAGTGGATTTCTCCTTCCAGAGGGCTTAAGACAAGGACAAGGGGCAGTGAGTTTCAGGACAAGGGGTAATGGCTTCAAGTTGGAGCACAGGAAGTTCCGCACCAACATGCGGAAGAACTTTTTCACAGTGAGGGTGCCAGAGCCCTGGGACAGGCTGCTCAGGGAGGTGGTGGAGTCTCCCGCACTGGAGATATTCAAGACCCATCTGGACACCTACCTGTGTGATATGTCCTAGGGAGCTGCTTTGGCAGGGGGGGTTGGACTTGATGATCTCTCAAGGTCCCTTCCGACCCCTACAATTCTGTGAAGAGGTTCCCAGTGCCCATCAGAGGGAAAGTCAGAAACTGTTTGCTTGCCTTTTGGAATTGCCACAGGTCAAATGTAGAAGAAACCTCCAAATCCCCAATCTTCATGCACTGAGCAAAGTGTGTACTGTACAGCCCAGTACACACTTTGTAGTGGTGCCAGAGGGGTGCTACCTTGTTCTCCCCATGTGCGCAGGGGCTGCTGTCCCCACATGGGGTGGTTCCTGGATGAGTCCTGTAAGGTACATAGTGCTCCATGGACTTGACTGGGACCCTGGTCCTTAACTTAAGTGAGCTGCAGCGCTCTGCCCTGGGAGCAGTGTGCTTCCCATGCAAAGCAGCAACAGAATAGCTGTGCTGAAGCATGTTGCTTTGGGAAAGCTAAGTCCAGAGCAGAACAGGTGGCCTTAAAAGTGCTGTAGCCCTAGGACAAGGCACAAGCTTTGGTGATGATGGGTTTTGGATTAAGCCATGGATGGTAGTTTCTTGGGGAGCACTAGAACTTGAGCTGTGGCTCCTTGGTTGTATTTGAGGCACACATTTACAGCTTAGGTGATGTAAATGCTTTGCTGCATCTAGAGCTTGGTCACCATTTTCCCTTCTCTGGGTATCTATCTTAAAGGGCTGTTTCAATATTTAATGTTTTTAAGAGATCTGCACAGAAATCTGCATTGTGTGGAGGTCTGGAATAAGTTGATCCTCAGCTGGAGTTTGGTAAATGAGAGTTCTATTCAGTGAGAAATGTTACGAAAATATGTATTAAAGGAAAGGTTGGATGAGGTACTTAGGGACATGATTTAGTAAGTAATATAGGTGGGTAGGGGGACGGTGGACTAGATGATCTTGGAGGTCTTTTCCAACCTTAATGATCCTATGATTCTAATATTATCATGAACGTATCTTTTGTGCCAGCTGAAAAGACTGTTTCCAGGCTTATTCTTCCCAATTTTCACCAGCTCTCCCATGCTAGATCTCACCACCTTTTTTCCAGTCTTCTTGTTCAGTCACTTGTGTGAGTCCTTCCTAAAATGAATCCAGTTGTCAAGTGGTTGTATTTTCAGCAAACCCCATCTGTTTAGACCAAAAGGATGCAGAGGGGTACATACAGAGTGAAGAAGCTGATGAACTGGAAGGACTGGAAGTCTGTGGCAAGGGGATCTGATGAATGGCTGATGTCTTCAGTGTGTCCTGTCAGTAGGACAAGGCATGAAGATAACCCAAGTAAAGCAAGCCTGGAGGAGTTTCCTCACCTAACTTCATCTAGGACATGAGGCTCGCTTGGGTTGTAGTTCTGTGATACAAATAATAAACCAAATGAAAAGTAGCAAGTTACATCTTTTTGAATTAAAGCAATGCACCGAGTTCTCCCTGAAGTGAAAGGATATAGAGATTTTAAGGCCCTAGACTGTATGGCAGCCCTGTGACCCAGTTCTACTTTTCTTTATCTCTGTCCATCCAAGTGCCTGCACTCACGGTTGAAACAATTAGTTATACGGGTCTGGTAATGCCTTGGGAGCTGCTCAGAAATGATCAGAAATTAAAATACCCGTTTCCAGTTTAGTTGTTGCTGGTTTGAGTTGTGCACCTGAGGCTTTTTTGCTTCACGGAATAATCCACCCGTGTGACTGCCTAAATGCAATACCCAGCAATGAAGCTTTACTTAGCCAAAAGCAGGAGTATTGAAATGGATCATTTTGTGAACTGAGCAGGGAGGTACCGACTCCAAGCTGTGAAAATAGCGATTCTTCTGAAAATAGCTAATTTTTGTGCCTGTCCATCTCCTTACTGCTTTTTCTTTTCTTTCCATAGGAAAAATTAACCCAGGAGTGTGTTTTCAGAGAGCAGTTTGAAGAAAACTGGTATAACACATATTCATCAAATCTATATAAACACGTGGACACTGGAAGACGATACTACGTTGCGTTAAATAAAGATGGGACTCCAAGAGAAGGGACTAGGACTAAACGGCATCAAAAATTTACACATTTTTTACCTAGACCAGTGGACCCTGAGAAAGTACCGGAACTATATAAGGATATTTTAAGCCAAAGTTGACAAAGACAATTCCTTCACTTGAGCCCTTAAAAAGTAACCACTATAAAGGTTTCATGCGGTGGGTTCTTATTGATTAGCTGTGTCATCACATCAGCTCCACTGTTGCCAAACTTTGTCGCATGCATAATGTATGATGGAGGCTTGGATGGAACATGCTGATTTTGTTCTGCACTTAAAGGTTTGTCCTCCTGGAGGAGAGCCTATGCCCACTCGCTTGATTTAGTACGAGAGGGAGCGCGAGAGAGTGAGTGCGAGAGAGAAAGGGAGAGGATGAATGGGAGTGAGAGCGCGAGAGAGAGGAGCCAAGGGGAGGAGGAGGAGGAGGAGGAGGAGGAGGAAGGCCTGATGCATGCTGGGGAATAGACACGCTTTTAAATTTTTGATCAGTTGTACTTCGTCATATATCAGCATAGCTGCCATACTTCGATTCATCAGGATTTTTGGCTGGTGGCCTGCTCAAGTGTACGCTGCATTTACAAAGGCATGGAGGGTGCAGTCTTACTTAAACAAGAGACTTTTCAGTTAATCGCTCTCTGGGTCTCACCCCACTGAGTTTAAAGCAAAGACCTCTTAGTAAAAAAATAAAAATAAAAAGTTAAATTTATTTATAGAAATTCCAAAGGCAACATTTTATTTATTTTATATATTTATTTATTATATAGAGTTTATTTTTAATGAAATATGTACAGGCCAGATAGGCATTTTGGAAGCTTTAGGCTCTGTAAGCATTAAAATGGCAAAGGCCACTATGAACCTGTGGTAAATTCATGCAAGTAAATATAAAGGTGCATGGATAAAAAAAACAAAAACAAACCAACAACAAGAAAACAATAAAAAAGGTAATAATAATAAATTCTAGTGACCCTCATGTACTAAAGGCGACAATCTCTTTTGTGCCCGTATTATTGTACAAGAATGCACACCACTCATGACACTGAGTCCTCACTCTTCTGACTGCTTGTTTCATAGCTTTCCCCCAGAGGATTAAAGAGAAAACTGGGTCTTCAACTTTTTTTCTGTGTCTGTAATATTTCCTCTCTGATAAAGTGACTTTTTACATCGTTGTAATCTTCACAGCTGTGGAAAATATAGGGTTGGAATATATTCTACTTGTTAAAACCTATTGCAGATTATACCAAAGCTAAATGATAAATATGCTTTTTTTTTTTCCTTTTAATTATTATTTTCCTAAAGCAGAATGCCAGAAACAACCTAAGTAATATGATCAATTGTACTAATTTTAAGGTTCCACAAATAGTACATAACCGTTTCAGAGGGCAAGAACCAGGTTAACAGGATCACTCTTGTAAACATGTTTATTTGTGCACTTGACTATCTACTATGAAATTATACAAGTTCCATAGGGGTCATTGTAACATCTTTTATGGAAAATTGCTTTCAGTGTGAACTGTCATAATACATGATATTAGCACCCTTCCTAAAGTAAAACTTGCAAAATGAAACTAATAAATCTCTATCAATAATGACAATGAGGGGGACAGTATTAGACTTGTTGTTTTTTTTTTTTTTTCCTAAAGTATGATCAAATATTCACGAACTGTAAGTGAGCTGACAGTATGTGATGCTTAAGGGATTGTAGCATTTTATGTTAAGGACACAAGCACGTTGATTAGCAGTTATCATTTGGGAATTAACCTTTAGGAAAATGCGTTTTTTTTCCCCAGTACCCTGAAGGGAAAAAAAAAAAAAGAGAGAGAAAAATCATGTAAGATCCATCTGACAAATGCATATTGTAGTTGTATCCCTTAGGACTTGAATCTGGTGCCATTGAGTGTAACCTTTGCCATTGGATCTGCTGGGAGCGTGGCTGGTCCTGACACCCCTGGCTGTCCGCAAAGGCACGGAGGCTGAGCGCAGTGTACTTTGGAGGAGCTATATATAAGTTTATAGCCTACTTGTAGTTAAGTATTTTTTGCTCCAAGGCACTCCTGTCCATGTGATTTATATATTATTTGAAATGTAATTCTGTTCTGGAATAACCCCTGGCTTGGTGTCCTGAATGAACGTGACCTTCCCCTACTCAAGCAGGTAGGAGGTGCCACATCTCAGCTGGCGATACCCATAATCTTAAGTAAAATGTGGCATTTTATTACATAAATTAGTTGATTTGTAGGATGTGGTTAGATATACTTCTCTAGGGACTGTTATTCTCTGGGAGTTTATAGCCTTCGACTGCAGCCCATGAGTTTTGTTTTAACCCTGGGGAGCTGCTGAGACCTCTGGGCAGTTTGGCTGCCACGGATCAACCAGGTGCTGAATCATTTTACCCAGGCAGTGCAAAGCCATACTGGACCTTAGGAGAAGAGAGTGAGCTTCTGGGAAGGACTTGGGGTTCATTCCTCAGTGTTGAATGGATCAATCCTACGGCAGGGAAGAAGGGAGGTTGCCACTCTGCTTTGTCAATAAATCTGACGTACACCAGGAAATTCATCTCAGAGTCTAAGAATACTATGGATTGAGGCCCCAATACTAGGCCGTGGTTTGAGTCTTATTGTTAAATTGACGTGGATTTTTTAGTCATAGGCAAATCATTACTACTAGTTAACGTGTTTTACTTAATTTTTTTTTTTTTGTATTTTTCTAGAGAAAGGATTAAACCCAAGAAAAATGTTATGAGTTTATGGCAGTCCATATAAATAAACTGTAACCGATTTACTCAAATAGCACGTAACGGTGTGTAAATACTGACTTTATGTAAATATAGAAACATGTGATTTAACATAGGCATTATTGTGAGACTGGATGGTCCAGGAGCTGGCAGCTTGCCACTCCCTGCAGGTTCACTGGGTCAAGTTCGGCCTGTTTCAGGTAGCAAACAACAGATTCTGTTCAGTCACTTGTGTAAAATGAGTTATTTCTGTTTGTTTTCTGGTGGGGGGGGTGGACGAAGCCATCGTCACCTGGGTGCTGCTTAGCTCCTTTGCCAAGGTCTGAAGGGGTACGGATGTCCTCCTGCTAAACCAGGGCTGATGCGGCAAAGCAGGCAGGCAGACAAACAGAAGTCTTCATTTTCTAGTGCTGTCCATCTGGCACCTTTCTTGAGCACTAAAATTCACTTGAAGAAAAAATCTGAGGGGAAAAAAAAACCCCATAGCCCAAAAGAACAATTGGTGTTATTTACTTGATATTCTGTAATGGTGTGTAAATACATACAGAATTCTGTAATTTGTATAAATACATTGCTATAGCATTTTGAAAATTGGTATCATTTGCTTGATGTCCCTGCAGAGCATTTTCTTATAACCATGCACATGTGTAATAACAGGATTGCAAAAAGATGTCCTTTCATATTCCAAGAAAGGGTGTGAGAAAATTCCAGGAAGACCTAAAACCATCGGCATTTTCTGTCTTCTTGCTAAATTGGAAAAAAAGAAAGTGGGGGGATATATTTTTGGCAAGATTTGCATTAGCATGTCACCTGGAGCAGATCTATCTGGGCAAGCAGCGTGGGCAAAGAGGTGATAGAAATCCAGAGCAACGTTACTGTATGGGCTGGTCTTGAGCTGAGCCTAGTGATGTGTCAGGCAGCACTCCCACACTAAGTGGGATGGGAGAAACCTAGCAGAGCTCAGCGGAGTGAAAAGAGAGAAAACAGAGGAAGATTGTCTTAAATTGTCACCAGTTGGTGCAGAACTTAAACTTCCCACCAACTGGAAGGGGAAAAAAAAATCCAAACAGCCTTTAGTAAATGACTTGGATGTAATGTGGAGGCTGGAGGGGGGACTCTGGTAGAAAATCAAGCATTTCCATTGTCCTCCTGGAAAAACATAAATATGTTTAATAAGTGTAAAAATAGGAGGGAGTTGGAGAGAGTGCTTCCAAGGCAGCCTCCAAGTTTCTTTGGAGACAGAATGTGGCAGGAGATAAGAGAAGTTGCATCTGCATCACGTCTTTCAGGGTCCCTTGCATCATCTTCTTAGCTTATGCTCTGCTCTGCATACTCTTGTATCTTGCAAAGAATCAAATGTAAGGTCCAGCTCTGTTACCCATGATTATACGAGTAGAACTAGAGGAGCTGTGAGCTATGCTGAATACCTTTTTGTGTGAACTCCTGTATCAGCTAGTGAATTCTCACAAGGTGCCTGTGAGGAACGTTTGCAAACATGGGGATGAGGATACGGTCAGCTCTCCTTACAACCACAGTTTGCTTTGCAGAAATGTGAGGTTCTGGATTCTTTGAAATTTTGATGAAATCTTGGGAGCTCACCCCTTGCTTGTGTAGCTGTATATGTGAGGGCAGATGTATCTGTAGGTAGGGAGCCTGTGGGAAGAAGTAACCGGCATTGTCCTCAATATTTTATTTTTCCACACAGCATATAATTTACTGGCTTGAGAATAGAAACCAGAAGACTTCTGTTTTCCAGACTTTTATCTCTGTTCTTAAACTGTTAGAGCTCTCCAGGGGTTGTTCACAGGTCAGTTCTGTCCTGCCTTGGTGTTATCTTCCACCTTACTTTAGAACTACAGGGCTGTTTTGCTGTCTGGCCCCTAAATAAGTACCTGTAGTACAATCTCATCCCCTCTTGCCAAGAAGCTGGAACAGCCTGCCCTAGAGTTTGTCACTGAATCGCTTGGTATTGTGAAGTGAGTAGGGCATGACTAATTAACATCTTAAAGTTAGGATTTGTAATATTTATCCATTGAGGATAAGAAAGACAATTGAGGATAAGAAAGACAAAGAAATGCTGTTGTGCAAGGTGTCTTGCCAGCCCAGTTGTGTGAAGTTTGAAAGCAGGGAATGTGTCTTGACACTCAGGAAATTTAAAATGAGAATAATAATCAAGTTTTACCTGCAAAGGTGTTAAAAAAAAACCCCAAAACCCAACAAACCAGTCTTGTTTGCTTTTCCCCTGATGGTTATGTATCTTGAATAGCTTGTGATGATACTGGAAAAAGCTCCTTTATTTTCCTTTTGTTATTTCTGAAGCCCAGCTGTCTTTGTGTAATTTTTCAGAGTTTTACTCTGATCTGAACCCCAGGGCAGGAAAGTCACTATATGATTCTGTGTTAGGACAGAGGATAACACACATTATGAAGATGCGGCTGTTGTGCTCAGAGTAGCTGGTATAGTCTGTAGGGTGACCTTGTCTTACTGGAGCTATCAGCTGGAGAGCTACAACTCTATTTGTGCCTTAATGCATTGCCTGTTGTTGTTATTATAGGAGAGAATTCTTCAAATGATCCTCGTGTTGTGCTGGCTTTCTCAAACCCTGTGTGTCTGTTGAACACACACTCACGAATATCCTCTTAAAAGTTAATTTTGGCTCCATATTGCTCAGTGATGCAGAGGGGTTTCACCTCATAGCAAAACTATAAATTAAAAAAAAATTTCCCTTTTTCTTTAGGTTGAGGGAAGCTATTTTTATGTGCAGTACTCACAAGTAGGAACTACGACATAGTCAAAAGAATTCTGGAATTAGACTGAACTGTCAACATATTTCTCACATTTCTGTTTTCTTGAGAAATCACAGACCATCAAATTATGGTGATACACAAAATATGCCCTGTAGATTTTTTTTTCCATGTCCAGAGGGCCTGGGTTTCTGTATATCTCACTGTTGGAGGCAGCAAGTCTAGGTGAAAAGAGCACTTCTGTAATGTTGTAACTCATTCATTTTATTGACAACCACCCTTGGCAAAGCGTAGCTTTAGTTAAAATTATTATTATTTCTCCCCTTGTGGAAAGAGTAAATGTACAAATTGAAGCAGAGTCTTCAAATGTTCTCTCACAGCCGCACTCTTGAATACCTGCTTGTTTCTTTTATATTTCTCATATAATTTCTATTGTTTTTTAGAAACCTTTATGCTTACTGTGAATGTCCTACACACATTGACTTAATTAGACCCAAATTACATACCTCTGTCTTCTTTGGTTAAGCTAATTTTCTCTTTCTGGACCCCTTATGTTTTGGCAGGCAAGCCAGTAGCTTCTCAGCTAGGAACTTTTTTTATTCCTTTTCTTCTTCCTGCCACAACCTTTCATGGCCTGTAGTTAGTTTCACAAACCTTCACAAAGGACCTGCGGGGTAAGACTGTACATCCAGTCTTATTTATCTTCATTCCAGGGAAGCAGAAGACTTGCTGGTAATCTCTCTGTGCATTTTCATCCTTGAGAAATTGTTTGGATGGAGGAATCAGTGCTTGTATCTTCCTCTTCAGGATGGTTTGGGTCTTTATCTCCCCTATGTTCCTAACAGGATCATTAGAAGTTTGTTCCACAAATAATGTCAGTTTATTCAGATGTGGCATATATTCTCCTTCCACAGAGTGCTCCGTGCAAACCCTTGTTTATTATCCATTAAGATGAGTTCAAACGGAAACAGTTCTTTTGGCCTCCTCATTGTGGATGGAAACTGCTCCCAAACAACCTGCAATGTCACCTGCTCTCCTGTATTAGAACTTTTCCTTTTGATTAAAAAAAAACCCCTTCTTCCAACCAGGTTTTTTTTTTAGCTGCTTCTTTCTATCACCTTAATCTTCCTAATATCATTTTGTGGTATTTGGGTGTTGAGGCAGATACCGCCAATGAAACCTGTATGTTGTAATTGTTGTACCCTCGTTTCTAATCAAGCCAATCTTTATCCAGTACAAAGAAGTATGGGAGAAACAGTGAAGGAAAAAAAAGATACATGTTGTTATCCCTTATCTCAAGTGGGTTTGAAGGAGAGCTGATGTGAATTAGCTCATGCTAAGATAGCTCTTAAGAGATTTCCATACTCTTAACTGTCTTTCTGGGGTTCTTTAACATCCCATTATTTCCCAAGTGATACTATCTGCCTTCCTAGCAAAAGCTTTGTTTGAATATCAATGAAGTTCATGTACAATGAACTCCTTGAATTCTCTGCTAAGAGGATGTTCCTACACGGTGCCATGGCCACTGACAATTTCTCTTTCTTGAGATCAGCCTGTTCTTTTCCAAGCCGAACGTCTCCTGCTTGTTCCAAGCTCTGTAACAGTGTGCCAACCAGGCTGCTGCTTGTTACAGGAAGGAAGATGCTGTCTCTTGGTTTATTCTACTGCACAAGCAGTTTCCCCAGGATTAGACCACCTTCCTCGTTCCAGGACCACATGAAGGAATTCATACTTGGCTCCAGTAGAATTTGCACCTCTTATCTTTCCCACCTTGGCCCACATTCCATGCACTTAATTAATGTTTCTATTTTTATGGCCTTATTATCTGAAAACTGCATTGCTGGTGTATGCCAGAAGGCTGTTCTGAGCAGACGGGTGTTTTCCATCTGGACTGTCTTCATATCGGTACATGCATGCACAGGTACATCTTGATGCACACATCATCTCCCAAGGACAGCTAGAAACATCTGATAGCCTTCCTTCTCTTTAAGACAAGCAGGCATGCTTGTTTAGATTAAGGGAGGATACTCCATCCCAGGAGTAGCCTCACTGTCCCACAGCAGTGTCACGGAAAACAGGCGGTGCTCTCGTCCCAGTTCTCAGTGACTCTCTTCACTATATAAACATGGTGACTGTGACACATTTAAAAAAAAAAGTAAATCTAGATGCACAACAAGCTTGAGAGCACATGCAAACGGATTTATTTCCTGTTCCTCTCTTGCATTACTTAAACAACCAATTAAAAACCAGCCAGGATACTCTTGGGCTGAATTTTCAAATTCGAAGCCCTTTTATTTGTAGCCATAGTTGTAGTTGTGATAACAGCCAGGTAACTGCTCCACAGCTTGTGAAGCCATGTGCAGCTGAATGCTTGTTTCTTTCTTGATGGCAAATGTGATTTGTTCACAGAAGGGTAGTCTTGGAGACCATGTTCAGCTCTTACATGGCTACGCAGAGCCTCCAACGCACAGTAAAAGTGCTTACTACCTGCCTGCTGCAGATGCCCATTAAACCTTCCCCTCAGCTGCCCGTTGCCCAGCTGCAGGGTTGAACTTCCACCGGGGCAAAGTGCTTGCTCAAACAGGCTGAGGCACTTGTCTGTGCCACAGGGAAAGTCTCTCTGAAACAGGGCAAGCCACGTCCCTGGTGAGCGGAGAGAGAGGCAGCAGAGAGGTAGAGAGAATGGGGTTCATCTAAGAAGGGGTACAAGGAAGGTCTTGGGTTTGCCAGGGGAAAATCAGCACAGGCTGGAAGCAGGGACAGAGTCATTACAGAGAAATACAAATATCTCAGTATCTTCTCCCTGCTTTGCCTGTGTGCTGCTCTTTTTCCCTCAAGCACACCCTGTTTTCTTCATTTTCCAGCTATCACAAGTCGTGGCGGAATTAACTGGACCTTAGTGACTTTAGAAGACTGTGCACTGCAACACCTTTAACGAGGGATCCATCTCAAGGCTTAGGTCTGTGATTCAAATGGCACTAAAAAAGATTCAGACCACAGGGGAGGCTTAGGTTTGCAAGCAGATGTGCCTTGCTGGGGTTCGAGCCCTTGCTCCATGCACTGAGGTCTGCAGCAGCTTTGCAGTTGATGTGAGGGGGTGTTGTAGAGCCTGATCCGTACGTGCTGGGCTGTGGTGATGACAACAGAGGTGTCTGCTGAGCCGGGGCCATGCCTGGCATCAGGAGATGTCTGTGTTCCTCCTTTAGCAAAATCCCTAGGTGGCCACAGACAGCTACTGAAGGTGTGGGCAATTTGTTCTTCATTTTTCTTCACATAAATGAATTCAGAGCTAAACCCTGGCTCGAAGGAAGTGAAAACCTGTACGATCAGTCTAACTGATGAACCTAAGGAGTCAGGCTTAGTAGTAAGAGAAGTTAGGATAGCCTTGAAGTTTTCCTTTCTTCCATAGTGCTACTCATCACAGACATGAAGCAATGGTTTTTGTAGAGGAACCAAGGGCCAACTCTCCCAGCTTTCACGTACTCAAGCAGTGATTCTGGTGAGCAGGACCAAATCCATTTCAGTGTTGGCATCAATCCCTGAACTGTGTCTGGAATTTAGAATTAACACCCAGTTTAAAAAAGGGGGTTTCTCCAACAGTTAGGATTTGATTAAGGAAAGTATAAAAGTGTGTGTCCCAGTGTTACTTTTGCAACCTATCAGGCATATGCCCAGATCAATGAGGTTTTTTTCCTCTTTTCTTTGTATCTTGCCTTTCCTAGTAAAAACTAGCCAAACAGCAGATTTCCACGAGCTGTCTGCCTCTTCTCTTTCACACTCTCAAACTCAAAATTTGTGCCTGCAGGTAATTAGAGAAGACAGGGCTTTAATCATGTCCATAAGGCTAATGCCTAAATTGGAGCTTTTAAAGACTAACAGAAATCCATTGTAGTGTGGTTCTTCTAGGTACGAGGCAGGAAAGGCAAGATTAAGAAAAAAATCTGTCACTTTGACTTGCTTCTGCCTCCCAAAAGGGCAGAAAAAGTCCTTTTATAATTTCTCCAAACACTGGCAATCTAGTATACCAATGTCTTATCACTTGAGGTGGTAACCAGCTATTGAACTGAAAGAAAAATGCTTCTGTTTTCATTTTTTCCTTCTCAGGGGTGTTTGCCATGATGCTGGGAAATATCAGAAGCACAGAGCTTGTCACCTGTTATGTTTTATAGAAGACACAGGGAATGAATTCACCTGTATTAAATCGATCTTCCCGCCCAAAGCAAACAATGAAACTATGTTAGACCTTAGCTGACATATTTAATTTTCTAACATTGTTTCCCCATCAGGAGCTACAACTTGCATTGATCTTGTAGTACTCGCTCACCCTCCGTTCACCTCTTCTGAGAGCAGGTGATTCTTCATCTTGAACCTTATGTTGCTGCTCAAGCTCCGACCACGGAGCTTGATGCTGTTGTTCCAGCCCTGGCTACAAGGGGTGTGTTCCCCACAATGCAGCAAAGATGCTGCTCATCCAAACAGAATGTCTCCTGTTGAGTTGCACAAGAAACTTCTTCTTTCCTTTCCCCAGCACCTAAAGAAAGCCTGGGCCAGGAGCTTGACATTTAAACTGGTGGAAATACAAACTCACTCCACTGAGTTGACAGCAGGATAAATCAAACTCAAGGACTGAGATTGGCTCAGTGTCTTCCACACAGCTCAGCTGAGCTAGCATTATCTAGGAGCTCACCTGCAGCCGTTCTTGGGAAGCAAAGTCACAGTGCAGCTGGCAACTGCCCCGTGTGAATACACTTGGAAATAACGGATTGTCACCCTGCCTGAATAGGTGATGGTGCTTTGTGTAGGGACAGGGCTGAAGGGCCCCTGATCCCTAATGGGGAACACTTGTTTTGGTGGCAATCTTGAATACATCAGACTATGAGATCTGGAGCAGAACTTGGCCCTGATTTGCTTTGAAAAGCACAGGGAACCATGTGCAATTGCCTTCTCCCTTTTGCTTGGAGGAGAAAGGGTTGCACTAGTCTGGTTCTGAGAAAATGTGGATGAGGACACCTCCACAGATGTGAAAACACAAGGTGGTTCCCACTTCTTTGACTGAGTTTTTCAGGAGTTTTGGAAATAATCTGCACAAATGGAATCATTTCAAGGGGACTGGAACAGTGGTTGATGAGCCAATATCTGAATATATATGGTAATTTTGGGAGGTAGATGGTTAAAATTGCAACCACACAGCCCATATTTGACTGTACGCTTATTGAAAACATGAAACAAACATATGTTTAATGAAAACATAGAAGAATATTCAATTTCTTACGCTAAACAAAATCAATCTAAAAAATTCACCCAGACGATGATGTTGAAATAAGGAAAGATTATTGCCCTTTCAAATTTTTGGCTTTAAAGTCTTTTCCTAATCTTTTTGGGGATGGGTATTCAGCACAAAAACTCTTCTAAGATCCATAAAAACTTGCTTGTTCCTAAAATCTCTAAGCCATTAGAAAACTGACTTAAACAGCAAGGACTAAAATGAATAGCTACTGAGTGAGCTGAAGCAGAAGGTCTGAATGGCAGCAGCTCCGCTGTTCTGACCCTTCCACTTCAGCTCACTAAGTAGCTATTATTTACAGTCTTGGAAGCCTCTTGGCTTCTCCTTGATTTATTTTCTGCTCCCATCTTGGCTCAGATCTCATCATCCCTGTCCTTCACGTAGCTATGGGATGCTCATCCTTGCAGGTCATTTGTTGTAACCATCTTGGTAACTCTCCAGTTTAGACCTTCTCTGGTTTCTTGCTGTCCTTCTTGAACTGGATGCATATGGTGCAAAACTGGGCACAGCATTTCCTATTTTTTATGTACTGCAGATATGTCCTACCTCCTTTACTAAAAATAAAGGGGCTGCAGTGAGCCAAACCCCTTTCACACCTCTAGATGCAATTACTGATCCCTCATCCTCCTCCTTATCCCTGGTTTAAAGTATTAGATTAGAGCATCATGTACAGTTATTTAAGCATATCGAAAGGTGGACATCTGCTAGGAGTGCTTGGTTGACAGGACTAAATCTCTGCACTTGCTGCAGAGCGTGGTGCAGCAGAGCGTGTTCTTCCCGGCTCCTTCAGAGCAAAGTGACCTTTCTCTGAAAACTCAAAAACATTCATCCAGAATATTAATTAATCTGCATCTAGCACACTTGGTTTTAATTTTGATTCATGATAACACGCATTTGAGGAGAAGCAATCAAAAAGGGTCCATAGTTATGGTGGAAACTGGATCAGGAGAATTGTTCCTATTTTGTTTCACATGCCTTGTTTTTACTGGAGTCTTTGGGCTGCCAGGTTTTGGACTGACCTATCTCAATTGCATGAAAAGATACCCAAAAAGCAAAACACAGAGAAATAGATCCAAAACACAGTTTTCCTTCATGTGACATTTATTGCTTTAGTGCTGCAGAAGCTTGCTCACTCTACACTGCAGCTGGTGGGGAGGCAGCAGCTGCGAGCCCAGCCCCATAGCACCGAGGTGGGCAATGCTGCAGCCTACCGAGGTGGGCAATGGGGCTGTTTTCAGAGCCAGCCTGTGTGAAACAGTCCCCTCTGTATGGGGGAAGCCTGAGGCTGGAGGCCAGCACATCAAGTGGTCCTCAACACCCAGCCCCTCTGGACCGGCAGCGGAGGAGCATGGAAGTAGAGCTGGCAGCTCCTGGTGTGGAGGTGCAGCTGGGGCATCTCAAGGGCACTGGGAAGGGTCCTGCAGGTTTGGAGATGGGCTTCAGCTCAGCTGTTTAGGGCACCCTTTGCTTGTCCTTTTTGCCACCAATAAATACCTACTGAGGCTGATGGTTCGGCCCTGAAAGTCAAATACTGTGACAGCTGCCAGGCGTAGCACTGGGTCTGGTCTGGTGTGCCAGGTTTGATTTTCTTTGCTGCTGCAGTGAATAAGCAAAAGCAGAGCTCCTGACCCCATGGAAGGCCAGCAGCGTGAGTCAGGATTCAGCTAAGCAAGTTCCCTGCTGTTTGGTAGTTGCCGTTCTGTAAACTCAGCTTCCTCTCCCGCTGAGGCAGACGAAGAGGCAAATTAAGCAAACTGCAGCTCTGCTGCTGTAGATACTGTGTGCTGTCCGTGTTTCTCATCCTTCCCAATGAGACTTTTCTCCTCTCTAATTCCCGATGTCCCAAGACAGAGATACTCAGTGGGCAGCACTGCTCCAGTCGGGGTACAGCTTCTGGAGCAACCTAGGTGAGCTCAGCCACTGCTTAGTTTTGTTGGTTAGGCTGGGGCTGTCATAATTTTCTGTCTCAGGGAGCAGTGACCACCCAGCCAGGCTTTAGCAAATAAAATACCACAAATACATTCTGAAAAATGTGAACATAATACTTATGAAGGACTATTAATGTGTGCAGAAACTATGCAGGCTGCAAGTACACCTTCATCCTGACCTACAACATTCCTCTTACTCCAGTCCTAATGGAGGTGGCCAATTACGGTTTTATGATATAGATTATGGGTGAGCGCCTGTTGCTGTTTGTGCCAGTTGGAGTTTTGCTGATGGCTTCTGCAGGGTTTGAGTTTTTCTTTGTTGTATCTAAAAAGAGGGAAGCTATGCAAATTTCTGTGACGAATAATTTCATTATAAATATACACAAAGCTTGCAATGCTGTTTCAAACTGGTGCGTTTTCTTTTTCAACTTGACACACTGTATCTAAAAACACGTGCCACAGATGTAAAAAAAATCCCCCACTTTATAACACATTGTACAATGACTGGGATTATTTCTTACTGGATTGTTAAACTTTTTAAACCCTCTAAAATGAAAAGACTTTCTCTCAGATGCATAGGAGCTCTCATTTGTTGGTGGTGGAAGAACAACAGTAATGAAAATCTTCAGTGAGAAAACTTCTCAGGTAGAGAGTTTAGGAGTCCTCTTGGGAGATATATTTTGGTTACGTGACAATATTTAAGTTTGACATTTTCGGTCGGGCTGGAATCTGAGCTCGTGGAGGTGCCACGCACACTGCTCTCATTTTACCTCACTTTTTCTTCCACAAGGGACAGGCCAAGATGGAAAAACTCAAAGAGTGATTTTGCGAGTTCCTGCATCCCACAAGGAGGTCTAAAGGACTGAGATGCAAAATGCTGAATTGTTTTGTCAGTCTTCTTATGGCAGACCAGAGCGAGTTACTGTGCAAAACCACAAGTTACTGTCTGATAACTCTTGCTGCTGCTGAGTGATGTTATTTTAAAACTGAAGGAAGGAAGAGGTGGCATTTCCCCCTCACAGGCTGAACAGTGGCATTAAGGTCGGAATGATCTGAATGTGGCAGCAGTGTATCTGATGTGTCCTACTTTGATGGCATTCCTGTTGCAAAAAGGAAATGCAGGGAGGGGATACCTGCATGTCTGGAGTCTGAGTTACACAAAGGGCTCTGTGCTACAAAGAGTTCATTCCTTCCAGCTCCACACTGAGTTTGATTTATCTTCTGTCATTTTCCAGTTTGACAGTATCTTTCTACCTTTACATTATGGCTAGCATAGGTATGATTTCCTGTGGGGGATCATCAGGTTTTACTTCCCTTAAAACCTCCAGCCAGAGGTACAGAAAGATGGACATCTGGGGTGAGAGTTCCCCTGATATAACTCCAGAAAGCTTTCCTGCATCCAGCACATACAATGCTGTGAGCTATCTCCCAGAAAAGAGTAGCGCTGTGACTTCCCTGGAGCTCTCCACCCTTTACTTGTTTGACCTTGCCAATGCAAACATTCCCCCTTGAGTTTCTGTCCCCAGACCACCAGTAACGCTTATGCCTTCAGGAGAAGTGGCTGCAGGTCGCTGTTTCTAAGAACACCACACTTGCAAATTCCTAGAACACTTTTGCTCTGTGTAAGTAAGCTGGGAACGTTGTTTTGCTAGACAGAGTATGTGAATGACAACCCGGTGCCCATCTACTCAAGTCCTCTGGAATGTGAATAGATTTCCAGCATGGGGCTGAATACTTCTGTTTGTTAACTTAGTGGAAACCACTTGGCATAGGAACACGTTCAAATCATGATGCAGGCGTTTGAAATTAATACAAAGCACTCTGGCTGGCTGGGGATCCAGCTGCCAAAAGGACCTGTGAAACCAAATTTTTTTTCCCCAGGTTTGTTCACTAGAAAAAGTTCTAGAAAGTTAGTGGTGCAGTTTTGCATTTCTTTGTCAAAAATGATCCTGAAAGTTATCTGTCCTGGTTTGACACAATCTTTCTAGGACAGACAGGTCATGAGCCTCAAAATGCAGGAGATATCTAATTAATCAAAATAATTTATTGACATTTTCACCACTTTAAATGATGTCAAGAATGAACAGTTTCCTGAAATTTAGAGGTGAATATTCCTAAACCTGCTGTGTTTCCCCTCTCCAAGATGAAGTGTCTTCACTGAGACCCTGTTGCGGGCAGAACCTGCCAGTGTGTGAACGACCACTGCAGTGCAGGCATGGCAAGAGCTTTCATATTCAGCTTGCTTCAGGTTTGTGGTAGCCCGTGTTTTTGTGCTTGGCTGGCATGGGGACACAAAGAAAGGACAAATAGGAACCTTGCTAATTCAGCTTTTAACTTCTATAATGCTAAAATTCAGCACCATGTAAAATCTGTTTTAGAGTATGACCTTCCTTTGTTAAGAGTATACACATGAAGGTAGGACTGCTCCCAGCTCCCTTCATGTTTTCAGCTCCTGCTCAGAGTTTAACCTGACTTCAGCTGCCACAGCAGCTACCAGTGCTGATGACTTTTTGTTCTCAGAGTTTGAGTGCAGCCTTGAAGGTGTATTGCCAGATGAAGCCTGCAGGAGAAAGTATGATGATGCTGGAGCAGCATGAGGGTAAAATCTAGTGAACTTCATGAACTGCTGGCTAAAGGGAATCCATTTTCTCCAATAAAAGGAAAAGATTTCATTCTGCATTGACATAGCTTCAAAGTTTCCCAAGATCTCATTTTTCTTTAACAAAAGTGCATGTAATTCCGAAGTTATTAGATAATCAATAGAATTTCAATATTATGAATCACAGTGCTGCAGAAAGCTGATGTTTTTTTATAAAATTCTATATTCTACAAATAAGTGTTAGAGATGGATTTTTATTTTATTTTTTTCTACTGAATCTAACAGTACCTTCATTGATTGTATTATAATTTGAAAAGGATAGAGAATCCCAATGTAGGAATGGCATTCCTGGGGCTGGTCAGATGAGAAATTAAGGTTATAGTACTAAGAGTAAGAAAATTATCATCTCCTTTCTTCTTTTCATGTCTTACTCTCTGGCTGCATGAGCCTAGGGAATTGGCATAAATGAGAAACCTGTCAATCTGCAGAGTGTCCTATACTTGACATTGGTTAAGACTGAAGGTTATTTGGAATCCTGAACAAGCTTGTGGGATCACAAAAGGTAGGAACATCTGAGAATTTTATATTCTGCTTTTCTCCACGAATGGATTTCAGGATAACTTTGGGGAGACCCAATGTTGTCTTTGTGGCCAAGGATGTCAGAAGCGACTGGAGTGGCTTATAGGCATTTTTTCCTGAGTGTTTCAAAACAGCAACATAAAGGAACAAAGCAAGAAATTGGTTGGGAGGGGACATGGGATGGGCAGAGGGGAAATGGTGGACGTCATACATGTCCCTCTGGAATCAATATCAACTGTGGGTTTGGACAACCTCTGTGAGTAAAAGGGATTTAGCTGAGCAACCTCTGTGCTGCTGCTCCTCTTCTTTGGCTATGCTTTCCCATATCTCCTCAGCATTCTTTCATAAATAATGACAGAAAGGAAACTGAGTATGTTCTTCTGCAGCCTCAGCTCAGTCCGGTGTTATACATCATTCCCTTCTTGCCTATGTGCTGAACTGTCAGTGTAGGCAGTAGGTTGTTTTTATATTTAGAAAGTAATGTATTAGCTGAATGGCAGTTCATCTGGCACGTGGTTTGCTATCTGTCTTTGTCCAGCTTTGTGTAATTTAATTTTAGGAGACAGCAATTTCCACCTTCAAAAGAACATCTCAGCAATGTTTCCTCCAATTCCCATTTGTGAGAGGTTTTTATCAAAGAAAATATCCCTACTCATTGTGCACAGCCTGTCCAGTGTAGGATTCCTTCACTGCCTCTAAAAATGTCAGGTTGACTCCAGGGAAGCTGACACAGCATCCAGCCTGTCAGGCTGTCCCCAGCTGTGGTAATGCCATAAATACTCAAGTACTGAGAACTTTGTTAAGGCTCTCCTAAAAGGAGACAAGACCAACCAGGAAAATGGATGCAAAGAACACCATTGAATCGATAACTTGGGAGAAGCCTCCTTGCTCCTGGTGGGTGTCACAAGTTTAACATGAGAATGATGCGGCTTTTTCCGTACAGATTGCTAAAGCACCAGGAGCTGCCAAAGAGGCTTAACACTGCTGGCAGGAAGGGCTGCCCAGGAACCCCATGCCTGGCAAACCCATGTGATGGCAGCTGGTAACGGGAAGGCAGCAAGTGGGGAAGGGGGCAAAGGCTGCAGGTGAGCGGGGAAGCCTTCGAGGGACTTGGGCAGGACATGCTTTGGGGTACCTCGGGGGATGGGACAATGTCTGTGTCAGTGAGAAAAGAAAACATCTCCTGAGGTCTGAGTCCTGCTGGGTTCCAGGGCAGAAGGGCTTTAGTTTTCAAATAAATAGGATTACAGCAGAAAGTAAAACATCTTTGTTTGCGTCATTCTCTTCCCAATGGAAACAACATGTAGGGCATTGAAGTTTGGCTACTTACTCAAGTTGCAAAAAGGCTGGGGAGTAAAGAACAGCAGAGGGAAAGGGGATATTTATAGCAAATATGATGGCAAATTAGCAACTTTTGATGGCAAATTCTTTAGTAATGGGATGTGAAGCAAAAATACTTGGTGAAACTACATGAGAGAAAGGGGGATTCTTTTCCATTAAGTGTTAACTGTAAAGTAAAATTGAAAACCATTCCTGTATCTTTTGTACACAGAGGAGGTCTGGGACCAAGGTAGTGGCAGAGGATATTCCAGTTAGGCAATTTTCAAACCAGAGATTCAATTACTGTGAAGGCGTTTGTAAGTCTGTAGTAAGGAATGGTGTTCATAAGGTAATCAGTTCAACCTTCCATCAGAGCATATTCATTTCCAAAATTAAATATGTGGCCTGTCACAGTAAGAGTCAAGCTGGCACCGTCATCGTGGAGAACGACCGGGCTTTTGGAAACAACTTTCTCATATGCATGTGGGTGTAGGTCCCATAAGACAGCTCTGTCCACTCTGCTGGGTGTTGTGGAGAAAGCGTCGGTGGGGTCTGTGCTCTGCCAGAGCTGGATGGGTTTCACCTTGCAGCAGCAAAGCTCAGCAGCGAGCTGCAGTGCAGCACAGAGAAGACTGCACCACCCAGGGAGAGAGCAAGCAGAGGGAATAATGCAACTGCAAGTAGCCTGACTGGCTGACACTCAGCATACCTGGCACCCATCTCATTTTTGCTCTGTGTGGGGTGTTTTTACCCACACTGTGGAGAGTTAGAGTATTGTTATCCTGATGTGCTAAATGTGCTGAGCCTGCTGTAGGGGGTGAGATGCTGCGAGCTGGGCTGGACCGCTAGTGCTTCCCAGAAAGGTGGTGGCTGACAGCAGGCAGCAGTGCCAAGTGTTATTTCTCAGCCTTTAATAAAACTGTGAGATTCCTTTTACAGCTGTGCAGTCCTGGAGAAGCTGGAGGCTTGCATGGATTTACACGATGGCAGAGTTTGTCCCTGGGTGTATAGGAGGGGGAACTGTTAGCATTCTTGTACAAAGAATATGACCAGAGACAGCTGGCAACCTATTTCTGGTACTCACCACTTCAGTTTCTCAGATGACATTTGAGAGCACCTACCAGCATTTAATTCTCATTAGTACATTCTCCACGATTTTTGTAGTTTGCATGATGTGTGAATCCTGTGCCTCTTTTCCTTCACTACTCACTAGGAAAAAAATCATCATAGGAGACACCCATCCAACCGTTTTCTCCAGCCATGTAATTCCCATTGCTGTGTGCTTTGGTCTGCACGCAGCCATCACTGCCTTTAAATAGACAGTGTAAAGATTACTCCGCCCTCCCTTTCCTTTGTTTCTCCTCTCTAAACATAAAGAAGTGAGGAATGAGCCAAAAACTGCCTCTAATGCCACAGTATAGAAGGGATTTGTGGCAGCAGTCAATAAACTAAAAAAAATCTCGAATGCTATGATTTAAAGTAGCATAATGAGGGATGTCTGGAGTTTACCAATATATGATCCAGGGGAAAAAAATAGGAGGGAGGTGGCTCCCACTGTCTGCTTTCAGTAGTGCCAGGCTTCAAACTGAGGTGCAATAATTCAGTGTGCTTCAGGCAGGTACCTCCAGGGCATGCCCGGAGTGAGATGGAGACCCTTTCCAGAGAAAAGGATGGAGACAGCAGTGTCTGCCAACTTTCTGGGGAGGAGGAGGGGAAGAGAGACTGGGCTAATGGATGATATCCCCAGTGGTTTCTATCTGCAGCGAGATGGAGAAAGGCAGCTCGTCCTGGTGATGAAAGGTCACTTTCTGCTGGGGAGGAAGAAATGGAAAGGCCCCCAGATTGAGGGGGAGGATAATGTTCAGTTGGGAGGTGAACAGCTGTGAGCTGGACGGAGGCAGCTATCTAAAAAGGGACCAAATGTATAACCAGTGTCTGAAGCCTATCTGGCATTTAGAAATGACCAGTTTTTCTCTCCAGCTCTTGTTGTTCTTTGTGAGGACTGCACTGTCTCTGCTTCCTCCACTTTACGCTTTTGCTTCAGGCTTCCCTTAAATGCAGCATTAGCCTTGGAAAAGAGAGAGGCAGAATTGATTTCAATTAACATGTGAGCTTGTAAATGAAAGAGGACCTGTGCAAACCCATTAAATCTCCTGATCTAGCTAGAGTTTTCAATTTTTCAGCAGTTTTCTATACTGAGCCTGCCTGTAGGCTGAAGTTCTCATCTGAGGAGCAAAGGTGGGCACAAATGGTACAGCATCACACATTTATCCTACCCTGAAGAGGGATCCCTGGTAGCACGACCCTCCATAAGGTAAAGATGCATCTTTCTATCAAACAGTGCAGTGAGTTTCTTCTTAGATTTTGGTGAATATTTTTTGTCTCTAAGTAAAAGGAAGGATATGAGTTTTTCTAACAGCAGAGAAGCAGTGAGGAAATAATCTCCATTCTGGTTGGTATAAAAATGAATTTAGAAACATCAGAGTTACTCTGGTATATGGCAGTAAGAAAAGCAAGCTGACCTCATGTCTATCAAATTTTCCTCCTACTTCCGTCCTCCAAGGACAACCATCATTGCAAACTTCCTTGTCTATGCTGTAGGAATGGAAGATATTTTTAGACCTTTCCTTGTAGGTAGGCACAGCCCTTAGAAGCAGTTTCAGGTGTCCTAGAGCTGCCCAGCGCTGCTGTAGCACCAAACAGGGTTGATGGTTGAGGCACTTCAGCACTGTGTGAGGCAACTTCTTTGCTGGACACCTGTCACACGGGGTAGGTTCCCATGTCTCCTCTGGCATCCATGGTAGGGATCTTGGGCAGCTGTGTAAGGCATGTCCCATGGACATGCTTTCCTTCTCTAGGACTCCTCTACATGCAATGATTGGGGGAAATTCCCAGGATTGCAAAATTCCACACACTGTGACTAAAACAGTGCTAGTTTCCTCCTTCCCTATTTTAAGCAAAAAAAAAAGAGCAAAGTGGTGAAGCTCACCTCACCTAACAACCAGCAGGAACAGCACCCATCTGGGTGTGAGTGCTCATGGGGTGCGGTGCAACACCCAGCACCTGGGAGCTCTGCAGGGAGACTGCTGCAGTTGGGCTCTGCCCTGGCATGAGTACAGGGCCGGGTGGTGTGGGGGGTGCCCAGGCAGGATGTGGATGATGGTAGCAAGGGGCCTGAGGCAGCACATTGGGAGCTTCTGCTGCAGGAGCAGCAGGGCTGCGGTGCAGTTTGGTGCCTGCAGAAGTGAAACTGGGGAGTGGGCACTGGGAGCACCAGTGGAACCATCATCTTCAGAGCCTTGCTCTGGGCTGTCCTCAGGGTTGGGTTACATACCGTGTTGGTCTTTTGTCAGAGGCTTCTACAGAGCAGGATAACGACCTCTTTCCTTCTGGTCACTAGTCTCATGTGTGGCTTGGAAAGCAGCTACGATGGGCTCCAGTGCAGAGGGGTCAGAGGCATTTCAGTGGTTGCTTTGGGATATGTTGCTGTATGACACAGATCCAGCCCCCTTGAAAGGCTTTGTGCACAGCTGGACTGTCCCCAGGGCCTCACCCCTCCTACACACACCCACCCCTGAGAGACTCAGCCCTTTGGCAGTGCCTTTGCTGGGAACCACTGTGTGCTGCTCAGAGGGGAAACTCAGGCTCCAGCTCCCAGGGCGAGCTGGGTGCCATGTGTGCCGAATTCCTCCTGTCCAAGAAGGAAACAGGACACAAGGCCATACATGGTTGTCAGTGTCCTGTACGTGACGAGTCTCTGATGCATTTCTGCGTGGTTTACTCCCAGCCTGTGTTTAAGCCCCAGGCTGCACAGGCACTATGTCTGATGTGTATCTTACGCCGGTTTGGAGTCCAACCACATACAGTTATTTTTGCACAATTTCCATCGAGATGCAAACCAATCTCCCGATTCTGAGCTGAGAGAATACAGGATCCCAGCTTCTGTATGGGCAGAGAGGGGCTGTGCCCTCTCCCAGCCCCAGCACCAGGCTTGTGGGAGAAGGGACAGAAGCCTTGCTGCTTTGGTGTTACTTGGGGGCGGGGGGAAAGTCAGAAAGGGTACAGTAGGAGTAATTCCAAACCAGGAGGGAGGTGAACTGCCTGACCCCAGCAGGTGCATTCTGTCCAGATTTTGTGGAAGGAGGGTGGTGGTGTGCTTAAGGCAATAGTAATTAAGACTCTGAGGACAAGTTAGGAAAACAACCACTGGGTTTAATAAGGCTGGACTGCCTGGCTGCCCACAGGGCAGTATCCCCTCCCAAAAGTCCCTGTGGTGAAGGTGCCAGCACTCCAGAGGTGACCACTTTGATGGCAGGGGCTAGTGTGCTCCTATGATGCCTCAGACCTCCTCTGTGCCATCAGAGCAGTCTGAAGATTTTAAACCTGTCCCCTCAGGTGTGCTCCTGACCCGGGACAATACCTTACCTTGTTCTCCCAGCCCAGTGAAGTTACCGTCCTGTGAACAAATTTACCATTTTTCACACAGCAAGTATAAATCCTGGGCTCAAACAACTCCCAGACTTAAGTAAAACTCAAATTCAGCAGAAAAAAAGCAGAAAATTAGCCTATAATTTTCTAATGATACAAAACGATATCGCAGAACCAAACCCATCCTACCCCTGTATGAACTCTGTAAACTGCCCCGCCTCGTTCTCCATCCCAGCCTGAGTCCTGCGACCTGCTCCATATCTAATCTCTCTATATTGCACAAGGTGTTTGCTAACATCCAAAGTATCTTTTACTGTTCTGAATACTCTTATCAAAATCTTGGAGGCAGCTTGGTGTAAGCAGTAAGTCTTGTTAGGCAAACAAACACTTTTTCACATTAAGTTGTACTTAATAGCTGACCAAAAATTCACCATCTCCTATTAATAAAATGCTGAGCTGGAACCATCTCAGGCTTTTTGAGCACACCTTCTGAATATTTACATCTGGAGAGTACACAGTGTTTACAAGAACTCATGTTTATTTATCCAAGAACACTTTCACAGAAAAGCTTCTTTATGACTAGCTGTACATTTTCCTTTGCCAGTTTATTGACCTTTAGCAACGCATGGCTATTTGTTTGGTAAAAACGATAGCTTTAATCTTAACCTGCCACGTGTGATATATCTTGGTAACTACTTTCCTTTTCAGAAAAAAGAAAGAGATTTTGGATGGCAGGAATCCCCACTGGGCACTGGGAGGAGGGGTTGAATCCAGGGCGGCTCAGTAGTAGCAAGTATCATTGCTATCAGATGACACTAGCTAAGTGGCTGGAGGAAAATGAGTCTGTTCTGAGACCTCACTTGTTAGCACATCCCTGAAAATCCTGCTGGCCTGTTCAAGCTCTCTTAATAGTTTTTATCCTTGGACTGATGGGGACCCTGCAGTGGGGTGGCCTCTCTGCCTGGGGAGCCCTGCCAGGTGCTGCCAGCGCAGGGCAGGTTGGGATTCAGGCATGTGGCTGCTGCCTCTTCCCTGGCTAATGGGATGTCTTTCAATCCCCTCGCAGCCTACTCTGGCATTTCCTCAGAGCTAAGTATATTTATCCAAAAGCACTTCCGCAGAAAAAGCTCCTTTATGCTTTGCTGCATGTTTTCCCTGCCAGCATCCTGACCTTTAGCACTCACCCACAGGTTTGCCTCAGAAAAGTTCGTTTCAGCAGACTCTCTCCCAAGATGTGCAGAGGCCAGTGGGCACTGATCTAGGGATGGTGCTAGCCACCAAGGACCACCATGTACAGAGATGGGCTACCATGAAAGGTACCTGTCCATGCCAGGAGCTACTGGTCTTCCAGCTTTGCAAGTACTTGGCCAATCAAAGCCCAACTACTCAGAAATGAGGGAAGGCAGGAATGAGGGAGGAAGGCACATAGGCAGGTTGTAGATGCTCATCGAACCCCTATCCTTGAATCACAAGGACAAAGAGTCTTGGAAAATTGCAAGGACAAATTCAGCTCTTTTTATGAATGGAGAATACATCCAAGTCTCAATTAAAGGTGATTTTGTGTAGCATTTCTTTCTTTAGAGGAGAAACTATTCACCTGTGCAGGAATAGATTTGAGATAATGACCTGAATTTCTGTTTCACTTTTCATGCTTTCTGCACAGAAGCAGAAACCAAATCTAGATTCTGTGCCTCCAAGGCCCCTACACCCAGGTTGCAGAGTTGTAACCACACTCTTCCATCCCAAGGAGTCACTAGGCCATGCAAGATGCAGTGTTTGTACGAGGCAGGGCTGGAAAGTTTGGTTTCAGATGACTGCATGTAACGTGCTCACCATGTTGCTGGTGGTAGCTCTAAGTCCAAGATGGGACCTGAAGGTAGGAACACTGTGTGAGTGCTCAAAGAACTGGCTTCACAGTGAAAAAAGAGAAGAGGAAAATTAGTTGAGATGGAGAATGGGGAATGATTGTGAGTCAGCTGAGAGGACCGAGAATGAAAATCCTCAAGGGTAGATGAGAAGTGGAAGAAGCAGCATGAGACAAGGAACTAGTTGGTTTTCCTTTTTCAAATGGCAAGGAATCCATGTAGAAAAATACGCTCAGAAGCATAATTAAGAATGCAGAATTGAGCTGTCAGAAGTTCAGTAATGGGAGGACGAAATCTTAAACAAACGATGGGCATTTTAATGGCACAGATAATCATTGGAAAGGCGCATGAAGGGTGTGTATTAGAGTGTATCACTTGAAGGCTTTAAATAAATACTAGAAACCTAAAAATCTTAAAACACTGTTTGTATTCTCCCTGGAAAGATACTGTTCTTGACTGAGGAACAATCAGGGTGATTTCTGTGGTGAGCAAGGACTCCAGCTGGACATGCAGCTCCAGCCAGGGCTGCTCTGGCATAATCTAGGAATGCTGTATGCTGACCTGGTCATGCTAATACCTGAGCTTGTCTCTGCTTCTGTCTCTGTCAGAGCCTTGGGCTAGCTGAAAGGAAAGGCTGCACAAAATGCAGAAGCCACAGCCACAGCTGGAAAGACAGCAATAGAGTAGAAGTCTCTTGGAAACCTGGTTAGACTTGATATTTAGTCTCAATTGGTTTATGCAGCCAAGATTTAAATCTGAATTTCCATGATCAGGACACTCTGCACAGTGTCTCTGCAGAGAGAACAGTTGTTGGGGATCTACACATGGGCAGAGGGTACTGAGATGATGTCAACAAGCCACTGCAAGAGCCAAAGGAAATAAATGTCCTCAAACTACCAGGGAGGAAGATAAGGGAACAGCGTTTCTCTGTAGCCTGTTTCCCTTCCAGCTTTTCTCCACAGCTGATAAAAGAAAACTTTTATTTTTGAGAGATCTGAGGTCTGAGTTCAGTTCTTCCTTTAGGAATCTCTGAGCAAAACCACCGAGCCATCAGGTAAGCGTGGCCAATACGTGTCTACTCCTATGCTTGCTCCTAAATATGCAAAATTCAATTTTGCTGAGGGAACAGTCCTGGACTTGAAGCTTCTGAGTGTATGCAGAACTGGGGGGTAGATGTTCAGCCTGCTGGGACAATCACAACAGTCCAGCCTGACTTTTAACTCATGGAAAACCTCCAAAGTGCAAAGCAACCTAGAAGGTTCACTGGGAGTTGATGGTATTCGGCACCTCCCAGGTCTGGGCTGTCAAGGAGAGATTTTAATAGTACATTAAGTATGAGATTCTGGAACATGATCAAGATCTAGCATAAGGAAATAGCTTTTAATTAACAAGTTCCACATGCTATGTATGAAAAGTAACAGCCATTATAATTTATTAGAATTAAGTTACATATCAGAAAACCTCCAATGTTGAGTTTAGCTGCTTTAATTTAAAATAAGCACTTCTACATCGAGGTGGCACAAAAGAAAATTTGCTTAAGTTTAATTTTTATACTACTAAAAAGGATTTTACAGCTTAGAATACATGCTTTGCTTCACACCCTGCAACTGCTGAAAATTGGATTAATTGTACTGCTTTCAGCAGTTGTACTGGCATAAGCCATTAAAAATTTAGACTCATGTGGTTTGTTTTATTTAATTTATTTCCAAAAAATTACTTGTACTTCAGAATGCAAAAAAAACCCCCAACCCAACATGTAACCAAATATTTAGATTTAAATGGTGAATTTCAGCCTGTAAAAACCTTAGTTAGAAAGGAATTAGCTTAGTTCAGACCCTGAAATTTTAGGGAGTTTTATCAAAAGCAGCCATATGAAACCAGAAGCTCAAAGACATAGTTTGAGTTTGCTGAAGTTTCTGAGCTAACACTAATTATAGCATCGCTGCAATAGGTAGAGAGGCAAAGTCACGCTTAACTGCATCCTCGTGGTACTGTTGTCTCCTAACTCTCCCTAGCTTTGGCACATCATTTTATTAGGCAAGATGATACTTTTTAATGCTCTTGCAGTGTCATGGTGCTCTGCTGCTATGGCTGAAGGACTGGGATTAGTTGAGTTGGTTTAGTGGATCAGATGATGGGATGCACATATTTTTAAATCCACTTCATAAATTAGATCACAGTCTGTGGTTCCACAGATTTTTCAGCAGTCCTAAATGTTCTCAAAGACTTCTTAAGAATGGAGCTGCATGGAGGGAGGAAGGAATAGATAGGGCCAGAGGGGACCTCTGAGGTCACTGAATCCGGTCTTTGCTACCGCAGGCAACCACATCACAGGGTCCCCTTCAAAAGGGATTCATAAGTCTTCAGAAAACATTCTCCACTCTGCAAGGCCTTTGATATCAAATACAGCCTAATTGTATAGCATGTACATTCCTGATTAAAATAAGAAGTAAGAAAATAAAGAAAGAAATACAAGTGAAGCCTGCTCTGACTGAAGTTAAACCACCATTCCACTAAAACGTGATTAATCAGAGATTGCTCTGTTGCCCATGACAGCCAAGACAGGAGCTGCTTTGCAGACTTATGTTGTGCACAGATGACCAGGCAGCACCCCTGGAGCGCAGCCGCGCTGCCCACACGCTTGTGGTAGGAGGTTGTGGTTCAGCCTCATGCCTGCTGCTCTATCTCCCATCCCCAGCACTCCCAAAGCACCATAGGCCCCGTAATGGCATCAATTACAAGTAAATATTGTGAATTTCTGGACTGGTATTAGGAGGAATTGGTTTAGAGGTCTCAGGCTTTTCTCTGTAGCCAGCAGGGCCACAGACTGTCATCTGTACAAATGTGAAGGCCAAAGCTCAGCTGTATAAAAACTGCTCCAGGTGTCAGGACACAAAGCTTATCCCAAGAAGGCCATTAAAGCCCACAGGCTTCCCATCTTCCCATGGGCAGAGAGGTTCTCATGCATGACTTTGCTCATGTTTCTTATTCTGATGTCAGCACAGACCTAACATACATTCTGCTTGTATGTCCCTGCTGCAGTGTTGGCCACACTTACACAAGCCCCAGAACACAGGTGACAGGAGGATGCTTTGACTGACATCTTGTTTTCTGCAAGGCAAGCTGCTTTTTTTGCAGGTCCAGCTCCCTGGCACTGAAGCATGCTCTGCTGATTGCTCATTTGAACACTGGACACTTTATGCTTTTGTAGCTCCTGCTCCTCCTTGGGCACTTTTCCAGAGCCCAGCAAATGCCAGGTTGCTGCAGATGCTGTTGGGTCCCTCCTTGCCCACCCAAGGAGAGGACTCCACATTAGTTAGGGGATCACCAATTTCTGATGTTCCCACCTTCAGCACAATGAGGTTTTCAGGATTAGTATGAGCTTTAGCAATTTCCTTTTCTAGTCTAAAAACTGTGATTTGAAGCCTCTTGTGTCTGTACCCTGCACACTTGTGCAAGCTCATCCTTGCTGCCCAGTGCCTCCCACGCCGGCCATCCCTTGGCTCTCCCCTCGCTCCCTTCCACCGCTGGTGGTCAGGCCTGCCTGGCTGCCGTGCCAGCTGTCCGGATTAATTGCTCACTCTCTCTTTCCACCTCACCAACTCCCCATCTGTTTTTCAGCTATAGCTTAAATCCTTTTTGATCTGATCCTGAATCACTGACTTCAACAGGAGCCTGAACACAGACTGTTTCCGGGAGCAGGTCCCTCCCTCCTGCTCCCCAGCTCCCTGTGATGTTAGCTTGTGATGCTTACTGCTGCACATTAAATTTGTCCTTGCCAAGGGCTGGATCCAGCAGTGTTGTGGCAATCATTCCCTTCATCCTTAAGAACTCTTACACAGCTGTATATTTTTTTTTGGTCTATTGATTTGGTTGAAATCAAGCCTGTGCTTAGGGCTTTTCTGGAGAGCATCTACAACATGTAACATGTTGCAGGATTGAACATTCCCATCCTAAACTGTTCTATAGACATGCTTCAAGGCACAGTATAGCTAAGTACATATAAAGCACCTATCCCCTCATTTAATTTAAAATCACCTTAGCAGTTATTTAATGCCATTATCAATTTGTTCAATTTAGTCAACTTAATGCACCACTATTTTGACAACATATTTGTACTGCATACTGTGAACATCATGTTGATTGAAATGGCACCATGGTTCAGTTATTGTGTAGTCATGAGAGTTTAATTCAGTGATCAGAAACCATTTATGCAGGTGATTCTTCTGTACCCAAGGACTGGCATTGATTGTGAACCAAAAGGCCAAAAATTATACATAAGAACAATCTTCACAGCCTAATTTGTCTCCTGGATCTTGAAAAGTAGTAACACAGAATACCCCATACACTCAATATTTCTCAAGACTAAGGCAGCCTATTTCACCTGTTGACAAAGTGATTAACCATCATATTTATAAACAGTTTGGTTGTGCACTTTCCAAATATCTTTTCAAAATATCTCTGTTTTGTTGGTGTTATGATAGATAGGACAGTTACACATGACACATCTACTTTGGCAAACATGAATGCAAAGAGCCAGAGCACATATGCTGCAATTACAGGATAAGCAGAAAGATGTTAATGTAAACTGTTAGTGAGGAACGTGTGTTTGGGCAATGGAGTTTCCCTTTTTATATGCAGGAGCCAAGCAGAGATCAAGGCAGACCTTTCAGGTGAGCACAGAAATCTGTGAAATAGAGATGTGGTATCTGGGAATTATCTGAGACACCTAATCCATATAAGAAATTACTGTATCCACCTTTTTTTTTTTTTAATAGGCTGATAACTCAAATGTGGTAGATTACACCAATAAGAAAATCAGTATCTTTGGTCAAGATTTGCAAATTTGTAGAAAAAGAGAACAAATCATAACCATCACTTGATGTAAACCAAAGGAGAAAGCTAAGTTTCAGGGCCACCATTAAGACTACTTTTAAGGCTTGATCTTGCAAAGTGCTGAATAACCTCAGCTCCCACTGAAATCAGTGAATGTCTTCTGCAAAAGGTTGGTTCAGCAGGCTTAGGTGATTTATTGCACTGTAATTTATTATATTAATCATGATTTATTGTATTCATAATGCTGGAAGTGTTTTTGTGGCATCAGAAGAAAGTTCTAGAAAGATCTGGAAGGAAGATCAAAATCCTGTGAGAGAATAAAAAAGCAAGCTGTGACATTTAAGCAACATGAAGGGGCTACAAAGGAGAGGGTGAGTTACCAGACACTCAGGTAAATGAGGGCTTGCAGAAGCCACACTTCAAAGTCTCTGAGCTTCCATCCCTTCTTCACAAAGGACAGGAAAGGGATGGCTTTGCAGTGACAATATCTCCAGTAGATGGGCAGTTGTCTGTCCTTGCTCCCTAGAGCATCCTCCATTCCCCTCTTCTGCCCAGGAAGGTGCGCAGATGTTGTGTGTCCGCATGTGGTGCCGAGTTTGCACAAAGCCTCACCTGGAAAAAAGCAGATAAATTAATTTTAGCAAAGCTGGAAGCAGTCTCCATGTTTTGCATTATTCTCAGTGGTCCCTGAGTGTATCCAGTCTCACCTTTCACTGTTCCACAAGGCATAAGCTGGCACTGATGGAGGGAAAGGCAGGAACTGACAGTGATGTGCTCGTGTCGAGATCCAGGGGCAAGCAGAGCCTGTTGAGGTGCCTGAAAGCCTTTCAGACCTGGACCTTTTCTGTGCCTGTCCTCTGCATTTTGTCACTGTGATCAGGTGACACACAGTGTGTCTCGCCGAGACACCTAAACCAGCCGTGCATGCTTCCCCGCAAGCTCCCACCCTACGGTCCTTAACAGGACCGAGATCCCACAGACATAAACCAGTCTTGTATGTGTTCAGCTTCTTTTGCCAGCTCTGAGGACCCAAACCACTACTGCCTTGCTCCCTGGGAAGGTTTTTCCATGGGTGGAAAGTATCCATCCTCCACTCAGCTGCTGCTACCATGAAGTCTGGTGCAAGTCTGCTCTTAGCTTTTAAGTAACTTTCCTTCATTCTTCTTTGGCACCAGAAAGCTCCAGCCATTATAAAATGATTTTCTCCCTGTAAGGCATTGCTAGGAAGACAGAAGGGTGAAAAGAAACCTTTCCCCTCACAGCTGTGTTGGACTTGCTGGATTTGGGCTCAGCTGCCTCAGTTGCAGGTGCTTCCTTCTGTGTCTCCCTCCCTCTTTACAGTCCCCTCAGTCTATCCGGCCTCCTCTGCTCTCACAGCTTCTTGGAGCAAAGGACAGAGAGAATAGAATGTTTACAAAAGAAGCAGTGGGCTGATCCCAGGAAGAAAGCAAGGCTTGGACTTCTGCTGCTGTTGGTGGTCACTGAGCAGCCATACTGGGAGTTCTTGGAGATTTTTGGGGTGGGTAGAAAAAAACCCATGATATGCACATTGCTCCTACTCACTTGAGGGGTCTCAAGTATCCCAAAGGTTGGGCATATCTGAGCTGAATCCAAACAAGCTGGTGGCCACAGAAGTACTGAGTTTGGAATCTGGGAAGCAGTATAGCTTGGGTGGTAGCAGGCTACTCCTTGTTGATGAGTCGCATCCCTCTTCAAGATTCATTAACTTGGACAAAATGCTGGGCTGACCAAATTATCCTGGAGACATCTGTGCAGCTTGCTGACAGATCTCTGTCTGTGCTGGTCTGCCTCTCCTACCTCCCAGTTGGAACTGAGCTCAGGGTTGAGGGTATGTTTAGAAAATTAGAACCAGCAAGTGTTTCTGCACCCAGTTTTCAGCTCTGAGACCTTGTTTCAAGAGCTGCATATTTCTGGACTTGAGATGTCTGCAAGAACGTGTGTAGGTAATTGCCCCTCCTGCTCTTCAGCTACCCTGCCTGCACCATGAAGTTAGACTATTTAGCAGGAGTCACAGCATGAAATGACTAGGAGAAATTACCCACAGAGAAACAGGCAAGGATATGTGTATGTTTGCATGCAAGATAGGCAGCTATATCTTGGAAGAAAGAAGAAAATGAAGAATGCAAAGTGAAGCCATACCTGGAATTCATTGGGCTATCTGCAAAAGTACTTAAGGGGGCCTCCTTTGGGTTAATTCTTTCATGGATCGCCAGAGAAAATTATAGTCTGGTTGAGTTATTTCATTCACATTAATCTTTCTGCAGCAATCACCACCTTCTTATTCATAATCTTTAAATTAAGGCATGTATTAATTATTTATACAGCTCCATCCATGCATGTGGATGTTTTACAAAGCAAATAAAATGAGCCCTTGTTCACAGTAGAGTGTATAATTTAGCACAGGCAGAGGCAAAAAGGGTGAAAAATTCAGGTATGGAAGCAGCAATGGAGAAGAAACTAAGATGGGAAGGACTTGCAGACGACTTGCAGAAGAGGTATTCTTTTCCCAGAAGAAAAGCAATGACATTCAGTGGCTGGGGTATTTGGAAGACTGGGGTATTTGGAAGTGAGTGGAGGTGGCAGGGTGTGAGTTCTGAGGAGTGAAGTCCTAAGAAATGGCAATGAAGGTGGTAGGAGGACATGGTTATATTGTCCAGGATCTCTGGGGTGGTTGAGACAATAAACAAGAAGAATAACAAGATACCTGGGAGGGGAGCAGATGAAGAATTTAAGTCCAGTTGGGTTTCAGTGTTTTAAATCTCTAGCTTTTTTGTGGGATCTCTATCTTTTCTATTTATCAACTGAAGGCCATGATGGTCTGACCATGGGGCTGCTTAAAACCCATTTCGTGTAAGTGAAGTGAAGGAATAATAACCACAAATACATGGGAGCATGGGCTGTCATCCTTGTGTCATTGTTCACAGCTTGTGTTGTGGAAGGAGTCCAAAGTTCAACCTTTACTCCTGGAATGTTGCTGGATTTCCCATGAGGTGTGTATTAGAGGATATGCCCTTTGCTCTTGGACTTCGCTCCTACCTCTCTGCCCTTTCCTGAGCTGGTGCTTCCCACTGGAACAGCCATTAGGAAGATAGAGAGAGGCTCAGCACATGTCAATAGTTCATTTCTTCCGTGCCTGAGTGTAGTTCACAATGCACACCACGAGAGTTGGGCAGTTCACAATGCATGTCAGTTGTGGAACCAAGAAACCACCCCTCCAAACTCTGTTCTTAGTCTGGGAAAGTTGGAGCAATTTTGCATTGTATCACAGTTTCCCATTGTACAAGCAGCTCCCCCACCCCCTACACAGCCCAGAGTTTAAAACTCTTCTTATTTGTCCCCTCACGACCTGAAGCCATTCAAAATTCCCCAAGTAGAGCTGTCAGAAAATGTGCTGTTATTATGTCTGCATCTGGAGAGTAGTGGGGACCTGGGGACACCCATCTCAGGAGGGTCAGCCTCCTCCCAGCTACCATGCTCATGGGAACGGGCTATTTGTGGCTTCTGGGTGTCTGCTCAAAGAGTTGCTCACATTGCAGTGTGCAGAAGAGAAAACTACCAGAGATCAGATATCTTTGCTGGGAAATGATCTTCTTATCCCGTGAAGCTCTGAGATTTAAAAGAAGTTCCAGTTTGACACATCCTCAAGATATATTGCTGCTTTCCTTGGGAAAGGCACAGAAAAAGAGCTCTCCTGAATCTCATGGTTGTCACTGGACTCGCTCATGAGGAGGAAAACTCATGCTCAAACTTCTGGTCTGGACTGAGCCAGACCTTTTTCTGCCTTTTAACTGGATGCTTTGAATACCAACAAGTTGCAAAGGCTCTTTCCCTTTCTTTGTCCCCATGTTTCATATAGTGCTTCAGATCCTCTTTCCCGGTAAAATTTACTCAGAACAGGTAAGTTTTTGTGAAAATTGCTGATTTTGTTGAATAACTATTTTCCAGTAAAGAATTTCTCACTTGAAAAATTCTCCATTAAATATCTGATAGGGGCTGCCGTTACAGACCTGCACTGCCCTCTGGCCTACCCCTTGTGAGAGAGTCCTGCTGTCCCTCTCTCCACAGACCTCTCACGTTTACAAAAGAAGAACCTTTATTTATTTACATCTTGCTGCCTCTTTCTATCAACCCTTGCCCTCTGTGTGTGGTTCCCATGGTATAAATATCCTGTAAAACATTCGGCTGTTGCGTCAGGATTGCACCGAGCTCGAAGTCTGTCTGTGAGGACCTGCACACCCTGGCACTCCCTTCCTTACACAAGGGTCTGTTTAGCTTCCAGGTGTGCTGGAGCTCAGTCTGACCTGCCATACCATGGCTTTATGCCTCCAGTGCTTTCTGAGCAGCAGTACATGGCCCCAGGGACCCCAGGGGTCTGCAATGGAGAGCAAGGGTGGTGGGACCTTGCCTCAGGCAGAGATTTTGTGTCAGACTTCCTGGAAACCTTCACTAAGATAGAGCATACAAAATCTATGGAAAGAGCTCTTAAACTTAAAATTGAGGGTGGTTTGAACAGGGACCATAACAGGTAAATTTTTAAAAATAAAGCTCAAAATCTGTCGAGAGAGACAAAGTAAAAATAAGGAGACATTTATGAACTCATTTTCCTCTGCATGCTGAGTTTCTGCAGGTGGGTCTTCTCCTCCAGGCTTTGCTGCATACCATCAGCTTGGTAACTTTTGGAGGTGTGATGACACCACACAGCCTGCCCATGTCATGACAGCAAGCCCTGTCTGTCCGTCCGTCCATCCATCCATCCATCCATCCATCCATCCATCCATCCATCCATCCATCCATCCATCCATCCATCCATCTCTGGTGGAAGCCTGCTCTATGCTGCTCACAGCTGTCTTCCAAATGTGGCTTTGCAAAGTGCCAGCACATGGAGAGCACCAGTCTTGGTTTCCCAGTTGCCTCATCCCATGATTTCCCCTGATTTCCCACATGCTCCTGGGAAGGCACAGTGTCCCCTCCTGCACCCTGAACCCCAAACAACAGCCAAGGCAACAAGCTACCTTGCTTCTCCCACCCAGCCACAGCTTTACAGCAGAAGTAATGTAAAGCAAATACAACAGGTACTGTCCATTGCAGTTAACAAAATAAAATGCCCATAGAGTGACATGTCTGTGTTCTTGATAATGGGAGAAATATATGTTGGCAGAGATGCCTAGAAGCACAGACTTAGTGGCTGGATATCCTTGTGATGACATCTGGAAAACTCTTACAGACCCAGGGCTGCCACCAGCTTGTGAGATGTGAGACTCAGTTTCTCTTGACCACTTATATTTGCATCTATATTAAAGGAAAACTGATGGTTTTTGGTAAAAGTTCACAGTACTTCTGAAATGATTTACTACTCTAAGTGTTTTGCTCTGTTTTCTATGAAGACAGCATTTCCTTCTGTCCCTCCTTGGTCTCTTTTCCCTCACCTATAAATACAAAGCGAAACTGAAAGAAATGGCAACAACAACAACAATAATAAAATGCAAACAATCTTCGCTAATTTCCTGGAATAACCCCAGGGAGCCCTTCCACTTCATTGGAATGGCACGGGACAGGGATAGGGTGGACTCTTCTCTTATTAATTTCTCTTCTGTGGATGTTTTCTGAAAAGTGACATTATTTTACATGGGTGAATTTGGCCTCAATTCCTGGGTTTCTCCATGCCACTTCTCTCCTTGCGTGACACCAGTGCTTCTCTGTTACGCATGAGAAAGCTGCTGTACAAGTGATGAATGAGTCAGCCAAGAAAGCAAGAGATGTCCTGACCTCAATTAACTGCTATAAAATATTTCCAAGATAAAAAACAAACCAATTTTTATCTGTGTTACTGTGAATATAAAGTCAGGCCTCCCATGAACAGGTTTGATTTGGGCAGCTTCCTAGGTAAGTTAGCTATGCATTTTAGCTTGTAATTATTTATTTACCCTACAGTTCATGAACTAAAGATACTTTCCACAGCAGCCTTCCATGTCACACTGCTGGTAATCTGCAGTGACTTAAAGTAACACATACCTACACACAAATATTGGGGTGTGTGGGCTTGACATTGTTTTAAAGGTCATCTCTATTTACCACTGAACATATTTTCCTGCTTATTTAATGACGGCTTTTTTGGACAACAACATGTAAAATATTTCCATGTCATAGTCAATAAACAGCTTTTCTAATTAAAAAGGTGAGGAAGGTTTATATTTGGGGGAGAAGGGAAATAATGGATACAAGACACAGCTGCTGATATTTGGATACTACTTTGTGAGTGTAATATAATCCTAACTACTCAGACATAAATCCTGTGCACTCAGCAGTCCACCAGGCAACTGCCAGCCTCATGTCCATATTCTAATTTTTCTTGGAAGTGTGTGCACACAGCGAACCTGGTCACTCAACAGCTGGATGACAGCATTAGTGTTTTTTAAAATTCTTGCAATTTATCCTCTGTTCAATGGCAACTCATGCAATGTTTCCCTAGTGAGCATTGTCCCTTGACCACTTCTCGTTGTCCCTGTCTGGTTTATGTGTGAGAATAGGCCTGGATCCAATAAGATTTTTAAGCATGTGCTTAACTCTGAGTACCTGATAAAGGAGAGGGCTTGGGAAGTACTGACACAAACACTCCTCTAAGTGCCTGTCAGTTATGTCTGAGAACTTTTTGACTGAACTGACTGCAAAAATGAGATAAAGAATTGGTGTTGTGATAGACAATCTGTCACAGAGGATGCTGAAGAAAGAAGCAGAAGCAGGAGGCAGCTCATCCATGGGGCAGCAGTTAGCCATATTCTAGCAGAGCTGAGCCACTGACCCAGCCACAGTGCCTGCTGTAAAATGTTGGTACCCATGTGTCTCACAGCTGGAGACAAGACCTTCAGAGCTGTCTTCACCCCTTTAAGGAGAATGTTTCTCCTATGCACACAAAATGCCTCCCAACATCATGTCAGCAGTGAATTTCATTAATGTACTCTTCCTCTCTGCACTGAAACCATTCTTGGCATTGCTGCACAGAGAGGCATTCCAAAATCATCTCTTGCAAATCTCCACTCCTCATCTCCCTTGGGTCTGAAGCCTCCTTGATCTCTATAACCCACCATGAACCTCTTCCCTACCTGTCTCAAGGGTTTTGTGCTCATCCACTTAGCATCTCAGTAGAAACCAGGCAGAAGAAATACAACACATTTGCTTCGTGCAGTGTCTCATTAAATAATGCATTAAAGGTAAGATTTGGTGCATGGCTTGTTTTCACAAGCTTTTAAATGCTTGGTGTATTAATTTGCTTCTCCCAGTGTTATTGATGGAGTTCATTGAACAAAACTGTGAAATGATTCTTCTCTCAGTCTAACTACTGTCAGTACTCCCACTTGAAATAAATCACGGTTTGATCCTGGAGAAACCTATTAAAAGAAAACAAACATACACGTCAGGCCACATTCACTGTGAGACGCTCAGTTGGGCAATTTAAGCTGCTTCATAACCTTTTCCATTGAAAAATAGAATTGTTTTATTGAGGACATCCAATATATTTCACCTATCAAGTTCTTCCCTGTTCGCAGATGTTCAGTGACTTTTCTTCTCTGTTTTATGTAGCTTAAATTAGTATTTGAACTAGTTAGACAAAAATGCTTTAAAAACGAAGAAAGGGAATACTTTCCACATGAACACTTTCTATGCTTTCTCCAGTCTTTTAATACAGGAAAACGGGACAATTCATATAAGAGTCAGAACGAGTTGTATAATAAAACTGCAGTTTTTACTTTTGAAGAGAACATTGTTTGACAATGGTTACACAGATTTTCCTTCCAAACTACTTGATTTAAAACATATTTAATGACATTTACTATATTAGAATGATTTAATAAAGTATGACTTAAATTTTAATATCCATCAAAATATAAAACTTTTAATATAGAAGAACTTCTTTAATTCCACTGAAGGAAAGCACTAGAGGAAACTCTTTGCCAGAAATACAGATACTCTTAAACAACATCTCTGAAACACTGCTGGAAATTTTGTCATTAACCATTCTGAATTATAATAAAGTTAGTCTGAATTCTGTCTGTTTTCACAAATGCACTACCAAGGATCTAAATACAGTGAATTTTATAACCAAAAGATTCTTTTTGGTATCACTGAATATTATATAGCTGGGGGATTAGTTTCTAAGAGGATGAATTCTCTTTGACAGCCTTTCTTGTCTCAGTCTTCTGAGGTGTTCTGTGACCTGACGTCTCCTTCTTCACCATAACTGACTTCCTTTCCCAGTGCTGCAGTAAGTGGGGATAACGCTGGCCCTGAGTACTCAGGATTTATCTCCCCAGTGTACTGCAATGCTATGCAGTTTCCCGAGCAGCTCTGTAGACATCTCCTTTGTAAACACATTTGCCATCAGGAAAATAATTGAAATGTGCAGATAAATCTAACCTTATCTAATTAATTTTGGGAAAATACATAAGATGATGTGCGTATTATCAGGGATCATGTAATACTATTGCAACCAAATTCCCAAAATTGTCTTTGTTGTGACTGTTTTTCTTTTGCTTTCTCTCCACAATAATCTGCATATCTTCTTTCAGAGATTTGTGAACTAGCATCTTTTGGGACAAGGTTCTCTCAGGCATTTTAAGCAGTGTGCATAAGTGAGGTTATATACATCATAAATAATGAAATTAGGATGCACAGATTTCATAATATTAAGGCTATCAGAATGGTTTGTCAGAACAACATTTAATCTAAAAAAAGTTTTTTAGTAAAAATTCCACACTTGGGGCTGGATACGAATATGAATAAGAAGATTTGAGGTTCTTAGGATAGCAATGGTTAAAGGACACAATATCTCAGTGAATCACAGTAGGATAGCCAAGAATGATTTTCTCATGCTCTAATTCTGATAAAAGTCATTACTACAGCAGGTTGGGTGAGTTTTCTTCTTTCTCAGAGGCACAAACACAAAGCAGATTTTTTTTCCCCCCAGAATCCATCTGCACAGCTCTCAAGGGCCAGTCCTATTGAGGGTGACATGCTGTCTGCTGAACCGCTCTACAGTCCTTTCTTTGGAAAGGCTTGCAGTTGTATAACTTTGGTGAAAACAACAAAAACCCCCCACCCAGCCAACTGAAAAAACACCCCACAAAAACAGCCACAAAACCCAAACAGTTTTGAATTAGTTCCAAAATCCATGTCCCTTCTATTTTTGCTGTGCTGCTTTAAGACAAAGTCAGAAAAAGGTGCTTCATCTCTCTCACATCCAGAGCTGTAGGGAATTATCCCACCCCCGCTAGGACAGACTTGGCTTTCTGAACCCCAAGTAACCAAAGGGACTCCACAGACACTGGGACAGCTACATGTGAGACGAAATTCAGAGATGAGACAAATTCAGAAGGCAGAGGTACAACATCTTCTCTGCTTTCCCAGCAGGCAGGCTACCTGCTGTGTCTCCCTTCAGACTGAGGCAACCCTTCCAGCCAGTAGCACCAGTGTTGCTGATAGTGCAGGGCACAAGAATCAGGCCCCTCGTGCCGTTGGGTTGAGCTCACTCAAAGAGGAGAGTCACCTGGGTGCAGCCCAATCCCCTGAGTGGGGTTAGGACACACACTTGCAGAAGCACCTGAGCTCCACCCATAAAACTGACACCTGAGTCCTGTTTTTACCAACAAACGCATAGCTTTAGAGAAAGGTGGGTGGAGAGGGCAAGAAAAGCATGTTCATGAAGTTGTGTAAGCTCATTCTGCGCACAGCTTGGTAGTCGCAATATCAATTATGTTCCTCAGCTTCCAAGAAACAGCTGACCACAAGGATGAAACTCGCGTGGGAGGAAGAGGGAACATACTTGGCAGCTGGCCTCAGATGCAGGAATCGCTGCCACAGGAGGACAGGTTAGTAACAAACTGGCTGCCTTTGCAGCACAGTGTAAGATTTCCCAGCTTCAGCCTCAGTTTCTTCTGTGATAATAACTCGCAGAGGGGAGAAAGGAGGGGATGATGGTGAGATTTCGCTTTCTGTGCAACTTTTGTATTTATAAGGTGCTCAGTCTCAGTGGTGATGAGGATATAATTGTTTTCTCCTATAGATCTGGGAGACTCATAGTTGTGACTTGTGTTTTCCCTTGTATTAATCTAACCAGGTTATGTAGTGTAGTGCTAGATACCTATTCTCTCTAAGGATATTGCCCCTATAATAGCTACAGTAACTCTGGAGGAAGGGAAAATTTTTCCCTTGTTGTTGGACATGCTTTAGGATGGTCTAGAAATAATATTAATAATACTGTAGTGTTATGATTTCACAAAGAGGAAACAGGGTACTGTGGAGAAAACATTATGTTAAAGAGAATCTTATGGCTGTTTAAAAATGTTTGTGAATATAAAGACTGATGTTTTTTTTCCTTGGGCCTTTACACGCTGCTGATATAGAAAGAACAGTCATCAGTAATTTTTAGCTGCTGCTCTCATAAGTAGGAACCAATAAAACATTTTAGGTCGAACACATACATGTTATGTTTAGAACAACCACCCACTATGTACCATATGCTGTCACACTGTCTTCACAGAATGAAAAACCCTGAGTTTCCCCACTTGTTTTTAAGGCATTTCTCCTTAATAGTTTCCTCATCGTGCTTAATGTATTTTAAAGTTTACAAATGACAGAAGCTATTTCTTTTCTAGAGCAGACTGAAATACAGGTAGTCAGTGTTTTATGGTCATGAATCCTCAATGCTTCTAGCTTTGTATTACCTATTTCATGAAGAAAGTTTACTGAAATGGACCAAGCCCTAAAACTGAATTGACAATCCAGTACAATCTACATCATTATGGTACATGAATGAGCTAAGGAGCACCTGAGTGGGGCCCAATCCTGCAAAACACTTTGCAAGCATGTGAAGACTCTGGGGTGGGGGAGTGGAGAGAATTTATCCTGTAAGACTGCAGGACAGATTGTAGGTATTTTGCAATATTGGGCCCAAATGGTCAGGACTTTATGAAACTGATAGTTAATGGAATTGTAGGAGATGCTTTGTATCACAAACTCATCTGCAGGTTATAGCTAATACTTTCAATAAAGCTAAACCAATGCCAAGGCCTAGGCAAGTGCAGCATGTGGGCTGTGTCTGAGGCCATGCATTGCTTCATATCTGGAGGGCTAGGAAGGGTTGAACGGCCCGTAACTAACGTTCCTAAGGCTCCCTCAGCAGCAAGGAAACCTCTGGGTCCATCTAGCAGGGTTGTCCTGCTAACACAGCACCCATAGGAGGGTTAATCCCTCATTTGGATGTGTTGCGAAGGTACAAGGGTAAACTGAAGTTAAAATTGACCTGCAGTTGTGATGTGTGGAAAGGTGCAATTCCTGGGAGCCATATGGTGGAATTCCCCAACTGTATACAGCCTGTGCTAACATGGCCATTTGGAGTGTCATAAACCACATTCCCTGGGTCTAAGAGGACAGTTAGCTACACGCATTTTCACTGAACTGCACTAATGTGGAGACATGGACTTTTTCCCTCTCCAAGATACCTCCTGCATTTCTAACTTGCCTTTTAAAAATAGATCCAGCAAGCCTGAGGTGCCCCCAGGCAATGGGAGGGACTGCCTGGTCACCAGGACAGTTTTGTCATTTTATTCTCTGCCATGCTGTCTGTCTTTTTCTTCCCATCATATGCTTCTGAACCTTTGTCTTTGAAAATTTTCAGACCCTGTGCATATACAAGAGCAGAACAACACAGATTTAGCCTGTGTCCTCAGAAAGTGGGTTAAACCACAGACTAGCTTATAGCTGCTTGCTGTGTGCTATGGGAACAAAGTGGAGGAGATGGTGTGACTTCAGCTTGTGGAGAAAGCAGTCATATCATGTATATGCAAAATGATTACTTTCTGAAACAGAACTAGCCTCATGGAAGATTCTATTTATTGCTAAGCTTTTGTAAATGTTACCATAGTTATAGAACAATTAGGCAGTAGGATGTATGGGACAGGGTCTTTATCAAACCTGAGAAGCATCTAACATGCTTTGAGATACTCTAAGCAATAACACGCAGCCTCATCGGGACTGTCCAGTGAGTCAATGTCATGGTCCTGTGCTCATTGGATCCATTAGATAGATCAAGAAAATAATCTGAAGACCAGTAGCTGAGCAGTAAATCAGCTGGTAGGAAGAGTACATTGCCTAGTTGTAAAATGTGATTTTTCTGAGACAGTGGTTTTGGGAGAGCCTTTGAATCAGGCAGTTGTATTACTGGAAGAGATTAGCTCAGAGAGAAGCTCATACTGTTGCAGTGCTTTCTTTGCAAGTGAGTAAATGGTGTGGTGCTTGTGATCTGCTATTCTTCAGGGCCTGAAAATACAGTCCCCATTGTAGTGACAAAGGACACAATTTACTCATATAGCATATTTACTCTGCTGATGGTAGTACATCTATAATAATGAAAGAGCTTTTCTACATCTGCTCTCTACCTGTTTACCACCCTCTTCTTGCCTAGATGCCTCCTAAAATGCCACCCTTCCCACGTTGCCTACCAGAAGGGACTGTATTTACCTAACAACCAACCTTGCTGTGGAGTCATCGTGCTGGTCACACACCTTAATTAACTCTGATCATATTTTGGTAATCTTTGGCTTTCTTTGCCTCATCAGCCTAATTGTTTATCGATGCTGCCAACTGCCTTGTGTAAAACTGGAGAGTAAACACAGTGAGGCAAGGACTTAATAATTTCACATTCTTTGGTAAAGAATACTCCTGAGCTCACTAAAAAAATTATATTCATCATTCTTTTACAGAAGAATACTATTGTAACTTGTAAAACACTGGTGAAGGAGGGAACAGAGGGGTGAAATGACTTCAGTGTCATCCAACACGGCACTGCTAGATCTAGGAGCATGTACAGCTCCATCTCCTTAGTTCAGGGCTGCTGGAACCCATGGCTCCTTTACTGACAGCTGCTGGGAAACCAGCAGAGCCTCAGGATCCACTCTTTCATGATGTCATAATCATGTCTTTCTGTCTTGGAATTTACCTATTAATATTTAAATAAGCCCCTAGCAACACATTTTCAAGAGCAGCTATGTCAAACTGTCATAGTATCAGTTCTTTTGCTGAATTTGCCAGATACTCAAGTGAAGTACATGAATGTTGTATGTGAATTCTAAATAAGTATTAATGAATAACTTGTTCCTAGTGTTACCATTGTTCCTTACCCAGGCCTACTGCAAAGTGTGTGCTCTCATTTCATTACCCTGTCATTGACCATCACAGACCATTTTTGGGAGAAAGTGGGTTGCAGGAAGAGGTAGAATGGAGTCTTGTCTGTGGATATTTTGAAAATCACTGTTCATATTGTGGAGTCTGATGTGAACGCTAACTCTGTTAAATCAGAGCAGGCAGCCATCATGGAATCACAGACTGGTTGGAAAGGACCTTAAAGCCCACCTAGCTCCAACCCCCCTGCCATGGCCAGGGACACCCTCCAGTAGCCCAGGCTGCCCAAAGCCCCATCCAACCTGACCTTGAACACTGCCAGGGAGGGGGCAGCCACAGCTTCTCTGGGCAGCCTGTGCCAGGGCCTCACTGCCCTCACAGGGAAGAATTTCTTCCTAAAGTCTAATAAAAATCTCCCCTCTTCCAGTTTGAACTAATTTCCCCCTGTCCTATCACTACATGCCCTTACAAGGCACCCCTCTCTAGCTTTCCTGTAAGCCCCTTTAGGTACTGGAAGGCTACAATAAGGTCTCCCTGGAGCCTTCTCTTCTATTCTCAACATTCTCAGCCTGTCTTCACAGGAGAGGTGCTCTATCCCTCTGATCATCCTCTTAACCCTCCTCTGGACTCAGACTGCATGATTTCTGTTCTGTCTGAAATCAGAAGAGGCCTGTGCAGGGCCTTAGAACCAGCATCAAGAGTTGAACACCTGGTAAATAAATACACAATCTGCATGCATGCATGTGGAGGCTGGGGATCGTACCCTTATTGTAAGGCTGAGGAAAGGGGGAAAAAATCTAGGTTGATAAATGAAAATAAGAGAGAATGCAAAGACAAAGATTTATGGAGTATAGCCTTTCCAGTTTCAGGCACAATGCACACTTGTTCAAAACCAACAAATCCGCAGAGTAGATAGAAAATGTAAAGCACAATATAAATGCTAAGGGATATTTGTCCCGATGATTTATACATATATAACATTCCCTTCCAATTAAATTTACAGCCATTTAGCTACACATATAGTTTTGATCTGTTAGTTTTGCAAGAGTAATGCACTGAGTCCCATTAGGGAGAAATGAACCAGATAAGCAAAATCCTGGATGGGAGCTCGGTCGGGCAATTCTGTGCTCAAACTCCTCTTTTTCCTCTCCCTGCAGGCTTGGGCTTTATTCTCACAGGATTTACAGGCGAGTGGGAATATTGAAGGGAGGGGAAAAAACCCCAAACCTGGCATTGTTGCAAGAATAGTTTGGAGCTCATCAGACAATCTATGCATATTTTCACAAATACTTTTAGCGAGGGGGGGGGGAGGGGGAGGAGAAAAGTACATAATTTAGACCTGCAAAGAGGCATGTTTAACTTGCACTCTACTCTGGCCACTTACATGGAACTTTACTCCCCTCAGCTCTCTAAACACAGATAATTGCCATGGCAACCACTGTATTTCAAGACTCTTACACATATACTCACACCTTTCTTAAAGAAACACAGAACACAACAATGTGGGATCGACATAGTAAATCACTGGGCTGTTTTTTATTTGTTGTTAGCTAACTGTCAGGGTTTAGGGAAGAGCTGGAGACTTTCAACCCCTATCAGTTTCAGGCCAAAACCAGAAGATGTTTAGACAGACACTTTGACATTGCTACTAAAAAATTGGATGTTGTTTGGTAACCCTTTGCAAAGGAATGACTGATGATCTCTTTGGGTGTGGGGTGAGAAGATTCCTGAGTTGTGGAAGGAGATTAAGGTCCTAATACTGAAAACCAATGAACCACCTTTAGGATTAGACACTAATTTATCAGAGTAAGGAGCTGTGACATTCAAAGAACTCTGGTAACACAGCGAACTTTCAACGTTGCTGGACTTGGGAGGTAAATGCACTGGAAGACTATCAGCAGTGATATTGCTACTTGCTATTTTCAAGTTTCTATTCCAGTAGCTTTGTTGATATACAGACCCCATCTGTTAGGTGCTGGACAACCATGTGGCAGAGAAAAAAACCTTCTGTCTGCACCGCTTAACGATATGACCTGCTCAGCAAATGACCCCTGCCTGTCATGCTTCAGGTGTGCAAAGGGCAGGGAGGAAGAGAGGTCTTGGGGTGTGAGATGGGTATAGAGCCGGCGTGCCAGTGCCAGCCTTGTCTCTGCCCTGAGCTGCCTCTCCCTGAGGGTTTCCTTGTTGACTCTGAGTGTCTGACACGGGTCCAGGAAAGCTGCACCTGCGGGAAGGTGCCAGGCCTTCGCCCGGAGGGCGGCATCCAGCGTGGAGGTATAAACAGGGTTGTTTTTTTTTTTTCCCCCCCTGTTATCTTTGATAGGTGAATCAGGAAGTAAAAAGGATAAATGGTTTGTTTGAGAGCGGAACATGCTTTGTGTTTTTCTTTGCCTTAATGATCTTGATCTCTGTGTTTGCAGCCTGGACTTCTATCTCAGTTTGTTCTTAGGTACATGATGAAGCATTGCCAGATGTCATTTTGAATGTGTGAGCTTTCAAGGAAGGAAGGTCTGAAACATTTGAAAGAAGTAAAATCCTAAACAAGCTTGCATGGCTAAAGAACAATTAAGCCCTGAATTCTGAAGTATCCCTATAAATCAAAATAGCACCCCCTCTCCCCTCCTTTCAATGTCTCTGTCTGGGAGCAGGGATATTAATTTGCCTAGATGACATGTTGATTGTGTCTCATTCTTGGGAGATTCTTTCCTTCCACCTCTGAGGTGCAGCTCATCCCCCTTCAGTCTTTGGTGTTTGTAATAAATTTCAGGAGTCTGCTCTGAGTCTGTTCCTGAACTAGATGTGTTCACAGCAATTTCAGTCTCCTAAACCATATATGTTTAATTTCTACAGAAAGAAATACTTGCATGAATTAATAAACAGGTTTTCCTCCTTCCCTGAAGAGTTTGACTATATGAGAATCCAGCTGACACGGAAGCATTCCCTTTTCTGCATGTCTGGAGAATTGTGCTTAATTTAAACACACCCACAAGCTTCCAAGGGTTGGCCACATTAAACTGGAGACAGATCCTTCTTTGAAATGTTCCTTGGAATCTGCTTATTCATCCGTGACATTGTAAACCAGGGTTGCCTCAAACATAAGAAAATCTTGTATCCCATTCTCTGAACACTGATGCTGAACTTTTCCAATTCAGTTGCCTCAGTCTTTCACAAAAGAGAAAAGATGAGTGACTTCATTAAAAACAGAAGTGCAGAAAGCTTCACCTTCGACATTTATGGTTCAAATTTATGCTGGAATTTAGACCTTGCTGACTTACGATGACTTATTTTTTGTTAGCAAACTCTACAGAAGTCTTCCATGATAACCTTTGAATAATGGCAATTACTGATGTATTTTGTAGCATTTGAAGTCAGTTTTGGAAGAAGCTACAGTCTTTGTAGTCTAGTGTGAGTTATTTCTTAAGGGTACACATCAGCAGGGCACAAATCTTATTTTTTGTAAGGTAAACAAGAGTGGAAAGCAGTTGTTATATCATCTCGGAATTTATCCTGCTGTGGTTCAAATGGGTGGCCATACCAAAGAGTGATGCTAAGACAGAGAGGTCACTGTGTGCTCTTCTTCCACTGTGGCTGAGGAAGAGAAACAGGCCCCACTGGAGGTGCCAATGCCTGCTGTGCCTGGGATCGGGCTTTCAGTAGGGGATGTGATCTTTCCTTCCAGAGAAAGAACCTTGGTGCTCTCCCTCCACTATCTCACGACCACTCCCTTGTAGACTTGTAGGTACTTAATTTGTTTTTGAAGCTCTTCCAGACTTGGCTGAAGTTGGCCAGTGGCTCCAGAAGTTATCAGGAGAGCCTGACACTGCAATCACATATGCTTGATTTTCTTAAAAAACCCCCAGAATAAATACCTTGAAGATTGCTACTCCTGAGGTCAAACAATAGCTCCACTATCTACTGGTTGGCATGTTTTATAGGTCAGCCATTCCAGGGAAGCATGATTGAGCATGGGCATCCTCATGCAGAATGTTGGAGGTACCATGCAAATACATGATCTGTTTTCTGGGAATTTTCCACCCCTCTGGGTCTTTATAAGGGCTCTGCTGTACATCTAGGAAGAAAGCTTTATCCTTGATTTTATATCTCAGCACAAGAAAGAAGTACAGAAGGCAAAAGAGTCCATCCCAGTTCTTTGGCCGAAGAAGGATAATTCTGTGGTCAGACATTAGGAAGGATGTGTTCATAAGCAAATCTTCTAATGCCCCCTTTTATTCTTTCTGAAAATCATGAGATGTTGAAAGAATATATGGGTCTGATGATTCTTAATGTCACATTAGATGTCATATTTAAGAAAGAGGCAAAAAGTAAATAGCTCTATGGATATATAGAGTGGAAGTTTAAATGCCTTATTATGAAACAGTAATGGTATGTGTGCTCTGCAGGCAGGATGAAGCTCAGCTGCTGAACTTTTTATGATTTAATGCTAGACTAGGTCACAGGATTGCAAAATAATGCAGAAACACAAACTATTTGAGAAACATATGTGCAGAAACAGAGTATTTGAGAAACATATGTGCTGATATACAATTCATAATAATGGAATAGCCTTATACAAGCAGGACAGTTTTATTTGAAGTTCTGTCATTTACTCTGCAGGGTGTCTTCAAAGATTTATATTGCTTATTTAGAAAAAAATTACATTTATTGACATGGACAATATGTCTGTTTACAGTGTGTTAAGCAGTGTTTTTCACAACATTTTAGTACTCATACTTAGCTTCAGCCAAAATCTCAGCCAATTTGTGACTAGGGGAGAGACAAAGAAAAGTAGTGGTAAAACAAAGATGACTTTAGCAAACTGACAAACAGTGTGGTTTGCCAGCCACTGACAAATATGAACAGGCTAGGCTAGGACAACTTTGTTTACATAGTGTGTTTTACTTTAGGAAGGGCTACGCTATAAATATACTGCAAGTACTATGAAGTCATGAAATTGCCTATACTGTTGAATGATTATCTCTAAATAGCTACTAAAGCATATATTTGATTGAACAATGACTGGATAACTAGCAAGGTTTAAACGTAGCACCACAGGACTGAATGGTGGCATTCAATCTTGTTTCTTTCTCTGCTGGTGTCCTTCAGCATCAGTCTTCATCTTAATATCTATTAGTTCACCATGGCTGTAAACACACATGGCTATGATTGTACACCTCCTTTTTTTTCAGAATTTACCAAATCTATTTAAATCTCTTTGTTCCTGGCAAATTCATCGCATGGGGCTTATAGTGCTCATTGGCCTCTGTTCCTGACCTAGATTCACCTCATCTATTTTCACTTGTCTGAGGTGTTCAGCCTTGACCACCCTTATACTTAAAGATGAGAAAGGTAAGAGAGACAGCGGTAGAAACCATAGCATTAGACTTGTATTGCACACTACTATAGGCTGAGATTAATGACTTCATGGATTCCTCTTTACTGTAGGTAAAGGAGCCTTTGACGACTTGTTCATACTAAAATACTTAACTTTTAGATGCCTAATCTGGGGTAGAGGAAGCTTTCCTTGTGATAGTTTACAATAATCCAAACATGGTCTCATGGGATTTTAACAATAGCACTGATACTTTCCTAGTAGTATTAGAAATGGCCCTTGGTACATTTTAGGTTTGCACTACCTTTGTCTTGCTTGCCATGGATCCTGTGGATAGTTAGCACATTCAGGGTGTTCTCCTCACCCTTCAAACTGATGTGCTCCTATTTTATTGCATAAATCTATTTTAGAAATCCTTAGGTACAGGGCATGCTCTTTGATACCATTAAATGTTACCCTATTTCTGTTGCTTCACTCCTTAAGGTCATCTAGTTCTTCCTGTTTATTCAGATTCTCCTCCCTAATAAGAATGCTTTCCAAATTTCTGTTATCTGAAAATTTCATTAGCAAGCCAACATTTTTGTGGCAAGGTACTTCCCCACTTGCTGGTTGCCTCTAGTTCCTTGTGCACCTTACAATTCTTGTATTAATCCTCACTTATTCCAGATACATTTACAAAGAAAGATTGTATCTCCCACATAAATTTATTTTTTTAATTTAATCTCTCAGAACAAGAGTTCTTTTGAATTTGGTATGATACTTTTGGTAACCTTTTATCCCTCTTCTATATATCTCCATGTCTTTAATTATTCCCTTCATACATTTTGTTTTCAAGTTATGCATGATGTTGAGTTCAAACTATTAGGTTCCAAACGTCTACAACACACCATTTCCCTTCACATTAAGGACTATATTTTCTACTTCCTTGCACTTTTTGGTGTGATGGATTTACCAGAATCCCATGCTATGTGTGCATTTTTATGTTCCACTTTTCACAGTGTAGTGAAAACGTTAACAGAAGACAGTTATGTCCTCCACCTGCCCACTCCCAACTGAATAACAAGGGGTATTTTCAGTGCTTGGAACTGTGTCTGTGTGGAGGCCACCACCTTGATGACTATATGCATTTTCTTGTTTGATCATGGGATCTGCACTGAAATGAAGTTAAGATAGGTGGTTCTGTGTAATGTACTGCTTGAGTCTGTCCTCTCAATGCAAAGCCAGCTACTTCTTACTTTCTTTTTAATTGTAGAAATAATTTTTTTGACCATTTGCTTTAATTTCTTTTGCAAGGTCAAACTCAACTTACCCTTTGACAATCTACTTGCTATTCTGAGAGCTTTTGGCTTTCTGTACCTACTTTTCAATCTTGTTCCTAGTATCCTTTTAATGTTTTTACAGGTCTTTTCTTCTTTTTTTTTTTTCCTTTCCTCCTCCACTTGCAGTGAAGCAGTTTCATAGAATCACAGAATGATAGGGGTTGGAAGGGACCTCTGGAGATCATCTAGTCCAACTCCCTGACAGAACAGGATCACCTAGAACAGGCTGCACAGGACAGCATCCAGAGGGGTTTTGAATATCTCCAGAGGTAGAGACTCCACAGCCTCTCTGGGCAGCCCGTTCCAGTGATCTGCCACCCTCACAGTAAAGAAATTCCTCCTCGTGTTTAGGTGGAACTTCTTATGTACAAGTATTTCTGGAGAGTCCTACCCTTTGCTCTTTGATTTATGGGTAATACAAATCTCTGTGATGACCACACACATCCTCCCTTCTTTGGTGAAGTTAGTATCACAAACTCCTCAAAATCATCCTGATGCCTCACAGTTTCCATCATCAGGTGAAGAACCACCTGATGATGGGGTAGGCACTCTGGTGCTAGTATTTAGCCATTTAGCACTCCTGCCTTTTGTTACTTGGGTCCCATGCTTCCTTCAGTTCTACCAAAATGTGAAGCCTGGTGGATGCTATACTCAAGGGTTCACTGCTCCTTTAGGCTCAAAGTCAGCACTTCTTCAGCTTGCTTATTCACAACATACCTAAACAGGCACATCTGCTCTTTGCTCCTTTGCTGGGCAGATCTCCGCCTCTCCAGTCCTTGCTTGCTCATTGGCACCTCTTCCATGCAGCGTCGTCGCTGTGTCTAAGGATTTTTCTCCATAAGGGACTTACAATTTGTGGCTTGGGACATATCTGAAAGCAGTCTGCCAGCCCTCCCTCTGTCTTGCTGTCTGTTCACACACCAGCTTTGCACAAGGGCTTTTGACACAACCCAAAACTTTATGGGCTGATGAGTTGTGGAGTTCATCATTGTTCCCTCCTAAACCGCCATACTTGAATTGTTGACCTGCTTTCAAACTCCCACTGTATGTAAAATAAATCACTTAATGAGTGCTACTTTCTAAGCTAATTTCTATGCAAATATCTTCTGTAGGCCTCGAACATGATCCACTGTGGCTGTTGGAATGACTTTTTGGTGAAGAAATCCCTCCACTGTTCACTTGAGCCAATCTGCGTCCTCCAGGTGATGGGAACATTTGTTCTTCAGTCTGCACCTGAATGCTGAGGTCCTTCTGACTTCAGCTTCATAACAAACTTCTGGCATTCTCTCTCTTTACAATACCAACAATAGAGCTGCCTTATATCATTCCCTAGTCCCTGTGTGGCAGCTGGTGCACCACTGCTTTTTTTGATCCGTTCTTTTTTAAGAAGCTTAATGGTTTTTCCTTGCTAGCAGTCCTCAGTCACATGCTTCTGCTTCTTGACCATGTTGTATGACATCTCAGGTTTTGTGTCACCTTGCTTTTGTTTGTCTGCTCTCTTGCCCTTGTCACTTCCTTGCCCTAGTCTTCAGTATCACGTGCTTTTACATTCAACTTTCTCATCTACCAACCTGGCCTATGGGATCTTAGCTCTGAAAACTTTCAGAAAATATTTAGTTGTCTATGCAGCCTCCTTTCTTCTCTTCTGTGTTTTCATCCAAAGGAAAGCAGTTGCAGTGTCTGCAGCCACCAGCAGCTCAACCCAGCCTCAACAGATTGTGTTGGGCCAGCTGCGGCCCACCTCTGTGGCAAAGCGCCTGCGCACAGCTATGTCTTCTACCTGCTGTGCATATGAAGTGACTCCAGTGACTGGGAATGCCCCATCTGTGGGTGACAAGCCATGATCTGCTACGCGGATATATCATTAATAGCACCTTGTGTGTCCCTCCTTGCAACCTTGCTCAGGGCCCAGGACCCACGACCTAATTTTGTTCCCTTGGGCCATCAGTCCTTGTACCAGCCAAAGTAGAGTAGAGCTGGTCTCCACCCCTGTGCTTGGCAATGCCACAGAACAGACCTCAGACCTACTGAGAAGGTCACTTGCGTCCTAGATGGGATGTTGAAGACTTGTCTTCAGCCTTTCTCTGGCCCCATCTCCTTTTGCTCAACTGGACTTTCAGGACAGCACTGGCTATGGCTGGGGGCTGTTGATGGTCCTTGCTTCCAGCCTGCAGCTATGCCCACTGTGTTTATTGCCGTGTGGCTGCACCCCACTGGTGAGGGCACATCCACTCTCAGGGCCACCTCCCCAGCTCCTCATCCCTTGGAAGCAACCGGCCCTGATGGAACAGTTACACAGAGCCACCAAGACAGAAAACACTCTAAAGCCTTTTGATGGGAGCCCCAGCTCCTTGAGAGATGCTCAGCATACTGGGGGCGAGTCCTTCAGTGTACAGCTTCCACTGATGACTCTTGCTTGGCCAGAGGTTGGATGACCTCTGCTGAGTGAGCAACATCCAAGACAGGCTGCAGTATATATGTCCTCCAGAGAGTCACAAGGGGAGGCAGAAGACTGTACTCTCTGTCTTCTCAGCTGTATGTAGAGTGGCACTGCTGATTTGACAAATCACACAGCTGTGGGTTTTTTTTTTTCCCCTCCTCCACCTCCTGAGTTCTCCAGAGAGTGCTCAAACCATCACATGAAGTTGGAGATGAGATTCCAGATTTTATTTGCTGAACTTTGGGAGAGATTTTCCAGGTTTTGAGTACCTGGTTCTTGTTCATCACTAGTTCTGTCTAGTTTCTTCTGGTAGCTCATTGCACAAAGGTAAGAGGCAGGAGAGGAGCATATCAGGCTGGAACCTGGCAGTCACATATAAGTTTGCCTGTAACCAGGAGCCATATTCAACTTCAACATCACAACAGTGAGGCCAGGTCGCACCACCTCCAGCCCTTTCCCTAGCCTTTTTGGAGTCTGCTGGAGGCAGCAATGTTAACCTGTCTAGCTGTGTTAGGCCTTTTAGTCCTAATCACAATCAAAACTTTGGCCTGGCAGCCAGAGGACAGGACTAGCTTTCAGGTGACATGAATTTGGTCCGTGCTCTACCCTAATGCCCTCTTTATGTCTTATTTTTCTTATCTGTAAGGAGATGTAAATTTACTAAATTCTTTGTAGGTCACACTGAGACTGAAGTGCATTTTAATTTCATTAAGTTATGCATCCAGAAGTCTTTGTGATCTCACTTTGGAATGAAGCTCTAAAGCCTTATGTCTGGCATAGTAGTGTATAAGCAGCATTACAATGTCAGAGAGCTGAGGATATTGCTTCCCAGGGACAGGGAAGGATGGCCATCTTACATAGAAGGCAAGACTTAAGATCTTCACTGCCCCCTCGCTCTTTTCCATCCACTCCTGACTTTCACCTTGAGATGGCTCTGTCCCCTCTCAGATGCCTCCAGTTCAATTCACTGAACCAACACTCAGAGCTGGTTCATGAGAGACAGGGGAGAGAGAGTGTGTTTGCATAAACCACCTCCTTTCAGACTTTTGTTCTGTCTCCATGTTAAGCGCATCATGATGGAAACATTTTGGATCAGATTCAGTCCCCGTGGAACATTTTTCTTAAAAAATGTTTCTATCTCATAATTAGTGTTTTGAGGAGCTATGACATAGTCTCTTTCATAGCATATTAATTTCAAGATGTATCAATTTCAATCTACATAAGTATCTAAAATCCATAATATAATTTCTCATTATAATTTGAAGTCCATAATACAATTTCTGTAAAAAATTACACAAAAGAGTTCCTCAGAGGAGTAGTTCCTGACTGCTGTACAAGAATCTGGAAAGCTTTATTACGGCTGATTTTCTGTTTTATAGGTGTTTGTTTGTATTTCATGTTACAAATCCAGATTTTTTCAATAGATATTGGTGTAGTCGGTATGATCAGGACAGTAGTGTAAAAGGGAATTAGAACTGTGTAGAGAAATAAAATAATTTAGTTTGTACTTTGTGTGCTGTGTTTCAATTAACATACGTAACAATCTAATATTTAGGAAACAGAAAAAAACACTCCTTTGTGAAAAAATCAGTATCTGTGTTTTATCTGTGGTCTCCTAGCTATTCCTCTGTGCTGTCAAGGTTTTGCACTAAAACCCCACAAAAACCAAGTAAGTGAAATGTCAGATGCTAGATAGGTTTGGTTAGACCTTGGGTAATGAACAAGCAAGAAAAATATTTCAGGATGGCGAAATAAAATAAAGGTGTCCCAGGGCTTCTTCACACAAGAACTGGTTGTGATGCTGTGAACTGACTTCACTGAAGGATGGAGCAGACAATTTCCACTATGAAAGGCATACTTTCTGCACAAATGTGAGTTTTTGGTTGGTGTTTTTTTTTTTTACTACTGTACTTTTTCAATATAAAAGGCTTACTCCAAGGTGTAATTTCTTTAAAGTAATGAACATGTATTGAAATTTGTCCTTCATCTTCTAACCAATGTCCCATTATGGTTACCAGACCTAAATATAGCTCTTGCCTACAGTCAGGGAACATAGTAATTTTACAGGTTTTTATATATTTTCATTCTACTTTTCCAATTTGTTTCACCCTTTTCAGGCTTCTGACACCCACATTGTCAGCTGTAAAGCTTTGCACACGTTTTTCTGTGAAAATAAGTAGTGAGGTAAAATCCAGAAAAGCTACAGTTCATGTTCACTAAATTGCACAGATGTAAAATCTTTTTCTGGCAGTTATAAAGTCACCATTTTGAGGTCTGGCAGCTTAATTAATATGTGTACTTTTATTATTTTATAGATGGAATTATTTTTACTTTAATCCAGTACATGGTATACAGTTAAGATTTTTCATAAATCTGTAAAACTTATGAGGCAAGATTCATGTGGCTATACAGCCTCACATTGTTGAGTGTTTGGAAACCTTAGGAGTAAGGTGAATTTTCTGAAAACTCTGCTGATAAGACTTAAAAATTTGGTGACATTTTCAATCTGGTTAAAATATTCCAGAAATTTAGTAAATCAAGGGTACAAGGTAATTTGTTTAAAGTGAGATCTGTCTGTCTCTGTTATCATTACTGTTTCCTCAGAGACAGTTTATGGATGGTGGTTTTATGATACATTCCTGAAACACCTCCAGATTTCAAATATGCAATATAAACCACCTTATGAAAACTGCATAACTTGCCCTTCATTTATAAATAGTACCACACCTACTTTGGCTGCACAAAATTTTTAAGTCCTAGTGTAGTCAGTTAGTAATAAAAACAAAGCTTAACACAGACCGATTTGCTAAAGAACCAGATCATCAAGGGACAGGAAACCACCTTCTAGATTAAAGCGTGTTGCCTATTCCTAAGGTAATGGATGGAAGAAGTTAGCACATTAGCAAGAATGGTTGGAGAAAACCCAAGAAAAATGTTTCTTACCAAGGCACGTTGTGAACAGTGCCCTCAAAAGATTATGCTTAAAAGGAAAATGCAGTTCAACAATAAACTATCAATGGCTTATTAGCATAAAATGAAAAACGTTTCAACAAAGAATAGGCTGCCTCTGATTCAGGCACAACTATTTTTGTGCATGCAGTCTGAATTGGGGAATCCTGTGTCTATCTTCCACAGCACAGATGATTTTCAATCAGTGTTCTGCAAAGGCTTTTTATATGAGAGTCACAGAAAATAACATGCAAGACTTTCCAGCACAATCCACTTTAGCACGTAGCATCTGGCTACCTCCTCAAAACAGCAGTCTAACTGCACTTGGACCATGGAGAAGTGATATCTCCATGATGTATTTGTTGCATTTCTTGGACCTATTTTTATTTTAATTCTGTTTTTTTCCTACTTGAGCTCCATTGCTTTCATATTTGAACTCTTGGTATTTTCCATTTAACGTATGACATGCTGGTCTTTTTGTGGGTGTAGTGTTATATTGGCATAAAAATGCATTGAACGTTTTTTTATGAGTCCAAGTTCCCAAGATCCTCAGCAAGCTAGAGGTAGTTATGTTGAGACAGCCTCAAGAGATCCAGGTTTGACATGCAGTTCTTTATTCTTCCACCTTTAGAACATCTAAGTCTGCAGTGCAAATGTGTACTTATGAAAAATATGCTGTTATTTAATTTCCACCAGTACTTTCACAGAAATCTTACATCAATCACATCAGTAAACAGAGACCAGTGGTTTCGAAGGGAGTAGTCAAAAGGACAAATCTTTGAGTCTTGCATGTTATCTGACCTGCTTTCAGTTCATAAATATCATTGAAAATGTGGCCCTACCACACGCTGTGCCAGTCAGCACACCTTCATTCCTGGCACTATCCTTCTCCTCCTTTGAAATGCTGGACTTTCTCCTCTTATCTTGTTCAACTTTGTTGACTATGGTTTTAATTTTCCTGTAAAAATACAAATGAAAATAGATGTGAGTTCACAGTCAGGCCGGTGAGTGTCCTACTGGGGAAGCCTGTGCTGCACTCGGAGTGCTCCAGAATCAGGCTAAAATCCCAGGGTCATCTGTAAATACTTACATTTTACTCTTTCCTCATCACTGCAGTTCTGAGTACAGACAGGAAAGGACCCAAAGATGCATCCCTGGCTGAAATGTGATAAAAATTAAGAATGTCCACCCTGCTTTTGCAGTTCGAGTACTTCTGGTGGGGATTGATCTCGCCTAAGCATAGCTATCTAAATTTTGGGGGAAGTTTTTTTACAGAAAGAGTGGTGAGGTGCTGGAACAGGCTGCCCAGAGAAGTAGTGGATGCCCCATCCCTGGAGGTGTTCAAGGCCAGGTTGGATGGGGCCCTGGGCAACCTTGTGTAGATCCAGGCCTGGAGGTTGGTGGCCCTTCCTGTGGCAGGGGGATGGAGCTCTATGATCCTTGGGGTCCCTTCCAACCCAGACCATTCTATGATTCTATGAAAAGCTGGATGTCTGAGCTAAGCCAATGCTCTAGGATCTGCCCAGACTCCATGGAAAAAGGCAGGCACTTCCCAGTTATTCAGATCTAATTTAGGCTGTGTTTCCCTGAGAGGTAGGCAATGTTTTAACAACTTATTGTTGCTGAAAGGGTAAGGTCCCTCTTTCCTCCACCCTTATCTATTGCTTCTGGTCATCTTCTTGCTGTTTACTTTGTGCTGGCTCATCAGGCTCTCCTGTGAACTGATTTAACCAATGGTCGTGGTGGAAAAGCATTTGAGTAAAACAGAGAGGAAGAGCAAAATGTCCTCTTTTTAGTGGAAATGGGATGTTAGGGTGGGGTCAGCTGCCCATGAAATTGTTGCCTGACTTTTCTGCTGGGCACAAAAATGCAATTGTCTCTGGAAGTGGATAAAGTGTTTTGATGATAAGGACAGCCTCAGGTCTGACTTTTGAGTGTTCAGCTTTGATCAGAAAAAATGATTAAAGGGATTTCATGTTTTTTTTTTTTTAATTGTAACTCAGATATTTCTAGTTCAAAAACGTAGAAGTTTGTGAGGAGGCAAGTCCTCTTTGCTCTCTCTGACAATCAGATCTATAAATGCAACAAGGGGAGTGAAAGCTAAACTAGTCCTGTTGTCTTAAAACTCCTCAGCCCTAGGACAAATGTTGCTCAGGCAAAACTCTCCTGTCCGATACTTGGGTTATGTCACCCCATTGTCTCCAGTTTGTATTTCTATCTCTCTACTCCATGTGGGAGCTGGTGCTTGGCTTTGTAATCCTGTCAATGGTGTATAGCTATCTTACTAGTAAGACCACTGTGGTGATAAAAGGAATAAAACATGAAAAAAGTCCCATTATCACTAATGGAAGAAGAGACGTCTCTGAATATGTGCATGGGAAAGAGAGTGAAAAGGTGCTAATTTTACAGTCATTTCTTGAAGTAGAATTGAGCTTTAATGAATTTCTCCCCGTAGCACAAAGTTTAACATAGAGAAGTCCCCAAATTTCAAAGGACTACTTACTAACGTGGTTAAGGAGCCCAGATACTACAAGGTAGCCCTGCCTACAGAATATTTTCTGTGTTTTCAGTCAATGGTGAGAGACCAAGGATGCAACTTTTTCTATTTTGTGAATTATGCATGTAGATAACTAGTTTTTTTTCACCTTGATTCTGTCAGCCTCAGATAGTTAAAAATAAGCATTTTTAATTTCTGTCTTTGCTATTCCTTTTATTTTACTTAGAGATTTAGAAGATCAATAAAAGGTTTTAGTACTGGAGCAGCTAACAAATTGTTTACTCTTGCCTGTTCAGTTAGCGGTGGAAAAAAATGGATGCAGGAAAAGGCAAAAATAGTTATGGGTATAACAGATTTTTGAGTAAAATGTTCCTATCAGACTGCTGTGATGCTATAGTAATGGAGCAGGGGATAAAATCTGATGTGTATTAGCTGTTCAAGGAGGAATGCTTCAGCTGTCAGTGGTAGAAGAAATTTTGAATGATATAGCTCTTTTAAGAAGCCCATTCTTTGACAGCTTATATCATCAAGGGTTTGTCAGAAGAGTCTAGTATCATTCAACATGAGTTGTACTAAGGGCAAGGGGGTTTAAGGACAGAAGTGATGTTACATCATGGCTGCACTCCTCAAGTATTACAGAGGTGCAGCAGCACTCTTTTTCCATTTGTTTTCCAGATGATTAGGTTGCTCTGCCTGTTTTCAGTCCCCAGATGACCTCCAAATCTTTTGAGAATATGACGAAATACTGTCCTGGTTCTGGCCAGGACAGAGTTAGTCTCCTTAAGCAGTCACAACTTTAGGATTAAGAGTCCTGTGCTCTACCACTACCCCAGACCTCCAAGCCCCCTTCGAGCCTTAGGAAAGATCTCTTGGCAATATTCTTGAAACAGTTGTTGGTAACACCTAAGACCAAAAAGACATTCAGGAGAGTGAGAAAGAGGCATATTCTGGTCTGAACATCCCAGGGATAGGCAAAGTTATCAAAGGCTGTTGTAACAAGCCCAAAGGAAAAAGGGGAGGAAGCATTGCTCCCTTTCATCCCCATAAATTGAGTGTGATTATTAAATAACGCTGATATGTTACCCAATAGTTGGGAATGACAGGAATGCCACATATAGATACCCTCTGAGGCTGAAAACACAGATGGTATCTTGTCATAAATCACACAGTATAACACAACTAGAAACCTGACTCCCCGAGGTGACAAACAGCTGGGCAGAGATTACATAAACTGGGTGTGTCTTCACGTGCCAAAGCCAAGTGAACAAGCAAAACATCATTGTTACCATCATCTCTTTGAACAACATGATAAACATTTATATTAGCTTTTTAACACAACTGGGTCAGATCTACCGTTACCCCAACCCTTGCTGGGTACCAGAAAGGACTGTGGTGTTTTGACCCTGGCTGGAGGCCAGTTGCCCACCAAAGTTGCTCTATTGCTCCCTTTTTCACAGCTGGACAGAAGAGAAAATAGATGCTGAGATAAGGGCAGGGAGAGATCATTCTGCTGTTTGTGTCACGGGCAAAACAGACTCAACACAGAATAAAAGAAAGAAAACTCTAATGTATGACACTGCCCTGCACACCCAGTGACACCAGAGTCGGGTAATGAGAAGTGCAGCCAGACCTTGAAGCACCTCCCCCCACCTCTCTCTTCTTAGCAGACTTAACTTCATTCATGGTTTGTCTCCCTTCTTCCCCCTCTCCCCACTGCGGCATGAGGAGGAGAAGGGAATGGGGATTTTGGTCAGTTCATCACGAGTTGTTTTCCTTCTGTGGCAAGGGGCATTCCTCACACTCTTCCCCTGCTCCAGCATAGGGTCCCAACTGTGGGAGACAGTCCTGCATGAACTTCTCCAACGTGAGTGCTTTCTGTTGGGGATTCAGCTCCTCACCAACTGCCTCAGTGTGCATCCACAGAATGACTAGGTTGGAAAAGACCTTTAAGATCATTGAGTCCAACCATTCCTGTCCTATATCCATATCCCTAAGTACCTCATCAACCCTTTTTATAAACGCATCTAGGGATGGTGACTCAACCACCTCCCTGAGCAGACTGTTCGAGGTCCTGACAACTCTTTCAGTGAAAATTTTTTCCTAACATCTCATCTGAACATGCCCAGGTACAGTATAGTGCCATTTCCCCTTGTCCTATCTCCTGTCATCTGGCTGAAGAGACCATTACCCACCTCTCTACAACCTCCTTTCAGGTAATTGTAGGCAGTGATAAGGTCTCCCCTCAGCCTCCTCTTCTTCAGGCTAAACATTCCCAGCTCCTTCAGCCACCCCTCATATGATTTGCCCTCCAGCTCCTTCACCAGCCTGGTTGCCCTTCTCTGGACTCGCTCGAGGAGCCTAGAACTGGACACAGTCCTCGAGGTGTGGCCTCACCAATGCCGAGTACAGGGGCGCAATCACCTCCCTAGATCTACTGGCCACACTATTTCTGATACAAACCAGGATGCTGTTGTCCTTCTTGTCTACCTGGGCGCACTGGTGACTCATATTCAGTCAGCAGTCAACCAACACCCCCAGGTCCTTTTCTGCCTGACATGAGGGTGCTGACCTTCAGGCCCAAACTGCTCCAGCCTGGCCCCCCACGGAGTCACAAATCCCCCCCAGCAAACCTGCTCCAGCATGGGTCGATCTCTCCATAGGCTGCAGGTTTTGCTGCCAGGAGTTTGCTCCAATGTGGGCTTCTCATGGAGTCACAGTGATATGGGGTCCTCTATGGATTGTAGATGGGATCTCTGCTTCCCATTATCATCCATGGGCTGCAGGAGAACAGCCTGCTTCACCATGGTCTTCTCCATAGGCTGTAAGGGAATCTTTCTCTCTGTGCCTGAAGAACCTCATTCTGTGCTCCTCCACCCTCTCTAATTCATTGACCTTGGCATTTGCACAGTTTCTTACATCTTCCCACTCCCTTCTCTGGTGGCAAAATGCAGCTGCTTGCATTTTTTATCTCCTAAATGTGATTCCAGAGAGGCACTATGACCATCCTTGATGGGCTTGGCTTGATGGTCAATGACGACTCTGGCCTTGAGCCAGCTGGTGTTTACTCTCTCGGGCCTACAGAAAGCTTCTGCTTTTTGCAGAAGCCACCCCTGCAGTCCTGTGCTCCTCCACCAGAACCCAAACACACAAAACTACAACAAATACTTATGCTGAAGTTTATTGGTTTGATCTAATGTTAATGGTATGGTAATAGCAGGTATGTTAAGCTAAGGAGTTGGCCAGGGTCTGGGCTCTGGCTATGGCACAAGTTAATCTCCTGTCCATCTTGTGTGTGTGTACATCTGTGCTCAAGGGCAAATTTTAGGCCCTGTGCTTTCCACAAAGTACAAGACTTTATAGTGAGCTGCCCTCACAGCTCATGAATTAAGAGAAATGTTCTGTCCTGTGGGTTAGGATTTCAGAAGAAGAAAAAATAACCTCCTAAAGTGGTAAAAAATAACTCCCAGAACACAACGTATCATTAATGTCATCTTGGCAAATTGATTGGAATTAAGTGATGGTTGAAAAAAAGACTATGCATATAACTTGTATTCATGCATAGGGGACTTAGAAGTCCAGTTCTCTACTTAGTATGACTCAAGGAGTGCAAGCATCTTCACAGCTGATACAACTAAGCCCAAATTCAGAAGGGATGATTCATGGTGCTGCAGTTTTGGTTATGTGGAAAGAAAAGGTAAGGTCCTCCCAGCAGAGTCCAATACTCTCTGACCAGCTTCTTTTAGGTATGCCTCACACAGAGGGAAAAATGTTAAATATCTAAGTAGTTACTTGCAGATTGTTGATTTTACATGGGATTTCTGATACAAATTATACTGAAACCACTGTCACACTTAGCAAAATAATAGCAATTGCAATACACACTTCAGTCACAATACCAGTGTGATTCCCATTGCTGGTCTCCATATGCTCACTATATTAGATGTGCCAGGGGAAGTTCACATTGGACATTAGGAAAAAGTTCTTCACTGGTGGTTGGTCACTGGTACACAGTCCCCAGGAAGTGGTTATGGCAGTAAGTTTGTCTGAGTTCAAGGACCATCTGGATGATACTTTTAGTCATATGGTTTAGTGTTAGGTAGTCCTGGGAAGAGCCTGGAGTTGGACTTGATCCTTATGGGTCTATTCCAAATTGAGATATTCTACAATTCCATGATTCTATGCCTCACTGTCATGACTCTGGGCATCCCTGGTTGCTGGGAAGGAATATATGTGTTGAAACCAGTTCAAGACCCTTGTTCTCTGTGAAACTCTTTTGTTATTTCTTTTTTATACTCTGTATTGGGCTCACTCCCCCCGTACTGGTCTGGATAACCGAGGGACACGGTTACACCACTAGTTGATCCACTCAACTGTTGATAGCTACTTATCAAAAATAAAGGACCCTTCTGGTCCCCTTTGCATTGAAATAAAGTCAGCTGCTTTGGGTTATTCTCTGAGCTTCATGGACACATTGCCCTCGCTCATCTCTTCTGAACCTTCTCCCACTATAAAGGTTTATTTGTCACTCCTAGCTCTTAAATCCACAGTAAAAAGCAACCAAACAGCAGCAACACTGAGTACCAAATCAATTTTTGAACACATTCTCCTGAATTTCTTAGGCTCTGAATGTGCTCAGAACCACCCTCTGGGCCTGAGGATACCTGGCATTGAAGGACAGGTGCAGATGTGGCTCTGCTCTCTTCTCCACACCTGAGGAGCTGCTTTCTTGGTTCATCTTGAGAGTGGTCGGTGACTCACATTCACTCACAAACTTTGGGCATTTTACAGAACAGCTAGGTAGTATGGACTGAATGCATATCCATACTAACAATTTAGCAGGTTGGACAATGGAATTGTGGTGCCCAAGGGCATGCCTTTGATCTGTTTCAGCTACTGGTGTAGATGTTCTTATCATCTCACAAAGGTATTTAGCTGTCCTGGGAATCCATGAAAAATATGTTGCCAAATATCTTCAGATATAACTGAGCTTGGGGCACTTCTGACTTCCAGCTGCACCCCACTCCCACACTGAGGGAAGCCCTAGGTGGGCACAGCCCCACTGACTCTTTCCATTTTTCTTGTATCTTGTTTTTTATGGACAGTAACATAAGCAGATGCCTCAGAGACAAAGACCACTTTGGTCCAGCAGGTCACTGGTCTAGGTGACTAGGGGATGGCCTGGCACAGACAAAATGTAATTTGAATGGGGTTGCAGCCTGATTTGGCTTTTAGAGAGTTTTGAGTGAACACAAACAAGAAAATGGGAATGAACCTACATCAACTATTTAATCTTGGTTATTTTCTTTGACTTTTAGAAAGTAAAACCCCATTCTAATACCCACAGGTGGACTCATTTTACATACAGATCTGTCAAAATAAAAAAGACACCACACTAAGGATCTTGGAAGATAGGATGGTGTGGACCGTGTTTATTTCATTAAAGATAGAATAATTGTTCTCCATTACTGTCCATTGCACATTATTAATACAACAGGAATGCTGACTAGTAAGTGAAGGATCTTTGTTTGACAGAATGCTTTATCACCTCTTCCCAGACTAAATAAAATGAAGGCAGTTTGGCTAGCTGAAGCTACTTCACCGTGTTATATTTTCTTTCATGATTCTCTTCTCTTAGCATTGAAAATGCAACATTGCAGTAACATTTCCTTCTCCCATTACTGTCACATAAAGACAGTATGCTAGAGAAAAAGCCTCATGGAGCCATTTTAACACCATCTCTGTGTAATGTAGAAATACGGTGCCTGCCTGTTCACACTCACTTGTAATGTGTATAGGCAAAAACGTGGCTCATATTTTTAGGTTTATGAATTAAAAAAAATAATTTGAGATATTGCACATGAGGACATGCCCAGTATTCTTTTATAGTCTGGAAGGGGGTCTCTGTGCCCATATATATTAAAGTGTGCACCTGCCTTCAATAAGCCGACATCAGGATACGCAACTGAACAGTATGCCAAATTTGCCTTGTAAAGCAAGTGTAAAAAGAGCAGACTTTCACTCTGAAAAAAAAAAAAAGAAAAAAGAAAAGGTAAGTATTATTAAAGGGAAAGCATGGTTGGGCAGTTTTAGTTGAGATCTGGGAGAGGAAAGTGAGGCCAGTGGAACAATAGAAGAAAAATCCCAATAACTGACCAGAATCATAATAGACTTTTAAAATTTCTCGTTCTGGAAAATCACAGAAAATGTTTTAAGGCAGCTCAGCTTGTCATGGGTGTGTGCAGATCCTTCCACTTTTTCAGATATGTCTTCTCTGTTGGACTGATTAACCATGTTGGCTTAGTCCATGTTAGAGAGGAGGACAGCTTCCATCTTGTACCTGCTTTCTTGCACTGTCTTTTTGGCTTTTCTGCCTTGCCTGTTTGCAAGGAGTATGAGGATGTCCAACAAGATTGCTATTCAAGCAGGGGCAGCAGTTCTGATCGTCTTTTTCATGGCGCATCCATTACTGTCATGACTTCCACTATTGCAACTGAGACAATAATTTGGTCTAATGTGATCATGTAGAAGGTATCTTCAGAAAAATGAACCAATAACACTGAACTTGGGCTGAAGCAAAACTCTGGAGGCTGTCCAGCAGACTTTGACACATTACAGGACATTTTATTCCTTGCTTGGAGCCTGTCAGCTACCCTGTGTACAAATGCATGTAGCTAATGAGCTACCAGCAAAGGTCATAATCCTCCTGCGTAGAGTAACAGGTAGTGTATGAGGAGCTGAACAGAGCATGAAGTGGTCCTGCCACAAGTTTTCCATGGGAGGTAGAAGAAAATGTCACCATGTGGTTGTGAGGTATAGGGGTTACACATCCATTTGTGATTTTCATACTGCAGTGCTTGTTTGTAGGCCTGATGCTTCTGTAGGCTGCAGGAGCTGTTGAATGAAGGGGGAGCAAAGAGGAGGAGGAAAATAGGAGGTTTTCAGGGAGTTGTGGCTCAGAGAGAGGGGACTGTAGGTGGGACTGGCAGAGATGAAGAGACCAGCACCATGGCAGGAGATGAATCCATCCACAGCTGGCCTATCACCTTTCTTACAGAGTATGCAATGATTTTGTACTTTTCAGAACTGCTGAGGGATGTGGAATTGGAATACAGGGATCCTTGGGTCATCTCTGGGTTCATATCAAAATGGCAGACAAGATCAGAATCTTGGTGCCTCAGAATCAAGCTTGGTTACACAAACAACGTCATGAACAAGAGAACAGAACTATATATTGAAACCTGTTGTGTGCGTTATCTTCATCTGCTCTTAGGATTACATGGTTGTTATAACAGCTACTTGCAAGCATAATAATCCAGTGTAGATTTATGTGAACCCAGCAAACTTCTGAAATTTGGGGACTGCAGGCCCCAGAGACTAACTCCTGTGGTCCCAAGGCTATATATTGAATATGTAGACCCACCTTGGCTGCCTGCTGCTCCCTCCCTCTACGTGTAAATGGGAGAAAGGGATGTGCTGAGAGCAGGATAATAAGCATGAGAGCTCAGAAGAGCTGTCCTCCACACTGTGTGATGCTCCACTTGCACAAGCACCAGTAGGATAAGGCTAATTGTGGAAAGTAGAGGAGCCCTTCAGCTCTAAAATTCTGCTGTGACTAAGCAGTTTGTCAGCAGAAGTGGATGCTCCATGGCCTTTGAGAAACATTGGAGAATGTGGGTTGCTGGAGTCAGTGGTATCTCCTTGGATTCCCCCAGAAATCTTTCTTCAGCCTCTTGTGATTTTGTATTCAGATATCTGATCCATTTTTTGTCTCCTGTTGCAAGACCATCTAGAGCACATTTTAATACAGATCCTGCTCTTTTAGAATCCTGTGAAATGATTATAAAAGGAGAAGGCAAATGATCTCAAAATTTTCATTATAAGAAAAGAAGCCTATAAACATTTGGATGGTTTAAACCTTTGTGGGAGCTCAGTTTGTTGTGCATTTTTGGATGGTTTAAATCCACTCTTCTGTTTAGAAACCCCAGTTTCATCTGGAGCAGTTTTGGAGTGATGGGTGCCTGGGAGATCACCTTCCCATGGGAGGAGGAGCGCCAGGGGTTGTGGGGGGAAGGGGTCAGGCAGGCTGGCTCTTAGTCTGGGCAGGGACCAGCTTTTGGTTTCAGTGCAGACTTACACCAGTGTGCTTTTGTGCTTACAAGGGAGAGGATCTGAAGAACGACATACTTGCTTGGCCCGATGCAGTCTAAGCTCTGGCAAGAACAGCTGCAGCATCACGCAGTGGGAATTCCAGTTTCCAATGGAAAAGTAAAATTGCAGTTAAATGCTGCCATCAGTAGCTCTAGTATCCTAAAGGCAGTGGCAGAGTAGCAGGCCACTGGTGTGGCTGAGAGGCACAGAATGGTTTGTATGGTAGGAAAAAAGGTTGCAAAGTAATAAAAAGTTTGCAAGCTTTGTGAAGTACCTGATTTTTTTTTGCTCTGTATCGTTTTACTTGCTTTCAAATGGTCTTTTCCATTGTAAAGCATATTTCAGAGAATAGTGGCCAGACTCCAGGTTCTAAAACTGATGATATCAGCTCTTCAAAGCTGCCAGATCAGAAACATAAAGATATACATGAAGGGTTCATTTCAGTGAGAGCTTATTCATTATTTTCAAAGCAAAGGAACTTTTTTCCCTCCTACAAAAAAATTCTCTTTCATTAAAATGTTTATACTGTGGTGTGTATATGAGGGGCTGTCCTTTGAACAGATTTCTTGTGGCCTACAGCATAGAAGAATTAAACTGGCATTTAACCAGTAGATTAAATGTGGGCAGGACCCCTCTGTAATGTGGTAGATAAGCAGGTGGATGCAAGATAAGAATTAATATCTGTCTGCTGTAAGAATAACTCGTAGAGTAATATTTCCCTAGAAGAGTTCACTGAAGGCTTAAGAAAGACAACAAATAACCTAAGCCTTGTCCTCTCCTCAAATCAATGTTGTACTTTACTTAGAAGGAACATGATATTTCATATCTGAAAATCTGAAATAATCTTGCAAATAGGTTATTTAGGAAAGATTAAATATATTCTCTTTCTCTCAATGTGTGTTTTGTAGAAACTGAAAAGAATATATGTAATTACTACATGTGAGTAAACAGATAATATTAATACTAAAATGAACAATAATGAATTATTTGTAGTGCCTGGGAATTTACCTCAGAAATCGTCCTGCCAGGACCTATGTGAACAAAGAGAAGAATAGGCAGCTTCACCCCAGAGAACTCATTGCATGTTGGACAGGAATGGAGCTGGTGGACAAATACCAGCAAGGAGAAGGTGAGAGGGAAATGCGACAGCATCAGGCACTTACCATGGAGCCATCAGTCACTGTCATGGTACATCTGAGAACTGTCTGCCTTCCTTCCTGAAGGCTGAGTGCCATGTATATATGTTCATTTGCATTGCACAGGATGCTTTGGATTACATAGTTTGTTTTTCAAGCTTCTTTTGTAAAGGGTTGATAAAGATAGTAAAGATGATGGTATTTTTCCATGAACAAGGGAGGCCATAAGGTTGTCTACATGGTATATGGACATACCAGAGAAAAAATTGCCAAGGTTTTAACAAAACAATGAATGGGACACTTATCAGTCAGGCAAGATCAGACACTCCTCCACAGATAAAGTAGAAGATATAAGTTCAATGTAAGTAGTTACTGTCAAACCCTGGTACAAAATCACTGGCGGTGGGGTTGGAACAGATGTCAACAAGTCACTTAGTCTATTCCCTTGCTCCATGTCAGCACCAATTTGCTTATAGTTTTCTTGCAGATACCTGTCCAACAAGTTGAGTAACTTCAGTGTTAGGATAGTGCAACCTTTCAAAGTAATCTATTGTAGCTATTAACAATCAACAACATTACATTTTTTTTCCAGAATTTAATCTGTAGAAATGTATGATGTCTTGTGTTCTCCCTCAGATAAAATAGCATTAAATCTTCCACTTTTGTGTACACATCTCTGATCATAATCTCAAGTTTTCCTTGAAAAGCGATGCCCTAAATTGGACACAAACTCAGACTCTGCCTGATGCCATGGGAAGGTGGAAGCCATGGGATAGGTGGGAGAATGACTTTAGATGCCTCATAGTGATTCCTTCTGCCAGTATGTCCAGAGTGAGGTTTGGGTTTTGGCAGAAATTCAGTGTGGTGACTCACGGTCCGCTTTGGCTTTCCTGTAACCATGCCTTCCTTTCATTCTCTATTTGTACTTATGTAATTGGTTATTTCTACCTACCTATAAAATGCTGTCATTGTCCTTATTTAATCACATCCTGATCTTTTGCAATCTGTATTGGGTTTCTGAAAAAACCATTCTGGACTTTAGTCCCATCCCTAATTGAGCTTCCAGCTCTTCGCAACTGTTATTACCAGCAGATAATTCAGACTCACATTGTATGTATTATTATATCAAAGTATCTGCATCTCACTCTTGTGTATGTATGTATACAGCAACATATATTTTCTCTACCTTCCAGGTTATTCAGTGAGATACTTGACAGGCCATATGCAATACACCTTTTTTCTTTGACAGTGGACCACTGAAGACTGCTGTGTCTTTTATCTTGCATTTGTTTTTGTGCTAATTTTACAGCACTTACAGTGGACCATTTCTGAGGTTACTTATGAGAATGTCACGTTAGGCCGTGTCAAAAGCTTTAGTAATGTCAAGCTGTATGTTAACTGATGTTAAACTATGTGACATTTACTATTTGTCTCCTCCCCCCCACTCCTCCCCTCACTTGAAGAAGAGATTAGTCTGAAATTAATTTAGTTTTGCAATGTTTGAATTTTACAAATATATATCTGCTGCTACCACTTTTAAAATATTTTTTTTTCTCTTTTTTTTTTGGAGTGTGGTTTTAGGAGATTATTTGCTCCATTACTGTAAGGGGACTTAAAATCTGAACTGGCCCAATTTCCAAGCTTTCCTTGTGCATCTGTTTGAAAAATAAACAGTTTGCCCTTTTCCAGTCACCTGTAGTGTCCCTAGTCCTCTACAGGTTTCCAAAGATAACTGATAATGTCTCAGAAGTTCTAAGAACCAGTTTTCCAGACATCTCTTGGTGACTTTCCAGGATCCATTGAATTAAAAGTTACTTTCCTTATTTTAGTAAAAAGGCATGAAAAACTCGGCCTTTCATGGCATTATCCATTGAACACATTCCTTCTCTGCTGAGCCACCTCTTCCAAGATCTGCCCCTTATATTATGGTACCTATAACATAATTCCCTGTTATTTTTCATGTTCCTTGTTTTCACATTCAAATCTATCAAACACATACTCATGCAAACCACACATTTAGGTGTTTTGTTATGAGCTGTAATATATTGTGGATTAGATATTACATTGCTACTTTCCCGCATCTGTAATTCATAGGACTTGATGTGTACCTGTTTCAGATGATACCCAGAGCAAACTGTCAGTAGTAGAGCTCTTTCATATAAGAGCTGACTGCTCATGGTTTGGGTTATGGTGCAACTTGGTGTATGTTGCACCTTCGGGAAACCTAAGTTCTTTTGCTGTATTTAGATAACCATTGCCTCATCCTTCTACGTAAAGTCTGTCTTTACTAAAACCACATCCTCTGGTTGTTGCTCATGTTACAACTAAACATGGATCTGGTGCCATTTGCACTTTCCTGTTTAGCAATAATTTTTAACATCTTTCTCTCTTTGGAATTTTTTCTTTCTGCTACTGGAGAGTTACCTACCCCATAGTTTCACTTTGTGGGTCTGCTTTCCTGTGCACTTCTTTATTTTTTCTGGGTTATCTGTCAATCTGATGCTGTACACTGTGTGCTCTCTTCCCCTTTCTCTCTGTGTGCTGCTTTCCAACAAGGTGTCCCTGCACCGCTGCAGTAACCTGCAATGGCAGCTCCTCTCCTTGGGAAAGGCCTGACCGGTTGTACCTCTTGGCCCTTCTGGCCTTGGCAATTGTAAAGACTAGGCTGGGTGTCTTGGATTTTTCCTTGATAATCTAGTTTAGTGGCCTAATTAGCAATCAGAAAGGTTGCTCTGTGTGTTTGGAGGCTGCTACTTCAGCATATCTGGCCTACATGCATTACGTAAACCTCCAGGAAACTCAAATTCTGTATGTCAGTGAGTCAGCAGGTGAGTTTTGAAATTGCAGTAGGGTCATCTGATATGAGAATCCTTGGGTCTAGTACGAGATTTATGAGGCAAATGCAATATTGCAGAAAGCTTTCTAAGATTTAATACAGCAAGGGAGACCTGGGTATCATGTCTTAGCTTTTATGACCTCAGAGTATATAAAACTTAGTGACCCCTTCTTAAAGAAAAGTGGTTTCACATTTGTGAAAAGCATTTGGCGTGGAGTTAGTTCTTTTCTTTATGCACAGAAGACTTTGTGATAATGCCAGTGCAGTACAAGCTGGCGAGGCTGCTGCGTGGCACGCTGGGCAATGAACCGAGGGAGAAAATGTGACATGGAGAGGTGCAAGGAAAAGAGGGAGGTGGGAAGTGAAGAGGGGGAGAGGAAGACTTTGTCCTAGAAAATCTGGGGCTTTTTTTCTTTTTAGAGACACATACACATTATCCACCAGCGGCATGGAAACAGTGAGTAAGGAAGGCAAAGGAGTTCTACAGGGGCTGAGGAAATACTACATTTATAGGGAAAAGAAAGCATAAAATTTTCCAATTTGCCTTTAAAGAAAGAATTTGTCTATAAACCATGAACGGTACAGCTCACCAGATGTTTTGTAACAATTGATTATGTATTAAAAATAAGCTACCGTTTTAGTCTTTGAAATAAGAAATAAAATGACTTCTGATTGTTTCTGATGTGCAACAGCATCAGCATATGTTTCCAATGAATAGGAAATAATAGGCTCTGCAGTTTTACTGAAATTGTTACTTTGTTGCAAATTTCAAAGACATTTGTTGCCCCGTTCATGAAATATTTGTATTTCTCCTTATGTCAAAGGCAGCGCATTCAGTCTTTGTCCTGCTTTCTCCATTCAACAGGATTTACATGGTGTAAGTGAAAGGCGAATTTGTCCTCTTGTGGCTTTCCTGCTATTTTTTTCACTTGACCCAAAAGCTAAAAAGTAGCATTGAATCAAGCAAATCCTGTGAAAAGTTCTGTATAAAGAAAGCACTGCAGACCACCTACAGTGTGACACTTAGGGAGATGAAAGGATATTAACTTAGGAGCGCCTTGTGCTTTCAACAGAAATCTTGTTCCTTGTATTACAAACAAAGATAACTAACATAATTTAATTACGCTCTAATAGTAGTTGAAATGTATATGTCTTTTGGCATAATGCAATTTTTGTTTAGAAAATAAAGTATCTGCACATAGCCTACAATTTTGCTGGAATTCCCTTCTGTGGGAAAAAATGTTACCAAGGGGCTGTTGCCTTATGCATATTTGCACATACTATTTATGTTAACAAGCCTGGGATTTTTTTTTTTCTCTTTTGAATTGAAATGAGGTTCAAGGGGTTATTTTATTCCTTTCTCCTTTATTTTAAGAGACTTAGTATCACAATGTCAAGGCAACTCGGTTCCTATAATATGTTGTTCTCTACTAGCATGTGAATAATAAGGAACTGTCAGAAAAAGAGGCATTTTGATTGGTTTTGCTCTTAAATTATTGAAAAAATACATAAAAGCTAAAAAAAAAATATACAGGAAATATTCCAGGTAAAAGCAAGAGTGAGGTTAACAGTATCCCTTTAATCTTTGTTGAGTCTCAAACATTTACCTGTATTGCAGCATCAGCTCTACATGGATATATTTACATGCAACTGGAATGTATGAAAACCAGTTAAAGAACGTCACACAAATGCAATGAAATATCTTCTGCCAGATCCTGTCTAAAGTTTTTATGCTAAACCTTGTGGGCTTCACTGGGGTAACTGTCAGCAGTTTGCTGACTGTTATGGTGTGCTTTCTAGTTTTATGTAAGAGATGATAGTTGTATAATATTTTTTTTTTAATCTGAAGAGAGTCTTAGGAAAAGCACTTCTGGCTAGGTAAACATTTACATGTTAATATCTGAAGGATTTTACGAGTTGGAATAAATTAACAAAACAATTTTCTCAGTAGTAATGTTAATTTTTATGAAAATATTTGCAAAATAATCAAGTTGATCTTTCTTTAAGAGGTTTTCAGCATGGATTTATCAGTGATGACCCTAATGCCAACACTAATCTCAGAGTGACATCACACCGGTTTGTTTCATCGTTTGCTGCAATTTTGGACTTTGAAATTAATTTGCTCAGCCAAAGGTCCGCTTGTGGAAAAACCCTGTAGGCTCTAGTAAGCAGTAGTCATCTCTGTATACTTGTAAAAATAATTCTAGAACTTTGGCATCTTTGTATAATGTTAAATTGTTATACATAGAATATCTTTCCCTATTACTGTGGTCTCTGGATTGATTTAAAGTCTTAAAATTTGATCAGATCTTTTCAGACTGTGACCACTGGGTCAGATACATGGCAGGACAGGCCACTAACTCAATCCAAGATTAAATGGGGGTTCCCGTGCTCATTAATTTTCTGCACTATCCCATCACATTAAGTTATTACAGTGTGAGGCTTCTTGGAGTCTGAGGTCACAATCTGCTCCCAGGTTTGCCAGGTTTGTATATTCAAGTACAAATAGTTTCCCCGAGTAGCACTTTGGGACTTTATGGAAGGGAAACATCTCTTGGTGTCATAGCTGATGTTCAGGAATTACATCCTTTGCATCAGAAAAGGGAGGGGAGAGCTACTGGAGGGCTCTGTAAAAAACTGATTTAAAAGCAGCAGCAACTTTTTTGGGGAATTTTTTGTGCATAAATTGTGTTTTGCAGAGCAGTTCAGGAAATATGGAATATTTTGTTTACAGCCTTTGAAAATTAGCCACCGCTTAATGTTCACTACAGGACAGAGAACCATTTAGATTTCAGCCATTTGGTGCCTTATCTCACACAAACATCCTTTTCTTGTGGTTCTTGTCAAAAAAAGGAAAACAAATGACACCAAGCTATGAACCAGTGGGAATCCAGAGTCTGTGGAAAGTGGCTGAGAATAGAACTCAGATTATCTGTTTTGAATGACACCAACTTCAAATATAGGCCTTATCTCTACATATGAATCATCTACAGTCTGATTCTGGTTTCTAATTAGTTATTAATGGCTTGTGTTAACAGACTATTCAGACATTATTTGTCACCCAGTACTAATGTACCAAAGATTGGTTAGCTGAGTACTGACTAACCCTATCAAGTGATTCTCTTCTGCGGAAAGACAGAGGCATAGGACCGTTTCAAACTGCAGCATAACAAGTGGTATGCTCTCAAAACATGTCCTGTAGCTGAACAGCTCATGCAACTTACACAGCTTGGTCATCTCAGATTCACAGAATTGTAGAGGTTGGAAGGGTTCTCCAGAGATCGAGTCCAACCCCCCTCCCAAAGCAGGTTCCCTAGGACAAGTCTCACAGGTAGGTGTCCAGATGGGTCTTGAGTATCTCCAGATATGGAGATTCCACCACCTCCCTGGGCAGCCTGTCCCAGGGCTCTGTGACCCTCACTGTGTAAAAGTTCTTCCCCATGTTGGTGTGGAACTTCCTGTGCTCCAACTTGCAGCCATTGCCCCTTGTCCTGTCCCCACAGACCACTGAAACGGGGCTGCCCATTTCTCTCTGTGTCATCAAAGTGTTATGAAAAAAAACATGAAGAACTTGAGTAGTTGTGGATAATTAATATAACAGATGTGCAGAAAGAGGTAAGTAAACACGTTATGATCTTCATAATGATTCTGGCTAATTGATTTTTGCATTATCTGAGCAAGCATTTCTGAGACAATTTACAAAATAGCATGATATATCAACCTCATTAATGTAACTACCAAGAAAATTCACTTACGCTATTATAAAGTACTGAAGGAAGGTCCTTAGTCTATAGGGAAATTTAGAGATTTCTGTGCTTTCTAAATGCATTTGAGCATACAGTGAAGCTATGTGGAGTCTTCTTTCACTAGCCAGAGTAGAAAAACACCTATAATCATAGAATCCTAGGACATTTTCAGTTGGAAGGGACCTCAAAGACCACCTAGTTCCAATCCCCCTGCCATGGGCAGAGACAAGCTGCACTAGACCAGGTTGCCCACTAATACAGGTTTTTGCCTCTTCTGATGCACAAGGCTTACAGGGACCACCAGAGCTAAAACCATAAGCTGTTGCCCTGCACCTGACAAGCCACGGTTGGGTACTAAAGAACTCATGTCCTTGGTGTCCAGTCCACCGAGGCAGTGGCTTTCAAGGGGGTGACTGAGGTGCCTCAAGCAAAAGGGTCCCACCTATAGCCTCTGCAGCTGCCTGCCTTCACTGTGACACTCTTTAGGTTGTTGTCAGGGAGCTGAATGGCAAAGATGCAGCACTGAAGTGGGGTTTCACCAGAGCAGAGTAGAGGGACAGAATTACCTCCCGATCACTCTTCTATTGGTGCAGCCCAGGATAGAGTTGGCTTTTCGGGCTGCCTCAGCACATTGGCAGGTTGTGTAGAATTTTTCACCCACCAACAGCTCCCAATCCACTTGGTGCCCCAAGAATCTTGCAATAGCTTTCTGTAGCTTTTTTCCAGTTTGCTTGAGGTCATCCCCTGAAGCAAAACCTTATTAATGGCAAGCTGTGTGGCCACTGCTTCTTCTTGGCTGGCATGAGCCCTGTCACCTTTCACAACTCATGGAATACAGGCACTAAATAAAGGCAGCCACCTTTTCCCAAAGGTCTATGTTGATACTAGCTAATGCACTAGTGGCCTCCAGCAAGAGACGAGCAATCTTTAATTACTCAGAAAGCCCCTAGACAGGGAAATCGGGAAGGAGGGTGTTGAAATCCTTCCAAATTGCTAGTTTAAGTTTGTATCTGGCACCATTCGGGTGCTGTGGGCAGCCCACCACACAAATCTGCAGGTATGCAGACCATTTGTATTGATGGCTATAACTAATTTTAGCTTGAAAAAACAAACAGCCTATCTGTGGTTTTATTCAAAAATTGTAGTGGAATTCAATTATGAATGCCTGCTCAGAGCCATTTAAATCAGAAGTTGCTGGTTTTGAGGGATATAAAAATGGAGTTGAGCATTAGAGCCTGTAAAAGGCAAAAAACAGTTTGTACTTACTTGAAAAATAACAAAACAAAGTCCCGGGGAGACTAGTGAGGAAGAGAAGTTAAAATGAGTCTTTAACACTCTGCTTGCTTACCGTTGTAATCACTTACTGCAGCTACAATAACTTGTTATAGTAATACTGGGATGCTCACATAATTTCTATTTTTGTATTGCGTGGAACACCGTATTGCAGCCTAAGTGAAACTTGTACAAATACTTGTATCTCTCCATGCTGGTGACTACACTTTTTGGCTGAAAATTCTCTGCATGGTTTCAATCCTAAAGGTTTTATTTTTTTTTCCCCTCTGAGTTTGCATTGGAATTTATCCACACATTCTGGGTTACACGGAGAAAGAAGAATCCTTTTTCTGCTGTGAAATGATTAGTCTCATTTTCAGAAGTGTCAAGCAGTCAGAAATCCCCCTGAAGTCAATAGGAGCTGCAGGTGCTGAACACTTCAAATCAAGCTGTTCTTTTTTTTGTCTTCATGTGCATAACCAAAATGACAACATTACAAGCTGAAACTTCCCTCGTAACTAGTCTCTCAAGAGGATTAGTCTGAAGGCTGGTTTTCCAACCAAGTAAGTGAGATGAATGTGGTGTTCAACAATTGAATTTCACTCCCACATATTCGCAGGTGCTGCGTAGGCTGCAAGGCAAGCCCCATCCCCTGTGCTGAGGCTGTGCATGCATTCTCCTCCTCTGAGCACTCAGGGATGCAGTTTTCATAAGGAACGTGTTTTCATTTCTTCAAACCTTTAAGCTTGGGGTAGCTGCTGTCAGCTTATGATTCTACTGCCCATTTTACCCCTACACCTATTTTCTGTGCTGGAACGCTGAACTGGGGGAAGGGAGCTGCCTGCTTGATGCTAATGACTAATGCCACTGATATGCTAGTGCTCCTGTAGTGATACAAGCCAACGTATTTCACTGAGCGGACACTGCTATAACCACCCTGAGCATATACATTTGCTCAGTGATTTGGTACATCACTAAACTCAAACATGACCCTTGTGTGTGCCTACAGGAGCAGGGTAGACATGTCAAGATGTAGCCTTCAGACGGGTCCCTGTGCAGATCCTCTTCATTTGTCACAGTCTGACAGTGCCTGCAAGGTTTTGCCTCAGCATTGCTTGTAGGAAGGGCTGACCCCTGCCCAGATGGACCTGCTTCTGGGCCGATAAGACAAATGAAAGACAGAAGAAACAAAGCAGGGCCATGTTACTTGCTGGGTGTGTGAGCTTCAGGGTGACCAGATGCCAAGGCCTATGCTGGGCTCACCCCTTCTCCTTGTGAACCTCCTCATGAATTATGCTGATATGATTCCTAGGAACCAGAGAACAGGAAAATTGGCTCATTTATCTGATGTCACAGAAAAGCCCGTGGCAAAGCAGGTAACTGAATCCAGTTATCCTGGTCTCAGGTTAAGTGTATCACCAAACCTTTGCTGTGCTTTCAGTGTACTTGGCCTTCCCACGTGTCTTCCCACATCACGGGACAAACACTATACAGGTACAGTCATGCAACTCTGATTTATTTATGGCTGGCCGGCCATTTTGTTCCTTGTTTACAAAAGGCTTGACCTAGCAGGGGTTAAAGGAGTCTGATGATCTTTTTTTCTATTAGCTGAGTTCATTTGATTCTGTGGTTGTTCTCACAGGAAATCAGGAGAAATTAAAAAAATACTATTACTCGGAAATGCTTGAAGGTGTAGGGTTGTAAAGTTAAAGCTTATCACCAGACACTGCAGGACCATACCTCACTGGTTTAGTGAGATGTAACAGGTCTAGTCCGATTTCCTTTTTCTGAGGTGCCTTCTGTCAACAAAAAAGCTTCACTGAGGTCAGTGGGAATTTTGAGTAAAAGCTGAGGGACAGACTGTCTTCCTTAATGCATGATTCATGCACAGAACCAACTTCAGCATCTCCAAATGGCCACGGCTGACCACTCTCATCACGTGGAGATCAGCACAATACATCTCTGACCTCAGAAGGGGTGAAGCCAAGTAGAAGAAAGAACAACCCAAGTGAAAGCAGAAGCTATTTATACCAAATGAGGAAACACATGCGACGCCATATGAGACAGCTTATATGTAAAGCTTTTCAAGTCTTCCACTCCAGGGTACTTACATTTATGAGTATGAACACGATAATCATAAGTTCTGTTTTACGTCCCCAATCCAAAAAATTACAGCCCTTCTGTGATTATAAAGTGCTATTGCCACTGAAAGGACTTCTTGTTTTGCTAGTTGCTTCTGCAAAACAAACACAATAGAGAAATCTTCTGTTTGCTGCGTGGTAGGTGAGTCAATGTTATCACCAAAACTGAATACACAGCTTTATTTTTAGATATTAAAAATGTAGCACAACAAAACCTATTTCACAGACATGTTTTATTTTATTCTCCTTTTTAATACGACTACTTTTACCTAATTCATCTTTATAATTTATTTCTGTGAGGCCTTACATAAAAGTCAGAAGGAAATCTTAAGAAACTATCTAATGGCTGGTTATACCCCAAAAGTTTGAACAATGTCTTTTGGCTTCTTTATAATTTCAGGGGAAATTTACTGGTTCTTATTTAGGTAGAGCTGTGAATACAAATTTATGGGTTGCAGTTTGGCTTACAGGAGTGCAAATGATTAGCAGTGATGTCAGTGGCAGGATTTAAGAGGGTATAACTGAGCAGAATATATCTCAGGAGATACCTAGTATAAAAACTTCGGTGTTTTGCCAGTAGGCTTGAAAGCTAGGGTAGCAACTATGCAGATGTTTTTATTGCCACTTTTCTGTATTCATCATATGACTGTCATGTGTCTTTTTCACCTTCAGAATGCTGCCAAAGACTAACATCAGCAGGTTTTAATCTTACTAAAGTGTTAGATGACTGCAGCATCACCTTCTTCCACACAAAGGTAAAAATAATAGTTTGTTTACCCGAAGGAATGTGTTTTTCTTGCCACATTTTACAATTCTAATGTCTTTTACCAGTGTTTTGTTTCAGGAGTTATGAATATGCATTGCCTACTTTCCATCTATTGTAGCATCCAAGTGTCAAAGCACGCAATATAGAGGATTAATTTCAACCCCCTTTAAGAAGTGCAATGGGAGCAGGTTAGAGCAAGATCCTGAAATACACGGGGTGTGGATGGAGGTGTTTGGGAGATGAAGGCAAGAAAAAGGATGAGGATTAAATGTTATACATATATCCTGTGTTTAAGTTTTTAAAAATAAATATGGAGTTTAAGTAGAAACATAGAATCATAGAATGTGTTGGGTTGGAGGGGACCTTTAAAGGTCATTTAGTCCAACTTCCCTGCAGTAAGCAGGGACATCTTCACTAAATCAGGTTGCTCAGAACCCCATCAAGCCTGACCTTGAATGTCTCCAGGGATGGAGCCTCCACTACCTCTCTAGGCAACCTGTTCCAGTGATCCACCACCCTCACATTGGAGATTTTTTTCCCAATATCAGAGTTAAATGTCCCCTTTTCTAGTTTAAAACCATCACCCCTTGTCCTGTTGCTACATGCCCTTGTGAACAGTTCTTTCCCAGCTTTCTTATAGGCACCTTTCTGGTACTAGAAGGTTGCTATAAGGCCTTCCAGGATCCTTCTCTTCTCCAGGCTGAACAAGCTCAACGCTCTCAGCCTGTCTTCGTATGGGAGGTGCTCCAGCCCTCTGATCATTTTTGTTGTCCTCCTCTGGGTGCGCTCCAACAGGTCTGTGTCCTTCTTGTGTTGAGGGCTCCAAAGCTGGACGCAATATTCCAGGTGAGGTCTCACCAGAGCAGAGCAGAGGGGCAGAATCATCTCTCTTGATCTCTGGCCACACTTCTTTTGATGCAGCCTAGGATGCGGTTGGCTTTCTAAACATCTAAAGATGCACCAAGATATTAGGTATATCTAAGTATCATGAAGGGAAAGAAAAGTTAGACTCAGTTTGAACCAGATTTGATGATATAGTTTTATATTGCCTGCTCCTTGCTATAGATAAAGAAAATACTTTGCAGTAAAAGCAATTGCAGGTTTCTATTTTCTTGTGCCAAAGTCAAGAGATGCTTTGGCTTGCATCTGGGAAAGGCAGACAGTGACAAGGACCTTAAAATATGGGAATCAAGAATGAAGAAGAAACCTTAAAAAGGACCAGTATTAATGTCTTTCAGGCACCAGATACCAAGAGCAGAGCTGGGCAGAACGTATTCAAACCTACTTAAACATGGCATACTCCTCTACTTGAATGGGTTTAACTATGGCTACTGCTGAGCCTCCTGGCTGTGGCAGTGTTTAGAGAACTCCTCTAGAATACAAAGAAAAATTAATTTAGAGAAGGAACCCCATTTCATTTGGATTTCCAGAAGCCCTTCTTTTAATTTCCTCTATTCATGTGCACAGATTCATATTTTTTATTCTTTTAATCTGAAATACCTATAAATTATATCTTATTATATTTCCCATATAGGAGACTCCAAAGGTAGCAATTTTGAAGTTATACACGAGGTATAATTTATGGAACATTCACATGCCACAGAAATGGCTGCCTTTTGGTCAGATTACAAAATCAGTTTATTTCTTCTTGACATTTGTATGGCTAGAGAGCACGGTCTGATCACACTGGAGAAATGCAGCCAGCCCAACCAAAGACTACCTGCGTATGAGAACAACATGGCATACATTTGTGCCTTCCTCTACCAACAATTTAACTTGCTGCTTAGAGGACACGAGTATTTCTCATCTGAACTGTCAACAGAATATGGTTCAGATGGTAAAATTCCAGCATCAGAGCATTCCTCTAACATGAAAGGTACAAAGAAAATGCCACTTCATCCATACATCAGCCACGCTGTGATCCATATAGCTAATCCCACAGAATGCCATATTTCAGACAAAACATTAACCTTAAATGGATGTGTGAGGTTACACGACAGGAATGCAAACAGCCTGCTAAGTCTTAAAGCCCGGGTATTTCTCAGGTGGTAGGACTGCAATTTAAAGCTCTTATTTCTTCATTCTGATGATGACCTCACTGATCTGCATATGATGGATGATTCTGAGATGTGTACCACTGAGAGGCATAGGAAGAATGAACTCTGCCCCTCAAAAAACATGCAGTCAAAAGAGAGTTTTACTGCAGTATTAGTTCTCTAATATATACAGTGCGAAGAGTTCATTTCAGGAAGCCTTAAAAAGCACATTATACAGAAGATTCATTGCTGAAAAGTTGCTAAGAGGTTTTGGTAGTGCAGGCAGAAGATATAGTTACAAAATGTAAATAAAGTATACTTAGTAAAATGGCAAAGGAACTCTCTGAATGAAATTCCTTTGGTGTAGCAGCCCATTCAAGGTTTATGACCACTCAAGTTCCACCTAAGCTCCCAGCAGAGGATTTCAGTCTTTGAGATTTCATCTAGATTTCAGTGACATGCAAAGACGTGTCCTGGAATCTTCAGACCGGAGGAATGAAAAGACACACTTTGAGTGCATGGAAGAGCTTTTAAAAATACCTTTTTCATCCGCTGCCCTTGGCTAGCTTGATTGAATGGTTTAAAATTGCTTATTTAGTTAACATGCCTCATTGCTACTGCCTGGCCATGCACTGCTAGGTTTTTTTTGCTGAGAAATTAAGCCTTTTGAACCAGAGAAAACACTGAGAAAAAAATTGGGTCTTTGCCCTGCCCAGCCCCTTTTCAGGAGTTCACCTGTTTGCTTATGTTACGTTTGTTTGTTCTGCAGTAAATTAAGCACTGGGATAGTCCCTTTAGCAAGTTACTTGTATGTTTTGCCACTATCTGAAGCAGTACTGAAGCCAAGGTCTCTCAGAGGAAAGAAAAGCACAGACCATTTTTTACTTCCATTGCCAATTTTGTAGGTAAAATGAAAAAAAAAACACCCCAGCACCTAACAAATGCTTCCTTAATTGCAGAAAAAAACCTATTTTTCAATCCTTAGAAGGGATATTGTTAACACTTTGACTCTGCTGAAAAAAATATAATAGTAAAAGCCTGGTGTTCCAAGCCCCTGGTATTAACAGACTAGTTTGCCCTTAGGCTTTAGGGTACAAACTGAAAAGAAGTAAAAAACAAATAAGTAACTCCAGGTTTTATTTACCATCTTGTCTTTCACTTCTTCAGAACAGAGTGAATTAAAACACAAACCAAAGACTGTAATTATCACTTGGAGTAGAGAATGGTCCCCTTGGTCCCCAGGACCAGGCATTTTAGGCACCAGAGCTGGACTGCAAGGGTCCCAGACCCACTGTCACCCTGTGCTGTCAGTGTCTAAAGGTACTGCCATGACACAGGGTGTCTTGCTTTTCTCCTCTCCCTCCTACTCCTCTCCCACCTACTCCAAAAGCTGCTATGTGAGACGCTTCCCCAGAGGGTGGTGAAAATCCTTACAAGCTTCCTCAAAATGTCTGCTCACAGACTGAGCCCACACACAGCACAACCAGGCCACTTCATGGGGTCTTTCACAGTGGCCACATTTATCATAGAATCTCAGACTGGTTTGCATTGGAAGGGACCTCAAAGACCATCTAGTTCCAACCACCCTGCCATAGACACCCTTCACTAGCCCAGGTTGCCCAAAGCCCCATCCAACCTGGCCTTGAACACTGCCAGGGAGGGGGCAGCCACAGCTTCTCTGGGCAGCCTGTGCCAGGGCCTAACCATCCTCACAGGGAGGAATTACTTCCTAATATCTAATCTAAACCTACTCCCTTTCAATTTAAACCCATTGCCCCTTGTCCTATCGTTCCATGCCCTTGCAAACAGTCCCTCTCCAGTCTTCTTTCAGGTGCTCCTCACGTACTGGCAGGCTACAATAAGGTCTTGCTGGAGCCTTCTCTATTTGTTATTAGCCAGGATGAACATGATCCAGAGAAAGCAGAGCTTGGGGTGTTGCCCTGAGTATAGGGTTTAGTAAGTGTTATCACTCCAGGGGTACTTCTGTTTAGCACTTAGATAGCCTTCACCAAATTACACACTCTTCCTCATGTCTTATCATCATGGGGTTTTTTTTCTTTGTTTTGTTTTGGTTTTTTTATGAGTGAATAAACCCAGAGAGAATAGTCTCTTGGGAAGAAAACCCCAAGAAAATAAGTACCATTTGAGATACTCTTATAACAAGACAAGGCCAATTCAGGAATATAAAGTTTGTATTGCCCTTTCTTTAGCAAGATGCCAAAGGCTGTGTCTACATGACTGGTAGCATGCTTGCACATGGTCATGGCCAGGGTCCTGGGTTGAGCTGGAAGCTGGTAAATGAGAGCTGAGAGGTGGTATAGATAAAAAGCAGATTCACAAACTACTTCTCAGCCATGAACTCTGAGATTAATGGGAGTTCATTTCAGGGCAAAGACAAACAAGCTGGCTGAAAACACAGGAATGTGAGCTTCTCCTGTCCAGGGATGGATGAGTTTCATCTTGACAGACTTCAGCCATCTAGAAGCCAGAGGTGTATCCCAAACTAGTTGTCTTCAATTCATACAAAGGAAAGAGTGAATGGGCACTTCTAGAAGGTGATTCCTCCCCATCTCATCCCAGATGATAGGTTATGCTGGGGCAGTGCCTGTCTCCCTCTGTTGTCTCTGGGGAGGGTCTAGACAATTAAGTCATTAGCTCATTCCCTCTGCAGTCTTATTGCACTTGTGCTTAATTGTGTGCAAAATTGATGTAGTTTAGATGTGACTGTAAGGTGTGTTACAGCACTACTGTGGTGTAAGGACTATGCTGAAATGTCCCTTCAGAGATATCGTACAGCCTGAATGTTACAGACATGTTTATCCTGCAGTGAGCTGGAGTTTGGCAGGGGCTGAAAAGAGCACATTCAGTGTCCAGCTTTAAACTGCACCAGAGTTTACAGACTTTGTCTTCAAACTTACTGAAATACTCATGCTCAGAAATGGTAATCTGACTCCATGCCCAACAGATGTACAACGGTAGGACTGATGTTGCCAGAAGAATTATCAGGTCCAATTTAAAGATCAGTTTGTTTGGACTGGGATATTGTTTAAGAATCAGAGGGTTTTCAAGTCAGTGAGTGCTCCGTTTTTAGTAGAGATTTTATAGGTATGATGTGCGTGAAAATAGGCTCTGCTCAGCTTTTTGAAAAACTTTTTGGCTTTTGCTCCTTTACTAAATTGGGCCAGAAGTAACCCCAACACCTCAGATAACATTGGTGAAGGTGTTAGAGCGACTCTGATGAAAGGTTTTTAGAAAAATAGACAAAGAAGAACAGGGACTTGTAAATTACCTGAGGACCACTTCAAGCATGCTTCAATAGGCAAATGCTACTGCTGCCACACTGGTCTGCAGTGCCATGGCATCTTCTTAAAAAAACTTAAAACATAGGTACAACCTGCTTCCAGTGCAAAGTGGTCAGGACACTGAAGGCAAAACAGAGGTAGAGTGGCTGGGTGCTGTTTGAAGACCACACAAATCAGGGAGGTGGGATTCCTTTAACCTAGCATTAGCTGCTTAAGAACTGTTTTAAGTGAGTCATCTACCCTGTTCTACAATCAGTGTAAAGAGGGAGGCTTCTCCAGAGTTGAGCCAGTTTAGACATTTAGGCTGTGGTGGGATGAAACCTCTTACATACACCTGGGCCACCTGTTTGGATAGGGGGCCTTGCTTTTAGATGGCTGTCAGAAATCTTCCCACTAAGAACAAAGAGAATTAATTCTTGTTTAGAGACTCAGAGTGTTACCAGCAAGTCAAAAGTAAGACTAAGGGAAATCATTGACACAAATGACCATCAGGATGCTAAGAGGGTGCCAAGGCAGCTTCCAGATGGGGAAAGCATGGTTTTCTCCTTATTTGAAAAAGAAAATAACTCCTGTGCATCACCTGAAGGGTTAAATGTGTAACTTGCTGAGACAAGGATAGTAGATTTTTCAAGAGGCTTAAGGGCATGGAAAGTGCATATCACCCTGTGGTCACCTTTTGCCCACTCCCTTTGCCAACTGCTGACATGAAATAGAATTTGTCTGGAAATGAGGATTAATGTAACAACTGTTTTTATTCCTTGGTACTTTTTCTGATGAAATTGAACCACTCTCTTCCACAATCCTATTCCTCACCGGCTCTGGGAGGCAAAAGCAAGTCTTTTGAAAAAAAAAAAACAAATCCAGGCCAAAAAGCCCAGACCATACCATATCTCACTTGAACTCTCAACAATATTTCTCTTATTGAATACAGTTAATTCCATTGCCTCACAAAACCTAACATGCTGCTAATTTTTTCCAATACTGTTTCTGCAAGCATCTTCAATGCTTTATTTATTTATAGATATGGACTGCCCAAGACAACAAGGATAATATGTGGCATGTCTTTTAGTCTTGACCAATAAGTATGACAGAATCAAAATGCCACTGTACTGCAGCATCTTTTGAGGATTAATGTAATGTTCCTGAATATTGTATTTAGAAGGCCTTCACTAGAGCAACTAAACTCAGTGGCTTTAACAGGAATGAACATTTCTTCATCAAGAGGGTTGTCAAGCATTGGAACAGGCCGCCCAGGGAAGTGGTTGAGTCACTGTCCCTGGAGGTACTTAAAAAAAATGTAGGTAAGGTGCTTAGGGACATGGTTTAGTAGTGGACTTGGCAGTGCTAGGTTAATGGTTGGATGTGATGATCTTAAAGGTCTTTTCCAACCTAAATTATTCCATGGTTCTATATTTTGGAATTGTGTTGCTGACCAAGCTCTGGAATGAGGAATCCACGTTTGCTGAGCATTTTCACAAGCCAGAGGGTTTTATATCTGAGAGGAGTGTAATGTCTTGCTTTTAGTTGTTTCTTTTCCCATCCATTTTGCTCAGAAATTGAAGCAATGCAAAAATGTGTGACAATCCATAAAAATATGTCAAGAGCAGATAAAACTCAGTACATTTAATCTTGAAAAGTCTTTTATTACCCAAATTAAAACGCATATCAAATTAATTCCTGTGCAATGCATAAATACCTACGAAGTTGTTAAGCACGTGAAAACATGGGTTTTTTAGCTACTACAATATAACAATTTTTTTTTTTTCTAGAAACATAAAAATGGAAGAAAAATACTTAGGAACATTGTTAGTATTAAAATTTGATGTCATCTCATTTTACAAGTCAGTTAACAAGATCAAGCACAGAAGATCTTGTGCTTTTGTTACTCAGCTCCTGCTGAGTTGAGTATGACTTTTGCTACTCAGAGATCAAGTAAGCACGCTGTTAATTGTACTAAAGGTGTGTGAAGGACATTAGATGGAAACATAATCTGACAGGAAAATTAGAGAAGTAATAGGATGGAAACAACTGCCACCCTGTTAACACAGAATAGTGGGCTGCTGTGGAAATGAGAGCAGCAGCTAGGAGGAAGCTTCAGTACTGTCCAAACATTTTATTTTTACAGTGCTATAATAATGAGCCAGCACAAGAATGACTGTGGTTGAAAACTGAGTTAGCATGAGGCACTAAGTCAGGCCAGGAATGCACCAAAGTACATCCCTGGAGCCTGTTCACGGCAGCAGCTGCTCGTGTGTGCTGGAGGATTCCCAGCTTTATCCGCGATTGCAGTTAGGGATCGAAGGATCCTTTTAAACTCACATTTGTATCACTCTGCTTTTAGTGCATGGCAGCAACATCAGAAACACCTGAACCCTCCATTACACGAGAGTGTGAAATGCAAAGCGCATATGGAGTGCAGTGGCAGAAGGAATGAAGCCAGTGCTCGCATATAGTGATGGGCTCAGTTTTCTTCCAGCTTCATTGTAGAAAGTTTGGTGTTTTGCAGGAAACATAAAGGGACAGAGCCTGGGGAAAGGTGGGGAGGAGAAAGAAAATAAAAAATAAAATGCTGCTGTCAGATAGAGGAAACTACATGTGTGGCATCAGGAGGGGTTCCAGAGCTGTGATGCTCCCCTGAGTGCTGATCACATGCCTGCTGCGGAGTTGCTTTGATAGCCACGGTTACAGCAGGAGGGGAATATTTGAAACAAGGTGGTGGAGGCTAAAAAGGAAGAACATGTGGTCCTTTGAGCCTGGGGAGGAGACAGATTCAAGGGAGCAAAGAGATAAAGGAGGTATAGCCAGTAGAGGAAAACATGCTTATTATTAAAAAGATCTCCTGTAGCACTCAAGCCTGTAACTACTGAGGATGAGCAGATATTTTTTTCTGTTTTTTCTTTGTAGAAGTTTAGGTGACCCGATGCAATCTGGCTGTCAAGAAGTTCCCTTTAAAATCTCCCAGTGAATCCTGCACAGGCCAGCCTGCTCTCCCACAGTGGAGCCTCTCCACTGGTGTCAGGCTGGTGGGTGGGGTGTGGAGCAGAATCTGCCCTTTTGACCTTCATGTGTTCCAGAAATAATTTAGGAAATGTGGAAGTTTTTCTTTGTCATCAGCTCTGCAATGGTTTGTAATAGAAGCCAATACATAGCAGTAACAAAAGGAAGCTGTCACATTGATAACTCTGCGCTGAATGCAAGTGCAAGTGCTCCCCATCCACAAATAACTACATTTTGGTGCCGTTCATCTTCTGAATGTGTGCTCAGATTTTACTTTGGCTCTTTTGTAGAGGCTTGTTTTTGCCATTTGGACAGGTGAAACCAGCAAGTATGCGATTCGTGTAAACTAAGTGGTCTGTTAAATGAAAAAAGCTTTCAAGTGCACTGGCTACAGCTCTGATTTCCACTCCAGCAACTCCAGCACCAGGACAGGACATGTGGATGAGTTCTTTATTTTGAAAGCAAATTCCTTGAGAACAACAGAGTGATTTTTAAAAGGTGTGGATATATATATGAATTATGATCTTTCTAAAAAAATCCCACAAACAAAAAACAACCCAATGACCCAAAACCTCAGTAGCAAAGGAAAAAAAAAAAAGTAACCTGTGATTGAACTTAAAGGCTGTTATATTGTTTTTTTAAAAGTAAGCTGACATTCTGTGTTTCAAAATGAAGACTGTTCCATGGGAGAGATCTATGTGTGTACTATTTTGCTATGTCTATGTATTAAAAAAAGACCCATCTGTAAATTTTCCCGCTACATATCCTGATGAAATCCAGAATAGTGGCACAGATCCAAATGAATCAATGGAGATATATCAATTTGTACCTACTGCAGGTTTAACCCTTGATTTGTAGTCAAAGGCTTCAGCTCTTAAGACTATTGCTAGATGCTCTGAGAACTGAGCACAAGAACAAATGCACACGTGGCTTCTGCATTTATCATAGGGACAATCTCATATAATTGAGAGCTGAACTTCATTTGCTCAGGTCTCTTGACAGCATACTCTGTCATGGGAAGGGACCTGTGTGGCATCATCAATAGACAGCAGTGAGGTGTTTTGTCTTGTGGGTAGCACTTGTCAGTCCTGATGTCTGCTGGAGCAGAGGCTGTGAGCTCAGCTCTAATGCATTAGATAGCATAATGGCCTGAATATTTTTGTCTGAGCAAAAACAAACAAATATTCTAAAAGTATTGGCCAAATAAGCTAATATCATCCCACATAGGATTTCTAAGGAATTCTAGCAATTCTAAAGATAAAGATAACATTAATTGGAGCCCTACCAGCGCAAGCAAGCCCAATTCCTAGTAGGGGAAAGACTTATGTAATCTTAGTGTTGATAAGAACACGCTGGGAAATGGGTGAAGGAGAAACTGCAACAAGAGAATTTCACCCCTCTGCCCCCATACAATGTGCCCCTTATATCCACTCTTACAGGAATGTACAGTTAAACCAGTTATTTCTTTACTAAGGGTCATTAAAGTAGCCTGTAAAGAGGTAAAACTTCTATTTTGTAATTACTTTTGCACTGCCAGTAGATAAGGCAAACTTTGAAGACATGAAGCACAAACTTTGGTTAAGTTATATATAGGTGATGAACAAGACCTTTATTCAGAGCTTCTTCTTCTCCCATCTTTTGAGGGTTATTGGTGAAGCAGTTCTCTGTGGAAGTAAGAGTAGAGTGGGAGTTGAATGGGCTGAAGAGAAACGAAGTCCCACTTCACAAGAAGGTTTTCAAAGACTAAAGCTGATGTCCTGAAAAGGCCACGGCTGGGTTGGCACAGTGGTGTTGTGGGACCAAAGGGCTGTTTTAGGGTGACATATGTTGGGTGTGCATAAGAATCACAGAATCACAGAATCACAAGGCTGGAAAAGACCTTTGAAGATCATCAAGTCCAACCATTCCCATCCTATCCTAAACCATATCCCTAAATACCTCATCAACCCTTTTTTTAAACACATCCAGGGAAGGTGACTCAACCACCTCCCTGGGCAGCCTGTTCCAGACCCTGACAACTCTTTCAGGAAAATTTTTTTTCTAATATCCAATCTAACCCTGCCCTGGCACAGCTTTGTGCCATTTCCCCTTGTCCTACCTCCTGTCACCTGGCTGAAGAGACCATCTCCCACCTCTCTACAACCTCCCTTCAGGTAGTTGTAGATGGTTGAAGGTCTCCCCTCAGCTTCCTCTTCTCCAGGCTAAACATCCCCAGCTCCCTCAGCCGTTCCTCATAGGATTTGCCCTCCAGCCCCTTCCCCAGCCTGGTTGCCCTTCTCTGCACTTGCTCAAGGACCTCAATGTCCTTTTTATGGTGGGGAGCCCAGAACTGCACACAGTACTCAAGGTGTGGCTTCACCAATGCCCAGTACAGGGGCACAATTACCTACCTAGACCTACTGGCCACACTGTTTTTGATACAAGCCAGGATGCCATTGGCCTTCTTGGCCACCCGGGCACACTGCTGGCTCATATTCAGCCTGCAGTCAGCCAACACCCCCAGGTCCTTCTCTGCCTGACAGTTCTCCAGCCAATATCCCCCAAGTCTGTAGCGCTGCAGGGGGTTGTTATGTCCCATGTGCAGCACTCTACACTTGGCCTCGTTAAACTTCATCCTGTTGGTCTCAGCCCAGATCCCTCTGAAGAGCCTCCCTACACTCAGGCAGATCAACACTTCCTCCTAGTTTAGTGTCATCCCTCTTACTGAGGGAGCATTCAATCCCTTCATCGAGGTCATTGATAAAGATGTTGAACAAGACTGGACCCAAGAGTGAGCCCTGGGGGACGCCACTCGTGACCGGCCTCCAGCTGGATTTGGTTCCATTCACCACCACCCTTTGGGCCCGGCCATCCAGCCAGTTTTTAACCCAGCTGAGGGTCCACCTGTCCAGGCCAGTGGCAGCCAATTTCTCAGTCAGAATGCTGTGAGAAACTGTGTCAAAGGCGTTACTGAAGTCCAGGTAGACACATCCACAGCCTTCCCCTTGTCCATTAAGAGGTGGGAACTGGATTCTGTATTTTAAATCGTGCGAATTACTGGGCCCATTGCTTGGAAGGTAAGAAGGGACTGTATAAAATTGTAAAGGGTGGGAGATGGTGAATGTGGCACAGTTGTTTGCATTTCTTATAACACAAGCACAAAATGCCATTTCCTGATTTGGCTCCCAAATTCAAGACAATAATTTTTGGGGGTTTAACTCTATTCTTGTCTCTTAAATTTTTCCCTAGATATTTACTCCTGGGCACTGCTGGAGGTCTTAACTGCAGTGATTGCTTTTAAGGTGTAATGAGCCAGTGCAGATGATGAGCAGCAAAAGTGTTATCAGGTGGCTTCTCTCTCCTACCATGGTGGATATAAGGCCACTGTACATCTCTAGATTGGAAGGATGGGACAATGGGAAAGGTGTACTGTGATGCACAAAGACCCAGATTTCCATCCTTAAATACTTTAGGTGTCAATAAATAAAGTATATGTGGAAAAAATAGAGAAATGGTTTATTTTCTGTATTGTGAGTAAAATATAATGAATAGCTTTATTTCACGAAGCAGGTACCAGATCTGGAGTGAGTCCAGCACTTACAAAAAAGTTTGGACTCAGGTTTGAAAAGGTAACATAGGAAGAAGTGACTAAATTTTTCAAATTAGCTCAATACAGCCCAACTTCCATTTACTGCTAAGTTTAATGGTATTATCCTCATCTTTGCACATTTGTTGCTGGCTGCTGGGATTTTTTTTGTTTTTTCTTTTTTTCCCTTCCTATTCTGTTGGGCTCCATAAGGTCATCCAGAATAATCTACATGTGTCTAAACGATGGCATGATATTTATTTACTGTCAGTTATTTCTTTGCCAAAATAGAAAATAGCTGTATACTTTAAATAGATCCTTGCATTAGTCCCCATGGTCTCTTCAAACTCAAGAAGCCGGAGCCATTAATAGAGCCAAATTAAAGTGCATGTGACTGATAAAATTTAACACATACAACAGAAGTTGAATGATACTCAGAGCCTGTAGTTTTAATGACAAAACAAACCAATAAATCATTTCAAATGATTCATATAAACATGTAATAAGAACATCTATTTACTTGTCCAAACCTTGAGAAAAATCATTTGTTACTTCGAGCAGCGCGGTAGTTGCTGAGTGCTTTGCTCTGCCTTCAGATTATGATGTATGAACCAGATTCACTGGAAATGCATTGGATGTTGTAAATGTGTCTCCTGGATTTTGACTCTCATTTGGCCTCCCAGGCTGCTTGCAAGGATATTCTGATTATTAACTGTGGCTATTTCTTCAGATGCTTCAGGGAATCTCAGTTGACCTGGTACTCTTAGTTGTTGGAAAGGAACTCAGTTCTCACGGTAGTGACCACCTACTTTGCCACAGCCAAACCCTGGTAGAAACCACACTTTTGTGCACGGGTGTTGCCTAGCAGTAAATATGTTGTCTTTCTCCCATCTGAACTCAGTCACGATGTAATGACTGGAGCTTTGGCAGGTAATGGATTTCTGCTGCATCATAACTATAGATAAAAGAAAAAAAGAAAAAAAAAGGTACAGAAGTGCTTTATTTTGGTATATTATTTAGCCAGAACTTTGGGTGGAATGAGACAGCTGAAGGAAAAATCTCTCTCTCATCTGTTAGTGACAGAAGAAAACCACAGCTACAAAGAGAACTTCATACACACTCACTGCACCGAACTTGCTTAGGGATATTTTGGGAGTCTCTGTAAACTAATAGAAATCAGAAATCTGACAGGTTTCAGAAATGAAATAATATTTGTTTAGAAAAGGACACCTGCACTGTAGAAATGAATGATGAATACTTTCTTAGAGGGGCTTAGGGAACGGCTTCTCTCTCCTGAGGATTTTCTTCTTTTAAAAAGTGCTCTTTCATTGGTGACAAGTGTTAAACAAAATGTAATATCTCTGTGGTTTTGACCTTTGCCTGTAACTATGCTGGACCACAGTGAGATTGATTGAAGTCCCATGAAGGTCCTCCTGCTTGACTATGCTGTATTTTCCCAAGGCAGTTGCAGGATGCTACCCAGTGATAGTGAACCCTGCGGCCTATTTGGTAAAGGAGAAGTGATGTTTGAAGGATGCCTTCAGCATTCACACTGATGGGCAAGGCACAGAATACCAGACTACTAGCAAAGGCAGGTTGAGCATATGATTTTTAGGGACATGAAGATGATCAGAGGACTGGAGCACCTCCCCTAGGAGGAGAGGCTGAGGGATCTGGGCTTGTTCAGCCTGGAGAAGAGAAGGCTGCGGGGGGACCTCATTGCAGCCTTCCAGTACCTGAAGGGAACATACAAACAGGAGGGGAATTGACTTTTAAAAAGGGTAGACAATGGCAGGACAAGGGGGAACAGACTAAAGCTAAAGGAGGGAAGGTTTAGGTTAGATATTAGGGGGAAGTTTTTTACAGAAAGAGTGGTAAGGTGCTGGAACAGGCTGCCCAGAGAGGGGGTGGATGCCCCGTCCCTGGAGGTGTTCAAGGCCAGGTTGGATGGGTCCCTGGGCAACCTTGTGTAGATCCAGGCCTGGAGGTTGGTGTCCCTGCCTGTGTCAGGGGCGTTGGAGCTCTATGATCCTTGGGGTCCTTTCCAACCCAGACCATTCTATGATTCTGTGATTTTGTTATCATTCATGTAGGCATGCTGCTATTGTGATCTTCCAAGTTTTGGTCTCCTTTTCAGTGCAAATGGAGATGCCTCTTCACTGTAGATAGAGAAAGCATATAGTAGTTTTAGAAACTGTAAGTCAGTGGTATTTGCTAGCTAGGGACTGTCTTAAATCTCTTTGATTCTTATGTGGGGTACTGATGATACTGATGATACTTCATGAAAGATGGGTAATATGTGTCTGTCAAATGCCAATGTTACCATCGCATTCATTAACATAGGAAGCTTTGTGTTGTTGAGGATCTGACCAGCAGCTTACTCCTGCAGATGAAATTATTGGGATCCTTTGCATTGCCCTGTGCTGAAGGATACATGAAGGACTGTGTGACAGACGGAAGCGCACTTGGCTCTGTTACGCTGCTCCTGCTTTTTTTTTAACTTGCCTATTTCTGTTGCATCTTATTCTTGACAACATCCCTGAAGTATTTATGACCAAAATTCTTTGCACATGATTGCTAACTCTTGAAAAGAGTCTCTTTCTCTTGAGACCTTTAGAAGGCTGGCATGGCTGACCACAAAGGCAAGGCAGAAATTTCATTCAGAAATCAAAGAAAAAAGACTTGAAAGACAAACCTAAAAGGAAAGGAAAAAGTGAGCTTGAATATGCTTTACGTGGGCCTATTTAGTTCACATTCTGTTTGTACTGGGTACCATGAGGACCAGTACTGAATGCTACAGTGGAGCTCCAGGGAGTTTTTTAATTCTTTCCTTTTAATTCTTCTCTCAATCCCAGGATTGATTGTTTTCTGAAAACAGGTACCTGAGGACTCTCTGGGTAGCTCCTGGCTTTTTACCACATCTTCCTTTGTTTTCACACTGGCAACTCTCTTATTCCCAGACCCAGAAAAGCCATATGACTTTCATTCCCTAGTGCATGAACCAATAAGTGAGCTGCTCCAAATTTCAGTCTGCATGAATATGTAGGAGCTGATTCTCTCTCCTGCCGTGTGCTGCTGCAGGATTTTATGAAAGCTCAAAGTTTACAGGCTGAGGCAGTAAGAGGTTCTGTCCTGGAGCTGCCCTGCTTAGTCTGTGGTTTCACTGGCCGACCTCCTGACTTTTTCTCCCAAAACAAACTGATTGCTTGCATAAGTATGCACTAGGCAAGATCTATTGTTTTTCTTTACTGTTTTAATTTTAACATGAAACACTGAGTTTTCCTAGTAAAATGGCACTTTCTGCCTCCCTTTCATACTCAGAGAAACAAGGCATGTGGTACCTTTTCTTAGGCTTTTGAAGGTCAAGGGGAGAAAGTGTTGAAATCTTGTATCATGTTATCTAGGAAGAGAGGAAAATGAGAGTTTGGTCACTGCAGTATGTCTCTCTGTGCTGGGATGAGAAATGGCTCAATATATGCACTTGTGATGCAGAAGGAAGCTGGAAAGGATGCTGCCACACAGCTACTCTGACACCTCCGCTCTGACACGTGCACGCGGCTAAATAGAAAATCTGTTAAATCACTCTGTGCTGACAGAGAGAGCTGTGAAATAGCAGTTGCCCTGAAAAGCACCTAACAGAGACTGATTGGATGTCAATATGAATGGATGGAGCCATCTCCTTTACATACATACTGGTAAGATGTTGGAGAACGCTGCTGTCTTTAATGTAAGAGATGCTGAGTCTGGATCTACTCATATTTACATCAAACTAACTCTGTTGATTTTTGTATGACTTATACTTGCTTTACAGCACTCAAACTCCTAGGAGGAGTTGTCTTAGGCTAATTACTTCCATGATACAAATTCAACAAATTCAAACTCAGCTGAAACAGCCAATGTCTATTGTTGCTTATTCAATTTGTATTGCCCAACCCAGAAATTCCTGCCTTTCTACTGCAGAAGAAACCCCAACAAAACTATGTTTGCTGGAAAATGTAACATTAAACCCTGGATCAAATACCCAAGACTCATGTTAGTTCTGTACAGCTTTTTATAATGGTCCTTTATAAGTTTAAATGAAGTAAGTAAATGCTGAAGTCAATCCAGGCAATCATATACAACTCCTTCCTGGCAGATGGACTGGATGAAGTCAAGGCAGAAGTGGAGTTTAGAAAAGACAGCTGGGCATTAACTGGGAGCCAGTATGACATGAACTCAGCTGGTCAACAGCAGAGAAGAATCCAGCCTGAAACTTGCCATTTCCTTATTTTTAATCCTTTACAAGTTAAAGACAAGGTAGAAAATGAGTAAGCCCTCTTACTGACAGGATAAATGCAGAAAAACTATCGTCTCCCAGTAAATCTCAGTGTGCTTCTATTTATGGTGAGCTGAAGATCCAGAAAGCTGTGGGGTAAATCTGTTTATCTAATGTCTCTTGCTGTACTACACAGTACAAGCTGATTTCTACAATAAAATCAGGCCTAAGGTGGTACTCCTGACAGAGTAGTCCTTGCCGTTTCCACACCTCCTGTCATTTTCTGTGGTAGAGCTAATGGTTGTTATGGTCTGATATAAATTAAGACCACCACTACTGTGGATTTCAAGTTATTAACAAGTAATAAAAGACATGAGGAAATTAATTTCATATTCAGTTAATGCAGGTAGCTAACTTCAAGGAAAGTGTAAAATAAGCTGAGAGTGATTAATAAAATTAACAACTTGAATTTATTATTTTCCAAAGTGATAATTTGAAATTGTGGGCTAAATTTTGTCCTCAATTCCCACAGAATTTACCTTTGTCCAACTTAGATTGATGTAACTGAGAAGAATTTATTTACTATGTTTAAAATAGAGACAGAAATTACTCATAACCAAGGCACTTCTTCACTACTATTCACGCTTGTTCCCTTAGCACTGTTGTTGCAGTTGTTTTTTTTCTATGGTAGCAAACAAACAAATTAACATAAATATTATTTGGTAGGATGTTATATTTAAAGGTGTTGAGACCATGGAGGAAAAAAAAAATAATGATGAAAGCTGCATGAAGATCCAGCTCCCACAGACTTCGCGTCTCTGTGATTTGAGCAACCACTCTAAATTGTTCTCAGGGTTTCCAGACCAATTTTGTTCAACCTTTAGTTAAAGATCACTTGGAGCAGGCAACTGGTTTTATTAATCGCTTGGGTGGTCATATAAGCCAGTGTGCTTTGTACACATATGTCATATAATAACTCTACAGTGACTATAAAACTGCTGCACGTTTTATTATACGGTGACATATAGGCAGGAGGGAAGACATTATGGCTGTAGGCAAAACGTATTTCTTGTACCCTGAAGCAGTGAATGAAACTGATACTTGGGATTTAGAAAGAAAACCCCATCAGCAGAGACAAAATTACAGTGTGGTGCCACTTTTCCTTCCCACCAGTGTTTCTGCAGGGAGATCTGCAGCGCAGCCTGCAATTCCAGCCCATGAGGGCTAAAAATAGGTGCCTGGCGCTCCCCAGTTGCAGCACTTCACATCACTCATGCCCCGAGGTGCTGGGGGACTGAGGGAGGGCTTCCCCCCCCCCCCCCCCCCCCCCCCCGCCCCGTGATCGGTAAGCTGCACCAGGAGACTGACACTCTCATAGGGGAAAAAAGGTCTCATAAATTTCAGGAGCAAGGGTGCTGCTCCAGGAACCTCTTCACCTCCCTGCTCCTGGCTTGGACTGGGGGCACCTGGGGCAGGTGCAGGGGTGCCAGGGGTGCAGCATGTCCAAAGGGGAAGCATGTTTGTCTGCTTTTCCCTCTGTTTGTGCCTTTCCTGGTGCTGGCACTGCATCCTTGGGAGCAAATTGTTGGGTGCACTCGGTGCAGCTGGCCCTCGCCTGATGTCAGCCCGTGTGTACCAGCTATAGATGGGTGAAGTAAAAACAGCCCCTGCTTTCCTGTTTACGCATTCAGGCTTCCTCCAAGAAGTTCCTGAATAAAAACAGCCGGGCTTGACAAAATAGCCTTTCTATTTATTGCATTGGGAGCAAGCATGGTGATGGTGGAAAGGGGCCGGCTTGACCCAAATCGCCTGCTCACGGCTGTGGGCAGTGTGACACCAGGTGGCTCTGCAGAAGGAAGCTTCTCGTGGCTGGGCTGGTGCCTTGACCCCTGGGTCCTTTGTGCCCTGTCACACTCTGCTGCCCTTTCCCCCTTCCATGGGAGACTGAGATGGAGAAAAAGGTCCTTTTACAGGCTTCCTGGCATCCCAAGCTCTTTTTTCTACCCTGAGGAATTCTTCCTCCCAGTCCTTCCCAGTTAGTCTGTTAAACTGGATATTGGCTGTTTTCCAAGAGTAGTAAGGAAGGAAGAGTGGTTTCAAGTATGACTGGAGAGACATTTCTATAGATAGGAAGGATGATAGGTCCAGTATCTTAATAGTCTTTGGAGTCCTGGCTGTGACTACCGCTGCACTATGGGAAACAAACACTAAAATATTTAGACACGGGATAAATGAGGTCATCAAGGACCTCAAGGTAAATAAGATAGTGATGAAACCCCTCTTTAGTCTTCTCCAAACTGAAAAAACCTCATGTCCCTTAGTGTCTCTTTAAACATCAGGTACTCCAGCCCCCTGACCTCTGCTGGAGACAGCTTCAACTTGCCAAAATCTCTCTTGTACTAGGGAGTCCTCACTTGGGCTTGGTACTTCAGATGGAGCCACAGAGATGCCAAATGGAGTGGCTAACCTCTTACCCCAGTCTTCTGGCTTCAGTCTTGCTAATGTGGCCAATGTACGATTAGTTATTGAAGGGCATACTGCTTGCTTATAGTTAACTTGTCCAAGAACAGCAAAGCTGCTGTCCTGACAGTTCATCCCCCATCTGTTCTCCTGCATCAGATTTATTCTTTCTAGGCACGATCCTGTGCATTTTTCTTTGTCACATTTTTGAAAGTTCTTGCTGGCCTGCTCCTTCAGCCTGCTGAACCCCATTTACCAACAGCCCTGGTGTCCAGGCTGTTCCCCCTCCAAACTGATACCATCCTGCTGAGGGTGCCATCATCAGGTTGTTGAAGATGATGTACAGTATCAGACCTGGTATTAATCTCTGAGGAACGTTGCTCTTAAACGGTCGGTACTTCAAAGTGTTGACTGTTGCCCTCTGGGTTCAGCAGTCTAGCAAGTATTTCACCCATCTTGGAATTTTCCCATGGTTTCTGTCTCCACCTCCATTTGTCTCTAAGGGTGCTACAGGAGACCATCTCGAAAGCCCTGCTAAAGTTGAGGCAAATGGCATGTGCTGCTCTTCACTTGTCCATAAAATCAGCCATCGTATTGTAGAGGGCAATTGGGTTGGCCAGGCACAGTTTGTCCTTGGTAAATCTATGCTGATTGTTCTCAGTCACCTTGTTCACCTCCTTGAAGATGTTTCCTGTGAGGATTTCACTGTAACCTTTACAGGGACTAAGGCCATGATGACTACTTTGTAATACCCTTCTCCATTTTTTCCAAGTCATATTTGCCTGACTATAAGGCTCTTCATGCACAGAAAATCTTAATTTTCAGTAGTATGGACTAAGATGTAAATATGAGGGCTAGAACATAAGGGATCCATTAACTATTCCTAGTACACACATTCACTAAAAACTAGCACTTCTGATATTTGGGTGTACAGCAGGATAGAATTCTTTGTAGAAGACAGACAGGTCTTCCATTTCTTAACTTACCAGAGACAAGAAATCATCAGAGGAGTGGAAAAAATTGAGAATAATAATAATACAGGACAAAATTTGTAAGTATATTGGAAAATCAGATTACAGTTGCTTAAACCTGTACATCCCAAATGAGGTCTCTAACCATTAAAACAGTTAAATGTATGTTCAGGTTTAAGAGTTTGTGCAGTGCAGCTGATTTAAAATTAAACACTTAATAAGACATTTTTCTGGATCAAAATTTAATCTAAAAATGTGGATCTAATTTTATAAATCAGAGTCTCACACCTGCAGAAGGACAGCCAAAAAAACCCCCAAACTCTTTTATATTTTAACAGAAACAATATCATTGAAAGAACTTATATTTTAGTGTATATAGGCCTGTCAGTAGAGGGCAACAACATGCTCCCTCATTTACAAAAAGTCAGGTGATCAATTAGAAGAAACAATCTTTTTTTTGATATATCTGCACTGTGAAAAAAAAATAAAAGATTATTCTGACTGTTTTATCTTAGGTTAAAGGGTGAAAAAAACTTCTGCAATGCTGCCAGATTTGACAAATCAAGTTCAAATGTGTATAAAACGGCACAGGACGTGGTGATCCCACATGACCAGGTGGCCATCCAGTTGGCCAAAGCTTGTTGCACAGTTGAGTCAAATCAATTAAAAAGTGAGAAACATTTATGAAAAAAAATAAAAATCCTTGTAAATATTTTTTTTTCATCTGCTTGCTGGATTTCATTGTTCATTTGCTGTTGTTCCAGCCATAAGCCATTTGGCTTACACATATGTCTGGCCCACATTCCTGCAAGAGGTCTGCATTTACTATGATGAGAGAGTCCATCAAAAGAAAAAGAGAGAGATGTGAAGACAAGATTCTTGGAAATTTGATGACTGGAAAAATGACAGTTCTTGCCAAGGATTTTTCTGAAGACTGGAAAAAACAACAGGACTGGGACCAGCTATCTGTGGGGTAAGGGAGCTTTTAGTGTTGACGTCTTCCATTCCACAGAAAGACACAGATTCCGACCCATTAATCTCTGGTGGGGTCAGCAAGGTCTCCTGTTGTTCATAGTGCATCGGCAGTCAAAAATATTTTCAAAACATTTCAATGAGATACTCTTTTGTAAAAGGGGAAAAATGGCACGAGCATATGCTGTTTCAGAGCTCCATCCAAAACCTTTAAAAAAAATGTCACCTGACAAATAAAACTACTTTTAGCACAGCCTGACATTTATTAAAACTTTAAGAAGTTGCACAAGGTATCATGAGTATGAAGCTGAGAGTTGAAAAAAGCTGAGAACCTTTTGAGTTGTAACACACAGAGGCACTGAAGCTGCTACTACATCTTACAGGGTATTTATTAGCAAAAATGACAATGACTTTGTAAAGCTAGACAGTATGTGACAACAGGCTGTGATTTAAGGAAGAAATTATTTGTAGCTATGGTAAGATTCAGGGAGATGATGAAATGTCACCCTTTTCTGCAGGTAAGCACCCCTTACCTGACCATCAAAAGATGAAGATAGTGGCTTTGCACAGATGATTGAGCCCCACAATAGCAAAGACAAATGATTTCTCTTCTATGCCTGAGAGTAGGAAGGATAAGGAACGCTGCTGGTCCCAGGTGTTCAAATGATACAAATAACATTCTTAGAAATCATTGATAATCCAGACTATTGCTGCCATTTAGACTTTTGAGCTCTCAGAGTTTTTTTTCAAGCATCTGCCAGCAGTTATAAGGTTTTACCTCTTTCAGAGAGATTTTCATGCACCCACAATATTTGTGGTATTTTAGGAGCTGTGGTAGCTTTGGGGGGAAAACCACCAAATACTGCAGTATTTCTGATAAAAGTGTGTCAGTTGGCACAACTGGGCCCTGTCAGCCCCAAGTAGCATAGTATCATCACCAAGATGGTCTCTATCATTAATTTCACAGTGCAGTTGATAATTAGTTTTGCCTATGGGTTCTGTCAGTTTAGCAAATGTTTATTCATGCTGAAAGGTGTTTTACTAGCAGAGAGCTCCAAATTTGGACTAAAATAAATTTTCCATGATTTTGAGTTTTGACTAATTGTTTCCTCAGAACCTCAATTATTCCTTTAAAAAGTCATATATGTATGGCTCCAACAGAGCACCAGATATTACACACAGGACTCCAGAAGGTGCTTGCTAATCTTTTCCTGTTATTTTCTTGATCCTACAGTGTCTTGTACTGCTGAGGAAACAAGACAGTGAGCCAAAGCCTGCTCCCCAGGGAGCTGCCAGAAAAGATTCTTTGTCCCTGGACTGTGAAGATGATTTTTCATTTCCTGCTACTACTAAAAAATTATATATCTCTGCACAGACTTATTTGGCCTATTCTATTTCGTGTAATGATCACAACATGAACAAAGCAAGCACACAAATAAAGGGAAGATAATTTTATGTGCTTAATGTATGCAGCATGGCAGGCCTTGCTTAAGCACTACAGTGCTCCTCTCACTGAGTGTGGTTGGCCCCTGCATTGCAAAAGGCAGCGAGGGTTGTCTGAGAACTGACCTGTTTGACACAGAATCATGGATTCACACAATCACAGAATGGTTGAGGTTGGATGGGAGCACTGGAGATTGTCTAGTACAATCCCTCTTTTAAGAGCATGGTCACCTACAGCGGGCTGCCCAGGACTCTGTCCAGTGTGGTTCTGAATGTCTCCAAGGATGAAGACCCCCGTAAGCTTTCTGGGAAACTACTCTGGGCAAATGTTTGATCACTTTTACAGTAAAAAAGCTTTTTCTTATGTCGAAGTGAAATTTGCTGTATTTCAATTTGTGTCTGCTGCCCCTGTCCTTTGATCAGATACCACTGAGAAGAGTCTGGCTCCCTCTTACCTGCTCCCCTCCCTATCAGGTATTTCTAGATTGACAAACTCCCCTGAATTTTCTCTTTCCTAGGCTAAACAGTCCCAGTATAACAGATGCTCCTGTGCCTTACTCACATTTATGGCCTTTCACAGAAGTCACTCCAGTATGTCTGTGTCTCTCTTGTAATGGGAGCCCAGATCTGGATCCAGGACTCCAGATGTGTCTTGCCTGTGATGAAAGGAGGTGAAGGATCACCTTCTTCAGCTTGCTGGCAACATCCTGAAACAGAGCAAGGGGCCACCAGCTTATTGTGCTGCAAGGACAAATTTCTGGCTCATGTTCAACTTCACTTAGATTTCCAGCTCTTTTTTTTTTCTGCAAAGCTGCTTTCCAGTTGGTCAGATCCCAGCTTATCCTGGGACATGGGATTACTCCTCCCCAGGTACAGGACTTGGCATGTCTCTCTTGAACTTCATGAGACAGGCTCCTGTTGGCCCATTCCTCCACCTTGTCAAGGTCCCTCTGAAGGGAAGCACACTCATCTGGCCTATCATCCTCTCCTCCCAGTTTTATATTGTCTGCAAACTTACCCAGGGTTCATTCTGTCCCATTATCCAGGTCTAATGAAGATGCTAAACAGTATTGCCCTTGGTACCAACCCCTGAGGTACTCAGCCTCCTTCATGCAACTTATTACAAACCTTTATGCATGGCAGTTCAGCCAGTTTTCCATCCATCTCACTATCCACTCATCTAGCCAGTAATTAAGTTTGTCAATGAGGATGTTATGTTAGACAGTGATGAAACCCTTGCTAAAATCAAGATAAGTGACATGGACTGCTTTCTCCTCATTCACCAAGCTAGCCATTTCATCATACAAGGCTATCAGGTTGGTCAGGCATGTTTTCCCCTTTGTAAATTTGTGCTGACTACTTACAAGCACATTCTTGTCCTTCATGTTGGTAAATGGCTTCCAGAAGGATTTGGTACTTCTCCTTTCTGGGGACTGAGGTGAGGCTGACTGGATGATACTTTCACAGATCTTCCTTCTTGCCCTTCTTGAAGATAGGAGTGACATTTTCTCTCTTACAGTTGTCATGACCTCCTGATTGTCATGACCTTTCACAGATAGTTGAGAAGGCCATTGCAATGACATTGGCCATCTCCCTCAGTACTCTGGATGTGCCCTGTCAAGTCTCATGAGCTTGTTTATAACCACTTTGTTTAAATGTTCCCTAGCCTGAACTTTCTCTACTGATGATAAGCCTTCCTTGCTCCAGACTTTCCCTCTGGTCTCATGGTCTGGGATTGCTGAAGACTGCCCTTACCAGTAAAGACCAAGGTGGAGAAGTCAATGAGAACCTCCATGTCCTTTGTCTCCAGGTCTCCAGCCCCTTCAGCAGCAGCAATCCACATTTCTACTAGTTTTCCTTTATCTGCTCATATGCCTGTAGTAGCCTTTCTTGTCACCCTTTATGTCCCTCCTCAGATTCAACTTCTGGTGAGCTTTGGCTTCCAAGACCCTCTTCCTGCATACTCAGAGTCTCTGTAATCCTCCTGGGTCACCTGCCACTGCTCCCACATATTGTATGCTTATGCACAATGACAATTCGTGTCTCCACCCCTCCCTTCTACTTCCCTGCAGCTTGGCAGACAGATAGCATGGTCACTGCCAGAATTACTCAACCAAAGATGTAAATGGTTTGGCTGTCTTATAAGGCAGGTGACTACCCCACACTGCAGCAGCAGGAGCTGCAGCTCGCAATTGAGTTTTGAGGTCCTGAGTAAAATGACTGCAGTTCCCATCAGTGACTAAGCACTTGATTTCATCTTCATTATCTCAAAGACAGAATCTGAATGACTGTGCAGAGGGTGCTCTTTTCCCAAGTTGAATTCCAGATTTAAGCCCCAAACACTTTTTCAGAAGTTGGCAATAAACTCCCGCTGGGAAAGACGGGTGTAACGCAGCAGTGAGACAGCTTTAGCTGTGGAAGAGATACTGAACAAGACTGGCAAGCTGAGGACACAAGGTGCATGAATATTTCAAAGGCAATAGTAATGTTGCTGCTTATTGTCTTTTGATACCTCTTTGTTAAACTTTGTGATTTTGCTGGCAGTGAAATCTTGCTGTATTAAAAGAAGGGGAATATTTCCTATATTGGTGCTGTTTGTGTTTTGGAGTCTCAGATTTTTCCTCCATCAGTTTCCTTCAAAAGTTGGAGGCTAGGCATCAAATTGTGTGGATTTGTGACATTATCTATCTATTCCTGTGCTTGTTGATTTTGGAATCATTGCTAACAAGGTTGTTCTTGTGAGTATTTCTGCAAAACCTGACCCATTTGATGCCAAAGAAGACATCAGAACAATAGACTTGTTAATAACTTCTATCATATTAGTTTGGGATTAGTTGTCACTTTAATGCAAGCAAAGAGGCCACAAATGCAAACCAGACCAATCAAATATGGGCAAAGCATGATATAACAATACAGCATGAAATAACAATAAAACATGAAAGTCAGGGCACAGGTGACTTCATTTCCATGCCTATACCCCGTCTCATGAGTGGCCTAAGCACGGTGGCACCCTGCAGTAAGGCAGAGACAGAAACGGTGACGGTCAGGTGTCCCACCAACTCTTTGCAGGCTGGTTGCCAGAGTGCCTTCTGGGCAGGAGGGATCAGCAGCTCCTGCTGCCACTTCAGTTGCTGCCATCTAGTGTCACCTTGTGGAAGGACAACCTGCAAAGGTGGAGGAGGCCAGAGGAGATGCTTCCCTTTTGTCTTGAGAAGTAGATTGACAAGAAAGTGATCTCAGCCTTGGGACAGGCTAACTCCACACGGATCTTATCTCTCTTTCACCTTAGAGCTCAAGGACTGGAGTGGTTATCCAGGAGCCTTGGGCTATAAGCAGACTTTTTTCCTAAAGGGATTTGAACCTGCATCAGCTATCTCCTGTTGAAGGGCCCTCAGTAATAGGATAAGTACTTTCTGCTTCTAACCTATTTCTGATTCTTGTGCTACCGTGCGTTGATTACATCTTTGACACTTCTAGAGATGCTACCACAGCGACTTGGATTGCTGTCTCAGTTCTGCGTTGTGCCAGTGATTTTGATCATGACTAAAGAGAGTGTTTTTTACAAGAATCCTGAAGTGAGCAGGAATTCTGTGTCCTCTCTCTCCTGCAGTGCTTCAGAACTAGAGCAGGATCAGACTAGTTCTTGGAGTATTGATAGAACAATTTGTTTGCTCACTCTGAGTATCCAGTTACCAATGACATGTGGGATGTATTTTAATGAAAGACTTCTCTGAAACAATCGGATGAGATTTTTGTATATGCTCTGAATATCTTAAGAAACAGCCCACTCATGTGAAAATAGGGTGTTTTGTTTTGGTTTTTTTTTCTATTAGAATGAGATTTTTCAAAGTCTATGTCTTTGGAAAGTATCCTAACTGATGAAGACCACTTACAGAGAAAATCTGTAGGATTTTTGCTAATGGATACAGTGGGGTTTTAAGGCAGAGTCATGGCTCCCTAGCCATTGTTTCTTTGACTGGAATTTTTTAGGAACAGGGATTCTGTGTGTGCAGTGTATATATCTATATGTGTATTGTCTAGGATATTAGCAGAACTATTAAAGCACAAGTAAATATGGGAATGTTATGTTGAAAATCTCAGTTATTTCTAATTGATGAAAATACCCTGGTGTTTATACAAAGCTACACAATGACTCACAATGAAATGAAGTCAGCAAAATACCAGACGTTCTTACATCCAAAACAGAGACAAGTGCCATATGTTCATAAAATACTTTTCTCCTTAGTAAATGTTTATGAAGAAAATGAATGGATAATTTCCAAAAAGAGAAACTTGTGTAATATTATTTTCAGATAACACAAGTATTTTTCCTTTAAGAATTTTTCTTTTAATTTACTTATTTTCATTGTAAATCAGATGACACATGAACATATCTACTATACCACTTATGGATACATACTTGTGCCTTAGTGCCTGACTACCAATATAGCAAAAAGTATGGGAAACCAGACCACAAGCCCCTGATTGTTACTGCTTCTGGGTCCAGGATCTGGTGCCTGTGGTCAGGCTGAACTGTACCTAGTAGATGTTCAGCTTGATGGAATCTGATGTGGAAGATGCTTCTAACCTCGAAGTTTGGTCTTGAAAGGTACTGGGTTTAGTGCAACCTGAGCCCTCTAAGGAGATGTCAAGACGTATTGTATCTCCTTCAGTTATGTGGGATTTGGGTAGAAGCAGATTTTGTCCTGATACTAAATATTCTCTTACCAAGCTGTTCTGTACTAACTGGAATAAGTTTTTCTGCTTCAATTGGTTGTGGATCTTTTACAAATGAGGATACTAAGCTGTTGATCAATGTTGAGAATATGATAGAGCAAAACAGATATTATAGGTAGGTAGAATGTGTTTGTTTTCTTTTACAATAAAAGGACAAGGAATCATTAAATGAAAAGAGTGGGGCAGTTTCAAACCAAACAAAAGATGATTTCGTTGAGGAACACAGTTCAGTTGTGGAAGTCCTGCTGTAAAGTTTTACATGGGTACAAACACCATTGAGCATATTCATGGGAGAAGAAGATCTACCAAGAACCATTAAGTGGATAGACATGCTTCCATCCAAGCATATTCCAGCTGCATGTTGCTGAGGTCTAGAAAGTATGAAGTTGTACTTCACACTTGCCTGGTTTCTCTTCCCTATGCATCATTTGCTGTAACTAGATGAAATGCTGGATTGATCTGAGGTGTGAATCAGTGTCTCTGTTCTTAGGTAGTGTAGCTACATGTTTGAACTTTGTCTTCCTGCCAATAAAGATGTCAAAAAGCACCTTTCACATGAAATTCTGAGAGGTCCTCAGTAGCCCAGGTAGGAGGTCAGATGCAGAATGTAAGGAGTGCAGTAAGATATGCAGTATTATAGCCAACATGGGGGAAAAAAACCCAACAGTGGGAACAAAAAATACTTTTATTGCATCTAACTGGGAAAATTATTCATTTGACTGAGTTGTAGAACTTCAGGTTCTGTGATAATACATTGGTTCTTCTTGCATACAAAGAATGCCACAGAAAATCCCCCACAAATTCATTGGAGTTTTTCCAGATTAATAGCTGGCTTTGAGAATTAACTTTACCTGACATTTGCAACACACCAGTTTTCCTACGTCCCTGTTAATCTGGGACAGTATAAAGCATCCTCAGTTATTTTCTAATATTTGAACAATTCCAGTTGATTTTGTGTGTGAGGCACAGGGGCAAGTTTAATACCCTTTCCTGTTACACTGCTATCCTGGAGCCTTTGTGCATGATCACATCCAATATTCAGAGCTCCTTCTTTAGCTGATAATGGGGTAGGAAGTGTGCCTTGTGGATTTCCCTATACTAATTTTCTGATAATTTACTGTGGTTTCAGTGGTAGTTCTAACAACCACAATCCATGTTTTGTTTGCAAGGAGGTTTTTGTTAATCAGTTGAGGAAGTATACAATCTACTGTTAGCTTGGATTCACCAACTTGAAGGACCATGTCTGCAATCTCTGAATCTTTCAGGTTTTTATTCCTTTTGTAAATCTGTTGAAAATTAGTTTTCATGTTTGTGAGACACAGAAAAGACAATGTTTATGTAGCCCCTTTTATTAGCTGACAATAAGCCATTCATTTACCAATCCAGCCATTTGATTCCTTGATATGAAGTTAGGGTCTCAAAATTTAAATGCTTATCTCTAGTCTTTACAGGTCCAGACCTAGATCTATTCTGGAGCAGTCTTTGAGACTACTGTGTTGGCATTTCAGACCCAAAGACTCTACCTTTTACAGTTCCTCAAAAGTGTTGTACATCCTATTGCCACTGGGTTGCTGGCAGGACAGTCCTAGCAGGTTGCTGGTCCTAGCTGCCAGATGAAGCTCTTCATTCCAAGGACTACTTTAACCTTTCATTCTCTGTGATCAGCCTGTAACCTTGTTGAGTGTGCACTGCAGGGAGCAAGGGTTATTCCCTCTTCTGGCACTTTTCCTTTTGGTTTGTCATTTCTAATGTATTTACATAAATCTTTAATTCACGTATTCCCATGACACAGAGTAGCTCACTATTGCAAGCTTTGAATTTCACCTGTTTAACTTGTGGGTTTTCTTGCAATACTAATGAAATGCTTTCCAGCATCCTTTCAGCACATGTACCTTTTTAAAGCTTGATTTTTATAGATGTAATTTTTTTGATTGCAGATTTTTGTAGTTTTTGCTGGTAGCTCCTTCTGCTGTTATCCTGTTGTATCAATATCATACATGCTCATCTAGGACTGTATGCATGTAAAGAGCTATAATCGTTGTAGCTTGTTCTGATTGCCAAGCATTATCTTAATTTCCTACATTTGTCATCATAAGAAATTCCACATACAGCTTTCTTGTGGGCTTAAAGGGAGCAGGACCTGCTGTTTCAGCACGTCACAGCACACAAACTACTCTTCAGTAGGTGTTTCTGCACAAACTCTTGCCCTGTGGAATACAAAAGAACCCAAGAGTGCTTATTCTGGGTAGCCAAAAGCAGCCTTTGAATGCCCCTTAGCACAGCTTCCATGGTATCGCTGAGCCAGTGGTGGGCAGGGTATACTCTCTTGCAGAGCCTCCTGAAAAAGAAAGAACTGCTAAACAATTTCTTAAGCTATCTACAGACTAATTTTGTCTCTTGTCTAGCCAGGATAACAAGTACCACCTTGCTTACCAAGGCTTCATTTCAAGCACAAGAGAAATGGGACAAGCTGGGCTAAGGAGCAAAAGTTGTGCACCCTACCTTGGATCCTGCAGTAACCACCACAACATTTAACATGGGAGAAAGAGCTTTCCTATCCCAAGATAACCCTGTGGTACCCACACCAGCAGATACAGCTCCTCCTACTCCATCTGGACCTCAGTTCAGTGTATTAGTGAAGACCAAATCCAGCTTATTACAGAATGGGGTCAGTGGGTCCACCAGATCCCTAAAGGTTCTATTACAGTGTTGGCCTCAGGTCACTTATTTGTATTTTCTTGCTATATATCAAGTTCAGTAGAATCTTGTGGAAAAAGCAAATGAATCTCAATGGCATGGAGAAAAAGAGATGCTCTTTTCACAAGAGTTCTGCAAATGCTGTTTGAACTCACTCTGTACTACCTGAACAGAAGGGCCATGTGCAGTTAAAGGGAAAGTGAGAAAGGAAAATAGTCCCCTGACTTGTTTTCAACTTGGTATCTGCCTTTCTGCCTTTGGTATGAGAATATGTGGTGCTGTGGTGTTGGGAAATAAACAGAGCTAGCTGGAAGCAACAGATCTGCTTCTTTAGTCTCACAGCACAGCAACACTTGAATAAACATGAAATGTCCCCGGGAAGAGTCCTCCTGAAGCTACTGCCAAGTGACAGACGGATGAGTTGAAAGGTTGCAACGAGGGAGAGGAACAGAAGGGCATGTTCATTAATGCAGAATACAAGGAGAGAGCAGGGAGAGCCAGTCCTTGAGGAGGCAGAAGGAAGACTTGATGCTTTCTCAGCAGCTGAGCAGCACTGCCACTAGGAAATAGCAGTATGGTAACAGGATGCTTTTCTGGTTTGGGTTTTTTTCTGTTTATTTGTTTGGTGTGGTTTGGGTTTTGGTGGGGTTTTTTTTTGTTTGTTTGGTTTGGTTTTTTTCCCATAGAGAAATTTCCCAGAAGTTTAGCAGAGGAGGGAGTAGTCAGAGCTTTGGCAGGTGTCTGTAAGCCCATATAATGCTTTCACTGATGATGTACTGAGAAGAGGGTAATTTTAAAAGCCTACCACATTACCCCATCCTTTCTGCATGTCTTTTGCTTGCTGTAGGGATGAGGTTGAAATCATCTCACCAAGGTATGCCACTGGAACTCGTACAGTATTGGGTCTTTTTTGTGGCAATTGTTATTATCGCCCATTATTAGTAAAGTAATAAGTCCTAGTCTCACACTAGAAGGAAGCTAGAGGGAGAGTGAGCAAAGTAACTGAAAGTAAGTCTCTTTATTTCAGAGAGACACAGGGTGAGGCCAGATCCTGTGTTGCAGGTAGCGTTCCTGGATGGCAGGCAGTGAGAAATCAGCCTTGGACATTTTATCTAAGGTGGCATTACAATAAGTGAAAGAGCTTCTGAGGGAGAAGCTTGTGAAAGAGAAAGAAGCTTCTTTTCACTTCTGCTGCTAATTTTGTATTCAGCTAACTAGCTGAGCTTTTTCAGTTCTCATGTTCCATGAGTACTGTATTGCATCTCTTTGCCCTGAAAAGCAAGATGTCCATATGCTGCAAGTCCAAGACTTGCACAGCAGTAATGCCTGGCTAAATGAAGGTAATGGAATCCTCTCTGAGTATTAGAGATCTTGGACTTCTCCAGGTCATGGAAACCCCATTATTTTCAATGTAAGCAAACCCAGATGGCCTGAATGTGTCAGCCCAGACAGCACGGGCTCTGAAACTACTTGCTGTCTTTCTAACATGGGTACTACATATGTCCTCTTCCTTCAAAAAGCGCCTCCAGTCACTAAACCCATCCTCTGATCTGCTTCAGCTGAGAGCTTCTGAAGAGTCATCAGGAGACAATTATGTTCCTGTTTGCATGGCTTCTGCTCAGGGGGATTTTCCCCCACTTGGTACTTTGGAGGCTTCTTCATGTTCCTATTTATTCTGTGTTTTAAACGGTCCAAAAAGGACCTCATCATAGCAGTGCTCCCTGTTGACTCTCAGAGCACATATCCACTCTGCCTAGAGCATGCAAGCAGAAGAAGCAGAAGCTAGCACAGGACCTCCATGGTCTAGAGGTGACTTTAGCCCTGTTCAGTTAATCTATGCCAGTTTGTAAGAATCTGTGATTTTGTGATATTTTCTGATATTTTACTTCTGGGGGTTAAACATTTGATAGCTCTGAAGAGACTGAATTACCTCTATCTATCTATCTATCTATCTATCTATCTATCTATCTATCTATCTATCTATCTATCTATACATTTCTGACATTTGTTTGCCCTTACTTACTATAGATGGAATCTAGATTCCAGATTCTTGTCATTGAGATTTGTGTCTGGTTGAGCTGGGGGAAGAGGGAGGAAATTTCTCTCAGAGGGTGTAGAAGCACCAGTTCTTGATCAAATCCAGAAAGTTTCCTTTAACCCAAAAGGCATGATTTCAAAGTAGTTTCCTTCTGCATTAATGAAGATCATGTTCTGAGACACAGTCTTTAATGAATAAAATGGTGCATTGAGAGAGAAGATGGATGTGATCCACAAGCACTAAAGACTCCCAATGGACATCAACAGATTTTACTGACCTTGTGTTTGTAGTCCAGGATAAGTTTGCCTCTACAATACACACCTGCCCATACACCATGATGCTATTTAAAATCAGAAAGGATTCATGGCTATAAAATGCTTAGGGTGCTGCACTGAGTTACATACAGAGCAGAAACCTCAATACAAGATGTTCTAAGCTGAAAGTCTTGCACAACTGACATGGAAGGGTGGGTTATGAGGCAAGTATTGTTGCTAATATGAAAACATGGTGTGTTGCAATAGCAGGAACAGGTGCTTCCAAATAAATTTCATCTCTTATCGAAAAAGTAATTTGTTATGATGCAAATAGCTGATAGATCTCAGACAACATTAATATCGAACTAAACACATGTGGCCTTAAAAGTAAAATACAGCTGCATGTCATCAGGAATTAGACACGGTTCCCCATGCAAATGGATCAAATCCCACAGCATCAGCATGGAGATGAGGCACAGCTCAGAGTTTATAGAAAATTCCAGAGGATTGGTATGAAATCTTGCAAAATTCCAGGTCTCTGCTTATGAATAGAAGATGACAAATTGCTCACCAAGGCAAGATAGCCATTATGTTGAAAATTTTCGCAGCAATTTGATTGCTTGCAATAAGGGAGAGCACATAGATCTAGGAGATATATTATTCTACCCTTCTGGGACACTCTACTTAGATATAGAATACTTAAACCCTTCAGGGGCTAAGAAGGCATACCTTTTGAGAAAAGTAATACCTGGCCTAGAAAAATCTTCAAAAAAAATACAGCATTTCAAAGTCATGTTCCCTAAAATGTTTGTTTAAAGCTCGTTTCATTTTAAAACCATTCTATCCTAGCTAAGATTTAGTTACACATCTGGAATTAGGTATTTAGACATTTACTTAAGTACATAGCTCCTTCTAGCTTTTGGACTCATCCTCTGTTTTTTTTCTGTCCTATACTATTTTCCATCCAGATGTGGATAAAGAGGATTGGATTTCTGAACTTCTTGCCACTGAACTTAGGAAGATAAAACAGACAAATGCAGAATTCTCTAAATGCCCAATTATAAAGCACCTATATGTCCATCTCATGAGAACACTTCCTTGGTGCAACATTTGCACAGAAACACCAGGAACTTCATCTCTTTCAACAATGACTGGGATTTAAGGGGCTTCGTCCCACCCCAAAACCAGGTTCTGCAGGAGAGACAAAGTTTTCTGGCTGAAGTAAACTTCCTCCCTTGTAGTTAGAGCTGACTGTCCTTTCTCTCTCAGACTGAGCTCAAAATATAAACTACTTGCTTGATCCTTCTGCATCACCTTGTTAGATACGTGAGTTCTAGGAGCATATTGCATCAAAAGCCTTGGAGTCAAAGTGCATCAAACTCCAAAATTACTTGATTTCATGCCCTTTGATTCCCCATGGATGGGTTCTGCTGGCAGGGTGATTACCTGGCGGTTCGAGATTGTTGGCTGTAGAAGTATCCTTCAGATGGAGGCTGGATTTCCTTGAACTCATCCTACTCTGTAACTACAGAGACACAAGTGGGTGTGAGTTCTGGTGATGAGCTAAGGATCTAAGCACACTGAGCATAATTTTAAGTGAAAACAAATGCTCAAAGTCTTCAAGGGATATTTTGCGAACATGACAAGAAAACAAATTTCAGTCCATTTGACACATTCAGAAGATGATGATGGCAGAGAAATCACCTCCACAAGTCAAATATCAAAATGGCATGATGTCTGAACAGAAGTCTCCTACAGTGAAATATAGCATGTGCTGCCTGGCATTATGTTGGGCAAAATGTATGTGAAAAAGAAAGGCCAGGTTTCATCTGAAACCCCTTCCCTTGTAAAGTGGCCCAACTTAAGCAAACAGCCTTCCTAGGGTCTGAACCAAGGCCTGTGGTGGTCAGCTCCTTGCTGGAAAGGTGCAGCCAGGAGCCTGTGCCTGTGGTTACCTGCTCAGGTGTGCACCTGCTGCAGTGGGGCCAGTCCCTCCAGAGAGAAATCCCCTTACTCATATTTACTGTCTTGCTGTGGTATGAGCTCTAACAGACCATCAACACTAACTGACTTTTCATTTCTGGAGTTCAAACATACAAACTGAAGCATATTCCATGTATTCAGTCTCTCTACCCTTTAATTGACATCTTTCTATTACTCCCCTGTCTTATTTCACACTTTTTCATTTAGGATGTAAAATAATTACACCTTCGTAGGGTGGTAATGGCCACCTTAACAGAGGGAAATGGCCAGCCCCTTTTCAGTGGTCTGTGGAGACAGGACAAGGGGCAATGGCTGCAAGTTGGAGCACAGGAAGTTCCGCACCAACATGCGGAAGAACTTTTACCCAGTGAGGGTGACAGAGCCTGGGACAGGCTGCCCAGGGAGGTGGTGGAGTCTCCATCTCTGGAGATATTCCAGACCCGTCTGGACGCCTGTCTGTGCAATATGAGCTGGGGAGCTGCTTTGACAGGGGAGTTGGACCTGATGATCTCTTGAGGTCCCTTCCAACCCCTATGATTCTATGATTCGATGATTCGTCCTTTCTCTGGTGTACAGAGATACGTTTCCAGTAATTCCTGCCCCCCAATATCTTAAGGAAGATCCTATCTGCAACTGCAACTATCCTTTACCTTGGGAATGGAATTTCAGCTACAACCCTACATTTATTGGAGACACTTGTCACACAGGTTTTGTATTTGAAAAAATAGTTAAACTGCTGAGAAGTTTACTTTGCACTGGGAAAGTGTTGGATTACTCTTAAAATTAGGGGTCTGGTCTCCCTTACAGTGTGACTACTTTGCTAGTAAAAAGGAGGCTTAGAAGTAATGGAAATTATATTCTTAAGTAGGATTGCCAACTCTCTTGCTATTATAAGTCTCACAGAATTTCACTTGAAGTCCTAAATCCTCAGGGTAGGAGCTTGGGTGAAGGTCTGAGCCTTCTTTCTTTTTCCATTTTTCTTTTTTCTTTTCGAATTTTTTTTTTTTTAATATTTCAAAGGTCCATTTCTAGCTCCTAAATTTAGGAAAAAAATCTTCAAAACTTCAGCTTGATACAGAAGGATGAAGAGACAAAGAAAAGCATGTAAGAAAAATAACACAATTTTTGAAATAAGATTATAAATGAAGCCCATTTCCAGAAGATGACTAAGGACTGGCCGTAGCAAGAAACAGAATAGTTTAACAAACTTCCTATGAGAAGGAGTTGTTGTGACTTTATTGACTGTTATTAACAAATATACCTGTTTTAATCTCCTTCATCTCAGTCCTTCACTAAGTTCTCAGAATAGTGACCCTGGTCAGATCTTTGGGTTGATGCTGTAATAAAAATTATGTGTGGAGCTTGGTAACACCACCTATAATTAAGGTTCCCTAACCCTCTGTATTTTAAGATCCTGGTTTTGGTTGCATACAGTTTACCAGATTAACTATTTAGCCTGAAACTACTCAGGGAGTTGCCTGGGATGGAATCTTTTTCTGACTAAAATTTTACCTCTGGTGCTCAGCTGGTCTCCAGACCAGGTCTGAGGAAAGAAGTCTTGTGTGAACACTGTTTGCATGAAAGCACTTCAACTGGTTTCACCAACTAGTAGTTGCCTGCTTTGAACCAGAGACTAGGTCTTTGTCAGGAAACATGCACGGCTGCCAGGGGTGTGCCTTAGTTATGCCTGAGAAAATTTGTTAAGATCTTGCTCAGTTTGGAGCCCCTGCAAGTCACAAGGTCAGAGATGTTTGCCTAACCTTCAGTTAGAAACCTCTGCTTCTGTTTGTAGCCTCCTAAAGTAGCCTGTCCTAGTACTTAACTCTTGTTAGAGTGAAAGAGGCTTTCCTAATATCTGGCTAAAATGTTCCTTGCTGTAAAGTAAGCTACATTCTTCTTATACTACAGTGAGTGGACATAAAGAACCACTGATCACTGTCCTCTTCAGAATAACCTTTTATGTATTGGAAGACTGTTATCATGTCCCTGCTCAGTCTTCTCTTTTCTAGACTAAACAAACCCCATTCCTTCAACCTTTCCTCATAGCTCCAGTTTTTTAAACCTCTTATCATTCTCTTTACTCCCCCTCTGGCTGCCTTCCAGTATCTACATTTTTTTTTTTACCTTGTGGTGCCCCGAACTGGACACAATAGCAATAAAGCAGAATAATTACTTCTCCTGCTTCACATAAAACATTGCTTCCAATATGGCCTAGAATTAAGTTAGCTTTTTTTTTCCTTTTTTTGTATCAGCATCCCATATAAATGTATATTGAATTTGTCTTACACTGGCACCTTCCTCCTTGGTGTTGTGGCTTTCTCATTTAGTCCTAGTTTTAGTAGATTTTACTTCTCCTTCCTAAGTATAGGGCATTGCATTTGTCTTCACTGAATTTTATTTGGTTAATTTTAAACAATGCCTGAAATTTATCAAGGTCATTTTGAATTCTTATCCTAACCTCTTAAAAGCTTTCAGCTCCCTCCAGCTTGACATCATCTGCAAATTCTACATATTTTCTCTCTTTTCCATTATCCAAATCATTAACAAAAACATCAGATAGACTAAACATTACAGAACCTGGTAGGACCACACTCGAAATGCCTTCCCAGCGTAATATCAAGTAGAAAAATTAATTTTTACATGCCCTTGATGGGTGTGTGACCTCATGTATTTCTATGCTTCTGTTTTCAGTAGCAACAGGAATGTCAAAAGTAGAGAACAGGAGGCAAAAATCCTGGCCCAGGAATCCACCTGTCTGCTGCTGACATGAGCTTTGTGACTGCGTAGTGAAGCCTCCCCAGGAAGGGAAGTGGCATGCTATGGTGGGGATATGGTGGAGAGCAAAGGGACTGTGGTAAACTAGGGAGAAGAGACCTTCTGTAGAAGGCAGAAGGGCTGGTTAGGTACCATGGCACACTTAAGTCTGTGTGCAGATGATTTAGTAAACCTACAACCTGCCCCAGAAGAGAACAGCTTCTTGAGCTGCTGTTTTAGCTCAGCGCTAGGGGGTAAAGGGGTGGTGAACTTGAAGCCTCAGGGTTCTGAGGACCCCTGAATGGAAAGGGTTCTATATCTGGACAGGTTATTGTACAGTTAAAAAAAAATAAATCATATATATATATATATACACACACACACACCAACTAAATTAGTGAAGCTTGCAAAGTCAAACATTCAGAACTCACAAACCATGAAAATGCACAATCCTGATAGAAATGAAATTTAGCTCCTTTCTGGATATGCTTTACAAAAGTTTATAAAACCTTGATATTCCAACAGGACTCTGACTTAAGGAAGATGGTAGTAAAAACCAAGTACTTAGGTAACATTGCTGTGTGTCATCATGGTTGAGTATGTTTCAACATGCTGTATTTACCACACAGTTGGTGCTTGCGTAACACAGGCTGACAGTGGATTACACTTAACTTTATAAAATTATATTTAATTTCCTGTCAGGTTAAATGAAATTCTGACAAAACCAAGATGACGAGAAAGAAAACCAAACCCTGGCAAGTGATATTTGAAGGTTATGAAGGTTATGTATCTTTACTTGCAGATTAAGATGGTTCTGCTGAAAGAGACTGGATGACGTTATATGATATTGGTAAAAGAGGAAAATAATTATGATGAATGGTGATCGAAGACAGTGATGGAGGAATCGCCATTCTTTATGAGTGCAGTGTATCTTAAAAGCATCTCCAATTAGGACAACCAGATAATGCACTTGTCATTACTCAAGAGTCCAGGGTCCTGGAAGACAGAAAGAAACCTGCAGCTCTGTGCAGTAGGTGGACTTGACTTCCAGGCAAACATGAAATAAAAGGATTTTTCATATTTTTCAATATGAAAACATTATTTTTCTATCAGTCTTTGTTTTTATTGTGTAAATAATCCTGAAAGATTTATGGTCGTCAAGAAACAATGTATTTTAGGAGATGGCTATTATTTGGTCTACTGGTCCTTCTGAGATTGGAGCTTCCTTGGATCAAACAAAACACAACAGAGAATTGCTGCTCCTATGGCTTAAGAGATTTTCTTTTTGAATTTGCATGATGTGAAAGATAAAAACGTGTTCATCGACCAGCATAAAGGATACTGATTTGCAAGCTCCATAGACTTCAGCATTATGCTAAAGTTGGTGTCCTCTTACTAAGGGCATAAATCCACTCTAGGCAGACGTATGGACATTGGCATAATATCATGAGTTAGAGAAGCTTTGAAACAGATCCAGTGCTGAAACAAACTTCTGCAGTTAACCAGGCTTTGGAACTGTATCCTTTTACACTGCTTTTATTCTCTTTACTTCAATGATAATTTTAATGTTGTGTTAATAATGGACACATTATGCAAAGATACTGCTCTCCTCAGATTCATAGTAGATGTGGTCCAATCTATTGAAAGCAAGAACCGATTCTGACTGAATTCTAGGCTCCCAGTGAACCAGTCATCCTGAAGTTTACTGCCTGAGTTTTCTCATGGGTCACTGGAAAGAGTCTGAAAGCCTGCAAAATTTCCAGGCAGAGACAGACATTTTACCCTCTGGAAGCATTCACAAACACCTACTTCTCTCCACTGACTATTTAGGAAATTTGGCATATTCTTTCAGGGAACAGGTTACTTAAACACCTAAACTTTAGGTACAGGTTAGGAGGTGATGTACACCGTATGTATTTGGTTTCTGCTTTACAAACAGCGTAGAGGCACTGTGTGCAGTGCATTGGGGAAAGTCTAGGGGCAGTGGGCCTTCATGTCATTTCAGCCAGGTGTTAGCCTGGGGTAACTCACTAATGGCAGTGGAGTCTTGCCAACTTAGCACCTGTGCAGCAAGATCAAAACCAAGTCCATTAATGATGCATTTAGAGCTGGCTAGAGAACAGCAGTTCCACTTCATGATAACTTTGAAGATTGCAGAATTGATTTTTTTTTCCCTATATTGGAATGAAAACAAAACCTTTAAAGTATTTTCTCAGAGTGTATTTCAATGGAAAAATACATTTTTGGGATCAAAATGAGCAAATTTCTGGTTTCTCACTCTCCTTCACTTTGCCTCCAATTGTAAAAAAACCTCCTCCCACACGGCAACATGGTCACTTTTCCATAAAGCCTCTCAGCCACAGCGGAGCAGTTTGGGTTGGCAAGAAACTTCAGCAGAAGGACTTTTCAGTCACAGCCATGGGTCCATTGCCTGCAAAGATACAACAAGCTGAGAGCAGGGAATAGACATGATAAAAAAGATAGCAAAACAATGGCTTCATTTTAATCAAGTCTTTTTTTGAGGCTTGAGAAAGCTTCTATAACTGTGCGCATGGTTTTTGTTTTTTAATTTCCATTTCCACCGGCTTCTCTGCTTGTGACTTGCAGCTGAGACTACAAGCAGTAGTGCCAAAACACCATGGGAAAGACCTTACCTTCTATTTTTCTGACCATACAGTGGTATCCTCAAGAGGAAACAAGCTGGTTCTCATGAAATTTCCAGCTGAGGCCAGGCTGGGTCACACGCTAGTTTGCAGTGTTGTCAGCACAAGCTAAAGAGGACAAAGAATACAACCCTCTGCCAGATAAGGAGAAATTTGGGGCTATTTCTTCATTTTTTTTCAATGTGCATAAAGGAAACTGGTTGTCTTTGCTTTTGGGTACAGCTTACATTGGCTACTGACTGATCTTCAGCCATGGTACTCTGGGTAGTGACTGCTGGTTATTATCAACAAATCTATCTTTTTTTTTTTTCCCTTTTTGTTTAGACCAAGAGGTCAGAAAATTGTACTGGCTCAAGTCTGTAAAATTGCTACTCTGTACTTTTCATGTCAGAACTATTTTCCAAAAAAGCATGTGTCACCTAATGTGTTACTTTTTTTAGAAACAAACAAATATTTCCTGGAGATTGCTGAATGTCAGTTATATAAAATGAAGTATTTACCCCTGTTGGAATCCTCCTGCAGCAGACAGAAAAGTAAGCTCTTATATCCACATTTAAGAGCAGCTACCATGCCCCATTAAATACTGTCAATTTTTGTTATCATTCTTCCTTTTATCCCTCCTCCCACTATTTTTTCTATTTAAATATAGTGGACATTCAGAGCATCTCATGCATGTTGAAGGAATTTCTTGATGCTGGCAACAAGCTGGTATAATGGCAATCCACCCACAAGCAATCCAGCAGCAGGAGAGAGAAGATTTTGGACTTGCCATCTTTACAGAATATTTCTATCAATTCAACTTATAGATGAAGCAGAAAAAGCACATACTAGAGACAGCAAAATAACCAGTGACGCACTAATTCCCTGTAGGTCAAACTGAGATAACTACTAGTAATGCAAATTACTCATTATACGAAATCAAAACTTAAACTAGCAAGTGAGGAATGTGGGATGCAAATAGGTGTTCACTCATCTTTGCTTTTACAAATCCATCAGCCCACAGGAAAGCCTGAAATGCAGGACACTGTTTCTTCCCCAGCATGAGCCTCTGGAAGTACACAGACCCCTTTCTTGCCCTGTATATATATATATATATATATATATATATATATATATATATATATGATTTTTAGGAGGCAGCAGGTTAGGTTGTGGGCCTTCAAGAGGCTCAGTGGGCTTAGTCCAGCTCATCCGAAAATCAGCTAGTTTGGGGTAAAGACTGGAATCAAAACCTTTATTCCTGTGGCATGTTGAGAAATACATTCACAGCACAAACCCTTTTCTGGGAAGGAGAGAAGAACATGCCTCTCAAGAGCCTGCTGGATGCTGTCAAAAGGATCGCCATTGGTACTAGGGATTGTGGCAAACTGCATTCCTGTTCCTGCACTGCGTATTGTCTTCTAACCTTGTCTCCTCTGTGTACACCAAAAGGTGGACTTTTAGCCAGTACAGGTATCTGTAAGTGTCTGCTACTGAACTGACCACAGATCTCATCATCAGAGGGAATGGGCAATGAAATCTTAAGGTAAAATTAGCCTATCGATACTTACAACAGATAGGATGATTTGTATCTGTAAAGTGCATGATTTTTTTCATCTAGCCTGCTAAGTAAACCTTGACTTACTATCCCTGATGTAGACATCTATGTAGCAAACCTGAATTTAGGTGACGTAAATCCCTCCGAAAATAACATGCACCTTAGAAAATGATGTATTGGTGTCAAAGGGCCAGGATGGTTAGGTTTTCAAGCCTCTAATTTCAGATCTTTCTTTTCCTGGTTGATCTAGGATAGCAACAAGTGTCTTCATTTTGCACATGCATCCTGCTCATATGTAAATCAAAGTCGAACGTCCTTTTACTTCTGTTGTGCAGGAATATTTCCATAATACACTGACAGCTCCCTTGTCTTGACACTGAAGCACTAAATCAAGAAACATGAGCTTGTATTTCCAAATCTCAGACTTTTTTTTAATTTAAAAAAGTGCTAAAAGACAAGTACCATTGTTTGCAGCTTTAAAAAAAGCAAAGGAATATTTTTTTTTACCTTACTGTTATAAACAAACATCCTGCTTTCTGCAAATTGAGCTACAGAGCTTTGGTCTAAATGTGAGACAAAAATTGGCTTCTGCCTAGCCTTATGGGTTTACGTAATGCTAAGTATATATATATATATATATGTATATATATATATATATGAAAATTGTTTTTCCTTCAGCAATGTTTTTATCAACAATAGACATATTACAGTGCACTACATCCCCTCTCTCTCTGTTTTGTGTTCATTTTTGGTCCTTAGTATGGTCATCAGTTAGGAAGAATTACATGGCATTTCTAAAATGAAATTAAAGGGTGCACAATGAAAACAGAATTATAATGTTCAACAGCCCAGGGATGAAGATAGACAAATTCAAAATGGTGGTCAGATGCACACTTTTAGAGAATTATGAGCTGAACAACATGATCCTAAGAAAACATTGGAACAACTCAAAATGGATACTGCAGATGCTCCATCAATTAAAGCTTTAAACGGGGAGTATATTTCTAAGAAGAAACAAATAATAAGTTGTGATAGTCCCTCAGCTGGAAGTGGAGACCAAAGCAAAACCAGACTAAATGGATTTGAAATTGGCAGCTTTTATGAATGATAAACATTAGTCAAGTTATTAAACTCAAGAGAGCAGTAACTGATTGAAGTCCAGGTGAAATGTAAGGTGGTCTTCTTGCTCAGATAGTTTATTATGTGAAGGCATGGACTAGCAGCAGAATCAGGGACACTCATTGTTAGAATGCAATATTGACCTAATCCATGCTATTCTTCTCTCCTCTGCTACAAGAACTCACACCAGTGATGCTGAGAGGAAGTTAAGTTTATGCAGAAGCATGAAAAATGTGGAGCTTTAAGTGGACTAATATTAAAATCCTGAGCCCTGAAATTCTGCAAAATTTGGTGCTTTTGTGCACATGGTTCTTTGAGAAGGTTTTGGATCTAAAAACTGACTTGAACTTCAGTGGGAATCCACTGTGGGAACTTAAACTTCAGTGGGAGTACTGTGGTGGAATTCTGGAGTGTAGATACATGGAGACAAAAGATCTCTTTATTTTGAAAGGTCAGTCAGTCAGAATTATTGCACATACATATTATGGGCTGGAGTGCTAAAGATTACATAAAAATAAAACCAAAAGAGAAAGTAAAACACATTAAATTCCCCTAAAATTAAGTATTTGGGTAAATTGGGACATAGATAAACCCATTTGTGGCTTTGAGTATATAACATTCAACTGAAGAACTTGCCAGACCAAAATTACTACTTCTCATCAAAATCTTAATAGTAACTGTATAATTTTGTAAAGTTCACACCCTGAACTCTTCCTGCTCATCTCTAGCTCAGACAACACCAGCCTTTGCCAGTTCATTTAACCGATGTTTCTAATGCTGAGTGATAGGTGAACTCTGTGCACTTAATAACAGCCCAGTTCTATCCACTGGAAACCTGTTAATAATTTCCACTGTCCTGACTTATTCCTGCTCCACATCAGTGTATGTGAGCAGGCCCGGTACTTTTTATTCTGATGTTTTGAGGCATTTCTACTGCATTCTTCCACAGAACATTCCATTCTTCTTCCTTTATTTTGATGTTAAGTCATATTCTCATGTTTTCTCCAGTGATTAATAGTTGTATCTTATGGTCACTCAGAAACATGTATCCAGTCATTATGCACAGTGAAGTTAAATATTGTTGGGACTTTTATTTCCATTCTGCTTATATTTTGGTCCATTTGCAATTTTAACATCTTAAAAGGAAGCTTAACTATAAGTACAAAGCAGCTCTGGTCTGTGGAAGAATAATTGGTGAATCTATTAGTCTTGTAACTTGCCTTCTATCTGAATAGTTAGAATGGAAATTATTCTACTCCATCACTTTTGGGTTTCCTTTACATAAAGAGACAATTGACTGGGAAAAAGATGCCATTCACAGCATTCAGATAGCTACTGTGGGCTGCAAAGTAGTTACACAGGTGGTAAGACTCAACCTTTAGGACTGTTGTCTAGTGTAGTACAGAGGAGGAAAGGTTATCTTCTGGGGGTGGTTAAACAAGGAGGGAATGGACATTGATATGTCAATGTTTATTGATAATTTTCCAGTAGGTTTGTGCACTGGTGAAAACTGAAGCAGCCCTGTGATACCTCTGAAGAATCTCCTGCTATGTTTCCTGCAGAGCGGGGATGGTCGTGAGGCTGTTTATATTTGTTGTATCAGCTCTGAGGTATCATAGCATAGGTGCCTTTTGTGCAGGAGAGATTCAGCAATCTGCTTCTCTGTATTTACCCCTGTATTTACCATTTCCTTTTTTTCTCTGCACATATCCTCTACCCAAAAAATTGAAGCACCCAGTCTAACAGTGGTGTTTCTGGGACCTGCACTGTGCTTCTGGTATGCCTGCAGAGAGCAGCTCAGGTGGCCATCAATGCCCTACTCCAAGAGCTGGCCTCCTTCAGCAAAATGTGTGAAAGGTAAGAAAGTGTAATTATACAGGTGTGACAAGGGGAAGGAAATGCCCAAGTAAGATCTATGCAAGGGGTTTTTCTATGAATCAGTAAGGGAAGTCCAGTCCTAGCCATGGGAGATGTAGTTCAGGAATCAAAACAGTCAAAAAGCAGGGTAGGTAAAGCTCAAAAATCAGCATCAGCCATCTGAAAGGCATATACAGTTCCAGTGTCAGACACCACAATCTTTTACTACTTATAACATGGTACACTTTGGGCAGTGCAATAGGACTTCTGCAATTCCTGTGCTCCTGACAGATCTTAATTAAAGGAAAACCAAGCAGCTGAACTGCAGACAAGCTTCTCTGACAGTATAAGCGTCAGGGCCCAGAGGGCACCATCAGCTGTAATGGCCCTGCCCAGTCCCTCTCTGAGTTTCTCCCACCTGCCTACAGTCCAGGACTCCATGTCAGCCCCTCATCTGCCCCTCATCTGTCCTGCTCCTGGCTGGGATGGTGGAACAGGCCCTGGCTGCTGGGCCCTGCCACCCTGGGCAGCCCCCACCATTCCCGGACCTCAGGGAATCCCTGGAACCCACAGTTCCTGGACACAGAGGAACTTCCTTAGGATCCTGGAAGCCAACTTCTTTCATAGTAATCCATCAATGGGGCAAGGGCATAGGTGACAAGTGATTGCATACCTTGGCCTTGTGTCAATGGAGACTTACATGAACCAGAGTACCTAGACTGGATCAGAAATGAGATGCTGAGATTGATCTTAACTCAACTCAAGCTTGTAAATCACAGATCATAAACTATAATGAGATTTCACTTTAAGTGAGGATGAGAAGAAAATCTGTGTCCAAAACACCTTGTATACAGAGCAGACTTGGCCATCAGACACGACGATGACATAATGCTGGTCTTTATGGAGTCAGCCTTTTGCAAAAAGCCAAATTGACTGGAGAAAAAAATTCTGAAGAGACATTTCTTTTCTTTTTTAAAAGTTATTTTATAGTAAAAGAAATTGCCTTGATTTAGACTTCTTCTATTGTTAGAGGAAGCTGCTGATACCTATTTTTCAATGTTTCAATGTTTCAATGAAATGTGGTAGCTGCATCAGTATTATTGACCTTTTTTGAGAGAAATCCACTGGGGATGTTAGTTTACCTATTACTTTTGGTAACCTATGATAAACTAAGAAGGATCTGTGAGAAACTGATGCTGAATTTTTGTGGCTATGACCCTTCCACAGAGTTGGAAATTTCTGGATGTTAGGAAAGCTTTCCTGTGGCCAGGAAGGCTGAATGAAAAAAGTACAGTTATAGTTTGATATGGAAAGAGAAGGTGGGTTATGGTCATTTCTTCCACAAGGAATTGCATGAGCCTTCTGCATACAATGACACAGAAGTGATTACTGCGAGAGAAAATGGAAACAAGCTGACCAGTACTATTTGGATGTAAAGGGACTAATGTGATGCAGCAAATGCTTCCATGATCTTTTGTTACAGTAACAAGAACATTTTCTACTGATTAATTTATTTACTCTTATTTTGAGTAAGATTGGTAACTGCACATCTTGCTATCTGCAGGAGGCAGTTTGACAGAATAGGGACAGTAGCTGTGTACATGGAGAGATTACCTTCCAAAATTTACAACTAATGTTCATCTACATATATATAGCATATTGTAGCTGAAAGTAGGTAAGAGAAACCTCATGGATCTTTTGGTGTCTTGGATCCAGGGTAACATTGACATAGTGGTGATTGGAATGTTATGAAGACAGGAAGACAAGTAAAGTAGTGATGTGATTATTTTTGATAGGGACTATGTTATTTAAAATAATTAATTTAAAATATTTTGTTTCTTCATAGGAAAATTTAAAAGCCTCCAGGCTACATACGTACACAGAGGTGTGTAAGCCATTTGTTCCACACAGCAGTAGTCCTGGGTCCTGAATCACAGAATCACAGAGTCATAAGTTTGGAAAAGACCTTTAAGATCATCAAGTCCAACCGTTCCTGTCCTATGCTAAACCATATCCCTGACTACCTCATCTACCCTTTTTTTAAACACATCCAGGGATGGTGACTCAACCACCTCCCTGGGCAGCCTGTTCCAGGCCCTGACAACTCTTTCAGTGAAAAATGTTTTCCTAACATCTAATCGGAACCTGAAGACACAGAGAAAGAAGAAAAGGCACTTAGGCTTGCACCTGGGATTCTGTTCTTTCTGCTTGTTTGGATCTTGGAGCACTTATCCTGTGAGAAGACCCTGAGAGAGCCAAGCTTGTTCAACCCAGAGGAGAGCCAGATTCAGAAGGATCTAACAGCAGCTAATGCCTATGGAAATGTCACTGAGGGGACAAAACTGAGTTCTTCACTCTAGTGCAAAGAAGAGAAAGAGATTTGTTGAATTGAAAGGGGGTTGGAAGGCTGTTTGGATATAAGGGGAGAAAAAGATACACCATGAGGACCATCAGTTGTTGGGAGAAGCTGCCTCACGAGGTTCAGAAACCTCATCTTGGGAGGTTTACAGTGAGCTGACAAAGCCCTGAGCAGCCTAGTCTCAATTCAGCCTTGACCCTGCTTTGAGCAGGAGGTTGGACTACAGACCTTCTGCGGTCCCCTCCAACATGAACAAATTTGTGATCTTCTTGGGATAATAAAAGGTAGTGTGGCATGGCCTCTTTAGCGTTACAAATCCTGATGTGCTATTTGCCAAACCTGCTATATTATTATGATTAGTTCAATTATGATTAAAGTTTACTGTTAATTTTATAAAAATGAAAAGATATACTCTTTGCCTTTTGACCCTAGTCATCTTGCTTTTTTAGAATCATATTTTCCCCGCTGATCTTAGCCATAACATTAGCTGACTGATCTAAAAATAAATTATTTACATAATCTTTCAATAGTTTCTATATGGAGATCTTTCTATTGCAAATAACTTTGTAAGGTTTTTGTAATGTAATTGTGTGCCAGTTATGTCTTTCCTGAATGAACGTTCTGCTTATAATAAAATCAGTCAAGGAGATTATCTCCATGGACCCACAAAGGGCTTTGGTATGCAGACAGTGCAGGTCAGTTTGGTAGTGTGAGATGACAGAGTGCATTTCTTTGGAAAAATACAGGCTGCAAAAGCTTTGTATTTTGGTCCATGAAAATTCAAATTTGGCTCTCCAGCAATGATGGAGAAGAAAACTTTCTGCCAACACAGCACTAGAATTTACTTTCTGACAATGTTCATCTCAAAGCAGAAGTAATTTTCCCCAGAAATCTTTTGTTTTGAACACTGCTTTTTTTGTTTTAAGATTTTTCCTTCATTTTGTCATTTTCAAGTTTGAGTACACATTAATTGAACCTTGACATTGTACCAGGATTATGACTTTTTTGCGTATAATCTGCAGCATTATAAAGAAATGCTTACATGAGAGAGAGAGGAATAAGGCTTCTATAAAGTTGCCATTCCTAATATTTATTGTTTATTTTATGCCATCATCTCTTCTTTAATCTTCATAGTGTTAACTTAGACCTCTCATGGCATACAACATTGAAGAACAATTCAGGTTCCTCTTTCAAGTATAATTGTAAAAGCGTTGACCAGATCTCCAGGCTTACATAAAGATTTTCAAATAGATAAAACTATTCTAATCTCATTTTAACTCCTTTAAAAATGGAGGTTTTAGAAGTTTATTTATACAATCTTAGACTCACGAGAGTTAGTTTACTTCATTTAACCTTCCTCACTTTAATGTGGTAATATTGCTTGTCCGAAGTTGTTTGTGATGCCTGTAGGATTTCATGGGTGATTAGGGCCATAGGCTACTGCTGCTCTCATAGAGTTAGACTGGATGTGGACTGTAAGTTTGGATGGGAGGTGGCTCAGGACATCCCTGTCCTTGGGGCCACCCTAATGATTCCCAGCTAGCAAACCCTCTCTGCAGTTCATTGAGTATACTGAGTTGGAAGGGACCCATGAGGATCATCGAGTCCAACTGATGAGTGCAATGTCCAGACACTTCTTGAACTCAGTCAAGCTCGGTGCTGTGACCACTTCCCTGGGGAGCCTGTTCCAGTGCCCGAACCCTCTCTCAGTAAAGAACCTCTTCCTAATACCCAGCCTAAACCTTCCCTTTTGCAGCTTCGTTACTGGTCACCAAAGAGGGGAGATCTGTGCCTATCCCTTTGCTCCCTCTAGTCAGGAAGTCACAGACCGTGATGAGGTCTCCACTCACCTACCTTTTCTCCAGGTTGAACAAACCATGGGACTTAGCCTCTCCTTGTATGACTTCCCCTCCAGACCCTTCACCATCCTCATTGCCCTCCTCTGGACACTCTTCAATAGTTTTATGTCCTCATAAATAATGAGGATAATAGTTTTATGTTGCTAGAGCACAGCCTTGTGCTAGCGACCTCCTTTTCCTGGTCATGTCCCTGGCACTGGGGGAAGATAACAGATAGCCAGGTATTACATTAAGGCACTTCCCAGAGCTCTACACTGAGCCCTCTGCTTCCTCATATAGGCAGTAGCCAGACTGAGATTTCTGGCCCTGTGGCAGCAGTAGGAGAGATCAAAACGGTCTGTGTGGTCTAGAGAGGGTGTCTTGTGGGGTTTTTAATTTTTTTAATAATTTTGGTGAAAGTTTTGTGTGTTTGTAATACTCATCTTGCAGCAGTCTTGGCTATATCTTTTAACATTTTGCTTTGCATGTATATATATCAGATACATGAGTGAACACTGAGGTATTACAGATTTGGTCATCGGGCATTTGTGAAGTATTTTGGAGGTGCCCACAAGTTCCAAGAGTGGAAGAAAGAGGTATTTCACTACCTGCCCATCACAAGTTATTATTCCTTTTTTTTTTCTTATTGTGAGAAATAGTTTCTGACCCAGTACAGGAGTTTAACTAGCTAGAAATAGAGTTTAACAGTTATTTAATAGGCTCAGCAGAAGTTAAAGAAATTCCTTCTGGTTCCATGCCAAAGTAATTGTACCATATGGACTTCCTCTGCATAGGGCATTTCTTTTAGAACCTCATACAAATTCCATAAAAAAAGAATATTATTCCTCTAAATGAAAGAAAAACATTTGAATGTATTGAAAACATGGCAGGTTCCCTTTTATAAAGGGAAAGTCAGGAAAATCTTGCTTTTCAAATTTTGGGTTATATTTCCTTAATAGTTTAATTAGTTCCTCTGATTTGGAAGTGTCAGATCCAGCATTAATATGGAGGAATGTCTTTTCATAATGAAAGAGGGACATTAACTGTAGTGACCTGGAGAAATTCCAGTTCAAATAACTGCATATACTTAAATAAAATATTTTTTGACATTTCAGTTAAACAAAAATATTATTTATCCCCACCTGTCCTAAACTGATATATACCATTAAAAAGTCTCTGCATTTCATGTGAGAGTCAGCTGTCTTTCATGGATGGGCAAAATGAATCTGGGCTATTAATGGGTGACTATGTGTAGAGGAGTTATCTTGTGAAAATCAGTGGCAACATTTTCTTTGACTTTCCAAAGTGCAGAATTCCACTTATCACTTTTGTGTCTGGTTTTGCCATCAACTCCACATGGGATCTGCTGTAAATTATTTCACTACTTCATACAAAAGCTTTTTTTCTCCATCTGAAGTCAGTCTAATGGTGTTTAAAAACTGACCACAATCTCAAGTACAAATAATAAGTACTGCATAAGGCCTCTATTTTAATATAATTACTATGAGTGAGGCAAGTAAATATCTCTTTGGTTTAAGGTTTTCCATTACAAGACTCCATTTTTCAGCTACTTATGTCAAATGGCCTGAGCACACATATTTTCCGTGTAGGGTAGGGATCTCAGCCTGAGGTCTTTTGGAAATTTCATCACAAACGGTGTGCACTTTTCTTCCTATATGTAAAGAAGTGCCCAGACTTGGCTGAATTATGTGTTTCTTGAAACCTTATTTCTTATTTGCTCAGCACTGACCTGGCACAAATTGGCACTCAGGTTGGTGAAGATGCCATCTGTACTGGGCATCCTCTGTCCCAAGGCTACAGGAAAAGAACATGACTTTCCCAGTAATTTCTCCTCCTGTTACCATGTACAGCTATGGTACAGCATCTAATAGCAAGGTCTAATATCCTCTGCTCCTGCTGTTCTTCCTTCTGTTACCCTAGCAATGAAGAGATGGAGGCAACCTGGGGGGAATGGGAAGGATGCAAAATCGAGGAACACAGGATGAGGGAAAATCTGCTCAGAGCAACTTACTCAGCATCACAGAAGAATTCTGTGGCACACTCAAGCATAAAATTTGCTTTTCCTAGAATAGCATTATAGTTGCCAGACATGCCATGTAATACAGCATTTCCAGCATTATAGTCTCAAATCCTGTGTCCTGTATTACAATGTACAGGTGGTTGATTTCCCTGTGTACTCCAGAACTATACAGTCATTATAAAATTTTGTAATCTTACAACAAGCTTTTATCTCCGTCTTCTCTGTGGAGTTTTCTGTGTTTCCTTCCTCACATTGTATGAGGAAACCCAGTTCTGAGGGTTGCAGCAGGAGGTAGCAGCACCCACAGTCACATATAGGATTTATTTCACTCCTAGAGCAAGATAAGCGGTTGACTGACCTCAGGATGGGTTGCAAATGGACCTTTGTTGAAGCAGATTATTGTGTAACGCAAAGGAAGAGAGTAAGGCTGAGCACAAAGTGCAGTACCAGTGTTACTTCTACATCTGAAAGTGGTGAAGGTTTGGGGTAAAAAGACTTCTGGTGGCAACTCCTGCTCCTGGAACAAGGGACAGGACTTGCAGGGGGATCACAGTGATGCCTCATGCTGGATAGTTGGTTGTGAAGCCTTTAGGGTTTCCTGAAAGCAGGTAGGTCCCTCTGAGCAACTTGATCTGGATGGATCAATGCTGGAGAATGAACCTCTGTGTGCAGGCCCAGGTTTCTCACCTTTTCTTTTCTAGGGTTGATACATTGTGTGGTTTTTAGGGTCCCTGCCTCTGCACCCCAGCTGAGATCCTCCGCTTGAGATGGCATTCAGTGTGATCCAACATGTACTGTAGAAGAGGAGGCTGAGGGGAGACCTTCTCACCACCTACAACTACCTGAAGGGAGGTTGTAGAGAGGTGGGCGATGGTCTCTTCAGCCAGGTGACAGGAGATAGAACAAGGGGAAATGGCATGAAGCTGTGCCAGGGCAGGGTTAGATTGGATATTAGAAAAAAAGTTTTCCTGAAAGAGTTGTGAGGGCCTGGAACAGGCTGCCCTGGGTTTGGGTTGAGTCACCTTCCCTGGATGTGTTTAAAAAAAGGGTTGATGAGGTACTTAGGGATCTGGTTTAGCATAGGATGGGAATGGTTAGACTCGATGTTCTTCAAAGGTCTCTTCCAACCTTGTGATTCTGTGACTCTGTGATTCTGTAATGCTACAGTGAAAGCCATCATGCTGGTACTATAATGGGTGGATATGAACTGCCCTGAATACAGCTATCTTCTGCTGTGTTGGAGAATGTTGTGGGCACTTCATAGACCCCAAACTTTGATTCCCAGGGTCTAACAGGCTTTGTGCTGTGTGTAGGAAACCCACAGCAAGCATCAGTGGACCATGTTATTTGTTGACAAAAGATGTACTGAAGACACCTTGCCTGTGTCCTCAACTACAAGCTCTTCTTCCATCTTCTACGCATATGAAGTTGTGAGGCTGTTAGAAAGAGCTGAACCCTGTGGTGCCAGATGTTCTGGCTAACCTTTCCCCTTGCATGTTCCTGGTGGCAACAAAGTCTAAAAAAAGCTAAAAAGCTCAGTTTTCCTGCTCCACCTCAGTATCCCTTCCCCTGTAGCATCATGTCTCCAGGCACAGCTCTTCTGCATTGTGACTGTGGCTGCTGGGGACAGTCTGTGCTTGCTGTAGTTCCTCTTCCTATGCACCTCTCTGGCACCCTTGCTAGAAATGTGGATAATTCTGTGCTTGTAATTAGTATCTGCTGTTTGAATCCTAATTATACCATATATCCTGGTTTATCAAATGCTGCTCATCTGTCGTGTGAAAAACAGTTTAGGAATCCCAGCCTGACTTCTGCAGGAGTCTTCCTCCTTTGAAGTGGGAAGATTGGAGTCATGGCTGGGTCAGCACAGCATGAGCTTTTCTGCCCCCACTGAGGGTTCTGAGTGTCAGCAGTGGTGCAAGATGGGCTCCTGTTGTGCAAACATGGTGAAGCACTTCCATCCCCCAGTGCAGTCCAGAGACTGCTATAATCCTCAGATGAGACCTAGGAGCAAGATGTGTCAGAGCTAGCTGTAGTCTCCTCTCCTCCCCTCTCCTCCCTCCCCTCCCCTCTCCTCCCCTCCTTTCCTCCCCCCTCTTCTTCTTTCTCTTAAGCATTTTCTTTTAATAATGACACCAGCTGCATTTTTCTTTAAGGAGAACAGTTGATATTCACCCATCACTGGAAAAAAAAGCATGAGCCAGTATTGCCAATGGAAATCATGGTGTGTGGTACCTCAAGCTATTTTTAATCTAATGAGAAATGCAGGAAATCCTGCAATGAAATGAAGCTGACCTTGGTGACCATGACTGTCTCTCAGCATCACATATTCTAGTGCAGTGTAAAACATATACAAAAGTGCTGTTAAATAGAGAAGCACAAATATCTAATCTACCTACAGTTTTACAAAGAATTAGATGTAAAGAGCCTTAAAAAACCTTCACAATCCCCAGCCCTAATATCTAGTCTTTTAAATGAAGAAATATATTAAACAAAATAAAAGGCAAAAGACATATTATCAGCATATATTACAGAGATAAACTGACCCTAAGACATCTTGACAGCTTATAGCATTCAGTGTTTGGCAGCAGTATAGAAAGTTGGGGGTGAGTGTGTGTTTGAAAAAAAGAAGTTTATCCAGTGTAACAGCAAGGATCAGAAGATGTTCCCACTTGTCCACTTGGAAAAGCTTACATTAGCATTAGACAGTGTAATAAATGGTAGAGCACATTGCTGGTTCAAGACACTTGCCCTTCTTCTCAACATCACAAATAAAAAACCTTCTCTACCCTCTTGTCAGGGGAGTTAGCAGGCCTTGGACTACCCAGAACAAGGTACAGGGATAATAAATGGGACTTTACAAATGGAGTGAGTTGCTGATTGAGAAGCAATCTAGTGACGATGCAAGCTAACAACATGCAACTGAGAGATTTATTACAGCAACCTATCCTAGGAAAAGAAAATTGTGATGTGAAACTGAATCTTTCCTGAGTGTTAACAATTCAAGACTGTCTCTAGGGAGTAACAGGAACAGGAGTCTGTGCCATCCCATGTCCCCCATGCAGGCACTTGGCAGAAAATGAAGACAGTGCTCCTGTGTATCCCAGCACCTGCCAACGATGGCACGGTGCAGAGAATCAGCACACAGAGCACTTGGCACAAGACATCCAGAAACACTCCATCTTGGAGAGCTGACAGATTAAACACAGAAGCAGATAGATGGTAACATCAGATAAGTGTGACATTATGTTAACAGGTCGTGTTAGAGCCACACTTTGGTTACATGGGCTATGTGAACTCTTCTATTTTCTAGACAAAAGGACAAAGTTTAACATGGTTTGTAATGAAGCCTCTGCTTGTGCAAACAGAAAGCTGCATGTGTCATATATTGAGTATTTGAAAAGCATGAATAAATATGTAAGATTATCTAACAGATTGCATGTATATTAATATATTTTAAATATATCTTAATAGATATTCATGTGTTTATGTTACAAGCAACACAGAACAAAGGGCAAATTGAAATGCTTCTGGTAAAGCAGAATTTTAAGGCTCTTCAGTCTGAACACAACCTTGAGTTACTTGGTTTTATATTTGTTTACATGTGTGCACACTTATGTATATGTATGGATAGAGATATCATAGAATCACAGACTGGATTGGGTTGGAAGGGACCTCAAAGATGATCAAGTTCCACCCCCCCCACCATGGGCAGGGACACGCTCCAATAGATGAGGTTGCCCAAAACCTCATTCATCCTGGCCTTGGAATCTGCCAGGGAGGGGGCAGCCACAACCTCTCTGGGAAACCTGTTACAGTACCTCACCACTGTCACAGTAAAGAATTTCCTTCTAATCTCCAATAATAATTTCCCCCTTTTCATTTTAAAGCCACTACCTCTTGTCCTATCACTTCATATCCTTGTAAAAAGTACTTCTCCATCTTTCCTGTACTGACCTTGACAGCAACACTTTGAGTGTGACTATGTGACCAAATCCTTATTCAGTGAGTAGTCCATCCATCAAATTCTTGTCTCCCCAATTTAGAGACAAGGGTGTCATACAGGACAGTGTCAGATGCTTTTCACAAGTCCAGATAGATGACTTCAGTCACTCTTCCTTTATCCACTAATGCTGTAACCCTGCTGTAGAAAGCCACCAAATTTGTCAGGCACAATTTGCCCTTAGTGAAACCATGTTGGATGTCTCCAATTCCCACCTTATTTTCATGTTCCTGAGCATAGTTTCCAGGAGAATCTGCTGCATGTTCTTGCTGGGCACAAAGGTGAGACTGACTGGCAAGTTGTTCCCTGGGTATTTCTTTTTTCCCTTTTTAAAAAATATGGGTTGTGTTTCCTGTATTAAAGTCAGTGGAAACTTCACCAAACTGCCATGTCTTCTCGGATATGATGGATAGTGTCTTAGCGAGTTCATCTGCCAGTTCCCCATGCATGTATCTCATCAAGTTCCATGGACTTGTGTCCCTTCATGTTGCTTATGTATGAAGCATCAGATTTCTGTGTGGCAGCAGGAACTATATACATTCCCTAAGTATTCTCCACACTCTGAAGAGAAGAAGGACTCTTTGCTGAAGAAGCCAAAAGAAAGAGATAAAAGATTGCTGACCTGAAAGTTAAATTATGTCTCAAAATACATCCACCACTGCTTCAGTTCTGTCATTGACTGTTCACACCGAACTTGCAAAACAAAGTACAGTTCACAGTGAGAGGTGGTGTGAGAATTAAGCTGCAGAAGCTTTGTTTTGGAGGGAACAGCTACAAGGAGTTCAGTACCTCAAGCTTATGATATGCTCAGACTTTGGAAAAAACTACCTCGAGGTTTTCAATAAATCCTATACTTGAATCACAGATCAATATACTTATTTCTAGTGTCAGCAACAGGCAGTGTGTCTGTAGCAGGATGTTCTGGCTGCTGATCTGATAGATTCACTTATATCATTGAAATAATATCTTGGCTTTCTCTACCTTTGGCTTCCTAATGGGAAAAGTAAAAGAAAAGATGAGGGCCATGAATCATAGCAAGAATTGGAAATTTTGTGGTATCTATTATCACTTGGCTTGTTTTAACCAAATCATTTTAGGGAACCACGTCAAGTTTCTGCCAGAAGACTAAAATGTTCTCTAAAGTTAACGATTAGTGGTGTTTCTATGCAAAAGATTGTTTTGATGCTAACTCATTAGGGAGGATAAGGTCAACATACACATGGAGTTTAAAATTCTCTCTCTCAAAAAATATACAGCTGACTTTATTATCTTTGCATATGCAGGAATTGGCACCTCTAGAAAGAGCTAATTTATTTAACTGCCTAGAACAGGATTAGGGAATATAACAGGAAGCCTTATTTGGACATACTGGCCTCAGTCCACACTCTGCATCATGAGCAGCTAAGTCTTCTGGTTCAAGGTGATTATAGGAAGGGAGATAGATCATGTTCAAGTTACAACATGCATTTATGCTTCACTAACAGTAGAAGAACAAACTGGAATTTGCAAAAATCTTTACTAAGTCTTATAAGGTTCAGAAATCTTCATTATTTTTTCTTTCATTCCAGCTTGGTCTTCATGCTCAAAACCAAAATATCCATGATAGTAAGCATCTATTGAGATGGCTTATTGTAAGGAGACAGACTGCTTTTCATATTATGGTATATGACTCTTGGCCCTATATCACATACAGTAAACCGTCATCACAGATTATGTGTTGAGATTTGGATTTCTTCTAGAGAAGTGTAACTTTGCCTCAAATAAATCTCACAGTGTCTATGATGGTTTAAAATATTTGGAAATCTGTATGGGAGATTAATTCACCATGAGATCAAGTATGGAAGAGAGTAGGGAATACAGAAAGTTCCTAAAGAAACCAGACATGATGTGAAAGTGCAGGAGGAGAGGAACAGGGATGGTGACTATGCTGAACTGTCTTGGGTAAAGGCAACGTAGGACCGGAAAGCTCCTTGCTGGGTACAGTGAGTAACCACATCATACACTCATAATTCTGGAAATTCCGACATAAAACTGCTTCCCTAGTATGTAACTAAAATAGGATCTTTCTCAGACTAACGGTTATAGCCATAAAAAAAAAAGCATGCAGGATTTTTCCGCTTTCTTTTTCTTTTGTTTGTGTGTGTCTGCCTGAATAACAAGGCATAATGCATGAGCTTTTTGTGGCCTCAGTTTGGCTTCACACATAACATTAACAAATACAAACTATCATCATCAGAAAAGAGTCATGATGCATTGATGACATTTGCAGTGCTTTAGTTTTCATCATCTCCTGTACCAGGAAACCTTCAGAGTGTGCTGCTGGCCACAGCATGCAAGGGCCGTCTCTGTGTTTTGTCTGGTCTAGAAGACCACACTCACGAATCTAAAATATTATATGTCTAAATGCCCTGTGAAGAGCTACTTGGCTGAGCTTGCTACTTGCTTTTGCAGCTGCACAGTCCTGGCACACAGCTAAGTGAGTGGCTTGTGGCTGTGGCTGAGAAATCCTGAATGGATGGGAGGAATGGGGAATTTCGCGCTGCCGCCATGGGAAAGCGTCGTGCTCTCCACGATGACCCTCCTGTGCGTTGACCCCCTGCGTTGGATTATGTTGTTTTTACTATTAAAATGCCACTACTAGGAGATTTGAGAGCTGGTTTATAAAGCTTAGTATTTAATCCCTGCTTTGGTTTAACATTTGTCAATGTCATAGTGCAGTGTTAGGCTGAGGAACTGAGGGACTCTTTGCAGTTTACTGCAAGCCGCTGAAATACTTTCAGGTTTGTAACCACAACAAAAAACTTCTATTTCAGATATGGTCAAATATAAATTATCTGGCAACAGAAAGCTCACTTGTTCAACATCGAGAATGCTTCCCCTCGGAGATAATAAAAAATGCTTTGAGGTACATGTCTTGAAACCTTGACTTTATTCTTTATGATTTTATAGAGGTTTTGTGTACTTTTAAAGCACACAGAGAATTTAAGGCTATAGCTTTGTGAAAAAGTGAGGTTCAGTGGTTAACACATTAACCTGTGAGTCAGAGGATGACGTAAGGATAGTTCTCAGCTTTGAGTACAACATTTGAGTAAGTTATTGTTTCCTTGATCCTTATTTTCTGCTGTAATTAATATGGCTATATTGATGGTGATCTTTTAATTGTCCTTGTAGACCCAAAGGAAACATGTTTGTAATTGTGACTGTTTTTGTGATTTTAAAAATAGAAGCTTTTTGAGGTATTCCTTTGAAAATGATGAAAAGTTTTAGGTTTTACTGATTTAATAGGAATAAGAACTGCTAAATAAGTCTTGGACTTGAAAGAACGTCACGAAAGCACTCATTCCTCTCAAATCTTTCTGTATGGAATAGACCTACTATTTTACTCATTGTATTTATGGTGTGTTCTTTCTGTTTATTGTGGCAGCAATAAAAATAGCAAATCTTCTGGGGTTATCTTCATGCTTGCTCTGGCAATTACTGGACTATAGAGACAATACTGTAAGCTCAAAGCCTTGGAAGATCTCATTGGGATAACGCTGGGGCCATTCCAAAGCTGACAAAAGTAAGTAAGTAAGAGTTCCATTGACTTAAATGGGTTCTAGGTTACACAGACTATGCATGTTTTATTTTATTGGATATTTGTGAACAAACTAGCAATTAAGGGCTGGCTTCACAAAGAATGCATGCTAAGCATGCTACCAAGCACTTTTTGGGTGCAAAACCACCCTTGCGAAAAAAATGGATGTATTTTTCAGAAGAGTCAGCCAAGTGACTGAAGTGTCTCTCTTTGCAAATGAGAATATGTTTTGCAGGTATGTTAGCTCTGAGTTTATCCAAAACAATAACAGGTTTTCAAAAATCTATAGAGAAAGTGCTAGTAATAATAACAACAAACCAAAACATTCTGCTTTATAATGATACAGCCTTCTGTCTGAGGCTTTAGAGTCAGGGCCTCCTCATCTTGAACATGATTAGCTGACTTCACGTATGACCTTCAGGCTGAAGCGACAGAAGGGCCATTCAGCATTAGGCCTTAAGACATGAACAGTCCAGAGAGTTTTGGGGTTCTTTTCTGGGCAGTTAAGTCTACAGTCTCCGTAGGAATGATTACAGTTTGTCCACTTGCTGTTCTGCACTCACCTTGTCGACATAATTCTTTACAAACACCAGTGATGTTGTGAGAGAAAATGGGCTGGAGATTAATCCCTCATCCCCTTTCCCTTGGCCTTTTCTACATCTCACTGCCCTAATGTGAGTTTCAGAAAACCATGCAGTTCCCTGCTATCCTTTATGAGTGACCTTGATGCTTAGAGCTGCTTGCTTGTTGTGACCACTTCTTCCAATGACTTGAGAACCTGTATATTTCTTTCTGCCACTCTCCTACTTTCTCTATCCTCTTGCCTCCTGCATATACATGTTAGATACAGATTCATCACATTCCCAGATTTTGCCAGGGCCTGGTAGAATCCAAGTCAGGGTTAACAAGAAGCTATTTCTGTGGAGAATAGGAAAATTCCTGGCCAAATACCCCCTTCAGTGTTTCAAGTGTTTGATGCAGGATGGCAACTCGTGTGTTTTGAGAGTGGGAGGATGCTGGGAATTGTAATACTTCCTTCTGTCTTGAATGTGGTTAGACTAAATCATAGGGCGTAGAGAATGAAATGCCAGCTGTGCTGCAGTACTGCACAATGGGAACAGCATCCACAGCTGCAGTCCTCGGTTTTGGTGACAATGTGAGGAGTATTGAGACAAGCAGATTTTGACTCGTTATTCTAAGAATAGCTCTGCCCCTCTGGTGTACTCTTGGACACAGCTCTATTTCCAGAGAACTGAATTTGAACAAGAAACTCCAGGGAAAGCTAAAATGCTCCTGGATAGGCCAGATCCCACAAGACCTGGCTATTTAAAGATTGACCTTTACAGTTTCAGATCAGAGTCTGCACCGTATTTCAATTGCAGTTTTGTATTGTGGATTTGATAAAGCCCTTTGCCCTGGATCTGTGCCTTGTTAGCTATACTCAGCTTTACTGTTGACAAATTAGGATTTTAATATAAATGAAGAAGACTGAAAATAAGAAAGCTAATATGGAGATACTCCCAGCATCTTACTAAGGGGAGAGGAAAGAAAGGTTTTCTTCCTCAATATAGAAAACTTTCATATATGATTCTTAGCCTCTTGGAAAGAACTATCTGGCATGATAAAAAAAATGCAGCTTTGCATCCCATGTTACAGGTGATCTGTGCTTTCTCCCAAAGCAGGGGGCTGTGTGCAAACAGCAGTGCTCCACAAAATGTGCAAAAGGTATGTGTGTGCTACCGAGAGTGGCTGTCCAGTTGATTCATGTGTGTGCGAGCTGCAGGGCTGGAGTTGCCCACTGTGTTATGGCTGTGGCAGAACTGTATTAGGAAATGACTTCAAGGAAAGTCTTGGAGACAGGATATAGGCTGAATATCAGTCCTGGATAGTATAACACTTCTGGATTGTGTAATATGCCTTTCTGAGAGAATCTCAGGAATCTATTATGTTTTGGATAGCTGGGAATGTACTTTGGATTTATTAATTTTTTTTTAAGCCAGAAGTTTCTGCCTATTTTCAGTTTAAGTTAACTTCAGATTTTTATCCTGCTAGTAGGAATTTCATGGATACTTAAACAAATTGCTTAAATTGAGAAGTTCAGAGCTGGATGGTTGCCATTTGATGCCCTATTCTTGTTAGTGGGGTGAGCGTTGAAACATATGATTGAAGGCTCAAGCCATTCTTCTGGGCTTTCCTGCCTCTAAAACCTACGTCAGAGACTTTTCTAAGACTCCTGAAATGCAGCGAGGGGAATACAGAACCTTCCCCTACATGTTAAGGTGCTGCATGCAAACTTTGGGCAAGAGCCAGCCACACAGTCTCCCATGAGGGAGGGCAGATGCACCACCCAGCCCAAGGTGTACTGTCAGAAGTCAGGATTAAGAAAGTTGGGAGAAAGGGACTATCACTGATCCCCCAGACCCTGCAGTTCTGTGCTTGTCCTCAGCCCCTGCAGGAGTGAGATCAGCTTGATTTTAAGTCATTGAATCAATGCCATGCTCTTGGTGAGTATTCTCCCAGTCTTTTTCCCTGCAGGATGCTGACACAGGAGTAGGGAGGGCACCTCTTGGTTTGAGATGGCACGGACAGACTGGTATTTACTTTCCATGTTGGAAAAGAGACAGGGAACAATTTTGTCACAAAATTTACCGGATTTTGTCTGTTGCAGACAATATAGGGCAGAAATTTAAACTACCTTCATAGGAATTCAACTTTCATTATTTTGCCAGTGCAGTTGTGTGTGTTACCCCCATTGCTACAGTCCAATTTACCCATTTACATTAGTACATGTGCTTCTACCAGATTAACTGCAACGCTGCTCAGCACTTCCTCCCTACCTAGATCAAAGAAGGGCAGACACAAGTCCTCTGAGGAGTATTAATGTTCTGTAAAATTGCTTTGTTTCAATTAACAGCACCTCTTTCACTGTTGGAGGCATGGCTGGTAAGGCATGTGTGTCAGGTCTGTGTTGCTTCATGAGGGAGTCAGAAGTAGTTCACACAAATCAATTCACATGAAAAAATAGCCCCAAACAGCTTGCTCTGTTCCTCCCCACTCTCCTTGCCCCTCCACTCCTGCCAAAGCGTGGAGTTCTGTATTTCAGGACAAAACCTGAGAATAGCTCAGACTATCTGTTTGCAGACGCAGGGCATGAATCCATGCTTGCTCCCTGTAGTTTGGGACAGCAGCAACAGCTAGAGGGACCCTCCAAGGATTGAACCCCATCTGTGCGAACACGTTGCTTGAAGCTGAGTTGAGATCTGACAGAGGCCACTGTCAGTCTGAGTGGAATAATGTTTGTGTATGCATTACGGGTGAGGAGAGGTCATGCACAGCCTCTGCAGCAGGGCAGAGAGCTGAGCCCTCAGCTCTGAGTGCCACTCCTGTGCCTCTAGCCAGAAATACTCTTACTGGTTCATTTATGCTCCTTTGTGGTATATATAAAAAAGCAGTTGAGCCTCCTCTGAGACCCTGTTCCCTTTCTCTGCCTTAAGAAATCTTGGCTTTTGGTTTTGGGTTTTTTTTTTCCCTTGGGTTGAAGTCAGTAATCTAGGTAGCTGAGGAGCTGTTGGATTTGGGATTTTACAGCAGCCTGCTAAGGCAGTGACCTGTCCGAGTACAAGGAGAGGATTGCAAGTCCTGCTGGGGTACTGCTGAAGGACTGGCTTCTTCCAAGCTGTCCACAGAGAGAGAAGCTTGGCACAACTGTGTCTGTACTGCTAGCAGCATGCAGTGCTGCAGCAAAGTCACTGCCCTTCCCTGCCTGGGTTTCTGGCCAAAAGAGCCAGTTTGTTACTGCAGATTGGAGCCTGGGAGCAGACTTTCACATTTGCAGTGCAGAAACCTGAGAGAGCAGGATATTTTTTCAGCAAAAGAGGGAATAAATTGATCTGACAGTCTGAATATCTTTACCAACACTTTTATTCTACCAGAAGATGAACTATTTAAACCTGTCAGATTTAACACTTTACAGCTCTAGATTAAATCTGCCCCATTGTGAAGGCAGAGATAGGGGAGATTTATTAGCCACATTAGTCCATCCTCTCATTAGTTTCTAGGGTTGAGAAACATTCACTGGTTTTCCTTTGAAGAACCTTAAATTCATCAGATTTTTCACTTGGAAGCAAGAGAGCCTTATGCCAAAACTTCCAGTATCTCACAGGGGCTGCAAACCCTGGCTTTCTCTGTCTGAGGCAGGGCAGAGGCACTAATCTAGCCTGTCGTGCCTGGGAGAGTGCCCTGATCAGCAGGTTGGGAACTGAGCGATCTCTCTGAAAAGCAATTAGTTCTGAAGGTTTGCAAACTCTTCTGCAGAAAACTTGTGTTGAACGTGGCAAGACAGGGTGGAAAATTTTGGTTATAATGAATCATTTTTTTCGCAGTTTCATGGAAAAATTCCTGAACTGCTATATATTAGGTATTAAGCCCACTCTGGTCAGAGTTGCAGCTTTACCAACAAAAGAGGTAATATCTACAAAGTGTTGTCTGTGGTCTGTTGGACTAGTGACAATAACTATGCAAACATTACTGGAGTCCCTGGCAAAAGAACAGGTAAATTTAATGGCTATAATATTCAGGTTAGGGCAAGAGGAATAGGAATGATGGTCTAGTGAGTAGGTTTTACTGGCTTACAAAACAACAGAACAGGGCTCAACTCTTGGCTTCACTTCGGACTTCTTTGTTACATTGGGAAAGATTTTAAAAATCTGTATAAAAAGGATAATGATACTTTCTTACATCAACAGAGATACAGGGAAGGTGAATTCACTGATGACTACTAGACAGGGAGATGTTAAAGTCTGTATCTTCCAGTTAAGGAAGGAGAATGTAGAAAATATTTTCAAAAGACATATAGGAATGTTATTTTCCCCTCTCCCAAATACAACATGTAGAGAGATATTTCTACCCTTTTCCTCTCCTCTCTTTAAGTACATTCCTTCCTTCCCTTGCAGGCAGACACAGACATACAGCAAAGCAGATGATGTATAAGGCATGTGATGTTCCTATACTGCTTCAGGTCTGCTTTGATGGTTTTCTGATACTGAAATAATCAGAAATTTCATGTTTGATGTCATAGTGCTGAAACAGTCTATAAGATCTGCATGGTGTAGGAGGGAGTATTTCTGTTCATCTTTGTCCTTTCCAGGAGTTATTTTGTGTGAGTTATATTGATGGATTTGCTATCACTTAGGTCAAAGTAGCTCTCTACTATGGATTTGGACATTTGTTTTCATCTAGGAAAGCAAACAAAAATCACTCATTTCTGGAAGATAAACATTTTTACTTACCAGCTTCTGGACTGTAGTTTCCTGTGAAACTCAGTTTAAAGAAATAGATGAGAGCTAAAGTAAAAAAAAACCAACCCTGGATCTAGTGATTTTAAAAACCTTTTTTTCCCTTTAAAAACCAATTGTCTTTTCAGCTAAATTGTCCCTTTGCTAACTGCCTGTATTTTACTTTGCAATGGGATTCACTTCACTTAAGTCTGGTCACTGAGTGTCAATTTTCTCGCTATAAAGTAAGGCACCTCTGGGCTGTGAATCATTCCCTATGACAGAGAACATTGTGCTCTACAGTTACCTGTTGCTCACATTTGACTTCATTTGAAACAGGCTATCTGAAATTCAGTCACCTATGATACTAGGGTTTTTTTGTACTTCAGGGCTCATTATGTAGTTGGATTTAAGTATTTTCTGAGGAAAACTCGACTCTGGCTTTATTTGAGTAGCTGTGTTGCTGTTATGATCTGGCCTTGATGTCACACTGACCTCTCTGCCACAAGTCACCTTTTCAGGTGAGAAAGCCCCATGATAAATGAACACTAGCTTTCAAGCTCATCTTTTAGGTGAAGCCACGTGATATTTCTGTTATTATTTTTTTGTTTAACCAGGACCAGTCACCCTTCACTCCCCCCCTCCAATACTTGCAAAGCTTGAAAGTGGGTTCTGCATCCACTGCATGTGGGATGATGTGTTACCATGTCTGGGTGATGCAGTTTGTCCCTCCAGGACTGCTGCACTGCTTACACGGTCTGAGGGTGGTGACTGAGCTATTGCTTTACCCTTTTTCTCAGTTCCCCAGGAAATGAATGGAGATTTGAGCTGGGGTTTCTCACCATGGTTTTTTTTCCAGTGGAAGTGGTGAAGCAATCTCCTGGGTTGGCATTTCCCTGTCTCTTCCTTCCCCAGCAGCATCTTGGTGCTGGTTTGGGTGGTGACCAGGTTAAAAGGTTTGCTCAAATCTGTCACTAACTCTCAGGGCCAGACCCTAATAAGACCTCCTAGTACCACCTTCTAAAGTAGCTTCAGTCTTCAATGGAAATTAGAGTCATGGGGGTAAAAGAAGACTGTACAGGATAGTGAGTTTTGCTGTTTTCAGAGATAAGATTTAAACCGATACATGGAATGGGGGGAAAACACAGTATTCTCTTCATCTTGTTCTGTTTCAGCATTTGTAAGGCTCCAGTCACGGTGGTATCTAGGCATGAAAGATACCTTATGTCAGCAGGATATGCATCAAAGGAGTCCTTTTCTAATGGATAAACCTGATATCAAAGAACTGAAGAAACTGAACCAAAATTTACAGGTGTCCTTTGCTTTGATCATTAATTAAAATGTGACTTATACTCACAGTGTCCCTATTAGAGGACTTGACACAACAAAGCATCTGAGGTACCCAACTATTTCTTGCAATGCTGTGAAAGACAGGTGTTCATTCCTGGGAAAGCTTTGAAGCTAGAAATAAAATAAAACAAAATTAAAATTAAAGGATATTTCCAGGTACATAGTAATCATCTTAATACTTACATTTGAGGGGGTTTTGTGTGTGCGTTAAATACTGACAGAACTCCTGGTTGGAAAGGAATGCAGACAATGAGCTAAAGTAAAGCCTTGTAAGTCATTTGAGATCAATCGTCAGAGAATGTGTCTCAGCCATGTCATTATCAGATTAATAGCTGAGTTCCAATTTAAGCTGGAATTATTTGGATAACAGAAATCAAAAGGAAAGTTTTTGCAAACAATTTGCCTTGAAGTAAAATAAAAGTATTAGAGATAGGATTTTTTTTGTTTGTGATTTTCACCACACCCCTTGAAATTCCATACATGCTAGATTGCCTCAGAGGCAGACCAAGAGAGAGAGCCAACCCCACCACTCTGGGTTATTCCAGCCTGAAGTGTAACATGGATTGGGCCATCTGATCTTCCCAGCAGTCAGCCCAGACACCAGAAACCCAGCCTATGGTTGTTAGTGGGCCGTATGGCAGCCATATGTGATGATTATCCAGAAAAACTAGCTTAGGTTGGAGATTTGAGGATGTCTTCTTAAAGGTCCTTTGGCAAGTGAGCCTTCCTCCAGCTTTTATCTCTGCTTTGCTTTCCATGGCAAACTTTAAACAAAATCATACAGCCTTGCCATTTTCTTTTGCTTCCTACTCAATTTTTTGTCCCACCCCTTTATCTTCCTCTCTTTTTCATCTTTCATAAGCTTACAAATTAATATGTATCTCTCACTTGAAATGGCATGGTATGTCTGGGGTTGAATCAGCTTTTAAAGGCAATTTACATATAGAGGATAAAAAGTACCAAAATAATCCCACTGCCCTCATGAAATATTTAGCAACTTCTTAATCACTAAAAACATGTTGTCTTACTGTCTCTTGCTGTTACACTATGAGTTTCACTAGCATTTCATAAATGTATTTTCCTCTGTAAGAGGTGGTTGTATCATCTGATTTTTATAGCATATGTGGTGAGGGGGCTCAACAACATGCATTGTCTCTTTGTGAGGTGCAACAGTGTGCTGTGACCCTCGGGTGGTAGCAGTTACTGTGCTCCATGGCTGACCATCGATGTGACAGAAAGCAGCCCACAGAGAAGGACTTGGGGGTGCTGGTGGACGAGAAGCTTGATGTGAGCCAACAGTGTGTGCTCAAAGTCCAGGTCAACCGTATCCTGGGCTGCATCAAAACAGCATGGCCAGCAGGTCAAGGAAGGTGATTCTCCCCCTCCACTCTGTTCTTGTGAAACCCCACCTGGAGCACTGTGTCCAGTTCTGGAGTCCCCAACACAAGAAGGACATGGAACGGTCGTAACGGGTTCAGAGGAAGGCCACAAAGATGATCAGAGGGTTGAAGAACCTCTCCTATAAAGACAGGCTTAGAGAGTTGGACTTCTACAGCCTGTAGAAGAGAAGGCTCTGGGTAGACTTTATTTCAGCCTTCCAGTTCCTGAAGGGAACCTACAGAAAAACTGGAGAGGCACTATTTTACAAGTGCCTGTAGTGATAGGACAAGGAGTAATGGGTTTAAACTGAAAGAGGGGAGACTTAGATGAGATATCAGGAAGGAATTCTTCACTGTGAGGATGGTGACTCATTCCAAAGACCTCAATATCTTTCTTGTGCTGAGGCCCCCAGACCTGGATGCAGTACTCCTGGTGGGGTCTCACAAGAGAGGAGTAGAGGGATAGACTCACCTCCCTTGACCTGCTGCTCACATTTCTTGTGATGCAGCCCTGGGATATGGTAGGCCTTCTGCAAGTGTGTATTGCTGGCTCCTGTTGAATTTCTCATCAACTAACACCCCCAAGTCCTCCTTGTGGCTGCTTTCAATCCATTCGCTACCCAGACTGTATCTGTGCTTGGGATTGCCCTAATCCCAACATAATAGCAACTTGCTTTTAGACTTTTCCTCCCTCAGAAAAGTATAAGCAAATAAGCAAATAATTTCCACAGCTTTGGAGAGATTCTATTCACTTTGTACTGTGATGGGTGCAGTGTAGGAGAAGGCAACTCCACATCAGGTCTGGTTTGTTCCAGCTTGTATGAGGACCCCTTGGTTTTTATTGCTTCCAGTCATTCGGGCCAGCTCCCCATTTGGTTTAAATCTTACTTTAATTTATGCCGTCTGAAAAGCTGGTCCACTCATACTCTACCACATAACAATTAAATCAAGGATTTAAAAACTAAACCTGGAGCTTTGCTCTATGAAATGTGTTTCACAATGTTACCATCACAACAGCTCACTAGGCTGTATTCTGTAACACAGGTCTTCTATGAAATACCCCAGACTGAAAAGGTTGACAACCCACGAGCAGAACCAGTAAAAGACTAGAATGCAAACGAATCACATGGGTTTCTGGCAAACATTCTGTGAGAAGGATGACCCTGTAAAGTCTTGTGTCACTACCTGGGGGTTCTACCTAATTGCACACCCTTTGGTAAAGCCCTTAGCACAGCCACAGCTGTGGAGCACTCTCCTGGAAACCTGAGAACCCCTTTACCTATCAGAGAAGGGTCAGGGTTCAGGTTCTGATTTAGCAGAATAGTGACTCCAGGTTACTAAGGCACTCTGGTTTTCCCCTCCTTTTTCCTTGATGTGAGAGAACACAACAGATTGTAATACTTCTCGTGTCAGATGCCATTTTTTGCTTTGTCTTTGTCCTTGATATTGCACCCATAGGTAGATAGGTCATTGATACATAGATATATTCTGTACTGCATCTTTTAAGAATGCATGTAGTATGGACTATTGACATTTCTAGCTGTAACATATTTTCACCAGATGTGTTATGCCCATTCATAGATACTGTGTCCACACTCCTTTTTTAGTTAGCAGCTTAACTAGCAATTTGTCAGTAAGCACCCTTGAGGAATATTTCTGTGAAATATAAAAAGCTTGCAAGTATACTTAAAACTACCAATTAGCTAGGTGAGTGACACAAAGAGTGAATCAACAAAGCCACCCACAACAGCGGACTAGTGAGGACAAAGCTTTTCATCCTTTACCAGAATAGTGTCCTTGACTTCTATTATCATTAGCATCTGCATTGTTCAATCCAGATCATATGCCTTTAAAGAAATGTAAATTAACTCCATATTCCTGGACATTCATTTATAAATACGGACTGTAGAACTTTACCCACTTTGGCAGAGATGCTGTATCACCCTGTTTACTAATGACCTAAGATTCTGGAAATTGAAGAAAGAGAACTCGTAGACAGTATGCATCTCCCTTTACTCATCTCAGGACTGTAAAAGAGAAGAGGGTCACCACCTATTTGCACAGCTGTTGCTAATGTGAAATGCCTTTTAGATTGTACTTTATCACAGAATCACAGAATTTTTGTAATCTACATGTAAAAGGATTTGACAGGGAAAATATTCCCAAAAGAAAGTATTTTGGTATTCCATTGTAAATAACATATAATTCTACAATTGAAAGGAACTAAAGAAAAGAAAAACACATTGCCAAGGTCAGATGCAGCCTTAGGTGTCAGGTAGAAAACGGAAGAGCAAAACTCTGTCTTCTTTGCTGATCTTTGGCTGCCGTGTATATGAACTTCAGCAACTGGCTGTTACAGCTGTGGCTTATTTCATTGTTGGCTGTTCTGTGAAATATTGATTATTCCAAAGGTCTGTGTCAGTAGAATTCCAAGAAGTCATTAGCCAATGAAGATATGTGTTTTATGCTGGAATCATCACTGTATCTTTATATACATAACTTAACAATTGATCTATCTTTTCTCGGCAGGCATTGAAAGAAAGGCTGCATGTCACTTATATATTCCTCTTCCAAGAATTGGAAGAGAGGGAAAGTCTTAAGAAGAAAAGCTGAGAAAGAAAATCTGGTGCCTGATTTGATGCCTAAATGCATCACTAAAATTACACAATTGCCCAGGGAAATAATTTGGGATAGCATGTTTATTTAATGAGGAGTTAAAGAATGACCTCTCTAATACGTTTTGTTGATGGGCCCAAAGGCTGATGGTAGAATTAGTTAAAAAATTGAGTGAAAGATTTAGGTGAAATTTGGTTCTGAACTGAGCACCTGGAATATGTGTCTGCAAGGCACAGGGTCTGCCTGTACAGAAGTGGCCGGGCAGATTCATTCACTGAAATTATGATTAATATATGTGTGTGTGCGTGTGTGTGTGTGTGTTCAGGACATTTTCTGCAAGGCTGTTACAAGCATGACTGCAACAAGTGGCATTATGAAATCTTCAGAATTTCAAAGCTTTGCATCAGTTCTCCTGAACCATATAGAACTGGTGGGGTAAAACAGTTAAAACCCACATAAAAATGAAATAAAAACACCCTGAAGTATAACTCCAAGGTTTTAAAGCTTGAATAAAACAAGCAAGATTGATAAGTTTATTTGTATATAGATCTTTAGCTATAAATTGCTTATGTGTATTTTAATTATTTTCAAACAAACATGATTTTGTGATTCTGACTAGTGACAAAATGTGGACATAGTACTCTATGTTCTTTCTGCCACCCTCCAGTCATCCATAGATAATTTTAATTATCAATTATTTTTTTAATTTCTCTATCAATTTCTGGAAATAACATTATTTTTGCTACTGTCACTGGATTATTTGCAACACACTTCTTGCATTTTTCTTCTGGAGATAATATAGCATGGGTAGAGTGAAGTTTGATAACCTACCATTGCTGCAAGCAACACACATTCTTTTTTCAGAACTTCCCTAACACACTCAGGAACTAAATTCAGTTTCATCAAAGAGTATAGGAAAAAAAAACCCTATAGCTAAATAACTTACCTGGCAAGAATTACTACTTCACAAATCAGAACTCAATATCTTTTTAGAAGGTTTTTCTTGGCCAGCCTGGGCAGCTGACTTCAGTACAGGAGTAACTGGATGAGAATCTTGTGGTTTGAATTAAGGAGGCAGACTAGGTGATCTAATGTTTTCACTCTAACCTTTGCATCTCTAAGATGGGGATAAGTCATGTGAGCCAGGCTACTTCTACATAAGCGTTTTTAACCGTAACATTGTGTTTTTTATTGTGCTAGGCCTTCTCTGAGGAACTCTGCCATTATTACACTGGCTAGGAAAGCCAAAATTTTGCTTTAGAGATCTTTGGTTGAGCTGTGTTGCTAGGAAGGTTACAGCTGAAGTTGATAATAGCTGTTACGGACATTTTTGTATCCTTTGTAAACTGAATAGCATAATAATTCCTGAAAGCAGTTTAAGATTGTGACAGCTGAAGATATGAACATATTTTTGGATTATAGCTGTGCCTTTCTAGTTTGAAACTGTGTGTCTGAGACTGTAGAGAACATGAAAATGTGATCAACCAAAACCATAAACAAAAATCCCAGCCCAACAACCACATGGAAAAATAGCCAACTGCAGTCTGGATTACCACAACTGTCAACAAGATTTCCATTCAGAAATCCTCTCTTTGGAGTGTCTTCTAATACGATCGCTAATGGAAGGAATGCTCTTAAGGAAGGCAAGCTCCTTTATATAGTTGCTTTTGATCACATACCAAATAGAGTTTCAACTAGAGAAAATGAATAAACATCTGTAGGAATTTGCAAACAATTGCAGCATGTTTTTGCTGCCTCCTCTCTCTCTGTCTATCTCAACACAAGCGTACGTGGACATGTCTAACTTCTTTAGTTTTGTTTAATATTCAAATATTATCCAGTGACATTTTGCCATTGTGGAATTTTTCAAACCATCCTGCAAATTTTCTCCAGGGATCCAATACCATACAGCTGAACTGGGTGCTTCATTATGACTTGTAAAATGGGATGTCAAGTTTTCTTATAGCGTCTTTTACAGTAGAAATTGCTGCCACTGCAATAGTCGCAGGAAAAGGTGACAGCACACATATATGGTTTATTGTTGCTCTGTTCAGGGTATTTACAGAGTGGATTAGAGAGGGCTTTTTCAACACATGCCTTTAACGATACTACTTAAAGGAAAAGATCTTGACTTTTATTCAGTATGCCAAATGACACCTAAACCTCAGTTGCTGAGATGCTGGCTTTGATCTTCCAAAGTGCAGTTTGTGGCAGTGGAAAAACAGAGATAGATTCAGATTCACTGTTTCAGTCTTTGACTGCTTCTTCTTGATTTGGTGAAGAACAAGAAACAAAACTGTAAAGTTAAAAAAAAAAAAAAACCCTCCAAAAAACCAACCGTGCATAAAATGTATAAAAACCTGTTCCAAAATCAAGAGTGTTATTGATTATCTAGTTCAAAGCACAGGTGCTTTTATTAATGGCAAGTCATGACAGCTGGAACATACTTCTTCTATTTGGTGGGTGAAATGAATCACCGATTCTCTCATTACACTGCTCTGTCTCTATAAATTCAAAGATGTGAAACAATGCTGCTATGGCCAGTACCCTGAGCACGGCCTGCTAAATCCTGCATCGTCTATCTCTTCTAGTTGTTTGTACATAGAGACATGCTGCAAAATCAGTAACCTCCATTTATGTGCAGCATAACACTTCTGCTTTTATATAAAAGCTGCAGTTTGAAAAATAGTGATATGTGGATAACAAGGTTCATATCCTGCAATGGAAATATGAGGCTGTCTGGCACTTTTCACTAGCTGACCCAGCTTTAAACTAGAGGTAGTTTCTACAATAGAGTATTTCAGTTCTGGAAATACAGCTTGAAAAATGGACCAGACTCTGCAACTGCTCCCTTTGTGAGGAGCACACACTTGCATGCTAAAAGTCCGGATCAGGGATATGAATCTGATAAACTTGTTCTACAGTAGCTCCAGGAATGATTTTAAATGACTCATCCTAGCACTGACACTAGAAACGGCCTTCTCAGCACTGATTTTAAATAATGATCTCCCCTGATGCTCAGTGCCTAGCCTGCCCACAGAAACATCAGTTATTTGGAGACTGCTGCAATTCTTAGTCCAGTAAAATTGTGATGAAAGTCTGCCTTCTCTTCAAGAATCTCTTTGCCAGGAGCAAATAGCTATGGCAGACAGATAACAGGAAAAGTACCTCCCAAGAGCAAAATGAAGTTTTATTTAATGTGCTCTAGGATAAACACTGCATTAAAACATTAGCATGAGCAAATTTCTCCAAACAACTGTTAAGACAGAGAGAGAGATACATGGCAGTGGCTTTTGCCACATCACCCAAAAATAAAAAAAACCCAGAAAATCCTCTCTCCATTTCCCTGTCACCTACAAATTACTGGGTAGGTTACCCATTTCTAACGCCAGCCTACCTCTGGACACTGTATGTTGTTTTCCTATACAGAAGTGTGTGCTTTTTCTCAGGAGCTGTGAGTTTTGCTGAGCTAATGCCAGAATGAACATTGATACCAGGTGCCTGGTCTGGCAGCATCCAGTGTCTCACCTACAGATAAAGTGTAAAATTACATGTGTCATGCCCAGGCACCACAAATTATTCTGCCCTTCTTCTCAAATAACATGATAACTCCTACTTTGAGACTTCAGACAATGTAGCTTTGGCAAAAGGAAAGCTTTTCATAGCCAAGCACATCAAACCTAATGTATTTTACTGCACCAGAGGGGTTGACTTTTAAAGAAAATGTATAGCAAAATAGAACCTACCTTTGGTGTATAAAATAAAATACACTGTCCTGGGCAACTACAGTCATAAACAGTGTTTGACTAGTTTGGAAGGAATCACAAATCACTTGTTGCTGGAGGCTCAGGTGTGAAGGTGATGCAGATAAAAGAACATGAGGTCTCCTGATGAGAGAAACAGAGAGTTAGGAATGACAGAGTTGCCTCCTCTGATATTTCTGATTCTTGCTAAAGTGTGAGATGTCTATACTTCATGCTGAAGCAGTGGTCATGACTGGTAGCACCATATAGGCATCAGAGACGAAGGGAATGACTCTTGGGGCCCTGCAGGCCACTACTGCTGTTTCAAAAGCCCAGGCATTGGAAGCTCTCTGGGCATGTTCACAGATTAACTGTTCACATTCAACCAGTAAAAAAAAAAAAGAAATCTGTGACTTGATCTCTGTACCTTAGTTTCTCTGATCTCTTGCACATTCATCCTTCAAATTCATAGATGATCTGCTAATTAACCTCAAACACACAGGGAGCTGAAAGTGCGACCTGATGAAGCAGATTGTAATTTTTTAATGAAGGATAAGGTCAAATGTACCAAACCACCTCTGCTACTGAAGTGAAGTGATGACTCCCAAAGGATTATACTTGTAAACAGTCTCTAAAAACATGGCTGCAACACTTTCTTGTAAACCTTTGCATGAGGAAGTTTTAAAGTTGTATAGAGCAATGTCTTTTTTTCATATAGAAATGCAGGAGTCTGAACTGAGGAATGGATTTGACCTCAAAGAACTGTGGACTGTCAACAGAGATCAGATGAAAGTTTACATATTATTAAGATCAAAGCAGTAATTTCCCAAGGATTTTTTTTTAATCCACTTTCAGGCAATGGCAGAAAGGTTATTCAGAACTTCCTACTTCAAATTGTTTGGTGGGATAACAGACTGACATCTGTTTTTTTAAGAAATTTATGGACTAAATAGTTATTATAACAATTTCTATCTTAGCCTTAGTTTCACTTTGAATTTCTGAGCTTTGTGCATTCTGCTGAGAAAAAATAAAGCAGAAAAAATGTTGGCAATTCTAAAAGAAATGACTGCTTAGCATATCATTGCTAATATGGAACTGGCCTGGTTAAGGACATAAATCTTTAAGGACAAAGATAATCATCTTTATAGCTTGCAAATTCCTTATTAGCGTGCGGATAGTGTTACTATAAATTCAAGCTGCATATTATGAGCCACACATTTTTAGCTGTTTGAATTCATTCTCTGAATATTTAGTGAGATGATGAAGGGAGGTGAATGGCATCTCCCCAGCTGGACACAGTTCCAGCTTAAGCAAGATGATAAACTTCTAATATGAAGATGGAACTTATGGATGTTGGCCAGAACAAAATAACATTTCAACAGTGGAATTTCAGTTCAAACTCTTTTCTGGAAAGAAATAATTCTAACAAGGCTCCTATCCCTTTTAGGGGCTTTTGAAAAAAAAAAAAGAAAAAAAAAAGAAAGCAAAGTGTGTGGTCTTTTGAAATTTCAGATTAATTTGTAAAAGAGACAGCATGGGCAGCTTTTAGGAAAAGAAACAGAAACAAATGCTGCAAGTTGACAAGAAATATTTGCTGTCCATAAGCTTTTATAACAGCACCCATGACTCTGAAAATAGAATTTTTTTCCAGTAATATGCCTAAAACAATGACCCTTAGACTCTTTTGCAGATTTTTCAAGGGAATAAGAAAATTACTTCTGTTGGGTTACATGTGTCTTGATGTTTACATTTTGGGATCCTTTCAGATTCTTGCATATTCTTTATTGTTGAAATAACAGTTCAATTTATCCTTTGTTTTGTCACTTAATTAATGTAATAGCATATGATTTTTGTGGAGTTTTTTGATATTCAAGTACTCACATGCTGGCAATCTAATTTAAGGCTAAATAATTCCAGTGTGAAAAGAAACACTTATTTATCCCTGAATGTATGGCAATTAGATAAGATAGGGTTGCAGTAGAAGTATTCATGATCACAATCCATGCAAATCCATGTAAGTGCCAGCATCTTCAAAACACTGGTGTGATCACAGATGCAGTAATGTTCAGCAGTGTACCATGGCTTAATACTGGCTCATGTACCTATATACTTGTCTAGACAATAGCTTGTATTCATTCTTGTTAAAAAGTACATGCTTTGCTTGTACAAAAATGTTTGTTATGTGGCTTTCTCTGCTGGTGCATTTGACCTAAACTCACTGGTCACAAGATGTTTCTATGCAATATCTATCACCCCCTCTGCCCTGGGATAAAACCAAAAATAGTTGTGGAGTCTGTATCCTTGGACCCATTTAGAAGTCAAATGGACAAAGGTCTGACCAATCTCATCTGATGTTGATGTTGACCCTGTTTTCAAGGTACTTGACCTTCCAACTCAAATTATTCTGTGATTCTACAGTTTGGCTCATTACTGAAAATCTGGTCTTTCAGGCTGGATAACATGACTGAAACATGTATTAAAGTCCTTGTATCTTAATATTCTAAGAATCAACCATATTTCTCTGTCAACTTAGATCCAGATTAATGCCAGACTCAGGCACCTCAGGTTTTGCACAATGTTCCTGTCACCTTTCCCAGTCAGTCAAGTCAGAGGTCTTATATAATGATTTATGCATCTAGAAAGTGCCTTTCTCTCTCCTCTGACTCTGTGGGCAACGTGGAGTACTTGTACTTCTAATTCATGCACCTTGGTTTGCTGTCTGTAGCTAAGTGGGATGAATTCAGGCCCCAGCACATATTTCTGATTTGTCTCTAATAGTAGATATTTACCTTCTTTTGATAATAAGGGACCGAGTCTCTTAGACATGTGAGCCCAGTAAAATAAAGCAGGACCCTAAGGAGCATTTAGTTCAAAGGAAGCCAGAGGATTTGCAAAACATTGCTGAAAGTGGGATACAGTGTTTTAGTTCCAAGAATTACTGGTAATTTGAAAAACTGGCCACACAGAGATCAGTGGTAAGGCTCGAGATAGTTTTGAGTTGCATAGAGGGAGCTGCTTTTCAGAGTGGTTACTTTGGGAAGTAAATTCAGAATAATCAAAAATGTGCATTTGAGATACTACTAAATCAACAGCCTCCTTTGACAGCTTTGTTTTCCAAAGGCCTCTAAGTTGGTGCAGTTCATAGCCTTGTTACTGTGCACTACATTTCAGCAGCTGGAGCTGAAGGATTTACCCAGTGGAGGAGGAATGAAGGAGATAAAGAGATTTTATAGATTAATTGTTTTTACATTAAGGAAAATGCCACAATCTCCTTTTAAAGCAATTGTTATTTTATCCCATAGATGCTGTTATTTACAGTGGCTCAAATAGTTTACATTCAAGACGAAAGCTTAGCAAGATCAACTTGCTTTGGTATAACCAAACAAAACACTTTATAACAGTTTACCAATGAAGCCCTTATGTGGTGGCCACCATGCAAACTGTTTGCTTAGGTAACAGAAAATAGAAAGCCACTACTGCATTACTCCATTTTGGAACTGAGTTTGGCTATTGGAGTTGGGCTGGGTTATTCTCAATCCAGAAAGACTTTAGCAAGGTGCAGAGCTGGTGGTCACCCTGTCTGAGCTCACTACTGTGCAAAAATCACAGCGATTGGAGTCTCTTTATACCCAAAGGAAAAATACACTTTACTAGATCTTTGCACAGTGGTGAACTGCACACTGTATGTTCTAGACAGAAGTATGAAGCAGTCTGTGATGCAACATTTTGGCAAAATACAAGAAAGCCATGAGAAAAATCAGGCATCTCTTTCATTTATATAAATACTTTCATTTCTTGCAAGTCCTGGAAAAAGCCCAAGCATTCTGTATGATAACTCATATTCACTTGCAAAATCTTCATGTCCTCAGTAAGACTGGTGCATAAATAATTCCTGAGAACAGTTCTTGGAAAGTATCATCTGTAGTAGTAATGTTTTAAGACTTGTGGGGACACATTAAATTAAAGCTTCATATAGTTTCCATACCAAAGAAATCCACACAAAGCTGAATAAATAATAGTCAAGAAAATGTTTCCAGCCTATACTAACTCAGAGCATGGCTCCTTTACACTGCTTTAGAGATGTAAAGGGACCTTAAAAAGGTTTAAATGAACTGTTAATGCAGGACATAAAGAACATTAGCATAAATGAGAATCAGGTCCATGAATATTAGGGAGTTAAACTGTTGTCTGGATTACATGGCTTTGGAAATTAAGAAAAAAGATTATAAATTCAGTTCTGACTTTGAAATTTATTAAACCTTCTCCCCTGCTTTAGTTTTTATTTTAGCTTTTCTTCTCAACCATGAATTGTGATTGCTTTTATGTTCCATGGCTTGGCTTCAGAGGAAGGGAAGGGAGAATGATGCTGTTCCAAGCAATTCAATAGCCTAGTTGCTGGATACCCCTGAGACCTGCTATGTGGGTTCAGACTGTGGATTTCAACCCACTCACTGCCTAAAAGAACACTCGAACTTATTGACGAAGAGGCATGTGGCTCCATTACCTCTTTTTTTTTCTTTTGTACACAATTTGTTGTTATCTGAATGAATCAGGAGCAGATTAATAAATCAGACTCCTCTGAAGGTTTATGTGGGATTTCCTTGCTCAACTCTGAAATACCAGGAGGTCAGATGGCTTGCTTCTGCTTGTCTTGCTAGGCCAGGGACTTCTGAACATATATGAGAATTTAGGTCCTCTGGGAGGTTCAATGATAACAGTATAGCTCAGGATACAAAAGTTACTTCAGTGCTTGGAGGAGTACCCCAAGATGAGAAGTCAAGGCAGTACCAGGTGTATGGATTTGAGGCAGGAGTGGAGCAGAGATAGGGAGTTAGGAAAGGTCTCAGCAATTAGTGAAGACTAATTTGGGAGGTGTCAATGCATTTTAGGTTGGGTTAAGTTTTGCCATTGAGATTGGACCTCCTACAAATCTATCTACCAGATTTGTGAGGAGCGTATGAATTTGCTCTTCTAGAAACAGGATTCTTCCTCACCCCTAAAGTTTAGTAAAGATTCTGGATGCAAGATTCTGAACCCAATACATGCCTCCAGCTTTCAGAACACCAAATCCTTCAGGCAATCTATGACTTTATTATTCACTTACAAAGGGGCTAACAGGATGTCTGAGGCTTAGGACTGGATATCTGGGTTGAGAGAATTCTCCCATTTCTGCTCATCAGGGAAAACTTCAGGAAGAAGTTTCTTGGTCCAGAGGGAGGAAAATGGTCTTGAAGACTCCGGATCTTTCAAGGATCAAGTGACAGCAATCTGAAAAGCCTCTTTAGAAAGAAAGACTTGGCACTTGACAAGCAGAAAGACCAGTTTCTGGGTTTCATGGAAAGGTTTGAAGGTTCACTGGGCTTTGGGGACACAATAAGGGAATATATGTGGGTTTCACAGATAGAGCAAAATAAATAGATATTATTGTATAAATAAATAATCACATTTGATACATGGCCTTTAAATACATAACTCTTTGGACATAAATCCTACGAAAATACTGGTGGAGCTTGAATGGGAGACAGCATCAGAGTCTGGGGATTGTGCTGTTCATTTGCCAACATGCAAGAGAAAGGTATGTATGAACCATGTGGATATAGGGAGTTTCTACTTACACTGAGGTAGGAATCTTGGGATGAATACATCAAACTATTCTATGATTCTATGAATAGGAACCCATTCCTGGCCTTAGTAGCATTGGATTGGGTTGCAATATTACATCTCTTAGTCAAGGGTCATTCACTGATGCTCTTGAAAGGCCACACTGGCATGTTGGAATACAACATGTAATAATTCACCCTCTGACAGGCATGAAGAGGACCGTACATGCCAGTAGTACCTCATTCTCAACTCTGTTGGCTAATGGAAATGGTTAGTTTTCTGGTTGTATAGTATCTAACAACACACATAGGTGAGAAGTCCTTGTTGCTTGTTGGTGCTCCCTCTCTTGAGGCAAATTAATGGATAGACCTTATCTGGGAAAGCAGGAAGTAGACAACAATGCCCTGTGGGTGAATGTTTCTCATTTTATTCTATATGGGTCATCAGTACAGATGCAAAAGACAGGACTTTTTTAATTTCCCTGGAACTGTTTTTCCAAACTGAAGAAAGCCTGTCCTTGTCACCCTCTTTCAGGAGACACAGTGTGTGGTTCAAAACCACACTAACTTTAGGAGTCATCCAATTCCTTTTGCGTTCTGTGTTCTTCTTTCCCATTTTCATGATTACAGCTACTGCTAGTCTCACTTTTCCACAGTCCCTAAAAATCATGTTAATTCATTCTAGGCATAATTTCACAGAATCATTTTATACAAACAATTTGACTTCTAAATCTAGCTCGGCAACACAGCTAGAGCTTATTAATGCAAAATGTGAACTATTAACATCAGCTTCACATAATATCTTGAATCAAGAGGTAGGACATCACTGAAAACCTTGTCATTGGCTGTACAACTTTGCCTACAGAAGGAGAGGTGGTTCCTAAGGAACTAAAGGAGCTGCTGAAGTGACTACCCAGGAGTTGTAGTGGCAGCTACAACTTCTAAAGTACCATTTATCCTTCCTGTGCCTGTGCTGTTGCTCATGCATCTGGAAGGGTTGCCCCACTATTCAGTCTTTTCCTTTACCGATATATTAAAATATTCATCAGTATTAGTTTTGGAACACATAGGTCCCATTCTTACCACACTGAAGAGAAGTTCCATGCAGTTCTCTTTGACTCTCTTGATGTGGCACAGTGAGTAAGGGGATGCCAGAGGAGCTCCTTCACAGGATCACAGAATGACAAGGTTGGAAGAGACCTTTGAAGATCATCAAGTCCAACCATTCCCATCCTAAGCTAAACCAGATCCCTAAGTACCTCATCTACCCTTTTTTTGAACACATCCAGGGAAGGTCACTCAACCCCCTCCCTGGGCAGCCTGTTCCAGGCCCTGACAACTCTTCCAGGAAAACATTTGTTTCTAATGTCCAATCTGTCCCTGCCCTGGCACAGCTTCATGCCATTGCCCCTTGTCCTGTCTCCTGTCACCTGGCTGAAGAGACCATCGCCCACCTCTCTACAACCTCCCTTCAGGTAGTTGTAGGTCCTTCTTACAAACCAGCCAGGAAGGGTGCCCTCTGTAAGAGACTGCCAGTCTGGATCTTCCCACAAAGACCTGGAAGTTCATCTGGAATTTCATTTTCATCTAAAACCTTAAGATGGACAATAGGCAAAAAGGAAGCCCTACTTGGAAACATGAAAATCTTCTAAATTTCATTTATTATCTTGATTTAACTGAGTCATGGGGGTTTTTTTTGTTTGTTTGTTTTAGCTGTTGGTTTTTTTTTGTGTTTGTTTTGGCTTTTTTGTATGGTTGGTGATTTGTTTTGAAAGAAGACAAAGAAAATATGTTATTTTGGGTGAATCTAAGTTGTTTGTTTGTTTTTCTTCAACAGTAAAATCAGCATTCTACCCCAACCAGCTATTTACCCAGGACACTCCTATAATAATGACTTATTCATAACAGACATGAAAAATAGTTTAAAAACAGAGGGCAGGATCTTAAGGAGAAAGTGTAGTCGATGAACCTGAAGTAGTTAATTACCAGCTAAAGCCCAACACAAATCTACAAGTCCATAATGATCTAGGAAGCTTGTCAGACTTTATCTGACCAACTGGAAGTGGTCAGTGCTGAAAGATGCTTAGCACACACATATGCCAGAAAGCCAGGGCTGTGAAAATCCTCCAGAAAGAAGAAAGAACTGTAATACCTCTATTTATTAAAAAGAAAACTGAAACATCCCATTCCCCCTCACCCCCAACCCCAATAATTCTGTTTTAAAACAACTGCTGTCATCCAGACTGAGCCCATCAACCTTATACATCATACAGAAAAAAACAAAAGACAACATTGCTGTATTATTCACTTCACTTCTAGGTCCCAGAGGGTCACTGTGAATTATTAAAATTATGATGATGTATTTGATTCCAGGAAAGTCTTTGTACTGAATTAAAAATGCAGTAAATGCTAATTGGAGTTGATATATCTCCTGCTGGACTAATTTTGAATCTAGTACTATAATATATTGACATTGATCAAGATGTTCTCTGAATTTAAAGTGTTTCCCTGGGAATAATTACAACTTGGAGAAAACAAGAAAAGATTGAAGGTGTCAAGGATTAAAAGCACTGGATACTTTTTTACTGTTTATGGCTCTTACAGAACAAGCAAAAGTGCTTGCCTGAGTAATTGAGGAACCTTTGAAAATATTTTTTAAAGATCCAATGCTCATTAGATATTGCTAGAAGAAAAATAAAATTCAATTCAAAGAATTGTTGAGGTTGGAAGCACCACTTGCACTGTCTTGTGAGAGATGAACACTTTCTAATGCTTCCATGACAGAAAGAAGAAGGATCCCGGTGAGAGCAGCACAAACACACAACCAGCCCTCATCAGCACAGGCTCTCACTGTGTTCTCTGTCCTGCTCTGCCCTCAGTGGTCTCCCTGATGTTTTGGCAGGGGGAATCTTCTTTTTATTTGAAGAGAAATTTTCTCCTAGTCCCGAGAGAGTGTAATCAAGTCTGTGTTTCTGTTTTTGCTTGTTTTCCAGATTTGACCAATGAGCTGTTCCTTATAAACCCTCTTCTCTTATTATGGAACCTATCCATTAGCTGCTGATGGCTAAGGGGCTTTGACAGGGGTCTGATACCTGTGAGTCTTCTGCTGAGTTCCTCCGAAGAGACTGTGACACACTTTTTTTCTACCCAAACACACTAACTGCATTCACAATTTTTTTCCCAATCTCAGGTCAGGAAAGCTAGAAGACACAAAGCAACAGAATGATTAATTTTAGACAGTGTTGCTATGTGCATGTGCTTTTCAAGATTTTTATTTCCTGTGTGAATATTTAAGTTTTTATGACATATGTGTATAAATATCACTCTCCTTCCTACAAAAGGACAAAGCCAAACTTCATATGAGAAAGAGAGAGCTTTAATCTTCTTTGTTTGGGGATGGAGAATGGCACAGCAGTGTGCAAGCTGCTTGCCATGGAGCTGGAAGGAGAACACCAGTGTGGGTCAGGAGGGAAGAGAAGTAGCTCTTAGCAAAAGTCAAAGCGAAATGCCAAGGAGTGTGAGGATGGTGCTTTCTCCAATGGAAAACGTGGACTGGTAGGGGCCAGCTCAACACCTGGGAGGTGGAAGTATATGAATTCTACAACCTGTTTATGGTAAAATGTAATTAAGATGCTGTGTGATGTTTACAAACACATCAGGTTTCTCTTATCCCTGGCTGTTGGTATGGGAATGCTTCTGAGAAAGTATTGTCTCTTGCTTTTGCCAGTGGCTTCTTCAATAGAACAACCTGTTGGGATTTTCACCACCTTCTCTGCAAGTAATTCCACATTACACTTGTGACAAGTTGGCAATATATTTAATTGCAGTGTGTGAGAGATGCCTGCATTTGACCAGAAACTCATTTCACATACTGTAATTTTTTGGTTGACCAACAAATAGTTGCAATTTTTGGCTACTATGGACCTGGGATGTGTCCAAACTGGTCAGAAAAGAAAGGGTCTGTATCCTACAACTATTTCTCAAATTCCTTCAGTGAGTGGAATGGTAATGGATCATGATAATATTGATACCTATTAAAGTATGTGTCAGTTTTGACAGATGCTAGCCTGCAACTAGGTAACCAGGTATTATTTCAGATGCTTTAGAAAATATAAAAAAATAGGTGAAGAGCCTCCAAACTTACAGGAAACATCGGATATTAACTTGTTTTCCCAATTCGCGTAAGACTGATCTAGTTCACAGACATGCAAACCAACTGATAATTAGTAAACTTGAACAAAATGTCCCAGTTTGTAAATCAAAATTATTCAACACAAATATTAATTGCAAATTGAGTGTTTATTTCTGTTCATGAATATATTTGTTATGCATAAATATTCATTGAAGACTTTATGAAAACTATTTTAGTCTATGGGTTGCTTGTAAGATGGTTATTCTATCTGTATGGTTTTTACTTGTGCATCACAATTAGTCCAGTAATTCACATACAAAGGTATCATTTCTTCTTCCTTGAAATAAGATTGTGACTTCTAAAAAAAGAAAGTATTGGGACAATTTAAGTATTGGCATCATTTACAGGAATAAATCACATGCACTAAAATTTGAGGACAGTATGAAGATTTGTGATTATCATGACAAATACCCACAGCTGTGTGATGATTTATAAGCATGACATATTATAAAAGCACAAATAGCAGGAAACTCTACTTGTTTCTTTTATTCACAAGACTATTCTTGAATCACAGCATTATTGAAAATGCCCATTCTCACAATGATACAATTTCCTGTTTGAATCTCTGAGCGAATGAACAGCATTAATTGGAACTGTTTGTCAGCTTCCAAAAATTGTTAGACAAGATAATATCCGAGCTCTGTGCTCACTTGAATAGATACTGCAGTCTGCACCCCCTGTCCTTTCCCTGTCCTCCTTTCAGAGCATCTCTTTTTCTGAGGAAAATGAGACAAGCTGCTCTTTCCATTTTTATTGCCGAGAGCCATTCCCCCATCAACAACTCTGCACCTTTTAACCCTCGTGATGTGATGTTGATGGAGCTGCCACTTAAAAACAAATTCTGTTTGGCCATCGGGGAGCTTCCCGTGGTGATGGAGATGACAGAGCCTTTTGCAGGAGGCTGCTATTGAATCCGCTGTTGGGGGGAAGCCCTTGTTGTCTGGTATCTAACAGCATTTGGGTTCAAATGTGAAATCCCTGGGCTCATTCTGGATTCCTTGTGTGTAGGAGGTGCAGCCGCAAGAGTGCTTGGGAGGGAGTAAAATCGAGGAAGGCAACACTCACTTGGCATAAAGCCTTGTTTACCCAGTCTCGTGGAACAAACAAGTGAACAAAAAACACTGTCCAAAACAAGCCCCACTGTGTAACCCACTGTTTGCACTCAGAGTTCAGAATATTTCTTGGCTTTGAGTTCAGCAATCCATAGCAAGAAATTATAGCAATGCCCTTGGATAGTGAATCTTTCTTTAATAAACTGATTATTCTTGCTCTGATATGGGACTTAACGCTGCTTATTTCATGATCTTTCTTTTCTAGCACAATGGCCCTCTGAACAGGTGGAGGGGATTTTATCCAGCACATCTTTGGTTGCTAGCCAGCACATTCTTGCTCTTCCAGACGTGAAAATATTTACATATTAGTACTAGGAAATAACATCTTTCACTTTTTTAAAAAAAAATTGTAAAGTGGCACGCTAATAGCTTATTGTGTACACCTTTCCAGCAAAAATTAACACAGGAAAAATACACCTCCACCTTTCTTTCATTGCCTCTAGCTAACAGCAATATTTTAATGTTAACTCTTTGTCACTGGGAGTCAATTTTCCCCAGTGCAGCACCTAAGTGCAAAATGCATTAGCACAAATGTCTGAACTCCAAACCCATCTGGCACTAGGAGCTATAAAATATTGCCATATTTGTCTACAGTAGATTTTAACAGACTTTCTGGACAATATCATTTAAAAAACATTGTTGTGCAATGGAATTAATTAACACAAGTTACATGTACAACATAAATTTTTATTGTTTCTTATATGCCATAAAATTTCCAAGACAGAAGCACCTGGTAAAACCATACTGTCTGACTGGGCATGGCATTAGAAAGGCCTAGATGGGAGCAGATGGAAAGTCTGAGGATGAAATAAGAACAGATGGGAAGTCTGAAGGTGAAATTTGAACTTAGGTATTTCAAAGTTCACGTGGCTGAACATAAAGTCCCATTAAACATGCTCTGATAAAGAGTTAAAGCGACGGACTCCAGTGTGCCCTCCCTCTGGATTTCCAGTGTCACTTAGCTGTCAGCAATGTTTGTGGCAGTAGTTAAAAGAGCACTTTCCTTAACTGCCTGCTCATTTCAAACCCCTGTTTTCACCATCCATTCTGTACCTGGGATTTTACGAAGGCGTTAGTACTATAAACATAGAAAAGCATTTTCAGTTTCATACAGAGCTGATGACTCTCCCCTATAATTTCCCTCCTCTTCGTTTAGACAATTGAGCAGCCACAGTGCTGGCAAAGAGGCAGCAACGTGCAGCCAATGCGAACTCATGGACAAAGCCATGGGGTTCCAGAAGATAGGACTGAGCCTCACTGATGGCTGGTGTCATGAACAAAAAGCCCAGCTCCTGCTAGCAAAACTTCGTGTGGTGTGCAGTTGGCTTATTTTAATGTGTGCAGCTTCTTGGAAAAACTTTCCCTCCTACCGTTTCTCCAGCAGAACAGGTCTGTTGCACTTCTAACAGAGAAATGTCATCCAAAAATGTAGGAACAAACATGATTGCTACCTATATATTAGAAGCAAAACCACAGGGCAGAAAAAATGTCCCTGGACCCATTCCTTGATGCTTCTTACTGCCTTGTTGGAGATCTGGTGAAAGATTTTATGTTTTCAGTGGGGTACTATGAGGATTGAATTTGTGTGTAGGACCTTGTATGAACAATGTTAGAAAACGTCAATTGAAAAGGAAGGGCCTGGTATTACTTCTAAACCATGATGCTTTGTGTGAAATTTTTACTTTTAAAACCTGTCAAGCCCCAATGCATGACTGCCAGCAGAAATTATTTTTTCCAGTTCCCACAGACACGTAGTGTTCCCAGTTTATAGCCCATCATTGGTTGTACAATGCAAATACTGCATCTGGCTCTGGGGTTTTAGATTCAAAGGCCAAGGCAGAGAAATACTTTTAAAGTTTAAACGGATGGCTCTTTTCAGACATTGGTACAGGCATGACAATTTGCCTACTGGTTCTTAATACTTACGTATTCAGGATATATCTTCTCCAGCATTTGATGACCGTGTGGACAGTGCCCAGAATGGAGAATGGTTTACAGTTCAGCAAGTTCCCAGGTTACTTATCTCATGCATGTGGCTGGCAGGGTGCTTGGGAAGGGACGACTGTGCGAAGCCAGGCAGGACACCTGTGTCACTTTTGTGGCAGACTTCCAAAGCCCCAAAATGATGACCTTCTCCAGTTCAGCAAAGCTCTGTGCCGCCATCGTCAAATCCATCACTCCGTTGCCATGACTTGTCACCTGGGTCTTGAGGAAGGATTGGCATATCCTGGAATTCTGGAAAGCTCTTGAGTAATGGTCTGAAAAATGACAGGCCCCCACATGTCCCTACTGTACTTGAGGAAGTGCATTTCCTGTGATTAATGGCCTCTCTGCTGTGCACGCCTTTTAAGATTTTTTTTTCCCCGCTGTAAGCCAAACCAAAGAATGTTTCCAGTTTCTCAGGCTCTATTTACCTTCTCTCTCATTAGCAGAGGCTCTCTCCCTCACTTTCTGATGATTGTGCACATACTCAAACCCTCCTGACTGTTTTCAGCTGCTACCGCTGTGTTCCAGAAATCTGACACAGGGGAACGCATCACCTCCCCGCCGGCCTGCAGCAGGCGCTTCCCTTGGACTTCTGCCCATTGTGTTTGCAGCCCAGAGGGGGAACCAGGTAGAACTGTGACCCCAAAGGTTTCCCAGGGACTCCTAGAGCTTAACATGTGTCTCCCGCTTCCTGCCACCACCCCTATAGCGGCTTCAGGGTTTCAAAAGCTACAGGAGCCTGTCAGACTGAGGGTGAGAGGGAAGGCAGCTTGCTGTGAGCTGCAGTGGGCAATCAGGCGACAGGCTGGGCGGCTGCTGTAGATTTTTAGCTGTGCACCACCAGCCCACGGCAGAACAATGCTCTGTGACTCCCTGCCTAATGCTCAGATGCGTGTCCAGTCTTCAAGGTTGTGATCTTGATTCTTTTTTTTTTTTTTGCCATAACTGTTCCCTGATGACAAAGTAATATATTTTTAGCATAGTTCAAGACATTAAAATTATACTACTTCTCTTAAGGGTTGCCTCATAAATACAGCATTCTGTTTTCATGGACACCAGTGTGGGTGTTTCATAAAGTTTCATAAACAATTTATTTTGTAATGAAATAACTCAGTAAATTATTTTTGTTTCAGATCATGCTCCCAGCTCCACTGAGCTCTTTTTGGTGCGATTTGTAAGCCAGGGCTGTGGAAGGCCACTATCTCTTACTCTCTTGCTAAATATAAGTGAAAAGCTGAAATTATCAGAAAAAAAAAAAAAAGTAAAATATATCAGCTGAACACTGGGAGGTCCAAGAGAATTTGAGGTAGAGTAACCCCCCTTGCAAGAATCAAGTAGTTACATTTACTGCTTACCTCTTGTCTGTCTCTTTTAGTTCTGCTGAGTCTCAGTAAAGAGATGCAGCAAATCATCTCAGGGAGGATCTACTGCTCTGCTCAGATTGGGGGGATGATGGCACTGTGGGGAGGTGACTGTGGTGTTGTACTAGACCTGTGCACCGGCAGCAGGTGCCACAGAGGGTGAAGGTTAGTGTGGAGAGATGCTGCTGCTGTAGACATCTGTCCCATTGATCCATGCCTCTCTGTGACTCTTATCCAGTGTCGCAATTCATTTTCTTACATGAGAAGTCTCCAGTTCAGCCAGAGATGGTTATATGTGTGCTGATATGCCACAGATCAACAGTGGGTCACAGGGTGTTTGAAAGTTAATTGATTAAAATAAATATGTAAAAATGCAATTAAACAATTCCTGTTTATATCTTCCCTTGGATTCTGTAGCGAGCTTTGGCTGAAGACACAAGTGGTTTGTAAAAATCACCACAAAACTCAGTAAGTTTCACATAATTTCAGCTTATTTTTCTCTGTTTCAGCTTTCAATTTCTTTTGTAAGTCCCTGTAGTTATCTATGGTTCATTTACTTGCATTGTGTAGCTATTTAGGGTCAAATCCTAATCCTAAAAGAGCTCAGTTAAAAGGTCTGCTGTCACAGTTAAGCCAGGACTTCATCCACAGCATATGCATTTCTCCACTGCCAATTGTTGTCAGAAGTCGTTCGACCTTTGTTTTTATCCAGATTTTCAGTCCTGTTTTTCTCTTCAAATCTAGCGACTGATTTGAGAAACAATTTGCAGGAATGACCGGCATTTTGTTCGCTTGTAGGACAGTGGATTTCCTGGCATGGTGTTCTACCATCTTTTAATTTTTTTAGCCTTATCTATAAAAGTGTTAAAATGACATGGTGCCTTTCACACTGTTGCTGCTCTGTGACTCAAAGTGCAGAAGAACTGTGTGCAATAAAACATCATCTGGGCAGGTACACCTTGGTCTTTGCAGTCCCGGTGCTCAACTTCTCAGTGACTTCTGAAGTTGCAAGGTGGGCAAGAACCAGGCACAGTTTCTAAAGTAATTGCTTGAGGTCCTTTCTATACCCTCCCTTGTCAGCATTTATATCTCCTGTGCTTTATTGCATCTAGTCACAGCTTTACCTGCGTCCTTCTTCAGCACCAGCTCCTTGATGAGCTGTAATGCGATACAGTTTTTAAACAATGCAAAATGAATGCTATGTTTCCATGGAGAACGTGTGTTTCATATAAATGTTATTTCCAAGTAGTATTATATAGTACTCAGGATACTATATATCATAGTAATCTTTTTTTTTTTACTAACATATTATTAGTGTGATAATTAAGAATAGTTTATTTGAAATACTTAAGAATTCATATAGTTGTAAGTGTGTCCAACAGGTCAAGTACTTGCTAATAAAATGGCTGTTCTTAACATAACTGAACAAAAATAGGATCTCTGCTGTTTAAGGGAAAAGAGCTTTTAAAACACTAGCAGTCAGATTTGTAATGAGGAGGAAAAGACTAGTGTACGAGTGTTGCGATGTTGATAGCGGGCAGCTGGTAGATTCTCTGGAAGATGACCAGTAAGCTCTGTCATTACTCTGAGTAGCATCACGAGAATTGATCCAAGAACTATTCGGACAACTCTTGTGGCATGAGTACACTTAAGTTGAACTCTTTTTCCTGTTTTGACTATTTTAAATGTTTCATTGTTGCCATTACATTTTCTGTGGGGAAGATCTCTCACATATGCTGGCTTGGCCCATTTTGGCTATTTTTTTTCCTGGTCAGCTTGCTTTTCAGACCTTCCTTTCTGTTCTTTCCTGACACAACCTGGATTTGAGAATTGACGATACACATTGCTAATGTCCATTTAACGCTGCTATGTCTGGCTTGTCTTCACAGGTATTGGGGTAAGGGCAGGTGTTGGAAGAAAAAAGAGAGCAAATCCAGTAAAGACAAGTGCCAAGTTTACTGAGCAGATGTGCTATATCAAGATGAAGAAATCTTTCCGTTTTTGCTTCTAAAATTTTAATGACAATCTCAAATGCTAAGTATGTTTCTTTCAAGATTCAAACGTTCAACTAATCTTTATCAATTGCTGGTGAAAAGAAAAGCAAAAGCATGAGAATTTCAGAAGAATCTGAAAACTTCAAGACAGCAGGGACATACAAGAGAAGACAAAGTTTCAAAAGTTGCTATTTCAAATAAGGGAGGAACTGAAGAGAATTTAGACTAAATTGCTTTGGTGAAGTTTAACAAAGGTTCTGTGTGTTTACCAAGGAAATAGTGCTATCCTATTGGAAAAAGTAATGCAAATTATGTGTTGATAGTAAATAATTTCTGGAACAAGTTCAGTTAATTGAACTATAAATGGGAAAGCACTTTACAGACCTGATAAAATCTCTGTTCATCAAAAATGCCAAAAAAGTAAGACTTTTACTGACATAGAAATTGTGGCAATGAATACATATTCCAATGATGTTGACATAACAGTGCTTATATAAAGCATTGAGGATGTGCAACGAATGGGATAAATATGCAGATTAATCATGTTCTTGCACGGTCAATGTGTGGCAAAACATGGATTACATTGAAAGTTTTTTCTGAGAGTCCTGCAAGTTAGCTGAATGTTCTTCTTCACAGTTCACTCAGATCATCCACAAAGTGTTGACTTGAAGTAAAGGAAGATAAGTAATGCCACATGTGGTTTCTGGGAAGTAACAAGGTACCATGTCTGACTTGCTAAGGCATCCTAAGCAGCTCTAGTTTGGGATGGGGAAGTTGACATGAAGGACTGAATCGCAAGTAGAGATCCAAAAGTCCTTGTTTGGAAGGTGGTTCACTTTGGAGGTTCACAGCTTGCCCTGGTCCATCCAGATGGTGTCTGGGACATGCCCCTCCCCAGTGCTGGCTCTGCACACACTGGCCCCGTGCAACAAGAGACAAGTCCCTTGTGCCAGACTTTGGAGTGAAAATGGTGCATTCTCTTATACTACATTTACACTGAACCAAAATCCTTAGCTACTGCCTTGCTGACCATTTTACACATTAGGCTGCTTGTGATTTACCAGGTTTAGGAATAGAAGAACCAACTAGAAATCTACATCTCCTGTATTTTTGAACCAGTTAGACACTGCTTGAACCATACCTGTTCCTTGACCCTAGACATATGACTTCTGATTTAAAATACAGGGATGGCTCTGCTTTTACAAATGGAAATTTCACCCAGCCCAGTGCCTTGTCTCTTAGCAGAGAGGCTTAGGGACAGAGGACAAAGACAGAAAAGCTAAAAGCAACTTGCAGTTAGATCAGATGTGACAGACACAGCTTTTAGTATGAGTCATAAGGCTTATTCTTCTGCCTTGTATCAAAATGTATTTTCTCTCAGTAGATCCCAATTTATTGAAAAGGTTGCTCTAAACAAATATCATGTCCCAATCATGTTATATTGGTGCACTAATCTCTATATGAGCACCAGATTTGTTCTTAATATAATATTGAATAATGTAAGGTATAGTAACAATCCTTAAAGACTCCCACTAGGAACACAACTCGTCACTGAGTTTTCCCTATCAGTACTCAAGAGTTGCCATTTGGCCAATTCTTTGACTTGTTAAATATGTTCTCAAGATGTAATTTTTAATCAGAATATGATGTTTTATTACTTTAAATGACTACCAATGTTCCCAAGTGAGTCACATCTGTAAATAACCTTTGCCAACTGAAATTGTAACCTGAAAGTCTGTGACCTGTTTGGCTTTTTCTTTGTTTTACAGCAGGTACTTGATTGATGAGAATTAATTCTGAAGTACATACTACCTTTTCCATTATTATGCCTGGATATTATGCTAAACTAATCCACCTGTAGTTTTCTAGATTTCTGCTTGTCTACTTGCTTTTTTTCACACCAGGAATCCTCCAGCCCTTTGAAAGGTTATCATAATCATCACCATGCTCATTAAAAATTAGCATCCCTGACATTGTCTCTAACTCTTCTAGGACTCTCAACAGAAAGTCATATAAGCATAACTCTTCTAAAATACTCTCTTCCACACGCCTTCCATTCAACTAATGTAGTTCAGAGTTTCCTTTAGATATTTGGAAGTAGCCATTTTGAAGCATCAGATGTATTTTGTTCTTTGGGGCTATCCTTTGTTTGGGTATACTGAATGCAATGAGGTCATGATCATTGGTTCCTAGGCAACGACCAGCTTGTACTCCAGTGATTAATTCATCTTTATCCATCATATGAAGTCCAAAGTAATCTTCTGTGTCAGAAACTTATGATCTATAATTTTTAGAAAGCCTATGACATTTCATTAGTACGAGGCTTTGAGTACTTCTAAACAGAAGTTACCCTCAATAACATCTATTTGTTTTTCATTCATCTTTATTACAGTTAATATCTTTATGACAGGAAAAAAAGCTAATATTAATCTGTTTGAAATAATTTCTTGACTCTATATTTATGTAAGACTGAGATCTGATATATACATTTAGAAGAATGAATTCTCTATTTGATGCAGGAGAGAAATGCAAAAGTTTTGTGAGATATTTTGCATTTACATAGCACCTTGATCTTGCTATCCTAAATGGCCTTTAAAAATGAATTAACATACTTTTGCTAGACATTTATGCCAGTCACTGCAGTTTCTTTCCTCGCTAAAGTATTGAGCCTGATAAAATGTTATTAGCTTGATTTCTTGTAAGTAGGGAAATTGAAGGGCAAATTGGTTAAGTTCAGCATTTAAAATGTGGTCATCTCATCCATATTTAGGCACCTCAGTGGCCTGATTTTCAGAGTTGCTGAGCATCAGCATGATCCCATTAGGGTAACTTAGCAAGGTCATGCAAAAATCCTGTGCCAGGAATAGTCCTGACTCTCCGCCCTGTGTTTTAATGATGCATAAAACCAAAAATAAGATATCAACTCATTTATGGATAAGGAAAGGCAGAAAAGCCCAGAGTGTCTAAAGAAGGAAGAGGTGGGACATGCCCCTCCACCTCCAATTTCACCAGATCCATACAATTTTATCTCCACCAGCTGTAATGAGCTCCCAGCCATGTTATGCTGTTTTGCAGTTGCCCACACTAGCAGTAGTCAAAGCACAGAAAATATGTTTTAAACAAGCTCTTTGAGGCTGCTGCCTGTTGTCTTGTTGCTTTTCTCCAGCTGCGGGCTGCTCACTCTCCTTCCACAACAGCCAGGTCTGGTTGGAGCCTGGTGCCTCTGGTGAAAGGGTATGGAGGGCCGACAGACTGTAGGAGAGGATGGCCTGAGACTGAGGTTTTAATGAAGCAGTATGAAAATGGAGAAAAAATGCAAATTTTAGTAGTGGAGAATAGAGAAATGGAATGGCAAGAGACAAAGCTGAATGATGGCAAGCTAATTGTTCAACCTAGATGAAAAGTCCTATAACTCAGCCCCATGAAGCATGTTACCTGATTTCTGTATGCCGCAGAGGTTTTTCTTTATAGGGCTGGAGAGTGGTGGGAATAGAAGCATTAAGCCCCGAGCCACCAGGTGGGCAGGTAATTCAGATGCTGTCAGAGCAGGAGCGCTGAAATGAAAAAGTTATGTTTAGAATGAGTTCACTGGAACATGACCCCATCTGCACAGGATTTCTTTCTTTTTCTTTCTTTCCTTTTCATTTTTGGTAAGTGGCAGGCAAGTTCTGGGTCAGATTCCTGATACAAGAGGAAAAAGCAGCAGAGTGTAATAAAAATGTGGGAAGAGCAATTCACTAGGAAAGAGGACTTGAGAAATGGCACTGCTGCCTGCTCTTTACCTCCTCCCTTGCTCTACTGCTCACCTTTGGCAGAGAGCTGGAAGTGAGGAAGGGAAGACAGATGGGAGCAAGAGACAAACATTATCTTTATAGGTATTGAGTAGTCTGGTTTACAGTACCCTGTCTGGTGTAGACTCTTAACTGCTTACCTTTCTTTCACCATCACCTTTAATTAAGTTCCCTTAAGGGTCATCATGAGCATGGGAGCTTGGCTTTTTTGTTCTCTACTCCAGATTTTCCAAAGCTCATAACTCCCTTTTGAATCAGATTTTCCACCAGATGAAAGTGGTGAGGAAAAAAGAGGGCGAATGTGATTTTCTTCTTTTTTTTAAAAAAGCTGAACAATTTTAAGTTATGCCCATTCCCACTTTGAGTATAAAGGAGCTGAGATTGCACCTTTCTTTTAAAGCTTGCTAAGTGAGAATTTTCCCCTGTGCTCCCACAGCTCCACTTACAGGGCTGCACTCAGCCTGGGCTCACTGTGATGTCAGCCCAGCCTGAAGCAGATTTCCTTGGGGTGGGAGAAACTGTTGTCCTGGAGTTTCTCTTTGGGCTACTTGTTTGTAGGGCCAGCATTGATGCTTCAGGGAGGGCAGAGGTTGTCAGAGGTTTGGCATGTGTTTTTTGTTCATGGCACTCTCTTTCCACCATGCAGCCCTATGTACTGTATCCCACACCCTTTTGCAATGCTAGACAGGGCATGTTGGTGCACTTCCTCTCAAGGAATGGGTGTCCCAAGTTGCACTTCCAGGACACTAGGCACAAAGGTGGTTTATGATTCATAGATCAGACCCCAAAGAGTCTAATTGTGGATGTGAAGGGAGCCCTGGACCATAAGCAGTTTCATGGAAGGCCTTTACCTTGGTGCAGTTACAAAGGCATCAACGTGTTTTGCTGAAATGCAGTGCACCAAACCTCAGTCATAACTTCAAAAGTCAACCTGCATCTGATGAGATTCTTCCTCACTCCAGTCCTCTCACATCTGAGGATTCTCTTGAAAGTGAAAATGTATATTTTCCATAGTTTGCAACACAGGGTACAGAGGCCCATTGCCAAAATACAGGCCTCTCAGGGAGTTTTAGATGCTCTGAGGTAGCTGTCACACACACAGAGCTGAGAAAGGACTCTAGGATCCATGGGAGACTCATACCCTTCTAAAACCACAATTGGAGGTCATCCCAGATACCCTACAGCATCTGAAATGGTGTGAGAGGCCTATGCTGAGGCAATTTAATGCTTCCCTGGGAGAATCCGATTGCGTTAGACATGATATGTATGATTCATGTGTTTTGTTCTGTATGTGTGTGAGTGTGGTAAAAACTGGTAGGAAAGGCACAGAAATGACCCATAGTGACATTCATCCATTCTCAGCTTTAACTTTCACATTGCTTTTCCTTTTTAATAGTCCAAATTTGGCTCTTACAGAGATTTTCCAGATGAGTATTACTAGAGATTACCTGTAAGCAGTCATAATGAGCCACAGCAACTACATTCCCTCTAATGTTAATAGAGGTGGTAATCCCATGAGGTCTCAGCTGTCTGCTGCATCACACCTGTTTTAAGCACACTCTTGTGTAGTGTGGAAAGGTGAGAGCTCAAGCAAGAGGGAATGAAAAGTTCCTACGGTCACTGGACAAACACTCTGTACAGGTACAATGGGGGAAAGCATCAAGTCTACTTCATTTATCTTTCCTGATTCCTAACTTTTTTGGGAAAGTGATATTTTATGTGATCTGATAGGCTGTAAAAAAAAATAAATCATTTTCACAGAGAAGTGAAACTGGTAACTGGCTATAGATGTAGGACATGCAGAAATTTCCTAGATTGCATGCCATTGGATTTTGCTGATTTATGAGACTAATGGTCCTGTAAGAGTTTTCAAGGTTTTGTATATTTACTAGAGCAAAGATTCCAATTTTTGGAGGTTCACTGAGTGCTACGATATTAGCACAATTGAAAGGAAAATATTACAAAATTAAAACACAGCAAAAAACCACCAAAAGGATAAGACTGAACTGGGAAACATTTTTCTTGATTCTACAACCACTTAGAAAGATTATTTATTGACCTGAAAACAGTTTGATTGATCAGGTTGCTACAGAGCTTGAGCTCAAAACTTTTAATCAGCATTTTTAGTATTCATAAAAGATTCAAAAGGAAATTCAGTAGTTTAATGTTAAGTGAAGAAAGAAGAGGAATTAATACCATCAAGTATAAAAAAATAGCCACAAAGCCTAATCTGGTTTTGACATAACTTTTGTCTCATATCTGTACTAAAAGCTAGGAGTGGTTAAACATGCTTGTTCAAAAGTTATCAAAAATAAGTATTCTTTTTTATCTTAAAGAAAACTGGTGTTGCCTGGTGTCTTGGTTTCTTGTTTATTGCTTGTCTACACTGTGAGTAAAATGAATTCTTCATTCTAAAGAGCCTCTTGTAGACAGGCAAGTTTGAACTTTATTTCCTGGAATGGTACATCTGTACACAGATTCTTCCTGTATTTTATTGATCTTTCACAGATGAAAAGAAAATTAGTAGACTTTAGTGGAAGAAGGAGGTAATTTGGGGGTAACCCCCAAGAAAGGCATTGACAAGAACACCTTCTACTCTTTGCACAGAACAAGACAGGTATGAAGTTTTACTTCCAGACTTTCTGACACTACACAGAGTCCTAAGAAGAAATTGTTTTTGATTATGAGCATAGTATCAGGAATGGATAGAATGCAAAAAAAAATTTGTGTGTTTCACTGTTTGCCAGTGTTACACTTGTGGCTGTGATCAACTTGGGTTGATCAACTTGTATTCCACTTGGGTTGTGATCAAGAATCACAACCTGTAGCAAGAATAAGAAACAAAAGAAAAGAAAACCAATTAATTTCTTTTTGCACCTCCTAAGAATTCCAAAAGAAATACAAGTGGCATGAGTGGGGCCTACTAATTGCAACTGTCATCAGAGGCAAAATATATGGAGAAGACAGATACTGAATTCTCTGCTTCCACCAGCTTGAGTCCTCTGCCCTTCCCAAGCTCTCTCAAGCTTGGGTTCTGCACACTAGGAAACTTTCCTGTCAAAAGTTTTATCTAAGTTGACACATTTCCATGAAAAAAGCTTAATTGTGATCCATAAGCACTTCCACATAAATAAATAAAATTCCACACTAGTTCTGCTCAGTGTGGTCCCTTGCTAATTGTCAGATCCGATAGGCAAATAATTTGACAGCATTTTTGGACACAGAGGCTGTCCTAGAAAAAAGACTCAGATTTAGAGTTCCATGACAGATACTGGAGAGGACATCATCAAGCTCCTATACCAGACTGGGGCAAGTAATTCTTGTAGAAAGAAAACATGCATCTTTTTCTGCTGCTGGTGAGCTCATCTCATGAGGCAACAAGATTTATGATAGCCCTTGATCTTTTTATCTTGACTGGTGGTTTACAGATCCTTTAATTACACACAAGTAGCAGATTATTTTTTTTCTTTGTGAGGTCTGTGAGCTGCAGGGCTGGCTAATGGAAGATGTTAGCCTTGGCTTTTGTGAGCCCTTTTGAAAATAATTTCAAAGCTGGGTAAATAGCGCTGAAACACCCAGGTATGCAGGTGTGACAAAGGCTAGTTCATACCCTGAACTGTCACTCATTGTTTTTCTCTGGAAAGAAAAGTTTGTCTTGTATTCCATGGCTGTTTTGCCCAGGCATGGAGGAACTGCTCATTTTCCTTACATGAGTGTTTTTGATGACAGGGAGAAGGAGTGAAATAAAAGGAGGTGAAATAAAGATTATTTCAGGGAAGATCCTGTACCATCTTGTAGAAGACAACTTTTGCATGCATTTTGAGCCCATATGTTGTATGTAGTAAAACAGAGAAAAATGTTGAGTCATTCATTACTTCAGAAATTTTTGCCAATATGAACTTCTGTGATGTTAAAGCATCTTAAATTTTATATGACAGAAATTTCTGTCATCCACTCTACCTTTCCATTCATTAAGAAGGAGTAGCAGAAGCAAGGAGGACAGCAAAAAGATTTTACAAAATAATCTGGGGGAGAGGTGGTGTAGAAAAAGAGGTAAGGAATAAGGCTAAATCTGATTTAGAAAAACAGTTGTCAGATAAACATCCAAAATCTAATAAACAAATTGAAGAGAAATACTTAGAAAGCAATTATGTTCAGAAAGAGAAATGAAACCCAAACACATTAGTTTGTAAAGCAACCAGAAGATTTCTAACTTTTGCCTGCATTTGCATTAGGATCTAGAATATTGCCTGAGTTACTTCAATTAGAAACCTGAGATTCTGTGTTGCATGCAATAAAATGCCATTTCTAAATTTTTTAATACTATAAAAGACAAATGCATTAATTAAAGAAAATTAAGGGTTTGTCAGACAGAAAGCCTGTGCTGACCTGTAGATGTTTCTGTCCCCTGACTGAATGACAGGGTCCTTCATTTAAGATGTGATAACTGAGCACTCTTGCACTGTGTGAAAAAATAGGGTCAATTGATGGTGACTCACATGACCCCATGCTACTTTGCTTCACAATGGGATAACAGCACAGGCACAGTGAGCTACTGTGTCTCAGCTGACAAAGTCTGGAGCAGCCAGTTGGATTATGCCCCTCATATCACACCACAGCCTTGGAGGCTAACTGTCATGGCATGACTTATCTGCATAAACTCCATGGAGTATAATTCTGGGCACATAATCTGTAAAGACATGTCTCTAGATCAGAGAGTCACGAGGAAAGAGCAAAATAATAAAAGGCTTGGTTTATTTATAGATAGAGCAAATATCAACAGTATGAAATTAATGATTGGGGAAAGATATACATATGAATGTTTGAAAGGCACAAATAAGAATGAGTAAGTCAACTATTTTTCATGATGCAGACAGACGCTGGTAGGAGAGAGGTTAGAGCTGCATCCTAGAAAAGAGTTCTTATGACTTGATTATCTTATAAGCTGCATGCAAACTGCTCCCAGCCAATGAAGGAGACCCAGCTGTGCTTGATATGATCCCATATGCGGCCTACAGCAAGAAACTCTGGTTTCTATACCTCTCACTCAGAACTTATCTATTTCATGGAGGGCTGTTATGAAACTCAATTAACATTTGCAAAGCTTTTGGATGGCAGTTACTGCATAAGTGTGAGGCATTATATAATGGGATGAAATTAAGGACAGTGAAGTCTGATTATGAAGGAAAAAAAAAGTCCCAACAATATCATCTGTTAGATTGGGGAATAATGCTGTAGGGGAAGCACTGGATGACTCATTGCTTGAGTCAATTAAATTTGGGCTGGATGTGGCACCAGCAAATATAATGTAGGGCACAACCTTCTAGCAAGAAAGATATGGTACATATGACCTGATTTCTACGATCTTATGTTTGACTCTATAACCAACCAAGATTATATGAGCTCATATAAACTTTACATCATTTCTCATGTGTTTCTCATGTGTTTAAGGACTCTCAGAACATTGTTATGGTCTGTGCTCAATTGATGAATACTTAATATACTAAAGTACTGGAGATCATTAGCATTCCTGAGGTTGTCTGGCATGCTTTGTTTATGCAGTGTGGAAATGGGAAATATTTCTTTCAGCCTTTATGAGATATTGGCAGTGTCACCTCTTATAACCATCAGCCTAACAATTATTTGACAAAATATGCTGATTATTGAAATTACACTGTTAATATGCATTGGTGCCAGAATATTATTAGGACCTAGAGACTGCACCACATGGAGGATACAGACCGTGTAGTGGGTATTGTGCAGATGCTTGATTCTCCTCCTTACTTCCCTAAATCACAGAATTTGAGGACTGACCTGAACTTCTTAACTTAGATATCCTTCACAACTGGGTATCAACACTATTCATTCCCCCTGGAACAGCTTATTGCTCTGCCTGTGCCCTTGCTAAAATCTGGAGATGGATTGATAGGTTTTAAAAGGCTTATAGAGAGGATGAAAATCGCATTCTTTTTTAAGGGACCACACAAATCTATGCTCCAGCCAGATACAGCCCACCTAGATTAAATTTCTTTATTAGGAGCCCAATTGTCTTACTTGTTTAAACCATGAAATGTGACTGTAACTCCTGGAGAATTATTTAGGGTTTTGGCATCTCTCTGAGAGAATCTTATCGTCACTGAACAAAACAAAAAGGAAGTCTCTACTGGAAGTCCTACACTGTTCCAATGGATGGACAAGATCAGCAGCAGCTCTGTTGTGGATGTGGATGTTGCTAACGTGACTTGTAAGGAAATACAGCTGAAAAGTTTGGATTCAGTAGGGATTTGTTTGTGCAAAAAAAATGATATAACAAGACCTAGTTGTTCCCCAGAGCTGTACAAAATTCAGACTGCTGCTCCTTCAACATTCAGATCACAGGGTAAAACAGCAACAGGATGAGAGGAGCCAGAAGTCAATGAAGGTGTGTTCTGAGGTCCAGAACACTTTTTAGTGGCCCTCTGTGTAGGAGGCACTGGCTTCAGCAACCGAGCTTGATTGGTGTCTGACGTACATGTTAGTATGAACACCAGCGTAGCCAACCTGGCCTCATATTGGCACATGTGGTGCCTTCTGCTTAGATCAGCCAGAGCAACAGCCAGTGCATTCTACCAGTTCTTTTGTTTCAAAAACTCTGAAGCTTATCAGTCCCTGATATACCTAGGGGCACCTTGAGCTGGACTTTGTCCATTTACAGATATTTGGGCAAACAATATCTGAAGACAGGATATGGCAAATGTGCAATTCATCCACTAGGTTTCAGTGACATTAACATGCATTTACCATCTTCTGTTCAGCCCCAGAATATTGGAATCTAGGGTAGTACCACTCACACTAAGCGATCTGATTCCCAGTTTTGTTTGAATAGGCGCATGAGCATATATGGAACCTCCCGTGCTGATGTATTGACATCTGTTGAATTATCCACTACCTTGCTCCCTAGTAATTGCCAGTCCTTAAAAAACATAGTGTTTCATTGCAGTAACTGTCACCACACAACACAGCCTCTTCCAGCAGCAGACTGACTCACTTGCACTTGGTTTGTTGTCATGGCTACCTTTCAAATCTGCTCTACCTCCTTAGGTCATACTTGAGGACTTGCACCATATGGAGGGGTGATCCTCAACAACAATTGCAAAGGCATTTCTAACCCCTGTGTCCTGTATGGATTCCCCTGTTCCGTTGCAGCCAGACCAAGGTCACTGACCAACCAGCCCCCTGGATGTGGACAGCCTTTGGCCAGCCCGTAGCAGCCAGCCAAGCATGACAATGCTGTTGTTGATGAATGTTTGCTCTGGTGATCTCATAGTGATGTGATGACATTAAGTTGAACAAACAAAGTATCATCTAATTGATTCATCAGTAAACATTCGGCTAAACAATCTTAAATGGAGAGAAAACTCTGTGATTTAATTTAATAGGAAGCTCCTGATGAGAAGATTTTATTAATCATAACTTCACAGGGGCCAGGAACTACAAAATGAGAGACTGGAAAAGTTTCAAAAGGATGTTGGAAAGAACCATGGCAGTGTTAGAAGGTCTTTGGGGTTTTTTTGTTGTGTTTTTGGTGGGTTTTTTTTTCTCTAAAAGGTAACCCAAGCTGCTTTGAATGGGAATTTTCCCATTTGTTCATTTATAAGCTGAAATTAAAAAATAGATTATGTAAGAAGCAAGACATGAGAAACACACACATTACACATCAACCTTAGCACTCAGTGCATTTGTATACATCACCATTTCTAAACTATCCAAAATAAAAGCCAAGCCTCATGTAAATTAAAAGAATTATAATTGGTAGTCTTCAATTTCTAGTCAGCATTTCAGAGGAAAGAAGGCTACATAAAACAGAGCTTCATTCAAGGCAGATCCTGTTTTCATCATTAGCTCTACACAGAGGTGGAAATTTACTTAAAAGGATATGTCCTTGTTCTAACACAATATTTCTGAAAGTTTTGTGACAACACTACTGATGTAATTGTTTTGAAACATGCCTTGATGAACCATCTCCATTCTGTAGTGAGCTTTGGAAAGATTATTTCTGTGATGATTCTTTTAGCCACAACTTTGTTAAAATAAATGTTAAAGTTGAGAATGAAAACTTCCAGCAGGAAAGGACTTGTATCAGCTTAAAAGTGTTAAGTCACCACTTTGAAAGCATCAGCTGCTACTTCAATCTTCATGCTCCCGACAGCACCCTTCTAAAGTTTTATGGGCAGCTGTGTTATCACCAGACATCTTTCAATGGATCTTGCTGTGAGGGAGCTTAGCTTTCTGCTGCAGCACGGGCCTGCAGTGATCACACACTCCTCAAAACATTTACAGAGCTGTTACTGCAAAGGTGACTGTTGTGATTTAGCCCCAGCCAGCATCTAAGCATTGCAAGGTCTCTCTCTCACTCTTCCTCACCAGTGGGATGGGAAGGAGGATCAGACAAAAATTGGGATAAGGGCAGTTTAATGCGACAGCAAAAGAAGATGAAAAAACCCAATTCTTATGAATGAACATACAAAGTGGGAGATACACAATGTTATTTGCTCATCTTCCCAAACCCAATGCTCAGCCTGTCCCAAAGCAGCAAATCCTCCTCCTCCTCGGTCAGATCCCTCCCTTATATCTGGAGCATGATGTCATGGTATTCAAATTCTTTGGCTAGTTTGAGTTGGCTATCCTGGCCGTGTCCCCTCTGAGCTTCTTGTGGAAATTATCCTAGCTGTAAACCAGGACATTATCCATTCTCTTATTCTACACCATCTATGTCATGCCCAGATCTACACTTTCCAATTAATCACCACTACCTTTCTTTGATATATACATATCAATGTATATATTTTTGTGTATGTGTACATAAAAAAGATATAAGTGGATATGTACGTATTTTTATGTATGTGTGTGTGTGTATATATATATTTCTATATATACCCTTACTCTATAGACCATCCCTTAAAAATGCCAGATTGATTGGTGATCCCCTACGGTTAATTAACCAGATGGTGTTTGCTAAATGTGTATCCCAATATTTGAGGGTTTCATTCACCATTACTCTCCATGTAGTCTTTAGCAGCACATTATATTGCTCATTTTTCCCAGAGGCTGGTGCACAGTAGAGGATGTGATGCAACCATGCAATGCCGTGCTCTTTGGCCCAGGTGCCTGTGAAGGTGTTTCGGAAATGAGTCCCATTGTCTGACCTGATTCTAGGGTGCCACGTCACTGCAGGCCTTGCTTTTCAAGGTGCAGGATAGTGTTTTGGGTGGTGGCATGGGACACTGAATATGTTTCCAGCCATCCAGTGGTTGCTTCCACCATTGCAAGCACATGGCACTTCCACTGGTGGGTTTGTGGGAATGTGATGTAATCAATCTGCCAGGCTTCTCCATATTTATGTCAGACATCGTCCTCCATACCACAGAGGCTTTACCCACTTTGCTTGTTTGATCACAGCCCATGTTTCACATTCATGAGTAACCTGTGTGAGAGTGTCAGTGGTCATCCATGCCTTGATTACAATATGTTGCACCTCTTTCTTGATGGTCTGAGGTGTCATGAGACGCCAATCTATAAATAATTCACCTTTATTTTGCTAGTCCAGATCTACCTGAGCCAATTCAGTCTTTGTAGCCCAATCTGTCTGCTGGATGTTTTGATATTCTTCTCTTGGGTACATAGGGATCTACATGATGTACTTTTACAATTAGGTTCTCTAGGTAGGCAGTGATATCTTGACACAATGGGGCAGCCCAGGTGAGTTTGTGTCTGCCCTGGCAGTTTCTCTGCTTCCATTATTGTAACCACCCCACAGGATACTGGCTACCATCCATGAGCCAGTATAGAGGTAGAACATCAGCCACTTTTCTCTTTCAACAATGTCTAAAGCCAGGTGTATGGCTTTTGCTTCAGCAAACTGTCTTGATTCACCTTCTCCTTCATCAGTTTCTGTGAGCTATTGTATAGGACTCCATACAGCAGCCTTCTACCTCCATTGTTTTCCCACAATGAGACAGGTCCCATCAATGAACAGGGCATGTGGCTTCTTGTTTTCTGGCAATGTATTATACAGTGGGGCCTCTTCACTATGTGTCACCTCATCAGGTGGTATTTGGATGTCTGCCTTCTAGCCAGTCCGTGATCACTTCCAGAATTCCTGGGGGACTGGGGTTTCCTATTTGCACCCACTGTGTCATCAATATGACCCACTTACTCTGTGCAGCATCTGTTGCATGATGTGTAGAGGGGACTCTTCCCTTTGAACATCCAGCCCAGCACCAGCAATCGGGGTGCCAGGAGGAGCTGTGCTTCAGTACCAATCACTTCTGAAGCAGCTCAAACCCCTTCATATGCTGCCAGTATCTCTTCTTCTGTTGGAGTGTAGCAAGTGTATTCCTGATTCCAAAATCCTAAGAATCAACCTCAAGTCTCCCCTGGTGCTCTCTGCCAGACACTTCACATAGGGCCGTCGCCCCTGGCTGTGATGTAGAACACATTATTATCAACTGGTCCTGCCTGGACTGGCCCTGTTGCTTCTCAGGGCCCCATTTGAAATATTTCTTCTTCCAGGTCACCTAATACAGAGGGTTTGTAATTTGGAATATGCATTCCCCAGAAACCCACAATGCCTAAGAAAGCTTGTGTTTCCTTTTTATTAGTCATTGGAGACATGGCTGCTATTTTGCTGACCACGTCCACTGGGATCTGACAACGCCCATCTCACCATTTTATTCCCCAAAGCCCTAGATTTCCTGTTTAGATCCTTTTACCTTACTTCATTTTATGGGAAAACTGGCTTTCAGAAAGATTTGAACTATTTTCTTCCATTTCTCAGAAACAACTTCTGTTTTGTTGCCCTGTAGGATGATGTCACCAATGTACTGCAGGTGCTTTGGAGCTTTACCCTTTTCCAGTGCAGTCTGGATCAGCCCATGCCAAATGGTGGGGCTGTGCTTCCACCCCATGAGCAGCCAATTCCAGGTGTACTGGACACCCTTCCAAGTGAAAGCAAACTATGGCCTGCACTGTTCCAGCAAAGGGAATGAGAACAATACATCAGCTGTACCAGTTGTGGTGTACCACTTGGCTGCCTTGGACTCCACTTCATATTGAAGTTCCAGTGTGTCTGGCATGGCAGCACTCATCAGTGGTGTGACCTCATTCAGGCCACAGTAGACTATTGTCAACCTCCACTCTGCATTAGACTTCAGCACTGGCCATATGGAAGTATTAAAGGGTGAGTGGGTTCTGCTGATGAATCCCTCGCTCTCCTGCTTATGACTCAGTTTATGGGTGGGAACCAGGGAGTCTCTCTGGTGCTGTATTGCTGTTGGTGCACCCTTATAGTAGTGATTAGCACCTGTTATTCTTTAACCCTGAGCAACCCCTCAACAGAATTGTACTCTGAGAGACTTGGTAAGGTAGACAGCTGTTCAATTTCCTCCATCTCCAAGGCAGCTATGCCAAAAGCCCCAGATACTGGATCCATGGTGGTCCACTTGCCTGGATGACATACAGCTTCACTGAAATGATGCCTTTCACTTGCTCGTGACGGAAGTCACCTCCAGAGGCTGATGGCTCATATCTTTTTCTCAATGAACTTGTCAGTGTCCCCTTCCTTAGGCAGGGATCCATCAGCTTGGCCTTCCTGCCCTCTTAATTCCAGACTTCTGACCTGATTATCACAGTGTCAGAGCATCCAGATAACAAAATGTTTTCCTGGATGGCAGCTGAAATCTTCACATATCTTGCAGCTCACTCAAAGATAGGGGTCAGGAGATTATCTCTGGTTCTGCCTCTTCCTGTTTTCATGATGATCCTGGTTCACCATCATCCCTTTCTAAATGACCCAATTTTTTTGACTGATACCAGCATGGGTTGTTTTTTTTGGTTCAGCCTTAGTGTTTAGTCTATTTTCCTTCTCTTCCCCTTGAGGGTGCTGCTTAATATTGAGCAGTGTTTGGTAGATGGCCAGGGCCCAGCACAGTGTGGGAAGTTGTGCCTCCATGGAATAGCCACAGTGTTTTCCTTTCAAATATTCTGTCATTTTATCAGAGTCCTGTAGCTGGGAGTGAGGTTCTCTAGATACCTCCTCATCTTCTTTCACATGCCATGCTACCCCTGATTATCCAGTCTTGGGGCATATCTCTCATGGTGTTCTTAAAACATTTTTTGTAACCCTAAACAAGACCTGAAACACATTCAGGAAACATAACAATAAGTGCATACTATCTTTGACATCCCAAGGGTATTCAAAATTCTGAAATGCTGTTGTAACCAGCCTGAAAGGAAAAGGGGTGTGTGTGAAAGAGCAGGAGAAAGTTGCCCACCCATCCTCCTTATAGATTGGGTGTGATTATTAATAATTTCCAAGGTATGGGCACAACAGCAATGCCACATACAATTACCATCTTAACCTCATGACCAGTGATGTTATCATAAGTTTATATTACACAGTACCACAAAATGAGAATACTGATTTCTTTCTCAGAGGTGATAAACAGCACCGCAGGGAGCACATACACCAACTAAGGGTTTGCATGCCACAGCCATGTAACTATTTAACCAATACAACAAATGTGTATAACAAATTCTTTTAACATGCTCGTGTCAGATTTGTAGTTTTCTCAACCCTTCAAGCCCCATGTTGGGCTCCAAAAAGGACTCTCATGGCTTAGCCCCAGCTATCTGCTAAGCATCACATGGACACTTGCTCACAAAGAGCATACAAAACGTGTGATACACGTCATTTTTCTCACCTCCTGCAACATGATGCCCATCCCCCTACCCAGAAGCAGCAACTCCACCTCTCTGTCCACCTCCTCACTTATACCCAGAGCATGACATCATGGTATGGAATACCCCTTTGTTTAGTTTGGCTGTATCCCCTCCCAGCTTCTTGTGAAAATTCACTCTATCCTAGCCAAAAACCAGGACAGTGACTAACATTGAACAACCTCTACCCCAGCTCTTGAATATTGTTGCCAAACTAATTCCTGTCCATTAGCTGTAAGATACCTGTAACCCCATTCAAACTTCAGCTTCTTCTTCCTCCTGGAGAGAAGCACATGATTATACCATTTGTAGATTACTTTCTTCTTGGCACTTGCCTATACAGAAGAATATGTCCAGAGAAGGGTGACAAGGCTGGTGAGTGGACTGGAGAAGAATTGTTCTGAGGAGTGGCTGAGGGAACTAGGGTTGTTTAGTCTGGAGAAAAGGAGGTTGAGGGGAGACTTAACTGCTCTCTGCAACTACCTGAAAGGAAGTTGTGGAGAGGTGGGGCTGAACTTTTCTCCCTAGTGACAAGTGATAGGACAAGAGGAAATGGCCTCAGGTTATGCCAGGGGAGGTTTAGATTGGATATCAGGAAAAACTTCTTCACTGAGAGGGTTGGTAGGCATTGGAACAGTCTAATTCATGAATCACCTACACTCTCCTGATATTTCTACCCTCCTTCCTGCCTCCTCCCGGTCTCCCACAGCTCAATAAATCCAGTGTACAGCTGATAAAATCATTTCCCATTGTTTTGAGCTCATGCCCATCTTCCCTAAACCTCTGTTTGTGAGATCTTCAACGTCTGTATTGAGCTTCTCCTTGCTGGGGATTATTTCACTCTGCCATTACCTGACAGCACATCCTCTTCACTCTTTACAAAGAGCATCCTTACAAAGAGCATCCCATGCCAATCCCATATTCATTGCATAGTTAGCCATCTAATTTTTGCAAAGAAAAAATCGTTCTGTCCAACCTAGAACAATTTTGGGTTTTTTTTTCCTCATTTGGGTGGTGGGGTAGGGATTTTTTTATTTTTTTTAAATTTTTACAGCCCTTCTTTGCAAGGACCTATAGTCAGAGACTAGATTAGTTGTGCCCAGCTGTTTATGGCATTATTATGCAGAAAAATAATATATAACTTGTGGAGGAGAAATTTGCTATTGTGATGATACAAAACATGAGGGCTAGTTTCTTAGTCCTTGCAAGCAGATAATTCTTTCTTAGAGGTCAGTACAATGATATCACTTCTCTCAACCTTCACAATAATTGCTTGCATTATTTTAATCAGAGGAATAACCTTGTTCCCTTGAAACTTGATTAACAAAGCTTACCATGTATGAAATATTCTTTATGTGTTGACATTTAGCATGTTCTGCTGGGTCTGTATCAAGTCAAATTAGAACCTTTAGGTATGCTAAAAACACAGGAGTCCAGGTGACTCACGAACCTGCAGTGTGATATGATGACTTGTAGGTCACAGGTTCAGCTCAGGAGGTACTGAAGGTCTTCACTGAAAAACTCAGAGGGCTACTGCTCTGTCAGCTGTTGAAGGCTCATCATATTCACAACCTTTCTTTGGTACTACTTATACCAGTACAAGCAGTGGATTCTGCATTTCTCTTTTCTGCTGATGTTATTACGTTCTCCCAGCCAGCAGATTTGTTTCATCTGTCTAATGGTTTCTATTGGTGATCCAGCATTTCCAGAAGTAGTTGAAAATTTTTCCACATTGCTTTCTCAGGGAAGAACTATCCCAGTTTTGATGAGTTTGTCAAAATTTACTTAGTAGACTAAGACAGATAATACTCTAATTGATGGCCTCAGCAGGTGATAGTGAATAGTTTTACAAGGCTAAAACATTTTTCATGAAGGTGGGTGGAATGTATCAACAAACAGAGTAACCTCAGCTCTTGGTGCTTACATTAGTGCCATTCTGTGCATGAATAAGAAATGCTTAGTTCTTTACTTTCCTTCAAAAATTCCATCATGTTATGAAGAAAACACATATGTGAATACCAGGACCCGGACATAAACAGAGGAGGAAACTGGATGATCAGACTATCATTTTAGGCCCTTCAATTGAGGGAAATTAATTACAAGCTAAGTGATTCACAGATTTCTAAACTGGATTGGAAACATCTATTAATTTTACAAAGTGTTATAAAGTATTTCAGCTGACAGCTGCCAAAGGAGTCTTTTAGTTGGTCTCATACTAGAAATATCAGTCCCTTTAGCTGATTGCTGGAATGATGAAGGATGACAGCCAGGTTAATCAGAACATATAGTCACAGTAGAGGTAACTATTGTGCTAAATTTAGCAACACATTCTGCTGGATTGCATGAACAGCAGTGGATATAACCACTATGTATTAGGATCAACCATCACAATGAATTTACAGGACTCCCAAGGGCAGTTGCTTCAGCTGATGCTGTCATGGCTAAATGCCAGTTTTTCTATCATCAGTTGAGCCTGGTTTTCTGTTTCTCTTAATCATTAACCACAAAATGAGACTTAAAAAATAAATATAAACACTGCATATATATATATATATATTTGTCAAAGCTGGATTGGTGAGGAGGGAGAAAACTGGCTAAAGACTCTTAAAGTAATTCTTCATGTATAAGACACATGGCCCTCATTCCGTAAAGACTTTTTTTGCATTTGCTTAATTTTACAGAGTAGGATCAAATAATGAAATAATATAAATAATTTACTCAAATGTGCAGGACTAAAGACTCGATAGGTTTGTACCCATATGTACTAATATATCAAAAAATGCCAGTGGAAAAATGTATCTGACCTTCGAATTGACATGCTAGAAATTAACATTGGTCTGATTTAGTGGTGTTTTACAATGATTTCTAATAAAATCTTATTAACTGGCTAAGGAGCTCGCTGGCAAACTGATCAGGTGAGCAATTAGATGTACATTGAAAAATAAGTCCTTCAGTCACTAATTCCTTTAGTACAAATAAAGAGGTTAATGGTGTCTTTTCCAGATTGTGCAAATGTTTAAGGTGATATGAAGTGAAACCATTCTGTAATAAAGCCTGGTTTGATATACTCCTGAAAGGACTGATGTGAGATCTGTGATAACAACCTCCAGGTTTGTCTCAGGCTGAGGTAGCATAGTCTCAAGAGAAAGGGTGCACACTTCTGTTTCAGCTTCAAATGTAGTGCCTACCTTATGTCCCTAACAAGTGTTGCTAAGAAAAAACTTTCCTTGAAGACCTTGAAGTGAGACTCAAAGGGGTGATGTTACTCTCTTTACAGTAATCACTTTAAAAGAATGGATCATGCTTTCAGTTCTTACATTTCTGGGTAGCAGTTGTAACTTTGATATGTTCCACAGATCCATTAAACTTTATGTTGCCATTACCAGCCCTTTCTTTCACCCTGGATTTACAGTCCACTTAGATCTGTTTACTGACTTGTGATTTCATTGCCAAAGCAGACAGAATTCAGCTTTTTAATCAGAATTGACAGTCTGGTGTCATATACAGTGTTCCTTTGCTATGGGTTAATGAGAAGAATCTTGGGCATGGCTAATTTTTGTTCAATTTGTAAAATGTTAGCTCATGACATTGAACGTCATTCAGACCGGCACTTGAGGCACTGAATGTCAATTAGCTTGAATAAATGGAATAGCAATTTCAGATGCGAAAAACACCCTTCAGAAAATTCTAGCTGAAATTAATCCTCTACAGTTATTAATCAAAGATGTGTAATCTGGTTGCTAAATGCTTTTCTTGGAAAATGCTTTTAGAACTGTCTTATCAAGACCTATATTCAAAGGAACAAACAAACAAAGCCTTGGAAACTCATATTTCAAAGCTGATTTCCAGTAAATAATGGCCACTGAAAACACAAAAAGAGAGGAGCTGTGACTGTGTGTGGTGCATATGTGTCTGAGTGAGAACCAAGTCCCAGTCCTCTATCTAATATTCACTCATCCTTCACTCCAGCTGAATCTGATGCAGTTTCTGTCTGCTACTTCCCATGACATTTATTATGCTTCTGGCATAACAACCTTCTGCATGGTTTCTAGCCTTAATCTGAAGGTCCTTGTGTGGCTGCATTGTCCAAGGGGAGATTATGCCTATTACAAATACTAAGTGAAAGAAGTCTTAAGTTCTACCAAAAATTAGTTTTAAGAATATTGCCAAGAGATCTTCCCTGGGGCTGAAGGTTCAGGGGTGGCATGGCACAAGGGATGGTGTGAGCAAATACCTAGACAAGAAAAACAAATCCATAGATGCTGTGGCTACCAAACCTCAGAAATTGACACTGTAGATGAGCCAGAAAGAACCCTTGCAACAGGCACTGTATCAGTCACCCCTATACAAAAGAATGAATACACGAAAAACCAGCCCGCACTACGAAAGATGATGATGAACTGGGACCATCACCAGAACCTGAAGAAGAGGCAGTACCAGAGGTTATAACCCAAACCTTGTCCTCGAGAGAGCTGACAGACGTGAAAAAAGATTTCAGCCACCTCCCAGGGGAGCACATCATCACCTGGCTACTCTGATTCTGGGACAGTGGGGTCAGCAGCCTGGAATTAGAAAGGAAGCCAAGCAGTTGGGGAAGGCACTGGCAAGGTGATTGGAAAGAAGTCCCAAGCCCTCAGCCTCTGGAGGAATCATAGAATCATAGAATCACAGAATGGTCTGGGTTGGAAGGGACCCCAAGGATCATAGAGCTCCAACCCCCCTGTCACAGGCAGGGCCACCAACCTCCAGGCCTGGAGCTACACAAGGCTGCCCAGGGCCCCATCCAACCTGGCCTTGAACACCTCCAGGGACGGGGCATCCACCACCTCTCTGGGCAGCCTGTTCCAGCACCTCATCACTCTTTCTGGAAGATGTGTGTCAGCCAGGCAAGTGGACGACCATGGAGTGAGGTATTCAGTACCTGAGTGAGTTAGTCATGCAAGAGATGGTTTACTATGATCCTGAAGATTTACAGCTTCCCACCGATCCTGATGAAGTCCAGTGTTCCCAACCCGTGTGGCATACGTTTGTGAGGAGTGCGCCAGCATCATATGCCAACTCACTGGCCATAATATAGTGGGGAAAGGAAGAAGCACCAACAGAGGATGAGTTGGCTGTCTGACTCGGTCTATTTGAAGAAAGTCTTTCTTCCTCCCTTGTCTCAGCTGTGGAGAAACTGTCCCAGAAGGTCAGAAGATTTGAAGAAAATTTGTCCCAGTGCTCACCTGTGCAGACCATTATTTCAGCTATCAGAAGCAGGCATTCCCCTCTTCCAGAAAGCTTATAAAAAGTACACCCCATGAGACATCCTGTGGTTCTATCTGCACAACCATGGTGAAGACATGAGGAGGTGGGATGGGAAACCCACCTCAGTCCTCCAAGCCCAAGTGAACAAAATGCAAGGCAAAAGTTATAAACAGGGATGCCTCCAGGAAGAATGCTGTGCCAATTTCCAGTAAGCAGTCCACCAGACTGTGTGATTGTAATTGTGCCTGTGATCTTCTTGAAGGGGTCTCTAAGTGTCGTGGTTTCACCCCAGCTGAGAGCTGAGATCCACACAGTTGCCTGCTCTTTAAAGGAAAAGGGGAGGGGGGAGAGAGGAGTGGTGAGGGAAGGGAAAAGGAAGGGGAAAATAACAACCCAAAACCAAGAAACCAAAAACCCATGGGTTGGGATAAAGATAGTTTACTAGGATAGCAGAAAGATAAATATAACAATAATAACAGGACTTCAGAGCAAAAAATATATCAAACTGTTGATACACAATGCAGTTTCTCACCGAACCACACAACTCACATCCAAAATGGCTCCTCCAGCTTTGTTGAATATTAGAAGAAATAGAAAATTACATTTACACTGAATGCATCCCACAAAACTGCAAGTAGTAAGAATATGGAGAACAGAGCAGCATACAGACCTTTGTCTAGTATCTTCATTACTAACAAGAATAGCATTTAATTCATAATTCTGCTTGCGGTGGTCTCTATTTCTTGGGTTTGAAGAGAGATATGACTGTATCTGATGTTCATTATGTATTTTTAAAGTTACTGTAGGTTACACTGTGCATTTGCTGTTTGTGTAGAATCAAGTGGAATTATGGTGCAGTGCTTGACAGGGCACCTTATTACCTGGGGAAATCTACAGTGCGAGTCATTTAATGTATTACAAATGTTAGAGATGCCTTTTAATATGGGCATAAAACCTGTAAGAGTACAAATATCGCAAGGAGTTGGTACTATTGAACCACTTTCTAGCTAGACATGTGAATGTTTTAGCTTTGTTTTGAGATAAAATACAAAATGTAAAACTCACTCGAGATGACATGTACTTAGAGCCTTTAAAACACTTAGAGTCAGTCACCCTAGGAATTAACTTATTCTCAATAGAAGTTAGCATAAGTTATCTCAAAGCTCAGCGTTTACATAGGTCACAGAAGTTGAAAACAGCTGGAGTCATACTTTATGCATTATTACTATGTAAGTAATGGAATTTTGTAAGTGAAATGTACAATAAATAGTCTGTTGAAGGAAAAACAGCAGAAATGAACAATAAGAGTAACTGGTTAACTGAAATAGATGCCCTTTTGTTCTAAAGACATATTGTTATTGACAGGCTAATTAATTAATGACCTAGAATTAAACCAGGTGTATGCAATGTCTTTTAGCTGTGGTTTATACTGGGACGTAACAAATGACGGTTAAAAAAATACGAATACTCTAGAATTTAACTGGGTGCCAAATATGCATTTGAGGTTCTATTCTTCAAGCTGTTCAGTGTTTCCTGTGAGGCAGTCACCAACTATGAGGGATACTGGACCCCTTTTTGAAGGTCTGACTGAGTGCTGAGGGCACTCAGTCTTTGATCTTTTTTAGTTTACAAGACGCCCAAGGCACAAAATGCTATAAATGCTTACTAGACTCAATTGTGTAGTATTACTTATGCACAGAATTTGGATTTTTATGGTTCAGATTTCTCGTAAAACTGTTTGGGACTAACTGTACTTCCCACCTGAGATATTGTCTAACCCTCTGGACTCTCATAACACTTGTCACTGAAAGACCTTTCTATTTCAAAATGCACCAGACTTCAGAAGTGGCCGCTGACTCTCCCATACCCATTCAAGGAAAGTTAGGGCACTGGTAAACCACTGTAGGAAACCTGTAATCTCCTGCTCCCAGTACTAGAAAAATGAGATCTATGATCAAGCAGAGATTGTTTCCTTTGCTGAGTTGCCATTTCACAGTCAAAGGAATTGGGATATATTCCTGCAGACCTCACCTCTTTTCTTCCTCCCCAGTCATCACTGTAATACAACTCTTGTTCTGCCACCTGAATGTCTGTATCCCTTTTATAGAGCTCCAGCAGAAGTTGTCTGGGGCAAGTTAAACTTTTAGTGATTTAAGGGAAAGTTTGTTACTTTCTTGATATTCTGCAGGTGAAGCATCCAGACAGAGAAAACTCTATAAATAAATGTAAAATAGCAAATGATCTGGTCACTTCAACAACATAATCCAGAAGAACTATATGGATCCCTTAGGAGGGAGCTGGAAATTTTTACTTACAAGCAGTTCCAGGATACATTTAGTCACCACAACCTGAGATTGCTTCTCACTTGAGCACTAGGGAAAAAGAGGAGAGACTAATACGCAGCCAAGATCCTCCTTTGGGATGTAAAGCAGCAGAAGGCAAGTACCCCATACCCACTGAGGCAGCTGCTCTCCTCCCTGTAACAGCTGCCTGAGCTTTCCAGGCAGGAAACAGGCCATTTCACTGAAGCCTGAGCCACATGCGTGCTTACTTGCTCCCAATACTGCTACCAATGTTTACCCTATGCTTTGGGGCTGCTGAGAAGACTGCTTCACAGCTGAAGCTGCCACCACTCAAGACTGAAACCTGAAATGGTAGACATTTCTGGGTTGCAGGCAAGTCAGGCTCCTTGTAAACATGGGTGAAAAGGATAGTCATCTCAATAAAACTGACTCGTGCCTAATGTTTTAGTTAATCATAGAAATGATTTCCAAAAGGAAGTGTCTGTCTTTCCTGTAAAGAAAATGGCCAAAGGAAAAATGCATTTGAAAGACTCCATGGAGAGATCGGCCTGTTTGAATACGGCATCTAAGCTTAGGACCTGACTCGTGTTTTTAGTTTCAAGGGTGGGCGCATTATTTAAGGGAAGACATCTTTCTTGGTTCAAGTTAAGTTCCTGAGACCTAAAAGAGGACTCATGAGTCATGTAGCTTATGCTCAAAGAATCAAAACTAATACTGACTCCTCTGAAACATTCCTATAGTCTGTATGACTATTGTTTTCAGCTAGTGAGGGTCAGAATCTTACATGGACACAGGCAATAGTTTCAAGTTTTGTTCTTATTTAAGACACCTACAGTGTGGATGCACACAATCAGTCATCTCAAAGAGACTGCTGTAACAGAAAGTGTCCCTTTTACTCAGATTACTAATGCCTGATCAGGGCATCGATTTTACAAATACTTTTTAGTCAACAAATTCCACAACACTTATATTTTCAAACAACTGTCAGAGGGAAAATCACAAGTATATGGTCTCCTGATTTCCTAAAATCTGCCATAAAGAACACAGAGATCCATAAAATGTCTTAAAATGTCTCAGTGGTTTGTGCCTGTTTAGCACTCGCGATAGTGTGTAATACAGTTGTTCCCACTACAGACTAGAATGAGGCAATGTGTTGCCAGTTTGAAAAGAGTGTTAACAATTAAAAAAGTGCCAATCAAAGCAAAAAGATGAAACATTACACAGCTACTAAGCATATTATTCAGTCCTTTTAAATGATTGCCAATTTAGATAGTTCTCTCGTTAAATCATTCTTGTTAGGTATTGTACTGAATGCCAGTTTTCAAGAACAAGACAGGCCACAAAGCTCATTAACGAAGACACAACCTGGTAGGTAATTTTATAATTAAAATAGATAGTTTGAGGACTAGACTGACTTTTGCTACACATCCAATTCTCAGTTCAGTAAGAGATTTTATACAAAAGAATTTTCATGCTAAATTGTGAGAGTAACTGAAGAGATGAAAAGGGAGGCATATTTCTGTGACTGTTTTTAGTAGAACAGCCTTAAAACGCTCTGTTTATTAACACAGTGGAGAAAGGTTTGTGTAAGGTTAATGTTAGAATCACTTAGGATGGTAACTCCTTCTGCAAAGCATCTGCATAAATTAGAAAAAGCTGCCAGATTTCCATCTGTTAGCAATACAACTTCAGCCACAAAGACAACTGTCGTGACAACCACACTGAGTTAGTCTTTCAAATAAAACCTGTTAAAAGCTACTGCCCTCCAGCCTCCACCCACTGCAGTTAACGGCATTAAATAGCATTCTAACTGGTATTTATTTTCTTAGGCATTCCTCACTTGTGCAGCTGCTGGCACGCTTGCCTTTGATTTAAAATAACGTCAACAGGATAAGAGTTTACAGTCTCTGAAGGTCAGGATGTATATGAAGTGCTTGTCTGACCGAAACATTCAACCTGAACTTTCTCAGACTGATGTTACTAGATTCTGTATTCTTGTGTCTCACCTATTCTGCATGGTCTCATGTCTGGGAACTGTGATGGTTCAAATGATTTCTTCCAGACGATTGCTAACCACAAAGAGACCACTGGGGCTGTTCTGGACAACTGGCCTAGGTTTAAAGGTGGTGGGAATCAACTTTAGGGTCTTTTTCCCCTCCCCATCCAAGCTCCTCTTGCCATTTTTGATGAACTTGGGTGGCACAGCAAGTTCAGGCTAGTTTCAGCTCATCCATGAAATCTGTGCTGACAACAATATCAAAGCTATTAGAAAACTCATTTGTGGAAGGTCCCTCATTCAACAGTCTATTTTTACTCAGGCATTTCAGCATCTCAGGGTAACACATATACCACCTACTGACCTTTGTCAGGATAGTTTCTAAACTAAATGATGTTTCTAAAGCCATCACTGAGAAGTGGATGTACAGATGAATGGAATTTTAATGGTGAGGCAGTTTTGTCACCGTTACCTTCATGTGCACTGGCCTGCTCTTGGGGACAGTCTACTGGTGGGGTTGAGGGTGCAGGAACCCTTCCTCCACCCATGAGGGGATGTTTGTCCATCTGCCATGGCAGTCCCTTGTCCCTATTGCGGTTGTCTCTAGCACTGGTTATGCCTGGGTATGTGTACCACATGCCCTCATGGTGCCTACACAGCTAGGATAGCTGAACAGGGTACAAATGATCCTCAGAAATTTGTAACTAGTGATTGAAAAGCAGAGAAGAATATTCTTGCTGGAGGCTGGAATATTCAAGAAAACATTAATGCGTGTAACAAAAACTTGCTGTTGTCTCCTGGATTTTTATGAAGGGCTGTTAAAAAAGACCATTTGCATGCAAACAAAAAATGTAAAGCAGTGATCTCTTTTAGTTGTCAGTGTCAGCAGAATTCCCATAAATAATGTCTCATTTACTTTTGTGTGTAAGCTTCAGATTTACTTCTGTAGGTCCTTACGGGAGGAGAAAAGAATCATGGAGGTTTCTTCCTCTGGGCTTCAAGAGATAATTGTGTTTTACAGCGGAAGTATTCCTAAGATTTTAGCATGATTACATAGGAGCCAAAGGGCATCAGACACCCAAATATCAGATGCCATTTACTTTTAATCAAAAGGAAAAAATAGGAAAAGGTCTCAACATCTTGTGGTTTGGTCCCCTGAAAAGATTGAGCAGTGGAGTTTTCTGACTTCCTTCAGCAGAGGATACAAAGATGGTTCTCATGTCTGCTGGAAAGCATTGTGACGAGGCTGTGCAGTAGGTCTTTATGAATTTGACTTCTTCAGCTTATCTGACAAATACTTAGTATCTGAGTGCCATATGGAACATTTTGTTAGGCTCAGTGTGCATCCTTTCAGGTTCCCATTTGGATGACAATCTAAACACTTCTGGTCTCATGTCAGTCCAGATGAATTCTCCTTCCTTGCCTATCTCTGCTCTTTTTGCACTGGCAGCTGCATGGAGGAAAAACAACTCACACTGTGTTGTTCATCTCAGGACAGGGAGAGGACTCCTGGGAAGAAGTGGGATAGAGGAGGTGGTTAGCTATGCTGCTGCACTCTGTGGGTGCTCAAATTTGCATGTGGGTGAGCCATGTGCTGCTGGTGGAATGGTGCCAGGCAGAGGTATGGAAAGAAACCGGCATCAGCCCTCCCTGCAAACTCAGTGCAGGAACAAGGCAAGATTTTATTGACACATTATGAGGCACAATGGATATATTCAATGCAAAGAGATGATACAGGCTAACAGTGGGGTGCTAGGGCACAATAACAGTAATATCCGGGGTTCAAAACCAACATCGCTGCCCTCTGGCTGGCTCAGGTGTGCTGAAAGTTAGTCAATAATGACACAGCATCTTCAAAGCATTTACAGTGTTGGCCAATTAAAATTCCTTCCCTAGCACTTTTATTCCTGTTTGTTAAGGGTTAGATCAGGCTTTTAACTTCAAGCGAGGAGTTGTGGGAGGCTCTTTGGAGTAATGTTCCTTCCAGCACATCCCTCTTACGTGGGAGGCATGATGATAATCAGCTGCAGCTCTTTCCAGGACAGCGTGGCAAGGGGGCAGGGAAGGTGATGCTGCAGCCGTGCAGTGTCTGATATGGGAGGCAGCCCACATTTCAGGATGCTTTCTCCATAGGCTGGTGGTTGGCTCCCTGCATTGCTAGTTGCACCTGAAACTAGCATATACCCAAGCTTCCCCAGGACCAGGCAGAGTGTGAGGCTGGAGGGGCAAGTTTTAGCTGGAGAGACATGATGTCAAGGGAGACGGGAGCAGATTGAACTCATTGCCCCTGACTCCTCTCTCTGGACCCAGTTAGCTGTGCTTGCCTAGCCCACGCACTGGTAAAAGGCATTGCAGCTGGGGGGCTTCATCAAAGTGGCAACACTGCGATCTACCACTACAAACAGCCAAAAACATGTCCCCTGATATTAAGAATAGTCTCTGGAGTTTCCTCTAAGCAATTGCAACCAGAAGTGACAGCAAGGTTTGTCCTCCCTAATGCAATTGCACCATTTCCTGATACGGTAACAGTTAATGTCACCACCCTCTAACAACATTAGCTTGATTTGTAAACAGATAAAACAGAGACTGCTGGTGATGTAACAGTGTTGATCATAAGATTAGAGATCCTGCTGGTCTTTGTTTGAACCCTTTAAAGAAAATCAGAGAGATTAAGTAGAGAATTTCCAGTGATTTTGTTATTAGTGTGTAATATGTTTACTTAGTCCTGATTAAACAAGATACATGCTTTCACCAGCTCTGGAAGGAATAATCAAACTGGGGAAGCTTTCCAGTATGCTTGGGTTGCAAAGCAAATGTGTCTATCAGCCCGGCAGCCAGCTGAAAAAGGATCTTGGTCCTGGAACAGAAATGATCTGCTTATGAGTGCAAGTCCTGAATTCTCCCTGCAGTGCAACAGGAGATGCACAAGAGGCTCTTACTCTTGCAGTCTCATTAATAGCAGAGACGTGATTTCACTGTGTAAGATGGGAGGGGGTGTATTCCCTTGGGTTAGGATCCAAAACACACCAGGTTACTCACTTTCTGCTTAAAGAAAGTCTTTTACAGTAGAAAAAAATGTTCAAACATGGAAGACTGAATATAATAATTTACATTAAACTCACATGTTTTTTCCTGACGGTTTTTTCTCCTTAGTGGAAGTTCTTATGTTCCAAAGCCAAGCCCTGGAGGCCTTGTTCTGCCTAAACTCCCAAAGAGTGTTTAAGCAGGGGCTTTGTGGCTCATAAGTAGCTTTTTTCTTCCTTGTAGCTCATTTTCCAGAGAGGTCATGGAATGAGCATATCATTAGCTATTTTGGGCTGCATCTTTTACACTCACAACACAAAGTGAAGATTATCTTATTTTTGCTGATGGACTCAGCAGAAACTTGCAAGATTTTGTAAAAAAAATATATTTGAAGGTTTTGGGAAATTTGATTTCATTTTTTCAGGCTTTTTCTTTTTTTTCTTTTTTTTTTTTTTTTTTTTTTTTTTTTTTTTTTAGAATACTGCCTTGTTCTCAAAAAAAAAAACAACCCAAAAAACCTAAAACCAATCCACCCTCTATTTAGTTACAGAGTTCCAAAGCACATTGTCAGGCAGCCTCATTGCTGGGACAGTTCAGTGTCAAAGAAAACACAGCTGCTGGTATCTCTCATCAGTAGATGCCAGACCCTTCACAATGCCTGAGTGCCTTGGGACTAGTGTGAACATCCATCTCTAAGCAGGAGGCTGGTGCCTGTGAGCTCAGAGAGTGCAAGGATGGCAGCTGTATTGTGTATTCAGCATTTCACTGAGGGCACTGTAGGGCTCTCACAGTTTGTTTCTGATGAGCTAGCTTGAGTACAGGAGCACTAGCTGTTGCAGTATGGAGCAAAACTTAAACTAGCTGTATTTGAAAGCTGGAATATAGGTACTCCTTGTCCTGCAGGACTGACATACCAGTTGCTTAACTCCCAGGACAAGCCCATGACAATAAAAATATCAATGTTCTGGGAACCATAAAAAGAATCAAAGTGAGAGAAGTGGTTTATGTCTGTCTTCAGTCTTGAAGAAAGATGCTATCCCAGATAGTGATGGCTTCCCTTCTTTGTAGTTTTGTATGTTGACCTGTGTTTCTTTGCCACACTATTTCCATCTCAACACAAGGGCTCAAAAAGAAGTGAAAGAACATCAGTGTCACTTTGAAAGTGATGACCTCATGCAGACTGAAACAGTATTGCTAATATCATGATCTTTGTAGTACAATACTAATCTCTATTGCTTTTGGAGAAGAACATTATTGAACCTCATTTTGTGACCTGGATGGAGGAATCCCACTTAGAATATTGCAGGAAAACATTCCTTCCTGGAGTGCAAAAGGCACTCTGGCTCTGGCTCTGGGGATGCAAGCAATGCCTGGAAGAAATGAGGCAACCAAAGATGTTCCTTTCACTGACTTTGGAAGGGTTTTAATACCTGTCCTGCTTGTAATGACAGTGGTATCTTTTAAGTGTTCTGCTTGTTATAAGAGAATTCCCAGGAGGCTTGGGTTGAAGACTCCTTTAGTTAGTTTGCTGCAATAATTGATCGCTCAGCTCAGTCAGACAGGGGAAAGTGAGTTTGATCTTAGTATCAGTCCTTACTAGCATCCCTGGCACCATGACTATGAAGCTATAGATAGAAATCATACACGGATTTGGGACAAACAATATGTATGCTGTATGTGTCTTTATTCTGTTTTATGGGGATTTGAAATTGAGCTTTGTCTACTGGGAAAAAAGAATGCTCCTACCATGCCTCAGGATAACCTGAAGTGTTGGGTGTTCTGTAGTAATTGCCAATTCCCGAGCATTTTACCACAGGCACAAAGGTTGCTTATGTCTTCCTCAGTTTTAACTGGGCCATGTGGAAAGATGTCCTGTGAGGTTAGAGTGTTCACTGAACCTGCTCTTACATTTGTCAAAACTGTGAAGACATCCTACAGAATTATAATCCCAGATACCAATCACCCTAAGAGCATAGGTCTGCTTGGCTTTTTTTTAATGATTTCAAAACCTTTAAAACAATTTTGAAGAAATGATTTTTTAAAGAAACTTTGACACAGATTTTCTTCTCCCCCAAAGTGAAAGCCAAATTTTTAATATTTTTTAACCATTTTATATAATGTAATGCCATAACTTTTTTCTTCAGTTATGCATTTTATTTTTATAGCTTTCTATTTCTGGGTTGGTTTTTTTCTTCCTTTACTGACAAAATTTCTAATATTAAAAATGTCAAAAGGGGTTTTTATGACAACAAAAAAGTTAGAGGGCAAAATAGTACCATTTGCTATAAATATTTTCCTAAAGCAATATTTTTTAACTTCTGTGGAAAAATGTTCTTCTCATAACCATGACATATTTCCCATCAATATCCTGAAGAGGAAAGTGAAGAAGTTTTTCTCTGTACAACTGGTATTGGAGTTGGCAGACAAGCTAACATTCACAACAGGTAAAATGTTATTTGTTTCCTTCAGAACATATCAACTGTAAATGTTTATAAACTGTATACAGTGAATAATTCAGAGAAGTGGAATAGAATAAGCAAAAGGAGCATTGTCTGAGGAATTACTTAGCCAGCATAAATTTATAAGATACGGAAGCTTCCTTACAACCTGAGTGTAAGCAAGGTTCATCTCACTTGATGTTAGGCATGCTTAGTTCTCTAAATCTCTTTTATAACTGAAGGACAAACATAAATACCTTAATCCAGTGCTCATTATTCTTAAAGGGATATTATTTCAATAGGCAGAATGGTCTGTCTTCTGGGAATTCCCTTTTTCTCTACTCGTGGCAACTAATTTATGCTAACCACTTAATTTCTGCTGACTAAATCTTTGACTAGACAAGTATGGAGGCCTGGTGGGTAACTGGAAGAGACAAAGATTCAAGTGGAAAAAATATTAGAAGTCAGAAAGTCAAAAGGTTTTTCTTCCAAACTGTGCTGTAGACTTCTTGAAGTCTTATCACTGCTTGCAGATCCTAAATTTGCAGCTTAAGATGGAGGCTGCCCCACATGACAAGAACATTAAATTTAATAGACATTTTCCAGCATAAAAAGTAAAGAAAGGTTGGGGTTTTGTCCAGGGCGTTGTGCAAGGAAATTGTTAAGGTTTTGTGCTCTGTTGATAGTAAGTCTTGCTTATCTGATAATGAAAACAACAGCTGGAAGAATTTCTTGACTTCATCCAGTCTATTACTGCACTCACAGTGGATTGGTTCTGCAATAACAGTCATATGCAGGGCAACCATTAAGAACCTGTATTTTATTTTAAGAAGGTAACATGTCAGGGATCAGTAAACATTGACTGCAGCAACTCAGACTTCTTTTTTTTCTTCCCTCTGCTTTTTTTAATATATAAGAGGATAATATAACATAATTTCAAGCACCCTCCCCCTCAGTCATTAATGATCTAATGCAATATTATGTGCTAACATACACACACGCACATGAAGGATGGAGGCTGGAAGCGTGTCATTTGAACTCCATGGTGGGAGAGAGTGTTGTTCTGCTTTTTTGGGCAGCTGTTGCTAACTACTGTCTCAGGACTTCAGCAGTTCCATGATGAAATTGTTTTCAGGCAGTTCCTCCTCCCGTGATGAGCTTGGCTGGCTCTCCAGCTGCAGCCTGCACTTGTAGCTCCTCAGTGAGCTTCATCCTCAGTGCCTGGGTGGTCATGCTTTATGTCTGGCAGCACACAAGGACTGTGAGCTGCATTCTGGATGCTTGCAAAGTTCAGTTACAGGGTCCTTCGCCCAGGCCAGCTATATATTTACATAACATTAACAACAGAAAGCATATCATGTGACTTCCAAAGAGCTGCTTGCATTTTATTAGCCTTCAAAGTCCCTAGACACACATTGTGATATTCTTGGGAATCAAATATACACAAAAGGAGACTAATGTGGCAACATATGATCATAGACATGTAGCTGTACAAATCTACCCTCTGTCACTTGAACCAGGCTCAGTAAACTGAAATGGTCACCTCAATAATTTCACTGGCTTATATGCATCTGTCTTTGCAAAAATGACAAATTTAGCCCTACATTTCTAAACAAAGTCTTGGGGAAGTTGGCAGTGAAGAAAATGTATGAAGAGTGAACCTGTGTGCAATTTTGTTAGAATTTTGCATACAATTATCCCTTGCATATGACTTTTCATCTTCAAAGTGTTTTACAAACACTTTTCCACCAGCATTGATGTAATTCTAGTCACACTAGCAGATGTTGTTTTGCTGGACTACGATACTGTATCCCTGTATCCAGTAACCCGTGCAGCCTGGAACAGCAGTGCAAGCTGAAGCAACAGTGTGGCCTTCTGATTTAATTTGGATGGATGTTAACAAAACTGAAGATAATGTGGAAGAAATGCATGTGTGTTTTGGAGAAAGAAACATTTGGTGTTTAAGTGGGTTTAGTTTTTGTTCAAAACCCAAGTTCTGCGCTAGGGGATGAGTAATGAACTGGAGGAATCAGGGAAACCATGTTATTGAGGCGTGAGATAGACACTAAGGTAAACATGCACACAAACAAAAATTCAAAAGTGTGATGATGAGTTGGAGCTTTTAATGTGAGGCAATGGATACAGAAATTTTTTTGTTAGAAAAGTAAGTGGCAGAGTCTAGACAGCAATTCAGGATATTAGTTTCATGTTGACCACTGCCCTTTCTCAGATTCATTCCCATCAGTGCATTTTCTAACTAACACAAGCAGAAGAAAAGTGGAAGCTTTTTTATGTACAATTGTTTTAAAATACTCTGTTAGGTGTAGAATGACAGCTTGATTACCAGTCTCTAGACCTCTGCATTACTGTAACATTCAGAACTGGGTTGGCTATTACACTAGCTCCTCTTCCACCTTTTTGAAATTACTGCTGGGTTTTTTTTTAACACTTCATAAGAGTAAAAACTTTTCTAATATTTTCCAAAACATTTTGTAATAGAAACACTTCTCCCCTCAGATACTCCCCTTGTTTCCCTGTTAACAGGCATTATTAAAGTTGGTGAGACAAAACCAAGGAACATCATGTTTCTTTTCAATTACCAAAGACTAAAGCTCCTTAGGAAGCTTTTGTTTTGATAAATCTCAGCCCAATGCACTGGAACACATACCTATGGCCTTTCCACTGCCATACACACATACTTGTGTACACACTCACATGTAACCATTGTCCATAGCATTCTCCTAGAGAAACTGGGTGCTGTTGGCTTGGACGGGTGTATTCTTTGCTGGGTAAAAAACTGGCTGGATGTCTGGGCCCAGACAGTGGTGGTGAATCGAGTTAAATCCAGTTGGTGTCCAGTGGTCTTCCTTAGAGTACTGTGCTGGGCCCAGTTCTCTTTAATATCTTTATTAATGACTTGGATGAGGGCATCAAGTGTACCCTCATTAAGTTTGCAGACGATGCTAAGTTCAGTGGGAGTGTTAATCTGTTTGAGGGGAGGAAGGCCCTACAGAGGGATCTGGACAGGCTGGATAGATGGGCCAAGGCCAATGGCATGAGGTTCAACAAAACCAAGTGTTGGGTCTTGCATTTGGGTCCTAACAACACAACCAACGCTACAGTCTTCGGGAAGAGTGGCTGGAAAGCTGCCTGGCAGAGAAGAATCTGGGGGTGTTGATTGACAGCCGGATGAATAGGAGCCAGGAGTGTACCCAGGTGGCCAAGAAGGCCAACAGCATCCTGGCTTGTATTAAAAATAGTGTGGTGAGTAAGACTAGGGAAGTAATTGTCCCCCTGTACTCAGCGCTAGTGAGGCCTCACCTTGAGTACTACTCAGTTTTGTGCCCCTCACTACAGAAAAGACATGGAGGCATTGGAGCTTGTCCAGAGAAGGGCAAAGAGGCTAGTGAGGGGACTGGAGAATAACTGTTATGAGGAGTGGCTGAGGAAACTGGGGTGTAGTCTGGAAAAGAACAGGTTGAGGGGGCTAATTGCTCTCTACATCTACCTAAAAGGAGGTTGTGGAGAGGTGGGGGCTGATCTTTTTTCCCTAGTGACAAGTGATATGACAAGAGGAAATGGCATCAAGTTATGCCAGGGGAGGTTTAGATTGGATATCAGGAAAAACTTCTTTGCTGAGAGGGTTGGAAGGCATTGGAACAGGCTGCCCAGGGAAGTGGTGGAGTCTCCATCCCTGCAGGTACTTAAAGGACAGTTAGATGTCATGCTGAGGGACATGGTTTAGTAGTGGATGGTGGGTGATTGTTGGACTTGACAATCCAAAGAGTCCCTTCCACAGGGTCCATAGCCTCCCCTATTGCCAGCAGCCAGAGGAGGCCTCTGGACACAAAAACCAGGGTGCGAAGCATGGGTTTCTGTCACTTCCTGATACTTTCTATTCTAATCCCCTGTGTGCAGTGGGGATGTGAGGCAGGTACCAAGGTATAAATAGGGTCATTGGTGGTGTATATTGGCAGGAGTATATTCCTTTTCTGCTCTCCACTGTGTAGCAGACATTGTACCAGAGAACCTCAAAGCATACAGAAAGGCCTCTTTACCCCAGAGAGGCCTCTGCAGGATAAGAGGTGAAGCCTGGGAGATGGACATGGCACCACATGGTCTGGTGGCCCAGGCTCTGGGGGCCATGGGGCTTCCCCAGGGTGGCAGGGCTGGACAGGGCATCAGGGCAGGGCAACAGGGTGGCTGGGGTAGCCCCAGGTATCTGGACACCTCCCTGGGGGTGGGCCAGGTGGGGCCATCTGACCATGGGAGGGTCTGGCTCAGTGGGCTCAGGGCTGGGCAGGACAGTGTTGTGGGAGATGGGACTGGCCCTGCTATGACACCTCTGGGACAGGGACTGACAGCCAGGGGATGACATGGGGTCCTGGACCATCCCGAGCTTTCCCTTCATCCTCTTGTTGTGGATATTTCCCTTGTCTTCTCCCTTGGAGGTTTGACCCTCAGCTTCATGGCCTGTAGTCTTGCCCCTATGTTGTTGTGCCCCTCCAGTCACCTTGCCTGTTCCTGCTTTCTCTGGCAGGGGTGGTGTGACGGCCACCAGAGTCCTTTAAATCTTCCCCCCTTTAAATCCTCTTTCTTGACAGTGGCTTCTCTTTGGCAGGCATACAGCCCTCTTGTCCTGTCCCTCACAAGCATGTGAAGAGCAAAGTGTGCCTGTCCTCTGGCTTGGTTGTCCTGCTGGCCACCGGGGATGTCTTTGCTGCACAGCCTGGGCAGCTGCCATAGTTAAACTGTCGTGGTTGTACCCCAGCTGAGAGCCAAGACCCACGCAGCTGCCTGCTCTTTAAAGGAAAAGAGGAGGTGGAGAAGTGTGTGTGTGTGGGTGGTGTGTGGGTGTGGGGTGAGGAAAGGGAAGGGAAAAGGAAGGGGAAAATAACAACCCAAAACCAAGAAACCAAAAACCCGTGGGTTGGGATAAGGATAGTTTACTAAAATAGCAGAAAGATAAAATATAACAATGCTAATAGGACTTTAGAGCAAAAAAAAATATGAAACTGTTGATACACAATGTAGTTTCTCACCGAACCCACAACTCAGGCCATGCCACCGAGAGCTGTCCCGGAACCTGACCATCCCCCAAAAACCACGCATCCTGGAGCCACCCCCCCTGCTCCTCGCATCAGCCCCCCTTTATACTGAGCATGACTTAATTGGCATGAAATACCCTCTTTGGCCAGTTTGGGTCACCTGTCCTGGCTTCACCCCTCCTTTCTCATGAATAGAGAAATATGAAGGGCTGAGAAAGTCCTTGACTGCTTGACAACAACTAAAAACATCAGGGTGTTATCAGCACTGCTTTCATTTTACCTCTCAAACACAGCATTCCATCCACTGCTACAAAAGCAGTTAACTCCATCCTGACCGAAACCAGGACAGAAATATTCCCCACCTCCCTCCCCACTGGCCCACACAGATGTGCTGGAAATTTCAGTGCAGGATGAGGCCATTGTCTCAGTTCTGTTACCAGCTTCCAAGGGTCTGTGTTTTGTCCCATGAATGTCAGTGAGGCCAAACAGGGCAATCCTGACTTTAGTAAAGCAGAATTAGAGAACTGAGAACAGAAATTATCCCATTACTCTTGAGCACCATTTATCCATGCTTAAGTTAAAAGCTACAAAACCCTTTCTCTAGATGCAATAAAGACTATGAGGATATGATAAAGCCAATATAACTGAGTTGCAATTACAAAGTGGGAGAAGCAATGTCTACGTACTTTCTCACACACATAAGCTACTACATATACTCTAGAATAGTTGTCAGGTTGTTAATTTTTCCCTTCACAGAAAGAGAGATCCGAGCTCACTCTAATAATACAAGTCTCTCTCATGATTTCAAAATAAAGTTCACGGTTTTTTGAACTGACAGGAATTTGAAAGGTTACACTTTCTGCAGATGACTATGACATTTACTCAGCTTTCTTACTCTGTAGCATCTTCAAGCCTGCTCTCCAGGACAAATCATGGTTCAGATGCCCTTCACAGGATTACTGCTGGCAGCGCTGAAACCTCTTCACTGAGGGATAATTTAATGTTACTTTTGTCATCTCTGGTGAAATTACACCATTATTATTGAGATGTGAATCTAGACATATGAAAGACCAAAAAAGCAATGCCTCTGGAAGAGCTTCCTCTGGAGGTTCTGTGATAAATTTCTTTAAAAAAATTCCAAAAATCAAACAACTAAGCAAACAAAATCCCAAAGTAAATTAACCAATACACTGGAGCTCAGTTACAAGCCAGACATGAACTCAATGAAAATAGCTAAAGGACATCTAGGCAAAGGTTAAATCCAAAATCTCTGAATACCCATTGCATTCACACTAGAGAAGGTAGGAGGGTCACTAGAGCTCATCTAGGAAGACAGAAAAAGGATAGGTGTCATTTTAGGTGTTTAAAATTGACAGAACATTTTAACCCCGTTCATAAATAGGACACAGTTTACAAAATAAATGTGCATGTAGAGTTTTAAAATTCAAATTTAAAAAAATGCAAAAAAAGATGTATTGGGGAACACGAAAGTTTTCTTCTCAACTGAAGTTTCCGAATAACTCAGACCCAGGGTCACACAGAAATAAGATCTTTCATTTTTTGTTGCTAAAACAACTAGAGAAAGCAGAACTGGAACTTGAGTCAAGAACTGTGCCCCTGTAGGCAAGCACCTTAACCACTAAGCTGAAGTAATTGTTAAGCAGATTCTTCTATCTCTTATTTTGAGCTGAAGTTCATTCTTGGCTTTCAGAAGCACTTATTCATGAAAATGCTGTGGCATACATTCAGTTTCGAGCAGCGTAGAAAATTATTAGCAAAAGTAAGGTAAGTTTAATTTCTCTGCAGACTAAGAGAAGATGTGCAAGCAAGTTGCCTTATTTCACCTTCAGTGACCTTCAAAATTCAAACTCTGTTTGACATTTTCCCCAGTTCAGCTAACAAAAGGTAATGTCTTGCTCCATGCAGCCCTGAGCCTGTTACATGCAATCCCTACTAGGACATTCTGGTGAAAAGTTTCAGGTTTGCCATATCGGTTCTAGGCCAAAAAAAAGAGTTTCAGTCTTTCGGAAGGTCTTGAGGACAGTGCCAAGACAATGTGATAAAAACAATAATATGTAAGATGAATATAGAAGAAAAGAGAGGTTTAAGGTAGGAATAAACCTCTTCCTGTAGAAAAAAAAAAAAGGTGGATTAAAAAAAAAATTAACATGGAAGAAGAAAGAGACTTACAGCTGTGGAATGGGAGAAAGAAGAGGAAGGAAAAGCTGTAAACAACCATTTCCAGGTGGTATGAGAGCCTGCTACTTCTCTAGTAGAGACTCAATTTACCCAGACAGGTGGGATATATGACAGCCTCTGAATAACTGAGTGTAACATTCTCACATTGAACAGTTCAAATTCATTTCAAGCTTGATGTACCTAGTAGTGGGGCTCACGATTTTTGCTGTTCGGATCTTCCCATGGTGGTTGGTAGCACTACGGTGAAACAATCCACATACACAGTTGAGTAAGAAAAGCTGTAGAGATTAAGAGTGCTTCTCACTTCTGGCATCAGGTCATCACAGTTCTCCCTCTGAAAGGAAAACTTCCAAATCAGAGATCTTTTAGAAGTCTAAGCTTCTATTTCATAGCCCTTGTATTGAAATATCTGTAGAGTGAAGTGTGTAGGAACAGTATTCCATACAAATAATGTCTCTGGGTAAGATGGGAGGTGGGTAGATCACAGCAAGATACAAAGGCTAATTTGGGGGTGAATGTTTCAGCTTATGTATATCAAAGCATTGATGCATGAGTCATTGGCACAGAATGAGTAATATTTTTTGCATCAGAGTAATAGAATGTTCTTGGTTACTGCTTTTCATATCTATGAATTATGCTGATTGCAATGATCTTCTTCAAATCAGTCATCTTCTGTGTTTGCTGCATAACAAAGATACTGGTTCTTAGACAATACTTAGGTGGATGTCCTAAATATGTCAAGTATGATATAGAGAAGAAAGAGAGAAAAAGAGTCTGGGAGAGAGAAAGAGAGGAGGAAGGAAGGAAGGAAGGAAGGAAGGAAGGAAGGAAGGAAGGAAGGAAGGAAGGAAGGAAGGAAGGAAGGAAGGAAGGAAGGAAGGAAGGAAGGAAGGAAGGAAGGAAGGAAGGAAGGAAGGAAGGAAGGAAGGAAGGAAGGAAGGAAGGAAGGAAGGAAGGAAGGAAGGAAGGAAGGAACTGTCACCTAAGATTCAGAAACAGTATTGTGAGACTACTTTCTGATAAAGCTGTGTATAGAATCAACATAAAGTTTTTGATTGCATACACTTTTTTTGTAATTGGTTTCTGAGAGGTCACTGGCCAGATGTCTTACTATTCTTCCTTAGAATAGAAGCCAGCTGTTCATTTATGTTAATAGTAACTGGGAGATGAAGAGTGGTAAATACATATTCAGTTATTAAATTCAAAAATTCATACATAGAATCATAGAATAACAGAATGATAGAATCATAGAATGGTCTGGGTTGGAAGGGACCCAAAGGATCATAAAGCTCCAACTCCCCTGCCACAGGCAGGGACACCAACCTCCAGGCCTGGATCTACACAAGGTTGCCCAGGGACCCATCCAACCTGGTCTTGAACACCTCCAGGGATGGGGAATCTACCACCTCTCTGGGCAGCCTGTTCCAGCACCTCACCACACTCTCTCTGTAAAAAACTTCCCCCGGGTTGAGAATTGGCTGTCGGACCGAGCCCAGAGGGTTGTGATTCGAGGAGCAGAATCTGACTGGAGGCCTGTTACTAGCGGTGTTCCCCAGGGCTCGGTGTTGGGTCCAGTTCTGTTTAATATCTTCATTGATGACCTTGATGAGGGAATAGCATCCACCCTCAGCAAGTACCCAATGATACAAAGCTGGGAGGAGAGGCTGACATGCAGGACACTGCGCTGCCATCCAGAGAGACCTGGACAGGCTGGAAGGCTGGGCAGGGAGAAACCGGATGAAGTTCAACAAAAGCAAGTGGAGAGTCTGGCACCTGGGAAGGAACAACCATTTGTATCAGTACAGGCTGGGGGATGACCTGCTGGAGGAGAGCTCAGTGGAGAAGGACCTGGGGGTCCTGGTAGATGACAGGTTTGCCATGAGCCAGCAGTGTGCCCTGGTGGCTAAGAGAGCCAATGGGATCCTGGGGTGCATCAGGAGGAGTGTGGCCAGCAGGTCAAAGGAGGTGATCCTCCCCCTCTACTCTGCCCTGGTCAGGCCCCACCTGGAGTATTGTGCCCAGTTCTGGGCTCCTTGGTTTAAAAAGGACAGGGATCTCCTGGAGAGAGTCCAAAGAAGGGCCACGAAGATGATTAGGGGCCTGGAACATCTCCCCTATCAGGATAGGCTGAGTAAGTTGGGACTCTTCAGCCTTGAGAAGAGAAGACTAAGGGGGGACCTAATTAAAGTCTATAATTATCTGAAGCAGGGGATGCAGGGGGAATCAGCCAGCCCCTTTTCAGTGGTCTGTGGGGATAGGACAAGGGGCAATGGCTGCAAGTTGGAGCACAGGAAGTTCCGCACCAACATGGGGAAGAACTTTTCCCCAGTGAGGGTGACAGAGCCCTGGGACAGGCTGCCCAGGGAGGTTGTGGAGTCTCCATCTCTGGAGATATTCAAGACCCGTCTGGATGCCTATCTGAGTGATATGTCCTAGGGAGCTGCTTTGGCAGGGGGGTTGGACCCGATGTTCTCTTGAGGTCCCTCCAACCGCTACAATTCTATGAATTCTATGATTCTAATATCTAATCTAAACCTTCCTTCCTTTAGTTTTAATCCATTCTCCCTTGTCCTGCCATTTTCTACCCTGCAGCCTTCTCTTCTCCAGGCTGAACAAGCCCAGCTCCCTCAGCCTCTCCTCCTAGAGGAGGTGCTCCAGCCCTCTAATCATCCTTGTGGCTCCTCTGAACCCTCTCCAACAGTTCTACATCTTTCTTGTATTGGGGGCCCCAGAACTGGACACAGGACTCCAGATGGGGCCTCACGAGGGCAGAGTAGAGAGGGACAATCCCCTCCCTGTCCCTGCTGGCCACCCCTCTTCTGATGGAGCCCAGGACACCATTGGCCTTGCGAGCTGCAAGAGCCACTGCTGGCTCATGTGAAGTTTCTCACCTACCAGAACCCTCAAGTCTTTCTCAGCAGGTCTACTCTCCAGGAGCTCTTCTCCCAGTCTGTATATATGTCTGGGATTCTTCCAGCCCAAGTGCAACACCTTACACTTGGCAGTGTTGAACCTCATTAGGTTCACCCGGGCCCACCTTTCCAGCCTGTCAAGATCTCTCTGGATGGCTTCCTTTCCTTCTGTTGTGTCAACCACACCACTCAGCTTGGTGTCATTTGCAAACTTGCTGAGGCTGCACTCAATTCCATCATCGATGTCATTGATAAAGATGTTAAAGAGCACCGGTCCCAAGACAGACCCCTGGGGGACACCGCTTGTCACTGGCCTCCACTAGTCCAACCCCTTGTAGTAAGCAGGGACACCTTTAACTCAATCAGATTGCACAGACCTTCATCTTCAATTAAACCACAATGTGTGTGTATTAAATTTCACTCTGAATCCACATGGTTAGTTACAGAAGGCATTAGACCAGCAGGAATCACTAGTTGCCATACTTGTGGTAACTCCCTAATTAGCTATGGCATAGAAGAGCCTTTTGATCCTGACCACGTTCTGCTAATTATTTAATCTTTGACAACATAAAAACATGTTTCAGCAGATAACCTAAGAAAGAACACAGTGGAAGTTCTCTTCCAAAGCCTACAAAAGCTAATAGAAAACAACCCAAAATTTCTCTTAAATCTCTGCTTTCCTCCTATTTTTTCATTAAAGCTGAATGAGCCATAGCTCCAAGTACAAATGGGCTTGATTTTTTTCTCTTAGGATAGAACTCATTGCATTCAGTGTTGGATATGTATGAGAAAGGTGTTTAACCCTGACTTGACATTATGGGTTCTGCTTCTAGTCAATGGAAAGCAGCAGGCATTTTTAGACCATTTCAGACATTTACCTTAAAATGAGGCAAATCGTACTCTAGAGTTGCCTGTTTCGGTCCACTGGCTATAAAGGCAGGCTTGAAAGACTAGCTTGGACGTAAGGACATCTGGTAAGAGAAATCTCACCTAAGGTATCTAAAAAAGACCAGATGTATCGCACCATAGAAAAGCCTAATTCTTTCCCTAAAAAAGCACACTTGGGGTTAAATAAGATAAATTCCAGCCTTGTTGTCGTCTATATATTTGGCAGAACCTGTGTCTGGGTCTGGCCAGAGAACAATGGTTACATTTCACTTACAAATAAAATAGAAACATTCTTTGAAATTCAGGAATTTGTGAGAATCTTACCCAGAACAGTAGGCTTCTGGCTAAAGCATTTGCTGAAGACTGTTTGGGGGAAAGCCAAGCCCTGGCCTGGCTTGATTCACAGTGAGGAATCAAGGCTACTTAATGTAGGTGAGTGCCCTAACAAATGGATTTGTGTCTGCTTTTGGGCCTGTTTCATTTCATATCAGTGGATCAGGAAGAAAGGACCTGAGTCAAGGCTGAGGAGCATCTTTTGGATGGGTCTCTTACCTACGGAAAAATATTTTGCTCACTACATTATCAGGTCACCTCTCACCTGTTGTCTCATTAAATATGGAAAACATCCTCAGAGAATTTTTTTAAAACAGCTATGTAGCCATATGTTGAGTTTTGAGAATTGTCACTTACTAATCAAAAAGCATGATGCTGGAAGGTCCTGGCCAACAATCCTAAAAAGCTTCTCCTCTCTCTTCCTTTTTAAATTTTCACTAAACTTTTGTGATAAACTGTAGTGTACATGAGCAGAATATCTTTATTTATTATACCAACTTCATCTTCCACAAGAAACACTGGTCTGACTGCTTTATACTCTACAGAGAAAAATGTTCTCACTGCTAAACTGGGATAGTGTTTGGCAATGAGCAATAATTCTTTAGTAGCAGCCATTGGTTTCAAACACACTTTCCTTACATTTGATGAGTATGTACCAAACAGGTGAAATCAGACACCATCTTCTGTACTGTCTAGTTGTAACTTAATGAGTTTAAGCTCATTTGAACAGCTTCCAGACTGTTTTCCTGCCATTACTGTGCCCAGTACAGTGCTGGTAGTACATTCCACCCAGGCCCTACATACCAAGTCCATAATATAGATACTACAGCTCCTCCTGATTCCTACCTCACTCTTTCATATGGAGTTGTGCTTCAGATAGATGAGCATTTCCTAGTCAAAGGTCTTGTTGAACTTCCTTGAAAGTTGCTAAATGGTTCTAATGAGATCCTTATTTTTAATAGAAGGTTTTCCTCAGCAGCATTGACAACCAGTAGTGGGAAGGGAAGTTTCTCTCTTAGAAGAACTGGCAAGAATAAGGAAGAAACACACTCTCAAGATCTTTGGATCTGGAGAAGTGGGTTTGCAGTAAGCTCTCAAAGTTCAACAAAGGCAGGTGTAAATTCCTCCAGTGTGGTATAGAATAGTCCCATGCACAGGACAGGTTTAGGTGAGGGCAGCTTTGCAAAGAAAACATGATGTTTCTGATAGATGACTTGAATTAGTGAAAGCAGAGTCTCCAAAACAAGACAATAGACTGTTTGGCGCTTCTGAGACTACATCTGAAGCCCTATGACCAATTTTGGGCTGCCCAGGACAAGAGTAACTCCAACATACTGGAATGAGTCCAGTGTATCACCAAGGGTTACTGAGATGATTAGTTGCTAAGTACTTGATGTACAAGGAAAGTCTGAGAAAGGTTCATTTGTTCAGTCTGAAGGACAGAAGGCAAAGGACAGGTCTTATCAGTGTGTTCTCTTGGAGGCACACAGTAAAAGCATGATAAGGAATAGACACAAACTGAGCACAAGAAAAATTCTATTGGATATCAGAAAAATAAATCACCATGAGGATTGTCTAACATGGCACAAGTTGCCTAGAGGGACTGTGAAAACTCAACCCTTGGAGATTCTAAAAATTTGACATAAAAAAGCCATGAGCAACCGCATGTAACAGCAAAATCCACCAAATGATATCCTGTCTCTTAAACCCCATTTTATGATGAAGGTTTCAAATGGAAATTTTAGAAATTTAACTTTTGGTATGTTATCATTCTGGTAATATATTGAATACAGATGAGATAGACCTGAAAGTACTTACTAAAATGTTTCTATCATGATTTTTGACGAGCTAGGATAAAGTCAGTCAAGGAATGAATGAAGATTTCTTAAAAGTACCTAGTTGTCACATCCATATTTAGAGACAGAAAAGAACTTGTTTTTTCAGATCTTCTAGTGCCATAATGAAAATCTTTTTTCAGTGTTTGCTCTGAGTGTCTCTGGTAATACAGAGATGTGTGACCATGAAATAAGAGACTGCAAGGTGAAGTTCAACCTGTTCCTTTCAGACTTCTGGTTCTGATGTTCTGCAGAGCAAGGTGCAACCCTCAGAGATGAGCAAGTGTCACTGTTAAAGCAAATTAATTTTGACTCAGAAGGCTAAAGGCAGTAGAGAGCAATACATGCTACTAGTTTAGTGCAGTTCACTTAGCTTTTGTTACTCATTTTGTTTTTCCTTTGAGATACACATATGAAAGTTGCACAGCTGGTTCCTGCTGCTGTTATTTACTGCAGTTGTATATTGAATAGTTTGCTATTTCTCTTTTTTTCATACACCTCAAACATCAGTTTCTGTGCTATTCCAGAAAAACTACTATTTTGCATGAGTGTCGAAGAATTCACCTTTTCATACACAGCATTTATGGGGAAATAAATCTCTGGTTATTCTATTAAACCATTATCCTTTTCCCATTTTCTAAGGAGGGTATCAGAAAGGTTGTCTGACAGAGGAGTCACTGAATAACTTGAAGACTGGTAAAATATGCTGCCATTTCACTGTCATGCTGTCAAGAGCAAGTTAAACCTTAGAGTCCATATAAATTGCACAGTTATTTGATATTTGCTTACTATTCCATTTATCCTGAGGACACTCGGCATCTCTTTGTACCAGGGTAGACTTCTGAAAGGAAGAGAGAAATTATTGTTAAAAAAGGGAAAAGCGGCAACTGTATTAGGAATCCTTCCAAGTATCCACATCATGTCTGTGAGGCTATGTGTTGAATTACTCTGTAAAAAGCAAATGGAAACAGAGGCCTCTGCGTCCTTCAGCATATGCTTAGCACGCTGATGGAGAAGTCCTTATGCGAAAACCAGCAAGGACCTATAAAAGAAGCAAGAACTTTAAGGCACTGAGAAGAAAACTGGCTTCATGGAGCTTTCTTTTTCCTTCTGAATCAATTTAGAGCCTATGAGAGGTGCTGAACTGACAGACCGAATTCCTTTCTTAATACACAAAACAGGTGCAGCAAATGGTGATTTTGGAGTTTTCCCCACTGTAACCAGTGCTTTTCAGTGCTGGCTGAGGGGGACCACCTCCAGGCAGAGAGGGGAGTTCATCTTCCAAGCCTGTATGGTTTTTTTCCCTGTGTTCATTGCCAACAAAGAGACCAATTAGTGCATACTCTCAGCATTTGAAGCAAATGAAAGCAGAGACAACAAATAAAGGAAGAGATGTCTTTGCTCCTGGAATTCTGTTTTGACATTTATTTTGGATTTTAGCAAGGCCTACAATCGTTTGCATTATTTTAAGGAAAAAAAAAACCCCAAACCCACGGTCTCATTACCATTGGATATGATGATGGGGGAAATGGGCTGGAAAAGATCCTGGATCTTTGCTGTGCCTTATTCTGGAATTACAAAGAGTAGGGCAAATTCTTTACTGCTGTGCCACTCAGCTATTATGTTTAACAATCTAATTAGAAAGGCTGTGTTGCTTTTCCCCATTATAAAAGCAAAGACAGTGCACACAAGCAAAACCAATTAGACAGCTGTAGTTTACAGAGCTGGCTTGCCTCAAGGTTGGTTTCTAATGAACCCCCAGTAGATGGTTCCTATCCAGAAACAGGACAGAAGTAGCACAGCGATAACACGCACTATCTGTCCTGTAATCAGGTGCTAATACTTGCTCTAGACCAGGGAGAGGACACTTGACATGGCTGTTCCTTTCTGCACTCATGGTTGCTACCAACACCCACACTGTGACACAAACGTGGTTGATGATGATGTCTCCCCCCAACGTGGCACAAAAATCACACTAACAGGTGGCAATAAATCTAAAACGTTCCCCTTGGTTTTATGATTGTTACTTTCTGCTCACCAGGGACTTATTTTAACTTAAAACAGATACAAAGCTATACAATAACCTGCATACTTGCCACGCTTTTATTTTTTTCAGCATGTATGGCTCAAATTAAGGCAGGCTGTATTGAGTAGATTGCTCTCTGCAAGTTAGTCATCTGTTTAGTGTTTCTGATGGCCCACAAGGCAGTTGTGGTTGTTCACAAGTCTATTAATTAAAAAGAAAATGACTAAGGAAACTACTCAGTGGGTTGATGAACCATTCAACCACTTCAAAACTAAGGAAAACATTAAAACACACCCCCCCTCCCACATTCCTTTTCTTGAATACCCTGATAACAGGTATTTGTTTGAACTGAACTTTATAGGGCTTGTGAAAAAACAAGCTCTTGTCATCACTGCATTTAAATGAGTTTTATGTACAAGAAACTGAGTAGCACTGTCTGAGTGAGAATAGATGAGATTGTGTCAGTATACCCATTAAAAATACCCCTATATTCAGTGGGTTATGAGTCACTTATAAAAATTCACTTCAGGCTAAGATTTTGCATTATTTGTCAGTAATACTTAGGTTAGAGGAGGCAGGCTGGGGGCTTGCGGAGAAGTTTGTATAAATTAATTTGTATTCATAAATTAGAAGTGCTTGCACAACAACATGTTTCAAATATTTATTTAGCTGTAGCGTTGCACTGCTATTACTAATACTATTATTTATCAACTCAAACATCATTTTCTTGCTCACATTATTTAGAAGTTCTCCATTTGGGAAAGATGAATAAGTACAGGAGTTGTTTTCTTCTCCCATTTTCACATATGGTTTACCTTTACCTCCTCTTCCCCTGCTTTATTGGAGTATATAGGGGTGGAGGGGGAAGAAAAACCTGAAGATCCAGGCGTAAAAATAAACCCCCAAATTGTTGCGGTTCACGTAAGCTTAAATAAGACCTTGAAAGTTAAGACTAAGCAAATAGAAATTTGAAAACCTGACTTATCTGAACCATTTTTTGTAAAGTGTGTATTTTACAAGGAAGCAGAAGAAATTTCCTAACTAGTTGTCCCTGTTAGAATGCTTTTAAAACATAATAATGAAAGAATTATATTTGAGGGTAAAAGCCTGAGTGGGCAGGAGTATTCTATCTTTGAATTCACCCAGACGAGAGCAAAAATAACACCTAAAAGGATAAAAATCTTTGCCTGTAATACATTCAAATTGTATCTGCAGTTTCTGGGTTTTGAAGGAATTACTCTTGAGGATGGTCAAATGGAGTAAAGATCTACTTATGAACTTTATTAAATTCCACCCACACTGACAGAGGGAGCTTATACTAACCCTGTGGGTGAAGGTAAACACAAAAGAAAGGGTTACCTAGGCTACTGTATATTTGCAAGTACTTGCCAATAATATCTCCAAATGTAGCTTAAAAACCAACCAAACAAAACAGATAATGAATGCTTGTAAGGATTAGGAAAAGTGCCAAAGATAACAGATCAAGGAATTACTCTTCATGGAAAAAAAAATGTAGGCTCAGATTTCTAAAACTGAGTATGGATTCTTTATACTGAGGCAATTTAATTCTCCAGAGAAAGTAAGTACTTTGGTAGGTAGGTGAGATGAAAAGGCAGCTTTTAAAGACCTCTTCCTATGTTTGTGATGGTCAGTTATTGTTTGGAGTAAAACTAGGTCAGTTATTATTGGTTCAAAAAGAGGTAAAAATCATGTCTGGATTAATTCCAAAAGCCTTTTTAGCCTTGTTTTGTATTATGCAAATAATACAAAAGATGTATTTCCCATTGATTGACAAGCCACCGTAGGATGTATTCACAACCCCCAGCAATGGTATCTCTCTGTTACCAGTTCTACATTACAGGAGTTCCCTGCTGACTATTTTTAAGGTTAACCTGCAGAGAGTGGATAGGGATCTGTCTGGAGAACCAAGTCGATGGGTTGCTCACTTCACAGTTGGTCTCTCAGAGCCCAGGCTCTGAGACATGCATGTTAGGATGGGGCTCAGACTGTGTGTTGAGATTCAGCAGAACTAAACTAAGGTGAAAGAGGGAAAAGAGGCATCTTTTTGATGTTCTCCTTCAGAAACACGTTTCTTACAATGCCCAGAGTATTGATTCTGTTATTTTATCTCTATATATATTTTGTTATTTTGGAGCCACAAACACGTTGATATATTTTTTGGACTGTCTTTGTTGTTAAATGTAACTCCTATCTCTCAAGACTATTTTGCATCTTTGCATAGAAGAACAAATCCTGAAGCATTGGGGAAACCTAACACTAAAACCTGGAGAACAATCAATCCCTGCAAGCCTGTAATCATGTGTTTATGTATCCTTCACATGTGACTAAGGGATAAATTTTGGCCACATACTGTGCTTTCACACAAGGGTTTAAGACATATGCACACCCACTTCTTGGTACGGCTTCCTTACAGAGAAATGTAAGTACAGAGGAATCCTTGACTAAGACAGACTCAAGAGCCATTTTGTCTATTACTTTGCCTGATATAACCAGTACCAGATGCTACAAAGAACGACAGAAGAGCCCTGCAGGAGTCAGAGGCAGAATAATCTGCCTCCACAAAGATCTGATCCTACTCACTAATTGTCAGAGATTAGCTTCAGCCCTGAAGCACTAGGTTTAATATCTCTTCCAAAAGTTTTATTTTCTTTAATTATGATAACTCTGGATATCTATGATATTGATATAATATCCAGTCTCTTGATGAATCTGGTTAAGTTTTTGGTCTCAACAACTTCCTTTGGCAGTGAGTTCCATAATTTAATTACACGTAATATAAAAAGGCATTTCCTTTTATCAGTTTTGACTTGCCCACCTTTCAATTTCAGTGAATACCTTGTTGTTCTTCCTTCCAGAGCCAGAGTGGAAGCCCCTGGTCTACTTTCCCTGTGCTATTTTATGTGATAACATTAATTTGTGAAATGCTTTCATTTTGCCTCTCATTCATCCTTTTACAAGGGGAAAAACCTCTGTCTTTCCATTTTTTTTTTCATATGACCACATTTCCATTTCTGTAATTCTTCTGTGAACTCTTACCAAGTCTGTCTTATTGTTTTATGGGGCACGGCAACTGTGGCGCAAGTATCTGAAGATTATTATATCTTTTTTATGCATAAAGACATCATGATGCTTTCCATGCAGATTCCACTCTCTTCTCTATGCTTCTACAGCATCTGAATGCTGTTAGATTTTGGGGGGGGGGGGGGGGGGGCGGGGCAGGGGGAATGAACCTGCTCTTTCTGTGCTGTCTGCAGTGGTACCTACATACATTTGCCTGCTGAACTGAGCCTTATATAGACTCTGGTGCCTTTTAATGACGTGTTTTACTTCACATTTATCAGTGATATTTGCAGTTAATTTAGAGCTGTCTGTTCCTGACTAACTGAAGTGATTTTGGATGGGCTCTAGTCTCCATAAGTAAGGCGTTTAACTTGAGGCTGAAATTGTAGGCCCTCAGTGAGACAGCTCTTCCCAGATAAGAGCCTGATTTTCCTTCCTCAGCTGATGGAGAGAGGTAAATGATGTGACTGTCTCTGAAGCCTAATCTAAGTGATTAAATTTCACTGTGAATTAGGATTCTGTCTTTCTGTGTGTTTTGGTATGTTACTGTTTACTCTCCATTACTGATCCTCCATACATATTGGAAGCACACCTTAGAATGAAACTAGACTTGGCTTCACCTCTCCTGTAAACTTTGACTTTTCAATAAAAGCTAGAAAAGTCTCAGTATAAACCCTTTCATTATAAAATAAATCTATAGTTACTCATCCTCAGTTGTTATAAGGGGAATTTAGAGAGAGAGAGAGACAATGCTGAGCAGTGGCAGGAAGTGTGGTTTTTCTTCACTCTTTGCAATTCCCACAGAACACCTCATCATGTGCCCTGCAAGGGTGTGGGATGACGGATGCTAATCTGCTACTGGCCAGGAGAGTTTATCCTATGATAGCATCTGCTGTTGAAAGACAAAATCACAACCCATTTTGTTTCATTTATTCTATAATTCAAACTAAGATTCCAGACACAAAGAACTCAGCCTAATGAAGCCAAGAAGAAGGAAGAACTTGAACTGGTGACAACAAATGAGGAAAAGGCTGAGGTTCTCAACAACATTTTTGCCTCAGTCTTCACTGGCAATCTCACTCCTCACTGCTCTTGAATTGATGGCCCGAAGATGGGGACCGGGAAGACAGAGTCATTCCCACTGTAGGTGAAGATGAGGTTTATGACCATCTGAGGAAACTGAACATACATAAGTCCATGGGACCTGATGAGATGCATCCCAGAGTGACTGGAAGAGGGGAAACATCATAGCTATTTTTAAAAGGGTAGGAACGAGGACACTGGAAACTACCGACCTGTCACCCTCACCTCCATGCCTGAGAAGGTCATGGAACAGATCCTACTGAGCTGAACACCAAATTACTGTAAGTAGCTCTCTAGCCATGTACCTTTCTATTGTACCTTTGTATTGTGATAGACTTTTTATTATTAAAACTTTATATTGTACATACTTTTATTAAACAAAATACTGCCCTTTTTTTTACTATCATCTTACATATACTTACTTATTCTATGTGTATTCTTTTATTTTGTTGCTTAGGATCTACCCTTGCCAAAGCTTTTTTCCCCTAAAACTTTATGTAGGTTACCAGAAGTGTAAAGCCACAGTGAAAAATCAAGCCCTAGGACATATAAATGCCAGCCAGTGGTTTGGAAATGTCTTGGGTGGCCTAAGATTGGGCCAGCTGTGATTTTGGTGTTGTCCACAAATATCTAGGAAGTTTCTGAAAAGATCTGATGAGACTTACTTTTCATACTCTTTATGCCACCAGCAAATGAATGTCAGCATTTGTAACTGGAACCATTGCATAACAGTGAAATTCTGAACCATAACTTTTGGAAGCAGATGGCTTTCATCATACGTACCATGCCATATTGCAATAGTGGGTATGCCTTTCTATGCTGAATTAGAAAAGGTTGTTTACTCATTTAGTGGTTTAGTAATAATCAGTAAAATTATGAAGTAAGGAACTATATCTCTGTTGAATGTATGTTCCAAAATATTCACTAGAGAATACATTCAGAGTTATTTGAAGGTGCTGTCACCTCCAGTTTATATCCAATTTTATCACTTTACTTGGGTATTGAATACGCAAGTGCCATCTTCAGTTTTATATACACAAATGACCAGGCAGACAGGTTGTTGTTTTAAAATGTCATTTCCATGAAGTATCATTTGAAAAACCCTCATGACTTTAAATAAGCTGGAGAAATTTGTGCAAAAATGTAAGGTCAAAAGAGCCCTATATGGCAGATCCTCGTTTGCCTGCTTCAGAATGCTTCAAAGGAGTTACTTATTTGCTTACCACCAAGGCTAAAAATATGTGTCAAAACTGCTTAAGATAGGGATCAGTTTTAATAAATGTGACCTCAAACCTTCCAAGGTGTTTAGGTCTGGGAACACTTACAGTACATCTGTTATTATTTTGGTTCAGCTGAGTTTATTGTTTTAATCAGCAACATTTCAAGAGAGCTGGTATAAAAGAATTAGAAATACTAACTTGTTTTCCATGTTTACATTTCTGCCATTATGTAACTTTCTTTCTCATGACTGAAGCTATTAGATATCATGTGTTGTGGCAAAGCAGCACCAAAAGTTAGGACTGAGTATCCTTCCTGTAGATCTTTTTTTCCTAGCTAGAAACTGGGAGTCTGTGGTAGGAGTTACGGAAGAAATTGAAAGGGATGTGTTATACAGAAAATAACACTACACAGGCATTGTGGACATCTCCTGCAGAAATCTGTGGGTAACTTAGAAGTTAACTTGTAAGTCTCCGATTGTGCCTCTTCCTCCAAGTAAGGTACTTCCAGTGGAACTATTTTGGATGAGTTGTAGGTAGCACTTTTCCTGCATAGTCCTCTGGATTGAGTAGCTCAGTGACAATATAGCTGAAAGAGAATAAAATCCAATTTGTATGAGTGGTACAGAGAAGGCAGGCTTAGAGCTCCTGCTTTCTCCAGTTTGCAGCACCTGAGCAAGGGAAAGTACAATGATACTTGCTGGAGCCAAATCAAAGTTCTTAAAGTGAACACATATTTGCAAGGAATGGCAGGAACTGCACTGACAGGAAGAGAAGGTGTCCTCATTTATAAAAAATACAAATTGGAAAAAAGTTATATATAACAAAACTAGTTAATTGAACAACTCTTTGGAAAGAATATTGGCCATAAGTGTCAGAGTACTGCTAGATCTTTAATATTAGAACAGGACATTTGTGGGATGCATAATATCCCCTTCGCTTACAGGAGTACTTCTTGTTTCCTGGCAGAGTGTTGCTCAGGGTTGGAGACATGATGCTGAACCAGCTGGACTGTGAGTCAGTTCTAATACAAAAATCATTGTTCTTCCTGTCATGGTGATACTTCTTCCTGAAGGAATTAATCAACAAACACCTTTGTGCTTGTACGTGCCTCTGATTCTACTTCAAGGAACAGTATTCAAAGCCACAGTCTGTTCTGCAGTCCTGCCACACATCCATGTGTGGCAGAGACCTCTTGATGGCTCACCAGAACACCCAGAGCATCCTGCAGCAGGACAGACCTGCAGGTACATTCTTTAATGCCGTAAGAAAGACTACTTAGTGCTTTGACCAGAGTTATCAAGCTCTTTGCTGTAGTCAGATGGACTGAAAATAGAGTGGGGAAAATTCTGACCCCACTTAAATAGCAAAGTCCTATTGATTTCCTCACTGGGAAATTCTTATCTTAGTAAAGATATGATATGAATATCTACACAAAAACAAGAAAAAAAAAAGTTGGGTGTGTTAATCAACACCTATCTGAAACTAGAGAGAGGATGAAAGAGAATACTCATCCCTTTTTATTTTATGTTTTCCTAGTTTTTCTCAGCACTTAGGTATGAGTAAAAAGGTATTTTACAAATAAGTGGTAAGTCAGAGAGAAGACAATGAGGTTTTGTCAATTAACCTGTGGAACTCCTAAAGGTATTCAAAGTGTTTTGCGTTATGTACATGGTTAACAGGCATGATTCACAACCATGCCATAAATTCTCTTCATAAACTTATCAAGTGTTTTCTTAAAACTAGTTAGGAAGGTAAGTCTGCTGCCACTCATGGATCTCTGTATGCTGATACCTGATGACCACGAATTTTCCAGGCCTGTAATTTATCAGAAAACTAACCTCACAATAATTCCCCAGAGCAAGTGTTAAAACAAATGCTACTTTTCCCTACTCCTTTCATACAAATGGACATTTTGAGCTGCTGTGTTCCTTAGTGTGTCTGCTCTGTTTCTTTTTTTCTCACAGTAGATGGTGCTGCTTGAAATTATCTCTTGTTTTTTGAGATCATTCTCTTCAAATATTTGTAGATTTTATTTCACCTTCAATCCACCATTTAGTCAAGCTATCTACTTGTAATGTTTCTGATAAGTGAATTCCTATGGCCCAGCTGTTCATACTTTGGTTTCTGCTTAGCAGCTCCCTTGCCTTCTATTCTAGGCAAAAATACGAAGCAGCCAGGAAAGAAAGACTGGGGTGGGGTTGGGGCTCCTATTGTCTACTCTGGATCTGTCTCAGGCTCAGAGGTTGAGCTGGATGACTAGGTAAATTTTTATTTTTATTTTTTTCAGTTTAGTGATCAAGCCATAATAAATAAATAAAAATTAGTCAGCCTGAACCAAGACAGTCGCAATTTTTTGCTGCCAAAACCTTTCCTTTTCAGAACAGTTTCAGGTCAGACTATTTTGATTTCTGAATTTTTTGGTACTTTTATGTTTCCATAACTGCAGATAAGTTGAAGTATACCTACAGTAACCTACCTACTTCACAAAAAGACATGGTGACTTGCTTTGCAAGCTTCTACAGCTGAGGCGGTGGTGCTGTGCTCAGGTGGAAAATGGTCAGTGGCCTGGGGTAGAGTGTTACAGTGCTGATTTACTGACCGCAGTTATGCACACATTTCATAGTTCAGATAAGACATCCAGCTTCAGAATATAATGCAAGCTTTAAATTTATAGCCAACCTTAGAGAAATGTTTGTTATTGCACAGCAAATATATATATTATCTAACCTTTAATACCATTTTACTGGATATAATTTCAGATACTACTCCAGAATACTGGATCTGGAAAACATTCAGTGCAGAAACTACTTTGAGCACGGTAAATCTTCCAATTCTGCTTTATTTCTGTCTTTTCTTCTGGGAAACCTGTCCACTTTGCTGTTTTTCCTGGTGCTAGGTTCTGAGCTATGTGCAAGGGGATTTCACAGAAAATAAAAAATTGATTTGTTTCTATTAAAAAAAATGTTGTGGCTTGAAATGTTTGAAAGGAATATTCTATCTCTTTGCCTCTTCTCATAATTTATATTATACAACTCTGGATTGCCTAGACTCTAACAACTAATTCTTCTAGGCAAATATTTTTCTTATTCTACTTCTGCTCTTAGCATCCAAGTTCCTCAAATTTCCCAGCTCATCCCATTCAAGCCTAAGATTTAGGAACTTCATGATACTTTTTTGCCTGGAACTGAAACTATTCAGGGTCTTATTTGTGTTTAAAAACTTGTACAGAGATCAAAATGGGAATGTGGTTTTCTGAGCCTCAAAAATTTAGCATGCAATATAATGAGATCATTGCCATGTTACCGTACTAAGAAAGAAAGTTTAAAGGGTCTTAGGGATGTCTGTATCCACTCTGATATTTTTGGAATTCAAAAGCAGTCAGATTGAGGAAATGCTAAAAACACACTCTTTTTCCAGGAAAGAAGGAACTTCACACCATTCTAGATCTTAACAGCAAAACATCCAGCACAGTAGCAGATACCACATAAGCTGCAGAACTTTGCTACAGTATCTGGGAACCAAATACTGTGGGTGATGTGGGTCAGGAATGGGACAGCTGGGAAGTTCTTTCGCATTGCATTGGGTTACTGAGGGTTGGGTGGATTTTGGCGTATTTTAAGGTGCTTATTTGAAGCACATTTCTGAGTCATTAGGGGGTTGGGGGTAGGGTGGGGATAGAAGGGGAAGGGATATGAACTAAAAAGGAAGAGTAAGTAAATTAAGAAAGGAAGAAAAAGGACACGAGAAAATTATGGATAGAAGATTTCAGAGACGGCAATTTTTCTAAACTGGAAAGAAAAAAGTAGGTGCTTTTAATGTCTTTTAAAAAGAGAAAAGCCACAATAATTAAATCTATTTATAGGTAAGAAAAAATACAAAGATGCTAGTAAAAAGGAAAAAACCCGCTTTATTAAATGACCTATGATTCTGTTTATATTCCGCATTGAATAAAAAAGGCGACAATCATGTGGATTTGTGTTTTCTTTAATGACATATTAACTATAGGCATTGAATTAGACATTTTTAAATAACTGTTTAAAAAGACCTGTCTGGACTGTTACTAGTGATTTTCCATAAGTCTTGTAACAATAGGGAAGTTTCAGAGGGATGGATGAAAATTTATTACTGTATTAGATATTTCTAAATATACAGGACTGACACTGATACCAATAATAACTAGAACGGGACTCCAGAGAGAAAAAACTATAGTATGTGTCAATCACAATGAGTTTATGGATAACTGATCAAGCATCAGGGCTATTATAAAACCTTTCTATTCTACAAAGATTTTGATTTGATGTCACACGCCATTTTGATGGGAAAAAAAGGAGAAAACAATAATACAGTTCATTAAGCTAAGAAGTTTTAAACTGTAATTTGAAACAGATAGATCTTCATTAGTGTATGTGTTTATCTCTGCAGAGACCTGTAGAGATAATTTCTTGGCCACCTTTCACTTCAAAATCCATACTTGTAACTTGAATGAAGATCTAAAACCACTCTTAAAAAAAAGATGGAAGGTGTATAAAGATCAGGGCAGAGCTAAATAACGGTGCTGAAATATCACTGGGGATGGGATCTGTCTTCTATCCCATCATTAGCAGCCATAATGTAGAGTGTGTAGTCTATGTTGGTTGTAGAGTCCTCCAGAGTCAAAGGAGAGTTACTGGCACCTCCAGGGGACAATCCATCCCATGCCATTATCTGAAACAGATGTGAGGAAGTGTCCTCTGGAAGTAGCTATGACTTTCTAACAGCTCAAAAAGGAACCTAAGTGGTTAGCATAAATGACAGGCCTGAGTTTGGGGTGGCTGAAGGTAGGTGAGATAGATCCTGCCCTGATTCAGGCTTATCTGTATCACTTAGTAAATCAAGCATAAGCAAATAATATGGCCTTTAACATGACCAGCTGTAATGTTATATATCTAAAACCATGAAATAACAGCCCTTCCAGAAGAGAAACAACTGTATTTTGTAAAGAAAGGCTTCTAAAAGATTCGAGGGTCATGGTCATCTAAGTAACTGAAACCATCTCCAAACCAGCTGTGTACTAATGTGTGTATCATCAGAAAAATAGGAGGAGACAACTTTTTGTTTCTACAGCTGGCTTTGATGTGACTAATGTTGGGATGTAGAGCTCAGTTCTGGTGTCTAGTCTTAAAGAAGCATGTTGAAAAATTGGAGAGGCAAAAGCCACAAGAAAGATTAGAGGATTATAGAACAGTTCAAGAAGTGCAGCCTATTCAGCCTACTGGATATAACCCATCACAATGGCTGGCTCACAGTGTTTTACGTGTCTAAATTGTGAAAAACAGATCTGATGATAAAAATTCAGAGGTCACACAGTATGAATCAGGTGGCAAAAGGCGAAGCAAACCAAATTCAGTTTAGTCTTTATGTTCATATCTTTAGCAGTGAGATAAATTAACGTTTAGAGGAGTTTAACTGGCATTGTGATAAATTATCCAGTTCAAGAAACATTGTTTTAAATCAAGGCTAGAACTATCTATGCTTGATTTGATGTAGAAATTATATTTATGTGATCATTCTAATTATGTTTGTTTTCTGGAGTGTCTCCTGCACAATTTTGAATCTATTGGCTAATTTCCATCCATCTGACAGGAAGGCAGCATTATCAGACAACAGTGATTTCTATAAATCATATGAAAAGAAGACAACCTGAAAGAGATCTGCCATGACATGACAGTGTGTTTGTATATTTCTAACCCCACCCCAAAGAGTCCACATGGTTGTTGATTTCTCTCACTGCTAAAACTGTGAATAGTAGGTCTGTAGTGAATGTACTTAGTTTTGGTTTCTAACACCTAATTCCTACTATGATTATGACTCCAAATAGATTGCATTATTAAGAGAGAAACTAATGAGAATTCAAATGTGTTTAAGATACCTAACTAATCAATCAGCCAGAAAGCTCGGAGTCACATGAAACCTGCTTCATCCATTCTGGTACTCATGGAATGGCCCCTTCTAAGCAATAGAGTCTAACTCCAGGACAACTATTAGAAAAGAAATTAGTCATAAAAATGGGAAGACATATGGCATCTCTTAGGGAACATATCCGAGTAGATGACCACAGAGATATTTTGTGGCTGTAATATCTCCAAGTAGTAAGCAAACATGGTCTTTCCTGTTTATTCATGAACAAAAGCACATGTTACTCTGCTTGGCACAGTGACTTCAGTATTTTCTAAGGCTTTTTGGCCATCAGTGATCAAGATATTAGATGTTAAGCTCCAGAGTAACTTGCTGGATGAAGTGATCTGGGATTGCTTAGCCTTCTTTTTATTATGATGATGATTTGGGACATTCTCTGTTATTCACTCATTCTTTGCAAGCCAGGCCAACGAGTGACAAGGACTGAAATTTATAACGTGGTAACAAGAGATGTTGGTTCATTGGGATGGTTTTGTTATGTGATGACAGTTAAGTGAAAGGTTTTCTTTTTTCCTCATGCCACTGAGAGACAGGTTCAGAATGGTCCACAGGCAATTCTTTCTAGCTTTTTACTTCTTTGCTGTGCTGGTTTTTGGCTGGGATAGAGCCAGTTTTCACAAGAAACTAGGAGGGGCCACAGCTAGCACGGCTAACCCAAACAAACTGAAGGAGCATTCCATGATCAGTATATAAAGGTGGCTGGCCAGGGAGCAGGAGACACTTCTTGAGGACAGGCTTGGGTTTTTGAACGTGATCTTGGGTTTTGGGACGTGACCAAATCGCTTCATACATTTTGTCTATTCTTTTCTAAGTATTTCTGGTTTTATTTTCCTTTCCCAGCAAACTGTCCTTATCCCAACCCATAAGTTTTACCTTTTATTTCCCATTCTTCTCCTCATCCCACCAGGATGGAGGGGAAGGAGTAAGTGAGCAGCCGAGCAGCTGTGTGGTGCTCAGCTGCCTGCTGGGGCTAAACCATGACAATTGTTGAAAGGCATCAGTGAATCATTGGGATGCTTTTTGTTTGTGAAAGAGAAGAGTGTAAGTGTTTAAGGCATTAGTTTTTGAGGTCAGCAGATGATTGTTTCTTGTTAAACCTGGTGGTTGTTTATATTAGCATCTCAAAAATAAACTTTTTGCAGCATTGCTAAATTTCAGTAGATTGTTTTCTGGGTAGAATAGACATAAGACTGCAACTTCTGTCAGCATTGGGAAGAATTTCTTATGTCCTCAGTGTTCAGTCTAGTAACTACCTGCATGAACTCGGTGGGAATTGATGCCAAAATATTGTTCAGATTTGCCTATGAATGTATGAGAATTGTCAAGACCTTGCCAAGCTGGGCAAGTGGGTGTTTCTCTGGGAGCTCTCTGAACAATGGTGCAAAGGTCAATCAGTCCTTGATTGCTTATTTTATTACATGGACAGTCAGAGATTCAGGTAAGAAAAACGTGTGCCAAAAATAAGAATGAAATTTGAAAAAGACAGGAAAGGTCTGAGGATCAGGAGAAGATAGTGAAGAAGCCAAATAAAAAGATAATGTACAAGTAGGTACTGTGGCTAGAAAAAAAAAGATGGCACAGCTGGGAACTTCCTTTCTTCCTGACAATTCCTAGCTGCTGTCACAGCAGTTTTGTGCTACTGACAAGTAGGATAATTTAAAGCAAACAATTTATGTTGGAAGATCCGATCAGCACGTCACTAGTTTGGGAGTGGCACATTGCAAATTTGGCTTGAAACTCCCTTTTCACATGTTTCCTATGTTGTGTAATAGACTTTGTAGTCCTAGCCAAAGATCCAGGGCTCTACATGTATGCCATCAAGAAACCATACTGATTCGTATCAGGGATTCATGAATGCAGAAATATTTTATACATACATATATTTCCTACAAATACACATCCTTTTAGGTGCGCAACATTGTTCTCAGAGAAGCACAGTTACCCCATGTGCCCCAACTCTACATACTTTGGTTGCACACTTGTTAGCATTTGTATTGAAAACTGTATTTGAAAAACAGTGTAAAAGCAATAAGATTCCTGATCAGGGTTAAATTTTGACAGTGAAAACACAGATGAGAGTGTAGTAAGCACAAGGCAGTGGTACTCAACATGTCTTCTCTGCTTTTATTTTCACCGAAGTTATTTCAAGGCCAGGTGTGCTCTTTGTTTTTGGCACAAACAGAGGGACACTTCTATCTTTTACTCTATTGCACAGGTAATGCCCTTTGTTTTCTTGTTAGCTGGGACAGCGGTACATGCTACAAAGGTAAAGAAGAAAATCCCTTTAAGACCAGAGGCTTCCGAGGAAAGATTGCCCAAGAAGTATTTCTCATCACTGCAATGTCCATGAGCTACTAAATTACTACAAAGGTATCGCTAATTTGACTTCCTCTACATAAACAAGGCCTGCTAGTCTTTGAAGTTCTCAAGTAGGTTTTGAATAGCTTCAGCTCGCAGTAATTCAGCTGAAAGCATTAATTAATCTTATTTAAAAATCAGTGGAACAGAAGTTAATTAAAACGTAAACAATGGGCTGCATTGTTCCTGACAAGTCTAGAAAAAAGAATCTTTGAAATTCTTTGTGTAATGGATTTTACCTGACTGCCCTCAGAGGAGAGAGTGGTTTTGCAACAGATCACGTTACCGAACTAACCTTTCTTTCACTTTTAAATGAAATATATTCTTTGCTTCTCCCAGTGCAGTGCAGCTGCACAAACTGGAGCCAGTCAAAATCTGTCAGAGCCCTGTTTACCAGGGAGGTACCGGCTACTGGGAGGCTGCTAGACAAGAAAAGCTGCTGAGAGCGGTTGGACTCCCTGAAGCAACCAGAACGTGGTGTGTCTTAGAGCACCAGGAAGAGAAAAACAGATGACCTGGAAAGTCAGAAGGCATAAAAAAATGTCAGTCAGTGAGAAATGATTAACACCCCAGCCAGTTTATGCCAAGGACAGAGGGTTCTCTCATGCATTCTTGTGCAGTCCTGGCTGTCAGGTGAAACATGCCGAGGAGCAGAAGCAATCCTATGTATGGGCCCAATCCAGAACTAACTGAACAGTGTAAAAAGACTCACGGGGCTAGGACTGGGCCCCCATTAAAGGATTAGGGGAAAAAAGAAAGCCACTACATTTCCCTTGGTTTGTGGGGGATTTTTTTGTGTTTTTCAGGTTTAATCTTGTTATTCCTGCTGTTCAGAAAAAAACAAAAAGATAAAAAAAGAAAGAAAAGGAAATATGTGCCAAATAGGTGGGGCAAAAAAAAAAAAAAAATCTAGAGTTTATAAGCCTGAGGGGGGAAAAGAACCTTGCCAAATTCTCTTCCTGCCTCACTGATAAACTATTTAGTAAATATGTACCTTCTAATTCAGCAAAAGCTCAAAATACCTATGAAGGCAACAAAAGTAAAATGTAAACAAGAAGCCCTATAGTAGTAAAAATAACATATGACCAGTCATGAGGATAAGAATGGATTTTATGTTTGGCTCCTTCCTTTGTGGTAGCGAGTAAGCCAACACAGATTAGCAGAGTATGTTATGCATATTACCTGAAATGGTCTTCTGGCCCACATTAAAAGCTGTGAGGGAAATACTCTCAGTGACTGTTGTTCTTCACACAAAAGACACGGAGGTTTCAATAAAAACATAAATGGATTCATGGAACATTTCTATTCCCCAGTGTCTTACTAATGATGATGTTTTGAAACTGCAAGTAAGAAATCAGCCTTAGGGACTTTCTGCAGCAAAAAACATGTCATTATATGCAAGAAAGGGTATGTTCTCATAGACTATTTTTTCTCTGCTACACACACTGACATCACTTGTTTGTTTAAATTCTGTTGTCTCGGGGTACGACACATAAATGATGCATAAATGAATTAATAACAATAAACAATTATTCTCATCAAAGTATCACCGTCACTTTTCAAGTTAATCTGCTGCACAGGAATGAAAACAAAGAGTGGAGAAATTCAGTGGCCTCTTGAACTAAACTCTAATCCTCGGGACAGATTTCCTGGCTGTGGCTACAAATGACATTTTGATCTCTACCTAACCTGTCACAGTCAACACAGCATTACTGACCCAGCTATAATTCAGAGAGTGAGACAACAAACATAAAAGCTCATTCACTCTTAGACCTCGAGTGTCTACAGCAAGCAGAGCAATTGTGTAAGTAAATACTAAAATGCAGCCAACTTCCTGCCAGTTCTGTGAAACCTAAGTCACAATTCAGTCCTGTCACACTTTTACCCCTTTTGTTTGCATTCCTGGAGAAATTGCTGTGACCAGTTTTTGTTAGCACACATGTCTCAGGAAGATGTTTTATTTGGACTCGAAGGTAAGTGAACAAGACTTCTCATCTCAACGGCTCTGGCCTTAGTGCCCCATGCTGACAACCAGGCATGATTTGGAGCTAGAACATCAGAGACACTAAAACTATTGGAAACAGAGCAGAGCAGAGCTCAGTCTGACTGCCTATAGTTAAGTGGCCATGCAGCACAAACCACAGTGATGAGGACAGGTAGTCAGGCCTTTCACAGAGGATTCAAAAGTTAATAGAAATGTATTTTATTACTGCAGAACATGGTGCTAGCAATGTACAGTGTGGATATGTAGTAAGATGAAACATTTGGCCCGACTGAAGGATCACCTGTATGCCTCACAGAAAGAAAAGGGTCCTCGGATGTCCACTGGCAATCTGAAAATTGTAATGCCAAAGATGGGTCATCAAGTCCTTCCTATTTTGAAGAAGAAATGCATTCTTTAAAAGATGCAGTATATGATGCATCCTCTCCTGAAGAGTAGATTTTCATGGTGCATTTATTACTTTATAGACCATCTGCAGCTGTGGAAGTACAATGTGAAGAACTAGAGCATTTGGAGCTTCCTTCTGACAACCTAAAGCCTGATCTCTTTTGCAAAGAAGGTAGGTGAAGGAGGAAGAGTGAAATTCTGCTGGTAATTGATCAGGGCAAGTACGTTAAACAATATATACTGTAAAAAAAAGTATATGTATATATAGGTATAATTAATTTTGTCCAATGTCATCTTTGACATCTATAATGTGTAGATAAACTGGAGAGTTTGGCTGCTGTTCAGAGGTTGGAAAATGAACTGACAAGAACCTTACAAGTTAAAAGAAAATGATAAGCATTGCATCCGGAAGGGAATAAACCCATGCAACAGTTCAGACTGGGGACCAACTGGCTAGATTTGCAGAAAAGGAGCTGAGTGTCCTGATGGACAATAAATGGAACATGAGCCAGCAATGTGCCCTTGCAGTATAGGGCACAAAGGCCAATGAGATCATGGACAGCTTAAGTAAGACTGTAGCTGGCACACTGAGGAAAGTCACTCTTCTGCTCTATTTGGCACTTTTTGAGACCCCTTCTGGTCTGGGATGTGTATGATTTCTCCAGCAAATGAATGAGTCCCATCAGATGTCACCAAGATGGGAGGGGGCTAGAGAAAGGATGTAGGGGTTGTGGCTGAGTGAAAAGGACTTTTTCAGCCTTCAAAAGAGAAAGCAAAATGGAGACCTCACTGCTGTCTTCAATTGCTTCATTTAGACATGTAGCTGGGCACAGTGGTGTACAGAGAAGCACAGTGAGAGGACAAGACACAACAGACATGATTCTGTGATTCTGTGAAATTCTGGTCACTGGGAAAAGAATGTCACCATGAGGGTGATCCTACTGGTTGCCCAGAGAGGATATGAACCCTTTATCTTTGAAAATATTCAGGGCTCAATTTGAGACACCCTAAACAATCTGATCTACTTGACCCTACTTGGAGAAAGGAGCTGCATTAGATGATCTCTGAATGTCTCTTCCAACCTAAATTATTTTGTGGTATGTGATTCTGTGACTGCAGTGTTACACAGGTTGGTTAATGCAGATTTAGAATGCAAAAGCCACTTGTGGAACTCAGTAAGAAAAAAAGACTTTGAAAATAGGCTTCTACCAAGCAAAGAGCTATATTAAGCTCATTTTTATGTATATCACCTTGCAAAACCTGCCTGTAATAATTACAGTGATAATAGTGTCATTTATACAAGATACAGTGTACGTCTCCTCTGGTGATATAAAAAGTGTTTCAATTGGAGAGAGCTCTTATGATTACACTGTCTTAGCTAGCTAAAATAATACATGGTAAAGAAAAGCACAGCCCAGCACTCTTACAGGAGTTAGCTGATCACTGCAAAACAAGGTTGTCTTATTCTTAAATATTAAATATTTTTGTACTCAACAATTTGTTTCCCGTTAAGAAGGACAAAGAACTTCTTGAAAGTGTCCAGCACAGGGCCTGAGAGACTGAGGGGTGACCTTATTAATGTTTATGAATATATTAAGGGTGAGAGTCAGGAGGATGGAGCCAGGCTCTTCTCAGTGATGGCCAGTGATAGGAGAAGGAGCAATGGGTGCAAGCTGGAGCATAGGAAGTTCCATGTGAATGTAAGGAGGAACTTTTTCCCTGTGAGGGTGACGGAGCACTGAAACAGGCTGCCCAGAGAGGTTGTGGAGTCTCTTTTTCTGGAGACATTCAAAACCCACCTGGATGTGTTCCTGGTGTGATTTAGTCTAGGTGATCCTGCTCTGGCAGGGGGTTTGGACTAGATGGTCTTTTGAGGTCCCTTCCAACTCCTAATGTTCTCTGATTCTGTGATTTAAATTCTGCAGGTATTTATGTGTTTAGTGTACCTTGCTTTCACTGAAATCCAGCTCACTATTTGTGATAGCAAATTGATAAATAGTTGCAACTACAGATTCTTAAAGAAAAACTTGCCCTTTAACCCTGTGCTTAACACAACAGGGTTCAGGATGTGAGCAATACGCTTGCTGCAATCCAAGTGATAACCTGTTTAGGTCAAGTGAACAGAAAACATTACAAAATAGCAGAAAACTATGTTCAGACATAGAATTTTACATTCTTTTTAAAACATTGTATCAGACATTACTGTTACAAGTATTAAAATTTAAATATATTTTTCATTACTTTCTTCAAATATGCTGGTCAGAAGACCAGACAAAGATGGAAGGAAGCTCCTTTGTTCCATTTTTTAGAAGAAAGAAGAATCAATAGTTCAGTGGGTATAGCCATCAGGATGGTAACTACATCTTCATCTCAAAGCTCTTTGGGCACCATAAGAAGTGGTGCATTTTCAGCCAATAGACAAATAGCAGAATAAGCAGGAATGCAATTTTATTTTAAAAAAATCATCTTCTTTTATTATCACAATAAACCCCCCCTTTTTTCTCAGTGGACTAAAACTTGGTGCCAAATGCAATTGTCTTTTTCTTTAAAAACTTTATTTAAATCAATACAAGTTAAATGGAAGAAGAATCATCACACTTACAATGAGGATATGTTTTTACACCTTTTCTTAAGGCTAACGACTTTCTAGATTCAGTGCAAATTTGGAAAATCTGTTGGTCAATCCCAAACTGTAGCTTTCTGTAAAGGAATAAATTACGCAAAAATAATTGCTTTGCCCTTTTCTCAGCTCTGCAAGAGCTTTTCAACTCTTTTTTTTTCTTCAGCTGGCCTAGCAACATACAGTGAATAATCCTGGATGAGTGAGCTATTTTACTGTCATTTCTGTAGCTAATACAGAGAATGAAAGTTAGTTATGCAGATCTGACTTATGGTCTTGACATGTGACCGAGTGTAAATAACGATAAGGCTGCTGGAGAGAGTTTTTTTGCTTTAGATCATATACCTGACCCACAGTATTTCAACCTTTTAAAATGGGCTTTTATTCTCATGTAGAGATGCTTTCCCTGTAAAACTTCTGGCTCTGGTCCAGAAAGAATCAGAAATGGGACACGCAGGAGAAAAAAATGTCCTGAACACTCCAAAGACTAGTTTCAGAGCAGATTAAAAGATGGATGAACTTTCCATGTATGGATGATCAGGACACCAGATGGGGATTGCATTTCTTACTTTAGTGAACCAAAAGAAATGCTTCCTAAATACAGATTGCATATCAAACACAGTACCAGTCTGTGAGCAGGATGAGTAATGTGTATGTAAAAGGAATGAAATATATCTTAGAAATATAAGACCAAGGCACAGTCTCTCAATAGATTCAATCATGTGCAAATCCCTAAGTGAAAACCAAGCAATTGTGAAGCATAAAAATGTCTGGCACCACAGTTGTTAACATGCAAGTTGGGAGCCAAACTAGGATTTCACTGCTGAAGCTACACTGATTGTTCTTCTGTCTCTGTTCTTGCCTGTATTCCAGCCCTTGTCTTGTCACTACCAAACATTTTCCCTGTCTATTGAGCCATTCCTTTTCACAACCAGCCACATAAGCTTTTCAGCTCTAGCTTTTCAAGGTTTTTTATCATGATTTGGATGATTTCTCAGTTCTGCTTCACATAGGAGTTGTTGCAAAACCTTGTTGAACATCAGACTTCATGTGTGCATTCTCTTATGGACAATCTCTAATGGTTCAATCTTTCAATGGGTGTTTCAATACAAATTTGAATCTGAGGGAGAGTAATTCAGTGATGGAGAGTCTTGTAGACTCACCTCATGAGATCATCGCTTACATGACAAGGAGGTTTGGAAGCCATCAAAGAGAGAGTCTTTCACAGATCACATAAAGAAAAGTTTGAACAAGGACATAGAAAGGCACTGAGTTGAGAAGAAGATTTATGGTTGGACAGTTGTTTAGAAGACAAGTGGACAGAGGAAGGTGAGCAGGGAATGTAAGGGCCCTTGAATCCATAAGAAACTTCACATCAGCTCAGACAAGAGTGAGAAGGAGGTAGGGAGGGGGTACAGATGTCCATTTTGCTCACATCTATGCAGTTGTTTCGTAAGAAATGCTTGGTGTCTGGTACTCCTTGAAGTCTCTGTGTCTGATCCATAGGTCTGTAAATATAAAGCTTTGACACAACTTTGAGGGCCTGGCATGGGTGGGGCATGAGGATGTGACTTCTGACGGGAGGTGACAATCAAAGATCAGAAAAGCAGGAAGGCCCAAGAACAGGCAGAAAGCAGCATGAAAAGCATGAAGGCCTGCTTTGGTATGACTCCAGTATTGCAAATGTCTGGCATATAAAGCTCTTAGTCTCTGTGCCTGAATGGTAGCACTGGGACTGAGGTATGGGAACGTGAGAATGATGGTGGGGGAAAGTATTTTTAGGGGTTTGCATTACAGTGTCATACGATCTGCAGCATGCACACAATGGTAAGTGGGTTTAGAGGAAAGTGCTGTGAGTCTCATCAGTCTTGCTGCTAAAATCATGCCTGTCTGCAAGAACATCAGTTTTTATTTGGAACGATAAATAGATAGGAAAGATCAGCTTCTGCGCTTCTCAGCACAATGAAGGACACGTGCAGCACACACTGGAACTGAAACTGCAGAACAAGACACGCTTTTGGAAACAGAATTTTTTTCAATATGCAGATGGTAGTCGAGCAGGGAGCACTGTGATGCCCCCTTGCCTTCATTGGAAGGGACTCTAGAAAGATCCTAAGGTGTAAATGGTGAATTTTCCCTTGATTTATTACTAGGAAATGTGACAATGGGTAAATGCTGAGGGCTGAGAGCATAGATGTGGTGGCTGAACTAATGCAGTGCCTACTATTCCCAAAAGAAAGTAGGCACCGAGTTACTTCAGCCACCACAATACATTCCTAAAACTGAAACTCCTATTCCCAGGGTATGTGGACCTCTTGGTATACATGGTCTTGCTTGTAATGGATAGATTGCCTATGTAAGGGACCACCCTGTCATCTACACTGTGAATAAAGAAAAATGAATGATGAGGGCACTAAGGGTTAAATCACATTAAAATCTGAATGCACATGCCTTCCTCAAACTCTTCCTACGGCCTTAACTTTCTGGAGCTAGCCAGCTATCACATGCCAGTCAGACACTTTCCAGCATGAGTCACTCTGGTTTCCAAATTTGTCTTTCCCAAATAAAAATGAAAAATTCCAAATGTCTTACATTTTTCTATAGAAAAAGGGGATGGAACATGAAGTACATATAGTCGAAGAATTGTTTTCTATTTCCTTTTACATCCCTAGTCTAGACAAGAGGTACTATGATGAACCTTGGCTTTGCTGCCAATACCAACAGCACTTTGTGGTCTTGTTACCTCACGTCTGGCTAATTCCCAAGGACAGTCATAGCTAACGAGTAGCCCTTTCAATGGTCATTCCAGCAATTCATTTGGGCTACCCTTTCAAACAGCATGGAGAATTTGTGAGAGGTCTTTTGTACTGAGTAATGTTTCACTCACTGCACTTAAATGAGAAGGGCAGTCAAGTTGTAAAGATTTATATAAATGACAGCATTGTAGACTAAAAGGAGATTGGTATGTTTGATCTCAGCTGTTATTGATTTACCTTTTCCACACGATAACATTCATTAGGCAGGATAAGTAAAGGCTGGTGTGCTCCATTTCAATTATCAACAGTTAAAACACAGACATTACACAGGGTGGAGCTTCAGTCTAGTTTCAGTGGGCTGAAGTGTGAAAAGATTTTCCTACCAAGCCATTACATGACTTTTTTGTGTCCTTTCCTGTCCCCTCCCCACCCACCCCTTTTTATTTTATTTTTTTTAAACAGGTTTTTTCATTGTTTTTGAATATTTGTGTTTCTGGTCAAAGGAACTTCCTTGTAACTTCACCACTGCTGTTCTCTTGTTGTGTGTGAAGCACAATTTTGCTAGTAAGGCCATGATCATCCTGCCTGATGCCTCCATGCACCAGTGTCCCAAAAGGTTCATAGATTTATTAGAGCAAATTCCTCTACATGGCCCTGCTTCAAGAAGGGGTTGGGTTAGAAGATCTCTATATGTGCCTTCTCATCTCAGCTATTCTCTTTGAGCCTTATCAGAGAAGTCAATCTCCTCTCCTTCTTTACAATGTCAGTGCAGTCTAAAGCTGTTAAGCTATGCTGTTCCAGAGGACCAAGTACTTTCAAAATAGGGTAGAAACTAAGAAATAAACAAATACAAAATAGACAGAAACTAAGAGTAACAACAAAGAACAAAAATAGTATCTCCTCAGAAATAATTACTTTCTTACTGCTGGCTTCACAGGAGCCTAGAGTGATTTACTCGGCTTTAGATACACAACTGGAATTTTCCAGAGTTAAGTGAGAGGAATACTCCTCCAAATATTTTGATTTTTCAATTGCATGAATGAATACCTCTAAATACTCTTTTTTTCCATCAGATAATTAATGTTTTTAAAACATAAGCACTTCACATTTGATTAGTTGGTAAAAAACACATTTTCTTTTTACTTACTTATTTGCTGAAATGCCTGGATATAGATTCATAGAATCACCTGTGTTGGAAGAGACCCTTTAGATCATCGAGTCCAACCACAGCCTAACCCTGACTAGTCCACCTGTAGATCATGTCCTTAAGGACTTAATATATATGCCTTTTAAATACCTCCAGGGATGGTGATTCCACCACCTCCCTGGGCAGCCTGTTCTAATGCTTGACAACCCTTTCAGTAAAGAAATTCTTCCTGATACCTAACCTAAATCTCCCCTGGTGAAATTTCAAGCCATTCCCTCTCGTCCTATCACTTGTGACTAGAGAGAAGAGATCAACCCCAACATCTCTGCAGCCGCCTTTCAGGTAGTTGTAGAGAGCGCTAAGGTCTCCCCTCAGCCTCCTGTTCTCAAGACTGAGACCCTGGTTCCCTCAGCCGCTCCTCATTGACGTTGTGCTCAAGACCCTTCACCAGCTTCATTGTCCTCCTCTGGACATGTTCCAGGACCTCAACATCCTTTCTGTAGTGAGGGCCCCACAAATGAACACAGTACTCAAGGTGCAGCCTCACCAGAGCTGGGTATGATGGAACAATCTCTTCCCTACTCGTGCTGGTCCCACTATTCCTGATACAGGCCAGGATGCCATTGGCCTTCTCGGTCTCCTGGGCACACTGCTGACTCATGTTCATGAGGCTGTCCACTAACACTCCCAAGTCCTTGTCCTCCAGGGAGCTCTCCAGCCACTCTGTCTCAAGCCTGTAGCGTTGCCTGGGGTTAATGTGACCAAAGTGTAGGACCTGGCACTTGGCCTTACTGAACCCCATAAAGTGGGCCTCTGCCCATCGATCCAGCCCATCCAGGTCCCTCTGCAGAGCCTTCCTGCCTTCCAGCAAATCGATGCTCCCCCACAATTTGGTGTTGTCTGCAAACTTAGTGAGAGTGCACTCAATCCCCTAGTCCAGATCATTAATGAAGTTGTTAAACTGGCCTGTCCCCAGCACCAAGCCCCAGGGAACACCATTTGTGACCTGCTACCAGCTGGATTTAGCTCCATTCACCACAACTCTCTGGGCCAGGCCGTCCAGCTGGTTTTATATATAAAATATACTTGCACAATTGTGAAAAGACTCCTTTAACTTTAGATTCTTAATTTTCAGACTTGCTGAGTGTCCACAGCTCCTGTTAGATTGTGTTGACAAGATGAATATTGTCTTCAATAGAACATTTTTTCTCAAACTTCAGAATAGTTGAATATTTGAAAATGCTGAGCTTTTATGTCCATGACATATCAAAATTACTTTGGCATTGTAGGGATTACCTTAGCTGTTACAATCAGCTTGAAAATTTGAAGAGAGCTATGTTTCACTGGACCTGTGGAAAGTAATATATTGTGTGTGCTACACAATGTAGCTGGTGGTAAAATAATACAGGACTGTATAAAGCTACAAAGACTTGTACTTAGATCTGCAGGTACTGAAAGCACAACCTTTTCTTGATTATTTTGCCAGATAAAGAGATGGAAGAGCTTATAATAAGGATTTTCACTGATAAAAAAAGACCCAACAACCTTACCTGAATGCACTTTATAAAAAGAAGCTATTAGGAACCTATGCTTTCCTTGTCTTATGAGGAGGCAGAAACTCACAGGCATTCCCTACCAGGCTCCTTGTCTTGTGTATCTGCTCTTATAGCTTCTTTTCTCTTTATTCTTATCATTGTGACACCAAATTCTGCCTCAGTTGTGCTTCCAACTCTTTAGACAAAACCAGGAGCACCAGCTTTATTATAAGAGAAAGGTTATAGTGGTGTGCATGGGTATGGGGGTGGTATTCCAGGTATCTTGGCAGCAAGCAAGCTCATATCTGGCCTTTAGCATGGCCTTTCCACTCACAGGAGTCCACGTTATTCAAAGAGGTTCTAGGCAGGGACTGACCTCCCCCATCCTGGTCATCTCTCCTGAGCTTGCCCTGCTCTCAGCCCACAGAAACTGGACATTTCTTTGTCAGGTCCATGCACCTACTATCCAAACCAGACCCTTCATTTTAAAGACGCCAAACTGGAGACTGTCACACCCCTGGATACATTATACTAATGTTTATTAAGAAATTGTCAGTTTCTATACATCTTACTTAATTGTGACATCTTCTGTTTGATTGATATGATCATGACCAGAAATCTCTGCATGGGAGAGTATTTTATAGGGAGATAACATCAGCACTTCAAAAGTCTACAGGAGCTGGTCTCCAGGAAGTGCAATTCTGAAAGGTGTTTTCAATCATTTTTATGAGAAATGAAATTATAGTAGAAAGGTAATGGTATGATTTTTAGAATTTTTTCTACTGTATTGTCACACTATGTATTGTCATGTCATTAGAGGTGTCTGAGTGATGAGCAAAATTAGACTACTGAAAGCAATGGCTAGAGTCATTAAATTAGTGGAGACTGGCATTTATAGGAGATAGTTATGCTTTTGCTTGAGGAAACTACAGCTTTTGGAGAAAGAAATAAATATTTGAGAATTTTATTGGTGATACATGCCACATACATCATTTAGCACTGGTGATGAACAGATTTAAGCAGGGATGGACATGCTTAGGGATTGATTTTTTTTCCTCAGACACCTTATCTTGAGGGAAAGAGTCCCTGGTTAACTTTGCCATAAGCTTTATTTTCATGTCTCATGCTGGATGCTACATGTTTCTGGGGAAAGTATTAGGGAGACAGTTTTGCAGTCCTTGTGTCACTGAAGTTTTTTGATCTTGTTACCTAAAAAGCAAGACAGGTTCGGGATGCTGAAGACCTGGAGTGCTGTCTCTGCTCCACCCCAGTGCTGCAAGGCAGTTTTCCACTGTCTTGGACTGGCAGACCTAAAAGATGACTTGGCTTTTGTGGACTTGTTTTCCAAATGGGTCAGTTTTCTGCTGACCTTCTTCTGGTCCTTTAGACCTCTGGTTTGATTAATTCACATACTGAGTTAGTTTCATTTGTCCTGTACAAAGGTTTTGCCATGCAGCTTATGCATAACTGTGTGGCACCTAGAGACTCCTGAATCTGGCTACTGTACGAGGTGAAACACAGCCTTAGTGCAAAATGGTGTTTTGTCTGTCCCCTCTGCATTGCACAGGGGAATCAGGGAGGGCTATTTTCTGGCTATTTAAAGGGAGCTATTTATTTTTGTTGAGCCTCTGTCACGTATGTTGTGCAATTGCCTTTCTGGCCTTCCTTCCACTTTTCCAGCATGTACTTCAGTGGAAGTCTTGGCACATCCTGACAATGTGATGGTGCTTATTACTCATGGGCATATTGTCTGACTTTTGATTGAATGTCAGCACTTCTTTGATCAGGTTCCTTCTGCCTGAATTAATTAGGGGAGGAGTGACACATGCCTCCATGGGTCTTGGCTGGTATCTTTGCAAGGAGTTTCATCGCACAATTGAACTGGTGTTAAGTCATGAGGAGCTGTGAGGGTTCAGTGAGAGGAGATCATGATCTTACCGCTCCTGTGAGCAGAGTCATTCCTTTCAGGCCACAGGATCTGTCAGGGATGATTTTGTGCCTGTTTTTCTTGAGTATACCAAAGTTTTGCCTCTTCAGGCCATGCAAAGGGAGAAAGCTGTACTGGATACTGTTTTCATTTCTGGGTGTTTCTGGGCTTGTTCAGCCTGGAGAAGAGAAGGCTGCAGGGGGACCTCATTGCAGCCTTCCAGTACCTGAAGGGAGCTTATAAGCAGGAGGGGATTCAACTTTTTAAAAGAGCAGATAATGGCAGGACAAGGGGGAATGGACTAAAGCTAAAGGAGGGAAGGTTTAGATTAGATATTAGGGGGAAGTTTTTTACAGAAAGAGTGGTGAGGTGCTGGAACAGGGTGCCCAGAGAAGTAGTAGATTCCCCGTCCCTGGAGGTGTTCAAGGCCAGGTTGGATGGGGCCCTGGGCAGCCATGTGTAGATCCAGGCCTGGAGGTTGGTGTCCCAGCCTGTGGCAGGGGGGTTGGAGCTCTATGATCCTTGGGGTCCCTTCCAACCCAGACCGTTCTATGATTCTATGATTCTATTCTTTATTTCCTCTATCCTGATGTTCTCTAGCTCTGTGTTTATTTTCACTGTCCAACAAAGACCAGACCATGTACAACCCCCAGAAGTTCTCCTGATCTCCAGATTGCAGGCCTCTGTCCTGTCCCATTCTGAAAATATATATATATATTTTCTCCTTACCTTGGAGTATCCAGTCACAGGGAGAAACAGGAGATAAAAGGGCTGGCTGAGACCATGCCTTTCCCTTTCTACAGTAATTTTCATCTGTTCTTCCTATTTCTTTTTCCCCTCCAGGAACTTGCAGTGTAGGTTTAAAAACAGCTGTTCTGTATTCTTGAAAATTTTATTTTGGAGCAAGTAAAACTCAATGCTTTGAAAAGCTGTCAATATAAATTACTTCCACTAACTTTGCTGTATGTTGTATGTAGTTCAGACAGTTAACTTTTATATATGACTAGTATCAATTTATTGAACAATGGGTTCCTGAGCATGCTTTTTTTGCACATGGGCAACTAGGTTTGAAGTGGTTACTCTTCCAAAAATTCTGCTTTCTCAGGTTTCCCATGAGTTTACTGTAGTGTCGTGGTTTAAAGTATTTTACAAATCAAAGCTAGCCTCTCTCTATGTTTCAGGTGTCTCTGATGGTGAAGAAAAAGCATGTGTGCGTGTACCTGCTGGTGCACACCTGTAGGTGGGCAGCATTATGGTAGATATGGTGGGTGGGTGAAACAAGTGTTGTGGTCCTTTGGCTCTATCACAGATGCATATTTGTAGGCAGTATATATACATTTTTAAATACAGGCAAACTTGTTTCTTCTCTGAGCTGTGAAAATTTGTGAAAGGGCTTCACATGTTCAAGCTATCTAATACCTCTAGAAGAACACCTTGCTAGTTATCAGTGTGATAAAGCCAGGCAGTCATTGCCCTAATTCATGTATTAAAAAGAAAAAAAATATGCAAAATTGACACCAGGCTAAAACTGGTGAAGAAAACTTGTTCTTAATCTGATCTTGGTAAAATCTGTTGACAAATCTCTGTTTCTAACTTGTTTCCTTAGTTAAATTTGTTGAACGTTGTTAACAGGTTTTTTTCAGCTTTCGAATGTTATTATCAAATTACTGTCTCAGACTTTTTTTCTGCCCTTCATCTCCATCAACTCTTAAGTTCACATGCCACAATCACAGTAACATTCACAGAATCTGGCTTTTCCTTTCTCTGCCTTTCTGCAATAGCCTGTTTGTGCCTTAATCAATTTGCATCTCAGCTTTCCAATTGCCTGTTACTGTGGTCTTACTAAGTCCTTTCTTTCTAATCTTCTGCAGTGATGGTGTTTGAACAATGAAAAAAAAAAGGGGGAAAAAAAAAGCAAAAAAAGAATATAAATAAAGTTCAGGGTTGTGGTCTGTTATAAATCAATGAAACTTCAGTGATTCCACTGTTGGCACTAGAATGATGCTGATTTTACATCAATGTAGAATATCTGACCCAGAATATGTTGCATTTTGGTAACTGCCACATAGAAATATTTTCCATTTGTTATTTACATATATTTTAAATTTATTTTATTAATATCTGTTCAGGGATTGGTGACTTTCAGTATGTATTCAGCCAGAAATAGGGATAGCACACTGCAGAAAGAAAGAATATTTATTACATATTATTCCTAAATTGTTTGTTTTCTCCTGCTTCAACAATTTTGGTCATGACACAGAGCTAGCTGAGTACTACTTATAAATAACTAATAGCCAGTATTCTGTATACATGATGGAAATAGATTTGCATCAATTAGAAGACAATTAGCTATGGCAAATTCTGAAAACTAAGGAGATAGTTGCCAATGATTCACTGACAGAAAAATAAAGCTGAAGCCTTCATCTACTTTATTCACAATGACTTTTTTGTCCAGTTCTTTCCCAGAAAACCTGATTGCTAAAAATGGGTTTAGCTTTCTTCTAGACCAGCTGCCTGTGCCACTGTCCAGCTCTTCTATTTAAAATTTCTTTTTGTTTGTAGATATCTCTATTTGGACATTCCACTTATGTCTACTCTCTCCCCAGCTATTCCTCCATTTACTAACTCTGAAGTTTTTAAAGTAGTGATATCTTGGCATTTTAATGAGGAGATGGAAAACATTGACATTTGCCCCATGTCACGTATCACAGAACGGCTGAGGTATTAAGGCACTTCTGGAGATTGTCTAGTCCAAACCCTTTGCTCAGAGCAAGGTCAACTAGAGTATATATGTGTATATGTATTTTACTGTCTGGAAATGGAGTATGTTGTGGACTTTTCACACTAGTTTGCCTAGAGAGGAATGCTCCCTTCACATTGCAAATGCTGTTAATGCAATGCACTCTTGGCTTGTCTGGCCCCATTATCTCTGAACAAACCAGGCTGGCCAGAAGCACTAAAGGTGCCCCACACTGCATGTTACCACCGGGGAACCCTGGCACTGAAGCAATACTGCTTTTGATGCTCAGCAAGCCTGTATATCCATGTACAGCACCACAGTCTGTCTAGTAGACATGACCAGAGACCTGAAATGTCAGATGGTCAGTCACATTGCAATCCTCTGAGTCCATTCCTGTCTTTTTAAATGTTCTTTCATACTGAGGGGTACATGTCCACCTCATATTGTCTTATGCATATAAGGAAATCGTAGAATCACAGAATGGTTTGGGTTGAAAGGAACGTAAAGATCATCTAGTTCCAACACCCTGCAATGGGCAGAGCCACCCTCCATTAGACCAGGTTGTCTAAAGCTCCATCCATGCTGGCCTTGAACACTGCCAGGGAAGGGGAAGTCACAGTTTCTCTGGGCAATGTCACTGTGTTCAAAATATTCAAAGGCTGCACATACTTTAACAACATATGTACAAATGCAAATGCTATACTGATATTCTGGGACCAGTCCTTTTAAGAGAGTTTACTTAGGCTCTATTTTTGAAACTGCAATTCAATGCATCGTTAATTACTAGCCCAGCTGATACTACTTACTTATCTCACTTCCCAAATTAAAGGCCTAATCAAGTATTAGGATGTCTAAGTCTCATTATTTGCACATGAGCTTGATTACAGATGCAAAATATAGAAAGAACAAGAAAGACTCATAATACTGTGTTTTCCTGCATGCTTTATATTGGATAATTGAAGCTATCTTTGGCTATGTTACTTCTGGATCTTTTGGAGAATATAATATTAAGCAAGATCATTAAAAACAAAGCCTCCACAGATGCTCACAAAAAATAAGCAAGGCAAAACAAAATCCCCAATGTTATTTTTATTTCGTTTCACCACTAAAGAAAAAAGCAGGCTGATCTGGAAACCTGCCTAGACTGGCAAGTTCGGCAGCTGGCATATTTCATGTTTCATTAATACTAAACGAACAAATCTCAAATCTTGATTTAAAAAAATCTGCATTTTTCCTTTGAATTGTCTTAAAATGCTCTGCTTTACAAGATGGTAGAATATGGTCAAATCACTGGATATCCTTAATGAGCATAACTGTTTCTTGGATTAATGTGGATGGATGTATAACGAGGGCCTAGATTTGAGAGAACAGTCCTGTTTACATTACTGTATCATTTAATAAGTAGAGAAAGAATTGAATTCTCTCTCCTGCTCCTTGAGATCACTTGGCTGCATTGCTGTCTGATGCTTAGGATCACTCACTCAATTGATTTTTAACAATTATTACTTGTCTTTGTGCTACACTACTGCACCACCACCTTGTGCTAGGGAAGAAGAGATGTTTTTTGTCCATATTCTGTAAGAAATATTACATACAGAGGTGGTTGAACTGGTAGTATCTTTGGTGTTAGGAGGAAGTGGAAATTATAGTGGGAGTTAAGCTTGCTTTCCATTTTGTATTGTCACCTCTTCTTCAGTTGCCACGGGTGGTAATTGCTCAGATTGATTAACTTCAGCCTCGGATGTTACTTTACGTTTCTTTACATATTTCAAGTTAAAGTTGCTCAAAAAGAATTCAGGGATGCCTTAATATTGTCCCAGTGACAATAAAACGTTATACAGACTTTTCACGATGCATCTCTACTGTGTCAAAGTATTCAACAAATTGTTTTATCTGGAAAGCTTTGAAAGTGAGATTCAAAATGAGTGACTTCTGCTATCTTTCTAAAAAACAATCCGACCCTAATTTGGTAGAATCACCCAGAAACACCATTTCCATGTCAGTACCATCATCTCTGAAGTCTTCATGTGCGTTAAGAACTGGCCAGACTGAAGATACAACATGTGTGTGGCACTGTCCCTGGGACAAATTATTTTGCCTCCTAGGGGACATGAGGGTAAATCCAGGGCCTGCTCTGTTTTGTGCTCTTGACACTCTCCTGGTTGCAGCTCAGAAACTTAGATGGAGAAGAAAATATGGATCTTTCCAGGAGAATATGTCTGGGAGTAGAGAAGCAGGGATAAGAGACACTGGTTAGGGAACAGAGACAAGAAATGGGTTGGGAGCAGAGGAAAAAAAGGCAAAAGCAGAAAAGATGAAATGGGGAACAGAGAAAACTGAGACAGGTTGAAGAAGGTTTAAAGGCAGGGGCAGGCTGAGAAAATGGTGATCTGAGACACGTGATAAACAAACCTTGGAACAAAGAAGGACTACTGCCTCTGGATATTCCTTTTTGTTGAAAGAGAATGATCACTGTTCATGTTCATGAGTATGGTTGGGCTGTAAACTTGGTGTGCAAACATTCTGATACCACCTCCAGGTTATAGACAAAATTGTTAAACAGGACAGGTGCCAAGATATACCACTCCTCCACTTCTACTGGCCTTCAACTTGATTCAATCCACTAATCACTACCTGCTGAACTTAATCATCCAACCATGTTTTTTAATCCATCTAGTTGTCTACCCCCACCATTTGTCCCAACTTGGGTACAAGAATACGGGTGAAGAACATTGTCAAATGACCTGCTAAAGTCAAGGTAAACGAAATCTACTTCTCTTCCTTGCCCACAAACTTAGGGATTTTTTTTCATGGAAGACAATGAGGTTGGTCAGGCATTATATACCCTTGGTAAGTCCATGCTGGCTGCTCCCAGTCATCTTCATCTCCTTCCTATGCTCAGAAATGTGCTCCAAGAGGGCTTGTTCCATCATTTTCCAAGGAAACAAAGTGGGGCTGACCAGCCTGTAATTTTCTGGATTGTTCTTTTGGCCTTTTTTAAAGTCTTTCTCCAGGCACCAGGGGATCTGATTGATCTCCACAGCCTTTCAAAGATGATAGAGGCCAGCCTTGTAACAGCATCAGCAAATTGTCTCCAGACGCTTGGATGAAACCTCCCTGGTCCCAAGGACTTGGGTGATTTGAGAGCTCTCAAGAACTCCATGACTGGATCCTTTGCTGCTGCTTGAACCCATTCAGTAAGCATGGAGGCCTGGGACACCTTGTTGGTGAGGACTGAGGCAAAGAAAGCAATAAGCTTATCAATGTCTGCGCTCACCAATTCATCTGCTTCATTCAGCAACAGGCTTACATTTTTCTTGTTCAGCCTTTTCCTATTAATATAGTAGTAGAGACTTTTCATGTTGCTGCATTGGAAATACATAAGAGCTGTATATGAACTTTGCATGGTTCCTTTAAAGAGTGTTTTGCATCTTATTTAGTCTTTCAGTATCTACAGCAACTACAGTAGTCATCAAAGTAGAGAGATGAAAGAACAAAAAGGTACACAGTAGCTGTGTGTCCTTTAATGTAAATGTAATTTGAAGGAAGAGACACATAGCTCAAAATCAGTCCAGGTAAAATATGCAATCTGTTGATTTGCAGGTTTAACAAATGCTTGTGCTTTTTTTTCCAGGGGAAGATGGTTTAATTTTAGTTTGAATTTGTTATATGGCCTCTTCAAAGTTGAAACCAGCAATTTCCTGACCTCCCAGCTGCTCTGCCTGTGATCATGGGGCACACACCTGCAGATCTTGTAGTCACAGTTCCTGTAACCTATTTTCTTCTTTTTTTAGTGTCAAACAAAACACAAAACTAAACACTCCTACACTTCTGCCAGGGTAAAATGAAGAAGTTCTACATCCAGAAGTATGAACTTCTTTTTTTTAATACTGGAAAGGAAGAACATTAAAAGAGGAATTAGCTGGAAGACTATTTGTGCCATGAACATTAGAGATTGTACTTCATGATTCTTACAGAAATGGTCCTTGTTTGGGGATTTTTGTCCCGATATCTGAGCTCTTCTCAAACTTCCATAACAACCCTATGAAGTAACTATGAGTTTACTATCCTAATTTCACAAACAATGAACTGCAGTCATTACTTGGAACTGCTTGATTTAATGCTGAGGATGGATTTAGGCACTTTGATTGGGGAAAGCAAGCTGAGTAGCCTGCCTGCCTTTGGGAGACTCCCAATGCCCTCTGCTCCACAAAGATTCCCTATGGGGCCCATGGGTGTTGCCACCCACTCCTTCATTGCCTGCAGTGTCAGTAGCGCAGGGACAGACTGAGAGGTCCTCTGACACAACCATTTCCCTAGGGAATTTTTCATCTCATGGAACTTTTCTGAACACAGCAGAGGCACTCAGAAAGGGATGAGGTTGATTCACAGGACAGTACTTACTTCCAAGCTTGGAGGTGCAACTTAAACCACTTGAGCCCAGCTACATGCTGTTTTGAATGCTACATGTCCAGCAACCCTGATAATCTTGAATTAACCCTCATCAACCTATGGAAGATAAGGAGAAAAATTCCTAGAATGGGGACCAGGACAATACATGGGAAAGGATAATACAAGACATGCAAAAGATTTTGGTAAAATCAAGGGGTCAATCTACACACTTGTGCAGGTACATACCTGCACATGTAAAAAAATACTATATTTAGTTACATTATGAATATATAAGTATTCAGTATCATACTAAATGGTCTACTAGTTTTACTTGACATCATTATATTGATTCCACTTGAGCAATCGGACCACCTTATGATTGTGTATCACACCAAAATGAGCTCACCAGTTAATTTTTTGCCAAAACGTCAAAATACAAATTACTTCTATCTTACTCCAAAAACACAGTGGTTAAGCTATTTGAAGCCTAGATTTGCAACCTCGGGAAAGAAAGTGACCTTATAATACTCAAAATACCTTGTTATGTCACTTTATTTAGAACTCTGACTTGAATGGGGAAATATGACAGTAAGAAGATAGCTTATGAAGACTAGTTTACTGCTATTTTCTTAATAATCAGGCGAATTCTTCATTTTCTGCTTTAAATACCACTTTTACAAAGCAGAAACAGTTCATCTTTTTTTAAAAAAACCCTCTCTTTGTTCAAAAATCAGAGAACTAATATTTTCTAGTGCCAATCCTTTTCTTTATTTTTGTCTAGCTAGCCTCATTTTCGCAGCTTTTATGTTCTCCAGTTCTCTTGCCAGACTTTGAGAACTGTGAGCTTGCTTTTTTTTTTGTTTTGTTTTTTGTTTTGATACCCTTGACACTAAAATTCAAGATTTCCAGACACTCCTTGCCCAATGCCAAAGGGTTAAAGAAGACCATTTGCTTGTTTGGTAGGTTTTTCCATGCTTTTACGGCTCTGCAAACTGCACATCCAAAGCAGTAAAAACAAAAGGCACTGACATGGAGATTTACTATGATTTTTCCACCTTCGTCATGGTATGAGATTTGTCTCTACACCCATTTTAAAGTGGGAGCAGCACAATGAAGGCTGTTCTTTAAATGAAATCTTTCACGGGCTGATCTGAGGATGATCGTAGACATTTTGCGTGATTCTCTCTTCTTGTTGCTATGTGACCTCTTCTTTAAACAGGGGTATAACTGCTGGGTAGCAGGGAATTTTGCACTGAACATCAACTGTTTGTTTCCATAGCTTTTACGCTGTTTTTCATGGTGCTATGGTTTCACATCTCAATACTGTTCTTATTAGCTGGTGTTCATGGGTCATTTTCATATATGCTGGTCTAATACCCATAGTGTTCTATGGACTTATTGGCAGCCAATGCCAAGGGGTATCAGCTGCAGTGTTGAGAGGATTAAAGAGGATGACAAAGTTATGGAGTGTATTGGCTTGTTTATTTGTAGTGTCATATGCAATCAAAACTAACATTTATAACTCAGCTCTTTCATGGCATTCTCTACTACAGTGTAAATGCCCAGAATAAACATGTCAACTTGAGATAGAAGATCATGACAACAACTGAGGCAGATTGTCATCTCATCTTCCACTTGAAAATTAAATTTTTTTAATGTGGATAAACTCGCCTACTGCTGCATTTACAGTCAGGGATGAAAACCAGGCAAATGAGAATATACTGAGTATTAGGTTTTGAAGTGACACAAAGAACCTTTTCTGTCAGTAGAAAAATCATGCTCAGTTGAACCAATATACTTTTTTCATTGCATTCTCAGTCTGGTGTGAGATTGCTGTTTCTGTACAGGGATATATATTTTATAGGCATTAAGGAGAAGGGAGCACATTTTATTAAGTTTGTGAAGCTGCCTGGCTATTGCTAAAGCCAACAGAAACAAGCATTTGGACTCTACTTTCATTCCCCTTTTCTATCTGAAAAAGGAGCCTCCTTGTTTTTTTTCCTAATTGCACCCAGTTTGCTGACATTCTCCCAGTTTCTCCAGTAAAGAAACAAAGCAATAATAATGAAATGCCAGGAATAATTTCTCAGTGTCTCCAGTAGGTACAAATGCCATGTGTCATCAACACGCAAGAGATGAGGGAAGTGGCTGTCTAGTAAGATGAAAAGAGGTAACACAAGCAGTTGGGCTAGTAATTATCTCCTTAGCTAGAGCACACTGCAAGCTAAACTAGCTGTTTGTGCATTTAGGTCTCCTTGTGCTAAGTATTCCTAAATGGAAATCCTCTGGAATGGCACTTTTTAGGATTACACATTGCTCTAAGACCTTGTCTTTGTATTACTCCACGTGCCTGAGATGACTGCAGCGTGCTGCCATTCCAGCCTTAGGCAGGCAGGCAGCCTCGAGACACCACCATACCCGTCCTACGATGTACAGAACAAGTGTCTGGGCACCATTGAAAATAGTAACAAGCCTTCAGTTTTTGCTTTTAAGGAGCTGGGTGGGAGAGGAGATACATTAACAGATGTTTCATCACATTCACATATTTTCCGTATGACAGATCCTCAGACAAGCAGCTGTCGAGTAAGAGAGAGAGAGAGAGCAATGTTAGCATCTATGCTTTGGATTGGTTTCTTATCTTTTCGGCTCAGACCTGCTTGTGTTTCAAACACCACTGCTTTTAAAATGTAATATTCTATGGCATTTTAAATGTGTATGCATGCAGCTCAAATGTGATCATTATTAGGCTGCAACAGAATTTATGTTCAACTCTCAGACGTAACCTTGAGAAGATGGGCCACATTTTTGTCTTCTTACTCTTAATCCCAATGGGACTGTGTATCTGAGTAAGGGGTGTAGAATTTGGCCACAACACAGCGTTTTCTTCCAAAGAATACCTTCTAAAAATAGCTATTCTCTGCGTCGTCTCAGTCTCCAATGGCTGTAAATTAATGCAGCTTGATAGCACTGACTTGGATGGAGATACGGTGATTATTATGCCAGCCAAGAATCTGGTCTGCATATATGTAAATCAAAGTCAATAATAGTTCCCTTAATTATTGACATTATGGTCTCAACCTGGTAATTACCTACCTGGAGTGACAACAGATGATGTCTCCTCTGCTCTTAGAGTTCAATTCAAGAAAATAATGTTTTAGTAAAAAATATTTGCAAAAAATCCTCAAGATTAAAAAATAACCTGACTTAATATATGTACAAATTACCTGTGGTAGTAATTTTTCATTCTTATGAGGCCCCTTTGATATTGTTTAAATTAATGGCATATGGTAACCCTTTCAGTTTTCATTGCTCATTGGGAAATGAGTCAATGACTATTTAATGTCATCTTGTTGTGGTTCCCTGGTAACGTTAAGTTTAATCAGTGATGGTTACATTTGTTGAGAGAGTTCTGCTTGTGTTCTGCTTCCTTCTCACAGGATAAATTTCCCTAGTCCAGTAATTCTGAGCAGGCACAAAGTGACACATGTGCCAGCTGTCCAGCACATGTGGAAATGCTCAAATCCACAGGCCAGCCATACTGTACAGGGTATATCAGTTGCCAGGACCTTTGCTAAACACTTTCATCATGCTTCCTTTCAAAGTAGACTTCACCACATTGTGGCTATCTTTCTGTCTTTCTATATCCCTCAGTATTCTGCATGCTTACATCAGGAGTGACTTGTGGTGCTGTAAGTAGCAATCCTGGAGTAATGTACTACCAATTATTTGCACTACATGGTAAATTTGCTCATAGCATTAATATTATAGATAACCCCCATGCAAAGACCAGTATAAATATTCCCACTTCAGGGTAACAGATGCTGTTCACAAGTTGCTTATTTGATCGTAGATACAGTTGAGCTGTTGGTTCAGTAAAGATGATGTATTTAATACAGAGGGTGCTTAGAAGTATGCTGCAAGCACTGAGGTCCCAAAGATGTCATCTCTCAAGTATGTTCTAATGTGAGGATGATAGGAATTGCAGTGTGACGAGGAACTGATGAGTATTTAGGAGTATCTATTGTCACTTTGATTAACAAAAATAAAAGGCTTATTTTATACTTTTTATAATTAATATTTATGGAGGTATTGAATAATCACCATTTATTAGGAGGCATTGCAGGAAAATGGTACTAATCTGGAACAGAGAATCAATAAAATGATGAAATTTTTATCTCTTTGCATCCTAACTTTCCTACTCGATGGCTTGCAAGACTATAGGAAACAACTTTCTATGCCCATAATTCAAATGTCAGTCATTGGTATGGAAAGTGACTTAGTATTCTGGGAATCACTGAAGAGGGGCTTGATTAATGCCCAGCCATGTGACTGCCTCTGAAAATGGAAGTGATTTTCAGTCTCATAGCTACCATACATATAAGTTCAAAGGAAGTAACTAAAAGCTGTTAGTTAGGCACTAATATTTGTACAAGGTGTTGAGCACTCTTGGATCAATATTATGTTATCAAAAAGAAATTAAGAGTTATGACGTGGTAAAGGGATCATGCCAGATTTAATGAGGAATTTAAACTGTCTATCAATGATTTCCTCTTGCAGGTCCCATTTGTAATGCTGGTGCCAGTAAATTGGCTCTTGGTCCTTCACTGGGAAGATCATACTTTGCAGTTCATAATATATATAAAATGATCAAAATGGGAAGCTTAAATAAAGGGAAGAAAATAAATGAATGTATTTCAGCAGTTTTCCTCCATGGCGTTCCCTGGGGGAGGCATGGGAGACAACGTAAGGATTTCAGATATTTTTCAGCATCTTACAATGAATAAGAAAATAGGAAAGGAGGTGGTTATACTTGCAGATTTTGTTGGTTTTTGAACTCAGATGATAGTTGCATTGGGAGCAGCTATACACCAGACTGAGAGCTTTTTACCTACTTACTTGAACTGTGGCTACTGCCAGAGCAGAGGCTATAGAATCCTTGGTTTAAACCCTTAACCATTTTAATATAAGAAGCTCTCATTTCTGCATTAGGAAAACTACGTTCTTATAATTTAAGCTATGTGGCAAATGAGCAGTTGCTTAGAAATAGCGAAACCACTAAAAAAGACACCTCCTCAATAAGGACTTCTAGATGAATGAGGAAAATAATTTTACAATACCAAAGGGACCCAGCAAACAATAATTAGTGTGTTTACAGGAGGGAAAAAGCTACAGAATTAGTATTAGTTTTAGCTTGAGATTGATTTTACAGTGCATAACTTTGATTTCTTTAAAGACTGGCGGAAGGTCAGTGCTTGCATATGAATGGTTTTCATGATGGAGATTAAACTCTGTAAAAGATTTATTATGTAGGATTATAGGATTCCCCCCATGATGAGAAATTTACTGCCAGTGCAGTCGATAGGAACTTTAAGTGGAAAAAGCTTTCCTTTTCCTTTGTAAATCCTGGCCAAGGTGCTAGGCTCAATGCTGCGGTCTTTGCTAAAGTGAAACTCTGGAGAAGCACATACTGAGACTAAGAGGTTTTACATGTGAGAAGACTTTGTAGCTGCTTCTTGGTTTATTGTATCATGTAAGATTACATTTCATGAACTGTGAGCAGAAAGTGACTTTAGTGAAGACTTCAGCATCAAATGTCCTGCTTGATGTACTTTATTGAGTGTGTGTGAACTTCAAAATGTCCACTTAGCTGTTTTTTGCAGCTCTTTTGTCACTGCCATTATAACAAAGACTGTGGTACTTAGTACTGAGTATTTCCATCTCAGTTTAGGAAGGTACTTCTGTATTAGCTTAACCTGGATCATGGATACAGGTGCTTCCCTGGCTAGAGCCAATTAAAGAGCAGTTCACTAACCTCAACAAGTTTTACCTGCATGAAGGCCTCCTCAAAGGTGGCCAGTTTGTTTTAGATTGTAAATCCCATTTCACGGGCAAAACAAAACTGAGCACTGTTTGCTTAAAATAATCAATCAGAACAAACACATTGACTTAAAGTGATTACCAGCATGAAAAGAACAGAGGATTCAAGGAAATTGGTTTTCTACTATTCTTTTTATCCTCATATTTTTTCTGTCTGAAAAACATCTCAGCTGAAACCCTGCATCTTATTTCCATCCAGTCCTTGCAGTAGACACCTCTCTATGGGAACACCTGTGGTCAAATGCCTCCTTATCTCCGCTCCAAGAGATAATTTCTCCCCTTCTTCAGAGCCATATTTACGTCAGTTCAGAATTTGGCACAGCTGAGGGGGGAGGAAACGCAACATGTGAGGAAAAGGGAGGGAATAGTAATTATTTCCTTGTTGGGGTGTGATTTTCTTTTCTTTTTTTTTTTTTTTTTCTTCTGGATATTTTTATAATATAAAATCAACAAACTTGTAATCATATGTGACAATAGGCAGCGTTAAAGCTAGAGTGCTACCTAAACATACATTCGTTAGACATACTGACATGAAAATAAGTAAGTGTTCGGAACAAGACCCTTAAAGTTGAAGAGCTCATTCTGCCTTCTTGTGCAGTGCATATTTTAAACAGGATGAAATAATGATAACTTGTTTGGGTCAGATTCTGAAATGCTGGAGACTGTCTGTGACATAATTTTAGATAACCAGGCTAACTGGACACCTTGGGTTTATTAATTTCTTACCACCTTTCCTGGAGCTTCAAGCCAACTGAGTTCGTACTTATCACTACATCCCTGGAAGACATGTGGCTTCAACTGCCTCCCATTCATCATGGAAACTTTTCACACTGTATGTTACTGTTAAACTCTTTATTTTTAAACTCTTTCTGAACATACATTTTCTTTCCCACAACTATTTCTGTGAAGCATTTCAGGTCATACTGGTCAAACAGAATTAGATTTGTGCTTTTGCATAGTATTATTTTCAGACAAGCCTTTCATCAGGGATATAGTGTGGTAGTTGAAGGTATTCTTAAATGAATGTTCCACCAATTAACACCTTTGTTCAACCAACCACCTCTGTAAACAGAGAGGCAGACATTAATTTTTCCTCACAGGACAGAGACAAGCACCATTAAAGCAGAACAAATATAAAGCCACATTTTAGGCTAACTATACTATTGACAGAGAAGTTTTGTCTTCTGATGGAGGTAAATCACATTCACAGATTAAAGTAATTTTCTGTGGCCTAAAAGAAACTTTCTGCATCCAGTCATTAAATTTTTGCTTAAGCATTTTCATATGTGGGAAAATCTTTTTTACTCAAAAGATGTAAATTTTTATCATGGTCCTTGAGAAACATCTCATTATATGTCTGGGATTTGTATGTTGGCTGCAGACAAAGCAACATACTGATATGAAGGTTAAAAATGCAGAGATCAGCAGCAATTATTCCACTATATAACAGAAAACCTCACAGTAAGCTTTTGGGAGCTCCAGATTAACAAAATATTTGTTTGCATCCTAGTCCTGACACTGAAAGTACACAGCAAAACTACTTCTGCTCTACCAATGAGGTGAACCGCCTTTCCTTATAACCAAGTGTTGTAATTTATGAGACCTTATCGGCCATTACCTACATAAGAGCATTTTACCAGCTGTCACCTCAACCTACAACTAATTAGTAGGAAATAGCTGTTTACCAGGTGTTAAAAGTGTTTCAGTTAATTGTTGTATTAATATACTGTGGTTTGTGACAGAAGTAATCAGGTTATCTTTTCCCTATCTTTTTTATGCTGTCTTCAACAGAAGTGAAATAACTGGGAGATTCCTACAAACTCAACACAGCACTGTATAACTACTATTTAAAAAATGAGGACCTGTTTCAAAACCAGGAATACTTACTAATCTGTTAGAAGAAAATAAAAATAATCAATCTTGAATTTTATTTGCTTTAGGAAAAAAAAATGGGGAAGAACTTTCCTTTAAGTGCCCATTAATAGCTTTAATTTAAAATACTGTTATGTTCTTAGTATAGCCTGTTTGTCTCATTTTAAGAATTAATTAAAAGCTTTGCCAGATACCTGCCTTGCTTTCAAAAAGGAATACATTCTCAGTCTTTCTCCAGTCTTATTTTCCTCTTACCCTAGTGAAAAGTGATTTACAGTCATCAAGAGAAAACCTTACATTGCACATACATGATGCATCTCTTGCTGTTGAATACCTTTTAATGTTCTTTTATTCTTCTGAGATAATTTTGCTGGGACTTTGTAAATGTAGTACAGTTATAGTAACACCACATATGAAAAAAACCAGTGCCCCAGGTTGAATCTTTTCCTTACACACACACTGCTCCATGCAAGTCCTATTGACCCAGTAAAATGCATTCTCTCAAGCTACTTTGCAGATTTGCCACAAGATCCTAAAAGTGTCTGGTCAGTTGCATTTTGCTCTTTTGCTATGTTCTCTCTGCACTCATAAACTGTCCATGTGTTTGTTTGTGACCGATGCGTGAGTCTTCTCTCTTTCCTCCCAGTGACTATGCACTTTGGCATTAACTAAGGAGTAGAATGTATTTCTGCTTTTTCTTTTTCTTGCTAATTGCTGATGGGGGACTATCAAGTGCTCTACTGCAGTTCTCATGCCAGTTTGCATGTGAAAGAGCTCCAAAAGTAGGAAAAATATAGAAAAGTTATTTTTGACAGTTGAATTAACCCAAAGTATCTACAGCAGTCACATAGCTCTTATACTATGCAGATCAAAATGTCTTGTATTTCAAAAGACAATAGGGTAAATTTTCTGCTTGAAAGCACTCCAAACCGTACCCATTTCTTTAAAATATCAGAATTTTTCTGCCTAATAGGATTAAGATCAACTTTATTAAAAGATGCCTGAATCAGTTAAGTTTTCTATGATATGAAGTGAGCTAAAACAAAAACACCAATGATAATAGTCATGGTTTATATTAACAGTTCACATCTGTAGTTAACTTGAAACAGATGCTTTTCAATACAAGCCATTGTTTTTAACTTGAATGCGACAATATGTTTTGATGTTTTCTCCTTAATTGTAAAATCATGTAATGAAGTCCCTTCAGTATGTGTGTGGTAAAATGCCAAGGCCTCTGTTTTTCCAAAACTCTCTGGTAAAATTTCTCATGGTGCCTTAGTTATGATTGTTTGTGACAATCAGATGATTCCCCTTTCAGACCACAGAAGGTCCATTTGGGAATTCTGGAGAGGTTTCAGTGGGAATGGAAACACAAGTATGCATCTCTTAGGTTTCCCTACAGCTGGGCAAGACCAGGCTTTCCTGACTGCAAGGGCAGTGGGGATTCTCAGGAAAACATCCTGTGAAATGTATTTCCATTTCTAATGAGCTGTATGAGAGAGTTTAGTGATAATGTATTAGATCAATGGAAATCAAGGATATAATTTAATGAACTGCAGTGTTCTGACAGTGGTGATGGGGCAGGTGTTTTTCACTGGATGGAGAAGGCTGAACTTGCAAATGACACTTTGTCACCCAGCAGAAAGTGTGTGTGTCTAGGAGGAATATCCATGGCTGCTTATTAATTCTAAGTCAGTTTGTGGTGTTTGGTAGCAACGATGAAGATATGAAAACTAGAAATGGAAAATTGTGAGATACTTTGAGTCCCCTGACAACAGATATAATAATAACAATAATAAAAACTACTACTAAAGATAACACTTCATTTCTTCAGTACAAACGTGAAGTAGTTATCACTATGGTGGATAGAATGAAGAAACAAAAAGGTCTGAAAGTCAGTCCAAAAATCTAAATCCTTGTCAGCTTTCAGTGATTTAGTGGTGGAAATAGAAAACAAAGATATACACAGAACAGATTTTTTGAGCTTAGTCTTAAAGAAGAAGTATGTGTTAGCTAAACTCTAAGGAAGCTGGACAGGATTTTCATGATTCGGGAGCTCAGCTGGGAACTTCAGGCAATACATGAGGAGAGAAGCCCTCTGAATTGTGGAGGATTGTGCTATGAGGCCAATTACCATGAAATCAGCTAGAAAGCCAAGAATGGGGCTAGGTGGAAAATCATTGCGGAGCTCCTCTGTCACTTGCAGAACAGAGGGGATGTGATTAGGCATTATGACTTGGACTGAAGGACTAAAGAACCATTATGACTGGTTCTAAAGTGTCCCTTCCAGCCAAGACAATTCTTTGATTCTATGAAATGGTGATAACACTAGTAAGGATGTCACTGACAAGGTTAGGCTACCTAAATCATTGCTTCAAGCAGAAGTGAAGAATAAACCAGTAAAATGCAGGTCAGATATTAACTAATGTTATTGACTTCTGTTATTGGAAGGTCACCTTTGAACACTCACCTGTGTGCTGCTGTCTGATAAGAAATCACAGTATGTCTGTGGAAGTGCAAGGTTTGGCTTCTTGTGTTTGTCACTGTAGTTGATTGAGTGGACATTTGTTACAACAGTCAGTGCTTTCCAACAAAAGAGATGTATTTCTCCATATGTGTTAAAAGATCCCACCTTTCTGTAGAAGCAGGGTTTAGGAATATATATGACATATAGCCAATATGTGAGCAATAAGGTAGTGAAAAAAAAAATTTATCACTCATTTGGGATTTATAACATTCACTTCCTCTTGCACTGTGGGTCACTTTTTCAAAAGGCAAAATAAAGATTTTGGGCTCAAGTGTTTAGGATTGTAATTTTTTTAATAGCGTTAACCACTTTGATACCTGTGAAATTCTGCATCTTCATTGTTTCCCTCCCCAAATCTTACAAAGCCTTGTGAGATGTCCTTACGTATCCTAACTTGTCATAACCCTAAGAATATTTTCCCAGCTCAAAGGTCTGCCTTGTTCAGTATCTTCTCTGCAGCCCACATTTATGTTTCTGAATTCTGTATGAAAGAGGTAGACTTGAGGTGCTCAAGCAGTTTCAGAGTTTAATACTGTAAATGAACTCCTGGGTATTTGGGCAGTATCATCTGTTCTGTAAATTTTCTGTTCTTGACTCTTTATTTCCTTCAGGTCATATTTTACTGTAGCCACTATATGCTAGTATTGTAGATTGTTGGGAAAGGTTGCTATGAGAAATTCCTTCTTATTTTATTTTGAAGAGCTACTTTGGTTGTTTTCAGCATCAGCATTTTGACTTCAGTGCATGTTTATATGAGTCTCTATTTTTCTGCTCTTGGAGCTATGCATTGTTGTTTGGTTGGTCATTTTTTCAAATTCACCTGATTTTTATTCATAAACATGCTAATGACATCTCAGCATCAGCTTTGTGAGAAAACCACATGAAAACATCTGGATTATTGCTCCATAAATTTTTGCTCAAATTACTCTTCTATCAAATTAATGATGAGTTTCTGCCTGTATGAGAATTAGGCACAGCTTAAAGTGGCCCCATAGTATTTTTTTTTCCAATGGAGTAATACTGTTAGAGGTGAGAAAAAGGACACAAAAAGCACAGAAGGATGGTGTCCTGCTGGCAGGTGGGCAGAAGTTATTGAAGAAGAGCTTGGACACATCAGACTCACTGGCTGAGCTGGTGAGAGGAGCTTGGAGCAGGTGCAGCAGGCAGGTAGGACAGAGGGACCCTGTGCCAGTATCAGTCCTGGGGGCATGGTCAGCTGAACTGGGAGCAGCAGTAGTTTGGGGAAGCCTTTCAAAGCGCTTCTGTCAAGAGCTGAGCAGCCCAGATACACTCAACTCTTATTTAAAGTCAAACTTCTTTCCCATCCCATGCACCAGCCTCATCATAGCAATCTTTTACCCATTGCAGTAGTTTATACACCATGTACACCCATTTTAGAAAGGAACAGATAAGGCATTCCCTGACTGGCAGCCATGTAACCCTGACACAGCCTGGAAGTCAAATGGGGCCATTCCTCCCCCAGGTACCACCACTGCTGGTGGAGGTTTGGTGGAGCAGCAGAGTAACTCCTGTGTTTCCCTGCAAGCTGCCAGTTACATACACCCCCAGAGACTGCTTGGACTATGTGTAAAAGCAACAAAACTGTTGCTCTGTCTCAGAGCTGCATTTCTTCTGGACTAATCAGGCAAATGTATTCAAGGGAATGAATCTGAATTCAGTTCTAGACTGTATTCAGGCTGTGGGACCTGTTCCCTTGCTCCCTGCTATACTCCAGAGGTTTGGAATGAGTGGGGGATCTGCTGTGGACCTCTGTGCTGGCTGTGTTGGGAGAATAAGGCTTCCCAGCTGCATGGCTGCATGGAAAAGAGTGGGTCTTTCTGTCCCCATAGCAGGTGGGGATATTTAATCTGCTGCATTGTGGCCCTGGGATTCAGAAAGGCTTAGTTCTAATTTCGTTGGTGCCGTTGATTTGATTGGCAAATCCAGAGCAGACTCTCAATCCCAGCTGTCTTCCCCCTTCCCACAAACCTATACCAGGCCTTCTTTTAAAGATTATTTAGTGAATTGTCAAATTAATATTTGTAAAGCCTTCTGAAGATGGGAAGCTGACCCTCCAAGTGCCAGGCTTCTGCTGTTCTTGGCCTCTTTCCATACCACAGCATTTGCTACTCCAATATTTCTCTGCAACACTTCACTCTACTGCCCTGTACAACACAGGTAGGGGGTTGGATTTCTGTTCCTGAACTTGCCACTGGTATATTGTGCTCATGTCATTTAACTGTTCTGTGCTTTACTTTGTCAGCGTGCACAGTGGCACAGTAAAAACATCCAGCCAGCTAACAGGAACTGTGGGATGGAGGGATGTGATGAATATTGCTGCATGTTACTATGGACTCATGTGAAAGACAGGAAAAAAACCTGCCAAGTAATCAAATTTTTATTGCTGTTATTGTTTAGTTTGATACTTACTGTTTAGCATGAAGGAAAAATATCACAGTATGATAGAGGATGGCTCTAGCAAAGGAAACCCTTCCTTGGTCAGTTTGGGCTCACATACCAGATACTTAGCATATAGTGTACTTGATGTGTCTGGCAGAAGCAAAAAGAGAAACAGAGGGAAAATGTGGATGCTGCAATTCTGTTTTCATCAGGCATTGGCCAATAAATTATGTCTAGACTTTGTCCCTCAACCACTATGCAGAAGGTCTGGACTTAACTACCTATAATAAATTAATTGTGGTGAGAAAAAAATCACAGTGGGAAAAGAAGCAGGGTCTTCATTTCAGCTTCCCATATAACTTCTTTGCCAATAAACAGCTTTACTATTGTAGCTCAGCCAACAGGCACTTTTTTGAAAACTTGTACTGAAGCCCAGACTTTCTTACAATATCACAGTTCACTGACTTGCCAAATAGTTTCTGGGTAGATAGCACATCTGTATCTGGATCCATCCCAGTATTTTCTTATACAGCTAGACTCCATCTGAAGTATTTTACATAAAACCCTCTGTAACCTCTTCTTGTTTCAAGCTTTGAAATCAAAAGAATGATGAAATATTTAATTATCTGTGAGTCCTGCCCAGGTTTTTCATTACTTACCTATAGCTGTCAGTGTACAAGAGATAAAAAAAAGAAAGAAAAAGGAATATATTTTATGAAAATGAGACTGCATCTGGGGGGTCTGTTTTCAGAAAGGTCACCCCCAGCTTTCTGTGGAGGTGCTGTAATACTGTGTCTCATGCCAAGGGGAGACGAAAGATGTGACACACCTCAGCTGAGCTGTGAGGAGGCGAGGCGGGAGCCAGCTCCTATCCAGCCCATGCATGGCATGGAAACTGATAAATAAAGAGGCCCACAATTTTTAGAGTCTAGCAATTTGCACCTGACAAATATATGCCTGCATTTTTTGCGGCCACAAAATGAGTTATAGATGTGAACTTCAGTATGTGCCACTTCTAGTCTCTGATTTATATTCATGATGAGGTAGTCAGAGATGCAAATATGCTCAGGTTTTGGCAGTGAAGTGCAGATGCAGATTTTCTTACTAGAAGTTCCTCTTTCACAAGTCCATCCCACCACACAGCTTTATTTCAGTAAGATGAGAGACAGTGGGTCAGGAGAAAATAAAATATATAGCAGCTACTTTATAACCCACTCAGCGTTTATATGACTCTTTGCTTTTACAATGTAATTGTATTCATTCTTATCTTAAACACAACAGTACTATGCTCATGGGTCCTACCTGCTACTGTGGCAGTGGGGATGGTGGAGCAGGTTGCCATGCTACATCAGGATTTTGTGACCCAGAACCCATTTCTTTAAAAAAACACTATTATTTGTTTGTCAATGAGCATAAAGATATTAAAAGCCAAAAGGAATTAAAATGAAACAGTGGATTTTAAGTATGTCCATAGTCACTCCATACTTGTTAGGCTAGCAGGCTGACCCCGGAGATGTGCCAAAGAGGTTCTGCTCCTCTGTTGTTTCCCTTGACCAACAGCTAACTGTCTCTGGAGGGACACACATAAAATGTTAGCAGCATCCTTTGTTCTGCTGTCCTTGGATGGCTGTGGGTCTTTGATTGTTCTCAGACAGAGCCAGTGGTGGAACCATCATCAAAGCTATCAATTCTGGCTAAGTTTCCTAAGGATTTTTAAGTATTAGTGTTTTTTTTCCAGGCTGAGGCTTAGTGAGTTAGGCCAGTGTAGTCATACAAAAAACATCTCAGTAAACAGGCCAGCACACAACAAGAATAAATTGTTGCATGGCAGAGCCAAGTCTATTATGGATACTCTCTGAAAACAGCATTAGAGCAGTCTACAAGGCATTACATTTGCCTATTTAGTATTTCATAAGACAGGGAATAACAGAGTTGAGGCATGGTGATTGAACATAAAACCTTTAGTGTGTTATTTGATGTATTGTGTCTTCAATAGGTCTTTAATTACCCATTAGCCTATTATTTCTCAAAGAATACCCTTCAACTTTCACTGTGACCACGATTATTCCCATGTGCAGAATTTTTTAGTGCTTTTCATCTCTGCATCTTAATTGTTTCCTCAGAATATATAATTGATTTGTTTTCTTTTGTAGAGTCACAGCTCAATATTTTTATAGCTGTACCTTAAAGCTATTTCTTAGAGTAAATTTTATACTTATCTTTATCAACAATGTCTGAAATAGGATTTTTGATTTCTGTTTAAGGCCTAATTCTATTTTCACTGAAGTTCATAGCACAAATGTATTTGAGGTTAATGATTTGGAATTATACTGTCATGAACCAAACTGTCTTGGGAAGTCAAGGAGATTGGCACTCCTAGTTGAAAATCCATGCATATACAGAACATGATTTTAAATGGAAGTTTTGTTTTAATAAAATATATTATCATTATACTAACATTCTAGTATCTGTGGCTGTGAAAGTGTCTCAAACATCTTTCAGAAATAAAAATTATACATGGCACAGGATCCTCTGCTATAGAAAAGTATAATTCAGCAGCAGCCTGGCTAATACTGCAATATATGAATTTGCTGGAGCAGACAATAGGAGATGATCTTGGTCTGATAGAGCTTCTTGGTAAGCACAGGGTGTCTCTGCCCATGGTAGGGCGCTTGGAACTAGATGATCTTTAAGGTCCCTTCAAACCCAAACCATTCTATGAATCCATGATTTTATAATGAGCGGTGTTCTCACAAAGGTCTTTGAGGATGATAGTGTTCCGTGTATCATGGGGGAGCCGAAAGCCTAAGAGAAAACCCATTAATGTGCCAGTCTGTATGGAATGGTTGGAGCCCAATGGCAGTGGGAACTGATGTGATCAGACCCATCCTGCTCAGCTCTCCAAGTGCCACAACCAAAGCTGCACAATGAGGAAGGACTTGGTGTAAGCTGCCATATAGAGTTGTCGTGTAGATCCAGATCATCTCACCACTGCCATTAATTTTGACCTTGTGACATTCACTTCATGGGTTTGCTATAGATTTACACATTTGGATGGTGAACAGGAGACACTGGGAGGAGTAAGAATGGGAAGATGGGGAAAGCTGATCTGGCAATAACAAAAGAAAAGACTCATAGGACAAGAATACCTGAGACAAAACTTGTGGACACAGCTAGGTACTGGGAAAATTGTTAGATGACCAGAGAAATGTATTTCAAGTGTTTAGTAAAGGCTTGGAGGAACTCACACCTGGCTTCTGTGGTGCTTCTCTTCTCATTTTGATATAGTGTAACCTACTGGGTATGTGAAGTGTAGGATGATGTGGGATCTGTGAAACCCTGGTGAATTCTTGAAGTACTCTCATACTTGGTGTGAGAGGCTTGGAGATGTGGAAGAGTCATTTACACTGAAATATTCAAACTAAATATCCCAACATTTTCATACTGACTTTTACTGTTTGTTTTCATTTCCTTTCCCCCTCCTCCAAAATTGTGTTGTTTCATCTCCTCCTCCAAATTAGGAAGGAAGCACATGTGAAATACCGGTATTTCCATTTGAACAGAATTTCCTTGGTTAATTAGAACTGCTCAAAGAGGAGAATAAAGGGAATCACTTGGGATGACCTATGTACCAGTTTGTCTACAGGTACAATTAGAAACTTGGGAATGGAGCTGTGCACATAGCAAAACATATGAAATAAATCAGTGCAAGTTAAGAAGACTTGCCCACCCATCTCTTCTTTGCTGGAATGAATCTTGTGTATGTTTCCACTAGATCATGCTTTGATTGTCAGGATTGATTAAATATTTTCTGCTTTCAACTCTGAGGAGATGCTTTTAATAAATTTTTAATATTTTATCTGAGCACTGGATGCTGGCTCACATTAGTAATGACATCTGTCTTGTGACGTTTTGATTTGAGCATAAGCATAGAATTTTGCCTTTTTTCAGTTACTCATTTCTTGTGCACCAAATAGATGAGTGGTTAGTGGCAGAAGGGCACTAGAAATACAAAAAGGCCCTGAATTATACTGCAAGTCAAGTCACCAAATTTAAATGGATGTTATAATATATGTTTAGGTCCAATCTGGATGCTTTGACTGTTGTTACCCATTGCATGTGAGTTACGATTTTAACCAACTTTTCACAAACCTAGTCAGTGGGTATATACAAATGCCCATACAAAGTCAGTCAGTATATACAAACACCCACCATTAAACAGCCGAGCAGGAACCTGCTTTGGCAGGGGGGTTGGACCTGATGATCTCTTGAGGTCCCGTCCAACCCCACTACGATTCTGTGATTCTGTTATACAGAAGTATGTAGGTGGCTGTATGCTACATATGCAAGCTTATCCCTTCTTGGGTGTCTTCAGGAACCTGAAAATGAAGAGAAGACTTTGGGGATTTTGACATTCCAAAATTTGTAGTTGCCCCCCACTCCCCTCCTCTGCAGCTGATGCAAACCAGGTTCTCCCTATCTTGTCTGTGCATTTTCAGCTCGTGGTGTCTCCCAGCAGTTTATTTTGCCTTACTGGTCTAGAAATACTGTATTCAAGCTTTTAAACAAATTCTGTCTACCTCTCTCTATTTATTACAAATTGCTTTGTTTGAACTGATTCTAAAGCCTTCTGTTAACCCCATCTCCATGTGAAGGACAGAAATTTTCTGGCAGAAGTATCTTTTCTTATGGCAACTCTGAGAGCTGCCATTTTAAGTAGGAAAATCTCTGCTCTCCTCCACACATCCTCCCCACAACTCCAAGCTGTTGGACTGGTTGGCATATTAATATCTACATGCTATGGATGTAACTGCTTAACTTCTGGATGGTGATCATTCCCAGTCAGTTCAGATTTGCAACAACTAGTCAGCTTAAAGCAGGGAACTGTTATCCTCAAATGACCCATGACAAGTTGAAGTATCTCAGCAGGGAGATAAGAAATGGCAAAAATAATAGACACAGCAGATGTGTTGCTGATTCGGGTACTACACTCAACTTTGAAATGGAAATAAAGATGAGTTGAGAAAAGCAAAAAACTGCATTTTGTTTAGATTATCATGCAAAAAAAAGGCTGAGGAATCTGAGAGCATTTGGAAAGGAATGAAAGGACTTTTTAGAAGAGCTAGAACAACTCATTTTAATGAATTAAAGATTTGGGTTAAATTGTAACAGACATAACAAATAGTTAAGGCATTAAATAATCATCACGGGGACTGTTAACAGATTTAGAAACCTTCTGACCTTTGAGAAGTCAAGTTAATCTAATTTGTTGTGTTGTTTGGTTTTTAAAAAAACCAATAATCAACTTTTCCTCTTTTGAAACTATACATTTTAATGAAGTACTGAAAACAATTAATTACCCTTTGAAGAGATGAGTGGATGAAATCCCCCTTTTGCAGCTCAAATCTGCAAACATTTTCTTTCATGATTCCTTCAGCATGCCTCAGTGCTTGCTGAGTCTCAGAACAATTTGGAAGACTTTACGTGTACCAGAAAGGTGGTGTTTTCTTGGATTTAGATAATTGTAGGCTTTCAGCTGCTTTAATGGCATTAGTTAACATTTCCAAGTGTTTGGTGTATGGACAGATCAATGGCTTTATTAATTTAAACATATTACTCCCCGCACCCTACCCTATTTCAAATCTGGCTTTTGTTTAAAGCACTCCATAACCTCAGCCTTATTCTAGGTTAAATCTGATATTAATCAAGCTGTGGATAAAGGCCACATATATGACTGAAGCTGTGTTTATTAGCTTTAGTGAAGCCTTTGATTTGGTCACACATTCTTTGCTCTTAACAAAGCCTCAGAATAATACAATATGAGTTTTATGTCAATCCCTAAATTGGTTATCATCATATTTAAGCAATAATGGAAAACAAACTATGTTCACTATAGTGGCATATGATCTGATTTTAAACTATCTGGTGCAGGTGTTCTCGATGGTATGCTGCTGCTATTGCTCTGGCTGTTTTCTTTGGAAATGTCATATTCAATACACATGGACAACTAGAATATCTGCTTTTGTAAAAAAATTTTTTTTCCAAACAAATCCCCCTTTAACCATAAAGTAGACTTTATTTGTACTTTGCTGTTTATGCAGGACACGTTCTGAAGAACAGAGAATTGAAGATGTGCAAACAGCTAATTTTGGGCTGTATATACATGGTGATATGAAGAGCTGCTTTGAAGCTGAAGTGCTGTTTGTCCTGCAGAAGACATTGCCTGCTTGATTCTGCTCTTAGGTGTGCTGGGTATATTCTCTGTCCAGGACTAGGCACTTGGTGGAAACCTGGACTGGATCCCTTGAAGAGAGGACTATACTTTCAGGTATCATTCAGGAGAGAGTGACCATAGGTGCCACCATTGTGCAGAAAGCAAAAATCCTTGTGCTGCAAGAATGGGGAACAAGGGGAACAAACGTGATACCCTCTTTTGGTACAGTGATACAGCAACGGACATAGTTATATACTGACATTGTAACAGATGTGTTAAAAAACGTTATTATATCTATGAAGAATGTGGTCACCAGAGCTCACCTCCCATGGAGACAGTGGGTAGAAAGGTTAGCCTTGATCCTCATCATGGACAAATTAATATTATGCCTATAGGGTAAGTTTCAAGACTTTGTTGTGACTTGGTCTCCATGTCCGTTTTCTACTTACATGGAGAATAATTTCCCAAAATGCAAGGAGACCCAAAGGTTAACATAATTTTCCCTTTGAATAACAAAACCTCACAGTGTATAGCCACTTATGTGGTCCCTGAGGCAGTGACTCAGTCCATTACAATGAGCAAACCTGATTAAGAATATGGTATTCTGAATTGCTGACACCTTTTTTTCATTTTGCCTTTTCTTGCCAAGACCCAGTGGCTGGGTGCTAAAGGTAGAAAAAATTCCAGTTGTAAACATAGTACAACTTTAAAGAGGAGAGTTAAAATTCTGGAACTGGCACTGAGAGATGTGTTACAGTTGTTGGCACATGGACACTTGATGCTTCAGCACCAGCCAATGTACAAAATGAATCTGTGGTAAAGGAAAAAGATGCTTTTCTTCATCCTCTGTTACAATTCCTCCACTAAATGGCATAGACTGATTTACAGAGGAGGCTGGGAATAGTGGACCTAAATCTTTTCATCTTTTAGAATGGGTGCTTTGTCGGGTTTCTGAATTTTGTTTTCCTAACTCTTATACTGTTACTGTTAACTAAATCATGAGATAGTTCTGTGTAATGTTATTGTTTCCAGTAATGCTTGCTACAGTTGTCTGGATCCCTTTGAGAACTGGAATCTGCTTTGATGCCCAATCTGTGGCTTTGAGTAACAGACATGCACTTTTTAACCTTGAATCATTTTCCTTTTTTTTTTTTTTGTTTTTTTGAATGCAAGGGAGGGAATTTTTCAAATACTCTAGTTTCCAAATATTTTCTGGAAGAAAGTTTGCATTAATGTTCAGCACAGTTAATCTCTGCAAAATGTAATAGCTTCCATGCAGCTACCCAGTTTGGTGGAGTTCCAGAAATGCCATAGGAAAAGCAGTCAGACTAGAAGGTCTCACAGCATTGCAGTGGTGAGATTCCAAAGAATCTTCAGACCAGGTAGTAGAAAGTTCTGCATCCAAATGAAAGCTGAAGGTGTTTGGGAATATAGCACTCTGAATGTCCATTATGATTTTGTTTGCTCTGGAGGGTTCTGAAATTCAGACAAATTTTCTTGCAATAAGACTTTTTAATATTGTTTGACAACTTTTCCAGTGTTACTTGACTTTGCATCCTTCAGAATAAAGGGAAGAAATTATAGCCTATGTATGGTCTCCTAGAACAAGTCAACTGGTCAAGAGCCTGCTCCAGTAATTATATTTCCCACAAATCTTCCTGAAGTCAGTTCTGGGCTGCACCTATTGCTTTGATGAGATCAAACCCACATTTCTGATTACTGTCTTTCTGAGTGTCCCATGGGACTTTGTCCATCATACAACATTGCTTGAAGCAGCCAAGCAAAAACATGCCTGAGAGAAGGGTGTCAATGCCAGAATAACTGTTACGGCTTCCAGCTTGATTCTGGAGTAAGTCATAGGAATCACCAGGGAAAAGGTGGCTAAAACTGTTTCTGTGAATAGCTGAGAAAACGAGAGAAAGACCCCTTATGCAAGATTTCTAAGATAACCTTTCATGTTGATCAATCCACAAACAGTGAATCTGGCACTGAAGGGAGGCTGTCAATCTATGTGCATACACAGATGTCTCTCCAACTACCTGAAAGGAAGTTGTGGTGAGCTGGGGGTCAGCCTCTTCTCACAGATAAGTAGTGATAGGACAAGAGGGAATGGCTGCAAGTGGTGTCAGGGGAGGTTTGGGTTAGAAATTAGGAGAAATTTCTTCTCTGAAAGAGTGGTTGGGCATTGGAACAGATTGCTCAGGAAGGTGGTGGAGTCACCATCCCTCGGGGCATTCAAGGAAAGGTTGCATGAGGTACTTAGTGACATGGTTTAGTTAGTAATGTAGGTGGTAGGGGATGGTTGAACTTGATGATCTTGGCAGTTTTTCCCAACCTTAATGATTCTGTGATTTGGTGATCATCAGAGATGAATTTGAGCAGAAGGTCCTGCCATTTGTGAAAGGAGGTGGTATAGTGAATGATCTCTCCCTGACTCTTACTAATGAAACCATTATAACAGCTCAGGCTGTCGGTCCAAAACTCACTTCTCAGGAACACTCTTGCCATTTCATCCACTGGAGAATTTGCAATGAAGCCAGTCTTCACCAATCCTATTGAACTGGGGCTACTGTGCCAAAAAGCCAGAGAATTAATAGGTCTCAATGGTGGATGTTCCAAGTCTTAAATTCTTTGCAAGGTCCTCTACAAAAGACATTACAACATGATTGGAAGGTCATTTCCAAACAGCAACACTAATACTTTTCAACACTGAACTACCTCTTCCCTCCTGCCTCAATATCACTCCATCATGTTTAGTGGAGTGAAGGTAGCAGGACCAGGTCAAAGTTAGGGTTGGTTGCCAAATTTCAAAGCTTTAAAGACCTCTTTACTTCATAACTGCAGCATTGTAATAGCACTGCTTTAAATTAGCTGATATGTATTTACTAACTTAATCTTAGTACAGTGCAGGGGCTTAAGGGTCTGGGAATATTGTGTAGCTTTGATGTCCATAAACCCTTATTAGCACAGGTACTGATACAATTATCTGCAGGGTCACTCTACATGCTTACAGTCTAGTAGTCCAGTCAACAGATTAAATTACCTCATTTATCATCATGTGATCTGTTTCTAATTAGTTCACTCCAGTTAATAGTTTCTTAAAACTGTCTTTTTTGAGTTATTTCAGAGTTTTTCAGAAACACATAAACCACTTGAAATAACTTCTTGAGGGTGGCTAGATATATTATTTATTTTCTGGCCTGCTTCCAGTTGTGTGAGTTACACACACTTCATTTACTTCGTGAAATAGGTCATTTCTTTGCTCTCAGAGATGGAGGGCACAGAACTGTGTTGTGATGATGGTAGGATGTGATAAAAACCTTTTTAACACATCCATTACACTGTCCTGACTCATGGAGCCTGACATTTACAGTTCTGAAATAAGTCTAAAGACAGGTAGTTTTATCTCCTTCCAGGAAAGCAAAACTGTGAGTCTTACTGAATGTCTAGTACTCCATGAACCAATGTCAAATTAGATTTAAAAGTGCAGGTTGTACTACTAGTATGGATTGGAACAAAGAGAAAATGTCAACGTTTTTTCATGCAAGTAATAAATTTCTGATCTTAATTAAAGTGTAATAAAAATTTTAATTTTATGGAAGCAAGTAGCACCTATTGTAAGCCTAGTGTTTCATCAGGGAAATTTATACCCTTTGCTTTCTTCTCAGCACTCCAGTAATTGCATCTGGTTATTACCACATTTTCTACTACAAACACACCTCTCCTGATAGTCTGTGGGCCAGGATTTAGTGTTATTAGGCTTGACCTAGTTTAATTCCCTGTCAAGAAAAACCCTTCACCTTCAAGCCTTTCAGAAACCACTGTGACCAGTGTGCTGGCAGGAGCGAAGTCAAATTTAACTAGCTGGGTGTACTGGTGTGGAGAGCATATAAGGAGTATTAAAGTATTAGTCTGAGAAGAAGCTATTTAGTTAAACTAGAATGGCTGTCTCAGAAACTCATAACTTGGGCTTTCATCAAGGACTGAAGTGTTAATAACTAATTCTCTAATTCCTGAAAACTGACCATTTGCTTCTGAGGAAGAGTAAAAATGGACGCAAGCCAGAGTTGAAAACCCTGCTGTACTGTTGCTCAAATCAAATGAAGCCCAAGTTCCAGATACTGTTAGCTCAGCACCACCTCTTCCCTTCCAGGTAACAACATAGGTTGTTTTCTGAAATTCTTCTTTACCAGCAACATTTTAAAGGGAAAGTAATCTCTGAAACAGAGTGGTAGTAAGTACTGGCAGATACCTGGTTATGGAGTGTGCCACAGAAAGATCTGTGGACGCAATCTGTAAAAATCTGTGATAACTTGGTGTTCTGGCTTAAATGCTTATCATGCAGCAACTATAATTTATATGGGAAGAAGCTCAAGTTAGGGTAAGAAGAGGCCAGAACTGGAGGAAGGAATTTGGAGAAGAAGAAAAAGGTTAAAAATATGTAACCAAGGAAAAGGGAGAGGAAAAACAGTGTTTTGTCTAATGCAAATGTCAGTGACTCAGCCATTGAAGCAGACTCCTGCCCTTCGATATCCAAGCCTCGCCAGGAGCACACACAGCCCAGAGCGAGATCTCCCAGTCTCACATATTTCCTGTTAGATCACCAAGAGGTAGAAAATTCAAAGAACAAAAAAAAAAGAAAGAAAAAAAAGACTAATAAGCACTTTCTTCTTGCATTCTACAAATTTGGAAAATAAAAATTCCCTGTGAATGTCCCTATCTTTCTCCAGCTACGTCTATACTGTCAGCAGAACAGAGGACTCAGAAACGCAAACTTCTGTGGTAAGAGCAGTGTTCACGTCCTGCTGTTGCCTGGTTGGCAGTCAAAGCTGGCTTTCGTATCTTATGCTTATTTTCCATTGTAAGAAGGAGTTCCTATTAAGGCAATTATTGCTCCCAAGCTCAGAAAAATCTTTCTTCTGACACCCTCTTTGCAAGGCTTCTTCGTTTCCATGGAGAAATTTTGTGCAAAGCCGTTTTTTGTTAGCAGCTGGCACCTCTAATTATAGCTAAGTGGATACTCCCAAAACTGAAATAAAAGTTGCTTTTGCCACCTCTTCATGTTAAAACCAGTCTTGTCCTTCTGGAAGCACCTGGTGCCTCATTTTCAACTCAGGTATACCTGCTACGTGTTGGTGTCATGCCATTTTATATAGTGGGTTTCATGTGTTAGGCTGAAAGTAGATGAGATTATAACACATTCCTTTATATACAAAATAAACTTATACTCCAATGTCTTTTTGGGTTTTTTTTCTCCCATGGAAATTAATTGGCAGTGTGGGAAATGTACATGTCAACATAGATAAGTCAAGAAACAGCCACAGTCTGATGTTGGTCACAATGGGTAAAGTTGTTGAAGGTAGATCAGTTTTACCCCAGTGTAATGGATATGGTACTTTCAAGAGAATGAAAGGATATAGTTATAATGACATAATGATGATAAATATGAGGTAGTAGTCTCTGTCGTAATAGAGTGAATTCTGATCTTTTCCTCTTCCTGAAGTTTTGCTACTGTTGATTCTTTGCTGTTTGCTTCCAGCCTGATATGGATATGTTAAGGGCTCTCAAGAAGTTTGTTCAACTGTTTAAACTGTTAAATGCTTCATGATTCTCTAGTTCCAGTGAGAGCTATAAGTCTCTTATAGTCAGTACCACAGAGTACTGTAAAACAAATATTATGTCATATTGGCATATACCATACATTTTTAACCCTGCCAATATTGTGGTTTGGTCTGACCCATTGCTTCATGAGCAAGGCTTAAGCAGATGTTCTCATCCACACCTCCACCCTGAAGTCTCAAGATTATCCTAAACTTCCATCATGACTTTTTGAATAATAAATAGGCGTATATATACCTGCAAAACTCACACACACAAAATAACCATTTAAATGTGCAAATATCAAAAATATCACCTGATCCATGAAAAACAAATGCCACAATGTTCATGGAGCATAAATGCCAGAGTTCATATAAGGAAATGCTAGCATAAATTTCATAGGTGAATAATAGATTCCTCACAGTGTATCCAAGACCATCATGCTGAAGCCTTACAGCAATAGGTAGTATTTTATTTTTACATTTTTTTATCCTTTTTTGGTGTGGAAGAATTTCTTGTGTCATGAGGATAGGCAAGAAAATAAATTTCTTTCAGTAAGTGACTGGAATTGTTTAATTTGTCACCTTAAGGAAGTGAGAAGGGAAAGACATAATATCTCAAAAATATTTGAATTATATATATGTCTTAAATGACTACTGAGGACTAGTAAATTCACAGCCTGGAACCAGAACCATCTTTATTTTTCACAGTGTTTGGGTTTTCCTTGAAGGATGTGGAATTCCTATTTTCACTCTCATGGAAGCTGTCTTTGTGGTTTCACATCTTCACATATGAAACAGTTTTCAATCACATGCTCTAGCATATGTCTAGCCCAGCTGTTCCCTCTGTACTTGTATGATCCCATCACCATAAATCTCTGTGGATCACAAGGAAAACCAAAATTACTCTTGCAGTACCCATGGCTGGGGAAGCGTTTGGTGTCCACCATTAACTAAATGGGTAAATTGGAGAAAAGAGTTATGAAGTGTTTAGTCTCAAGTCAAGCAAGAAGTCTCTGGCTCTGCTTGAAATTGGTCGCCCTGCTGCGTTGCAACCAAGAGCACCTTCTTCATTACATCTTTTGCCAGGAAGCAGGGAATTTGTGTGTTTTCTGAAGTGACATGTATGGGCAGTCCTCATGTGGCCGCTGAAAAAATGCACTCAAAATCCTCAGCACTGTGCAGCTGTATCCTGTGCATCCCTGGAAGGGTGAGAATCTCTGGCAAAGGAGACTGAAAAAACTATCTCTGCATTTTCATCTGTCTTGTACAACACTAGTACCCCAGTGAGCCACCTCTGCTCCTACACATTCCCCACCCCACAATAGTTTCTAGATCTGAAATTTAACACAAAGACAGGTTCCAGCATATATTTTTTGCTCTTTTTAGGTACTGTGCTATTTTACATTAAAAAAAAAAAAAAGAGGAACTGTTTTGATCAAGACATTTTTCTCTGACATATCAAGATGCAATAATGCATCCTCACAAATACCTCAGCTTTCAAATGCAGAAGGCACTCTCATGTTTATACCATAGAAGGTGCTACTGGGATATTCCAAATTCCCCTCATTCCCAAGAGATCTGCTAATCTCAGAAGAATGGAGGCAGGGAGTTTTCTTGGTCCCGGATTTCACAATGCTGGTGATGCACTTGAAGAGCTTCAGGGCACAGGACCCAGGCACAGGGCTACAGACTCCTCTTGCACCTGACTGTACCACCAGCTGGGCTCAGAGGAAGACCCCCGACTGGCTGAATTAGCGTCAAACCACTTCCTAAGAGCCACAAACCTTAAACGGTTCCCAACCCCACTCCCACCAGTGAATCTCAGCAGTAGGAAAAAACTAGAAGGAAGGAGCACACATCTGAGACCTTCCTCATTTGATTTATTATTGGCACTTGAGTACATGAAATAGCCCAGTTTTATATATTTAATAGATAGACACATGAGATAGGTGGTGTTAGCCAGGGAGTATAATGCAGTTTTGTGGAGACCATCTCATCCCTGGGATGAGGAGCAAAGGAAAAATTGCATGCACTCCCACTGCCAGCCCAAAACACAACTGCTTACCAGAAAAAAAACAAACTCTACAAGAGTGGTGGAGCTTTTACAATGCCTTACACCATTCAGATTATGTTTCCCTTTCTGGATAAACAATTAGTCAACAAATTTTTCTTTCTTTTTGGAGGTAGCCTGTAGTGGGCTTGCAGGGCATGAGTAGTTCATATTTCACAGGTTGAGAAGCCCAGCACTCATCTGAACATCTCTGTAGCACAATCCGTCATCCAGTTACTCCAGTGAACTTCCCTGAGCATTGTACCTGCAATACTCCCACTCAACTGTTTGTGTGCCATGCTAGTCCGAACAGTCAGGGCATGAGCACTTTCAGATGTAAGAAAGAAGTTCTTGAAAAGGATTACTATATACAGTAACTCTGTCAATAAGCTCTACTCCAAGTTCTCCAAGGTCCAAGGTCTCCTTCCTGACTTCTGTGCTAAAGAAGGCAAAGTTATGGCTCGAGTAGGCTCTTTTCCTCTGCAAAAGTTAAGTAATAGCTGTAAGTAGAGCAGATATGATGAGCAAAAATCGCCAGGAATCTCAGTAACTCCTCTGAGCCAGGTTTTAGAAGTTACATTTAATACATCAACATACTTTTCTTTCTTATGCTAATGAAAATCAGTCAATAACTGTTGCATAGAACAAAGGCTGTTATATGTACAAGCATGTAGTTGTAACTCACCAGGGTAGCCCACAGCACTATAGCGAGATATCTTCAACAAGGATAAGTCAGCTTAGCTGCACTGCAATGTTTCCAGTTGAAATCAAGCAAGGATCTGGCTGTACAACTGAGGATGGTGTTAATGCCCCAGTGCTGCAGCTTTTTAGGATCTTCCTTTTAGTAGTGATTATCTCAAATATTAATAGTCTGGCTTTCATAGCACTTCTTGCTTCCCAAATCCAGTTGTTGTGGGTTCCAGTTTGGATCTAGGCTTGTAAAGCCTGAAGGGAGGGCTGCATGTGAGGGTATTCCTCTAGAACTGGCCTAATAATGCCTTCTGTAGTACAGAGTGTCTTTGTGTTTATTTTGAGCTTTGTTTTCTGGTAGTTTTGAAATGACATTAAGTACTATATTCTCCAAGCAGAGCTGAGAAATCAAAACCACTTAATTTCCAAGGATTTGTTCTTTCTGAACACCGAACAGGCAGAGGTGGCAATAGCAACAGAACAAACAAACCAACAAAACCCACACACCATCAAAATATCAACAGTGACTCATAAGGCTTACAAACTGCTACCTACTAAGTGATTCAAGGTGTCTGAAATAAATCATTTAAACTCGGCATAAACAGAAAAAAAAGGGCAATAGAGGCCAAATTCTGAATTTGACTGTTAGTAACGGTGTTTGTGCAAATTTAAGAAACAAGATTTTATACATTACTGTTACCACAAAAGACTTATTCATTATTTGTTTCTTTATTTAAGCCATGACACTGAATTATGAGACAGCTTTTCTACCATGATGTGTAAAAAAACAAGATACCTGTATGTGACCTGGTCCCAAGAAACACCATAAGGTTATTTAGGTAATTAATCCAGTGTAACTGCAAACACATTTGGAAATATAATTTGTAAAATAGACTCAATTGAATCTACTATCTGCTGTCAATCATGAATAGTTTTTCTTCAGAATAACTGATTTATCATAATAGCTTAATACAGATACTCTTTCCCAGGTCAGATAATTTCTTAGACACCTGATTATTTCTTCAGGATTATATAATAGCCAAAACAAATGAACAAACCTACCTGCAGGTTTTTGCATAGTTCCAGAAATCAAATCAAATTGGTGAATAGAATATTTATAACTGGAAAAAAAAACCCCAAAGGACTATATACATGACCTTGCCTGTATTTCCCTGTCACTTTCAATAATTTAACACTTAAGGTTTTGGTCAAGGTTTCCCAAAACTTTTCTTCTAAATCATGGAGAGTGTTTCTCTGAAAGTTTTCCTACTATCTTTCTGCTTTGTTTCAGCTTCTCCTTTCCCTATGAAACCTGCCAAAACCAGGACAGAATCACAAAGGTTTTCCAACTGTCTCATGTTTTTATTTTAATGCAGCCTCTTTAGCTGATTTTCTTGTCTTTTTTTCCAAAAAAAAGTGGGAGATAACTGACTGTGCATAAGATGTGATCCATGCAAATGTCAGGTAGAATAGTCCTCCGTTATCTCTTATTTGCAATGATATGACAGGACCTTCTCATATATACCTTAAATGAGTTTACACCATGGTAAATGTCATTTTGATAACCACTCTGACTATATAGAGCAGATTTCCCAAACCCTGAGACGTCCAATGATGTAACATAGCTCATTAGTCAGAGGTGGTAGAATTTTTAAGTGTCCTTGGGACAAGCTTTTAAAGTGGGACCTGCTAGGATTTAACATTAGTAGTTAAGGAACAGGAGAAGAGGGAGCAGGAGATCATCACTGCAAAAAGGTAAGGACACTGAGGTGTGGCCTTGGTGTGTAGGCTTGTATCAATGTATGGTGGGTTTCTGTGCAAGACCATGTGTATGAAAGGGTAAAACTGAAGATGAAATGGGAAGGTTGGTGTGCTGGTACCCATATTTCCTCTGCAGTCTCTGAACATCACAGAAAGATGCTCCTTTTATTGGAGTGTACAAGTACTTTGGCTGATGCCAATGTACATCTTTGGAAAGGTATGTAGATGCAACTGGATCTTTTTACAAAGTGACATCTTCAACTCATCAAACTAATCTAACAACTTGACAACATTAAGCCATACCACTGAAAGCATCATTGCAACTTTGAGTTAGCACTTCACATGATTTGCTGAATGCAGTCATCCCTGCTTCTCAGATCTATTCTTTCAGGCTCTGTGCAAACTTGGGCAGGTGAAATTTTCTTTTACACTCATCTTAGGGTACTGGAAATTTTCTACAGTTGTGAAAGATTCACTTCAGAAACAAAATCTGAAATTCAGAGGAGTTGGAGGGAGCTGGTGGTACCTAGATTTGAAAAACTTTGCCTAAAATCCAACTTTGTGTGTCTGCTGTGTGCATATGTGCATGTACGGATGTATTTGGCTTTACTCTGTAATTGTCATTCTTGTGTTTGATGATGATACATGTACTGCTGTAAAATGGAAAGTCAGGTTTTGGAAATGCTGGGATGACACTGTGCCTCTAAATATAGATGAAGACTAGCTGTGCAAGTCGCTAGGTTCATTCTGCATGTGGTGGAGGTGATGGGAGACAGCTTTCTGTGCTGAGCAGGAAGGTCTGGCAGCCTGAGGCACCAAGATTAGAAAGTTGCTCTGTGTGTGTGCACGGAACAGCCTGGAGGACACGGATCGTTTTGGGAGGAAATGAAGCTGCCCAAAGGCTGACATCTTTGGCAGAGGAACTGGGGAGAATGGGAACATGCCAACAGACATGTGAAGTTCTGCAGGGCCCTGAATGTCAAAAGAAGAAACCGAAACTTAACAGGAGTGGTAAAGGGGTTTTACAATTAGTGCAGTAAGAAGATCTTCTATGGGGGAAATATATAAAATGACTAACAGTTATTTCACTTAGAGGTTGTGAAGATCACTCAGATGAGAAATAAGCTTGTTATGGATATCTTTTTTAAACTCCCACCTTAGGGAGAAGCTCTGACTACCATTGCCAGTTCACCGATCTCTACAGCATAGGTTTCAATTAGTGAGTGCTACTGAGCCATGCTACATGGCATGTCACAGCTCTGTCACTTACTTGTGCCTAGAAGTGGCTGCAAGTTTTTAATCCAGCATGTGTGAATCTTACTTTTTTTCCTGGCTTTACTATCTGTTCTTCAAATGCAGTTAATTTCAGCAGGAATCTGTCCTTTGCTAGTTTGGAAAAATGCCCCAGATCCTCAGGGGCTTTAGATCAGCACCAAAATCTGTGCCAATCCAATTGCCACTGCTGATATGGGCCAATATCATGAGAGGATCTTAAAGCAGTCCCCAGAGCAGATGTAAAGAGAAAAAAAAAATGGTTCTGTCATTTGTGTTCATTTCAATTATGAAAGAGTAACATTATGCTGTCCTTTCACATAGCTGGCTCCCCACCTTCAACTCCTTTTTTTCCACTTGAACTGAAAACCTTTCTAAAGGACATGACTGGAGTTTACAAGAGACTGCTAGATGCCAGTCCTACAAATATCTTTGCACATGGTTAACTTCACGCACAGGGGTGGTCTTGCTGATGTCAAGTTAAGCACATGCCTAAGTGTTTAGAAGACTCAGCCTTACTTCTGACATCTAAGTAAACAGACGATCATCTTAAATTCTCCAGGAATTTCTGATCAGAAAGAATGCTTTATTAAAGACAAAACAAATCTGAAAATGTATCTAAATTCAGCATAAAAATATCTTTTAAATGAAAATGTTACTCATTTCAACTAAAGCTTTCAAACTTTAGTTAGTGAAGCCATTTTAATAGACTGAAGTTTAAAAATTCACCTCTATTTTAATACCTAAGTGCCACTTTATAAATTAGAGAAGGTCAAATGCATTCCCATTAAACAGAATTTATTCTAATGTGACCTCAGTTAAGGATAGACACTCACCTTCATTATAATTAAACTGATTCTTTCTCATATCCCAGGTTTTCCAGATACAAATCTGTCCCAGCGGTGATGAATTCTACATTATTATGACACCCACTTATAATAATTTGAAAGAAAGGCTATTATACTTGCACAGCCTCTTCCATCCAGTCATATCAAGCCACAGTGTAAACCTCACACAAACATTCTTAAGCAAGATGAGCATTATTGGCCATATGAAGGGTGAAGTTCTCAGGTGGGAGTTGTGTGGGTAGGTTAGATGCTGCACTATGTGCTCGAGGATCAAGTTCTTCATATCTGAAGGGCATTGTTAGATGTCATGCTGCTTTGGCAAGGCAGGAATTCAGGAGGGCTCTGAGCGGTAACAGATCATGCCACTTACAGACAGACAGAACAGTGACTATTTTGTGGTCTCAGGTGTCCACAGTGAGCTTTATTATGAAAATTAGGACTCAGGAAGGGGCACATTGCCAACAGTCTTTACTTCAAAGGCATAACAGGCTGAAGAAATAGCTAGGTGACATTGTTTGAAGCTTACAATTTAGTTGATAAATTTAGTCAGCATGTTTCATTCTCCCATTTCTAAATAGTCTGTAAAGTAAGTAACTTTACCAAATCTCTAGATACTGCAGCAGTGGTATCTTTTTTCCTGTGGGATATTGTAAAGAATGGTTCCCTATTTGCTGTGTATTGATTACTGCTTGTGTCACGTATTTTCGTCAGCTTAATGGTATATTATTTCTGTTTCCTGATCTCACTCTTCAGGCTTTATGAGCAGAAATAACCTTTTTGTTCCTTCTGTGTGAGTTATTGATGAATACATAGAATTGCTCAATGAACATACAGAAGCTTGGGTTTTTTTTTTTAAAAAAAGTGTATTTAAATGGCTCGAGAGTATTCTTAATGTAATCAAGCTTCAAAATACTTATTTGATACAGTGTCTTTGCATCCCTAGCCTTTGCAGATAAAATCTTTCATCTCCAAGATTTCTTGGATGAATGAATGCACATATCAGTAAAGCAAGAGGCCAGTCAGGAGACTCAGATCTGCTTTTGTAGCTGCTATATTCTGCCAAATCTAAAGCATCCATTTCCACTAAAATTGCTCAGTTTAAAATAACTTCAGTTTTGTTTTTGCCATACACAAATATGGAAAAACAATCCAGAAGAGAGTCTGTAGCTATGTAAGAGTACATAGGAAACTCTGTGAACTACAAATAGATTTTTCTATCTTTCTGTTGAATAAATGCATATATACAGAAAAGGTATCTGATACCCCTTGGCAGAAAAGGCAGGTCTTAGTTATCAGCTGTGAAGTTTTAGAACACTTCCTGAGATATTTTAAGTGCAACAAGTAATGTTGTATATATTTTTTTTTATGAATATGTGCAGAGGTTGCCATCTAACTTATACAGTACAAAAAATACAGGACCTATGATCTTGGCATCAAAAATATACAGCTTTCTTCTTCTTTGACTGGAAAACCACCTCCATTCAGTCAAAGAAATATGTGATCACATCAGCTCGTTTGAGATGACAAGCAAGGTCCCCTCTGGGAACGGTATTGCAGTGCCTAACAGGCAGCATTAGCATATACACAATGCCCTAAAAGCAAAAAGATGGCAGAGTCCAGTCAAGTTTAGAGGTAGGTCAAACAACCTGTCCATCTGCCTTGCAGGTTTAATCTTTACTGTAAAGCAAATGATCTGTGAAAAAAAAAATAAAATTCACAGTTGGAAATGCAAACTCGCTGATTCACATGTCTCTTGAAGTCTTGAAGAGTGACTTCTAAAGCTAAGGTTACACATAATTAATTGTACATTTCTTCATATTACAGTCTGGAAAGAAAACGTGTGAGAGAAATTCGCAGTGCATTTTGATATGCTTTTAAATTAGCATGTGGATATTTTCCAAGAAATTTAAAATGAGCAAATTTTTTCAAGTACATTATCAAAACTCTATTAACCTGTGTGCTAAAATTGGATTAAATGTAGCTGGGACAGGTGAAAAATTAACCCCTTGTGCACAAGTTCTAGGAAACACTAGGAGACAAAGACTGGTAATTGACAAAAATGTCGATTTTTGTAATTACATTTTAAAATTTTGGATACTAACAATGGCAAAATGAACAAGTGCAAAAAGTCACAACTCCTTTCTCTGTCATTATTTTATGTGCTCCTGAATGCTGAGGAGTAATTTTGGCAAAGGACCTTCAGGATAAGATGGAGGGTTATGCCTTGTGAATTGTGTTACAGCAGCCTTTGCTCAAAATACCATGGAAAATACCTCTGAGTCAATGAAAGTCCCACAGGAAAACATCTCGCCTACTTAGGCTGGCTACCTTGCTCTGGATCAGGCTGGCAGAAAAGGTGGGGTGGTGCCTGTAAACTCCTGTAAACCTTTTCCTTTCCAGTTGTCTCCGAGCATAATGATGTTCATTAATTTCAGATGGAATAAATTCCCTTTGCACATTTTCATTAATTTCCAGCAGTCTCAAAATATGCCCTTTCTAAACAACTCTAGCACAATGTTGTCCTTGTAACTCCAGCCTCTGCACAACCCCTTGCACGCCAGAGCCTAGATGATGTAAATCCACCAACCATGTCCTGCCCTGATGTTCTTTGCTCTCCACTCACCTCTGATTTGCTCCAGCTCATGTTCAGATCTTGAAATCGTGAGCTCTGTTCCCACATACCAGTGGGGATGGCTTTGCTCCATCTTACCAGGTATGCCCTATGCGAGCTGAAGATGCTCCCCCAGCAGCACCTCTGCCCACCTGAGACATTGTCTGTGGTCGGTGCCACAAGACAAGACCATAGTGTGGTGCCTGTTTTCTTGCAAACATAGGGGAGAAAAGAGGCAAGCTGCTTTTTGGACTGCCAATCTGCTCCCCAGGTTTTGAGCATTACACTGGTGTTGCTCTAGGGGTGTAATAGGTGTTCTCTGTCCCACCATCTTTGTTTTGGCTTTAGATTGTAAGTGCAGCAAGTCGAGACTTATTTGCCAGCTTTGCCTTCTTTTCATAGACTCATAGAATCATAGGGGTTGGAAGGGACCTTGATAGATCATTGGGTCCAACCCCCCTGCCAAAGCAGCTCCCCAGCTCATATTGCACAGGTCAGCGTCCAGACAGGTCTTGAGTATCTCCAGAGATGGAGACTCCACCACCTCCCTGGGCAGCCTGTTCCAGGGCTCTGTCACCCTCACTGTGAAAAAGTTCTTCCATATGTTGGTGTGGAACTTCCTATGCTCCAACTTGCACCCATTGCCCCTTATCCTGTCTCAACAGACCACTGAAAAGGGGCAAAAAGGCATCTTTTGAGTACCTCCTCATACATAAATGACCACCATGTTATCAAAGCATCCCTTTCCCATGCCAGACCTCAATGCTGTGTAACTCCAGGCTGTAGCAGCAGCAGCAAGAGTGCAGGTGTCATGCTGTGTTGTGAAGTGGTAGAGCAGCTTCTCACATTTTAGTGTAAGCTTACAGTTTATTATGCTTGAATTTTGTGGTTTGTAGAAAAAACTCGGTGTTAAGGTGACCTACACTTAAAGAAACCCCCAAATCCTGTTACTCTTTCTCACAATACATCTCTGTTGGACTGTTTCAGCTGTGAAGAAAGCCTTGCCACCAAGAGCGTTGCTGCTTCTCTCTGCCAATATTTCTATCAGGCAGCAAGTCAAACATTCACCTCCTGCCCTTCAGGAGCTTCTGGGTCCGTTAGCCACTTATGCTGAAAAAAACAGTTTGCCCTTTGATGAATTTGCTTCAACCATGTTAGTGGCACTTGAAAAACAATTCCTATTCTGCCAAGCAGCTGAGCAGAACATATGGGACTGGGGCAGTGCAGGCTGAACGGTGCTGGCTGGACACCTGCATGGCCACCATCTGCCCACCACACGGAAGGGTGATGGGGCCAGTGGCCACTGGGGGCCCTGCTGCCAGAAACACTTTATTTCTCCTCTGAAAAAAAGCAATGCATCTTCATGCAGCTGGCAATGGGCCTTGTTGCAGCTGCTCACTGGCAGGGCATGGTCCTGTGGGGATGCCATGTGCCAGTCCCAAGCACTGGGCCTGGTCCACACAGGAGAACGTCTGTTTTCCAGGCAGTGCTGGGCAGGGCTTGCCAGTGGGAATAAGGGGCGAGTCTGGGGCAGATGTGGAGGTGGTGGGTAGAGTAAACCCTGGCAGAAGATCCTCTTTAAGAAAAGGTGCATGTGTGTGAAGCCTGCTGAGGAAAAGGGCGGGATGCAGTAGGGCACCCTTGGATTTGGGGAACTGCTCTGTGCTGGAGTGGGCACAGCACTATGAGGACCTGCAGAATCCTTTGGTGAAGTGGATACTGGCAACCTCTTTATTTAGAGGGACTGAGACACATGCCTTTCCTTTGATGATTTTAGGCTTGAAAAATGTAACAGCAAACAAAAACGGAGTGTTAAAAAAGGGAATTATATCACCTAAAGATTAGTATTGAAGTGTTTAGAAGTCAGTGTTAAACAGCTGATGTTTTGATGTGGGCCTTGGGAACTGAGCACAACTATAACAAAGATCTTCCTCAGCACAGCTGTGTGTCCCCTTATCTCTTGCAGTAAATAATAGAGGCTAAACCAGACAATCCATTTTCAGTCTTCTTCAGAACTTTGCCATTCTTGGAAAAATTATTCAGAAGCACCCACTGATGGGTGTTGTCAAATGCTGAGCTGCTCTTCCTTGATCTCATGGTGAATCACTCATTTTGCTGGCAGGTTCAGAAAGGCCTCAGTTCAAAAAGGTTTCACAAATCGTGTATTTCCTCAGCTGAAGGCCATGTCCTGCCACTTTTCAGCATCACTGGTGCCAGCTATACCATGGGTAAAGCTGTTTGCTAAAGATTTCTCTTGACTATTTACAGGACAATCAGATGAGAAAAGCTTCTATTGCCACTAGTAAATCTTATGATCTTGTTTCAAGTTATGTTTTCTGGGTGGTCTGGTTTAGTTCAAATAATGAATGACAAAGAGCTTTGAAAAATCCCAACAGAAGTTTTTATATTGGCAGGTCCTTTTTGCACTGCCATCTTTTTTTTTTTTTTCATGCCTGGATTAAATTGTTTCTCACTCTTATGGAGCCAAGAAGAATTCCTAATCCATACTGACACTATATGCCAAATGTGAGAAAGGGCAGGGCAGCTGGGAATAGAGTCATTTTGGTAACTTTACCTAAAGGAAACAAGGAATACTTAAAGGAAACAATTGGTGCTGCATTTTTTCTTTCAGCTTATATAGTAAAGAAAAAAATCCTAAAATGCATTTAACTTAACAAAAATGCTCTTTAAGTAGTTCCTGAGATATAGGTACTCTACAATATCCTATCTCTAATGGAAGAGCAGGGGCCTCAGGAGCTCCAGGGAGAAGGAGTACTATTCAAGAGCAGGTTGGATGGGGCTTTGGGCAGCATGGTCTAGTGGAGAGTGTCCCTGCCCATGGCAGGCAGTTGGAACAAGATGGTTTTTAAGGTCCCTGCTAACCCAAACCTTTCTGTTATTTTATGATTCTGTGATCCTATGACAAAGAAAAGTACAGATCCTATGTAACAGGAAATCAGAGCAAAACAGACATGGTGTAAAGAAGTCTCAAATATGTACTGTTTTATTTTACTTAACTCTAGTGAGGCAATGGGAGCTCAGGAAAAGTATAGGAAGAGAACATGTTAAAGAGAAGACAGATGCATCCAATCTGGCAAGGCCTGATAAATAATCCTGTTTAATCTCTGAACCATTGATGATTCTTCAGCAACATGAAAGGATGAAAACGTAGTTCTTCTGAAAATTCAGGAAGTTATAACCAATTCCTTATAGCAGCTGCTGAAAGGTTCTGAATTTATTTATTAAATAAACAATAAATAAGTTGCAGGAGGATCCTAAAAAGTTAACATAGCCACCATCAGCATGTCAAGAATATGCTGTGTCAAATCAATCCAAATTCCTTCTCTGAAAGCATTTGATTTAGTAAATAAGAGCAAAGCAGTACATGGGATGCATCTCTACTTTAGGCAGTCTTATCCTGCACAGGTCTCCCACAAGCTGAGGAAATAAGCCTAGAACTGTCAGCCTAGACTGATTGAGCAGCTGTTTGAAATGCTGCTTTCAAAAACTTCAGAGGCTTTCAAAAGCATCAGTGATTTTTGGTTATGTATGATTGCAAGTGTGGTGTTACAGGAGTGGGGAGAAGGGAAGCATGTTTTGATAACATTTTGGCTTGTAGGATAAAGAAGGAACTGATACATTTGCTTAAGACATTGCAAGAAGTTTGAAAGACATGATCAGAACATAAAGTGATGTTAATAAATTAGGTATATGATCCAAAATACAGTTAAGACCTGAACATGAACACTTATTTCTCATAGAGTGAAATATAGAAGGCCACAGGGCAGCAATACAGCAGAAAAGAATGGGTGTCATATGGAATACCTCAGCAATGTGAAGGTGATGCAGAAACAGCAAATCTTATTTTGGGAAGCACTAACAGGCTGCTGTGAGGAAGACGCAAGAGACCTGGATAGGGCTTTGGGCAACCTGGTGAAGTGGAGGATGTCCCTGCCCATGGCAGGGTAGGAGTGGAACTAGATGGTCTTTAAGGTCCCTTGTAACCCAAACCAGTTTGAGATCTTATGATTCAGACAGCTACTCTCTTCAGCAAGGCTTTGGTAGATACTTGGGCTATATCCCTGGACCCAAGGTGCAGTACACGTCAGCAGTTACATTTTGTGAATAACTTAGAAGGTGATCTGGAAGAGATCAACAAGAATGAGAAAAAGTTATGACCAGTAATGCTGAGGAGGATTCAACACTAGTCTTCTAATATTGCTATACATTCTTTGTCTCTGGTAGATTTTTTAAAGTGTTATGCTACTGAAGCTTTGTCAGAAGTTACCCAGGATAATGTGGAACCATGTTTGGTGCAAGATTTTTCAAAAAAAATCCTGCTAGAAATAGATTATATATGTTAGATAGAGGAGTTTGGATTATGCAGTTCCCCGAGGTTCCTTCTGGGCATACTTTTCTGTCACTGTGAGCATCCAGCATCCAGTGAAACACTCACCTGTGAAAAAGAATACTCCCTTGAAGAGGAATAAAAGGGGTAGCTTGGTAAAAGAAATTAAAAAACAAAACCAGAAAGAAACACTGGTTTCCAAAGTTCATGACAAAGATACTGCTGTTTTGTCTACTCAGCCCAACACATGATTATGGCTACTTAGTGTAATCTGCAGTAAATAGAGCCTTAATAGATGAAGAAGGAAATGGAAGATGAGGGATATCATGTAATCACAAAGAGGGTGGGTTCCTTGGACATGTCTCCATTCCACAGAAAGCTCCTAGTTGCTATATCAATGCTTAAGCTCTAGTGAGAGCTAGTGGTTCAGTCCCTCATGGATTTTGAACTGAACTGTCCATACTCTTCTCAGTTTAAAACAATGTATATTCAGATTTCCCTTTCCCAGGCACTAAATTTCACTGGATATAAGGGAAAAAACATGGAACATTAGTAAACAGGATTGGGGACATTCAAAATTAATTGGTCTTATGTTTGTTCATTTTTTGGGGTTTTTTTTTCACTTTACCCAAACATCTATGGAGGAAGAATCTGTCCCTAAACTGCTGAGTGGAAGTAGACCTTTTTCACATTGCAGCATTTTCCATTCACCAAATCATTGCTTTCCTGCTTTGCTCTCTGGCAATGGTGTTAAATGGTGGTCAGTGAAAAGAGATGAAGCTATGACATGCTGTCTATAGTTTAATCACAAAGAAATTAAACATTAAAGATTTGGAGTTTCTAAACAAAATCTCAGAAACACCAATGGGATGTAGGTTTATTTCAGGTGGTTTGAACTTGTGAGATTTGGATGGGTTTAATTTTTCTTTCCCCTCAAATGATTTGTAATGAGAACTGCTACATTTCAAGAGCACCTAATTTTCTCTAATTTTGGAAGCGTTACAATATTTTGAATTGATTTATTATAGTCTTTCTATGGAAGTGTACACATACAGAAACTGCAGGGTTGAAAAAAAAAAGTTTGTGGAACCTTTGAAAAATCAGTAGCTGCATGTCATAGGATTTAGCACAATGTCCTAACTTACACACATTGCAAGACAGAAACCATCCTCTAGAAATTCAAAGGTCCAATAAAACCATCACTGGACACTTAAACCAGTGTCACTTCCCTTGCCCATGGTAAGAGACTGCTGTGGCTAGATTTCTCAGCTGGATAGCATATATTTGTTTTTCGTGCTTTATTCAGGATTTGCAAAAAACCCCAAACCCCCTCACTTGTAGAAACAGAGAATAAACTCACCATCAAGTTAAATGGTACCCTGGCTGTTATAATAGATCAGTTAAAGTAGCACTCACTTTACTAGATCTTCAAAGCTTAGTACCTTAACAGGTTCTCTGATTCTATGGTTAAGTGGTTAGACTTGACAGTGCTAGGTTAATTGCTGGACTTGATGATTGTAAAGGTCTTTTCCAACCTAAATGATTCTATGATTCAGATCTTCTATTATATAAATTTCTCTTCCCCTGTGGGCATCTAGAAGGGAGGAAAGCTGGAGGGAGGAGTTGAAGGTGAAAAGGGAGGTAGAAAGGGTTTAAGCTGTTTCATTACAAAGCCTGATCTCTACAGTTTCTGGTAAACAGCAGCAGCAAGGAAGTGACAAAATGGAGGGAAATAAAATGCAATAAGATACATATGGGGGTGTATGTATTTACTTGTCTAAGGACCTTAATATTTAATAATGTATGTGCTTTTGCTATTGCCCTTCCTCCTGTAATGGCAGTAAGAAGATCTCTCTACCTGGAACCTCTATTTGTGTGGTGTGTAAGGATTTAATAGCTATGAATTATCTCTCAAATTTGAGTGAAATTGGCCACCTGTGTAAAATTGCTTTAGGCATCTATGTCAGAGTGACAGAAACACAAGTTTGCCATATGGAGCCTGCACTTGGAGACTTCTGTTCAAAGCCAAGATCTTAAACTTCGCTGCACTGAATATATAGCTGATCCACTCAGCAGTTGTAATATGCTTAAAATACAAATGCAAGGAAAAAAGGAATGCCTTGTTCCTGTTTCCAAGCTTTGCAATACATGAATATCAGTACTGCATTGGGAAGAAGGCAAATTATTTTCAAACTTGCTGTAGTTCCAAATGTGTCTGCATCTCCTGCAGAAGCAAGTGGGGAGAAACCAAGGACTAGTCTGTGTTTGTTAAGACCAGATCTAAAGGTGCCTTTAGCCATAAAGTGACAGTTCTTCTCACATATTTTCAGATATGTGGAAGATAATTGTCTAATCTGAAGTCATAATCTAGGCAAACTCTGCACTTCAAAGAGGTGCCTGGAGATGGGCACCTTCAATGTACCGTTTTTTCTGTCTCCATTGCACTCTTCTTTCAGGTTTGTAGGAATCACCTGCTTGAGATGCTGGTTTCTATGTAATTCAGGTAATTGCTGAAAACCTTTTTAGGTGAATTTGAAGAATGGCTGTCACTGACCACATCTAATCTGCTAAAGATGTATACAGGAATTTACAGTATGAAAAGAAGACTAAATACATGAGTATTTCTTTGGGTGATTTTTCAGGTAACACCTGGTCCTCTGAAGAGGAACATCATGTTCTAGGCACAGGCTAGGTGACACAAGCTTCTCGAAGTGCAGAGATGGCCTCAGAAAGGGCAATGTGTCATGTACTTCATTTAAAAAAATATTGTGCTTGAGAAGAAGTGTCAGATGGAGTTCTGGTTCTGCTGGTCAGATACTGGTGGAGCTGGTTATCTAGCTCATGTGACATGAGCAGGGTGTATTATAGTGGGATGATATGTGAAGTGCAAAGCAGCTCAACACCCAGGTGCTGTGGATTTACCAAAGTTTATTATCCACATTCCATTAAATGACATCTGTGCAGTAACATACTGCCTGGTGTTTGGAGTTTAAGTGAACATACAGCTGCATTAACCTCTTTAAAAAGAAATTAATAATAATGATATTCTGTCCTGACAGTTTACTGTTACGTTGAAGGCAAAAGTGCAACAAGAATTGTTTCACAATAACCTGATCATGTTTTATAAGAGGAAATTTCAACAGAAACTTTACAAAAATGTGCCGAAAAGTAATGGGAGGCAAAAATTAAGATAGTAGAATATATTTCCATGAACCAAAATGAGACCTCTGTAGACAGGAATAAGAATAAAAATTCTTATTTCTTCCCATCCTGGGAAAAAAAAAAAAGCTCAACTAATTTTGGTAAAGGAATTCCTATCATCTCAGGATATAAAAAACACAGCTTAAGAGGGTCTCTCTGATAGTCTCCACACAAGAACTATTTTCACTGGGAACTTTCTTTTTGGCAACAGCAGCCCCCTTGAAAGCAAAAGGTTTTGCCTTGGGAGTCCACAGGCTCCTCCGCCTGACAGATTGACAGCTCCAAAGAGGAGGATGGGATAGTGTTTATAATGGGACATAGTGGAATGCAGTTCTACCCAAAAATGCTATGGATTTACATACATTTAATATCCACATTCCATTAAGTGACATCTAAAACCCAGGGAGAGACTTTACTTAAAAAGAAAAGAGACACTGGATGATTCAGAGGCTTAGTAATGGAATACAGAGCCATTCACCTCTAGGTCAACCGTCTGAGTTCAGCTCGAGTTATTATTGACCAAACATTTATACTAACTGCAGGCTGTGTGGAATATCAATGGCTTTATGGCTCTGCTAGATATATTATTTGTCCATGTCTGAGGTGTCCATATGGCAAAAATCACCTCAGACTCCCTTTATAGTCAGGGAAAAACAGGTACTTTTAAGGCATAAATCATCTGGAAGATGTCTTCTTTAGGATGAGATTAATTGCACCCTAGAAGTATCTATTTCTCTCTGTTGACTACAAAGGGAGCACAGGGTGACTTGCTCCTATGTAGATGTTTATACTTCAGCAGTCTAAATTTGGATAAGATGAATACCATACTAAGTGATTTCTCTATAGTCACCCAGAGGGCTGCGGTAGGTCGGCAACTGAGCGTGGGTATTGTGGATTCACCCACAGAGAAACACTGGCTCATGTCTGCTCTTGGTCACCTGAATCTCACCCTTACTATGTTTCAGTATCCTCTGGGAAATAACCAGCAACCTTGCGTACTCCTTATGGGAGAGATGAACTGACCTAAAGGTAGGCACACCTTGCTACTGACAATGTCCTTTTTCTTAATACCTGTTGACAAAATTTCTTAGTGGTAGTGTGTGTGTGGTCTTCAGAAAGGCTGTGGGCTTGGACATGTGTCCCTGAATTTCCACTGTGTCCTTTCCTCTTTTTAGGAACTTGTGTTCAGTCAGGGGCTTTCTGCTGCTCTACCAAACATTTCTGCCTGGAAAATGTCAAAATACATTAAGCTGGCACCTCTAGTTTTAATCTGTGAATGGGTAAATTACTTCCTCTTGCAGATTTTTTACAAGCTTTTGTTGAGTGGCTGAAATAAGAGCAGATTGTGTAAGCCTCTGCCAAGACTTTTAATAATATTAGTACTAAATAATAACAGTAGCATCATTCTCACGGAAGTGCATGCAGTGGCAGGTTAAGACAGTATGCAGAACATGACATGTGTGAATTAGCCATCTTTCTCTGTTCTTGAAACATTGGCTCTGTTCTAAGTGATAATAAAACCAAAGGAAAGTCTTCTGCAGGTATTCTGTGCCTTTGTTCAAGAAACTTTGATGGTATATTGGCTGCTATACGATCCCTATTAGGTTTTGAGATGTTAAGTACAGCCTGTTTCTGAAAGTCCTGGTTAATGTTTGGCAGATGCTTTCTTCAGTAATACCAGTGATGTCTTGCCTCTAACATAGCAAAGTGTTTGTCCACTTGTCTTTGCATCCCCTGGTATGTGCAGACGACTGGACTAACTCTGCTTTTGGCATGTGCTCTATCATAAAGCATCTTTTATTAAGATGGCTACAAAAGGCTGCCCAGATGTGTCAGTGTGCCGGATGGAAAATAACTTCTGGGTGTAAACTAAGACACCCCTCCAGTCTCAAGCTATTTTGGCCCTCCCATGAATCATTTAAGCCCTTTGTTGTGCATTGGAGCATATGCAGCTTCTCAAGTAACCTTGACAATTATGGTAGATCTTTGTATTCCAGAATAGAGCTTGCATTTATGTTAGCAGCATTGCTTGTTTGGTATAAGGGCTTTCTATTCAATCACGTCCGTCTTTCATCTCTGCCTTAAACCCCATAAGAATGAGTTGAAATGATTGAAGCAAGCATCCCTTAACCCAGTTAAACTGACATTATTTACTAATTTACAGATACCTGTCTCTTCCTCTGTTCCAGGAGAGTAAGACAGTGCTTTTCTTCCTACACTTGGACAGTATAACACTGTTAGAGCTGTAGAGACAGTACATAGTGGTCTTTGTTCTGACCAAAATCTTTGGGCCTTGTGGTTGTATCCTACTTAAAATAATTTTGTGTAAATCACACAATAAAGCCACAGAACTGAAATCAGAGGAAGATGCATATGAAAATAATGGATTTGGTACAACTTCCACTGCTTGAGTAGCTGCTGGATCTGTCCCTTACCCACAGCCCAATGCCTTGCAGCTGTAGGAAGGGCTGCTCAGAGAAATTGAGAGCTTTTGCATTGCATGGATTGCTTTGTATTAATACTTTATTGTGCACAACGTTGCAACTACATCAGCACTTCAGACCAGAAGCGAGCTATTGAATTCAGCCTTCTGGCTGTCCCCATTTATTGTTCTGTCTGTTTCCTTTCACCATTCTTTGCTTCACATTGTTGAGGAGTCTTTACTTGGTTTTGGTAAAATGAAACTAGAACCTGAGCTCCAAATGTCCTTCAGCTGCAAGCAGGTATGTACTTCATGGACTCAGACCAGAAATGATATGGATTAAAGACACTATGATATAGCTTTTATGTCCTCAACAACTGTTTTACTCCACAGATCCTCTCTTCCTGGTCCTCATGACTTGCTAACATAGAAATCTCCTGAATGTCCTTCTGTGCTTTTGACCGTGCAACTAGTGTGCTCTAAGGGCTCCTTGTGGGAGGCTGATGCAGGCTAGATATGCCCTCAGTGTGGCCAGCACTGCATGACTGCTCTCAGGCTACCATGACACTGCAGTTGAGGACACTGTCCAAATCTTCCTTACAAGGGGGAGTGAAGGGTCAGGCACCAATCCTCTCTTTAGTGACCAGTGATAGACACTGAGGGAATGGCATGAAGCTGTGGCAGGGGAGATTTAGGTTGGATATTAGGAAGAGGTTCTTTACTGAGAGGGCAGTTGGGCACTGAACAGGTTCCCCAGGGAAGTGGTCACAGCACTGAGTTTTATTGAGTTCAAGAAGCATCTGGACATTGCACTGAGTCACATGCTCTGACTTGGCTGACCCTGCATAGAGCCAGGAGCTGGACTTGATGATCCTTATGGGTCCCTTCCAACTCAGTATATGCAATGATTCTACTATCTCCCGTCACTATTTCTGGTACCTGGAGTCCAGTTTGCTGTAGATAATGCTAGTGGTCTTTATGTGCTGCTGTGGTAATAGATTTTGTTTTGAGCTAAATAAAGTCCATTCTATGTTCAGTTCAGTCTTACAACTATGCTACAACAATACTATAGTACTATGTCCAACTATTGTGCATGTACTGCAATATATCTGCTTCATCAAATTAAAATTAAGTAATGCTCTACTATCTTAGTTTAGACTTTTCATGGTGAGATATATTTCACTAAAGTTTAGCTATGGAAAAATGCCGTTGTTAATCTAAGCTGCTATAGATGCTCTACAGATACATGAAGGATGCTGGTTCCAGAGTAGACAGCTAAGGACAGTTTAAGGTACATGGAATCAGTCATCCTTTGTCTATTGGGTGAGTATAGACAACTGGTCTAAGAAAAAGCCTTAACCTTCAGGTGGCTAATGTAGTTCAGATTATTCCATACATAGCCTCTAATGAGATAAAGCTTCCAGTGAACTGAAGAACAGAAAGATCTCAAGTCAGTCTCTTGAGGACAGCAACAATAAATATGCTGAGCAAAATAGGTTCAAAACAAATACATCTTATGAGTCAAGCCAAACACTTTCCTTTTCCAATAAAAACAAAATTATGAGGTGGTGAAGCTATATTTGATGGTGGCTTTAGTGAAGCATCTGTCAGACATTTTCATAGAAAGGAAATGTGTGCTACACTGAAAACTCTATGAAAAAGCCTTCCCTAAAGCTAATGATAAACAGAAATGCTTGGTATTGGAAAGGATTCTGTGGAATCTGGAAGAGGAGTGAATACTTTAAAAATATGGAACAGTGAGACTTAGCTTAAGTCAAGCTCTGAGTATATACCACTTAATGCATCTGGCTGTATTTTGACACTTGTATTTACTTATTTTCTGGTTGCTTTTCCACTTCTAACCCCCAAGACCTGCTTATTTAAAATCAGTACAGAGCTATCATATCACCTAGGTAGGCACTGTGTCCCTCTACAAGGTTTCCTTTTTTGCTACATCCTGTATGAGTGGATTTTATCAAAAAGTGATGCACAGATTGGAAGGCATTTCTAAAAAATGAAATGATCAGGGGGATGAGTTCTAAGACAGGATGGGAATCTTATTCTCTGGCTTGTTTTTCAAACAAGTCTGAAACCACTCTAGTCAATACTAGACTGAGATCAAAACAGATGTTTATAAATACTTGCCTTTTTGTGAAGCCTTGAAAAAAAATCCAAGTTATCAAAGTCATGGTAAGAAAAATGAAGCTTACTTTTAGTATCTATACATCAGTTTATGCTCCTCTTTTCTTCCTTTTTCTGGTGTTTATCTATATTTTTGTTTTAATAATTGCTCCCTTATTGATTTCCATTAGCTTTACTAGCATGGTCCAAATGACCTATATCCGTTTACCATCAATACTGCTCCAACTCCAGGCTTCCTGACACCGCTTTAATGTGAATTCCAGACATTAGCACAGCACTGTAACATTGATCTGACTGATGCTTAGTAATACATAAAGTGAACATACACAGATGTTGACCAATCTTTTCTTTAAACCCATCAGATATTTTTCTTGTCAAGATAAAATATTGAAATGTAGAGTGCATTTTTCAGAGGACTGGGTGCATTTAGTAATTTCCCCATTTATTTTAAAATACTTTTTTTAAACCCTGTTTGGGAAAGTAGTTAAACACATGCTTAAGTAATGTTGACTGAAATTTAAAGCTATGCCATCACATGTCTGGTGGAGTTCTTTCTTGCTAAATACCCACCACCTGAGACAGTCAGTCCCAATACACTTGGTCTCTGTGGTCTCTAACATCTTTGGCTAAGTGCATGACTACTTTGTTTACTCCCTTGATCTCTTGTTACTCTGTTTGAACTCAAGCTCCTTGTCTGCTCCTTCTTCCCAGCAATGGGGACATACAAATCAGCTGTCCAAGCTCAATAGACCTGATGTCTGACCTTTCCTTTCATCCTCTCAGCTCTCATCAACTTAAGCATGAATCCTTCCAAGATTTTATTCACGTGGGCTGAGTTCGTCCTACCTTACTACTGAAATATTCACATCTTTTTGTATTCTATCCAAAGTGTGGTTTGTGGCAATCTGAGGAATTTCTTTTTTGCTTTGTTGGCCCCCTCCCCCCCCCCCCCCGAATGTCTTGAAAGTGTTGTTTCATCAGCATTGTCTTTTTTTATTAACAGCAAAGTTGTCTAAGTGTTAATTATGTTTTTACCTGACCTGGTAGCTGCCCCCTGTCACAAGCATGTTCAGAGTATAATGGACCTTATATATTGCTGTTAAAGGACACATTGTCTTTATAATTGCAACCAGAATTCATAAGCTTTATGAGCATTGTCAAAATAATAATTTATTTTTTTAATAATGCCAGAAATCAAGGCTCTTTAAGTGGATCATGGGACCATAGAATGGTTAGGGCTGGAAGGGACCTTAAAGATCATGAAGTTCCAAGCCCCTGCCATGGGCAGGGACACGTCTCACTAGACCAGGCTGCTCAAGGCCCCATCCAAACTGGTCTTGAACACTGCCAGGGAGGGGGCAGCCACAGCTTCTCTAGGGAACCTGTGCCAGTGTCACCACCCTCATAGTAAAGAATTTCTTCCTAATAGCCAATCTAAATCTACATCCTTCCAATTTAAAACCATTCCCCGTCATTCTATCACTACATGCCCCTCTAAATAGTCCTTTCCTAGCTTCCTTGTAGGCCCCTTCAGGTACTGGAAGGCCCCTGTAAGATCTCCCTGGAGCCTCCTCTTCTCCAAGCTGAACAAGCCCAACTCTCCCACCTGTCTTGATAGAGGAGAGGTGCTCCAGCCCTTTGATCATTTTTGTGGCCCTCCTTTAGATGCGCTCCAACAGGTCCATGTCCTTCTTATGTTGGGGACTCCAGAACTGGACACAGTACTGAGGTGGGGTCTCATGAGGGCAGAGTAGAGGGGCAGAATCACCTTCCTCAATCTGCTGGCCACACTCCTTTTGATGCAGCCCAGGATGTGGTTGGCCTTCTAGGCTGCAGATGCACATTGGTAGCTCATGTCCAACTTTTCATTCACAAGTACTCCCAAGTCCTTCTCCTCAGGTCTACTTTCTAGCACATCATCTCCTAACCTGTATGGATAATGAGGATTGTCCTGACCCAGGTGCAGGACCCTGAACTTGGCTTTGTAGAACCTCATGAGGTTCACCTGGGCTCACTTCTGCAGCCTGTCCAGGTCCGTCTGGATGGCATCCCATCTGTTTGGCACACTAATTTCACTGCGCAGCTTGGTGTCATCAGCAAACTTGCTGAGGCTGTACTCAATCCCACTGTCAATATCATTAATAAAGATACTAAGCAGCACCAGTCCCAGCACTGACCCTTGAGGAACTCTGCTTGTCACTGTCTTCCATCTGAACTTTGAGCCATTGACCACAATCCTTTGCATGCAACCATCCAGCCAATTCCTTATTCACTGTACACACATCAAATTCATATCTCTCCATATGCTTCTTTCACCTTCCTTTCTTTTTGACATGCCTGTAGAAAGCCTTTGTATTTTTGTTTGCATCCCTTACCAAGTTCAGCTCCAGCTGTGCCTTGGCCTTTCCAACATCATCCCTACACAACTGGGCAGCATCCCTATATTTTTCCCAGGTTATCTGTCCCTGCTTGCACTGCTTGTGCAGTTGCCTCCTGCTCTTTAGTTTGACCATCAGGTCTCAACTCAACCACACTCACCTGTTCCTCTCTCTGCCTGATTTTTTACATCTGGGAACTGAGAGCTTTTGTGCACTATGGAAAGCATCCTTAAAGATCTTCCAGCTCTGTTCTGCTCCCTCTTTCCTGAGGATCATTTCTCAAGGGGTCCTACTAATTAACTTCCTGAAGAGCTGGAAGTTTGCTTTCCTAAAATTCAGTGTCTTAACTACAAACCTCGCCTGTCCCATATCCCACAGGACCCTGAATTCTGCCAATGTCTGATCACTGCAGGCCAGGCTGCCTCCAATCTTGATGTCACTGACAAGCTCAACACACATTCGTGACCATCAGGTCTAGTATTGCATCCCCTCTGGTAGGGGTGTCTATTACCTGGGTTGATCATATGCTCATCTGGAGAAATACAAGTTTATTAATGTATTTAAAAGTGTCTTATATATAGTAGTTGTGCGATCTTCTTTGGACTGAGCTCCATTTTACATGTGATCTTGTATACTTTTGGCACAGGCAAGTGGAAGACACTGTGGTCTCAGAGGTACTGAGACGTGGACATGGACAACAGGGTAAGAAAAGTGGACACTTTGAAACTTTGGGTATTGCTGTTTGCTGTTGTGGACTGCACTGGTATCAGGAGGAGTGTAAGAACAGAAATACCATTTAGAGTAAAATATTTACTATTTGAATTTTGGCTCAGAAAATTAAACCTAACTTAACCAGGGCTTCTTGCAATACCAGCTCTACAGACAACAATCCCATTTGCTTTCAATGAGACAGGGGCTTTATTCAACATTTTCAGCATAGTTATTCAACATTTTCAACATATAACCATTGCGTTCCTTTGTCATTGCTGCCTGGTTTTGACGACAAGGTAGGTTACTATGTAGAGCTACCTGTGTGGTCTCTCCAAGTGCTAAGCTCTATTTTTCCTCATCCTTAGCTGATGAAAAATGAAAGGTCTTTCAACATTTCTGATAATTTGAGGAAATGCCTATCTTGTTCTTCCTCATACTTTGTGCACTGAACTGAATAATATCTCCATTTAAATTTTTTTATCAAGTTGATTGCACAAGTTCTCTGAGATGAGTTTTTATCTCCAGTTTCTATCTCTTGTTTTTTAGTCTTTAATATTGTACTTAATAAAAATCTGCCATATCCCTAAACATTTCATTGTCTGGTAGTTCTAGGAGAAGACTGTAGAGGTGATCTGAGTTTTGAACTGCCTTTCCCAGAGGCCTGTGCATTAGGTATAACTTAGGTGTGTGTGTAAGTCGTACTTACCACATTTTCTGCTTTTAACTGGAAAACTGCTCCTCAAGAACTGTTGAGAGAAGTAAGTAGTGGTCTAAACTTGTGTTAGAGCCTTGGACTGCTTTTGCATCAAGGTACAGAAAATGCTTGCTGCTTTGACCAAAATGACATGAATATCTGGCAATTTATTTCTTTATGTTTATTGGGGATGGGAGAATCCACCCAGGATAAATATGTATTACAGTGAGAGAGAGCTTGAAAGACAGCATTACTGAAGTAGAGAAGGCAGCTTCTGAGGGCTTCTGAGCTCCAGTGAAGAAAGTCCTGACAGCAACAGCAATAAAGAAAGCAATGATCCAGAAGATAGCAGAGTATTTTTGGAAGACACAGAGAACAGGCTACAGGGTAGTTATGGATGAGGATTGAGGGAGAGATGTGGAAAATTTGAAGGTAGCAATAGGTGTTTGTGAAGATAATTAACAAGTCAAAGATGACACCAAGAAGAGCATGAAAAGCACTGAAGCCGGGCTGAGCAAAACAGCCATACACAAGAAAAGTCACAGACTTTCTTGGTAAACAAAGAAAGAGTAGTAAATACTGCATGTAAGTGTGAGTAACTGAGATCCCCTTGGTAATGCAAGAACCTGCAGAGCTAGTTGATAGCATCAGAATTAGCATGATGAGTGAGATTAGATATACAGACAAAATGGAAAAGTAGAGGGAAGAAGACTGAAAAGAACAAAGGATTCAAAAAGTACAGAAATGTTAAAAATTACAAATGGAAGTCATAAGCTGCATTGCACTGACCTTTGCCTGTGTAGGGGAGTGCTAAACCACAGCAGTCAGAGAGGTCAGATAGGAAGGAACTAGATGGAAAGACCTACTTGGATGCTCTGGTGATTGCTACTTTGCACTGAAATGTACGAAGGGCAAGGGAGGTAATGGGGAAACCACCGTAACACAAAATGGGTCTGTACTCTTCCCTGGTAGCCAAACTCTGCAGCTACATTAGGGAAAAGATATGTAAGAATTGTAAGAAATTGCCGAAACAATAATTTTTATGTGCTCACAGGATTTATGTTTTTTCCAGACAGTAACTCCTGGGTAGGTAGAAACTTCAGCAAAAGTGAATGGATTGTAATTCTGATTACTCTTAATTAATGAAGATGAAGATATGATAGATGCATCTAGAGCTGTATGATGTAGATCCCTGTTTATGCTATCATTCATTTCTGGTTGTTCCATCTCCAGATTATTTATCTCATTTCCCCAGGATTGTCTACTCTAAATTCAGCTGTTAACAGGGCGGATTGCTCTGAGCAGTAAGAAAAGCTAGCAGACATTTCACACTCAGAACACATTATATATCTGTAGCTGAAAATTTGCTTTAGGAAAATTTGGACCTATTTATAGTGAAATTCAGGCTGTTTCAAACTTTTTGTTTCATAAGTTGTGATAAAATTATGTTCTATGATCCTTTCTTCTCTTACAGGTTTGGTCTATACAGGAAACCATGAGTGACCAAGAGGGAGGGACAGTCACCTTGAATCTGCATGACTGAGCACACAGTAATTTTCCCTCTCAATCTAGTCTATGTAAACCCTAGCACTTTAGGAGTTGGTTATGTTAGGAAAGGAAAGGAAATTCACAACATTTCATTGCTATAATTTGTTCTATATTTTTCTAAGCATTATTCCTTCAGATTCATCTGTTACCTGTACATTCTTAAGACAGTCAGTCCCTCTTCTTCCTTCCTCCCTTGCTTCCTCCCTTCCTCCCTCCCTCCCTTCCCCCCTCCCTCCCTTCCTTCTTCCCTCTCTTCCTTTTCCTTCTTTTCCTTCCTCTTAATTTTCATTTCCATGCCATTATTTCTGAGGAATTCGAACACAGGATAAAAAAGTATTCCAGGTACAAGGAGATGCTGATTTGAGTCAATCACGTTCAGAACACTTTTATTGAACTTTACTGTGTCATGTGGTCTCTTGTTTTTAGCTATTCTCAAGGTCGAGATGGAAATAAATTGCTGTCGGCCCATTCCAGCAACAGATGCTTCTGGTAGAGTGATAAGTAGCAATGCTACACTCATCCTCTGCAGTTTGGTCACACTGTGATCCTACACACCAGGACACACTATCTAGGTCCTGCTTGTCTGACCCTAAGGCTGAGAGACACCAGACATGGATGCTGAGGACACCTATTCTACATACCCATGTGTTCCAGGTGACCATTTAGCCTTGAACCCCAGCACTGGCCATAAAACAGCAACTGAACAGTGTAAACTTATTGTATAAAAGTCCTAAGCAGTATCTTTTGCCTTTTCTTATTCCAAGTTCAGATGAGCTCAGCTCAGTTCCAAGAACATATAAAAGTCAAGTGATGGCTGTGGTGGAGGTTGTAATTTTTGGAAATTGTAAAAGCTGGGATGCTGTTTTTGGAAAGAAAGACAGAGGTTTCCACAATAGCAACATGGCATTTAACTTAATTAGTCAATGAAAGAAAGATATAAAACCTCTTAAAGGCAACATGCAAATAAAAAAACCCTTCCATAAATCATTAAAGTTTCACAGATAGAAACAAGATTCTTGCATGGGAAGTGGCAGCGCCACAGATGAAATCTTTCCAAATTCTGTATTCAAGACCTTGGCAGAGCTGCTGTCATTTGCAGCATATGTCTGCATACCAAGGACAACCCCTGAAAGCAGCAGCAGGGCATGGCTGCAGATCGTCTCCCTGCTACTTGTGGAACCCCAGGTCACAGCAAATGACATGAAATGGACCTAACTTCTCCCTGTGTGCTCCTGCCAGAGATGTCTGGGGTCCTGGGGAGTTACAATGGATTCCCCAGGGAGCTGTGGGTGCACCTATGCTTCCTATGGTCTCTGGAAACATCCATGAGTAATTCACCTTTGGGGAATAGTGTCTTAGTGGGAACAATTCATCAGTGCTGCCAGCTCAGGACTGTGCCTAACAGCACTTTCAAAACCACAGTTAATAACTGGCAATCTTCAGCAGCCAAAGAGATATTTAAGAACCACATCCAAACAAACAGACTTAATTTTCTTTAGAACAACAAATACTACATATGGCAGGTTTAGAATCTTAGAGGGTTATCAAACAAGAGCTGGTTCTTTCACCAAAACAGCTAAATAAAGGCTTCAGCATGTGCAGTGTTATTGATGATTCAGTGAGAGACTGAGCCTTTGAAGTCTGTCACCAGCTTTGCATCCTGAGAAGTCTGTTTCTGTCCATGTCACTGCCACCCACATGTGTCTATGCATCTGTGTCTGTCTGTGGTTTTGCTTTAAATTGTCAGTTTTCCTCATGGCAATCAATGCATCATCGTCAGGACTCTGCAGTGAACAGCACGAGTAGCTATGAATAGCCATACCCCAGGGAAGATGCACACCAAGTGTCCCTGAAGGGAGCAGGGACACTTGCATCCTTGCAGTGTAACTAGCCCTATAAATGGGAAGGGCTTTTCAAGAGAGAAAGCCAAATTGCAGAACCAATGTGCTAGGCACTTGGGCTGTGTTTGTGTCTTCACTCAGCAGCAATTCAGTTTTTCTTTGCTGTAGAGAAAAGCCTGAGTATGCCAACAGGAATAATAATTGATCATTGGTATCAGCAAATAACATCTCCTATTCTGCATCTTCTTCCTCACAGACCTTCAAGAAAGACAAATCTACTTAGGTTCATTTTGCAAAGAATTGAGCTTGAATTGTTTCAGTGGTTGCACAAGGCATCTTTCAGTCTTTTGTAAGATAATACAAAATTTGTGTGAAACATAAACACATTGAAGTATTTCCATGCTGATACATTCTTATTTTAACCCTTAAGAGACCATAAAAATACTTATAAAAATAACAATATATTGAAATGTTAATGTGCAGACATAATGCAGGATAACAAGATATGTGTAACCTTATTTGCCATATTGTTACCATTCTGATTTGCTAGAGCTGTGAAAAACTGTGGAAAATGTTGGAAATGTTATCCTACTGAACTTGCTAAAGTTCATGAAGCCACAAACTCATTTAGAAGAGTGGAAAAAGCTACTCTTCGCACTGATTATTGGGTTCTCCCAACTGAAAGCATAGAGTTTGTGGGTGTGAAAAACAAATACACTTCCAGGTTATTGAGTTAGAAACCTGAGGAGGGTTTTAGGCCAAATAATGTCATTGCATTATTAGAATCTGTATTTTAGTTACCTGATGAAGCACTCTATTCCACAGATTTTCTCTCTGGAGGCTTTCAAGGGCCTGTGTCTTTCTCTACATGGGTAGAACCAGGATTCTAGGTGTGATTTAAGAGTGCAAGTTGGTGCTAATCTCCACTCATCATAACTAGAGCTTTCACAGTGACAGACATGGTGGAAACTCTAGGACAGCAGATGACTATGTTGCTCTCAAAGGAGAGTCCGGTACTACAAAAGAATTTTATGACAGCATCTCTGAAATTTGGCTCAAACAGATGATAATACAGGAAATAGGGATGATTCATTCTTCAGAGCCCATTCTAATTCAGTACCTCATGTCTGCTGACTACTGGGGCTGGTCAGCTGCTTTTCTGATTGTTTCTGGCTTTCTTCAAGTTGCACTAGGTGAAATTCTGGGGGAGATCTCTTGAGACATTTCAATTCACTCACAAGGAACTGAAAACTATGGATAAGAGCAGGTCCTTTACAAGTGAAGGTAATAAAAGGAGGGACCTTTATTTAGAGATCATAGCCACAGAAGTCACCTAAATATAAAAGTAACATCTTGGGACACCACTGTGCCTACATAATGTGAATCAGTTTTTCTGTGATGAGAATTGCTTCTTTTTGATGCTTTTTACCGGATTTAAATAATATTTTAACTCCCTATAAATGTAAGGACTTGTAAGCATTGAGGTAATGGAATAATTTAGTTTTAGCTGCTATAGTAGTATTATTCAAAAGGTCTTATTTTATTACAGTACAAACTGAAGAAGACACCCTGACTCCTCAAACACAATTTCCAAAAATCCCCATGGCCAAAGACACTGTTCAACATGCAGCTTTTCATTTTCTCATATTTTCTTTTGGGCATTCATGACTATGGATATCAGCATGAGAGCAAGACTTCTTGCCACTTGCTGACTTTGCAGTGCAGTCTCATAACAAAGCTTACATAAAGCCCCCCGAAAGCTATTTATACATCATTAAGATCATTAAGAACAATGCCCTCTCTTGATTTCCTTACACCAAATCTACCAGGTTTCCTATAAATAGGTTCAGTGTCTTGGGAAAGCAAGCACTTTTTATCCCTTGAGAGGGATTTCTATCCACACAGACAAGCAGTAGCACTCATGTTAAGGTGCTACCTAACCAGTGTTTTCTTAAAACAATTTCTATTGTTCACCTGTATCACTAGCCAGAAACTGCCAGAATAGGGAGTCCTCAAAAAGGTAAAGGATCAGGGCATAGGTCCTGGTGAGTGTCACCAGTGACCTTTTCTCTGGACAGAGCAGTTCCATAAATAGATGTGGTATGAGCTATTGATGCAGCAAGATCTCATATGAACTTTTGGTAAGGCATTAACCATTAACCTTGGTATGAATGACTTCTCCCACTGGAGAGAAACAGAAGATCGTGGAAAATGCAGCCTCAGAGAGGTTGTTGACTTCATTTGGCAGCTGATCCAGGTTCAACTGCATGTCCTGAATTCCTCTTGGATGGTGCTGCCATGGCCCCCAGATGACAGAGACTGCTCCATCTAACATGATCACATCTCTGGCAGTGTGGGCCAGTTCACTCTATCATAGATTCATAGAATCACTTAGGTTAGAATTGACCTAACACAGAGTCCAACCACAGCCTAACCCTGCCTGGTCCACTTCTAGACCATGTCCTCAAGCACAGCATCTACATGCCTTATGTCATGGTGCTTAGCCATTCCTGACCAGATTTGGCTGAGAGAGCTCAACCACATCCTGATCTTCTGCTTAGGATACATCAGCAGAGGGATGCAAGCAGCTGGACCCTCCAAAGTACATAATATCACAGTAGTGACTGTAGGAATGGAAGAGGGTTGAGGAGATGTCAATGGCTTCCCAAGTCCTTAAATTTTAGACCCCTGCTGAACCACTCATTAAAAGCCTAAATTCTCCATATAGGCAAAGGAGTGGGATTAGTGCCACAGGCAGCTACCTCAGGCAATAGCTTTGCAAGTAAAACAAACAGAGCCTTTCACTACAGAGATTTTTCAATATTTCCTCAAGATTTTCCCACAGAATGAGTCAATAATATCCATTTCCATTTTAGTTATTACTGGAAAAACTTAGAATTCTCAGGGATGCATATTTCCACTTTAAAATAAAATATTACTACTTTAAGAGATTGAAAATAATGTACTCATAAAACATATGTTTTACTATCGAGTAACATCTATTTTCACCTGTTAGGAAAACCTATTCATAAATTCTTGCAGTAAATCTAATGCTGATTTGAAAAGACAGTACCACAGCTAACCACAAGCCTAGAGATTATTGACATTAAAAAAAATTAAACCCCCTACAGCTTCTTTAAACTTCCTGAGCATAATAGCATGCAAATGAATACTTGGAAAGATCGTAAAACTCTCATAGCCACTGTTGGGATTTACTCATGAAACATCTCCTGCTTGTGAGGATGCTCAGGTACTGTCGTGTAAAGCAGAGTCTGAGAGTCTGAGATACTAACCAAGCGAGTGAATATAATGCAGATGGTGACAAGCTGTCCCTTGTTTTAACAGAAAGCAGGTACTTCCCATTCAGTCCAAGTGGAGATCCACCGAACTCCAAAGCACTCTGCATGCCATGGGCCTCCTCCTTAGTTTTTGTCACAGCATGACTGAAGAAAAACTGATTTGGACCTGTGCCTGGTGCTTTGCTAGCCAGAGACAGGCTGGGGAAGAAGTGGCAATGAGCCAGCGTCTCCAGCTCAGTATCACATACAAATTCACCTGTAATGGGAAACCCAGAAATTCCACTTTATAGTTGTATTTGTTCATTCACTGGTAAGCTTTTTTTATTCCTCCTTTATTTTTTTTTCCCTGAGATACCTTTCAGGAGAAGCTGTAGCATTTGGTGTTAAATCACCTTGTCCAGAAGTGTTTGCAATCTTCTGCACAGCACTCATCTTAACATAAGGGCAGATAAATTCTAAGTTATGAAATCCTCAGACTTTGAAAATGTGTGGACGCCCTTTCTGACAACACTGAAGATGGGATGTCCCAGAAAGAGAAACTGCTTTCTCCATTAGACTGCAATGAGGTTCTTCCCAATGAGGTTCAACATAGATCAGGTGGAAAGGAGCTCAGGAGGTCTCTGCTGCAACTTCCAATTCACAGCAGGTCATCTCTGTGGACAGATCAGGCTACTCAGGTCTTCAGCCAGCCAGGGCTTGAAGATCTCCAAGGATGAAGACTTCACATCTCTCTGGGCAATCTATGCCTCTCACTGATTGTCCTCATGGGGACGATGTTACTCCTCATATGCCAACAAAAACTCTCATGTTTCAGTTCATGGTCATTGTGCCTCTTCTTCCCACCACACACCACTGTGAAGAGCCTTTCTCCATCACCCTGATGACCACTCTGTAGGCACTGAGGACTGCTGTTAGGTACTCTGAAGCCATCTCTGCTCCAGGTTGAACAAGCTCAGCTCCACTAGCCTCTCCTCTAGGAGCTCAGAGTGGAAACAAGGAGAAGGAATGCCAAGGCAACAGTTGGTCCATACTAGGGGGACACTGTGCTGTCAGGATCTCTCCATGTGGTGCACTACAGTAGAAGAGTGGGGGGCTCTCTTGGGAGGTTAATAGCATGGTCAGACTTTACATTTTTAACGAACAAACAACTTCCTGAGGTAGAACTTCACAAAGTAGAAGACCTACACTAAAGCAACCTCTAGCAAGGAGCTGGAGGGAGATTTACAATCACTTCATGCTTCTGTAATTTTTTTTTAATAAACCTGGAAGATTATCAAGCATTTAGGAAAGTTAGAAGAAAAAACAGTTCAGTGCAACAAAGCTGTACTGCTACAGCTAAAAATATATTTTTAAATGAATACTGCATTTTTAATTTAAGAAATTGGACAAAGTCCTACAGAACCCTGTTTCAAATTTGGCATTAAGCCTGCAAAAATACTTATTATGGTCAGCCTCTGCTACTGAAACATTTATTATAGCTGGATGTAGGCAGAATTGGTCAATGTGAAAGATGCTTCTAATCTCCTTTGCTCTTGATGAGTATGTTTTTCACCATGTTCCAATTCAGTAGAGTCTGTCTCACTGCAGAACAAGCTCCCCACCCCCACCCCATCAGATTTTATTACTTAACTCACAGATTTGTATGAAAGCTATTTTTGTTCCTAGCAGGGTGCTAGGAATGTTAAAAAGTCTTTTTTTTTTTTAAGATAATTACTATGCTGGTGTCGCTTGTCTGCATTTTATTTGGGATATGTTTAAATTTATAAGTTGATAAAAGCAAGTTTTCTGTTTGATCATTAAATGGTATGAAAATTGGTGAAGTAAGACCACAAAAAAAAAAAGTAACATAAACATCTGATACTGCTGGAAAAAAATGCCTTTGGAAAAGTAAAAGAATATCTTATAATGATTTCCTCTATGGGACTGGAGACTGAAATAGATCCTATAACCTCTTGTCATCATTTAGAGTAGGTTCTAATTACTGTGTGCCATGTTGATCTATTATGCACTGTACTGGAGCTTGTGATGTCGTTCATATTAAGGAGTTTAGCTTTCCTTAATTGAAGAGAAGTACCTTAGGCTTAAAGAGTTAGTTGCTGCTTCATGAATGAAACCTTGTACAATCATTTACTGCATGCTTCAGATCCCATTGCCTTGCCCAAAAGAAATGTCAACTCAATAGTTTATTTGAGATGTTGCTGGATACAGTGGATATACCTTTATGTTTTGAGAAAGAGACACAAATGAAACAAAGCTATACTGTCTCCTCTAATTTCACCTAGAGCTTTCTATTTGTTTACAACACCGAATTAAATTTCTGCATATTCAAGTCTTGTTTTATCTTCTGCCTTTTTCTGTGTGGCTTGTTTTGAAGGTAAGAAAAGGAACTAACTGTATAGGTGCCTATTGTTGCACTAATGGCTTTTCGTATTCTGCTCCTTTTTATCTTGTTACATTGCGAGACGTTGGGAGCAGGAAAGTGTGGTTAATTCAAACAGTGCATCTCACAGACACTGCTCCTCGTGGGAACAACTGGACATTACTGCAAGTCCAATACAATGTTAATCCGATGCCATAAATTAAAAGAAAGAACTACTGCATTTCCAAACTAACTTTAATACTTCTTCCAGAAGTAACCTCCTAAGAATGATTTGAGAAAAAGTATCAAGAAAGGTAATGATCTCTTTAATATGAAAAAATACTTGCACCGATGCTTCTACTTAACATAGCTTATGCTATCATCCCTTTTCTAGCCCCTGCCCTTCCCCTTGGCTTTGGAGTCTCAGGACAGGCATGTGGTGCCACAAATGTGACTGGGAGCATGAAGAACACTTTAGGCAAGTGCCTCACTTGATCAATGTGGCTGGAGTCTGCCCAGCACAGGTGTGAGCTTGGGAGACTTTAGATGCCCTGCTCTAAACACCTCCCTGGATTTGTGTGAAGGAAGACTCCTCTTTCAAAGCATTGCAAATTTGCCACATCTTAGCATCTGTTTCTATAGTAACAGCTACAAGCACAACTTCAACATAAACCCAGTGTACACAAAACAAAATGTTTACCTTTACTTTAGAAGGATGTTTGTTAATCCTTGCAAGACTACAGAGAAGGTAGAATATAAAAACCATCACATACTGTAAAGCTCTATCATGTAAAACAAAACATACTCCTTAAGAGTTGAAATGTTCTTGGTTCCAAATTATCTGTGTGAAAGCATGGTAATTATCAACACAGTACCTGTGTTTGAGCGAAAAGTAGCTTCTCTAAGATATGCTTTGAGTGCCAAAAAGACTTGTGTGTAAACCCAGAGGTTTATTTTAATTTTTTCCAACTTTCAGGCTCATGCAGCACATTATTTTGATTAGTCATCTCATGTGGTTGAGGGTAATTTTTTAGGCTGATCCTTCCAGCTTTCTTTTCCAATTAAAGCAGGCCCATTTAAACTGGCTTTATAACCATCTTGAAGTTTCATGAATGGGTGTACACATGCACATGCACACAGGTCCACACACAGTACCCCTTGGTTTCAGAAGTAAATATCACTAATCTCCCTATGTTGGTAACCTTTAATTATCAGGTTTCCTCAGGAATGTCCAGGAATTATTGTTGAAATTTCATATATTTACTAATACACAATGATTTTTACGTGCTTTTGTAGTTAATTTTGTATTTCACACTTGAACCCTGAATTTCTAACCAGAATTCTAAACATCTGACCGGTTTTAGCAGAGCTGACCAAGCAATCAATGTGAAACAACACAGCCAATTTCACATCATCCCTTCCTCCATGTGTGAGCCTGACACAGAAAGAGTTACTGAACAGCCCTGTGTTTTTCTAACAGGAAAGGAAGGGACCTAAAAAAGATCTCTAAGTGACACTACAGGAGGGCATGATGTTGACTTGTTATGCTTCTAAGCAATGTAATTAAATACATGAGGAAGACGCCCTTAGTCTGGTTGGGACCATCAAATATTTCTGACACAAATACAGACTTTGCACAACAAAACAGTTTGCTCCCAATTTTAGATTAAAAAGTATTATCAAATAAAAGAGTGGGCTTAGCAATTACACAGCATCTAGAATCTTAAATCAGAAATAGAAATAACCCAGATTCAAAAATAACTTGCAGGCACATCAGTCAATCAAATAAGGGTGCTACTGAAAAAAGATCTAAATATCTTAGTCACAACAAAGACAACTATTTTCAGAGAGGGCTCTGCAGATGCACATTCTGTTTGCAGCTGCAGCCCAGCCCTAAAAAGAGAGGTCGACCGGGTTTGGAGGGAATCCAGCGTGAGGATCTGAATGAGCTCCTCAGCCTCCTCCATCTGAGTATGAGCAACTCGAGTCAGATCAGGATTTTAGTCCACTGCAGCCATCAGGGGAGTTTTGAGGTGCCTCGTCTGCACATCTGAGCCATAAATCAATTTCCATTTGGGTCAACAGAGCACAACCACATGTTTGTTTTCTTGCTGCTGCTGTTCAGAGCACGTCTAAAGAAGGGAGGTGGGGTAAAGCTTAAATTGTGTAAAAGGCGATATTTTTAATCAGCTGAATCATACAAGGTGATGCTTGAAGGCCCCTCAGGTGCATTCAGTAGCATAAGCAATGAGGAAGGTGAGCACCAGTGAGCCACTTCCTCACCTGGTATAAAAGGAGATACATACGCTGACCTGCTGTGTCTCAGACCAGCTGAAGAGCTGAATTGTAGTGTCAGGGATTAAAAAAAAAAAGTAGTAAAGAAATATAGAATATATGATTTAAAGGTTTAAATGTTGATGGTGATGGAAATACAGATAACCTCATGGAAGTTCCACTCACAGGAACTGACCTTGTCAACTGACCCAAGGTTCAGACTACCTGACTGTAGGCTATTGACAGCTCCTGCTATAAATAATGACAAGGCCAATCTTAGTAAAGGGAATCTGAGGATCAGGGAAATTGGGGACACAGTGTGGGATTGATTTCTTCTACAATTTTCAGAGTGAGAGCAACTGAATGCAGGGTCCTTTACCCTTACTGCTTGGATGATAGTATGTGACATTGCTTTGAGCCCTTTGCATCTCACTTTGTTTATGCAGGCTAACAGTTTTGTCCTATGTGGGTTTGCTGTGTGAGGAAATGTCTTTGTGTAAGAGATCCTTGCTTATCTTTGTTTAAGAACAAAGTAAAAAACCCCCAAACAAACAAATAAACACCCAACCAAACAACCCCTCCCCAACACAAAAAAATGCCCCCAAATAAAAAAAATCCATACTTTCCATACTTTTCTTTCTTAAATTACTTGGAGATTCAGTGGGCTCCCAAGAAATTTATTACATTTTCCTTCACCTCATGAATCAGTTGCTATTGTGAAGGAGATGTGTTTTCCCAGAAGAATGAATCTAGGTTAGCCCAGCAGGAATGGAACATTTCTATAGCAGTGCCCTACCTGTGCTAGATGGATACGTGTGGCCCTTTATCACAGGGATGCTCTGTGTGCCGAGCAGAATTTCTATTAGGATGACCTGTGTCTCTTACCCATGCATAAGTATGGGCCATCCAATGCATTTTAATTATTTTTTAACTACTAATCTACGTACCTCTCCCCTTCTGCTGCCCTCTTGGAGAAATAACCACTGATCTTTCTGTTATATATAGATCCTACAGGTGTTCCTGGGATCACAGAACAGCCACAGGCAAAGCTCTTACTCAAAGAGCAGTATAATGTTATAATTTGGAGTAGTGGTAGGTGCACTTCTGTTGCATCCCATGGCATTTGAGGAAGAATTTAGTCTCCCCGAGGCTAAGGAATGACCCAGGGTCCCCTGTGGAAGGAACTTACTGCTGCTGGGTCATGGATTTAGGATGGTGTAGCACAATTGAGATCTCTGGTATGTAGGAAATACCAGACAAGATGCGGCTGCAATAGCAAAAAAGAGTCATAAAAAGGGGACTCAAATCTAGGCATGGATCAGGGAGAAGATTTGCATGAGGGTATTAAGGTGAAGTTCATAAACTCCTAACTGGATTCACAACACTGGCTTTCATCAGAGTTATTCATGCAAACAAGCATATTACCATAAACAAAGCCTGGAGAAGTTCATGCACAGAGCATGGAGATACTTCTGAAAACATAACTTTTCCCTAGAAAATAATCTACTTAACAGATCTTAAAAGAAGAAAGGCAGGAAAAGGGTCAGTGAAGAAGCAACAAGTGTGGTTATTCTCAAGGAAAAAAATGTGTTAAATATGATTCTGGACAAGCCAAGTAACCTTTGCCTGCTGCCAATTTTCTTCAGCAGAAACTTAAACTATGTTTTAAATAGCAAATTAGATTGCCCCCCAAGGACTACAGGGCTCTTGTCTTCCTATCCCAAGTGCTGTTACTTGGCACAGTGAGTAAAAATAATTTAAAAACAATAATAAATAATCTAGTTTTCAAAAATAAATGTTTTTGTGGTGTTATTTGGAATTTATTTACAAAAGGTCTGTTGAATTTGTCAGTGATAATGTTTTAATCCAGCTTTTTTTAACATTCATTCAGCAAAATGCTACGATTGGGGAAAAGTGAAGGCATTTCTTTGTCTTCATAAACTCAACAACATGGATTGAATGAGAGCTAAATTCTTAACACACCACCAACAGAGACGTCCATACTCAACACAGGCAGTCTCAGAAACTCATGCACAGTCCTGCAGCTCTGTATTTCTTCTGATGGGCGTGATAGGACCAGGCAGCTTTGGAAGTCTAGTTACATGCAGAAGACATACTATGATTTACAGATTATACATTCCTGTGCCTTTCTCTCCTATAGGTGAAGATGTCCTGACCCACTTGAGCCTCATAAGATCTTAGGAACGTGACTTGTTATGTGTTTACCCTTTGACAAGTTTAATTCCCTGACTCTTATGCTTTCTGTGTGAAAAGTCTGATGCTCACCTCACCTCCACTTACTTCAGAATGATTTATCATTTGCCCCATTCTAAAGAGAGTTTGACAGACAGAGCCTGGAATAGGGGGAGTGTAGAGCTGGTGGCCTTTCACAAAGCCATTCTTGGTGGCTGCACAGAGGCACAGGATATGGATGTCTTTTAACATATCTGACTAACGGCAGCAGTGTCTTAGATCTCAAGGATTGACTGGGAAAGTGTTTCTTTTGATAAGAAATAGTCAAAGACAACTGATCTTCAAAATGTGGGTGAAGCTCCTGCTCTACCTCTTGGACTCTTCTTTGTACATAAGCACCTGCCTATTTCCTGATACACCACAGAACATGGATAGATATTTAGAAGGTACTATATCAGCATCCTGGATCATTCCACTTGCACTCAGAAAAAGAAGGTAACACTCACTGGTCCCTCATTTTACAAAATGCAGCTTGCTGCAAGTGCCAGGCTTCATAATGTTCCCTGTTTTACAAAGATGTATAGTGCTCTTCCAGAAATAGACCAGAGAGATGACAAAGGATGCCCAGAGAGTGCTGCAATCAGTGGTGCACAAAGTGATACCTCTTTTAAGCATAGCAGTGTGTGAGATGAGCCATGGCTCTCAGTAGCACAGAGAGGAGGGGAGACTGATGCCTGGGTTAGGCAGTGCAAGGCTTTCTCGCATAACTGCTGAGACAGTGGGAAGTTTGGAGAGACCACAAGGACAACCTCTAAAATTGCTTTGAGTGGGCTTCTTTACAGACCCACATGAAACTAACTTCAGGCTAAGGAACAGCAAAATCTTCACACTTCCACACAATTGTTGGGCAAGGGAGGAATGAATTTAAATGATATTATTATAACCATTAAAGAAGAGAATGAATTCCTGAAGTAAATTACTCCACTTTCAGCTGGTTTTCTTTTAATTCTAACCTACAACTCATCTAGAAGTAAGAACATTTAGGTCCCACTTGGAAATCCTGTACAGAAGTTGGCCAAACATGGTTGATATTTTCACAGCAGACAGTGTATGCAAAAAATAAATTGATCCCCACTTCTAAAGTATCTGCAACTCAAACAGAAAGTCTTGCCTCCTTTGTCTATCATGCAGCCATAGTACAGATGGACATTGCACTTATCTCCTTTCAGATGAAGATTTTAAATCACTCCCAAGACATTAACTATGTCTGAGGTCATTCTCATGATACAGGATTCTCTCAGTTTGGCTTTCCTGGACATGGGTAATGTAAAAGACTTCTTCATGAGCGCAGGCCATGTTGGGTCTTGCCTACAGTGAATATTTCCAGTGAGGATGGTCATGCAGTGACCAGTTTAAATCATGTTACAATAATACATTTTACTCTGTGTGGTGGGTTTTTTTGTTTGGTTTGGGTTTTTTTTGGTTGGTTTAGATTGGTTTGGTTAGGTGTTTTGTTTTGGTTTGGTTTGGTTTGGTTTTTTTAAATAAATACTGCAAGGGAGTTGCTCAATCCTGTAGTCTGATGATAAGGGTGAGTCCACCTCAGCTCCATGCCCATGGTCCAACCTTTCAGGAGGCTGAACCTGTATTCCTGGTAGGCACATGGACACAGAGTGCACATACACATCACATACATATGTATATACAGGGGTGGCAACACAGATCACAGACACACAGAGCACTCACAAAAACAGCACCACTGGCCTCATCCTGCTCTCCTCTTTACTTAGAAGGATGGAGATGCGTTAGAGGGAATATTTATGTATATATATATCTGCACAGTGTGGATCCCTCCATCAGCTAGGATCAGACACTCACTGTGCCCAGTAGCTGTCCTGGGATCCCAGTCTTCCCAGGAGCTGGCACCTGGGCCTATGAGCCCCTAGGGGCACAGACCCACTGCTTATACAGAGCTCCTTGCACACACCAATACACACACTTCAACAAACCACCAGAGCCCACAGCCTCTTTGGGAGATGCTTGTGACCTCCTGGTTACCCCAGTAGCCACCTCCAAGTTCCTCACTCCCATACACATATCCCTGTGGCTTCCAGGCCACCTCACTTATTCAACAACTCATGAAACTTGATCTTCACTAACATCCACAGGTGTTCATGTGCACACTGGTTGTTGCATCAGGTGCTGCACCATGGACCTGTGTTCACATCCTTGTGGCTGCACTCAGACCCCCATACACACACACGTATACATAGAAGAAATAGTTCTTTACCCTGGGAATAAGAAGATAGGTTGGACTATGTTGGTCAGGCACAGGGCATGGCTAGAAGAGCATACTGACCAGCAAATTACTAACACAACAGCAGTTTTTTTATACACTTATCCCTATTTTCTCAAGCTTGGTCTTCCCTAAAACTACTTTCATCCTCCACTTGCTTTTGTTCCCCCCCCCCCCTCCCTAAAATCCCATAATAAATCATCTACAGCCCCAAAATGTCTTTGCCTACATCTCATAATGAATCTCATAGCTTTACAGCCAGTGATTGGTCTCAGTCCAGAAGATGCTCCAGAGATCCACTCCAGGGTGCCCCCTGGCCAGTGGGGCTGAAGGTCCCTCAGGGCAATGCTGAGCTGCTGGGTTGGTGTTCCTGTCACTGAAAGGGGTATTGGGGTTACACCACCTCCCATCCTTCCCTGTGCTTATTTGTGTGTGTATGGAGACGACATATTTATTGTGTGAGTAAACAAACTCTACTAGTTGCATAAATCCTGTTTGCACCAATGCTAGTGGGATTGCACTAAAACAGCTGTATTAACAGATTTAAATACACTTGGCCAGATGCTCTGCTGGTGTGAACTCCATAACTCTACTGGCATCAAAGAAATAATAACAATTGTCCCCAGCTAGTGCAGCCGTGTTGCTGAGCCTGGGAACACACCCCAGCAGCTCTTTCATCCCGTTTCCCTTCTGCCATCAGGCATTTGCAGATGCAAGTTTTGGTTTGTTGTGTCTGATGCTGGAGAAATAGGGGAGAGCAAATTCCTTTTTGAGGTCACATGAGAAGGAAACCAATTAATTGGATTTTTTCCTATACTTTGTTGCTCTCTCCTCTTTGGTTCATCTCATAACACGGAAGTGGTATGGAAAAAGACACAGAAATGCAGGGGGAGAAAGAGACAGTAAATGCTAATACAACATAGCATTCAGTATTTCAGATGTTGCTTTATATTCTTGCTTGTTTTTCAGGTTTCTCTTTTTGCACTTTAGCAAAGATCCCTTGAGCTTATGAAATCAGATCGATTTTATAAACAACTGTTAAAAGGAGTGCTGTTCCTTTCCCCAAGATTTCAGATCTTATTTTCTTAGAAAAAAGCTCATCTATTTTTCAGTCTCCTGTTCATAGAAACCCTTACCTGGTCTCAGAAACTAAAATGTCTCCTAAGTTAGTTTTAGAAAAGTAAATATTTAACAGATGCAGGACTGCACCTTGGAAATGCAGAAGAACATATTTTAACATCTTACCCTTTCACAATGATGTTTTCATCTGCTCAGGTGGTGAACACATGTGCTGTCTTTCTAATTTCATTATGTATATATCAAACAACAGCTATGAATAAAGATAATACAATAGTGACAGCTAGCATGTTCCCTTTTGTGGTGTGGAATTGCTCTCTGTGAGTTTGCCGAAAGCTGGACAATCTACTTGCAAAAATTAAGAATATTTTCAGCAGTGCTCTTTGAGAGGCCACTGTAGCAAGACAGTGTCTGCAGCCATTTGTGAGCTGCAGTATATGAAGTGTCCTGTTCTACTCTTTTGAAATCAATGGTAAACATCTCTGTGGCTGCAGTGAGATCATAACCTGGTTAGTTGTATTCAAATAAATATGGGTTGGATGATGCCAGGATTGTGTGTGTGCATGTACAATCCTCCATCCTTCCCCTCTCACCCTGAAAACCACAGATATTAAATAAAATATAAACATAATGTTAAAATATGAATGTCCACTTTACACAGTTACTGTAGCAAAATCATGTCCAGAAATGTCGAAAGAAGCAACAGAGTCTATCAATCACCCAGGAACCTAACCTTAGAAGCTGAGCTAAACCACACATAGTTATTGACTGTGGTTGAATGTGTGGTTGAATGTATGATGTACTCCCAGATAAGCTATAACCCAGACCATTGTAATTGATTTGTATTTAAAGAATAACACAATTATTAGCCAAAAATTTCAGCAATGACACACACAGATGATATAAAATTTTCCATCAGCACTGCTATGTATCAATTTCTCTATTAAAACCTAAACATTTTTTCATCTGTCCATAAACTTGCAAAAAGATACTTAAGTATTTTTTCTCTGTACCTTTACCATTCCAGAACAATGTGATTGAAGCATAATTTGAGCCAGATGGCAAATGCCAAATCTTTTTACGGCAAACTTGTCTAAGTAAATCCTCATGAAATTTTTTTCTTCACCTTCATTTTAGCTTTTCATTTTTGAAGAAGTTCAGAGTTTCAAAAAGAAAGAAATTGAGCTTTTCTTGAAAATATTTCAACTTTTCTCGCCAGAGTTGAAATTTTTTTCCTGAAGGGTGCCTAGTGTATGAAAACCAATGCTTTCCATGACACAGCATAGGAGGTCTGGGTCTTCTGTGGGGCACCAGCATAGCGATACCCCCCTCAGCCAGTGGCTGTCAGCCTGCTGCAGTGTCCCAGGCAATGGAAAAGGCTTCAGACCCATGACCAATGTTCACAAAATGGCCAAGGCTGGGATCGACCTCTTGTGGTCATTTAGTCCTAGATGAGCAGATGAACATCTTGTCCTCCCTGCTGTGATGGTAGCACTGATTGGGGACAGTGGAGGTCCTTGTGCTCAGGTCAAGGGAAGATGAGTTAGATAGTTGATGTCTCCAAAGCACTGTGAGCTTCTCCCTACAAAGCACCCACAACATCTCTTCCAGCCTGAGGTAAAATGTACAGAAAATACCCCTTCTTTTTCTTCTTCCTTGGCTTTTGATTGGGAAGGGGAACTTTTTGCAAGAAAGGAGTCAGGTGGTTGTATTTCTTCCCAGGTGCCAGTGGCAGTTCTGGAGGAGCCCTGGGAGGAGGAGCAGAGGGGCACAAGACCTTAATTTTTTTCTTTGAGTGTTTAATCTTGGTAAAATTTACTTGTTGATCAGTCCCTAGATCTCAGCAACTTCCTCTGACTATTGTCTTTGAAAATTGGGTGAATTTTCAAACCCTAGTCAGAGGGAACCAACTCTACAAGAGCAAATAGTCCTGAGGAAGTTATATGTACTTTCTAAGTACTCTTCAACTTATGAGATGGTGGGCCCTCATTTCACTCCCCCAGGTAAACCAGTTAGAAATGTCTTTAGGATACCTTGATCTCTTTGTTCATAGGTTAATTAATGAACTTGAGTTCAGATTAATTTAGTCAGTCTGACTTCAGGTTCTGTTGGATATTTGAATGTATTTTGAGTTAATTGCATGCTGCAGTGCTTTGCAGGCTGGCAACTTGCCCTGAGTTGTGGTTTCTGTCAATCAGGGGCAAGGAGCTGTACTTTATGGGCTGACAGAGAAAAGAGCTAGGATATATTTCAATGGTGAGCAAACCCAAATAGATTCCCAAATAGCTTGGATGAGAAAAGCTCTTGTATCAGCTGCAGGAACTGTCAAAATTTTATCCTAGGTTCTGACCCCTTGGACTTAAATAGAAATAAATGAGGAATGAGTAAGACAAACAAGGGAAAAAAATGTAAGAAATAGCAAATGTTTGGGGATATAATCAACGAAAAACCAAACAAACCCCCATGTGACATCCCCAAATCTGCCTGCCAAGCATGTGATTTACATCTTCTGCAAGAGGATTTAAAAGAAATGTCTAATAATGTATTTGATTCTCTTAACCCTGTCCCCTTTTGTTACCTCTGTCCATGACATTTAAGAGCACAGCTGGAGCCCCCCAAGCTAACTGAAGTCATATGATGCTCCGAGGGCAGCCAAACATCCCAGAAGCAGTAAGAGGCTGACAGGCTGAGCAGCCCAACAGGACAGCAAAGTGCTTCTAAAAAAAGATTGAAACAGAAAGATAAGGTGAAGAAAGGGGATGGGAGGTGCGGTGGATACAGACTATTCGATCAAATTTGTCACGTCAATAAAAATATTCTTTTTAATAAAATATTGCATGTTTTTATTTTTCTTTTCTTCTGTTCTAATGGAGGAGTCATGTTGAACTATTTGTGGTATGTGAAGTATTGGAAAAATAAACCTGGACAGAAGAGAGACACAGATGTTTTCTATGTTCAATTTTTTTTTTCAAATGTTCTTGGTCACCACCCTTTGCCTCAGGAGACAACTCTGTGGGCCACGTACTGAACTTCTTTCTGTGATGTGTGGGTCTGTGGGGGTCAGTAGGTCTTGCTGAACCAAGGGAAGAGAGGGACAGGTCTGCTCAGAACCTGCTGCTGGAGCTGCCATGCCATGCTACTAGTCTGGCATCAAAAGGGTCCTTTCTTACTGTTCCTGCCAGGACAAACTCCAGAGGGGCCAAGCATGGCTGTGCAGTGGTGCCACCACCAGTGTAAATTGTTCTTTCCTGGTGGGAGAAAGGAGTAATTTAGAGCTGGAAACAAAACTTGAAATTACATGAAAAACAAGTGTAAAATGGTAAGGTGTGTGCTTAAACATTAAAACTAAAACCAGCCTAGGAGGAAAGAGTTTGGGGAGACTGTTTCATGGTTTGAGTCCCCATAACAGTCAAAATTGGCAGCACAGAGACAAACAATGAAGCCAGCTGTGGAGAAGGGTTTCTGCTCCCTTACTTTGCTGAGAGGAGTAACTGAGGACTTCCACGGTGGTTAAGATTTCCTTGGCACTGTATAACTTTGCAACGAAGGAAACTTTTGCATTTACAGGTTGTTGGTTTATTCTCAGAACAGTCATGGTCATTATGGAAATATGAAAATTGCCTTGAACCTTGAGACTCAGAAAGTGAATTATACTTTGCATAGGAAAAACACAAATATGATCAACTTATTTTTTTTCTTCTTTTGCTAATTCATGTTTGGATCTTTTTTTCAATGCAGCTAACCAGGGACAGGAGGGCTATGTCTTCCCTCTTAATCTATTCTCTTTGAGCTGCACAGTTACTCTGGCCAGAACAGTTTATTTAAACCCAAAGAAAGTCTACAAGGGGAGAGAGAGTAAATAAAGAAAACCACATCAGGTCATCAAGCTGCTGTCTTGGAGGAGCTCTTTCAGAGGGTAAGTACACCCCATCATAACTCTACATCTGGAAAAAAGCAGCATAAAATCTGCAGTGGAAGAAATCACAAATAAGTGACAGTTAATTTGAGAGATGAGTAATTAGAGAAGAGGATATAAGAATAACAAGTGAGTATGAACATCAGAAATTATTTTTAAAATAAAGTGAAGTGATAGGTAAAACTAGGGGAAAGATAAAACTGGGGGAAAGAATGGGTGAAAGATGCATCATATGCAAAGGAGAATAGAGATGGATGGGGAAAGCAAGCAGGATGGAGGGGTTGCTGTTGCCTTATTGCACCCACCATATTATCATTCATGAAGAATGAGGCATTTGTCCAACATTCCCATTGAAGTCGAAGGGGGTCTCAAGGCTGCAGGCATTTGCAGTACTTTGAACATGTCAGGATTCATGATCTACCTGTTCAGACCCTCAAAAAGTGTACTATGGAGAAGACCCTTGTCTGCCTGTCTAGTGGTTCAAAGCTTTGTATGGATTGAATGGTTTGAAAAAATAATGATGACTGCCCAAAGCCCACCACTGCAATAAAAGAAATGTCAACCTGAAAACCTCTAGAGAGCAACATGCTGAGGTCATAAACATCCTTTTTAGTACAGTTCTTTTTTTATTAGCAATTTTCCAGAGTTGTGACCTTGGTGCATTCAGTAGTTACTAAATTCGTGTACAATGCTGGTAGAAAATGCAGCATCCAGTAAATGACTATACGCATTCTGGAAGAAGAAAGGTGTCTGTGGGATAACCTACAGCCCAATTGCTATGCACAAGTTATCAGAAGTTTTGGTTTTGACTGGGATAGAGTTAATCTTCTTCATAATATGTAGTCCAGAGCTGTGTTTTGGACTTGTGCCGAAAACAGTGGTAATACAAGATATTTCGTTATTGCTGATCAGCATTTACACAGCCAAGGCCTTTCCTGCTTCTCACCCCACCCCACCAATGAGTTGTCTGCAGGTGCAGAAGTTGGGAGGGGGGACAGCTGACTTCAAGTGACCAAAGAAATGTTCCATACCGTATGATGTCATGCTCAGCATGTAATACTGGGGAAGAAGAACAGGAAAGCGGGGGATAGCTACTGATGACAAGCTCAACATGAGCTGGCAGTGTGCGCTAGCAGCCCAGAAGGCCAGCTGTAACCTGGGCTGCATCAAGAATAGCATAGCCAGCAGGTTGAGGGAGGTGATTTTACCCCTCTACTCTGCTCTCGTGAGAACCCACCTGGAGAACTCCATCCATCTCTGGGGTCCCCATCTGTAGCCCATGGAGAGGCTCCACGCTGGATGGAGCAGGTGGAGACATAAAGAAAACGCTGTGACCCTACGTCAGAGCAAGCCTCTGCCAGCACTTGCAGCCCATGGAGAGAAACAGAGACACAGAGATGAGCAACAGAGGAACAGGTTTTCTGGGGGGAGGACTGTGACTGAGAGACATTTCCCCAGTCCCTGGATGCCCCGTTCTGCAATGGGAGGGAAGAAGGGAGCAAAAACCCTTCTAAAAAGCCTTCTGCTAAGAAGGGAGTGGGGGGAGGGGAAAGTACTTTAAGATCTGGTCTCATTGTTTTAAGATTTGGTCGAGCTCCTGACTCCAGTTTCACTGTTTCTGTAGTGTAGTTTAATAAATTAGATAGTTTTCTTTCCTTCACTCTGTGTTGAGTCTGTTTTGCCCATGTTGTTGATGACAGGATGATTTTCTCCCTTTCCTTACCTTGACTCGTAAGCCTCTCAATATATATTTTATCCCCTGTCCAGCTGCAAAGGGGAGTAATAGACTGAATTTGGTGGTTGTCTGGCCTCCAGCCAGGGCTAAACCACCACAACAGGGAAGACATGGAGCTGTTGAAGCAAGTCCAGAGGAGTGCCACGAAGATGATCAGGGAGCTGGAGCACCTCTGCTGTGAAGACAGGCTGAGAGAGTTGGGCTTGTTTAGCCTGGAGACGAGAAGCCTCCAGGGAGACCAACTTAGGGCCTACCAATACTTAAAGAGGTCCTACAGGAAAGTGGAAGAGGGACTGCTCATCAGGGAATGTAGTGATAGGACAAGGGGTAACGGCTCCAAGCTGAAGCTGAAAGAAGGTAGGTTTAGATTAGACATTAGGAAGAAACTCTTTACTATGAGGGTGGTGAAAGAATGGCACAGGTTGCCCAGAGAGGTTGTGGAAGCTTCATACCTGGAAGTATTTAGGGCCAGGTTGAATGAGGCTTTGGGCAACCTTGTCTAGTGGAGGGTGTCCCTGCCCATGGAAGGAGGGTTGGAACTAGATGATCTTCGAGGTCCCTTCCAACCCAAACCATTCTATGATTCTGTGATTCTATGATTCTATGACAATTGTCTCTTCCAATTCTCTCTCCCCATCCCAACCAAGTGGAATGAGTGTGAGGCTGTGTGGGATCTTGGCTGACAGTTGGGGCAAAAACCAAAACACCAGAGTAAAGCTAATATTCAATAGACAGCACTAGTTCAGCCAAAGCATAAAACCCTACCCTAGACTTTCTATGACATACCCCACCACAGTGTAGTTTTTTTCTGGAAGATTTGGAAATACAATAGTGAAAGTGTTTGTGTTTATGGAGGCAAATTTGTGGTCACATTCTTACTGGTATGTGGTGCTTGTCTTGACTTCCTTGCACATATGAGGGATTTGAATATGGTGGCAGGCTGGCATCTGCAGTGTAAGGCAGGAGAGGACAGGGAAACTCATGTGAAGCAGAGCTGGATAACACTGAACAGTCATTGTTTGGTCTTTAATTTGGTTTTGCAAATTGCTCTACAAAATTATTTGAGATATTAATCTTTTATGTTCTGAAGCTGTAAGGTTTCCTGAATTCATTGATGTGTAGGAAGGCACTGCATAACTTAATATTTTAATTTTAATGTATTCACTAGAAACCTGAATTCCCAAATGACAGATAGTTTTGTACATTACCATGATTATTATGCAGTAAACATAGTGGTGAATAGATGAAATAAGGTACTTGAATTAAAAGGTTTGAAGGTAATTTATTTTTAAAATTGCTCTTTTTTAACATCTTTTAAACTTGCATTTTGTTGGCATTTATCATCAGTCAGGGAATTCAGCAGTTGTCTGTCAATCTGAAACAACTGGGTTATAGACAGGTATACTCTATTATTGGGAATAAGAAACATGATTTGCTTTAGTCTCTAGATGGTGTACATGAGGGACATGTCCACTGAAGTCTCTAGATCTACGTTAGCAGAAAGATATTATAGGAGGCCAGAAAAAGACACATTCAGAGAGCCTTGTGCTACAGTCTTTCAGAGAAGCATGAAGAGAGTTCCCTGAGAAAAACAATCAGCCAATTAATTAATTCAATGGCAAAATCCACTACTGTGACACATAAATAACTTAATTTTGTGCTGGCCAAATTATCACAAAATAATACATAAGAAAATAATAATACATAAGAAAATGTTAGAGATACTGTCTGAATGTAATCAGAGATAGATTAATTTTGTCGGGTCTTTCCAATGCTGGATCATTTACATTGCTAACCTGCTTGATGGGAAATGCAGAGCCCTCATAGAAAGGAAGGACCTACAGCTTTTTACAAAGGATTTTGAAATATCAAATTTTGACTTTGTGAAAAATATTGATCACTCTCCAAATAGTTAATGATGTTCTGAGACTTTTTTTTGTGAAATGCTTTGGTTGTGACATGAAGCAACCAAAATGAAAGGAATAAAAAATTAAATTTAAAATGCAGTTTCAACAGCATTAGACCTTTTCTATCAGAACTTCTTGGAGAAATAGAGGATATTAAAATTAATTCCAGGAAAATAAATCACAAAGATATTGGTTGGGGCAGTGCTGGATATTGTGATGGAATATTCTGAGTGTTCTGTCAACATTTCTCTGAAGAGCTTTGACAGAAACTTTTTCCACACTGTAAAGGGACTGTGTGTATGAACCATCTCTCACACATCTCATTTCAGAGCTTCATCCCCATGCAACCTATATGCATGTTCTTCTGTATCCTTATAATTGTAGATTAATCTGTGGCTTTGTGTTGTTTTGAAATCCTTTCCTACATCTGCCACAAAGTTTGTGAGACCCCAGAAATGCTCCTTTGGTTGAGTCTGTAGAAATGACTGCTGAGATGGGGTTAACCCTGGTCATCTACTGTAAGAGAGTCAGCACTTCATCTTCAAGTATATTTAACTTCTATGGTCTATTCATTTGAAATGTTCACACCATGGAAACGATTTCTGAGAAAGACTGAGCACTGCCTGTGTGTCCTTGGTTTCCAGCTGAGGAGCCACTGCCTCTTGCTCTCTACCATTGCCATCAATTTTAGCAGGAGGAAATAAAAGAGGTCATTTTGGGAAATATCAAAGCTATTTGCCTACTATGTGCATAGATGATGGACTGGTCTTAATGAGCCAGATAAATGAGAAACTCAGAGCCCTACAGCAGTCAGGAAAGGGCTTGAACTTTCTTTAAATACCAGCGGTTCTCTAAGTCTGGTCAACTGATCCTGGATTAAAAAAAAAAATATTGTTGGTATCTCAGTAAGCCAGTTAATGTGAATTAGACTAAAGCATTTCAGAGGTAATGGGGACAACTGGGTTAGCCAAAAAATGCATTAGGAAAATATGTTTTTAAAAATGTAACTTTGCAGAGCTGTCAGCACGAGGAGGGTGTGCGTCACGCCAAATGGAACTGCAACATCTTCCTGACAACTTTCAGGTTCCATTAGCAACTGAGGATGCCTGTGAATTCAGTGTTATATCCATTAGTGAGCAACTCATGCACAGCTTTATTAACTGAATCTCTATCTATCTCACAGACTACCTTTGCTTTTCTTAGAATGACAGCAGGAAAAATGTGCAAGCAAACACCTCAGCTGAATTTGGGCTTCTTTTGCACCCACAGGAAAAGCCATGCTTTAGTGCAATTATTCACTTAAGAACAACAACAAAAAAAAGAAGCCCATGGATTAATTTGGGGCCAAGCTGTGCTTTGGCTCCATGTTACACTGAAATAGCAGCCAGGGTCACAGATGTTCTCCTCTCCCTCCTCCTGCCTGCTGTATTTCTTACCAGAGAAATGCATGAATGGAATCTTTACATTCAGGGAAGGAAATACAGGGACTGTGCCTTCCTTACTTCCCTAAGGCTATAGAATGTGATAATTCAAAAGGCTTTTAAGAGCCTGAAATTCCAGATTTCTGGCTATTAGGTACATCAGTCCAGACCTCACTCCCCCTCCTCATTCCCTGGAAGTTCATGTGAGTTTGCCAAATGAGAAGTCCTCTTCCTAAGATTTGATGCCTAAGCACCCTCAATATTCATATTGCTAGAAGACCAATTGTGAGGGAGCATGACACTGTAATGTAGCTGGCATTCATGCAGACAAGCAACCCTAGGGTCTGCTATTCTATTATTTTTTCACCAAATTACTACCTAATAAGGGGAAGGGGAGGTGGAAGGTACCCTATTCTGTAATTTGTCACTCCTTTTGGAAGACTAGCTTGAAACCCCCAAGCCAAGGAGGATTTTTGATCCCAATCTCTCTCTTCCTGCATGATTGCTTTAGCTGTTAGCCGTGATACAGAGACCACAACAATGCTATGATCATCAGGGTGTGGATGATGTCTTGCAGTGAATTCATTGCTTTGGGGTTATGGTAGGCATTCTATCAGCAAGCCTGCTATGTAAGGCTGCTCACAGAAGCTGAGCATTTGGGATAATGTGTGTGGCCCAGGTGACCTCAATGAGATGAGTGTTTAGATGTTCAGGTAGGCAGGCACAATGCAAGTAGCATGGAAATTCATTAAAACTGGTCCCATAGAATCATAAAATCCCCGACTTGTTTGGGTTGGAAGGGATCTCGGAAAGCATCTAGTTCCAAGCCCTTGCCCTGGGCAGCCACACTCTACACTACACCAGGTTGCCCAAAGCCTCACCCAACCTGGCTTTGAACACTGCCAGGGAGGGGGCAGCCACAGCTTCTTGTGGCAAGCTGTGCCAGTGCATCACTATCCTCACAGGGAAGAATTTCCACCTAATATCTAATCTAAATTGTCCCTCTTTCAGCTTAAGGCCACCCCCTCCTTGTCCTATCACTCTATGCCCTTGTAAACACTCCCTCTCCATCTTTCCTGTAGGCATCCTTCAGGCACTGGAAGACAGTTTCAAGGTTTTTCTTGAGCCTTCTCTTCTCTGAAGGCTGAACAAGCCCAACTCTCTTAGCATGTCTTCATAGAAGAGCTGCTCTAGCTTCCTGATCATCTTTGTGGCCCTCCTCTGGACTTGGTCCAACTACTCCATGTCTTTCTTATGCTGGGTGCCCCAGAGCTGAACTACATAGGCCATACCCTTAGGTCTTCTCTGTGTCCAGTATGATGTCCCCATGGTACTGAAATATAATTATCTACTTCAACATGCCTGCAATATTATGAAGGTTGTGCTGCAGTTCAGTGCTTCTTTAACACCAGGAGCATGAGGGCAAGTGTTTCATGCTCTGGAACATGACAGAAGGGTATTGGAAGACAATCTGAAGTGTCTGAAGATGGAAAGTCATAAGGGACATAGTGCTGAAGGACTGTGAAGTCCTATGACCCCAGAAAGGCATAGTACTGAGGGACTGTAAAAGGCAGAGGGCTGAGGCTGGGGCAGTGTCATGCATAGTGCTTCTGGGAGCAGTTGTGAGACCGAACTGTTCCCAGAACAAGGACTACAACAGGAACTGAGGAAAAAAAACATTTCCCAGGCTAGAAATATGCTTGGGTGCCAACATGCTTAGGCAGGGTCATTTTATCACTTTCTTTCACTGGAGGGCAGGGCCCTGGTGGGCAGCAGAATAAAGGCTCCCTCTCCTTCCCTACCAATCCTCTGCACAGGAGTGAGGCTGTGCCCTGTCATGGGTAAAAATGGACACTTTTCCCTGAATACCTTTAGGAGGAATTCCCTGAGGAGGGCTTAGGAACAAGCTTAGCTTGTACCCAAGGTGCACCTCCCCAGAGCAGTTCTGGGCTCCAGCAGACACGTGCTGTAGTCAGATAGCACAGAAACATTTTTTTTCCACTATGTGTTTCTACCAAGCTTTCCCAGGAGTCAAGAAATGTCAAGCTCCTTTTCCTCCTTCCCCAACTCCCACTGCCTCCCTGCCCAAATTCTCCCTCTCCTTGCATTAAGACTAAATCCTGCAATAGTTAATTTATTTGCATTCACCATGGGGACACACTGAGAAGGCTGACTTTCTTAATTACAATTATAAGGGTTTTGAAGGTGTAACACTGTATTTTTCAGTGACAGAAATATGTTGTACGGGGCAAAGTCAAGTCTAAGAATGCCAAGTGATCTGTCATGCTCCTCAGCTGTTGGTGTTTTAGCAGAGCAGCAAAATACATTTCTGTAGAGATTGTTCCAAATAGAAATGTCTTTTCCAAACACAGAGTTTTATTTGTACATAGTAATATTTTATGTAATGACACAAAGTTCACCCACTGCATAATATGGATACATCTTTAGAAGCAAATCCAAAAAATAAAATAAAATCTGCACCCAATTTTTTGATCCATAACTAAATCAAGACTCTGAGAATGAAACATGATTAAGCCTTGTATTTAAAAAAGGCAGGCAGTGTAGTACAAATTACAGTGTACCACATCAAAGGAAACCCAGGAACACAAAATCCACAGGACAGCTTGAAAAAGTTATTTAGAACAGGAGTGTAACCAGGATCTGAGGCTGCATTTTGAGAAATCTCAGTGTATCCTAATAAATGTGATTCGGGTGGACAGCAAGACTATACAGAGTAAAATATTGCTCTTGATAAGCAGCAGTCATGGAATTGCACCATTTCACTGAAGTCTGTGTGGGTCCAAACCTGGCATCCCTTGAAGCAGTGCCAGCCCACTCATTACTTGGCCAGGCTGCTCCAGCGAGAAATGGATAGAAGAGCTCAGAGTTAACAGGGTTCACCATCAAAGAGTGAAAATATCTTGAAATGGAGTAGTAATCTGTATACTTGCACAATTTGTTCTGAAGGCTCCTATCTCCCATGTGGGTTGCTGCAGCAGTGGCTGAGGTATGCCTGGCCATGCAGCAGCTCCTTATCCTCTGCAGGAGTCAGGCTACAAATCACAAGCCTTGGAGCTGTGCGGTCACCCAGCCTGTCCCTGCCCCACAGAGAGGCCCCACAGAGCTTAGAGGGCTGTAGAGGCTGTGTCACAGCTACTGGATCTCTGGGGCTGTGCTCTGCCTTTATGAGCAGATTTACTCTTGAATCCAAACCACACACATCAGTGAAAGTTGTGTTTCAATGGCAAGCACTAATAAAGGAAATAATGGACTGGAAATTGGGTATACCATGGACAATATAAACTTGTCAGCAAAGTTAATGGTGAGGGATGACCATTTCCAGGCTGGCAGTTTGCACACCTGTGTTGAGTACCTATATCCAGTTATCTTACTCCAGGCTTGGGTCAGTCTCTTTCAGAGTGCCTCAAGTGCCTGAGGTATGCCAGGCATCTGCCTGTGGACCACAGCAAAAAGTTGCTAGATTTCCAAGGATCAGAAGGAATTAACTTGCTTATTTAAAGCATTTTGTTCATTTAAATTAATTAAAAAGAGATTTTTTTTTTATCTCTGTCTCATGCTACTACGACATTGCATCTCTAACATTCAGGTACATAGGATGCTACACTTTTAGAGAGGAAACAAAAGAAACCCTTTTGGTGCTCCAATTGTGCTCCTTTATAATGAAAAGTATGTTAATATATATTTCCTATAAAAATAGCACGTAGGATAAACAAGAAAATGAAGCACTAGAGTTTATAATTAAAAAATAATGCTAATACTTTAAAATAAACAGGATGTAGATGGTAACAAACATTTTTTATATTTCTTCCTAGAAAGTGTTACAGCTTATTATTTGGATATTTGTAGCACAGAGATTTGTCCCCTAGAGGGACAAAGAGGGCTACAAGAGGGCTGTAAAAGCGAGGGACACATTCTGGTTCTTTATCAGCCCTTTATTCAAAAAACTTAAGGCATGTGCTCGTATTGCAGGGTGAAGGAAAAAACCCAGTCAAGTATTACATAATTAAATTGACACTTTGTTGGTATTTAGACATACTTTTCTTTTGAATAATAACTGTTAATATGTTCATATCTGTATCTCTGAACTCATGGTAGTCATGAAAGGTCAGTTTGACATGGTACCATGCTGGAGTTTCATGACAACACTCAATATGGAATCATAGCATTGTTTAGGCTGGAAAAGAACTTTCAGAACATCAAGTCCAACCATAAGCCTAGCACTGCCAACTCTACCACTAAATCATGTCCCTAAGCACCACGACTACACATCTTTGAAATCCCTCTGGGGATGGTGACTCAACCACTTCCCTGGGATGCCTGTTGCAGTTCTTGACAACCCTTTCTGTGAAGAAATTTTTCCTAATACCCATCCTAAACATCCACTGGCACAACTTGAGGCTGTTTACTCTTGTCTTATCACTTGTTACCTTGGAGAAGAGACTGAACCCAACTTGGCCACAACTTCCTTTCAAGAAGAGGTCTTCCCTCAGTCTCCTTTTCTTCAGATTTAACAACCACAGTTCCCTCAGCCACTCCTCATAAAGCTTGTGCTCTAGACCCTTCACCAACTTAATTGGCTTTCTTTGGACATGCTCCAGCAGCTCAATGTCCTTGGAGTGAATACTTCCTACTGAATTACCCTGTTCACTTTCCACAGCCCCATGCTTTCCTAGCCCTTGATCAATAATCATATGTTGTATGGTTTGAGACCTTTAACATATACAGGTAATACTGTGTGTACCATTCTGAATCAAGTTTCCCTTAATACGGAAAATCTGCAAAATAAAGAAAAAAGAAAAAGAATAAAGACAACTTGTTTAAATGAACCCTTTATCTGGATGACTTCAAATACTTTGACGTCTATCTACGTTTTTATTTGGAAAATGAATCAAGAAAAATTAAATGGGAATGGTAACATCTGTCACTAATCAATGGACTTGCAGTAAAATTAAAATTATATTTTTTCTACTAAAAATCCACTTTTTTTCATCTGATGCCATTCATTGACATCAGATGCATTTCACTCTAGCTGTGTCAGATCTTGGAATTACATAAGTAATAAAGTCCTGAAGGCCAAAGGCATGGGAACAATGGAATTCATAACAATATAATCAGCAGCAAAATCTATATTTTATGTGTGGCATTCTAATGCTATAAAATATGATGATTTTAAAAACTTTGTTCTTTCTCGCCAGGTTCTACGGCTACTAAGGGTTTTTAATCTTGTGCCATTTTATCTAAGCTGGTGCCTTTTTCTTTTTTCTTTTTTCTTTTTTTTTTGTTTCTGACTTTGGAAATTATTATATAAGACACATGAAGGAGACAAGTGAGGGAGTATAAATGAATAAAACAGTCTATACTGTACTTAGCAAGTGTTAAGCAGAGCCAACAACTTTTTAAACTTGACAGTCTCTTAATCATTTGCAGTGAACACAGAAAGAAGTTTTCTTGTTTCAAAAGCTACCATGGCATTCAACAGCAACCGTTTTATTGCTGGGATTAGTTGAGCTCTATCACTTTTTAAATGAAAATGTTGCTTTGCAACAAGGGAAAAATTCCAGGTCCGTCCAACAAATTTTAGCTTTACTCTAGTAAATGACAGATGCAGCTTTTTATACTGTTCCCTTTTATAGTAATAATATTAAACCCAACACTATTCTAAACTGCTGTCAAGGGGATGGTGCTAAGGATACGACAGGAAAGCCTGGAAGCTTATAAATAAAGAAGATCCCTCTATCAAAAGGTCTTAAGATGGGGACAGGAGGCCAAACATAGCAAAAGCCTCCAGATACCAATCCAGAACCCTAGGGAAGTCAGATGGACTTTGTGGCCAGAGGAATTCATTTATTTGAGTTTACTGTAGGACTATGATCTTAATTTGCTCTGATGAATTTAAGTAGAAAGAATTAATACACACATTAGGACTCTGAAAGAAAATGTCTTAGGGTAGGATTCATCTCACATAACTTTGGCCACTTAGTGTTAGGCAACAGCTGTGAGCTCCTTGAGTCAGATCCATCAGCAGAGAGGGAATTGCAGCTCTGGATTCATCTTTTCTTTTCCTAAGAACCATTGATTACTTAGGTTAAACTAACTGCCGATCTTTTAAGTGGGTAAATTAAGCAAGATGAGTTCTGAACCAAAGATCTTTGACTGGCATTTTCTCTCGCATACCTTCAGCAGATGGAAGCTGGGAATGAAAGCCTCTGAAAGAAATATTTGTGACCCCAGCCACGTGCCTGGCACTTCCAGCACTGACTGCAGGAGGGCTGGGAGCCTGTCCACTCTTTTTTCCTATGCAATTCTTATATTTTGCAATGCCTTTAGATTTCTGCCAGGGACAGAATATTATGCCTTAACCTTGAAATAAAATTTCTGCTTTTTTCAGTGGGTAGATGTTGGTAACCTAAATGTTTGCAGCTGTGAGGTACATTGGATTATACAGAGTCCCTCAGGGCACTCAATGTAGAAACAGTCTCTGGTTTTGCAGAATATAAACAAAATGGAGAATTTGAAGATTTGATGAAACAGACAGTGGTCATGTGAGATAGCCATACTCTCACAAGAGAGAAAGATCCAAAGTTTATTTCAACATAAAAATAAAGAAAAGCTCAAAGGAAGATGAAAAGGAAATGGCTGCTTCTGATTCTTCTAAAAATAAGTGTTTAGAGGAAACCCTTTGCTTCTGAAGGACAGATTTTCTTGAGCCAGACTATGGGGACTTTAAAAACCTCCAGGTCCCCGCAACATCAAATGTGATTTCAGGTGTTAGGCACTTCTCTATTTTTGGGTCCTTTGTGCGTGTTAACATAACAAAATGGTTTGTGATAACACAACTACCTGCTGGCAGCTTTCTAACAGGTTCTATCCATGTTAGCAAAACACTGTCTCGAGTGGGACAAAATCTTCCTCTTGGCTCTCCTCCTAGTCCTTTTCTCTTCTGTGTTTATAAAGTTTTAACATCTCTGAGATCTTTTTGAAGCATGAAGAAGCAAAAGGCTACGAGCAACTTGTACTGTCTCTGCCCATCCCTTTCCAAAAAGCTGGCCACATCTCTGTGAAAAGAGATGGAAACTTTGACAGTGGCTTTAAGTAAGGAGGACAAACAAGGGTAGTGACTCAAACACTGGCTTGATCCCAGAAGAGGACTTTGCTCCTAGTGCTCATAGCCCCTGGGATCATTTCTCCAGACTGACAAACTACTCCTAAACTCCATGTTGGCACATTCTTCAGATTAAGGAGAAGACGACAGATAGGCAGGCAGCAGAAAACCACACATCTGTCACTACTAAGGAGGACCCACAGCTCTGGTGTAGGATATTTTCCTGGTGAGAGGCTCTTAGTATAGCCCACAATCAAAACCTGGAAGGAGTTCTTTCTGAAGGTGGATTTGAATAGGTGCAGTGCAGGTAACTGCACACTGTGCAGCAGTTCATTTCTGCAGTGGTTTGCTTAGGTAAGAGCATTCCTCCAGCTACCCACAGGAAACCATCCCTAGGAAATGCACCTAGCTGTTCTGCCACCTGTGCTTTTCCACCACTTAATAGTAGTTCAGTTGCCCTCAAAACAATGTGACTATATCCTCTGATCTTTCAGACTGTTCTGTTTTATCTTGTAGCCTAATGGTTTTCCTGTTCATCCACTGCTTTTGTTCCACCTGTCTTTGCAGACCCAGAAAAAGTTTGGCAGTGGCATTGCATATAGGAAAGCTACCAGGATTTGCAAGCCAATCGAATGTGATTAACTTTAATTGAGTAGTTATTTTATTGAAGCAAAGGCCAATACATAGCACTGTACCAGTTTTACCATATGAACAATTTTAACAGACACCCATAAAATTGACTTTTTATCAGCTGCCCAATAGATTTAACATACTTTTTGGCTGAGAGGAAAACTGGTATCAGGGCATCTCAGCTATCACCCTTGAAGTGAGTCTTTTTCAGACTGGAAAACATACATTACTTGCCCAATTTTTTGTCTGTATTTCAACATTCTCTAGATCTTTTTTTTTTTTTGCCTTCCTCTGGCTACAATGCATCACCTAGCTCACACATGAAAGGAAAGGACATTTCTTCAGAATCACTGGGGAGCAGAGGATTGAGTAATGCACTACATTTTGAAGAACAAAACAAAGACTTGGGATTTTCAGCACTTTCTGAAATCAAAACAAAACCTGTCTTTTTCAGATGTGTGCATTAGTTTGTAAAGAAATGTCAGAAAGACAAGAGGAAATAGTGAAGATGTGTACCTCCAATCTACCAGCAGGACACTCAAAATGAAAAAAAGTAAAGAAAAAAATGATCAGTTGCACAGCTTAGATCTTATGTAATCATTTGCCAGCGTAAATTATATTTATAGAATAAGATATTGCATACTAAGTAACTTGAGTGGCCTGAACTGACTTCAGTATCACACAGATGGATGCCTCTTTCTTCTCTCCTGTTTGAGTGGGTCTAAGACTGAAATGATGGTGCCGAAGACCTTGAAATAATGCTGTTTGTATTAAAAACCTGTTTTTTCAGTTTGTAATTTCCCAGAGCTTTTAGCCCAGCTTCTAAATCATATCCCTATTTCATCCTCAGCACTGTGGTGCCTGCACTGAAATTAATGCAATGCTTTTAAAAAAATAATCCTTTCAGCAAGCCTACTTGTCTGCTGTTCTTTTCCTCACCTTATGCTCCTCTTCTTGACTGTTTATTTTCTTGCTACTTGTCAGCTGAATTCCAGGAAGTCTGAGCTCTTCTGGGCTACAAAGAGCACAATGGAGAGGGGTTGAGCTGCGGAGAACACACTTTGGGTGTGAGCCAGCTCACAAAATTGCAGTCAGATCATGTCCAATCTAAGGATCATTTTCTGTGACCAATGTGTATGACCATGTGTGACAGTATGCTTCCCCCATTGCCCTCATGTTTTCCTGACTTTTTCCTGTAAATATGGATTTAATGATAACCAATGGTGTTGATTGTGATTTCTTCATCCGTCTCACAGTGAGTTCAGGAAGACAGATAACACAATAGCCAAGGGTTATCTGTGCTAATGTGCCCACCCGGACACTAGTCAGTGTCCACTGGCATATACGGGTGGTATGTAAATATGACTATGAGCCAATTATCTTACTCCATAAATAGTGAGCAGTCCAAGAGCCCTTTGAGCTCTCCTGAGACGACAGCGGGCTGCACGTCAGGATCTCCCCTTGAGCTCCTTGATCTCCTCTTGAAAGAGGCCTTTCAAGGTTACTCCTCGAGGTTACTCCTTGACACAACTGATCCCCAGTAAGTGAGCTGGGAATAAGTGCACTAACATTTGTGATCTTAGCTAAGAAATAGAAAGGATTGATTGTATATATAATCCTTTAGACATAAACCGTTGACCAAGTCTGGGACTAAGACTGAATCCAGCCGCACCTGGGCTCCTCTCTGAGGAGTTTAGAAAGCAAAGGGATTCCTTCTGAACCTCATGACTCAACGAGAGGGTCTCCCTGTTAGAGTCATCTCACCCTGTTCTCTATGCACTAACTAATCAAGATAACCTTACCATCAAATCTTAATCACTGTCGTGTTTATTACCAAACACCATTACACCCTTTTGTTTTATATCAATAAACATATTATTGACTCTCCCTTAAGAGTGAAGTGCATCCCTCTTATCTATCCCATCTGTGACACCATGGCTGTTCAGATGTAGAGGAATCATAAACCAGGCCATGTCATTCATCCAGGTTTCCAATGGCTACAAACAAGTGAGGTGTACCCTAACTCTGGTGGTTATACTAAGTGCCAAAAACATAGGGTTTTTTCTGCTCTGATTGCACTGAACAGTGAGAACCATCATGGTATCCTGCCTGCACTTCCAGGTTCTGTGGCTCATTGCAGACGGTATTGCTACTCCTTTAGCTCTCATAGTTTTTGATGTTTCAAGGAAGTGAGAACATAACCCTAGAACAAGCAGAATAAACAAATTAAACACATCTGGATACCAGGGTTTATTTTTTCCCTGTGCCACCAACTTTCATTTGCTTTGACCTGTGTTTTTGGCATTTGCAATATTACTTGACAAATTCCTAAATATTTCTGTTCAGCTGAGGCTACACTGAGTTTCTGTGGATCATCTCAGAATGGCAGAATTCGGTGAATCAGAAACAGTCCTGATTTTACCCACCAGCCTAATCACTACCTCAAAAGCAAATTTTTCCCCCTATAATCCCTCTGATGGGTTTCCTTGAGAAAGAGCATTTTCAAGGGGTCTTTTACTGAGGAGGGTTTTCACATGATAAACAGGAACAGGAAGGTATGTCTCAGGGCGTGCGGCACGGTCGTACATGAGAGTGGGGAAGATGCAAGGGCTGGTGGCAGAGTGGTAGTGTTTGCTCAGAGCTTTTCTGTTTCTTATGGGGGCACAGCAACGGATGGGCGAGAGCTTATGTTGTTCTGTTTGCTGCACCAGCCATCACCCTTCTGAGGAACCGGGAAATTCCACACCTCCTCCCAAAAGTAATTGTGTGTGGGAGGAAAACCTTGCTGACAGTGGGTGGGGTGAAGAAGTGGGGGAAGCAGGTGAAGCAAGCCAGGAGGCTGACACATGAAGCAGGAGGCTCCTGAGGGGATTAAGGAAGTTGCTTCCAACAGAGCCAAGCCAAACCTGAAAGGTGTTGGAACAATGGAGGTTTTATCTGAGAGGCAGAGAAGGTGCCATTGGTTGTTTAAACCCAGAAAGCCACTAAGAATTGCAGGACTAGAGAGCAGGAGTATAGGGAAGTCTGCAATGGGCGGGGAGGAGATTTCATACAGACTACTTCACCCAGTAGTCTGAACTAACTCAATTTAAAGAGATGCCTTGTTCTAGTTTATGAGTTTGTATTCTAATAAAATCTTGCTTTGGAAACTGGAAACCTTTCAGTATCTCTCAGTGCATTCACTTTCCAGAAACAGCGGGGCAATTCTGCCTCCAAGTCCTGTTGGATTTAGGGCCGTGCTGCAGATAAAAGCAGAGGTTTGAGTAGGACGTCATGGCTGTACTGTTGGCAGCACCTGGAAGATGAAAAGAACTCAGATCTGAAGACTGGAGTTATGCAGAGCTGTGCAGATTCAGGGCTACTCTCTATGCTGGGTCTCAAATGCTTCTTTTCCACTCAGCTGTCGTTCACAGCCAGATTTTGAGAATATTCTGTGGTTTAAATAGGTTTCTCCATGTATTGCAAGAAACACATAGCTGTTTCTGCATACCTAGAAACTTCAGATCCCTCTGAAGGGGAGAGAAATTCTACCACACGGTTGTGAGACGTTCATTAGAGCTGTGCAGTTTCCAGAAAAAGCTGGATGGACTTACTGTACATGCATGTATCAATGACACAGCACTTGCATACTATTGGCAGTGCTTCCAAAAAGCACCAGATCTACAGCACATACTCTGCAATATAGATTTGTACATGTACAGCCAGTTGGACTTGTCCTGGGGTGTTGAACTTACTGAGTATCTGCAGACAGTAAGGGAAGCATTTGGTGCTTCCCAGAAGCATTGGATTTACTGTGCATACAGAATGAGGTGCACATATCGATATTTTTGTGGGGAAGCACCTGGGCAGAACCTTGGGAGCAATAAATAAGTGTTCAAGGCAGAAGAAAATGAATAAGGGAATAATGTGCTAGGTGAATCAGAAGGAAAAGGTTGTGATAAATGGCCATTTGGCAGGTGTGGATCAGTTTGCTATGGAAGTGGCAATGGGGATGGGGGCTCTGGCAGCAGGTTGAGCTGCTGGCCATGGGAGTTTGCTGCCCAGCACTCCCTGTAATGCCTAGGGCCCCAGGGAAGTACTCAGTGCTTTTAATTCCATGGGGGAAGGAAAGGACCAGCTTCAGTGATATGCTGTAGGAAAAATGGTTCTATCCAAAGTTCAGGTGAACACAGAAGCCAGAGAAAAGAGCAAAAAGCTATAGAAGAAATTGCACTTTCTTAGCTCAGGATACTGATGGATTACAGCATGGGACATTTTAGCACACCGATATTCTGGTATTTTGGTTTTTTTTCTTTGGGAACTTTTTTTCTGTGGGACTTTTGTTGTTGCTGTTGTTGTTTTGGGGTGTTTTGGTTTGATTTTTTTTTGGCAGGGGAGTGACGCCTTCCTATGAACAAATTGAAAGTCAAACCTTACATTTAGAAAACAGAAACAGAATTGTTATCCCCCCTGGCATGCATGGAAGTAGCAGGCTCCCCAGGGCACTGCTGAGGGACATGCTGGGAGCCATGGAAAACACACACGTTTGCATGGGAGACCACAGAGTGCCCACTGGAGAGTTTCCAACCACTTTGCAGACTCCTGGAGGAGCAGAGAGCACATTTAAGTCTGCACCACAAGTTGAACTGGCTCTTGCTGGCATAAGCAGGTGAACAGTTCCACTGTATGTATGTGCAAAGCAGATTAAAAGATTGGATTAATAATTTTTATGAAAAGTAGTCACTGCATATGGCAAAGTCGTTTTCATGTCTAGTGTCTCAACCACTCACTTTTTAATACCCCGAAGGGGATTAGAGCAATTGGACTAATTGCTTAACAAATTGCCTTTGTAAACCAAAGGCATTTTTAAATTGTATGAGACCAGAAAGATTTTATTTTCTTGCTCTTCAACTAAAGGTGTCCAAACTAATATTTTTTTAAACTTTGGCATTATAAGTGGGTCTTGGGCTGAGCTTTTATTTACCAAGTTGTAACTAGAAGCCAATTCTGATGTCCAAGTTATAAAAAATCTGTGAAAACAGCAACTTCTAATGGAAAAGCTGAAGTTGCCCAAGCTTTGGCAAGGTGAGTGTGCCACTATAATAACACAAAATATCTGTTTTTTCTATATTCCAGTCCTCACCGCAAACGTTTTGCGATGAATTTATATTGCTAGAGTAGAATTCCCCAGTGGAAAGTGTATTCTTTATAGTATTGATGAATTCACCCTCTTTTCAATTAGATGGGGATTTTTTTTATTCTTGTTTACATATTTTAATGCTCTGAGAAAATTTTTAAGTATTGCACATCAAGTATTGACCACTTTGCTGCCTCATTTCCAGTAAAAGTTCTTAGCAATTATGTTAAAATTTGACTAAACTTCTTTCTAGTACATATTCCAGAAAAGCTTCCCTGCATAACAGAGCATACACTTTCCTTAATCTTGGCATTTTGCTCCTCAGCTGCCGTCATTCCATCTGAAGCATTTACTTTGAAATGCCTGCCAAATATTTTTGCCCCGGTACCACAATAACAGTGCAGCAATGTGGGAGTGATTCAACTCGGTGCGTTTACAATGAGAGCAGAGAAACAGGCTGAGGAAAGTGCTCTGTTTGCTGGGTTCTCCTAAGTGAGATCCAAATCCTAAGCAGAGCTTCTAAACATCATTGGAGGTCGTGCTTTCATTCTTGTAAGTTATTGTTTCTTCTGATAAAGAAGACAGCTTGGATGTGACTTGTTTGGGTTTTGTTGTCCAATTTACTTTTAGAAATTAAATTAAAAATAAGTACATTCTAAAAAGAGTTGTATTAGGCAATGTCTTCAGCAGTGCTAATCTGCATAGCTCTACTGAGATCAGAGGAGCTCTCCTGATTCACACCAGCTGTCTCCCTGGACCATTACTGTGGGTAATTAACTCTTGCAGAGGTGCTGAGGTAGGTTGAACAGCGCATCAACTGTTCACATGTTTTGACCCAGGAGAACACAAAGCACGGGTCTTGCTGTTAAACATCAACATTGAGGTACAGGCATTTTGCGACAGTTAGGATCTCCAGGCTTCAGCTCACTCAAATCGTGGCCACCTTGTAAATCTTTTTTGCACCACTTCAATGGAGAGAAGAGGGATTGTACGTTAGAGGTTCAGTTGAGAGAGACCACCCAAGTCATAACTCATTTCACTTCTGCTGACCTCCTCTGATATGCCCATCAAATCAGTGATTAAAATACAGAGTGGGAACTTTGTCTGGTGCAAATGTGCTCCATCAATCTCCTTTTCATTTGGCTCTTCAAATACTTCAGAACTGAGTAAGCAGCTGAAAATTTTGCAAACAAGAATGGGTAAATGTAAAGACAGATTCTACCCCCATCCCCCTTTCTGGAGCAGGACGATCTGTTTACCTTTCTGAAGGAGCTGTCAGCAGAGTGGTCATCATGAAATATGAGTTCACAAATGGTGCACTCCTAGGAAAACAAGTACATGTAGAAACTTGTACCTTCTATTTTCAAGAGGGATTTTTTTTTTTCTCTGCTATTTGAGTTTGGCAGCAGACTTTCTTTTTTAGTTCCAGTGCAGCTTTTTAATAGATGTTAAGTTGCCTGCTCTAACTAGATGGGCCTAAACCTGCAAATATTTTACTCACCTGTTTGGCTACAATTGTACAAGCACATAGGTCAGGAAAGTCAAGTAAGTGAATGAGTGGGAGACAACGATGCATTCAGGTTACACATGTTGCTACATGTATAAAAAATAAGAATACTACTACAGCCTTTAAACAGCTTCCTGTGTTATTTTCCTACACCCTCTAAGCTATTGGTGTTTTTTCATTGCCAGCCTAGTGCTACTGGCTCAAATGGATAATTTGCCAGACATGAGATTAGACATCTACCTGAAAAAAAAGGGATTTTTTTTTTAGAAGGGCTAAAGAGTAAAGGGGCATTGGTGGGGGTGTTGCATTGCAGTTAGAACACATGGACATACTCCACCAAGCAGGAACTAGTTGCTTCACTTTGAGCACTGAGGAGAGCACAACCCAGAGCCAGGATCACAAGCGTCAGCAGGCGGTAGGTCATGCAGAGCATGGGTTTAGGACTGTGTGCTGTCTATACCCTCTTTCCTTGAGCCCCAATGTTGCCTTTCTGCTTGCAAGGCAAAACACACACGTATCCATGTCCCTTCACACACAGCTTGTGGGGGTGTGCTATACAGTGCAATTCCATATGTGGGCTTTCTGGTGTTTGGTTCTATATATATCTGCCCTCTACCATAGCTCTAGGCCTCACATACTCAATGTAAATGCAACAAAACCCTCTTGCTTCTGCAGTGTTTTGGTCTTTGCACACCCACACAGGGGCTTTATTTAGTTTGGTCTGTAATCTTTGGATATGGGATGTTCTTGCTAAATCATCTTGATGTCTAGGAGACGTGCACTGGAGGAAATCCAAGTACAACTGCCCTGTTCCCTGAAGCTGGGCAGAGCCATGCTCACATGTACATCAGGAGCTTATCCTGGGCTCTGTCAGAGGGGTGTAGCATTCTCTGCATAGCATCATGGTCTCCTACACCCTTTGCAAAGGTAGAGATCTCTGAAAAGCATGAATAAAGTTGCCTGCCTTTTGGCTGGTCATTGTATAGAGGAAAGAAATTAAAAGTTTTTGGATATTTTCCTGTTTCATCAGCACCCACAGAAGTGGCATCTATAAACCAACCCTTGGCATCCCTGCAACCCAGCCCTGCTAGAGTCCGGTGCACTGCTCTCAGTTTCATGTGGACTGGACCCTTTAAAGTGATGCCGACCTGCATACCTCTATATCTGCCTACAAGTGAGCAAATACACACATTCATCTTCATTTGGAGATGCCCATCATTTTCCATTGCTTCAGGGAAAAAAAATACAAATTGAGACAGAATGTCTGTGATTTTGACAGATTAAGCTAGGTGGGATACTTCACACCCAGATCCCTCTCATGACACCTGTAAGGTTGAACAAGATTAAAAAATAATGGATTGTCCACAGTAAATTCCAACCTACATCTTCCCCAGAGTCAAGGATGCTCTTACTTTTATGTTTGGGAATTCCTACAATGTTTCTTATGTTCGGTTTTGGTGCCCTCTGGGAGACCTGAAAAGCTTCTATAAGCCAGCAAAATCAAACAGCTACCTGGTTTGGCTCTCTTCATTCTATCCAAGTAAAAAAGAAATGAGAAAAAATGTTGCAAGGGTACTCAGGTGAAAATCAGGGAGAGATCAGAGCAAACAGGAGAATGAATGATCTGTGCAGATGGCTGCTGAGAGAAGCTGGGTTCCTGCACTCTACCATTGTTTTTGCAGGTGAGATCTTTGCCTTCTAAAGCTGAGGAAGTATAAAGACTGGATGGGTTTGAAAGACACACATCTGCCTTTGAATTCTATTGTTATCATCATGGAATCATTTTACATAATTGACACCTTTTACAAAAAAAGTGGTTTGGAAGATATTTTGTTTATACTGTAGCTAAACTCTGCCTGAGTTGCCTAGTCCCCCTGAACCATACAGTATACTCATCAATGCATAGTTCTCTTGCATTTCAGTATTTGTTATGAAAACCAAAATTCTTACTCTGAGCTATTTATGCTGGCAGCACTTCAAAGGGAGCAACTGCTTTACTTCATGCCAACCTCTGTAGCAGTGGGGAAGAATACCTCTCCTAAGATCATTTATAGTTTTTTAACCTTTCGATGCAGATTTGTCTGAACACATTTTTTTTCCTTTAGTACATACCTGCAATGACAGGAACTTGTTTGATAAGACACTGACATAAGAAGTTAAGTGTTCTTGTTTAGTGAAAATAAATTGACCTGTGAATCAAAACACCTTTTAGGTTCTTTCTTCACTTGTTGGCAAAACAAATACAAGAATTTCCAAGCTGCAGAAACATAACATCCTACTCCTTGCATGGAAGGGCAGCCATTACCCAGTGTTGCTGCCAGAGCTGAGAATGATGGGCTGATCCTCCAAACCATGGCAGAGCACTAGCTAAAAAAGACACCTTATTCCAAGCAGGGTAGAGCCAAATCTATGAGTTTTATGTCAGCAACTTCTCCATTTATTTCCCAGAAACATTGCCATACACACGTGCAGGTCTTCCACACTGGGCTATGCCTTGACTTGTAGTATAATCAAGACATTCACAAGACCAGCTAAATTATTGCCATCAGCTCCCATTTATCTGCCTCTTTTAATTCCTTCCAGAAAAGGTTCAAGAGTTACTGTTTGTTTTGCAGAAGGAAAGCATCAGACATGCCTTTATAGGAGCCAAGATGCTGGAACAGCAGCTGTGCCATGGTGCGGAGATGGGCGTGCTCTGCCAAGGCAGCGTGGGGAGGCCGCACAGCCATGCCGAGCACACCCGTGTTGCACTTGTCCTCTGCCAGGGAAAATTAAAGCCTGGCAGGATGTGGCCAGCAGTGATTTGAGCACGTAAACCATGCCTACTTTAAATGAAGAGAAAAGCCTGCGTTGTCCCAGGATCTGCCATTTTCCATGTGTTTAGAAGTGTGTGAAACCAGGCTAAAACTGTCTGTGCCCAGAGTACCTTACAACATGCTGTGCTGTCTTGGGATTACAAATTCACTGAGATGCATGGGTGAGAGCTAACCTCACTGCTCCTACCTGCTTGCAAGCTCCAGTGGATGTTGACCTTTTCCAGATGTTGTTCAGAAAGGAGACATGATGATGTAATCCTATATTGTGTGGTGTGCACAGGTCTCATGGCATTACAGCAGCCTAGGTCTGAAGAACATGTATATTTTCTGGTAACTGAAAATGGAAGGTAGTACACCATAAAATGCATTAAATACCATCACAGGTAAAAAATAAAATTGGGAGGTAGCACTCAGAAAATCTTCAGATCACAATAGTTGTGTAATGACTCTCTTGCAACACACCTAATTTTGTTCAGGTAAGATCAAGCCACACTTACCTGTCCAGAATTTCTTCCTGGAACAGGTACATGTTTATCCACTAATTTTATATCTTAGGACAGAGATTAGGTCTAATTTCCCTGAAGCTAAACAGAAATATAGTACAAACCCATTTTTTTCCCCGTTTTCAGTCTAGAAAGGCTGTGTATACATTAGCAACAAGTGTAGGGCAATGGGACCAGCTCCATAGAGTAAACAGTTGATGTTGAGACTATTACATACATCTTTTAAGGTGATTTACTCTGGACTAGTGTTAATCGGATCCCACAGACCAAATATCCAAGAGCAGCTGGACTGCATCAGGCAGGCTGAAATGCAGTAAATGGGGATGAATGGGAGATTTGCTTCAAAAGCAAAACCTCATCTGAATTAAAATTCAAAAGCCCTGTAGCATTATTGTAAGTGTACCCCAAGTTTCCTACATTCCTCTGATTGGAGTATGCCAGGTCTGACATAGTGCTTCAGAGAGAATAAATATTCATCTAACATGAACTGCAATATCCTTAATTTGGTAATTATGTGTCCCCGTGCCGATATTCATGAAAAATCTTGAAAGGTATTTGTGGGTCATGGCATGAGTCACTCAACGAGGGTGTCAGAAGTACTACTGTGTGTTATGAGAGACTGCTTCTTCTGCAGAAATAGAAAAGTACTAACAGGGAAAACCAGAATAAATGTCTGAAGTGTGAAAACAGATTATTCAAAGCTTCTGTCTCTGTCATTTATAGTTTGTTGAACATGAATAAATGCAATCATGGCAAACCTTGTAAAACAGCGAGTGATGAAGACTTAGAATTAATGCATATCTTTGATATGTACATAATAAATGATAATTAAACACCCCAGTGGTTACACACATGATAATGTATTTCTGCTATCATATGGTTTTAGTTATTGCTTAATGTATGCATTTTCTGTTACTTGTAATGTTCCCTTAAATGTACCTAACTTATTTTCCTACACCAACTTCATCTTACTTTGGTTTGGCAGAGATTGTTATTTTTTCAGCTTACCATTGGGGGCATTCAATTTATTTATTTATTTTCATATAAACAGCATAAGTGCTGCCAGCAGAACTTCTTGGAAAAGTGCTAGGCTTAGCCTCATTCTGTCATCTGTATGGTAGCCAAGCAGGGCACGTTGTTCGTACTCTGCGAACAATGGGTATTATTGTTATATTAACTTGGTTTCATGTCTTGGGGGAGAAAAGAAAGATTGGTGGATTTAGTAGGAGATAAACTAAATAACAGGCACATGCCCAATTTGGATTTTACTGAGAGCAACAGAGTAACTCCAGTTAAACATCACTGGGAATGAGGTTAAGCTTTTAGGATTACATCTGTTTCACCAGCTGTAGTCAACCATATGTTAGATTTCTAACCTCACCCACAGGCTTCCCCATGTCAGTGAAGAGAAACCATAACCTCCTGAGGGGCAGTCAAACCATCCTAAGGTGCCCAGGAAATGTGTGATGACTTGACCTCCCTTTGCTGATTGCATCATTCTGCTTTCCAAATTGTTAACATTACAACTCCTTGTACTGGAGTATCTTGCTCTTTGAATATCCCACAGTGGTGTTTTCAACATGGTGAGTTTCTGCTACAGCCTGGGCAGCATTTTCAAAGCCCATGGCTGAGCAACACTGGCCTTGCTCATGCAGAGAAGCATTGTGGAGCAATACCTGAGCACTGGGTGGATGATTTAACTCAAGTAGGTGCTGGCATTAGCGCACATTGTGCCTGACTTAATTGGCCTTAAAATAGTCAATTCTTATCATTACTTCCCTTAGCATCAATATTTCTCCCAGGCCCAAGGGCTGTTGTTTCCAGCCAGCTTTTCCTCCATGGATGAAGGCTTCATAGATCAGTCCCTCACTTCATTTTCCATCTGTAATGAGTGCAAAACCATCTGCATACACTGCATCTGAATGGTGGATGGCACATCCCTGGCACATCTCTTTTCCTTTGTAGGATTTACCAAATGGCATTGACCATGGCTTGAGTGTTGAAGGCCAGAGCTTCCCCTGGCCTATGGTGAGAATATGTTTTTGTTGGGTTTCTCTGCTAACTAGAAGAAATTCTGATCTATCAGAAGTTACCTCTGTGTTCTATCACTGTTAAATGTGGAGTTGATGTGCCAGCATAGAATTAAGTATATTCAATGCTTTTGAGGAAGTCTGAGACTATTTGCAACTTGTGCATTTCTAGAGATCAAAACTGAGAATAGCTGCACTGAAAATCAGCACTTGATCTGTCTGAACTAATAAGAACTGGGTTTTCCAGCTTCAGCAGAGGTAGATAGAATAGATTTTGATACTCTTATGCCCGTAAAAGCCACAGACTGTTGTACTGATCCCCTTAGCAGACTCTGTGGGACATACTCAGAGATGCCTGCAGTAATGTGACAGATCTACGCCAAATTTTCATGGACTAGAATGCAAGGAGAAGAGTGGATAAGTATGGTTTCCAGCTGGATCCCAAGCAATTATTCTCTTTTGCTATAAGATGTCTTTACAAATCTTTGACAGAGGTTGCCCAGCCTACCTGCAGAGCCATTGGGTCTCACACACCCAATGCAAGGCTCAGGCTCTGCTTCCTGCCATTTCTGCTGTTATGACCACATCCTACACATGTAAAGCAGAGCCAGAAGTCACAAATCCCAGTCACTGCCTAGCTTGACAGCATGTCCCCTGCCACGTGCCCCTCTCACAGCACATAAGCATTTTTGGCCATCACCCAACACAGTTCTGCTTAATGCCTCCAAGGAAGTAACTCTTAGGAAGTTTCCCTATCAGCTCAAAGTTCCCTTTGCATTTCCAAGTTACACCAACTCAGATGGAGTAATGCATTATTTTAAGCTTTGAAAAAGTCAAGCTAAGAGTGGTTCAATTTTAACTTTAAAGTTAATTAAGAACACTTGAATTTAGAGTAATTTTTGAAAGTTTGTAAATGAAAATCAGTGCAGCTCTGACCATAGACAAAGCATTGAGTGAGGAAGCTGCAGTTTGAGGGTGAGTATGAAAATACAGTAGAAACTTCTTCCTGCCAGAGACAAGGGGATGGCTGATATCTAGAGCAGGAAAAAATATCTGGGGTTAACAAGAAAAAAATATGTGAGCTTGTTCCAAAACATTTCCAAAAGAAACTCCAAGCATTAGTGACAGATGTTAATGATGTTGCTTAATGCTTGACTGGCAGGTAGTCAGATACTTGTGAGTTGAGTGTGGCTTAAGAGCTTACTTGAAAGCAAATAGAAGCTTGAAATGAGGCAACACCAGTTCCCGGTTCTGGGAGGAACATGGGAACTGCTGTGAGCTGTGAACACACATCTGTTTAACCCAACATCCTGCCTTCAGCAGTGACCAGCGACAGATGCTTTGGAAAAGAAAAGAAATATGGCATGGATGGAGCATTCCTTCCCCTCCTATAATCCCCCAGATCCTGGCGGTCAACAGTTTAGGGACTCCCTAATGCCAGACATTGCATCTGGACCATTGTTTTTAATAGCCACCAATGGACCTATCTTCCATAAATTTGACTAATCCTTTTTTGAACCCATTTATATTTTGGCCTCTGCTGTATCCTATGGCAACGAACCCTTGCATTGAATTATGCCATGTGTTAGGAATGAACTCCCTTGTGTCTGTTTTGTACCTGGTTCTTGGTAATTTCACTGGGTGTCCCAGTTCCTGCACAGTTAAAAATAGTGAACTGACTGTCCCTTGCTCAGACTCTTCAGGCTGGCTTGTTTTAGACATCCGCAGTTTCCTCTAGCAAAGCACAAAATGCTTACTCTCTGAAAAATGCTCTGTATCTCTGTTGACCACTTCTTCAAATAGCATCACCCAACAGATTTTAAAATATGAGTATACCACATTAAACTACTTCCCATATCTTCTGCCTATATACAAGCTCTATACAGTGGACTGCTTTCCTGCATCCCTAAAAAGAAACAAATCCTTGTAAAAAAACAGCACAATTATCTCTTCTGTTCCTTGTTCCTCTTACAAGAGCTGATGAGCAGTCAGTGAAAAAGGGAGGAGTGAGATGATTCTTGTTTCAGGGCATCTCCTCTGACTGTTGCCAGCACCCCTTCATTTCCAGCCAGCTTTTCCCTGCAGTTTCTAGGCCACCAACATGGTGGTCATTGCATTGGGGAAGCCAAAGAAGACCACTGATGTCTCTTGAAAGCTGATTGGACTGCACTAGTCAGCCTGTGATGAGCCATCACAGCAGAAGGGTGTGAAGGGTTTTCCAATAGGATGAGCTCTTCACCCATTTATTTTCTCAGTCTGGGGAGAGAACTGGAAGAGGGAGAAGCCCTGGCTTTGGAGTCCAGCTGCAGTTACACAAGAAGCAATGCTGTTTCCCATGCCTCCTTTGTAAAGTATTGTTACAGCTGCTAACTTGTGCTGTTTCCCCCGAGGAGTCCCTGGTTCCCATCCTCCCCACAGCACTTTCCACCCTGCAGTGGGAGGCTCTGCTGAAGAGGAGCCGGGCTGCCCTGAGCATCTCAGCCATGCGAAGAGAAAAACAGACAATTTCCAAGCAGTTCTTGATTTACGAGCACTTACCCAGCTAAGGTGATTAGCCCAAAATGTTGACCTAAAGCCACCAGTGGGAGGCAGTTCTGTTGCTGTTGTAATTGGGCTTACCTCATACCCTCAGATCAGTATCTGATTTATCACCGCAGTGGTTCTGCCCTAAAGTACTGAGCCTGAATGTTCTCTTGCTTCCCTGGTGGAGAAATCACAGGGAGATAGGTTTAGAGCCAAATTTTCAGAGGCAGCTTCCAAACATTTTCATCTCTTTTAGCCCTTGAGCTTTTGGGTGCATTACAATTGAAATCGGTGAAAGCTCCAAAATCAGGAAGTCTGCTTCATTAAGCACAGAAAATCTAGGTGTCTTGCTGATGGACCAGATCCTTCTCCAATTAATATTCTACTCTGCAGCTGCTGGACACCATCCATGAGCTATACAAGAATGTTCACAGAAAATATCTGCATCATCATCTGAAAAATAGAAAAGCATGGTAATGACCTATGGTAGATGCTCCAGTGACTATTGTCAGTGGCAATAGCCAGTCCAGCTTTGGTGCATCAAAACGCAATTAGGCCACTGAGGTTTACACATGCACATACATGTTTTGATTAATTGGTGTCACACTGCATAAAAATTGACACTTGTGACTCTAAATTTTGAATGTACGAATACCTTGGCACCACGAAGGGTGCATGCAAAGAGTTGGAGACACAAATCTGCAGGGCACATCAGGGGCCTTGTGAAATATGGCCCTGGATTTTGGCAGCTGAATTTGACTTCGTAGCCAGAGGGTGAAGAAAAATACATTCAAACTTCTATAGTAAACACATCTAGCAGACCTTAACTTGAGCAGTGAGTCTATTACCACTTGCATTCAAAAATCGCATTTTTAATCTTTTATGTCATTTACCACTATTTAAAACTTTTTCTGCTCCGTTAAAAAAAGGTGTGTTAATAGGTAATACAGGAGAACTTGCTCTTGACATGACAATATAATATTTGGGTTTAAGCCTCACATTTCTTCAAACAGGTTTGTACATACTTCCTCAGCTCTAAAAATAAACTATCCTTCATGTTTGGTAACAGTGAAGTTGAAACAAAAATGAAATGGTGCGTTGCACATGAAAACCGAGCCTGGATAATTGTGAAGGGTCTTTTTGACAGTCACTGCACTGTAGCTGGAAGGTCATTGCTAAACTGTGGAGCAATTACAGTCCTCAGAAGAGCTGCCTTACTTCTGTTTTACACTGCAGTAACTTAATGAAGCAAAATTGGATCAGTGCCATGGCATTTAAGGAACTGTGTTTTGAAGCTTCCTTCACACAAAAGTAATTTGCTGTGACATGTCGCACATGTCTCCCAAACACATTCAGAGATAAATCATTAAAATGGTCAGCTATCGCTGCACTGTAGCCATGCACTGAGCATGTCATGCCAACATGCACTGGATTTCCCACCTGTTATGGGAGATGGATGTCAGAGAAGGGGAATGGCCAGCAGAGGAATTAATTTCTGAGGTTTGCGTTCAGCTGTATCTCTGTGGCTGAAGACACTGTGCTCACATGTTTCTTCCCTGCATAAACATTGAAGTGATTTCTCACACATCATGGCCAGTCATGGCTGGGTGGTGGGAAGTGGTGCTACACTTGCAGACTGCAGTGGGGCTTTTTCACTGTGACTGGAACGAGACTGGGAAGACCCTTCACTCACACACTTGAATCTGAAGATCCTGTTTGGTTCAAAGCTGTTTACACGGCACATTTCCTACACAATGAACAGCAAACACTGACCAAAGGGATTAGCCTGCCAACACCTCAAACTGTCAGTGGTGCATCACTGTGCTCTTTTATTATTGCCTTCCATTTGTATTTGTGTAGCCCAGTTTTAGCAGCGAATTTGCCTGCAGGAAGACATTCTGCACACAAGTGCTGCTGTCATCACTGTTTTAACTCCCTCGCAGCTTTCATTCACGGTCTGTTTTATGTCATGAAGTCTTCCTTGTTGCAGAAGGTCTGCATGACAGTGAAGACTTGCTCACCTGCTCTCCACAGCCAAGCTGCAACCTAAAATGAGACACTATCTGCAAAATGAGAACATTTGGATAGTTATTGGGACCATGAATTAGTCTAGGTTCAGGCAAATGTCCTCCGAACTCTCAAACACATATTGGTTGGCTGGTAGAAATCTTCTGGAGAGAAGGAGATGCCATCTTTCTTCCTCTTGCTGATCTCTCCAGATGAAACACTTGAGATTTTTCCAGGTTCAGAGCTATGAAAGCTTAAAAAAAGAACCAAGCACAGTTTTGTTGATTCTTGCTTTTTCTCTGATGACAAACAAGGAAGAAAAAAAGCCTTAGGAAAGGCTTCAGCACCACTACGGATGCCAAGAAAGCTTATGCTTGTGCACTAAATCACCCTCTGACCTCCGGGGCTGCCTGCTGACCACCAGCTACAGAGTCAGCAACCTAAGCAAGGAAAACACAACTTACAAATAAAACAACCACGATCTTGGAAAGCACTGACTCTCCCTCTCTGCTGGCAAATACATGCTTTGAGACAGAAATAAGTTTTAAAATATAATTTCATAAGCTTAGGCTTTTCAGTCGTTCTTGCAGTATCGTTGTCAGCTTTCTAGGAATTCAGAATGGTATTTCTGGGAACCTTTATTTTTTACCTTTCTATCCACTAAAGTCTTGGTGTTGTAAACTGATTCCCACTCTGCACCACACCATAACTTAAAGGGTGGCTCAAAACAGCAGTAGATCAATTTACATGCTTGAATACTACTGAAATTGCAAGGGTTTTGTTCTCAAGTTTGGGTTTTTTTCTTCTAAAAACCCCACACCTTTTAAAGAGGGCATTTTAAGGAGCTGCTGTAAGTCACATTTTATTTCACTTATGTCCTAAGTCATACCTTTTCCTTTAAAAATTGAACTGTTATTAAATTACAAACAATCCTAATTTCCTGATTCCCGTAAATACCCCTTTTAAGCCTATTCCAGTTGCTGTTAAGAAAATGGAGGAGGAAGAGGAGGGGGAGTTCTGCTTAAATTCCTGGGCAGGTTGCAGGTGCATTTGTTTGTATTAAGAGGAACGTCTAACAGAATCCTCCTTTGTGACACACTATAGCAACTTTTCAATTTTCTCTCATTAGCCAGTGGTGCTTCCTCCTCAATAAGGTACTATTGTGCTGCCTCTAACCTGATCTGGGAAAAACTGTGGACCTGTCAACTCATCAACCTTAGAAAATGGATAGTTAATCTTTTCAGGTGACTTGTTTCATTTCCTGTAGCTCATGTAAAATCCAAATATTTAGCTACTACAAACAGTGAGTTCTTCACCTGGGTTTCACTGATAAAGCAACAAAGACTATTACTTCTAAATTCTTTTCTCTTTTTTTTTTTCTGTCCTTCTTTTCCAAAGTTTGAAAACGAATGTGTATGGGTGGTTAGAGCCCCATTTCTAATGTCAAATTGGCCACTTCATTAAGATGGTACATAATTATATTTTCTGAGGTTTTTGTGTTTGCACGGGGTTTCAAAATTCATCTTCACCTTCCATTTTTTTTTTTGTATTCTCAGAGTTTTGGTTCCCATCCCCTGGATATGATGCACAGAGAGAATTAGACTACTCAGTTTTTCACTGACCTAATCATGGGGATGGAGGATGCTTCATGCAGGTTCAGACTCCCATAATTTCAATCTTTGGGGTACTTTTACAAGATCAGTCAGAATCCCATTGTCAAAAAAACCTCCTTCACCACAGTTTATTTGCTTATTCTCTTAACCTGCTTTAAGATTTTCTTCTGTGCTTTGATGATGATCCTGTACTACTTGAGAAAAGATAGTTCGTGATGAATCAGTGAATAAGAAGCAGAAGAGATGTTTCCATCTCAGTGTGTGAGCACAAATCATCTCAGCACAAATCATCTACAAAAAAACAGGTGGCACTGGCAACTGGCTCTTATGGTGAGACCCAGCACCATAGAAAAGGCTAAAGTAAAAGGATTTTTTTCTAGGGTGATATAACACTTTAATTACACCATTTTGCATAATAAGAGCATTAGAATAAAACAGTCAAAGCCTCTGTCTCTGCAAAGACATGTGTGTGTGGCTGTTTGCTCTTTTTGTTTACTTTGGGTTTTCTGTGGACCTTTTTCAGACAGTGGTCTTTCTAGATAGAGCCTTTGGGGTGCTCAGTGTCCTTTGCACCTTGGTGGACACCTACTGAAACCTGTATGCTCTGGAAGGCATGTACAGAGGGGACACAACAAGAGTGTCCTGAGCTGCAAAAAGCTGGTGAGATCCATGGCAGTGTCTGAAGATGAGTCCTGAAGAAATGCCCAAAAGCTGCCCTCTTTGTGGACTGGGTATTTCAAGTAAGAAAAACTAGATTGCTAAGAAAGAGAAATGAAAGCTGCTGTATTGCAGAGAAACACTTTCAGTCAGCTAGTTGGCATTTTGGAGCAAGGACAGATTCTACCTCAGAGCTGGTGGAAAGCAGAATTGGAGGCAAAGAAGAAGGTTGCCTCTGAAAGGGGGGCCCTATTCTTTGATTAAGAAAAAAAGAAAAGATTCTTGGAAGGTGTGTCATGAAAGCAGATTGTACTGTCTTAATGTGGTGCCAGTGATAAGGGATTAGAAAGTACAAGTAGACCGTGGTTTTGGAAAGCTGCATGAGAGCAAAAATTCCTGAAATATTTAAGTGGAGGTACCTGCAGTGCATTCATTTCACATCCCAGTACACATCTGTGATTTCTACACTACTCATCTGAAAAGTGGGTTATTGTTCAGAAATTCAGTGTGAAAAAGATTACAACAGTAGTGGGAAAAGAAGCAGAAGTGAGAGGGAATTAAGGAAGAAGGCAGGAAAGAGAGAACACAAGATACATATTAAAGGGGTAACTATGGGGTAATAAAACAGATTTACCCCAGGTCAAGAAAGCAACTTTTTTTCCTCTCAGGATAACTATCACACTTGAACATAACCTACACGTTATCACACAGAACTACCCACTCCCTAGGTTTGGGCTGTAAATTATTGTCCGAACAGTCTGGTAAGAGTGGGCTTGGTTCCTTCTGAGCTCACTCTGACAGCCCTCCCGTGCTGTAATATATTAATACAGTCATGATAGCCTGGAGATATAACTGTGATGGCACAAAACTTGATGTGCCCCCAGTGAACTCTTAATCCTTCTGTTTCACAGTGTTCTCACTGCTCCAAAGCATTGTAGTTTACAGTGCAAAAAAACCCCCAAACAACCCGGCACATTAATTTTACACTGCTGAATACCAAAGGAGGCATGATAGATAACATTTATGTTTTGTACCAAATAAATTTCCAGTAACAAATATTATTACAACAAATACCAAAGGAACTTAGAATTGCTAAGTTATTTTGGAATTGCTTTTCCATTGACTTTTGGAGCACCCCATAATCCTATCCTATATATCAGTTCAGAAACACTGAAGCCTGCTTTATCACAACCAGCTGACCCAATCTCAGCTGTTCTTTGAAAATAAAAACATATGTTTTCTTAGTTACTCCATGTGGACACCCATTTAGTCTCTCTCCTCTGATAACTTTTGATGCCAAAACTTACAGTTTTATGAAACAGCAGTAGCTGCTCCATAGTTGGACTCGAACCTGGCTTCCAGGCAGGATCCCCAGTTTCATTTCTATGCCTCAAACAATTACCCCAAATAAGCCCTATCTTCTGAAAGTTTGTCTGCTTTGCCTTACACTATGGCAGAGCTTTTCTGCTCAATGCCTGATCAATCGGAGCTGAACAACATTCCACCCTTCACTTCTGGAACACCTTCCAAACTTTTTTGGCTTGTCATGCCTTCAAAATGATTTGGCCCACAAGCATTGTATATGTTTCATTTTGCTAGCCTCACCAAGAAGTGGCTGTGTTTGTGCAGGTTGTATTTAATGTAAACATTGATAAAAATAAACTGACCTTTTGCTGACTCCAGGATTTGGTGTAGCAATGACTTAGCTGAATAAGAGGTGGAAGAAGATTATTTTGCAGGTAGGAGAAAGAAATACAACAGGCTAGTGACCTGGCATGTGTGTGAGGCTGTGGGAGGATGAGCTGGGAAGTGGTAGAGGAAGGGGACGGGAAGGCTGTCTGGTCACAGGCAGGGAGGAAGGTGAGAGGAAGGCTCAGCAGAAAATACTGCTGTTTCAGTACAGCTATCTGAGGATGTAAGAGTGGAGTACACACAGCATGTAGCGACAGGGAACACCAGCACATCTACCTGCTCAACATCTGAGATCATGAGATGAGCTGGTCAGATAACGTGGACTCAAGCAGCAAGATGAAGACCTACCAGTCACTCCTCTCCAATGCTCTGTTACTGTCAAGATGATGCAGACCTGGCCAGCAAGTATGGGGGAAATCAGCTTGGAACAAATGGACCATGACTGCCTGAGACTGAAGCAGCACAGAAGTGAAGTTGAAGGGGAAAGAAAACCACAGGGAAGGCCTGGTGAAAGCACATTTCCCTTCCCATCTATAAAACTGGAATAATTTGGGTTTCCACTCAGGTGTTAAGCTCTTTCAATGCAGCACTAATACTGCTTAAATCTCCAGTTTGCTGGAAGGCCTCATCCTAACTTGCTGAGTGCTGAGTTTTCAGATATTCTTATCCTCTTTGATGGGCTGCAACAAAAGTGAGGAAGATATTGATGTTTGGTGAAGTCACACACACCTCCTCTCTTCATCCCCAGCTGACACCAGCTCAGCCTTCCTGCTTCTCAGAGAGTTTCATATCAAAGCTCATCAGTGGGTCATGACTTTGCTGTCAGTGAATGCCATGGACTCAGCCATGTTTTACAGAACCCGATAAGGATGAATTTCAGCAGGCAGTTCTCCACGCAGTGGCCTTGTACCCGTGGAGCAGTGACACAACCACAAGACTAAAGCAGGGTGGGGCAGATCACACTGAGAGGCTTTAGTTCAGCATTCAGACTTCAGCCCATCAGGCCTTTTTTGGCTTCTGAGGTCATGGCCCTGGCTTGCCCTGCTGCAGCAGCCACGCAGACCCTCTTGCTCAGCAGCTGGGAAAGAGGCAAGGGGGAGAGATGAGGAGAAATCACTGGGAACCGGTGCAGTCAGGAAAGGTTTTTTCCCAGGTGTAGTATTTTGGCATAGATTTCACAAGGCAGCATTTGGGTATTTTGCTAGTGATAGAACTGTACAACAGCTCACTTACTCCATGGGGATGTTGGAGGTGTAGCAGAAGACTGTGTCAGTGACCTTTTTGACCTCTTTGCACATATTCACAGCTCCTGCATCTGTGATGCAAAGACATAATGTCCTTTAAAACACACTATTTTCAGATACAGCAAATCTGATTCAGTGCTTGTTGTTTGCTTTTTTCTGCCTTTATGTTAAAGCCAACTGCATGGTTCTTAGAAGTCCCAAGAGATCTCTTCTGCTGCAGAAATGGCAATGTGATTATAAAAAGATTTGCAAGATGGAGAGTAAGAGAAAATGAATAGTCCTTGTATGGCACCTTGGGACCAAACGATGCTGACAGCTGTGCACCTTGAACAGTTCTCCTGGCAGTGGTGCAATGATATGATAAATTTAGCTTAAGGATGACTGGGAATTCTGAAGCTAAGCATTCATCTGAAAATTCCAATTCATCAAAAATAAAAATGCATGGGAAATATCTGTAATGTTTTAAACTAGAAAAAAATTCATCTTTTTTTTTAAGTGATCTAAATGTTTCATTTTGACATTTTAAAGCAAAAAGTACCGTTCCTGTGTTTGAAACAAACTTTTTTTAAAAAATAAAACGTTAGCTCTAGTGATAGTCATGCATGAAACTTGTTAAATGGTCTCAACAAAAAAACTGAAATATTGTGAAATTACCAAAGAAAATACCAAACCTAGAAATATTTTATAAAGTTTCTTTGAGTAGTCTTTGCAAAGTTCCAATCCATGAAGTTTTTTCAGATCATGATAATTCTTCCCACTGTGAAAAGAACCGTGAATGAAAAACTCAAAGACATCCATCCATATGCAAAGAAACCATTTCCCACTATCTTTGAGAATGTCTGGGAAACATAAGGAAACCACTGACAATTAGTGGCTACGTAAAATAGTTTGCTCTTCCGCTTTGTGATTGTAAAATGCATTCATCTGACAGCAGTGCCTTTGAGGGAACTGGTTTAATGGATCCAGGGGTGGCAGATGTTACATTTGCTACAGTAACTGTAAATTAATTCTGGGAATTTGCAGCACCTTCCCAGACAATATGCATCTGAGAGTGTAATCCCTTTTCACAGAGACCCCTGTTAAAGAAAAGGGACATAACTGCAAAAAATAACCAAAGAAACAATCCAGTAACTCTCCTTGCTGCAACACACAGTGGCAAGCCTGCCTTCCACTGGTCTACGGTCCCCACTCAGTATACTTTTGTTCCCGGGGTCAAAGAGAAGTATAGCAATAGTTCATTAATTAGTTGCAAATAATGACATTTTTCTCCAATTTAGGTTTTCAGGGAACTGAAACACTGGGCAGAGTAATATGTATTTTCAACAAAAACTTAAGGTTTATAGTTTCCCTTTGCTTAAGTTGGCTGTGAGTTGCACTATAACCGTTATCTTGTTAACCTTTACACTGTCTTTCAAGGTTTTTTAATACTAAACTTTCATCATCAACTAAAATCCTGCAACAATATGAACAGTTGATGGACACTTGTACTTCCCCATCCTCTCTTTGTATCTTATTTGTCAGGTAAATATTTGCTTGCTCTTTGAAATCCAAGAACTATCACTTTTCAAACTGTCCTCCATGCCAATGAATCACAAATCCTTCTTCTTGCCTTTGCAAGTTCCACCTCAGTGGTGACATATTTTATTGTATTTGTACATGTTTTTTGGCTGCCTGGTTTATCTTTTACTGCATTAGATTCCTACTGAGAACTTGAGGGTGTTGTTCAGTTGCACCTTTCTCACAGGTACTTTGGCCCTGCTGGGCTCTGGCCCAGCAGGACTCAGATGCACACTGACTCGGAATCTGCAGTTTGTGTTTGCCAACAGTGGGAAAAATTAAAGTGTCTTGAACCTAAGTATGAATTGCACTGTAATATGATGATAGAAGTATGCATTAATCTTCCTGGCTTAAAATTTAAATGCTTAGTTCTTCGGGGTTTTTTCCTGCTCTTTTGAGGACAAAATGTAATGTTCATTCTAGTTGTAAAACTGGCAAGTGTTCACTTCTTTTTTTTCTGATATTGTGCTTCAGGTTCCTGGGGAGTGAAGGATTACCTCTTGTAACCTTCTGAAACTGATCTCAATCGGGCTTTATTTTATATTTCAAATGCTGATTATAATAGAATATACTGAGTTGGAAGACACCCATAAGGTTCAATGAGTCTTATTATCGAGTCCTATTATCTTATTATCAGCACCTATTGTTGAGGTGCTGGAACAGGCTGCCCAGAGAGGTGGTGGATGCCCCGTCCCTGGAAGTGTTCAAGGCCAGGTTGGATGGGGCCCTGGGCAACCTTGTGTAGATCCAGGCCTGAGGTTGGTGTCCCTGCCTGTGGCAGGGGGGTTGGAGCTCTATGATCCTTGAGGTCCCTTCCAACCCATGCCATTCTATGATTCTATGATTCTACAAAATAGCTACCAATCCTCACTATCCTGTGACTCCATCTTGGGGAAATTGTGACATACAGCTTTCTGACACACTCACTAAGTGTCTACTCTAGCCCAACACACAAGACCATTTAGCACAATTTTGTTTACAGAATATGGACTGGGCTTCAGAGATAAAATAACAGACCCTCTACTCTGCCCTGGTCAGGCCCCACCTGGAGTATTGTATCCAGTTTTGGGCTCCCTGCTATAAAAAGACAGGGATTTCCTGGAAAGAGTCCAGCGAAGGGCTGTTCAGCCTAGAGAAAAGAAGGCTAAGGGGGGATCTTAATGTTTATAAATGTCTTAAGTGTGGGACACAGGCGAAAATGGCCAGCCTCTTTTCAATGGTCTGTGGGGACAGGACAAGGGGCAATGGCTGCAAGTTGGAGCACAGGAAGTTCCACACCAACATGCGGAAGAACTTTTCCCCAGTAAGGGTGCCAGAGCCCTGGGACAAGCTGCCCAGGGAGGTGGTGGAGTCTCCATCTCTGGAGATATTCCAGACCTGTCTGGATGCCTACCTATGCGATATGCCCTAAGGAACCTGCTTTGGCAGGGGGGTTGGACTTGATGATCTCTGGAGGTCCCTTCTAAAATTTGCAAAGGACCTTGACTGCAAGAAAGCAGGCTCTGAGTCTCTTTTTATTGCCTACTGTGTAAGAATATTACCCATCAGAGAGAAATTCAAGCTGAAGTTAGAAACAATGCAGCACAAGCTTTAGGTACTTCCAGAAACTCAAGATTTTAGTTGGTGCCTGAATGAACCACTGAAGTGGGGTTGCAGAGATTGCCAGAAAATTACCGCTGCTTCTTTCTGCATTGATCAAATAAGGAAGGAAAAGTGATGATTCCTGGAAACAAGAAGGGTTGCCACAGAGTTTAATCTGCCTGATGGATCAAATGATCAAGCAAGAGAGGAAGATGATGTAAATGCAGACCCTGTGTGCAAGCCTATGTGTGCCTGAGCATGCTGGAGGGAGTAGAGGTGGGCTGGGGGAATGCCTTGGTTCTGCTAGGCTGATGGAGACTTTCCTTGTCTGATACTGTCTGACTATAACTAACAAATCCCCTTGCTTTGATCTTGTGGCAGTGGAAATCCGGCTAATGCTGCCGTTTTGAAAGCTTGTGGGTTCCTTTCATTATTTCATTACCTACGCTGAGTAAAAGAAACAATGTGGTTTGTTTTAAATTAATGGCTGTCCATTCATTACTGCAGTGACTCGAATATTTTCCTCTGCTGGGTCTCTGTAAGGTCAGCCCCTGACTATTGTTCAAGGTTGGTGGGTTTCACTCAACTTCTGAAGCTCAGAGGTAAAAGGAATGTCCTCCTGTAACCACACCATAAATAACTTTCACGGCGGTGCCCAGTCTGAAGTGAATCACTGGTCTTAGGAAGGAGGTCTAGGTAAGAAATGTGCCCTTGAACCAGCCCCTGAATCCCCTTGATACTGAGATCAGTAGCAAAGCCTCAGGCCCCAGGGGCACAGGCACCCAGAAGAGGGATAATCTCTCATGAGAGGGTCCAGGATCTACACGGTGCCATGCTCCTGGCTCCAGGAACTGGAAGACATGAGGATGTTAAAGGAGCTGAACTGAAGTGTGGGCAACTTCAGTGGCCACCAAGTGCCCACACATCCCACGTCGAGCCTGACTGCTCAGAAATGTATCTGTGAGAAGTGCTCTCATTGATGGCTGACAGCTGCTAGGGAAAAAAAACTCACCAACAGTTCTAGGGATCCTAAATTACTTTTTCTAATGATCACTGAAACCAGCAAGTAGTTCTGCAACCAGAATACAGCTTACAACAAATATTGAGTATTTGGATAATGGGGGGAAAAGAAATACTGAGCTGCTTCTTCCAGCCTCTGTCCAGAATAAGGAAATTGTGGTTTAGAAATGGAAAACTCTGATAGAAAAAAAAATATATAATCCTGTGTATTAAGAAAAGGAGAGGAACCCCATGTCTCCATCATCAGGAACATTGTCTGACACACACAACAGTAGCACTGTACAGCTTTGTTGGTCAGGGGAAATAAAGTGAGTAGGGAAATAACGTTTTCTCATGCACAGTTGCTGGTCCCATTTGGGTAAGCAGCCAGGATAACAGGCATGTGAGTCCTACTGCAAGTGCAAAAGATGCTGAAATGCAACTTGTGGCTTTTCCCAGCTTTGCTTCATTGCCTCTGTGGCTTCAGGATTGTCCCTAGTATTGGCATTTCAGGTTTTCCTGTTTTCTGGGAACACCAAAGGCCACAGGTCAGCCCAAGTGGTGGATATGGACTGATTCAGATATGTACCTGAAGCTTCCAGAAATGGATTGAGGAGATCTCTCTTTCTCATATTCCAAATGCTTATGGAGTTATTTACATTTTACATTTTTTCTTTTTCTGCACAATCAGAAAGGTCATTCTGTACTTGTAGTCAGGAACTTAGAAGCTGAGGAGCCTTGGACAGAGCAGCAGGACACCCCACGGAGCACACAGCCGGAGCATCTCCAGGGGCTGGAGGGCTTTCATTGTTAGCTTGTCTCCCTCAGTGGAAAGAAAATGAAGAATCTGAAGTTTGGGACTGAAAATAAAAGTGTCATAAAGTGTTACCATTGAGAAGGCAGGCTCAGCCAGGTTTTTCAAGACTTCCCATATCTTCCCTGCCTTTTGACAGCTTCTCAGATAACTCACATGGTGAGGCAGACATGTTGCTGCAGCAAGCACCAGGTGGAAAAAATCAAAGTAACAGCCTGTTGCAAGGCTCTTGTTAGCATGGCAAGTTTCATATCGACACCTGGTGTGCAGACACCCTGGCCTCCACACGCACGCACCCACCCCGGCTTTTAAAGAGCCATTCGGCTATTCGCCCTTGCTTCTGCTCTCCAGAAATCCCTCCTGTCTGTAATAATTTTGTTTCATTCCACAGCAAAAACACAGAGAGCAAGAAAGAGGTTTTTTTAAATGCCAGAGTCGTCGTCTAATTTTTCTGTCTAAAATACTTAGTGGGAAACAGTGCGTTAAAGGGTCGCTTGCAAAGCTCTCACATAGGCTGATAAGCAGGTATTCCCTTGAGAAGGCAGGGCCAACAGCACTGTGTACAGGAGTGACTGCTCACCAGTGTGCTTGTGGCTCACAGTTTGGCAAAACAAGCACCTGCGCATCCCCCTGAGGTGTTGAGGAGGGAGGGGTGATGCCCTGAAAGCTGGACCCAAGGCTGGAGTCCTGCCTGGTTCAAAGACCAACCAGTGATGCAACTCCATTCAGCACATTAGCAGTTTTTCCCTCCTGAATAGCAGTATTTGTCAAAATAGCAAACTTGGGCTCCATCGTTGCAAAAATAAGGCTTTGATGCATTGTGTCACTTTGCCAGATGTTTAACAGTAATCTAAATAAACCTCTTGGTTCAGAGGTTCACAGAATATGAGTCAAAACTCATATTTCAAGAAGAAAAAAATTCTTAGGATTTCATTGCTGCCATAATTCCTGAGCTGCCAGGGTACGGTGTCTCATTTTTAGGTATTTTAAAACCTGATTTGGTTAAAAAAGCTTCAGCCATTGTCCTAAACAGCTGACAGGTTCCCACCAGCCCTCCCTGTGCCAGCTGGCTCATGTATTCACAGAGTCTCTTGGCAAATGCTCAAATACAACACACATTTTAAGCAGCTGGATTAACCTAGAGATTCTTACCAGAACCTTTTCATCTGTTTTTCAGAGACAGACCACTGCCATTTAATTATACTTTAATTGAATGAAAAAACAAGTCAATACCTAATTAATTTGGGTTACAGAAGAATGGTAATGCCCTGGATTCTGAAATGGAGAATTCAAAAGAGACCCTTGCTAATTTTAGCTACATTTGAAATTTATTTGTGATTTTTTTTTGCCCCTTTTTCCCTTCCCTTCCCTTCCCTTCCCTTCCCTTCCCTTCCCTTCCCTTCCCTTCCCTTCCCTTCCCTTCCCTTCCCTTCCCTTCCCTTCCCTTCCCTTCCCTTCCCTTCCCTTCCCTTCCCTTCCCTTCCCTTCCCTTCCCTTCCCTTCCCTTCCCTTCCCTTCCCTTCCCTTCCCTTCCCTTCCCTTCCCTTCCCTTCCCGTTATAAATTAACATGGGAAACAGACAACAAACAGTTCCATGTCTTGATAAGTTCTGTTATAAAAGTTGCTGCTTTATCTGCTGTAGAGATACCATTAAAGGATGACAGTGTTCTTGAAGTTTTATATCATTTAAAGTGTTCAGTTTTATTATTTATCTCAGAATATAATCAAAACAGCAGTAGTCTTACTTAAAATTTCAGTCTACATCATGATAGTGTTTGCAGTGTTTTAAATGAGGACCACATGTACCTCCTCAAACCTATTTAACAGGGATATCCAGATGTTGGAACCAATTATGGAGGACAAGTCTACTTATGTATCCTAATAGTTAAGTTTGTAAGTTACTTATTAGAGACAACACCACCTATCCAAAACTTTGGTGCCAACAAAAAGGAGCACAGAGAGGCAAAAGCTTTTCTCTGACCTGGATGTCACACTTCCCATCCACTTCCTTCCTAACTACAGGAGCCAAACAATATACCACATCCTATATAATTCCCAAGACACTGAAGTGTAAAGAATTTATGAAGAGAAAGGACTTCATGTCTTTGCCATGTTGTGTTTATACAGACCAGATGAATGATGTAATAATTCATTATATTGCATCAGAACAAATAGTGCTGTTTTGTTGTGATTTGCATCCAAACTCACAGCTGAAGGAACTCTTGATTATCATTGGCAGCTGGGTCATATCTGTTGACATGATTCACATGCCATGAGGTTAATAATGAATTCTTTAATCTTTTAACATTTTTGCTGTCTGAACTATGTGAAACAGACAAACCCAAATAGCGAAATAACGTCTCATAAAATGGATGAGAACGTGAACTCATGCAAATCAAACATGTTTCCCCCCCAATCACTTTCCATGTGTTTCCATATCATTCAAAAGATGACTATATGTATTTTTTAATGTAATGGCAAACTGTGTTCTGATTTGCTCACAGAGCCTTCACATTTTTCCTGTAAGCTTGCATCCACAGTAGAACATCCTTAGATACAGCCAATTTCTGTGTCTGAAAATACCTGCCACCACATCTTTTTGAGATAAAATCTTTCATTTATCCACTGCTACGTCTGAAAACAACGTTTTAGACAAGGAATCAATAAAGAGAAACTTGATCAGAGCAACTGGATCCAACTCCTAATTGAGTATTGGACAAAAACCCCAATAAACTTTCACATAGGTACACAGGCACAGTGTTGTGTCTTTAGTCTCACTCTTATGAGAGTAAAAGTGAAGATTCCCATGTGAGTAGACATTGAGGTGATGTTGAATGGGCTGATGCTTGATGCGGCTTCAGTTCCATGATTTAAGATGCACCTTTATATTCGTTGCAAGGGTCCTAAAACTTTTTTGATCATCAGAAACCAGGTTGAAATTATCTTTTCTTAGTGACCAAAACATGCATCTCAGAGGGAGGAACAAGACAAGGAATTTTGAAAGTTGGACCATGAAGCATGGAGGTGGGGATATGTGCATTTGAGTCTGGGCAGATGGAGAAGAGATAGAGGAGTATGCTGTCCTGGGAAGGGAACCAAAGGGGACATGGCTCCCCAGGGAGAGGAATGGCTCAGCAGAGGAAGGTCGCTATGGTGAATCACATGCAGCTGGTGCAAAAGCCGTCTGTGAGGTTAACTGCCAGTTCTCACAAACCTGATGGACGAGCTTCCTGTTCACCTATTGTGGTACAGCCCTTTCTGGTTCACTGCACAGGATAGCTCATAAGAAAGAAATTGCCTTATTTTACTTGTAGATTCCTACGAAAATCATGTGATGGAAATATCAAACACATAAACAGATTTCAAAAGTTTCAAAGTGGTATCAAACCAAACATGTTCCTCTTTAGCAGTGAGCCTCACTTTGCTCCTTCATGCATACACAGTTGTAGCATTGGTAGACTTCAGAGCACGCTAATATTTGTATAGTGTCAGATCTTCTGTGAAAGGTGCAATGTGTTTATTTGTTTAAATGAGAGCGTGGATTCAATGTTGATGATGGGACATGAGACACTTAGAAAAACTCAGTACAGGAATACTTTGATGTTCCTCAGTCTAAATAAATGGGACACAGGCTTTCTGAAAGGGCTTTGCCTGTGCACCTCAGCTGTAACATGAGGGTGACCAGACCACCCTCTAGTGGGATGAGACTGCATTTCAGTTTATAATGAAATAACTATGAAATCATATTTCTATTTCGTTTTGTGTTGATCTTTTCAGATGAAAGGTGAGATCAGATGTGTATCTGTGAAAGCAATGTGTGAGGGCTCCTATCCTCAAGGCTCTTCAAACTTCCTCTGCTCAAAGGGTTTCTGAGTCAGAGCAGTGGGACTTGCTGTCCTGATACTGGAAAATAGAGCTGCCTCTCCCGTGTCTCTGGTTCTGAAATATTATAATAAGTGTATCTGTTCCTTCTTTTTATTTTCATCACAGCATCAGGTCTAATTGATGCATGCAAAAAACACTAAGGAATTGCTAGACTATGGGGGGAAGAAGTGGGCTCCAGAGAGGAAAATCTGCAAGAGGCTGGGGAGCTGAGCAGCTGAAGGACTAGCAAAAGTTTCCCTAACCAGAGATGCGCATGAAAAAATTACCGACTTGTGAAAAACTATTTCAACAACTGAGTGTACAGGAAGAAAATATGAATGTTTTATTTCACAATTGTTATTTGGTAGTGCCAGAGCTTCCTTGTGTAAGAAAAATGCCAGGTAAAACTCCAGTTGACACACCTCAGAAAACTCCTCCACCTGGACGTGAGATGCAGCCATTGGCCCCAGCACCAGGGACACCTACAGCTCCAGTTCATGCAGAAGGGAAAAGGCGTGCAGCACCATGAAGGTGAACAGGAGAGCCTTCTGGCTCCTGATACCCAGTTGTCCCTGGAGGCACAGATGAAAGATGCCACATGGCACTTATAGGTCATGTCTCAGTCACAGGTGGCTGGCAAGGCCAAGTTTCAGCACACAGTGTCTGGGAGCAGGGGGAAGCAGTGGTGTGGTGCAGTGGCACCATTGCTCCAGGCAAAATGTGAAGGTTTGTTGTGGAGGGTTGCTGACTGCAGTTTCCAGTTCAGTTAGCCAGGACTTTGCTGCTCTCCTTCCACTAAATCTTCTCCTAGGCCATAAGCTCTCAGAAAAAGAGACTATTTCTTCGTCTGCATATGGAAAATATCAGATTTGTTTTCAACACCGTTGCAGCCTGAATAAATTGAAGTATTATGTATAATGGTAAACATATGTTGTTCTTGCCTCATGCCCACGGTGTTCTCTAGTTGAGGAACAGCCTCCTGAAAACTGACATCCCTGACCACTGCCCTGTCTTCACTCCAGTCTTTCAAGCCCTGCTTCAACTGAGGTATCTGAAAAACATCAGCTAGCTAATATGGCTAAGTGATGAGTGGCCACAGGTGGTATGTATGAAACAAAAGAAAAGAATCACATGGTTTTTGTGTGTCTCTCACCTTTGGTCTATTGTTTGGTTTTTGACTTATCACTTCTACTACTGTAGCCTCAAGATGTTGGAGGCCGCACAGCTAGTGCTGGTCTGTGCTAGCTGATCACCATGTGTTTGTGCAAATGCACATAAACACTCTGGGCACAGAAGAGACTGAGAGTTTCATTTTAATACATCTAATGTTGTGGTCTTTTCTTGTCTCATTTCATAGAGTCCATTAAAGAAAAAATGTTAGTTTTGTTTTAAATCTTCACTTAAAGGGTTTGTCATGATACAAAATCAGCTGCTCAGTTAAGCTTATTGCCTTGTATTTCTTCTAGAAATGAAAATATTTGCAGAGAAATCAGACAACGTGGTGACAAAGATCTGAAAAATTAAAAATGCATTCATTGATATTCTTATCTGAATGATAATGACTCGTTAGTGAGTCACTGAGATGCAGCTTTTTTTTTGTTCTATGGTCAGGAAGACTTAGGGTTTGAAAAACCTGCAGTGAAGAAACACTGATAACATATAACAGTCTTGAGGTCTTAGAGAATGTGTAACAAAGTTGTTTTTCAACCCTTTTTCCAGTTGTGGTCATCTGAAAAATATCCAGTCCACGTAAATTGGCTTGTAAAGCAAAAGATAGCGTTTCTTTGTTACCTTTCACTGACCCCTCAGAAGTAGTCCATGGATGCTGGGAAGTCTGTAGACCATAAACCAAAGATGGCTGTGCTACTGTGCAATGTCATAGTTTCAGTTGTCTGAGTTTAAGTGATTAAAGCTTCAGAAAAATTTGGCTCGTCCTTCAAGCATAATTTCTTCAGTCATATAGAGGTTGATCATATGGCTCTACCATCCTCACTCACTGAAATTTGGAGCAAATCATGCTGTGAATAAAATAAGTCTCTTATTAATTGCCTGAGAAGTTATAGTTGCAAGGTGAGCAAATATTTTGCTCCTTGGCTGTGTGTAAAAACACTTGTGTGACAAAAGCAGGAATAATGTGTAAACCTAATACAAAGCATGCATGGGTACCCAATGCAGGCATGCTCAGAGGTGGAGTGACTGCATGGGAAATGCCAGGCACGATGGAGCCTTGTTTGCTGTGCTACTGTACAGCTGACTCCCACGCTAAGGGGATCAATTTCGGCTCATTCCTCGGAGAGGTCAAATCACTCCTAAAGAATTCAGTAATCAGAGAAGAAAGATCGATATATTCCCACCCAGAAAATCATAAATCACTCTCACTCGGAAACCCTGGAGGAGTTTTCTGGAAGGACCAAAGTCCTCTGAGACACATCTGACTTTCTGCCAGTGTTACAAGCAGTGTGCAGATGGCAGGCAGAGAGTGTGCAGGTAGCATGCAGATAGCTTGTTTGGTCTGGGTTTTACAGACTGAATAAGCTTGTGATAGAGAAACACTTCATTGCTTTCCCAGACTCAGTGTACATCATGGGCTTCTCCAGGTTTTCTTTTCCCTTTTGCTGCTCTACAGTCCTGAGGTATTTAGGAATTTCTTGCAAAGGTTCTCATCCTGCACACCTAAGCCATTTTTTCCCTGCTTTTCTTCTCCTTTCTTCTATTGCAGTTTTCTGGCATGCAGAACAGGGAGCATCCTCTGAGTCAGCATCCACACACGGGTATACCTTTGGTTGGACAACCTGCATTTGTATCTCTTTGCCACTTGCTTGAAGGGTGTGTGAGAAGAGTTGGAGGTGGAGGGGTGTCTCTGAAACTTGCGTGCTGAATAGTGAGGAGGGGGGAGAGGGGAAGAGGAAGGATGTCCTCAGAAACCAACCAGTATATTTCTTTTCTTTGGAGCCGGATTCAGATGCTCACGCTGGGACTACCTGCATTGCAAGGTGAAGCTATAGGTGAGATGCTGAAAGGAATGTGTTTGGAAAACAGCAGAGGAAGCAGTGAAACTGCATCAGTATGTCTGTCCGGCAGTGTAACAAGCCTTTGCCTGTTCAGAGACAGCTTGGTGTGCCTACCTGTGACACAGAATTACCTATGCTCCTCAAGGACTCTGCAGTGGCAGGTTTTTTTTCTTATCTGACAAATATTAAAACAATTCCGAATTGTTGCTTACAGATGACAATGTTTTGCAGTTTCTGCTCTTCATGAGAAATATTTGATCACAATAAATGCCATGGGGACTTCAGGGGAAAATCCCTATACAGCGAGTTCATAATTTGGCTTGAAAAGACCTTGACAAATCAGGCCCATGTTAGAAGAACATGCTAGTGACAACTGAAAAGAATAATCTGCCTTGATAGCAGCCTCAGCCCCAGACACAACACACTCTATATTTACTGAAATCCCAGCCTTCATTAACAGAGCCTCTAGGTTAAATACTGCCTTGAAATGGCTTTCCTTAACCTAAAGTCATAAAATGTATGAAATGAAACAGTTGCTGTACTGCACTGATATGCCTGCTAAATTGTGTTGTAATTGCATGTTGGAGATTGAAGGATATGGGGAGGTGGAGGAAAGGGGAGACGGGGGGTGGGGAGGAGAAATCAATGTTTTCTAATAGGTCCAAGTTAATCAATGAGCCATATAACCAGTTTGGTACCGTTACAGTGTTACAGTTCAAGCTTCCCCCCCTCCCCCCCCCCCCCCCCCCCCCAAAGTAATTCTCACATTTCTCTCAGACCTTGAAACTGTTTACAATGGTATTGAGAAAAACCTGGAAAATCCTAATACATGTGTGTTGCAATGCGTGCCTGCCCTGCAGTGAACTTATTCTGCAGCCTACAAGACTGATGTGAAGTTATTCTAGTCTTTTTCTGCCACATTTTGGCTAAGGCCAATGAATAACTATATTAAACTCTGGGCAAATTTGGAAGAATTGCAATGTTATACATAAGAAAAAAGACAGCCTAATTCCATGTATTGATACAACACTGAGTAGTACTTTAGTCCTAAAGTAACGTTCATTTGAGTGACTCCTGTGACCATATCTACACCAGGCTCAGTGAGTTCCCCAGCCACAAGTCTTGCATGTTGGGTACATACTCGGTACCATGTTACCCTTTTGGGTCCATATGTCTGCATACCTCTGCGTTACCTCTGCATCCAGAGGGTGATGGTCAAATGGCTCCAAGTCCAGATGGAAGATGGCGAGGAGTCCCTCAAGGGTCTGTGCTGGGACTGGTGCTGCTTAATATCTTTATTAAGGATATTGACAGTGGGATTGAGTGCACCCTCAGCAAATTTGCTGATGAGTGAGGTTAATGTGCCAGAGGAAAGGGATGCCATCCAGAGGGACCTGAATAGGCTGGAGAAGTGGGTCCAGGTGAACCTCTTGAGGTTCAACAAAGCCAAGTGCAGGGTCCTTCACTTGGGTCAGGACAATCCCTGTTATCCATACAGGTTAGGAGATGATGTGCTTGAAAGCAGCCCTGAGGAAAAGGACTTGGGGATACTCGTCAATGAAAAGCTGGACATGAGCCACCAATGTGTATCTACAGTCCAGAAGGCCAACTGCATCAAAAGAAGTGCTGCATCAAAAGAAGGGCTGCATTGAAAGAAGTGTAGCCAACACATGGAGAGAGGTGATTCTGTCCCTCTGCTCTGCTCTGGTGAGACCTCACCTGGAGTACTGTGTCCAGCTTTGGAGCCCTCAAGACAAGAAGGACATGGACCTGTTGGAGGGTGTCCAGAGGAGGGCCACAAAAACGATTAATGGGCTGGAGCATCTTTCCTATGAAGACAGGCTGAGAGAGTTGGACTTGTTCAGCTTGGAGAAGAAAAAGCCCAAATTTTTAAATTTCTGAAGCTGAATTTTCAGAACTTCTCATCTTTTCTGGTGCTCCCCACTCCACCAAAATTCATTAAAAAGAAAATTTACCTCCTTGAAAAAAATCTTATTTTTGTTATTAAGTATTTTGCTACTGTGCCATGATCCAAATGGACACTATAAGCCAAGAAATCTGTCAAATATAAATGTAATTTATATTACATTTGAAGACTGAAATTTGTTCTCTTCTACATTGTCCATTTTTCCTTATTAGGTTTGTTACAGCTCTTCCCAGTCCTAATCAACTTAATTAACACAATCTCATCTGCAGATTTATTGAGTTAATGTTCCTGATTAATAAATATATATGATGACAAAGAGCTTTGACGTACCCACTGTTTAAAATTTGAAAAATCACCAATAATCTTGCTCTTTTCTGTTTCCTAGACAGTTTTTTTCCATAATAATCACAGAATCACTAGTTTGGAAAAGAACTTCAAGATCATTGATTCCAACCATACCTGTCTTCTACTAAACCATATCCCTAAGAACCTCATCTACCCATCTTTTAAATACATTCAGGGTTGGTGACTCAACCACCTCCCTGGGCAACCTGTTTCAGTGCTTGATAACCCTTTAGGTGAAGAACTTTTTCCTAATGTCTAATCTGAACCTGCCCTAGCTCAGATTGAGGCCATTCCCTATATAAGCACATAACCCTGGTTCTTCTTAACCTGAACCACTCTTCAGTAGTAGAACTGAATTAATTTCTCCTAATAGAAAGAGATTGCTTGCAGATTTGGCAGAAAGTCATCACAGTGGTCATTCAACCAGTCTGCTGCTCAGAAGGCTTCTCAGCTTCCCAGGTTTGTGGCTCCTCACTGTTGCACTAGTTCAATTTTCTGCTGGGAATCTTTCCTCTCATACTTTCAATAAATGGCTATTCTATGGCAATTTGCCTCCTTTCATTTTCATTAAATCCAGAATAAAAGGGAGTCTAGAAACATTATATTTTCTGGGACATGAGGAGTGTTCACTTTCATTCAGAGATCTTTTGATAATGACCTAAGTTAGATTTTTTCAATAAGTTCTCCTTTATTTGATTTTTCTCCATACTTTAAAAACTTGGTGAATTTCCTTTGCAGAAACCACATAGGTACAGTGTGCAGACTATTAAGTATTCTACATCAGTGATCATTTAAATAAAAAATTTTTTGGTGAGGACAAAAGAACCCATTCTTCTCCCACAGCTGATCATACTAACACCTTTTTTAAGGTAAATAGCAAGTAAGTTTTGCTGGGTTATTTTAATTCCATGCAACCAGTTAAAATGTTAGAAGCTGATGACAATGACAAATCCATGATAGAAGAAGATATTAGCTAATAGTATAACCTGTACCAAATTACCTCTTGGTCATTAGCTTCATAAAAGGTGTTAAAATAACCACCATTTGTCATTGCCATTGTTTGTTTCAAATTCCTTCAACAAATGCTATATAAAGGAAATACCAAATGCTAAACAAAGGATTAACCAATCCCATTCCTGTTTTCAACTGTTCAGGTGTCTTCCCACCACTTTCATTATACAGAGGATTTTCTGCCTCTCACTGAAAGTTCGGGGGGGGGGGGGGGGAAGCTGCCCGTAGTTATATTAGGTGTGCATTGTTCCTCAGTCAATTGGATAATGATAATATAATGTGCCCAGACATTTGTTTTTAAAGCAGTAACAGCAGAAAAGCAAAATAAAGGCAAACCTTCACTTTTTTTTTTTCCAGTTAAATCCCTGGTATATTTTAGATAATATAAAAGATAGGACAAACTGAGGGATACAGAACCACCCTATTTACTTGAATTCCCTGATTATTATGCCACAAAAATGCTAAGCAAAAGGGGATCACAGGCAGGCAGGTTTTCATCCAGCTTCTGGAAAAATTAACAACATGAAAGTACAATAACAGATGCAGAGTTTCAGAATAAGGGTCCATCTAGCCCAAAGCCTCCAGCAGCGCCCATCAGCAGCTACTCAGGGAAGAAAGTGACAGAGCAAAACAAACATATATGGTACATCCCCAAACTGCTCTACAACCTCTGACTATCTTCATGTTAGGAATTTCAAGTTGGATGTGATTTTTCTATTCAGCAATCCTCAACAGACTTGTCCAGTCTTCCCCAGACTCCATGTCAACTTTTGGCATCTGCAACCTCCATTAGCAAGGACCATCACAGATCTGCTTTAAAAAACTCCTTTGTATTCATGTCAGACCAGCAGAAAAGTTGGTGGCTGTTGAGACTAATGGTCTGGATAGGCTTGGTGGCAAATCAGCTCCCTCTGCCCTCATTTGCACTGTTGCATAGTTCATAGGAACTATGGCTGGAACCAGAGTTGTGCCCCAGACCTTGAGTTACCTTTTCTACTCTTTTTTGTCCTAGGGTAGCATGTCACTAGTGCTAAGATTCCAAGCACAGAGGTATCCACTCCTAGTTCTAGTTGACGCTGCTGGTGATAGCCACAAGCATTTGAGAGGGTGATAGACATGTACACAGATAACACAATGTCTGAACTGAGATGACCTATCAGTCTCAGCAACTAGGTGATACAGTAAACAAATAATTCTCTAATGCTTATCATATCCTACCCATCACCTGCCTCATGCTTCTCTCCACTGCAATGTCTTTGGTGTTACTTGATATTAGAATGCCAGGGCATCCAAATTGCTCTGTGCTCTGGATTAGAGAAGAAAAAATAAGAATAGAAACCTGGCTGCATCACTCGATCTATCTCTCTGCAAGGGAGACATGTTCCCTGCAGCAAATGTGAGCGTACTTACAGTTTTAAATGTCTCAAGTAATTGTGCTTTCACATTTCCCTCACAAGACTATTCAACACTTCAAAGTAGCTCAAGATTTTCCTGGCATTCTGTCTAAATATTCCCTGCTTAATCTCATCTCATTACCTCCTAAGTAATTGTATTCTGTCCTTGGGGTCTCTTCACTTTGCACATTTACAGACTGCTACCCAGTTCCCCCGAGTGTAAGCCTCACTCTGAGGCAAATGACACATTTTTACATTTGAAATCTTTCCTTCAAACTGTTCACAATTATTCTTGCGATCTCCCATACTAATGTAGTCTCTACAGATAGATCAGAAGGTAAGTTTCTGACTTCAGAGGCTTGCAACCTACCTTGCTTTCTTTCCCCCCTCTTTGAGCTCTTGTCAACCCACACCTATTCATGTGAATACTCCTTTGAATTCAAATACTCTTTAAATGCCTTGAGTTTGCAAGGCTGGGATCAATACACAAAGTAGAAAAGAAGGAAAAGGAAAGGAAAATACAGTGGGGAAAAAAAATGTCCAAAAGTCAAAAGGCCTGTAGTCCACTGTTAAGGGAGATTTTTCAACCCTTTCATAATCTGTGGCTGGTTTCCATTTTTCAGATGTAGTAAGTTAAAAGTATTCTTTTTCGCTTTTTGAAATTCCACTTTATAGAACAAAACCTAATAATTCTTCTTCATTTATTACCTTTTTTTTGCATCCAATTCTGAAAATAGTTCTCCCTTTTCTTTCACTTAAGATTGTCTGTGACATGCTTACATGATTGTAAGTGATTTATCTTTCTGGTCTTATTATCATCTTCCCTGAATGGCTTCCATTTCACTGTGAATTATTTGATACTATGGCAAAATGTAATCTAAGCTTGCAATTTCTCTTGCTTTCTAGTGAATAGTTTGCTGGATATGAAATATGGACATACTAGGGAGAATGGGATGTTGTAGGGTTATGGTGTTCATCCAGTTAGCCACAGGCTTGAAGGAGCAGGTTGGTTTAGCTGGAATGCAGTTAGTGATATTTCTTTTTTCTGCCTGAATCCAGAGAGTGCTGGACCAGGGTCTTTATTCAGTGGCAAAGCTGGTGGCTGGGCTTTGTGGCTGACAATCCTGGGACAAGGTCTGCTTTCCAGGTGCTGATCAGAACCTATTGAACCAGAACTGGTGCAGACTGTGCTCGAGTTCACTGTGGACTAAAGGGAAACTTCTACCTGAGCCAGTGCAACCCAAGTTACACAGAGTTACACACAGTGTAATGCAAGTTACACTAGTTCTCACTGGGAGAACATTGGACCAACTAAAACTGAATGCCCAAGAGAAACACGCTTTAGTTTACTTTGTGTTGCAGGTGCTGTGGACTCATAACTGGTTAACATTGTTGTAACAGCCACAAGGTGAAATTCCTGCTGATCTACAGCCTGTGCTTGCTTGCTAGGTTGGGATGGATGTCACAGGTAAATCTGACTCCAGTGTTGTTTCCATTGTCTGCAGTGGGGAAGTCCTGGCTCTCAGAAGCAGCACAAGGTACTTTCAGTTTCAGAAGGAACCTGCTGTCATGACTGCCTTCACAGTGCCCATTTCAGCTGTCTCCAGCACAGCTTGGCAGTCACATGCTGCAGTGTCAGTAGCAGGGACCGCCCAGGGCTGCAGGAATGAAGCACTGGGCTGCAATCAGCACAAGCCCATTGCGTGACGACCCTGCTTGGCCCTGAGCTTGTCTGGTAGGAGGAAATGTAGCTAGTGGAGCTCCCAGGAGAACCTGGGGCTTTCTAGAGGTAGTGGAAGCAGAAATGGTGGTGCCATGGAGGGAAACATCTCCCTCAGGTCTAGCGGGACTGCATTATTTTCCATCAGTTGAGGATTTAATCTTGTGCTTGAAGTAGATCCTTGAACTGAATGAGAACAGCACTGCTAAATGCCTTCCTGTTTAAATGATGAACTCAGTGGCTGAAAGAATATAAAATATTTATAATATGGAGGAAGCAAATGCAGTTGTTGAAGCTTAGTTGAAATAAGGATACAGAGGGAATCTGAGTCCTCTCTTTTCATTGCCTAAACCCAATCTTACTTGCCCTGATATTACAATGGGGTAACTCCATTGCTTCACACTTTCATAGCAATGCAACTGCAATAAAAATTAAACTTTCATTGTTTATCCTTTTTAAAGCACAAATGTTGAATAAAGAAATTTGGAAATTTGTCTCCAAAACTTCATGCCTAACCTAGTTTGTTATGTGGTCTTTTGGACACCAATCTCAGCTGTCTCAGTCCCTGGCAAGCCCCCAGCCACAGCCATGGTGTTACAATCAGGCCCCTTCAGTGGCTAAGCAGACGCAGGTAGTCAAAGGTTCTGCACTCTCTGTCCTGGGGTCTCCTAGTATCAGCCCTGTTGTCAGATGCTGTAGTAAATGGTACAAATTCTCCTCAGTATGTGCCTTTGAGAAACCAAACATCCCCAAATTACTTTGAAAGTGGCTAAAAAAAAAATTATCTGTGGACAGAGGTAGTGAGGCAGCTGCCTGCAGACCAGGGTGTGGGTCAGGATGTGCCAGATCACCTGCGTTGCCCCAAGTCAAGGATATTCAGTGCACTGGTACTTCCAGCTACTACCATGCCACAGAACTCAATAATTTTACAGTTTATCATTATTGTTCCATATTTCCATGCCTTAAAGCTTTTATAAAACTTTGACTGACTCCCCTGGCTTCCACTGAAAGCAGACAGCATGGAAGCAGCCAGGCACTCTGCAAAAACATAAGACCACGCTCCCCAGCCTACTTTGGTGAAGCCTTGGGTCACAGGGAATGACAAATCAAGTTTCAAGTCACTTCATGTGCAAGCCCTCCTTTATTTTTAGTTCATTTTGGAATGCATTCTTTCTATTTTTTTTTAATTTTAGCCACATATATGGCATATATTGTTTTCAAGCCCACAAAACTTGGATAGGCACCAACTGTCTCCTTTCTTTGCTATTTAGTGGGACTATTACTGATGAAAGACTATGCCTGTGACTAAACAGACAGCTGAAGTATAAGGAATTTTTACAAGTTTTCCAAGACTTCTGATAGGAATTCCCTGGCAAAGAACTCCTTTTTGAAACTCCCATGAGGAATAAACCAGTCTATGCAGAAGTGTCATGGCTGAAACACTTCTAATATAAATCCATATTCCTGCATGTCAACAGATATAATACTGAATCTCATTGGCACAATAAAGGCTACAACAAGCCAACAAAAGGTGTGTGTAGGGCTGCAAACACAGTATCCCCTCTTGAAAGCCATGCAGGCAGCAGAGTAACAGCAAGAGATGCTGCAAAGGGGGACCCACACCTGAGGTCTGTGGGGTCTGTCACCTTTCTTGGTGGTATGTGTGTTGGCAGGTTGCATGGAGTGACCTTGTAATCCAAACAGTGGTGGAATGTCCATGTAAAAGCCTGCATGCAAAAGTGTGTGTGTGTATAACCATAACACCCCTGGATCAGCTGTACAAGGGTGGTGAGAAATTGTCAGGTGGTTGCTGAAGTTTTGTGAGTGTTAAATATTGCAGTTTATCTGTTGTATTGCTAATATTGATCCTGAAGTTATTGTTCACTCATTGCCAATTAGTTATGCTTCATTTATAAATCAATAAAGCATTTCAGTTCTGATTTGGTATAAACCACATGAGCATTTTATTAGTGTTTTTTCTGGTAGCAGGTGCACACTCTGTGTGATTTTGAGCAGGGGGTTCTGCTTTCTAATTAGAGTTACCATTTGGAAAAGATACAGCTAATGTAGTGTCCAGGAATTCATCACAAATGTAGCAAAGCTTATTTTGTATCCCTTTTCACCACTAAGATTTAGGAAATGAAGCAAACTGTTTACACGCTTTCCCTGAGGTTTGATTTTTGAATCAGTGACTGCTTTAGAAATGCTGTTATAGCTACTGCCATTGCACTGCAGCTGCAGTTCCCATTACCTGGCGATTTAAGACAATAGAGATATGGACTAACACAGCTGGTTTACTGTCACCCAGACCCGCCGTCCCTGCTAGCAGACCTTCGACTTTCACCCTTCCCTCACAGAGTTCGTTGCACAAGCAAACAAAAGAGAAATGGGAAAATACAGCAGGGTGCCCCATGAGTGAGAAATTGCCATGCAGATTTTTGGGGGATTGCAGAGGTAGAGATGGATCGCTTGTGATGTATCGTCTAGTCTTCTTTTCCCTCATCCATTTCCACCACATTCTAATACGATTACCTGCTCTATTTAGAGCATACTCTTTCAAGCGGACAGGAATCTGCTAAAATAATTTCCTTCTGATTCTCAAATGCCTAGTTTTAATTCAATAAGTAGTAGGATATGTATAGGTAGCATGTCACATACTTTGTCCCTTTTAACATAACTTTTAAAGTGCAAGAAAAAGCAATTTCCCTGCCCCATTGGGTCTTCAATCTAATTAGACAGCAGTCAATTGAAATCTAATGGACTGGTGGGTCTATTACCTTAAAGAACCCAGGCAGATTTTGAACTTGTATCTTCATTTTTTGTTACTGCTTTTGTACTTTACCTTCCCATGAGCAAAGGCATTAGTAAAGGAGCTTGTCTTAAGGAGGTCATCTGGCTCTCCCAGGACAGAGACGGGTATGAGGGTCACTCAAGGCAGGGAGGATGATTGGATAGAAATGTGATGTGAGGTTGATATGCCAAGGGAAGCACAGACGAGTATTTCTGAATTTTCTACTGTACAATTTGGTAGAAATAATACTGAAGGAGAATTTAAAAAAATGGAATAGAGCAAGTGCAACATTTGTAAAGGGAAGTCATGCTTTACAAACCACTTTCAAATTTTTCAAAGCAGTTGTTAACATGAGGAAATGGGTTACTTGTTGATATACTGAATTGAGATTTTCCCAAAGCTTGTGGTATGATCCCCTACCAAGGAATGTTAAAGAAATAATGTAGTCTTGGGAAAGAAAGAAAACACTCTCTTTGAGCAATAGCAGGCTAAAGGTATAGAAACTTAAGGGTAGGAATAAGAATTTGATTTGTATGATGGAAGGGTTACAGACCCATAAAATATCTTCAGCATATTCATAATTGAAGCATAAAAGTATATGAATAATGAGGTAGCAAAGTCTTCTGATAATTTTATATAGTGAAATCCAAAGCTCGTTTCAATGTTGCTTCGGGATTTTATGATGCTAACAGATCTGACACTAAAATGGAAGATGGAACTAAAGGTCAATACATGCAAACTAAGGCATGTAGGCCAGGACATCTTTAATAATAACTGCACAGTGATGTGGTAGAGATTATGGCCACTAAGGAGAAAATGCTTGAACTCCCTCTGATTGTTTCCTGAAAAACACTGACCCAGCAATCAGTGATGATTTGGAAAAAAAGTAAAGCAGAGTGTTATGTATGATTAACAAAGGAACTGATAATTAGAAAAAATATTATGCCATCATGTGGATCTGTGATGCCCTCTCACCTCTTTTGATACTCAAAAGGACATTGGACAACTTAAAACGATAAAGGAAAATGTCATAAGGATTATAATACCAATGGAGTTACTTCCTCACAATGAAAAACTGAGCAAAAGCACTTCTCTGCTTGGAAAAGAGGAAGAGGGCTACAAGAAAGAAATATAAAATCATAAGTGATATAGAGGACAAGGAAAAAAAGGAAAATATTCACATTTTCACACATGAGCTTTAGGGACACGCAGTGAAATTGGAACGTAAGGGTTTAAAATAAAAATGGTATTTTTACACAGCTCAGAATACAATGCAGAAATTGTTGCTGTCAGATGGTGTAAGGAAAAATGCACACATGTTTTCAAAGGGAATTCTGCAAATTAATCAGAAATAAATCTATTGATGTTTTTCAATGATAAGATTACAACTACAAACTTAATGCAGTGAGTCCCCCAAGTATCAACATCCAGAAGCTCAGAAGGAATGCTGTGTACTTGACTGGTGTCTTCTACTCTTTAATTTTTTTAATACTAGGAAAGACTAGAGAGAAAGAAAGATGTGTGTAGCTTTAAGAAAAAATTGCATTGAATTATGTTCCTACATTTATTGTACTTCCCTGGCAGAAAAGTGGGAGCTGAAAGGATGGAAAATTCCTTTCAAGATGCAGGTGTTTGAAAGGATTCTTTGGGCCAAGTTTGACCTCAGGGATTCCTTCAGTCTTATCATGGTCCAGATGTCAGGGGGATGAGGGTGTCTCCCCCCTCACTTGTAGTGCTGCAGATCACCCCTAAGTCAGTATTATCTCTGAAATTTCAGAGCCATTGGTGACTTAAAAGCACAAAACCATTGACAACTAAGTGTGACTTAGTGATTTACCTCCCGCCTGTCACGTCTAGAGAAGAGCCAGAGACGCTCGGATATCTGTTGCAACAAGTCTGCCACTGACACAAGTGAAATCTGTAAACAACAGCTTTCCTCCACAAAAATCTCAGTTCTGTTTCTTCTGTCAATCGCCACCAAAAGCAGCTAATCCCCACCCAGCAATCACTGCGTGCACTGGCTTCGCTGGCCCATGGCTTTATTGAATATCCCACATAACACTGATAGAAGTTTCCTTTCCGTAGACAAAACATTTGTGATTATCTCATTTGTCCTAGCAACAAAAACAACGATGCATATTCAACCTGTCATACAAAATGATCTGAAAACGCTACAGATAATAAAAGAAAAATTGAAAAAAAGACTCCAGAAGGACTTAATGAAAAGACAAAAGAAAACAAATAGGTCTTCCTTGGTTTTTCAGCTGGAATTTCAAAGCATACCATGTTTCTTTCCAAACCACATTTTATTCTTTTCAAAGTATTTGGAAGACCCAAAATGACATGTTTCTTCTGGATGTGGTATTGCTTTTATAGGGATTTACTTGATATCATTTTTGCTTTTGCCTGATCTTTTACTGTTAAGAAATCCACCCTGTTCATCCTACACCAAATTCTAATGAAAACCTAATATGGTAAAAAAAAGTTTCAGAGCCTGGAATATCCACTCACATTTTTAGAATGTTTATAATGTCAGGTTTTTTTCTGAAAATGTACTTTAAAAAAGTTTTGGTGCACAGGCGGTAGCAATATAGCCTTTGTGAAATCAACACACGTAAATTCATTTATCAATACACTATCTAATTTCAGGTGCAGAAATATGGATTGTGAATATGGAAAAATGTGCTTATTTAATGCATAACTTTTGACTGCTGTAATATCTCCTCCACTCCCACCCCGTATTAAGGCAGCCTGTGTTTTAGACCTTACTCTCTTATATTTGCTTATAGCTCAGCTGTCTTTATGCACATCCTATAGATTGGGATGTTGTGATGTCTCAGAGATCTGTTGTTAGTGACATGGAACACAGCTAATTATGTGCCTGCCTGCTCTGCATCACCACTCCCTAACCCTGGTAGAGAGGAGACATTGCTCGGATAGAGAAGATGCTAAGCACTGTGGGCAGGGGAATGGGGAGAAGTGAGCAGGAGGCTCCCCAGGCTCTGCTCATCTACACAGGCTGAGATCCTTTTCCTGTGCAGGAGAGTCTTTTCTTGTTTGATCAAACTTTTTTTCCTTCTCTCTGGTCATTTGTGGTTACATTTTGCACTCCTATTTACCTTTGTTACATTCATCTCCTAACAAATCCATGTGTTGCTAGCAGCTGTTTTTCTGTAATTCAGGAAAAAAGTTAAATTGAATTTCACTGTTTTGGAAAAAAAAACCCCAAAACCAAACACCACCAACAAAAACCCCAACAGATAATTTAAAAATACCAAACCAAAAGATTTCAGCCTAATCCAAAACTTTGTAATTATATTTTTTTTCTATTCAGAAATGGTTGCAGAAGTTCTTAGAAATGTGCAAATACTTTTGGCTTCCCAGAAAAGCCAATAATTGTTGTATTTACTGTGGAAAAAACAGAGCTAATCTCACCCTTCACACTGATTATGCATGACATGACAGGTGGCTTTTTAAAACGGAAATACACTTCACTTTCCTAAAGTACCGGTAGAAATGGAATAGTTTAAAAATCTAATCTCTTCTCACTTTAGCCTGGTAAATCTCCCAGTGTCTTCAGAGAGCTCTGAATGAAAGCCTTGCATATTTCTTCCCTTTTATTGTGACTTTTCTTTCCACTGAAAACAGTAACAAAGGTCAAATTTATTCCAATCCAATACAGATTATGTGTTTTATATGTAGCAAGTATTTTCAGTATGTTTAATTGAAGTATCCTATTAACTAGTGAGGGGTTTTATTTTTTATCTACTTCTTATTAAAAAAATCAAGTATTAAAATAGACATCAGATGTATCTTTCAATGAATAGTAAACCTATACAACTAAAAATTTAATTCTCTACCCTCCACTTCATACTGTACCAATTGGATATGTTGATTCAGAAATAACTCAGAAAAAAGGAAACAACTGGGGAGAGGGGGAAGGGTAGTTCAGACAAAACAAATTTCTCACAAAATATACCTATGGGGGCAGAAGTAATTTAGACTACTGTTTGAAAAACCGAGTTGTAAACCCATAAATATTTTCAGCTTTGATAGGGTGATAGGAAGCCAAAATCTTTTTATGCAAATATGTCCATGCAATGTGGGAACTGCAGATCAAACACCTTCTCTCTTAAATGTCTGGTACAGTCTGGTTTCTCCAGATAGGCTCCATCCTCAAATGATTTGAAATAACATTGCTTGCTTGTTCCCTGTCAGAAAAGTATTATGAATGTTTTTTCAATCCTAATTTTAGGTAATCAGATAACAGACATAGGATCAATATTTTGCCTGTGAAATTGTACTACATTTATGACCACAGAATTGTTCATTTTATTAGTTAAACTTCAAGGTTCTGTTAATCCAAAATCTATTCAAGGAAAAACCTTTTTGAACTGGCTTTTTTTTTTTTTTTGATCACAGTTTTAGCAAAGTTATACCTGTGATTCTAGCTATTGTTTTGGCTTTTAAGAGTATTTTAGCATTCTAGTTATATATTATACTTTGTTCAGTTCTTTGCCCACATCAGAGAGAAGTTACAAGAAAAAGTCTGGAAAACATAGAAATTCAAATTCAGCATGTCAGAATTTGTCCTTTTAGAGGTGAATTGACCATGACCTGGAATTGCATAAAAGAAACTTTGGAGAAGAGACAAATCAAAGGATTATAAATAAGACCCACATTTTTGGGGGAGAAAGTAACTGATTATTGGAAGATCTTCCCCTCCAAAGAGGTTCTGCCTTTCTTGGAAGTCTTTATTTCTAAGAAGTGTGAGCCTGATGCAGGTGAGGGTCTGTGGTGTGTTAAGGCAGGGTATGACTAGGTGAAGACTGAGTATGAAGAGCTGTGAGGAAAAGAAGGAATACCATGGTGTTTGGGAGGGATGGTCCGGCATACACTCAGTTTCTTCATAACATCTAATACCAATGTACATTTGCTACCAGTGATGCTCCCTCCCAAATAATACAGAAAATTTTTGTGGATGGAAAATATATGAGAAGAAAGAAGAAGAGCTCAACCCAAAGTTTCATGAGCACCGGAAAGTTTGGGAACAGTCCAGATTTCAAAGAGATACTTAACTGCATTCTTCAAATATCTCTGTGAAACCCAGTTACACATCACACAGAAATGGTATACTCATTGTGCTGGGATCATTTCTAACTGGAATTTGGCCAGACCTTTTTAAGCACAAAGGCAGGCAGGGGAACAATCCTGTCATTAAATGTCCTTGTCATTTTATCTTCATTCCTCTGATTCGTTGCAGATGTTGCTTTGGAAAGTGTTTTAGTGCCTTTCTCGCTTCAATTACCATCAGTTCACACTCAGTTCATAATGGCAGAATAATTGAGCGGGGGACTAGTTCACCATCCTTGTGGATCTTTTTGACATCTACTTGTGGTTCCTCTATTTTTTATCTTGCATCAGATTTTTGCTCAGAAGACTAAATTTGAAAGTGTTTGAAGGTTTGAAAAAAAGGACGAAGATTGATTACTTTGGTAACTTTATTTCAACATTAGATTAAATTTTTATGGGTTATAATGACAAGCCCTAAGCAAAAAAAGATTGTAGTAACTCTGAGATGTATGACTCAATATGAAGTCAGCACAGAGTGTAATTCACAATTTTTTTATTTCTAGCAAGGTCAAGTTAATAAAACAATATAAAGTTTTTAAGTAAATGCTATTAGACAAGCTCTAGGTGCATGAATTTATAGTGTTTAATTTATACTGTTTACACTGAACAATAAAATCAACCAACTATTTATAGTTTGTGTATTTCCTTTTTCATAATTTATTGGGAAAATTACTATTAATATAATCTGTAAATATATTTTTATTTTATGATTCTTTTAATATTAATTCAAGAATATCCTTTATGATAATTTGCAGACATAAGGTTAGTATTCAGCTAGTGTAATTCACTGACTATGATAAAATACTAGATTATCTATATACCAATAAATTTAGTTTTTCATAATCATTTGAAATTAAGTAAAAGTGTCACCAAGACACTTGCAGAACCATTGTAATTGCTCTTCTATAATAATATTTCTAAATAGCAACTGAAAAGTTGGTTTCTACGGAGAATTGGAAATAGTAATTACACAGTGTGGTGATCTGGCAGTCTTTCTGGAAACAGATCAAGAAAGAAATAATTATACAAGACTTTCAGAGCTTCAGTTTCAAAAACTGAGCTCATTTCTGAATCTGGCAGACATTTCTTTGCCAGCTTAAGGAAATATCAAGTTTTCTGTGTGTTTAGTTTTAAATGAGGTAGAATGTTGGATTTGTTATGTCCATATGTTTGCAAACACAAATATTATTCCTCCTAAAGTAAGCAAGAAAAATCACCAAAACATTCCAGATCGACCATCAATGAATACAAATGCACAAACACAATTTGATTTTTTGGAAGTCAGTTCACACAAGCTTTTCCTAAACTTCAGTATTCAGATTTATGAATGGGTACCTGGTATCTTTTTCACAGTGCCATGGACCCTCTTCAGAGAAGAAGAATGTGGTATGCCCTCTTAGATGCTTGATTCTCACAATGACAAGAAATCAACTCACCACTTTCCTGCTCTTCTTTCCACTGCCCTTTGGCGAAAAACTAAGGGCATTTAGAAAAAGAGGAATTTTCTTTTGCTTACTTGGGTTGTGTAATCCTCGTAGCACTGAACAGGCTGTTCTGACAACATTTGCATTGGCAGTGGATGGAAAGAGAACTCTTCTGACCAAGCAATAGTCTGAATATGATCTATTCATGGTGTTCTCTTGCATTCAGCTTCACAGACAAGACAACCAGCCTTGCATGAATCCTCTAATCCTTGTCCACCTTTGAAAAGGGAGCACATGGCCTCTCTGTCTTCTGTTCTTCTTGAACCTCTTCCTGGTCCACAGGCTCAGTGGTGGTACCAGGCTAAGGAAACACTGCTCACATACCTTCAAGAGTATTCCCAACTTTATATATTCCCATCAGTGTCCTCAGTCAACCCCAAAGAGAAGGAGTCCATAGGGCTCTTGTCACCAGGCTGTGCCACAGTGGTTCTGTCACTCCTGTGGTCCTGCAGAATGTTTTGTTTGATCTATTGAGGTGACACCAGCCAAGTCTAGCAAGTGTTAACTGTTGTGGCACTGAAAGGCACAACATCCTGGCACCGCTGGCAAACAACTAAATTAACTCCTTTTCTTTGGCTTTATTAAATTTGTGAATGTGAGAGCCATCACCCAGCCAAATCCTGAAGAAGTGCCCTAAGGATTGAAGCTCTCATTCTGCTTTCTCTGTAACATTTTCCTTTCCTCTCACTGCACAGACACTTGCCCCCTAATCTTTCAAACCCAGCACCAGGAGTATTTTCCATGCTCCCTCCATTGGCACAGCCCCTGTAGGATTTCACACTGTTGTCAGGTAAGTCAGTGGTTTGTTGGCGATTTAAACTCTTCCTCTGAACTTCTCTTGATTTGCTTTTACTATTGAGAAATTTGGGGAACCTCAGTCATCCCCTGTAGCTACAAGAAACAGAAATTATCTTCCCCAGCAGGAGACACAACTTCAGCTGAATTCACAGAGCCCTATTGCTTAATATTTCCAATGGTTTTCAGATAGCTCCTATCTTGGAGTCTAAAGCTGCTCTCATACCTGCAGAGATTTTTTTGCACAAAGCAAACAGAGTTCAAACCAAGTTCCCTGTCTGCAGTGTTCACTACATCATCATCAGGCTCCTCGTTGTCTGGATTGCAAGTTGGATGAGGCTGGCTTGCTTTTTTTTTTTTTTTTCTTCATTTCCCAGCTTCTTACTTATGCCCAAAAATTCTCCAGGGGCAGAAAGTGTCTACAAGACTTTAATGAGGAGACTAGTCTTGGATGGGGCAAACTTTTCCTAACTTAATGTTTAAACACACAGTTCAGAATTAGCTGAAAAAATGTGTCTCTAAGCTAAAAAAAAATATTATAGTCCTATTCCCTTTGTATTGCAATTAAACATTAAGAGGGATTTGGCAGAAGGAAAGTCCATATTTACCTCTCAAACTGTATTTCTGTGGTAATTCCATTACTTTAAAAAATTATTTTTACAGGGAGCCTGATAAGACATTTTAGCTCTGTATTTACATGAGCTTAATGTTTGCCTATACATTGTAGTCCTAATCTTGAGAATTTGCTCATGCTTTTAACTGTTGCTCATATATTACTTCTGTATCTTTTATACAAATAAAGTGTCAATTATTATAGCATGAGCCAAGCCGTTTTGTCCCTTCAGCTATATGATATACAAGTATATATGTATAATTATTCTGAATATGCACAAATAATTTAAAAAATATATATCCTGAGCAAATTTTTAATGCCTTTGCCTGAGTTTTGAACTGTGGAGAAAAAAAAATTGTATATATCATATGTATATATATATGGAGAGAGAGAGAGAGAGAGAGTGAAACAGTGCTACAGCCTTTACCAAAAAATAAAGGCACAAAGGGGCTGTGTGTTGAATGTGTAAAGCACAGCTGGGAGTGAACCAACACCAAAGAAATATTCATATTCTCCAGGCAGTGATACTGCTGGTGCCACTGAGAGTGCCATGGAAAATACGGTGATTCAGTTATTGGGCCCAGTCCTTCACACTGTTTTGCAGATGAGTAACTTTACTCATGTGAATCTTCTCAGGGAAGCTTGCTGTGTAACTCAGATGTGTAAAACTGCTCCTATGGAGAGATACTGGAGTGATTAGGCCCACAGCTTTTAATGGGCGATTCACAGAAAAAATTCCCAACTGAAATACGGGGTTTAAATATTTTTTGCTGCTCTTTGAGGGCACCCGAGTTCTTCCAAAGGCTTTTTGGCCTATGTATGGAACCCACAGGAAAATAAAGAAGGTCCTGCATACATTATGCACAGATTTTTGGAAGACTTCTTCCATTGATATATAGAGAATTTACTGACTGAGCCTCCCCACACAGTGGGAGAAAATTGTTTCTCTGTGGCTTTTTCTATTTATTATCAGCTTCACCTTGGGAGTCCAAGTTATTTTTTAATACTTCTCTAATGTTGCTTCTTTTCAAGGATAGGGATGGAGGAGATTACATTTTATATTTATATTATTATTATTCCTGCACATGTGATCGTGTCAAGCTGTAAATTCCTCGCTAAATTTTTTAAATCCCTCTGATGTCTGACAAGGAGTTGGAAATATATAAATGTTAAATTTTATGCTTTTTTCCGTGTTACCAAAGTCTGCAGTTCTATTATAAACTGTCATCTGTAATATAATCAAAGGAAAATTGGTAGGAAACCTTATTGTAGTCCAAGGAACATTCCTTTTTACATGAATTTACCGACTTTAATGGGATTTAGACTGTCTGGCTCAATCAGGAGCTTTTAGAAAAGCTGGGAGAGACTGAGTCAGAAAAGAATTGGGTTGTTTATGGGATGTCCCCAAATTTTACCTTGATTTTCTGTGGTGTGTAATGTCACAAAGAATATTTCCCAATTGAGTCAGAGTATTTCAGTTGTTACAAAATGTGTTTATATCATCCTTCCTGCGGTGTTTATACCTTTCTTATTGCTCTCTGACACCACTGTCAGTTTGTAGATTAAAAAAAAATAGTACAAAATTAAGGGTTGTATCAGTCTGCTTGGCTTCCTTCTATCTCTTTGCTTTCCTGTTACTGCTTGGCTCTTGAACACAGCTTGTTATTTGGATTTGTACAATAACAATATTGTACAAATGTTGTACAATAGCTTGAGGGAGTGTTTGCCCTGGACCAGGTAGGATGTGTGGTAGCAAGACATGGTTCAAATGCAGAATAAAGCTGCTGTCTTTGCCCCATGCAACTTACAGATTTTTAGCTGGAAAGGAGTTTCTTACCCAGCTGCAGTGCCCTGCTCTGGCAAGACCAGTCTGTGTTTTCCTAAGCTGGACACTGTGGGACAGCAGGGCCTGCTCTTCCCAGGAGTGCTGGAACTTACATTTCTGCAAAGGGAACAAACCACCAACCAGACCATGGACCTCATAATGGAAGAAGGTACTCACTCACTCCTGATCCCACTAGGAGTCAGTATGTAGACAGCCATGAAAGAAGCAGAAAAAGAAAAAAACTGATACTGGTGGTAGGGTTAAAAACTGAAATTTACCCAAAATCATTAAAGATAAATCTGAAAGAAATGATGAACGGAGGGCAAACCTATGGTTCTGCCTTACCCATCTGAATGCCCTGAACATTCTTATTGCTTGCAAGTTGATCTCATTTCAAAATGCAAGACTGGAAAGCTGCAGTAGGGAGATGTGCTTAGGGACATTGGGGAGGTGGATCCAGGCCTTGACGATGCTCTAAATACTTGGCTATCATGTCAGCAGTGGGTGCTGGAGTTGTATGTCTAGTGGGACTAGTGAGACTGGTGAGATGTGAGACATCACAGAATGATAGAAGGGGAGATGTAGGAAGGGAGCTCCTAAGGCCATCTAGTTCATCACCCTCCATCAAGAAAGGTCAGCTAGAGCCAGTTGACAAGGACTATGTCCAGATGGCTTTGGGATATCTCCAAGGATGAAGACTCCACAACCTCTTTGGGCAACCTGTCCCACTGTTTGATCACCATCACGGGGAAAAAATTTTTCTTGATTTTCAGACAGAACCTCCTATGTTTCAGTTTGTGACCACTGCCTCTTGTCTAGTCACTGGGCATTACTGAGAAGAGCCTGGTTTCCTCAGCTTCATTCCCTCCCTTCAGGTATTTACATACATTAATGAAATTCCCCCTGAGGCTTCTCTTCTCCAGGCTGTAAATCCCATCTCTCACATCATCTCCCCATATGAAAGATGCTCCAGTTCCTTATCATCTTTGTGGTCCTTCATTGGCTTTGCTCCAGTAAATCCCATTTCCATTAGGCCCCTAGGCTTTCAGCCAAAGAGAAAGAAACTTCACGGACTACTCACCTCCTGAATGAGCCTGATTTTCTTATACAGCCATTGAAGACAAGTCCTGAAGTCTGTCTGCCTTAAAGCTCTGTGGGCTTTCAAAGGTATTGGGAGTCTCTTTCTAAATTTAGGGAATTTCATTTATTTTAGGTTGATGGAATTGTTCCTGTCCACCTAGTGTCAGGTACATACAGTTCTGTGGGCCACGTCTGAATTGCCTAACTAGAGAATTAGACCTAGCAGGCTGTGTTTTGTCCAAAGTATAAGACAATAGATAACAAATACCAGCCCACAGAGGAGAATCAGGAGGCAAAGAGATAATTTTGGTCTGCCAGTTTGGTCTGCCAATGTCTGAGTTCTTTCATATCTGTATCACTCCCTAAAATTTAGATGAGTTCAGCAGTAGCTGGAGAACATTATTTTCAGGTGCTGTGTTGCTTTCAGAGGGTCTGTAAAGTCCTGACCCTTAAAATGCTTCTCCATAAACTGACCTCTGCACTTAAAATTACTGTAGTAGAACTTGGGACTGGGGCATTTACAGTATCACTCCTGTTTCTAATGAACAATTCTCTTTATCAAATCTCCACATATTGGCCTAAAGCTAGTGAACAGAAGTGTTTAAGACAGCAGCTCTTTTTAAACTTGAATCACAGTAAGAATATAATCAATATCACTCAGTGGGACTGAAAACCAATCCCATAGTTTTGTGTCAATCCCCCTACCATTCATATGTAATTTTTCTATTACCCTTCCCTGTGTGTTTTTACTGCCAGTATTATTTTTTCTTGTATTTTGAATTATTATATTTCCATTTTTCTTTTAAATAAACATCCTTTGTTTTTCTATTATCACTAGACTTTCAGTTTCACTACCAGTAATTTATTTCATTGCTTCCTGATTTTTTTAATTATCCTACAACAGCTATAGTTTACAATGGCTTTCTGAATGGTATAATGTATCTAGTTTCATTTCCTTCCCATTATTCCTGAGGTTAGCTGCATTGTAGCTAAAGACAAAATTACATTCCCACTTAATCCTACTTTTAGTCCATCCCTTAACATCCAACTAAGTCCCTCAAAATGTGATTTGCCACAGAGGAACTGTTGGAGTAGGTCTGGGTTTCTGCTCTCTGTTTCTCCTGGTTTTGCTGTGCTGCCCAGAAAGCCAGCAGAAGCTGCCAGCTGGGGTTTGCTCTCTGGAAGATTGCTCCTTGAGCAATGGTGTAGATTGAAAGGAGTGCTGTGGAATAATGTAGACTTACACTACAGGCATGATGGCTCTTAGCAAAATTGAACACTTGCTTCCACAATCTGTGCATGCTATGCCAACTGAACAGCCTTGGGTGCCTCCATGAACAAATGGGGTGCCAGGGAAGAGGAAAGGATGATTAATTCACTGCTTGTAGTCCTAGCCTGTGGGCATTGGAAATCGCCATTACAGCAGTATTCATCCCAGCCATCTGTAGCTGTTTATGCAGTGGAAGAGCTACACCTCAGCTGATGAGAGGAGAAATTGAGGCTCGGTGCCAAGACAGACACATCTAGAGGTAGCTGATGTGCTCAAGGACAACCTCCTCCACCTCTGGTAGCTGGACAAGGACTTCATGTGTTCTGTAGGCCCTATGTCATATCTACCAGCCTCATACAGATGCCTTGGATACCTCTGGGCATTTAATGTGTGCCAAGCTCATAAATCACTTCAGACTCCTTTATAGCATCACTTCAAGAAAGAACCTAGAATATGTTGGGAGAATTATCTGTGAGAATTGCTGATTTCATCCTGTCTTCTGTCATGGGAATCCCAACAGGCATGTGAATGTCAGCAATGTCCACCTCAACTTAAGTTACTAAGGCCACTTTCGGCATCCAAAGGGATGTTTCCTTATCCCCTCTGCAGATCTGTTAGGCTTCCTCAGAGCCAGCACATACAGACCCAGGAACTCAGGGAGGCTCACCCCTTCCAAAGCTGCAACCAGAGGACAGATAAGACCCTTGAGGGCACCTGGGGTGGCAATAGATGTTGATGATAAGGCAACTAAATGCTGTTCCCAGCTGCTGGTGGAGCTCCAGGCTCAACTGACTGGATTTCCCCTGCCTGTAACAGGAGCTCAGGCTTTTAGCTCATGTATGGACAACAAAATTTAAGTTTTTTAAACTAGAGTTGAATCCCATCTGAAATGATGTGAGATGGATTGCTACACTGATGTCTTCACAGAATTCAGTGTTGGCTGCTAGCAATCAGCTGATTGTTCTTGCCTTGCTTTCTTAGAGTTTTCTCTTTTCCTTGCCATGCCCAGAGTCATGGCTGCAACAGCAGTGTTAGGAAGCTGGTGGTGATGTTTGCTGCCCCTCACTCTGGTGTGCAACAGAGCAAGAAAAGGGAGTTTCTGAGCTGTTAACTGTACCAAATCATGAGAAGTACCATATGCCATATATATGTAATACATTTATGACCAAAAATTTGGCAGAGCTGGCTGGAGTAACAACAATGTACACTACACTTCATGGCTTGTTATTCATGTGTGTCTTTCTCAGAGCCACGCGCACTAAAAGAATTATTGGAGCAGAGGTCCCGAGAGGAGTGTTAAAGTCCTGGTTCTATAACCATTCAGAGTGGGTCTGCAATGCTTGTCTTGTAAACATTTTGCAATAGTGTCAGGGAGAACAGTGACCCACTTCAGTTCCATGTTCCTTTCCCATCACCTCTACCATATCAATAAGAAAACGTGGTGTAGCACTGCCAGCAACATCTGCAGAAAAAAAATAAAATCACAACAACTCACACTTCATGAAACATTATAGTGGAAAAGAAAATGTGTTCCAAACCACCTTAAGGTTCTGGAGTTAATTCATCATTAAGCAGGAGAGACAGAGGCGCTGCAGACTTGTGCATTGTTTCCATTGTGGAAAGCCCCAGATTTTGCAGTCTCACAGCATGGAAAGATATATGATCACACATCAGTGTGTATATTTTATTTTGTGCATTTACTAACCATTCATTGCCTACATAAAAACAGGAAAATTGAACAGAAAAAACTGCAGGGCATTAATTTTACAAAAATCAACCAAAGACATGACATGTTTCTAAGTTTCCCTTTCTGCAAATGGCTCAGCACAAGAAAGCTTCACCTCCCAAGTCAACTACAAATCAAACTACAGGATCAACACCTGAACTACAAAAGATAATTAATCTGGCAGCACTGTAGCTGTTACCTCTTGTGTTTGTAGTTGCATATGAGAGTAGGAAGGTTTGCACCATAAAAACTAAGACAAGGAGACATAAGCCCATTAAAAATTAAAAAAAAAAAAAAGGGGGGACTGAGATGACCCAATCACATCCCAGACCACTGGGAAACAAGAAGCAAAAGCAAAGAATGGAGCACTTCAGTTTTGGCCAAGTCTACTAGACTGTATTATTGTGCAACAGAACAGTCTTTAAACGTACATGACAACTTCCATTGCTTTACAATATCGAGAACTCTGGAAAAATGCAGAGTGTTTGGACAACAAACCATGGGGAAAAAGATCAGAGACACCTTGCAGGTAAGCAAACATGTATGCAGAGAGCAGTGCAGCGCACGAACCTGTGGCTGTGTGGTCTAATGGGGATGCTGGCCCTGGGCAGAGTAGATGTGTGTAGAATCACACAAATGTCTCAGAAGGCCACAATCTAGTCCCTATTGCAGGGTGAGATGAGATGAGATCTTGTGAACAACCTGAGTTTCTACAGCTTGGGCTGTTGCTGGGTGAGCAACATTTTAGCTGACCTATGTTCTTAACGGATTGCAAAACCTCCTCTTTTCTAGATAAGACTGTTCCCTTTCATTATTTCTCCATAACATTTTATGCTCTAGCTCACTTTTAATTCTGGTACAATCCTCCTTGCTTGTAAATGGAAGACTGCCTGCCAACAAGCCACATCTCTCTCTTCTGTTTTACAATATTCCCCCTTCCCTTCTCCGGCATGTAGTTTAGGCACGCTCAAAGCATTATTGGCACCCAGAAATCTTTTCAGATATTTATCACTTAGTGTTATAAATGCAGTGAGTGTTTTTGAACAGCTCCTCTCATTTAAAACATTTAATATGGTGAATAATCTCCTGTAAAGAGACTGGAGCATCATAGCAGTTATTTGACAGCTGAGGAGCTGCAGCAACATTCAAAGCATATGTTAAGGCTTGCTGTTCAATTAGGATGCCAAGTGGCAGATCAAAATTTAATGCGAGTTCAGTGCATATTTTGGGGTTTTACTGGGAAAAATATCATTTGGAAATGTCCATAGGTAGGAGGAATAAAAGGAAGTTCCAAAAAACAAGAAGCAGATGGTGTCCATAGAGGTCTGGATTTTTCTGTTGTAATGAAAGATGGACAGTTCTCCTGACCACATGATAGCCATTGGACATGAAAATTCAGGATTTTTGTAATTGAGTTACTGGCACTCAAAGACCTGGGAATTTAGGACAAGCAATCCAAACCTTAGATTCTCTCCCTTCCTGCAAACAGTCATTCCTGTGAGAAACAGCATGCCAGTAATTCCACTGGGTTCTGTAAAACCTCTATTCTCTCAAGTGTAATAGGAATGAACCCTTTTCATTATTACTGGAGCATTGCTCAAACGCGATTATAACAAATTCATACAAAAATACAGCTTGAAAATACAAAGTAACTACCAAAAAATAACCACATACTTTCAAATACAGATCTGAATAAATAGGATTAAATATGAAACTTTGGATTTCAGCAGGACTGATATGTCACCCTTTGATATTTCCCGCGGTAAGTTTCCTTCCAAAAAGGTTGGTAAAAGAGAGAAAAAAAAAAACCCAACCCACATTTTTTGTTCCAGATTTGTTTTCTGAGAAAAATGTATTTAAATAATTGAAATCAACTTCTTAAACCATACGGAATCTCTTTCTTACCTGGTTATGCCCGTTGAAACGAATGGAACTCCTTGTAGAGTTAAAGCACCACCTTGTCTGAGTAAGACTGGCAGATCTCAGAAAATAAATTATTCCTGGACTACTAGCATGCATGTTAAGTTTTACCTCAGAAAGGCCTTTCTGCCAAGATATAAATTCTCAGACATCGTTGTTTATGGTTGAAAAGCTGACACAGTCTTTGGAGTCATGTCTCCAAAGCAATGCTATAATTTCTATAGGTTTAAGGAATAAACTTTATTGATAAAAGATAATAAGTAATCATGCCTCTTTAGTAGATGTAAATGTAGTTGTCACGCATGTCAATGACCAAGGGGACGTTCACTGCTTCAGCTGTAGAACAATAGAAATCTGAAAATGACTGTGCTTATTGTCTGTGAAACAATGAAAAACTGTGGTAGGTACATTTTACAGCCATGTCATAAAACATATCTGAGTAAGAACACATGCTTTTTTGATCATTAGAGTTTTTCCAATTGGATGAGCCAAGCTGTACAATACTGTAGAATTTACTTTGATTTCTATAATGAATCACTAAAGCAATCCCACAAGGCTATCCGATGTAATAAAAGATTAACTATTTCCTAGTACAAAGACTTGTGTTTATGGAGATGTGCCAGTAAACTTTCTAATTTAGCCTAGCAGAAACATACCTCTGACTATGATGTAGTGTTGCTTTAAAGTAGTATTTCTCTAATTCAAGCTAATCCCTGCGTGACATAAAGTCCTGTGTGGTTGCAACGTCTATTAGGTCTCCATACATCACTATGTCTTGGGAGACATAGAAAGAATAGTATTGGGACACCAAAAGTGAACTGAAACAGGGTGCTGGCCCCATTTAGACATTTTGCCACAGAGGTAAAGTGAGTACATTTTGAAGCAATGTACAGGACTCCTGTTTACTGCAAATAGAAATAAAAATAACCTTCCTTACATATATATTCACTGTGCCTTTACAACTAAAACCTAATCTCATGAGATCATGGAATTGTAGAGAATCACTCACACAATATTTTTTGTCTACACTTTGGGAGGAAAATTTCTCTGTAAGAGTGAATTTTATCACTTCATAGATTTACTCATTCTACAAAGAAGCAAGAAAGCCTTCCAAATCACCGAGCACATCTGGGACTATCCTGACCATGTTATTTTGAGTTTTCCATCTCTACAGTGGCTGTCTGATGAGAGCAATGTTCCCTTTAAGGAGGGGATAACACAGGCTATGGCTTTGCAGATCAGGAAAACAAAAAGACAGACAGACAGTCCTCAGAACAGGAGTGTGGTTTTACCTTGATTTTTTACTTGGCTTGAATACATTTAATGAGTTACCAGAGAGGAAAGAATTAGTGTTAACAATACAAATGAATGCTGCTTTCTTGATAAAACTCTGAGATAAGACATGTCAGCTTAAATTTCCATGACAGAACTTTAAATTAACACATTTTACCCTACCTTTGCCAGGAATTCTGTGCACCAGTTACAGCAGAGCAGCCAACATGCACATGGTAACTTACATATATGTTTGTTTCTGATAGGCACCTCCTGAGTCAGCTTAAGGAATCGTGTGTATTTAAGATGTGCTAATGCTAAATTGCTGTAAGAAAGCACCTTTGCCACACGTTACAGTCCAGCAAAGTCTGCCAATGTTAGATGCAAGTTCCATTCCCACAAGTGACATTATTTTTCAAGAACTTGATGTATTATAGCTTCATTTTTTATTTGAAGTATTAATATTGACTTAGTAAAGCACATGAGGAGAGTGGCTGAATTATCATTCATCCCAGTTTCTCTATTTATACATTCCTCCAGGTTCTATTTTAGGATGGTCCTTTCAACCTCAGAAAAAACTTACATCTTTCTTCTAAAATTTGTGTGCCAAACATGGAATGTGGCCTTTAGTTTGTGTTTGGCCTGCATATTTCTAAAGCTGCTTTTGAATACTTTAGTTTTAATTCAGAGTTTACTGGATATTTTCTTAAATTCCAGAATCTGAATAAATAGAAAATTGTGATTCACCAAACAAGTGTTGGCTGATATAAATAATCTATGGAAGCTGGGATTGATGCTAGGAAATTTTTTTATTGTCCTGATTAATATAAAATTTAAGGAGAAGATTTGAGGCAAGCATCTCTGTAACCCTAAAGTATGAATTCACAGAAAACCAGGACTGAAAACTAATTAGCATCCACTCAAAAAATGGCAAAGTAATCAAGGACTTATATTGATTTATTGATTTTTTTTCTATCATTAAAAGATGAGCTGTAAAGGATCAAAAGTGAAATAGCTGTGAAAAGCTAAAAAAAAAAAAGGAAAAAGTAGTTGAAGTAGTAGACATTAGGAAAAAGTAGCTAAAGCCTCAGATATTTATGAGGAGGTCAATGTATAATGTTAATTTTCTTTTTGAGAGGAAAAATTTCTAAGATTCTGTAGACATAAGGTCAGGTTTCTACTTTGTGTCAGAATTCCTGTGACCTTGAAGAAATTGTGGTTCAGTTGTTGAATATTTGTGTTGCTGTATCTACAATCTGAACTGACCCCATGGGACTACCCTGAGACCAAAGGCGTATGGTCCCCACTGGCAAAGCAAAGCAGCTTTGGGCAGGAAGTTGAGTCAAGGCAGGGTTTTTTTCCATTAGATTTCAAGGGAAATAACCATAAATACTAGATGCAAAAGCAAATCATAAGAAGGAGAGAAGAGGTGCTGTAGGGAAATGTTTCTTAAGGCAGCTCCTTGCACTAAAGTTATGTGGAAGGAAAAGGTGACTCTTTCAAATGGGACAGTTTTAAACATTTCTTGAAAAGGTGTTCACTATCAGAATTTGGGCCAAAATTCTGATGAAATAAAGAATGGATCTCTACTAGCCCTACTTATTGCAAAAAGAACTTAACACATATAAAATATGTATCTTAATAAAGCAAAATAATGGAATATTATTTAGCAGTCTTTTTTCTGGACTCAATTTTAGTGAAATGTGAGCCAGCAGTAGTGAGTGAAGCCAGTGCTAGGTGTGCTGAAGAATGTCTTCACACAGTCATTCATATTGGAAATAATGCTCAAAAAAAAACAAAAGAAAAAAAGAGCACAAACCAAAAGAAATCTATTGTGCTGACTTTACTAGGAAAGCAATTAAATTGTCTGAACATTTTTAGAAACCTAACCCTGATGGCTACTGTATGCGTTGTTGCAACTCACAAATTATTTTCACATGTTAATAATTCATTTTTTTTCCACAATAGTATTACTTATTGTCTGGTAAGCATATAATTGATTCATTAAATTGTGTAGTTCCCTAGAGTTTGACCTCTATTGACGTCTCTGAATTTGTGGCAAGCTATTTTAAAAGAGCAGAAACATATCACAGCCAGCAGCCTTACACCAGTATAAATATTTTCTACTGTGCTAATGCTCAGAGTTCACTTTCTGGCAGCTTACCAAGAATTTTGCATAGGAATGCACTGAGCTGGAGACCCCTATCTAATAAATTTTATCTGACACACTCAAACATCCACTTTTATTACCATGTCTGATTTTCCCATGCTCATACAATTTAAAGCTACAGCTTCTCCCTTTCTCTTCTTTGAAGAAAGAGTAATATTTTCAAACAGAATGTCACAAGGGCATATTACCATGAGCACTCTCATCTGTGGAAGCTTAATGCAAAAGAATGTATTCAAAAAAGCACATTCTCCCAGCGATCCCACCGTCCTTCCACAAATACCCCCAAACAAGGCAGAGAGGTAAAGCATCTTTCTGTGACATACGTGCTGTTTATGGGTTGCAGTTTTGTAGCACTGTGGAATGAGTCCTAGTCCTTATGTTCTAAAATCTACCCATGAAGTGCAATGAATTTTGCAGTATTCCGGAGGACTTCACCCTTTTGGTACACTTGGTCCATGATCTAATCACTGAGGACATGTATCTGAAGTAAAAGCACCACGTAAGATACCTGTGACATTGCTATGGTGAATTATCAATGCTAGGGCCTTCAATTATCAATCAACTGCCCAGGCTGTCCCTCAGCTGATGCAAGAACAGATCCATATGTAGCTGCAGCAGTGAGGTGACATCCAGGAAGAGCACTGCTCATCACCTGCAGCTCTCTGGGCTGTCCTGCTGGCAAACATCTTAGAGGCTGTACCAGGGGGTTACAAAGTTGGGAAACTGGATCGATATGAATCTTTTGATGGTGGTTTAGGTGGAAATCCAAAACTGTCACAGGCAAGACTTTCAATGTGGTGATTAAATTGTTCCCTGTTCCTGTGCTTATCAGTAACTTTCAGTTCTGCCTAATTTTCAAAATGTTGCCTGGTTCAAATTATAAGAAAAAAATAAAATACAAGAAGAAAAGAAGTCACCTCAGTAAAAAGATTTCCATAGTAAATCACTTCTTTCCTCCTGGGCCAAATGGAAAGTGCTGAAGTCAAGGACACCCTATACTGATTCCAATGACTCCCCCATTATGATGTAAATTTACAACAAAGAAGAAAAGTCTGCCCTGAGCTTTTGAAACTGGAACTTCATATAATGTAACTTGTTAAGATTTCTCTCACCAATAAAGCTGACCCTTGATTTTTGGAGAAAAGGTCAATGATGCAGAATCTCAGGGATTTTAGCTATTGCTTTTAAAATTAATTTTCCATTATGACAACTGCAGACAAAGTTAAATAGTGAATTAAAAAGTTTTATTTTCTTTTTTTTTCACCTAGAATTTTTCCCAAAATTTCTACTGAAAGCCAATTAGAAACAAACAGAATTAGGCCCACATTTATCCCCATTAAATATATTCCAAATAGGTTCGAAAGACAGAAGGAATACTTTAGCTGAGCTCACATACAAGCATCTAGAGATTCAAATCTAGAGATTTCAAATACTGTGTACTTTCATATGCCCCCAACTTCAGTGTAAAAGAGATGTAAGCAGGTATTTTTTGGGAAAGTCTGATTATTTGTTACTGCCTCAAAATATCAGCACAGTACAATTCCTTGGAAGAATTTATTTAGACTACAATATCCTTGCAAGTTAAGCCTGAAATAAAATGTTAACAAACCTATAGTGGGTATCCAGGAAGACCTTTTTTTGGTTTTATTTATTAAATTTCACTGTGGTGTAAGGCTGGTATCTCCAATGTAAAGCAGCTAATCTGACCTGACTACAGAGTTAACTAACATCCCCAGTATTACAGAGAGAAAAAAACCCAACAAAAAACCAAAACAACTTATAAAAACCCTGACACAGAAAGAATTACATGCTGTTTAAGTCCTGGAAGGACACAGAGAAGTATGTGACTATGAACTGTGACTATTTCCACTAGAGACATCAGGGCTGTTCACGCACATGATGAAGCAGAGCACGGGCATGACAGAGTTTGTCCTCCGGCACAAATTCAGAATCACCAGCAGCTTTGAGACAGTCTATGCAGAAACAGAAGGTTTGCAACAGCAAAGCAGAGTTTCTGTGGCCAATGTCCTGCCTTACGTAGCAGATTGCACGAGGCATCTTGGAAAGGTGATGCCTCTAACACCGGCCCCCACTCTACCTACTCTCCCTCTGGAGCAGCTGGCTACCATCTTGGGTAGTCTTATCTGCTGTGACTTGTCAAGCCAAAATATTTGTTTAAAAAAGGATCAAATATTCATAGCTCATTTATGCATTCCTTTAAAAGGAGAAATGAGGCTTGTCATGGTAGATAAATGCCAAAGTATGTGGAAGGGAAGGGAAGGGAAGGGAAGGGAAGGGAAGGGAAGGGAAGGGAAGGGAAGGGAAGGGAAGGGAAGGGAAGGGAAGGGAAGGGAAGGGAAGGGAAGGGAAGGGAAGGGAAGGGAAGGGAAGGGAAGGGAAGGGAAGGGAAGGGAAGGGAAGGGAAGGGAAGGGAAGGGAAGGGAAGGGAAGGGAAGGGAAGGGAAGGGAAGGGAAGGGAAGGCAAGGCAAGGCAAGGCAAGGCAAGGCAAGGCAAGGCAAGGCAAGGGAAGGCAAGGGAAGGCAAGGCAAGGCAAGGCAAGGCAAGGCAAGGCAAGGCAAGGCAAGGCAAGGCAAGGGAAAGCAAAGCAAGGCAAGGCAAGGCAAGGCAAGGCAAGGCAAGGGGGGACAGGTTTTTTTAATGTGCAATATGTCTATTTTTCTGCTTGTACTGACTCCCTTTGCTCAGTGTCCTGATGCTGAGAGTTTGGGGAGGTTCAGTACGATTGTTGTAGCTGTGTGATCCAGAGCAACACTGATCACCCAGTATGGTCACTGGATGTTGTTGCTTTTTATTCTGTTAATTTTTAGAACTGATTCAGGCAAGTTACTTCCTTCCAGGAGACTCTTAAACCAACACTGAATAAGCTTGTCATTCAACACTTTCATATAAAAGCCAATGTGGAGCACAAAATGAGGATTTCATTAAGCAGGACTTTGTTGACAGACTGGTTATTTTCTATATGAGAAGAGTTGCAAGACAGATATCCATTGGTTCTGGATGAATAGAGAAACATTATAATTTTCCTTTCTCATGCCTGCAATAGTACTCCAAATATCTGATTTTTCTGAACACAAATGGGAAAAAATTACAGTTGCTTTCTGCTCACCCCAATATCTTCATCCATCTTTGATCTCCACAGCCTTCAGTTTAGAGAAAAAACCCAGTCCAGGATCATTAGAAAACATTTTAAGGCTCTTATTCCAAATATCTTCCCAAGAAAGGGAGCAATTAAGCCAGAATCACTTTGCTCTGCTACTGTAATGAGTGCAGAAATAAAATCCTTAGAAACATGTAGTAAACTGGGCATGGAAAAAATCGATTTTGACCTAGCTGGAACATATGCTAATTTTTGAAAGCAAGATACTGTATTTTCTCTCTAGCAGGCCCTCTTAATCATATTTTAGACAAACATGTCCATGGGAAAAATGTTCCTGAACCTCTCTTGCATGTCTCCCTTTTCTTTTCAGAAGAGATGAAATCCAGTATGAAATCATAAAGGCCTGAAACAATGCATCTGGTGAAACAGGAATCCATGGCATGATCAACGTACATTTTGTTTCTCAAAATATGGGCATTATTAGAGCTGAGATAGCAGAAGCTGCCAAGACTGCAAATGTTCCATCAGAGATCTTAGACAAAAAAAACCACACAAGAAAACGAATTTTACAAAAAATTTAACAGAAAATCAGATCAGCAGTTTAATGTTCCAGATGTTAGACACATTCAACCAAACAACAGAGGCAAGACAACAGGCTTTTTTGATTCTATTATGCCATTTTGCTTTACAAACTGCAGTTACTTAAAACTTTGCAATTGATATCTATATTGGGCATATGTATCAGGCTGAAAATTGGGGCAGGGTTTAAAATCTGCTAAGCCTTTTCTGACAATAAGGCTAAAGCAAGAGAAATTTTCAGCACTGAGTGGCTCAGGAGTGTTTTCTTGTTGTTATTTTTTTGTTTTTATTCAGTTGTTTGTTTTATTCCAAGTCTGTGCTTAGAAGAAAATACTTAATTTTTGGCAAGGTGACGTGGGGTAACCCACCTTCATCTTCTTGGGCTGTAAACCACTTTGTGTCTGCCCAGCAGAGACAAAAACTCTAGAAATAAGACTTTCTGCAGAGTCTGTAGAACCTGAGGGCACTTAAATTTCCTGTGGTTGCTGTGAATGCCCAGGAAATGCATGTCCATTTCCCAAGAAGAAACTTCACAGGCTTCCCTCATGGCCAAAGCTACTTGGAGATGGCTTCTTTACCTGGGTTACATCTGACTGCACTAGGGAAAGGGCAACTGACACAGGGCAACTGCAGGGCATCTTCACCCTTTGTTAGAAGAAATGACTAGGCAAGGCAAGCTTAGGTACTAGTTAAATCAAGATGTGAACCCATCTAAGTGGCATGGCCAAGACACTTGTGATCTCACCCAGGTCTGTGAGGCAGATGAAAAGTCAAGAGGCAGGAAATGGCAGGAGCAAGGATTAAACAGGTGGCTCCAGAACAAAAACAAACATGTTGAAAAACAGTTTGGGAGTTTTCCTCATGTATTTGAAAATATGAGAAGCAGTGCAGCCAAGAAGACTTTGAGGCTTCTCCCCAGCTGGACAGTTTTGTCAGGCTCCTATTCATTTAGGCAGTGGTCCATGCTGGTCCTGAAGGCATATGGGAGGGAATCCACAGTAAGGAGCCCATCCCAACCATCCCAAAAGAATTTCCAAGCCTTGGGACAATTGTCTTTAATACCTTAAAAATAGCCTCATAAGTTGGGTAGTTATTTTTTGTAGTATAACACTGCTTCGTGCTTGCAAACAGACCCATAGACACGAGACCTACTTGAAGACCTCACATTCTCTCTGCAAGGCCTATAAAAATTGGGAAGACATCAGAAATGCAGAATAATTAGCCAGATTTCTCAGTGGCACACAGTTGAGTAGTATCTCTGGGAACAACATCTCCAACTCTGAAGTCTCGATTCATGGCCTAATCCTGGAACTTGACCACTGTTCACCACTTACAAAACGTGATGCCTTCAGTGTCTCCCTTCTTCAGGTAGAAGTTGCTGGGGACTTCAGCACAGCCAAACATACTCACTCACACCAGTGACCAGCTTTTTCAAAAAATCATATCCATATATTTTGAAGACTTGGTGCCTCCAAATCCTCATGCCATTAGTGAGTCTCAATAGAAAGCAGAAAGACTACTTGTAAGTCCAAAGTTAATGATAAACTTGTTTTCCCCTAATGCAACCAAATTGTTCACATACTTAAATAAAACAAAGGAGCAAGTGGTGTGGGATTGAGAATACATTTCACAGAAACAAAGTCCAAGAGTCTTCATTTGGGACTTGTCACAACAAGAGAAGGTAACTCCAAAGGCTGAGAGGCAATTATTTGTGTTTTCTGAGACTGGGAAAAGTATGGAGGCTGAAGATATAGGATGGCTGAAAGGGAATATAAAAGCAAGAGCAGAAATCACTGAGTGCTTTCAGGAGAGCTGAAGACCTGAAACAGCTGGAGCATTTTATTCTAGAGATTTTGTTTTAAAGGAACAGCACTGATTGATTTTCAGATATTATTGCAAATAAATACAGTGAAAAGAAACAAGCAACTTTACTCATGGTAGTGTTACTGCAGCATCGCCAGCACACAGCATGGCTCTGGGAGAGGAAGAAGTGGGTCAGCTCTGCCCCTGCCACCTTGCACGTAGCCAGCAAGTCACAACATCTCCCTGTTTGCCCAATTTGACTATTTGCTTTTTGTGCAGTAGCCTGCACACAGGGATCTCTGCAACCACTGTATTGCAAGTAGAGTAATGATAACAATAAGAACAAGAACAATTATGATAAAATTACTATGGTGTTGCTCACACGCATATCTGACAGAAGAGCTGTGAAGATGGACACGCCCAGGATCTCTACCCAAATCCTGAGCAGCCAAGCTGAACACATTTATATGAGGCTTTTCCATTGTTAAAAGTTTGAAGATATGTGACATAGCATTACTCTTTCTCTGCCTGGAGAGGATGGGCAATGGGTAGTAAAAATCCCACCTGTGTGTTTAGCCTTTCCAGTGCCACGGAATATTCTTTCTTGATCTCCAGTGATTATGCTATTAACTTGTTTAAAAAGAAATTAAAACTTTTATAACGAATGGCTGTTTTCAGCAGTCACTGATGCCTTTAAAATTTTGCATTCTTGGCTTTTGCTTTTATCATATTTTAAAAGTTCATTTTAACTTATGATATGGCAAATTGTTCACCAGATGTGTAAGGAATAACATTATTGTTATTGTTGTTGTTGTTATTAATCATGGCCATGAGGAAAAAAAAAAACCAAGAGAAAAGTAGACTTCTGTTTTACTTCAGTGGAGAATTTGGAAAGACAGTGCCATAATTCATTCCAGTTAGATCAATCACGCCTTTCCTATCTCTGTTATTCAGTCTATTAGGCAGTGGGTTTGGTTCAAATAAAATATTTCAGGGCCAGACTCAATCTCAGCTTCACAGCTGTGTTCCTGAAATGTGCAAATATTTGATGTGTCTCAGGTGCATACTGAGAAACCATAATTTTTCCACTGCCTATCTGATTACTCTGTCATCTTCTACAGTCTGCTGACCCACCTGCACCTCCCTGTGCAGAGGCTATCATCTGTGGAGGTGGAACCAGGAAAGGGCAGAGGCAGTGCAGGGTACGACTGACCAGACAGCAAGATCTCTTTTCTTGCCTCTTTTCTAAATGAGTTGCCAACCAGGGCATCTCTAGGTATGGAAAAGTTCTGACATCATTCATTTAAGCTAGATTCAAAGCTGCAGAGCCCACTGGTTATGCAGAGCATGTGTCCTTGAGGGTTTCCTGAGTCCCTGAGTTGAAAAGGTGTTAGAAGGAGGTTAGTAGTGGGAGACAAATATAATAGTTAAGACACTTACCCATCAGTGTTAACAACCTTGAAACAGCACAGAAATTTGATCCATAAAATAACAATGTTTTGGTTAGCATGAGATTTAAGATGAGTTTATTGATTTATTTTTCCCAAGCAACTACTTTGGCAGCCTCAGTGACTCAGGGGTTCCTTCTGCAGCTCTGCAGTGAACAGTGTCCTGCTGTGTCGTGGTTATCCACAGGGTCTACATTCTCTGCCAGTGACCTTTGATGCACGATGAAACATTTTGTACTTTTTACACCCTAAGAAGACAGCAAGTACCTTGTCTCTTATCAAACTCAGAAGCTTACTGAAGGCTCAGCTGCTGATGCAAAACTAAAACTTATTCTTTTGTCCTCTGTAAAACTGTGGTAGTAATAACCAACATTCTTGGAAAGTTTGCTTTTGATGCTTCATTTTCTTTCAACATAGTAGGAGATCGGAATAATATAGACCTTACTGATGTCAGTGGAAGTAGTTTACATTCAAGGCAAAACAGCTCCCAGGATCAAGGCCATACTGAAGCAAAGTGCTTTAAAGTAGAAAGAGGAGTTGCAGTTTTAGACTCACATCTGATACATACTCTGGGACCCTCATAGAAAAAATTATACATTAGTACTATAATCTATATGGATATCCATCATCAGCCTTACTGGTTAAGTAAATAGGACTGAGGTCATGGCAGGCTGGATCGACCAGAAAGGTGGGTCTTGAGAACTGAGTATAAGTCACAGCTGACACAAGACAAGTGATAGCATTTTTCTAGTTAAACCACCAAGATCAGCTCTGTATGGCTGCAACAAAGAAATTAGTCCTTTGCTTTTAGACATGTAGTTTACCTACCATTACCTGGACGGGTTTTAAAACAGTTTCTATCTTGTCCAGAAGAGTCTTACTCATTAAATTATATGCATATCCCAATTAAAGCTTCCAAGACTTCATGAGGCAGAAGAACAGGATTCCACATGGTGTCCTCTAGGGACCTCATGATGTTGTTAGTTTGATTGAAAGTAGGTGATTCACAGACTCGATAACATTAAGCCATGAAATACAAAAGTCCATTAGAAAGGTGGCTGCAGATTCCCAGCCATTGGTCATGCGCTGCTTCAGTGGCCTTTCTGTGTGCAGTTGGTGAGTCACTTCCTTCCTTCAGTGATGGCTGTTAGATGGAGCACATAATCATAGAATCACCGAATCGTTTGGGTTGGAGTGGACCTTAAAGATCATCAAATTCCATCCCCCATGCCATGGGCAAGGACACCTCTCATTAGACCAGGCTGCTCAAGGCCCCATCCAAGCCGACCTTGAATACCTACCTGTGCAACCTCTTCCAAAGAGATCTCTTGGCAAAGAGAATAACATCTATCTCTCTACAACCTCTTTTCAGGTAATTGTAGGACCTTGTACTTGTTCTTGTTGAAGGTTCTCATGGGCCCGCTTCTCCAGCTTCTCCAGGTCCCTCTGGATGACATTCCATCCCATCCACTGCACCACTCAGTTTGGTGTCATCTGCAAACTTGCTGAGGGTGCACTCAACCTCATTGTCAATGTCACTGATGAAGATATCAAATAATACCAGTCCCAGTACAGACCCATAAGGGATACCACTTGTCACAGATCTCCACCTGGACATTGACCCATTGATGACTAGTCTCTGGATGCAACCATCCAAACAATGCCTTATCTACTGAACAACCCACTCATCAAATCCATATCCCTCCAGTTTAGAGAAGGATGTTGTGGGGGACTGTGTTTACAAGCTTTACAGACGTCCAGACAGATTATATCAATGTCCACCAATGCGGTCACCCCACCATAGAAAGCCACCAGGTTTGTCAGACAGGACCTGCCCCTGGTGAAGCCATGCTGACTGTCTCGAATCACCTCCCAGTCTTCCATGTGCCCTAGCGTAGCTTCTAGGTGGATCTGCTTTATGATCTTCCCAGACACAGAGGTGAGGCTGACAGGTCAGTAGTTCTCCAGGTCATCCTTTTTACCCTTTTTAAAAATGGGTACAATGTTGCCCTTCTTCCAGTTACCATGCATGCCCTGCTTTGTCCCATCCTCCTGGGGAATGAGACCTAGGAGACTTGTCACAGTCTCTCCCTTCACCCTGTGATTCCTGTCTGGTATGATGTACCTTGGTCTACATGTGTGTCCCCTAGTCCAGCACCCTTTGGAGGAGTTAATTCCTTATCTGTGTACTGGGACAATTGCCTTAATTTACATTGGCATGCTGCTTTCTCCCCTAAGGGCTGTGAGGAAGCTGAGTTTCAGGCCAGTGAAAGAATAAGTGGATTTAGATTCAATTTTCAGTCTCTTCTTTTAAATTTTAATAATGTAAATTATTTTACCAGGTTCTGCTGTGACATTCCTGCTCCTTCAGACCAAATGACGGCTTGGAACAAGAAGCATGGAGCCAGCATAAACCTTTCTTTTTCCAAATGTTTTTATGGTTATTATTAATAATAATAATGCAATGAAAACAAATTGTTTTGTTTTCATTCAAAATGTTGGAAGGAAAATGATTACATATTTCTTATTTCATTAAATTCTGCACTGCATCAATAAAAATAACCATAGTAGATACCACGCTGTGTACAATGTTCAGTTGCTACATTATATCGTGGTCAACATGTGTAAAATCATGTCAAGGAATAATTCCAAATCTGCGGATTATTTGCACAGCTCGGCAGTTTTATCTGTGTAGAGGGCTAATGACTACTGTATGAGCCAAACCATCTCCAGGACAAATTTGTGAAAAATCTTTTCCAGTAACAGTAATTGCAAGTTTGTTTGGCATTGAAAAGTAAAAAGGAAGAAAAAGAAAGACAAAAAAAAAATGGCTTCATGGGTGGTGGTTGCAGTGCCCAACTTTGAGCAAAGCACCGACCTGGAATTCCCAGTGACAGACATCAGAGCAGGCTGAGCTTCAATTGCACTGCCCTGTTGCACAGCCAAGAGGTTTTTGAGTTAGGATACTCTGCTTGGGGGTGGGGGGGGGGGGGGAAGAAAACCAACAAATGTAATCTTATGTATTGCAAGGAGCTATTAGTACAAAAGCATTTTAGCATTTTGCTTTCTGAGCTTACCCTTAGAAGTGTTCTGTCTGAATTCATTTTTACAGAAAGATTCTCAGAAATTGTAGTTGATTACACTCTCAGACCAGCCTATTAGAAGGACTGTTTGAAATCAGCCCTCTGACTTACAGTATAAAGGAACAATATGTTATTTTGTAAGGAAAAATTGGTGGAGTGGGATGTGGTTTGCTTACCCTCTTAGTCCTTTCATATGATAGTAGCTTGTAATTATATGTTGACAGAGTGAAAGCTGAGGAATTTACCTTCAAACACAAGCCTTATTTTCTTAGAACCTATTTCCAAAAGCCTAGTAAACCTATTTGGCAAATTACTGTAATTATTTTATCATTCCCTTGTCCGTAGCGGGAAGTACAAGTGTGCAGCGTAATTACAAAGGGTTTTGTCCGTTGCATAACTTGAGCAAACATCTCATCTGTATTTTCCCCTTAGATGTGGATATTTCAGGTTTAAGCCAGTTAAACAGAGGGAAAATTGTGCCTGTTGCAGAGTCAGTTACTGAGTGGAAAGTTTCACAGGTGCAATGGTCCCAAAAAATTCTCAGTAAAATGGAAATAATTATTTTTTAATTCTTTCCTTAGGACCAGCACATTTTCTTCAGTAGAAGTGAAGGGGCACTAAATGTGCCTCAAATTCTGATGAGGTGGTGTATAAAAGTGACCAATAGTCTTCAAAATAAGGGAAGCTTGAGAAGTATGTGACCAAAAGTGAGTTCAGCGCCTTATGTGAACGATGATGAAAGTACATACCTTTTTTTATAGTGACTTTAAAGATGATCGCCCTGTTTCCTTGAAATTCCTCCAGTTTGCCAGTGTCAGGACATCACTCTCAATGAGGAAGCCGAGGCCTTGGTGAAACGGTTAAATAAACATATCTTTATTGTCCAGCTTTAGAAGAGGATATTAGATTACATACCAGGAGAATGGGCCATGCCTGTCTTCAGTGTTAAAGTAGGTCTGAGTCCCCATTTTCCTGTAGTACTGTGTTCAGTTTTGATTACCTACAGCCCCCAAGTTTCGTTTATTTGTCTAAGCGTTATTCCAATATAAACTCACTGAGATCAGCTCTGCCCTTGGTCCCGTGAAGGCAGGTCAGTGGGAAACAGGATTCAAGTGATCAAGGACAGAAGTGAATCCATTACCATTTTCTGAGGTATCTTGGTGTTTATTTTTGTGCTCAGATTTTTTGAGGTCCTTTCAAATTGGATCAGCAGTTTTTATAGCAGGAGAGACAATTATAACGCAGGTGATTAAAACTTTAATAAGCTTTCATGTGAGCAAGAGCAGTTCTAATCATCTTTAGCTGGTGAGGATCTGAACTGAAGTTTTTGTATTGCCTGCACATACATATAAAACCATTGGTGTTTGACAAAGCCATGCCGCACAAAACAAGAACAGAATTCATTATCCATTATCAAGATAGTACTGATAAGAATATTAGACATTTTTATGTTGGGGAATAGAAAGAAGATGGTGGTTATCTTGTAAAGGACCTTATAACTTTCTACCATATGTTACTTCCTCACAGTCGGTCCATGTTGCCCCATACCTGGCTCTGTGAGCTTGGTAGCACCAGTGACACCACCAGAGGGAATACTGCAGGGCTGGACTGTTCCTACCATCCTCATATGCCTACCATCCTTGCAGTGCTGGGCTTTACATCCATACACATGCCATGGTACCAGAGGAGTCACTCTGGATACGAAGAGAGAATCCATGGGGGAAGGTGGGTGTGGGGAACAAGTAGCAATTCTGGGGTCAGCATGAATTTGACATGGTGTCCAGAGGGAGGGCTGGGGCAGGAGAGGGAAGGAGAGACAAGAGGATGAATTTGCAAGTTCTATCAGGGCAGGGTGACTGATTACTGCAAGAAAAAAATGAAAGGCAGAAATGGAGTGAGAAGAAAATGTGATGCAGAAGAAAAGAGGAGGGAGACAAGACAATGTCCAGGAAACAGAAGTGTTCAAAGAAACTGTGGGAACAGAGAGGGAAGGTGAGGAGATGGGAAAGCATGATACAAGAAAAGGGAGGTTGGAAGAAGATGGTGGCTGGGAGAATCAAATGACTGACCAAAATAATGTATAAGACCATGGTGAAAGGGCCTCAGATAAGCACAGCAGCAGTGTCAGTGTGAGATTAACAGGAAAAAGTAACAAAAAATATTCTTCAGTATTTAATTCCATGATTGGCTTTAGCTATCAAATGACAGAAAACAGCTGCATTTCATAAAGCAACAACTGGGCTGCAGTTGTAACCTAATCCTTGCATTTGACACTTAGAAAAAAATATTTTCTCGGCATATGTGATCCAGTTGTATGACCAGTACCACACCGATGAAATCAGTGAAGTTGTAAACTAAGTTGTTAATAGGTTCTTTTGTCTTCATGCTTTCCCTTGTAGCTTTTGATCAAAGAGTGAAAAGACAGGTTTTTATACACCGGGCATTGTCTTTCTGAATTGATTTAACCCAGTTTGTTTGTCCCTCCTATCCACAAATGTTTGTACAATTGAAAAATAAAAACCTTGTAAAAAAGATCAGCTAAGGAATGAAAAGATACAGTATGTGAAGATAAATATTAATCTAAAATTAAAGAGTTAAACTATTTTTTCAAGAAATTAGCTTTGTTTTGGGAAGGTAAAACAAGTGTAACATATATATATGTAGACAATATAAGTAGGTTTAAGATTTGAAAATCAGTTCCAAATACACTCACATATATTTGAGTTTAAAACTTACAAGCTTGTGTGCTTATGAGGAATGTGAAATCTGAAAATATTTTATCAAAATAGCCAGTGAAGTTCCTTAGATATGCTCATCCACTCCTGTCACTTACCCAGTGTAGTAAAGCTAATATAATCTCACTGCAAGGGCAGTATTTCTTATGTACAATCCAAAAGATAAAGTCCTCTCGAAGGAAGACGTGCAAATAAGTGAGCTTTTTTCCTTTCTTTTTTCAGATGCAGGACATCCAATGACATTTTACACATTTTTGGAGGTGCTTTTCAACCCCACTCGTTTTGTGAACATTGTATGAAGGGGTGTAAAGAGGTGCAATGGGTTTTGGACCAGCAGGTTGGTGCCCACAGCTGCTTCACAGGGTGCAGGGCAGAAGTGGAAGAAGAAAATGCATCCAGTGACAACACATCTAACTTATTGCCCTCTAAATCTCTGGAGTTCATTCTTACAAACCACATCATGTGCCAAATTACATTCCTACAAACTGGAATGTATTTAAGTTATTGCAGTCTTATCTGAAAAAAAAGCCAGAGAATAAATTGAATGGATCTCAGTTTATCTTTCTTCTGGTGGAAAGATTAAACCAGCTCTGAACCTGCAACTTCAAGGATGCTAAATATTTCCTACCTGATATAAAGACCACTTAGCTACCACAACCAGAAGACTGCAGAAGGTCTGACAGGTTTTATACCCTCTCCTTTTCTTCTAAGTAGTAACCTAGGAAAACTTATGTTGGTGTGAATTAAAATGGATCAGTCAAATCACACCACACATCTGTGACAACACTGCCTCAACGAATTAAAATGGCCATAATCTCACACCATCCACTCACACTATTTAAGCTGCAAGACAGATGCCATTTCCATGGTTCAGCCCCTAGTTTCATTTGCCCAGAGCAGTTAAAATATTGCAGTGCACTGTACCTCTCACCCAGCCTGCAAGACCAGATTCCTTCCTAAATCCCTATGGTGAGGAGCCCCAGCCCCAAAAGCAGGGAAAGCTTAAATCAACGTGCCACTTCATAGGCACAAGAAATAAATCCATCAGAAAGCAGGAGTCATTAATTCTGATGCACATGGAATTGCATGTTTACCTGCGAAAACTTTTTTAATCTGACATCCTTAAATTACTTCAGCTCCTACTTTGTCCCAAATGAAATCAGGTTTTATGAAAAATTCTGCAGGTGATTAATTGGTTTCAAAGCCTTCCGAATACACTCAGCATTTCCACTGATATTAGTCTTCTTTTCACAGGAGAGAAATGAGGTTACTGGAAAGCGTATTACACCAGCTTACTTCTTCTGGATTAAACATGCTTGAAATAAATGTCATTCCTTTTCCCAGTCTACAATTTATCATTTCAGAGTGAGAAAACTTATTATCTTAATTTTATCACTATGTTGTGTAACATTTTTCCACATCAGGATGCAAAAAAATAATTTGACATATTAAAACTGGAAATATGCTGCTCAGAGACCAAACCCTGTTACACTCACACTGCAATTATGTGCAACTTTATTAGGCATTTCACCAGCAGTATCTAAAAGACTCGGAGCCTCATTAAATAAAGGATTTAGGTGCCTAAAGAGACATCCATCTCCTTTTGTGGGATTTGGCAAACTAGGTTCAAATCTGCAATCCAACCTGTCATGCTCAGCTTCTACCCATCCCTGTATTCACTAGACTCCAAAGGCACCAAAGGATTTGACCTTGCAGCTCTTTAATTGCTTAGAGCTGTTGTTCTGGGCATTACAGGAACTAACCTATTTCCGAGAGGGCTGAATGGCTTTGCATCCAGCTCACACCTACTGAAATTATTTCATTCAAGAAACTGAAAATAAAACTCCTTTCATGTAACCTCAGACAGGGTGCAGAAGAAGGGCTGAGACTTAAACTAGGCTACCTCGGCAGCTGATGTGGAGGACCAGGCACTTTCAGAGAGCAGTCCCTCTGATCTGCTTTAGTTGTCTGCATTTAGGATGAGAGATACTGCCGTTACTCCAGTCACAGTACAGAGTATCTAAGAAGATTGATTCAGAATTAGATGTCTACATTGAAATACTCAGATAAATCTCTAAATAGGCATCCCCCCCATTTTACATGGCACAGTAGGATATTGTAATAGACACCACCCTGAAATCTAGAAACAAACTGACAATTAGAAGTGATCCAGGGTTCTGCAGTAAAGACATGTCAGTTCAGCAGAATCACCTTGCATACTTGGCCACACAGATGCAGTCATTGTAACGTCCATCCTGGTAGTCCCTCAGGTATTTATAGGTCCTGCAGTGTGTTACGTATATATATATATATGTATCTCATATTAATATTATGCATACTGTGCATACTGCCTAGCACAGCAGAAAAGCTAGAAATGTATCCATCACAACAAAGGGATAAATCACCTTACAAAATGCATTTCTTAATGCTTTTGATCTCAGAGCATGATCCCAGACATTTTTCTTATCATCACTACTCATCTGCTAAGAGGGAGAGGAGAGAGACTGAGAACCTGGGTCACCTTTCCCTGCTGCCAGCAAGAGTGTCCCGTCCATCCTATGCTGCAGACCACAAGAGACCTGGTCCAGAAGTGATGCAAACAAGAGCCTGATGCTGCAGACTGGCACTTGCCCGGAGCATGTGTCTTGGGCCCCAGCCAGCAATAGTTGCAGGAGACAGATGGAGCTCAGGTCCCAAATCCTGCATCCTTGTACTGGAACCAGGGATATTGAGAACAACATGGTGTTTCAGTGGACCATAAAAAATTACCCTCCAACATTAAGAAAGCTTGGATACCTATTTAGCCAAGGAAACATGGTATTAAGGACACAAATATCCTGTGATTTTAACACTGTTCAGTAATGATGGAACCTGCTCTTTTCAGATCTTCTATGTCTTTTTGTCTTTTGTAGGATGGAATGGGAAAACTGGCACCACACCAGTGTGCTCAGTTACAACATGAGGAATATGTTCTACTCTCACAGAAAGATATCTTACTGGAAAACTCATTAGAAAAGTAATCTTTTATGGACATGGTATTAAAATATACATATAATCTTAGGGTCCTAGCACAGAACATGACAATTTATTTTAGTACAACTGTAAGTAAATTTAATGCCCCAACAGATAGTGAATGTCAGGAAAAACACAACTATTGGAGGATCAGATCTTTCCAGGTGAGGGTTTGTTTGAGGAAACATGCATCTTTATTAGATCATCACAGGTGACCTGAGGAGAATTTAGGGTTAGATCCAAAGACAGTGTAGGTGGACAGACTTCCTAGGAAATCTTGTTATGACAGATAACCTGCCCAATGAAACCACACTCCGTTTTATTCTGTGATGCTACTTTATAAGTTTGTTCTTCTTTGGAAAGAGGTGTCATAGTTTGGCTGTGAAGAGATTGAGAAAGTAGGTGTTAAGCTCAACATGTATGGGAATTCTTAGAGACTTGTCTTGCCTTGACTAGGCATTAAGGTCTTCAGGTCTGCTTCTCTAGCCTCTTTCCTCTGGACACACTGCAATTTATAGCACAAAAGAAACTTCAGCTGTAAGTTTCAGCAGGATTTAAATATTGCTAAGTGGTTTTTGTTAATTTCCCATAATATTTTTCACACTGTAAAAGGATTTTCTTTTTTATTATAACACATTATTGCACACTGGATGCTCATTATTACCTAATATTTCCCTGCCCTATAGATTTCTCTTGATTGTTAATATTAAAAGCCTCATTAAGATCCTCTCTATCAGCTTATGGTCTACATGTATATACTTAAAGGGTTGGCAAACTTGGCATAGGATAAATGTCACTTTTAAAATATGTTACAGACAGAGTAAAGTGGAGGTTAAAAAAATAGAGATTAGAGTGTTGAGTAAATGTCACGACTGCCAGAATCAATTGAAAATGAGCATTCTTGCTGGTCTTAGCTGGAATGAAAAGAGATGACTTCTCCCCCAAGCCTGGTCCCAGAGGAGTACAATCAGGATGGTACTAATGAGCAGAAAACTCACAAGGTAGGGGTGATGTTTCCTTCAGAAACACTATATGCATTGGTGCTCTGAGCCCCCTAAGGACCTAAAATCTGTTATTGTTCCTCCTGGGAGGTCCGTTTACACTTAACACACATCTGGCTTAATTAGGTTGACAGCTGCTGCAGGTACTATTGGACAAGGTCCAGGCATCAGAGTGCATTAGCATTTGTTTAATGGTTTAACCTTTCTTAATCTGATCTCCACTGCATAAATGAACCAGAGAGATATCTTTTATTACTTGTTAATGTGTGTTGTGTGTGTATGCACATACACACACTCACACAAACATGCAAGCAATACACATCAAATGAATCCCATCATGCATTGAAAATCAAAAATCTTTTCCAACTGTAAACTTTTGATTAAATAAATCCAGGTCCAAATTAAGCAAAAATTAAAAAGATTAACAGTGAAGACAGCAGTAATCATACTGTGTATAAAGACAGAAGAAAATTTAATTACTTTCATGTACAGAAAGCAGCCACAACATACTCACAGACAGATTTTGTATACCTATGTTTTTCATGTTTTAATTAAAAAGAAACTAACCAGGACAGAGAAAAAGCAGTTATAGTTTTTGCTGCCTACATAAACGAAGCCAACATAGAAGGTGGTCCAGTGCAGACTCATGTTTGGCAATAAAGCTGACGTTCTCCATATTTTTTATAGATCCAATGAGCAAAATGGGCCTGATTCTGCCCCCCATTAAATACAGAGTAATTCATTCAAAATCACTGGAAAGAATCTGGTTTTACCCTTACATACCTGAGGGAAGAGTATTGCTCAAATCATTAGGCACACACCTTGTTTTCTCAAGAGAACCCTTTCCCCGTATCCATTGAAAGCATTTTTTTCACTTTTAAATATTCTTTTATGTCTAATTGGCTTCTTTCCACAGCAACTCCCTGTAAAAATAGCCTTTGGCGAGGCAGTCAACTTCAGCACAAGCCCAAACCTTATTGTATCATTGAAAGCAGAACCAAATCCAAAGGCAACTTTCCAAGTCCAATCAGCTTGCTTTATACACCGACGTGCTCATTTACCTGACAAATTATTGTTCACCTTTCTAGTGACTCCCAGACTGCAATACTCCATATGTTTGGAGACTTTAAACACCAAAGCAAAGGAAAAAAAATTATAGTGAAGAATCCATTTCAAATATGAATAAAGAAAACACTTCAGAATGTTCTGTTTCAGTGTATGTTCTCACCACGGCCTTAGCATGTGTCAGATCTCTGTGGCTTGGTACAGATGGAGGAGAGCAGCCTTTTGCACTTGCCATATATAGAGATGTTTCTTTGGCTGAGGTACTGCAGTTTCGTGCTGTGTTGCTGAGGAGCAGAGGTTTGAGCTCTGTTACAGAACCCATCCCAGGGCTGAACCCTCATTGAACAGATGCATTTGTATTTTTTTACCCTCATAGGACATTTGTCATCGCCTGTTCCATGTGTGATGCTCTCAGGTTGTAATGCATCCTGGTGAAGCAGCTCAGGGAGCCACCATCACACAGGAGTGTGTGCACGTGGAAAGATGATTAGAAACAGCACATATATTGAATGGCTTTGACTGTCCTATTACAGGGCAAGAGGATAGACACCACATCCTCCAATCTCAAGTGTAGTTTTCACACACTAATTCCCTCTCAGAACGTAATTTTCTTCTCTGTTTATAAGAGTAAACTTCTTTATGAGCAAACCTTTAATGAGAATACTGTGGTTGTTGACTGCATCAGGGTTTCAGGCATGCTGTCCAAGCATCTTTGGTGCTCATAGTGCTTGTTACTTCATGTGTAAGCTCTCTTAATCCATCTCTAAATCATGCAATAGAGCTTGCTACACAGAATCTTGTGCCAGCAGAGTAGTGGCTATGCTGGAGAATCCACACTGTGGCACATAAGCCCATGAGAACTTAATGCAAGGATGTATCATGGTGTACCCTTGCTCAGTTCACATATTTATTGTATTAGTGGGGGGGGGGGGGAAAGCAACTAATGTAGTATGAGGGGGAAAAAAGATTTTTGGAGCCTTGAATCTTGTGGGAAAAGTTAAAAGATGAAAAAAGCTGTAGTAGCCTTTTGTTTCTTGGATTACACAAGTCTTGCCGAAAGAAGTAGGCACAGGACTTTCCCTGGTCAAATTCACACAAAGTCATCTGCTGGAAGTCATACTGCTCTTCTGTATAATGTAGTTTCCTCTATCATTTAATACTCTTTTTGCTGATGTGCTTGAAGTTAGTTCTGGGAATATTTTTGTCTCCTGTATTTCAGCAGCGCCCAGTTCCACAGTAAATGTAGGATCTCTAGGACCAATCATAGTCTCCCACTGAACCTGACTGTTAGTATGACAGCTTCAAATTCACTTTCCACAGATAGAAGTAAAAAGCTGTTGCTGGATGTTAACAAAAAACAAAGAAAAATGGAGTTGGATGGGACAGTTTGATAACATTTGGCCTCCACAGCTTTGTGTTCAGGAGAAGTTCAGCAGGAAATTGATTTGAGACTATTTAAATGCTTAAAATTAGCTACATACTTAAATACTTTGCTGAATTGCTGCCTCACCCCAGAGAGAAAACAGCTCACTGTAATCTCATTGGTATCAGGTTTCCATTCCCAGCCTCACTGAAAAATCAATGCAGCGCATGAAAATTAATCCTTACTCAAAATGTGACTAAAAATGTTTTGATTTTTGAAGAAAGGTTGTTTCTAAGAAGATAAAATCCAACTATGCTGTGAGGCAGCCAAAGTATGGATCTGTATGACTGCTTACCTTGGCATAAGGTCTGCGCTTCTGCTTGTGTTTCTGGGTGATTTTTGGAAGGGGTTCTGTGCCCTTTATCTCCAAATATGTGCTATGTTGTGCATTTACTACAATTAATAGCAGCAGCAACAACAACAGTTTTTAGATTGTTCTTAATGGGGGAATGAAGCTGTACGTGTGGTTTGCAAGAAAAGAAATAGAGGTACAAAGAGCTGAAAATACTGGGACTAAGAGCCATGGCTGGTAGATAAAGGAGGGAGACAGAAGCATGTCTCCTGAGACCAAATCTAATATTTGAACTACACTTTCTTTCATTAGAAAACCTGGAAATCACTATAAGGTGTCGTTAACTTCAGTTAGTTGTATATTTTACTGACCTCCTCAAGATAAACACTCTATGTCTCTGCCATCACACCAACACCTCAATTTTGTGTGCTAAGTCTTTCCTTTCCTCTGACCAAGGCCAGTCATTCTGGAGAATATAGAGTTGCTAGGGATGCCACGAAGGGACAAATTATTTCAGCAACTGTGCTCAGCTCACGTACCTGTGGGAAAACACAAAAATCCATCAGGGGTACTCTTCCACTTTATGGTAATAATCACAAAGCTGTTCCAAGCATCCATCAAAACTAAATCCCAACTGTGACCATAAAAGCTGAGGCAAGTATATGGCATGACTGAACAATTTTTTGGTCATAAAATTGAAGATTGTTTCTCTTCTTCAAGTCATGGCTAAATTTCAGGTAGAAAACTCTGTGAAGTGAATAAAAAATGAGAAATGGACAAATGACTGGATGTGTGGTGCAATGGAGAAGGAAGAGTTGAAAAAGAGCCCAGAGTATAAAGACCTGCAAAACAAATGAATTATGGCATTTTGAGAAGTACCTTCTGGAGAGGAAGGATGTATTTAAGGGACACAACCTTACAGTTCTTGTAAACACTTTCCTAATAAGACATTTTTCTCTGTTAATGTTGCTAGTTGGCTGCCTCAGTGACCAAGAGCGAGAATCCTGGACAGTTGGTGTAAACCAGATTAGAGACCCTCCTCATTTTTGAAATGGAAACCAGATGGCAAGTTTGAAAATCTCAGTCACGGACTGGCTGTCTCCCCAAATATTTTAAATATTACATTAAATATCTCTAAGGGAAAGTTAATAATGACGATGGTGCACTTTATTGAAGAAAAATGACATTAAGTATTTCCTGTTACAAAAATTGCTTTGCATAATACCAAAAATGCACTTCCAGTATTAGCACAGTATGTGATATTATAAAATCAAGTAATTTTGCATAAAACCAGTGTACGACTGCAAGCTGTGATTCAGTTACAACAGTTTGCCATCTGCCTGATGACTGTGGAGTTAGTGAGGCACATTATGAATCCTCTATGCTGAGGGGAATCACCAAACCTTACCCATCTAACTAGCATGCCTCTGGAGAACAAAAACATCAATAAATGTTTCTGTTATGTGGTGCTTCCCTTATTGGAGGGCAAAGGATATTCAGATGTCTCTTGACTTTGTGTGGAAAGGTCCTGCAGAGGTGGAAGGGCTGTTACAAACCACTCAGCTAAGGCCCTGTGTCACTTCCATCCCACAGGCAATCCTCCTCCAGTCTCTGGTTAAAACAAAAATACTGAAAAAAGACTTAAAACCCCCATAGCATTTAAGTAAAAGAAAACCAAATATTTGCCTTTCCCTGAGAACTAATTTTAGGCTTTGGGCTAAAATACTCCACTACTGAACTTAACTGCTTTCACTTTAGTGACATCAACCACTAAGCTTTAAACAAGTGATAAATTAGATGTGCTCTTACGGTGCCACAGCCCACCACAGTGACACGACATCTTGGCTGGCTCTTCCCACAACCCACACTGCAATTTTTCAACTATAAACTAAGGCAAGGAGTCCTCTAAAGGCTGCCTTTCTTCATCAATCTATAGGTCTGTGTGGGCAAGGTGAGGGTGTGAAGGCAGTAAGAAGATTTTTCACAGCGGGAACAGTGGAAAGTTAAAATTCCTGCTACTGTTTCCCATTTTCAGCTTCTATGAAAAGGTTTCATGAAGGAAGCTTCTTACCACATGAAGGCAACCAAGTCTTATAGTTGTCCCTAATTCAGCCTCCTGCAAGATTGACATACATGCTGAGGCTCCCTCTGCCTGCCTGGCACCAGGCAGAAAAGTGGGATCGTGGAGTGATCTGATTCTTTGTGCTGGGACTAGTGCTTCAGAGCAAAATTGCCATCTACAGTCAGAAAAAAATAGGAGACGTTCTACCCATGATGAGACATGCTCACAGTCAAATGCAAAGTTGGGAATTTAATCCCCTCCTGTTAGAAGGTGAAGCTAAGGAAAATAGTGCTGTTGGATTTAAAACAAAACGAAACAAAACAAAAAACCCAAACAAAACAAAAAGTAATGCAAAAAAGCCAGCCCACAGTAAATATCTGGGAAATGATGTTTTTTTGGTTTGGTCTTTCTTCCTCCAGTGAAAGAGAGCACAACACATAGTGGTATGAAATCTTCTGATCATTTCATTGCACTGGAAAGCTGCAGCTCCTCTATGTTGAGCCAGGCCCAGAGCCTAAACCTGGGTCACTCATTTAGCAAAGTGGGGACTACAGATATGGTGGTACCGACAGAGCATTTGATCTACCCAGGCCTTCAGTGACACGGGCCACAAGGGTACCTGTCCTGGTTTCCACGACATACCATCAATAAACAACTGTCAACATTCTTATTTTACCATTTCCTCCCTCATCTTAAAATACATGTATATATTCATTCATGTGTCTCTACAATGTTAGACAAGGAATATTTAAGAGGCATATAGGAGTTTTTATCATCCTCCAAGATTTCCAGTGAAGTATGATTTGAATACAAACATCTGGGTTGTTTGGACTAGTCTTTTTCTACAGATAGCAGTTCTCCAGTTGATGTTACAAAGCCAACAATTACATGAGACAAACACTATGAAACTCTCATTTAGGTAAAATGATTTAAAGCCAATGCTCCCTACGCCATTGCCTATTATTAGAGAGGAAGCGCATAGTTTCAAGTCTGTTGAATTTGGGCCATCATTTTTAGGACCAGTAGATCTCATCAGTTCTTCAAAAAGAAGTCAACCAAATGTGGAAGATGGAACAACAGATATGAAGTCTTCTCTTTTCCAGACGGTGCTTTTTAATTCCGCTTTTGTTTTGCCAGCATTAAATATTTTCTCACCTACTATGGAGGATAAAATCTGTTTTTCTGCAGTTACTTAACACGTTAGCCTTTGTGACATTAACAATAATGCATTTAAATGTGGTATTTGTGACTATGTGCCCAGCATGCAAAACCCTACTCATCATTTCCTTACACTCAAATTAGGCCTAAGGGATTCAGAGTGCAATTATGGTGTTGACTGGATTAGTACAATTGGTAAAAAATGCAATGATATTTCATCAGCTATTCCTGAATTTCATGGATTATGGACTCAGTGAAACAGCCTGTGGAAGGGCGAGCAGGGTGTAAAAGGCTAGTTCAGTTGCATCCAATGACAAAATTAACAGTATTTAATATTATTTCAATAACAGTATTTAATATTTCAATATATAAAAAATATTGAAAACTCACAATAGTCCATAAAATCAGTTGAAGTGGACTGATGCAGTCTTGCAAGGCACGTGAATAAGCTAATGAATCAAATGGGGAATGTACCTATTGCAGTAAATAGAGCCTCCAGAAATGCAGAGAATTTTTGATGTGGTGTGAAAAGATTGAAGCAGATGTGTCATAGAACAGTTGCTTTTTGTAGCTGAGTACATCTACAAACAGAAACAAAAAGTATGTATATGTTTACAGTACTGAGAAGGCTCAAAAAATGAAATTAATATTTATATTAATACTTATAAAATATAAAAAGATACTTCACTGATAAATCTGTTAAGTTTATTACTATGAACATTTCTGAAACAGTATGATTTTCTGGTACTATTCTTAACATATAAAATACATTGTATGGTCTGTGCCAACAGCTATCTGCCTGTAAAAGCATGTGTTTTCAAAGTGCAGATGGAAACCACTATACCACAAATAAAACTGGAGTAGGAGAGATTAAATGGCTCAGCAATTGTCCATATATTCTAATTATATAAGCAAAAGCAGTAGGTGCAATAGCCTTTAATTGACAAATAAAATCAATTCAATACCTTTTGAGATTCTTCTCACAGATTCTATTATGAAAGTATTTTCTCATTTAAACAAAGAATGAGTTGTCCAAAACCTCATAAGTTGGGAAAATAAAAGAATTTAGGTGTTTTGGTGAGGAAGGGTTTCTCTAGGTGAAATTAGTCATAACTTGTTCTTGGAAAAACATATAAAGAAAGGATAAGTCAAATTCTTCTGTAATATGCATGTAGACAAGAACTGCATTTGAAGATTAATTATCTCATTATTTTGCTAATATGCTGTAATTAACTGAGCTATAGCACTGAAATTACTAAATGTGGGATTACTATTCCAGATTTGAATTAGCTTGTATCTCAGAAATGTTCTTCACTACACCTCAGCTTTAGGACATAAGCCTAATTAAATTACCACTTTATTTGCTGCAGCTGCTTCATAAATTTGCACTTCAAAATAGTTCCATCATTCACCATGTCATTTCCTGTGTTTTGTAATTATTGGCTGGTAAAAAAATTAAACCCAAGGAGTTTAACAATAGCACAGTAGCTTTTCCTTACACTCAAATTAGGCCTAAGGGATTCTGAGTGCAATTATGGTGTTGACTGGATTAGTACAATTGGTAAAAAATGCAAGGATATTTCATCAGCTATTCCTGAGGCTCGTGGATTATGCCCAAGAAAATGAAGCTTTAATTTCATCTAAGCTATTTCCATTATTTCTGAAGGAAAAAAATTTAAAATCTCAGTAGTTATACAGGACCAAGAAGACTGAATGAAACATCAGTGGGCTTTTCACCATTCCCTTCAGAAAAGTCACTCTTGCAACTTAATCTACAATTCTTCTAATATAAGAAAGACACTACATTAAGGTTTTAGGAACTTCACATTTACTTTACAGATGATCTATCTAGAATATATTTTTTCCTTACATTTCTGTTTCCAGAATTTTACCATTAATTATGCAACTGCTAAAAGAAGAGGAAAAAACCCATAGAACTCCCTGTTAAAGCTGGGTATAAGAAAATATACTTTACCAATACCAAACCTACTTGAACTTTTGCCTTTTGGCAAGGTTACATGTTAAAGGGACATATTGCCATGGCATTTTGCCACAGATCACTACTTCTGTAGTGCAGTCAGGTACGGGCAGCTGTGCTTGTCTGGTATTTTAATACCTGACTGCTTCAAGTCAGATGTCATTCCAGAGCTATTACCATCACTCAGAAATAGCTGGAATGATAGCTGTAGGCAGTCTACCATTTTCAGGAGAGATATTGGGTTTTGGGTAGTCCTGAAATGTGCAAAGCCACGCTATACTATTTCTTCTAGACATGATTTCAATTACAGGGCCTGGTTATCAGTCCCCATTGGAATTCTTTATAATCATCTGCTGTATGCAAAGATGCAATGTCATTAAAATGACATTATTATTCATGAATACATTTGGAAAATCTCATTCATCATACATCCCTTGGAAAAACTAAAATAACAATATAAGCAAGGTCATTCATCTTTCTGGGATGTTGCAAATTGGAAGCATCGTGACTAACCATGGTGCTTTGCTTATGAAAACACTTCTTTTCATTCTTATATTTTGTGGATTTTGGGCCTTTTGAGTGCAGTGGACAGAATGTTGCCTCAAACGACCAAAATAAATTGTGGATCTTCTCTGCCATTCTCCTGAGGCAACAAACATCCTATCAAAATTGCAGGTGAGCAAGCCCTCTTCCTACAGGAAAATGATTCAGGATGTTTCTGCAGAAGGATTTCTACCTTATAAGCTCTATAACTTCTTGGTATCATCCAAAGGTCACTCGAATGGATCAGAATATATACATTTATAATAAGTAGGACAGTGATACTAAGAGCCATTTCACAGCTATGAAATACGAGGAGAATTTTCCCAAACTGTAGGGAAAAAATTCTGCAAAAAAGGTAAACCAAATCATACTATGAGTTTCGAGAGGCCTTAATTAAAACCTATGGGAAATGTAAATAAAATTTGACCCTTCTAAAGAAATGGGGGTGAGGGGGGTGGAGGGGTGGTGGTGTTTAAAGAAATTCTATTAGACAAATTAATTGTCAAACTTACACCTTCAGTCAATGGCTATCAGTCATCATAGCTCCTGCTGTTTGAGTGCCACTGTCCCAACACACATCAGTTGTGACTGATTTCCCAGTGTTTAGATATCAGTCTGTTAAAGAAAGATAATCAAGTACTCATATGGATATGTATAATATCAGAGGTAGATAGATAGATAGATAGATAGATAGATAGATAGATAGATAGATAGGATTCTCTGAAATTTTATTGCCAGGAAACCCAGCCATATTCATTACATCTGTATGGCAAAGCAGATGCAGCAAATCTAACTTTCAGTCTTTTGATGACGTCACCATGTAAATATATACCTCTTACAAAACCTGCATTATAAATCCCTTTGTATTTCTGGCTAAAATAATTCCCTTATAGTAACCATGAAAATCCTCTTACACAAAAAGTAAAAGGAAGTAGCAGGTATCAGCAAACCTGGCTCAGAGATTTCAGAATGCAAATCTCCATCTTAACATTGATTATTTAGCTAAGGTAGGGTGGCAAAAATCCATATCTGAATGCTACTGTATTTTTCAAGCAGTCCAGATCCAGATTGTGTACATGGATCTCACAGTTTAGAGTACTCTTCTTTAGAATAGAAGAAATCTCTTCTCAAAACTGAAGAATCATTTTTCACTTGATCACCACCTCTTTCCCCTCCTCCCCAAAAAGGATATTAATCCTAATAACAAGAGCTTCAATCTATAGTATTCTGTGATTACATATTCCTGTTGCAGGCAGGAAAATGGTCTCAATTGATATGAACACCAAATCTGTTATATTTAGCGTCCAGAGATCACAATTGCTGCAAGTTAATTAATTCCTAACTCTGTAATGGATGTTGCTCTGTTAATAGTGTATTCAATAAAAAAAAAGGTGATGAAAGAGATGATGAGGTATGCTGGAAAGGTGAAAAATGCAATGACAATAGTTATAAAAGGTACAGTGTAATATGGTGAATGCAATTTGCTCAATACACTTAATGTGTCTATAAAAAATCTCATCCTGTTCTCACCAGGGAAGCAGGCTGTGCTGGATGCACTGTCTATGGACTCCTTCAGCAGTTTAATGTGACCAAACTAAATGACTTTTCCTGCATCTGTTTAAAATATGCCCAAAAGACGTCATTTCTGGGTGGACAGCTTGTGCTACGGCAAAGAAATACAGGAGGCATACTGACAAATATTAGGCTGATGTATATAAGAATATTCCATAATGTTCAGCATGGAAAGCTTTTAAATTTTGCCTCCCATATTCAAAATGACATGGGAAGACATCCAACTCCTAATTTATTATTGTTCTTAATTATGCTTTACATGTGTAATGTGGTAGTTAGTGGTTAGTGGTAAAAAAGTATTTTTGCCTAAAAAGCTCCCACAAAATTGAAGCAAATTTCTTGTTTAGTGTCTTTCCCAACCAAAAAATAAGAGAAGTGGGAGGGGGACTATACAATGGATACATTGTGGTGTTACATGTTTTTATGTTCTTCTGTGTGATAGGTATTTTTGATACTTAATATGTGTCAGCTCTCTAAGATGATGAACAAGCAAATTCATTTGTCTTCCACGTCTCAAAGGACATAACAGCATGCTGAATCAGCCCATTAAATCTCAGTGGTGCACATGTTGCCTTTTATCCTACCTCTGCTGAACCGTGTGCTGATGAAAATCAAAACATGTAAGTGTGTGTAAAAATGGTGAAAACTTGTTAAATGCTGAAATGACAGCAGAAAAAATATTCAGAAAGGCTCAGCAGTCAGTAGTGGCTGATATCACTTTCTGGACTGTACAGTGCACAGCCATGGCCATGTCCTGGGGTCTGTAGCATTCCTGCCTGTGTCTGAGGAGGGATGGGAAGATGTAAAAGCCCTTTTACCTTCTCCCAGGCGAATCCAGACCCACCAGGCCCATAATTGGGACCAGCGTAAGGACTTGTGCTGCTGCCAATCCCATGTTGCCATATGTCTCCCTTCCCAAGCTGTCCCGTGTTGCCATCTGTCCCCACGCCAGCCTGGCCGCTCGGGGCCATCTGCTTCTGCCTGACCCGTCCCATGGGGCCATCCGTCTCGCCCCTCTCCAGGCTGATGCAGCCACACACACACCTTTTCTGGAGGTACACAAATTCCTACCAGCCTTGGATAAATATCTGCTAAAAGGAGCAGAAAGCATGAACAGCTGTCTAGAAAAAATCAATTCATTCTGTCTGCGTTTCTTAGTCAGTGTCTAGTTCAGGTTTCAGCATTAAACCCTTTTTGCAAGTCCTCAAAAGTTCTGGCGTTAATATTTTATTGAAAGTCTCAGCTAAAGGTGGCAGAATAGTAATTGGGAGAACGTGGGAATTGTTTTTTGCAATGTGCCCGTTACTCTGGTGCCATGTAGGAGCTCATTTGGGATCACAAGGAATTTGCAGTTCTGTTCTTGCACCTTTGCAAAAGGCTGGCTTTGAGTCATCAGAATTGTTATGCTCATCTCAAATGTAGTACCATTAAAGTGGTGGCACAGAAGGAAATAATCCAATCTATTGCCCAGCTTTTTTGAAAAGTCTGAGTCTACAAAACTATATTTAACCAAATGAGTGGAAAAAATGGAAACACTTCTAAATTCCTATGAAAAAGCCATTTCCTTGGTCACTGTGGGCGCTTAGTTGTATCTAGATGAGGGATGTGGGGAGAATTTTCCACTTTCCAGTTGCGTGTTCTCACATCCCAGCTCCCTACCAGGATAAAACACAGGCACGCACCAGCTGTCCCTCCTTCCTCCCTCCCACCTTCCCACAATCTGATTTTCACAGAAAAGAAAACGGGAGGTGTGGGCTGGACAAGAGCCATCATTTCTCCTAGCAGGTAAGTCTAGACATAGCTTATAATACCCTTCATACCAGTTCTTTTCCCTCATTTCCAATCTCTAGTACATTTTTCCTTACTTATACTGAAGTGAGTGTTTTTAAGTGTTCCAGTCTGATTGATGCCATGAAGAAATCAGTGTCATTATTGCTGCAGAACTTTTAGGGAGGAATTGTTTCAACATTCTGGCTGTTTATCCAATAAAATGTTTTCCTTGAAACAGTGGAAGCTAAAATGTGAGATTTGAAATCCCATATACATTGATGTGGATACTATAACTTCTGCTGATTTCAGTAGGGCCAGAAGGCCACTCTGTGGTGAATATTCTGCTGTCTATCTCTCCACACACTTGGTCCATTTAGCTGCTTCTAAAATTAACAGACATATTATCCTGGTACTAAAGATATGACCGACAATCTGATACAAATCAGAGTGATGGATTCCACTCAAAAATAAGGCATTATTAAAGCAGAGACACAAATAAATCTTTTCCTCAATTATTTTCGTGACATTCAGGTTAGACATCTATGGTTTAGGTCACAGCTGTATACTTACTCTGGACTCAGCAGCAGAGGTCTTGGGTGGTTGTCAGATATTCTTTTGGCTTAAAGATGCAAAAGGAATCTTAAAATGGTTTCACAATGTGTAATAAGGAATGATGAGTTGCACTGACAGAATAAAATCTGTACTTTAAACATTAGCACCACATGTTGTTAATCTTAAAAAGAAATTTATTCTTTAGAAGAAAATCTTCTGACCGTACTATGTCCACCTCAACAAATTAGCTTGTTGATTTTATAAAAGATTGCTGATGAACATTGGAATACGTCTCTCCATAAAGTTACAGCCATGATAAATGCGAGATTCCATTGAAAACACTGTCTGACCCCAGACTGCATGTTATTCAGCTAGAGAAAAAAGGACAAGGGATCACCTACGCAACAGGCTCATATGTTACGAGTTACTTCAGTAAGAGACATTTACAACTAAGATACTTCAGGTGAAAGCAGGAAACAGTGAAAGAATATCTCACTAGACCAGACACGTTCCTCAGCCTCTGGCTGAAGTCTGACCTCAGCTGAAGCTGGAGTCATTCTGTTTGACCATGCAGGAGCGATGTGGCCTCATTTCTCCTGGAGGTGTGGACCCATGACACCAGCTCTGGCTCCTTGTAGGCCACGGTGCAGCAGCTATGCCGGGCACAAAGAACACACGAAACATGCAGCAAAGTTGGTGTTATGCTGATCAGTTTACTGATGCCAACCCAGTGTATTAGCTGCTTTTTGCATCAGAAACCTAAACGAAGCCCAAAGCCATCGCTTTCAAAGTTTGCTCCCTGTGTGCTGGCCGTGCTGCTGCAGGGCAGGATGCAGGGAGCGTGCTGTGCTGCGCTGCCCTGGCAGCAGATTGCACAGCCGTGGCAAGATAGAATTACTCACCAAAAAGCGTGTGGTAGGTTTTGATAACATATGAACAGATGCTATCGGACCCTACCCAATACTTCTGGAGTTCCAGGGAAGAGTGTGAAAAGGGGAGGAAGAGGGGAAAGAAAATCCCAAGATGTGGTGGAGGTACATTATCAGTCATGTTGCTATCACGAATATGAACAGCAGGTAGTCCATTAAACTCAGCCTTTTCACTGAACAATTGGAGCTCTGATAGCCATTAGAAGCAGGTCATATTTAATAGCAGTTGACTCCCTCAACTCTTTCTCCTACAGTACATTTAAATGATTCTTTGGCAAGTGAACTAAATTTGTTTCTCCCGCACAGGACTGGGAGGGGGGATAAGGAAAGGCGTTTATTTTTGCAGAACTGGATCCCTTGCCACCCACTCCCCTCTGAATCTCAACTACTATCTGCTAAGTCGAAATGAACTTTAATAAATGAGCTGAACTCATTAGCTATGTGAAGCTCATGCTTACAGTCATAATGATTTTAAAATGTGTGGCTGCATCTTGAAGAAGAACAGAGCTTGACATAATTTCAGTTATCAAATACTGGTAATTGACACAGAGACAGGCTGTGCTTTACACTGGGTTATAATTAATCCACTTCAGTGACCTCAAAGGCTGCACTTCTGAGAAATCTACCACTTACGTCTTGATTCTTTGTCAACTACTTCAGCAGACATAAATTACAAATGAGGTACTAATGAAGTATTTCATCACCTGTTTACCTTCAGTGATCAGTTCCCTAACCCTAATTTACAGGAGGCACAATTTTTTTTGAAGCTACTGTCAGCTGGAGCTGCCTTTTACTCTGAGCAGTTATAAATTAGCACATAGCTGTGCTTACTCTCAGCGGCTCTTTGTTCTGGTTTTAAAATACTACAGCATAGGAGGATATAAGTTTATGTTTAGAATCTGATGGATAAGAAGAGAAAAATTTGTATTTTCTTCTACTCTATTCTTTTCTTGAAAGGATTGCTAAATGCAAGGAAATTCCCCACCGATATAAGTCCGTCAAATCCCACCGCAGTGAGTGTGGCTGTGTCTGTTTACACCAGTAGGGAATTTGACTCATGCAGAACTGAAATCCTGCCATATTATCAAGTACTTGGAGTGATCTTGAATACATGTCAAAGAATCACCTTGCTATGCTGAGGAATTGCCACTGAAATCCTTACATTGTGTCTGTGATGCTCACCTAATTGCCTCTAATTTAAAAATGGTAGGGCTCTATTCCCACGTGCAGGTTGAAAAAAAAGTGGAATAAGGGATAATTTGCAGGGTGAGTGAGCAATAACTTTACTTTCAGAGGCTGGCAGGTATGGCTGGCAGGTATGGCTGGCTCATCCATACCAACTGCTTTATTCCTGTCCCATCTTGCTGCTCTGATAAGTGTGGGCTGCTCCCGCTCAGCTCCTGCTCCTACCAGAATCTCCCTTCAGTCCCTGCAACAACTTCCATGGGCTTGGACCCATCTTTCTCTGTGATGGAGGCTCTTTTCTCTCCTAGGCACCAGTGCTTTTATCCCCATCTATTCCTCCCAGCATTCTGACCACCCGTCTTCAACCTCTTCTTGCAGATGACAATGGTTTTCCTACTCCGTGTTCATGTCTCCACCAGGATCTTCTTCTTTTGGCTGCTGTGAGGCCCTCAATAGCTTTCATGGAAAGCTCCCTGGTTTTAATGTGAGTCTCCATATTTTATCAGCTCTTCTAAATCAGGAAAAAAAAAATCAGGAATATCATGTCACCTTTTTTCAGAGACATGAAAGGAAGAGTGAAGAAATGGAATTATGGGAAAAGCTACGTGTATTTCTGAGTTCTGTTTGCAACTGAGCTCTTCAGGTGTAAGCCACTAAGGGGCTGGCAGTTGGCTGGAGTTCAGGGCAAACTTACTTTTCAAGTCCTAACCAAACCAGTGAAGGTAGCTATGTGATAGATCATCTGGACTTCGTTGCATGTTGAGGTGGAGCAGGAGTTTGCCTGAAAAATGAAAGTAGAACATATTTGTTTATTTTTTTGACGGGATCTTTAATTGGCTCCTTTAGGGAATGATTTGAAGTCAGCAAAACAGACTCCCACATTCTGGAGAGGGAGGCAGCATGCAAAAGGTGGGGAGAGATGAAGGATCTTGGGCAATGCAGGGCCTCAAACACTGCCAGACATGAGGCAATCCAATGTCCCTAAGTGTACAATTTTGTCTGCACTTGAAAATTTCCTGTAGTAAATAAAGCCACAAGTTATTGCTTGAGGAACATTACAACCTTTTTCTTGGTTTACCTCCACTGAAAAGCATCCTTGAAAAACCAAGCTGCAAACCTACAGCACCACATAACTGGAGCTGAGACGAAAGTGGAATGAAGGTACAGTAGAGTCACAGAATCTCAGAATCATAGAGGTTGGAAGGGACCTCCAGAGATCATTGAGTCTAACTCCCTGCCAAAGCAGGTTCCCTAGGACAGGTCATACAGGTAGGCATCCAGAGGGGTCTTGAAAATCTCCAGAGAAGGAGACTCCATAACCCCCCCTGAGCAGCCTGTTCCAGTGCTCTGTTACCCTCACAGTGAAAAAGTTCCTCTGCATATTGGTGGGGAGTCCTCAGACTCAGCACCAGTGTGGTGTCTGGGAGCTGCAGTACTGCAGGGTCTCAGTGCCACCAGAAGAGAGCAAAGAGCCCATGACCAGGAGGATTCCCAGGCAGCCTCTGCACAGACATACTGCTGCAGCCTTGACAAAGGAAGGTTCAAAGCACAAGACATGGGGGGGAGGGGGCTCAAATACGTGTGCTTAGGTGGTGTCTCCCAAAGGTAGAGTTATACTGACCATATGCCTTAAAAGGTTTCCTCTTAAAGCTATTTATACATTCAGGTCCAGTTATCATAGAGAAGCCACAGTGTAAGTTCCCACTGTGCTGGTAAAATCATATTCTGAAATAATTTGTTTCTGGAACTGCCTTGGCCTGGGTTTTACAGCCTGCAATGCTGAGGGTAGGAATGCACTCAAGACAACTCCAGGGGAAGGCCACATGCACTGAACCCTGGACACTCTTCCCCAGACATCTCTGATTTGGAAATCCATTGTTGAGGTTCATTACCCTACTCAGGCAGGATCTGCTCTGTGATCATTGCTCGGTGGAAAGTATTTGTCTTTTGAATGTGCTATTTCCTGGACCTCACCACATCTCCTTTCTCTCTGTCTCTCTCTGCAGAAATGATCACCTCTCAGACTGCCCAGGGCTGACCACACTTGGTGCAGTAAATATTCAATCATGTCAAAACCAATGCCTGAACCCAAATGTGTCAGCAAGGCCTCACCTACTAACAACTTCCATAGCTTTCCATAACTAATTACTTTGCTATACAAGGGGGAAAAGAGCTATTACCATAGCAACTGTCACAATACATAATATTGATCATTTTTTGAAATAATCTGTACTTTTTGCAGGTACTGGCGCATCACAATGACTTTTTTTTCCATTTACACTTTTTCAACAGTTGTAAGAAATATACAGAGTATCTAATTTTTTTTCAATGCTGATGGGATGCTGTGTTTTGTGGGGCTCATTTTTATTAAAGAAAGTTTTACTTAAATCTACTTTTAGAGGAAACATATGGAAATTAATTATGTAGAGTTTAAAAGTCAGTGAAAGGGGGAGATGCAGTGAGGAGTAACCATCCCTTTTCAAGGTGAACAGAGCTGCAGAGAAACTTAATAAACTCTTTGATTCTTGTCTGCACCCAGGAATGCTGGTGAGGGCCCGTCCACCATGCAGGATGCACTTATAGCTCATCAACGTGGGCAAAAAAGAAGGGTTTAATCCATAACCCAGTTCATGACACTGCAAAAGCATCTCCTCTTTTCCTTCTTTGATAGTACCCAGACAAGACCTCAGATGAGGCAGCTGAATTCTGTTTACAGCTGCCATTTACTTCCATCCTGGCACTGTGCTGCTACCTCTGGCAAGTCCAGAATGAGAGGAGAAAAATTACTGACCTCACAACATGAACTATTCCTCTGCTGCATTTTCATTCTATTCAGTGGCCACAGGCAGAAGCCAAACTTGGCCCACTTTGGTGAAGGATGTCTTCCCCTGTGGGCTGTTAGACCAAGCTCTGTGCTCACCACGGCAAGATAAGGCCAGTGCAGGCATGCAGGAAGGAACAGAGGATGGACTTTCTGTTGACAGTATGGAAGTGAAGCAGAAGTTAAAATAGCCTTCATACGCAGACACTGATTTGATGGTATTCCTTTGATGTTATGTAGCTTCTGGATCTACCTCGAAGAAGAGAATTTTGAGGGCTGTGGGGAGAGGAAAGTCAGATTTAAAGAAGCAGTTAGGGTCTTGTGTGCGTCCAGGTGCATGGATTTCGTATGCTTCTGTGAAAATCACTGTATTGCAGTTCTCTCTTTCATTTATTTCTTTGGTAGTGATGTGGACTCGTGCGATGTTTTAATCTCCATTTTATCTCCAGGACTCTGAATTTTAAAGGCCAAAAAGAAATCTTTATTCCAGCTTAAAGTAAGAGTCTGAGTAGAAGGAATCTGGAAAGTAACTTCTCCCCTTTTTCACCCAAAAATCTACATAGCAAAACTATGTGCAACTAAAACAGTTTGGGCAAATCCAATATTATCTTTTCCTTGCCCAACTCAAAATATTTAAAAATGCCAAAATACCTTGGAAAGGTATTTTGTACCTGTACCTTTCATACAGTTCAACTGCAGCAAAGAGCTTAAGTCCATGCTCAATTATATGCATATGCTTAAGTTCTCTGCTGAACTGATGCCTAATTCTATTGTCCCTCCTAACCTTGTGACTGATACACATTTTCATTATAATCTTGATTAAAAAAAAAAAAAAAGAGGTCTCTATGCTTGTTTCTATTTTAATAATTACAGGCACTTAGAAATTATAATTGCATAGTCATTAAGTCCCATTCATATAAAATCCTGGCTAGCTTATTTTCGTGAAGTAATTTTTACTTTCTTTAGTCTTGTTGCTCACAAAACTGGCAAATGTACATTTATTACAAGTCAAGAATTATCTGAAAGGTAAATTTCATATGAATGGAACTGATGTGCTTTCTTTTAAAACATCTTTGGTTATTTCATTGCTTACCATAATTTAAGACTTGGCTGCGTAACGAGTGTTGCACTTTGGCAATTGCTAAAATGGTCTGTGTGTGGTCAAGACAGCTGTGTCTGCTGTTACTGAACATAATGCTGACTTAAGTAACCAGTATCCGCTTCAAGTAGGATTTCAAACCTCTTTTTGCTTTCCTTCACTAATACCAGTTTACACAGACAGAGGAAAGGGGGGCCAGTGCTGACCTGTCTTGCTTGTTGTTCTGCAAACCGTACGGCAGGCAGATAGAGCACGAACAGATTGCAATCTCTGCCTTCAAACCTTCAGCAATGAACAACAGCTGAGCAGTTTCAGGATGTTGTGTTTCGGGGTTCATCTCCCCATCTCACAAAATGTTAATCCTCAAATGACTTCAATTTCCATTTCCAAAATGTTCTGAAGAAATCTCATGCTGTCTGCTGCAATGCTTTGGTCTTTGAGCAGCACAGAGGTGGTCTGATCCCTATCTCACTGGGAACTGGGAAATAATGTCACCCAAGTCAACATATAAGTAGTATATACAGTATCTAAACTTGGCATGAGAGGAAAATTGCCCCATGATTACACCACTCAAGGAAGTACTTTTAAAGCTAAGAAGAGAGATGGGGATCAAACAGATATAAAGGGCTTTAGGGCAACTGTGCCAGCTGAGGAATTCATGCCTGAAAAACAGTGGGTGGTGGCTGCTGCCTTCCCAGCCCAGCTGCACCTCTGTCCATGTCCTGCACCAGTAGTCGGCTAACACATCCCAGGAAAAACCCCAGATGGACACTGCTGACTGCTGAGCGGGTGCCAAGCCTGCCTCTGCAGACCTTGCCCACTTTGGGGGCTGATGGGCATCCTGCACCTCCTCAGGGAAAGCACTGGCCGGGGCTGCTTTCACCACTGCACCCCCTTTTCCCTCAGTGACCTCCCCGTTGAGGGGGCGAAGCAGTCCCTATGCCATACATTGTGTAATTTATATGTAAATGAGGTGGAGAATATGCACATACGAGCTGCAGATAAGTTGCTCCAGTGGATTCCACAGTGCAGAATCTGGTTTCTATCAGAAGCATACACAGATGGGGTTTCTGCAGACTAAAGAAACCAAGATGTGATTGCTTTTAAAGAATGTACCTACTGATACAATGCTGAGAGAAAACAGGAAAGCGCTAAGTATTTGAGTCTTAAAATAACACTGCTTTTTCTACTCATGAAAGATTTTGAGCTATACCTCCTATTGCACTCACAAACATTTAGCTATTATTCAGGGAATATGACTGTTGAGATTTATTCCAACACATTCCAGAACACCCTTGTAAGATGAGATTTAACATCAAGTGAACAACATGTCCTACATAAACCCTTTTTTTAAAGCAAATAGGAAAAAAAAAAGAAGAAAAAAGTCTTGTTTTAAATTAACCTTTCAAGGTCATGTTGGGATGAAGCCATTTAAATATATATCAAAGGGATAGAGAAATGTGCAGCTTACTGCAATGTGTTCTTATACAGTAAGAATATGTCCTCATTTTACACATGGTTGATTCATATACAGTAAACACATTTTAGAAGGTGACCTTGAAGCTACTATCCTCAGTTTTTAAACATTTGTGTTACAATTGAATCCATGCAAATATATGTGTGAAGAGTTTTATAAGTGGTTGGGTTGCGGGTTTTTTTTTTCTCTAAACAATTAATGTGAATAATTTCTTTGTTATAAGAGGCATAAATCAGTTTATTTCTGTTGGGTTCACTGGACCTACCGCAATTCGCACTAGCTGAAAATCTGGCCCTCGTTCTTTAATCCACAGATATACTTTGTCATTGCAGTTTATGTAAACATGAGATCAGCTAGTACTTCCAGACCCAGATGAACTCCTTGATAGTTCAAACTCAAACTTCAGTTTTAAATCTGATTTTTGCTCTCATCATTTATCTTACAACTGACCACATTAGACAGGGAGCAGTGCTGGATTTTGTGGTATGGCTTTGTCTGGGGATTTTTAAATGTAAGTAAGTAGCCTGTTCTTCTCCAGACACAGAAGTGTGACATTTAATTGACCCATTAAAAGTTAACATAGCTGCATATATTCGTCTTAATAAGCTTTAAAAGACTGTTCTGTAATAGCCCAAACAAATCTAGCATCCAACAGATTCTCATTGTTTGAGTCAATCCACATTATAAACTGTGCATAATGTCTTTTTTTTTTTTTTTACATAAATGGGACTATTTTCGAGCTATGGGAATGCAGAAAACTAAAAGAACTAGGTGATTTTTCTGTTTCATTCCATAATTTAAAATGCACATATGAGATTGGACAGGATATAAGTCTTCCTTTAATGTGCAAGGACCAGCCCATAAGAAATCTGAAATAAAACAGTTATTCACAAATGTGGTTTCAAACACTGGTATTTTATACACAGTGTCAGTATTATTAATTTTGTCTTGCATTTCCCCAAATAATTCAAACTACTTTGTAGTCAAAACAGTCAGAAACATAAACTTGGTTCACTACTGCAGAGCTACACAGGAGAAATGCAAAGGGTATTTCATGGCGGATCGCTGTGCCGAACACATTAAAGAAAGAGAAAAATACTCCATCTGCTTTAAACTATTGGGACAATTTCAGCTGGCAAACTGGTCATACTGGAATTTGACCATATGCCACCAACACCTCCATGAAATGCTCTAAAATGCAGTTTCTCAGGAACGAAACAGTTGACTACTGTATTGAGAGGTGGGAGAAGTGTAAAATAATAAACAGTCCAAAAAATAACATGAGATGAAGACTAAAAGTAATAATGACCATACCACCATATACTCTCAAAGTACTTTTTATCTGAGAATTTCAAAGGAATTTTCACACATGCAGGGCTGTAATAGAGGCAAATATTATGCCAGAGTTACAGAGAAGTAAACTGAGGCATAGTGAATTCACATCACTTGCTTTAGGCAGCACAGATGGTTAATGGTTACAGGGAATGCAGGGAATATAATTAGTAAATTCGAATTATACTGCACTATTTTAATCACGACTTTTTTCTCTCTGCAGTATTTCTTATGCATTTAGGATCAGATTTGGAAAGATTTATATGAAAAGTTGTAGGCAGAAACCTATAAGGACTTTCCAAAGCACTGTGCAGATCCAGGAGGAGTCTGGGTCCTAAAACACTGTGAACATCTGAGTCTGAGCCTCGCAAAGCTGAGCAGAACTGGACATGTCTCCACATGAGCACATCACTGAAGTACCAGCTACTTTAAGAACAAGGCATTCAATTGATCCACTCAATATGTGCTGAAAATGAGGAATTCCACTGAGACACGAAGCACCGTACAATTTTTTATTTCTGGGATGTGTTCCAGCTCTACCTATGCTGTGTGCATTACTTTAGATGACCAACCTCCGTGGTGGTCTAGAAGTTCCTCTGTCGTCTAGAAATAGGAAAAATGAGATCTACAGATCCCTTCAGAGGTATTGCTCTTCATGGAATAATAGATGAGTTGTCATTAAGCATTGGTGTGGAAAGTTGCCGTCAGACTTGGCGGTTCTCACTCCAAAAATCAAGCTTTGAAGTTTTCCTCAGTGTTGAGGGTTTACAATATAAATACAAAAGCAAAGATTAAGTTTTATAGGTAGTTTACCAGACTAAACATAGTTGTGAAAACTGTTAAAAAAGAAAGATTCCAAACATAGCAACAACCTCCAGAGAGAGAAAAATTAAATTTGGGAACTGCTGTCTACCAGCTCCACCACATGGCAAAGCAGCAATTTACAGGTAGCTTGCTAGAAGGAGGATAATTTAGAGCTAAAATCTTGAACTGTCTCAATTTCTTCAGCACTTGCCTCTTCAGTGGAGGGGTCCCAGAGGGCAAAACTGTGACAAAGACATACACAAAGTCAAAATGGGCTTTTTGAGACTGTTACTCATGGCCTGCCAGAGCAGGCAGTCCTATTTAGATAAAAGCTGCCTCTCTGCAGGGTTGGAAGCCATGTTTTCTTATGTGTAAGGCAGTAGAGATTTATTTCTGCTTGGAGCTCCTGTACATGGCCATAGTATGCTTAATACCTCTGGCTCCTGGGACAGACAGCAAAGACCACGACAGAACTGTGGTATGGAAAGGTTCCCTCCCTACTCTGCCAGAAGCCCATCAGCCCTGGGACTTTTCACGTGTTTTACTTGGGGATGAGAAGCGTACAAGGCTCTGGGCAGACACTCCAGCCCTGGTATCACTTGGTTCACTCTCCTAGGAGATAACCTCATGTTTGTAAAATGTAGTCTTAGTCGCTATGTCCCTCAGTGCCTATTGCTATGGAATGGTTACATCCCATTCATTCGGAAAGAGGAGTTTCTGACAAGCCATTAATAAGCATGTAAAGCATGTCATGAAATGAACTCAACATGTGGAGTGTTACAATCATCCCAAGTAGAAAGGGGAGCTGGCTCAGCAGTTTTTTTCAAGCTTTGCTTTGCAAATATCTAATGGCAGTAACTGTAACTGTCAAATTATTGGTCAGTAGCTGCAGCCCCCTAACCTGCTAATTGCAGAGGTTTCTGCAGGGCTGCTTTTGATTTCAGCACTCACCTGGCAATACCATAGCTCCTGAAGAACCAGGTTCTTTACTATTAAAAAAGTCTTTTAAAATTTAGGCACAAGTTTTTTAGTGGTATTTTGTGGCTTTTTTTTATATAAATAGCTCTGCATTTTCAATATATCAGGAAATACATTCTAATTATTTTTTCAAATCTAGGACTTTATTTACTCATATAGGACTTTATACTAGAAGTATGTCCAGCTATTTTCCAGAACCAGAAAGTTTATGAGAGAACTCAGGCAATATACAGAGTCAGTGTTTTAAGCATCACGGCCTTATACCAGAGAAGACATTGAAGATCAGGATTTCTAGATTTATCTAAGACAAGGGAGAAAATACCTTAATTCACATCTCAAAGCTGTATGCTCATGTGCCTACATAAAAGGGGGGCAGGGTGTCTGGGAGAAAGAACATGGGGTAAATTACAAAGCCAGGTATTGATCATTACTCTCTTGACTTCTAGATGTATTGGACATTCATGGCCACAGTTTTTCAAGCATTCAAAAGTCCTCTGCTTTCTCCAGGCAGTGATTTTTCATTGACTAATCATTCACAAGTTACAATGAAATAAACAGCCTCATAAACTTAACTAATATTTACTTTAAGATAGCGCTGGAGAGCTTGCCCCATGGGAGGTGAAGTAGGAAAGCACACGCATAGTAGTGAAGGTGGGTGTGCTTCTACATCTGGAGATAAGGAATCAGTGATAAAGGTGGCCACAAAAGGTTGCCATTTTTAAAATTAATAATTCTAACTTGTCAATTTAAATGAAAGGAACAGAATTATTCTATTTCCATTAAAAATAGTCTCTAGTAGATCCAGATTAAATCATGGGGTTTATTTTTTTCCAGGGTGTCATTTCATTCTAAGTTCAGTGCTTCATTTTGAGGTTTTTTTGCTTTCAAATAAGAATGCACCCCTTTAATATTAGGTTCTGAGCTTCCCCATGGGCTTCCATATTGTTTTCCATGTCCTTTGATATTCTGTCTGCCTATTCTTTAATAAAACAATAACAGAAAAAAGATTTCTCATTTCAAAATAAAATTTATTCTCATAGCTTTTATCAAGAACAATTTATTTGTGTTGGTTCTTTTTAGTCCTGGGATGACATAAAATCTCATAAAATACAGAGAGGGGTTAAAAAAAAAAGAAACTTTGTACTTTGGCGTGGCTGTCCAATTTTCAGAGTACAGTAATCACTGTGATAGATGTGGAAAGAGAAATAATGAGCCTCTTTGCTTTATTTCTTTTAAGCCCATGGGTGGAAACCATGAAGCTTTTCAGTATAATCATTCTTCACATCCATCCTTGATAAAATTCTCAGCAGTCAGCACAGATTTAAAAAGAAAAAAGACACTGCCTGTCTTGTTTTTTTTTTAAGAGGTATTTCAGGTGGGAATATGGTCAAAAATGTATTTTATTTTTCATAATTTCACTTTGGATTTTAAAACGAAAAACGTAATGCACTTTGCAACATCTGAAAATATTTTGGAGCCATTGAAAAAAACAAAAAGTGAGACAAAACTGACTATAAAGATACATTTCATGTTTGCATGTAAAATTTCTGTGAAATTGGGGTTTCAGTTTTGATTAACTGTTCACAGGTGATCACACCTGCAGTGCTGGAACATCATGATATGCTGCAATGTATTGAAGAGCAGATTCAGAATATTCACGGTCTGAGTTGAAGCCCCCTCCCTGGCAGTGTTCAAAGCCAGGCTGGTTGGGGCTTTGGGCAACCTGATCTAACAGGGGGTGTCCCTGCCCATGGCAGGGGAGTTGGAACTAGGTGGTTTTTGAGGTCCCTTCCAACGCAAAGCAGTCTGTGACTCTGTGATTCTATGAATATAGAAAGAAAAAAAAAAAAGAGGACTGAGACAAAAAGGGAAAACACCAAACTGATCTGGGGAAAACACCGGTCCACATTTGTATTTGTCACTAAACCTATCGAATTCTAATTCAAAAGGACTCATAATTTCGATTGTCATCCAGGGAAAGATGTAAAGTATTCTTTTGAATAAAAAATGTTCCCATGGCTTTTTCAGGGGATCATTAGGTACAAGCTGAGCTGCTACAGGGAAAGAGAAAATTGCATTTTTAAGGTCAAATGCTATGATGCAGAAGTTTACCTTTCAGGATTTGTATATAAACACACAAAAAAACCCTCCCACTACATTATAAAAGCAGCATTTTATAATAAGCTTGCTGAGGTATGGAGTGTGCCCACCACCGCTTTTCTGCCCTTGAAATGCTTTTAGTCCTTCTCCTGCTGGGAAGTGACAGGCTGGCATTTGGAAGAGGCCTTTATCAAAGGAGCCTACTGCTACCTCCAAACCTGATGCTGCTGTTGTGGGTTACAAAGGAGGCTGGATATTCTCACAGGTAATTGAAGCAATCTGTCATCTCTGAGATTTAGAGATTGGGTTTTTTTTAAGGGGACCCCAGTGTTCCAAAATGGCAAACTGTGAGGCTGGCAGTCATCTCCTGTGGGTCATGTGTGGAGGCTGGAACCTGCCAGAGGTGGGGTGGGATCGATATGGCATGTTTGGTGGGGCTGGGGTGTTTTGTGCCTTGAAGAGGTAGCTGCAAGGGGCTCAGTTTTGACCGTGGCAAAGCCTCTGCTGAAGCCAATGACAGTGAGAAGAAGGGGGTGAGGTAAGGATCTGCACAAGGCTTTGGAGCAATGGGCATAGTCCAGAGAGGCCAGTCATTCACTTTAGTAGGATAGAGGGAGTTGCACAGAAAGATTACCACATGGGTCAGTCAGGGGGTAGAAATAAATGATTTGGGACTTTCTGGTGGTATTCTTGAATGTACCTTCTTGGGACTGAATAGTTTCACATGACAACAGGGAGAGGATGGCCAGCGCTCAATGGGTAGGGCTTTCACCTAGCATTTGGGACATCCAGCACCACAATCCCCAGCTGGCTGAATCTGATCAAAGTCTCTCACCTGGACCAAATAAATGCTCCTGTTGGGTTTGTTTTGCTTCGTCTATAAAGCTGACTGTCCCTTGGTCTAAGGAGATGGGATTTGTGGTATACAATACAGTCTGCCTCAGAGCTAAGGTTTCTATATTAGCTAGTGGAGAGGACATATTCGTCAGACCCATTTAGGTATAGAGGAAATTAAGGTATATCAGCAATAGCATCAAGGGACATGGAGGCTCTTGGTTCTGCGAGCTGAACGTGGAAAGCAGCTATTGGGAAAGAAAACCTGTCAAAAGAAGGTGGATGATACATCCAGCCAGGGAAAGCTCTTTGTGATGCTTATGTGAATATTCGTCCATGTCCTTATTTGCTGAGGAAATTTAAGTCCTCTCCAGGTGCCAAGCTGCCAGCCAGCCATAACAATACCTTATCCCCAGTTTTGGTTCTGCTCCAAACTCACAGGTTTCTGACATATAATATATATTGACAAGCAGAACTTCCTGAACAGCATCTAAGTAGCCACACTTCATTAGCATGCTAAGCATGGGCACAGAGGGTTTTGCAGAGATGTGGCTGGATGGGAGGAAAACCAGGATAAATCCATCAGTAATTAATAAAATAAGAAATGCAGGGTGTGGGTTTGCAGGCCTTTGCAATACAGACAGAACACAGACGGTTTGCTGGACTGACTTCCAAAACTTAGCTGGAACTAGAAAAAGGTGAAAGGAAGAGAGGTGGCTTTTATCTGCATAAGATATGAAAACATTTTGATACCTTATACAGAAAATTTCTGTGTGCACAACTGTGGTTTTAATACAGGCTCAGCAGATCACTCTTATCAAAGAAGTGGTGAAAACTGACTGCAGCTACATACTAGCCACATTCTCAAGCAGCATCAATCTCTGTATCTGAACATCTCACGTGACTTCAAAGGAAAGCATAAACCCTTCCTCCCTTTGCATCATTTATAGGGATTTGCTTTGGGTTTTATTTCTTCAACTAAAGGCAATTATGCTGGAAGGTCCACATCAAAGAAAATGCCAACCTTAGGCCTTTTTGCACTATCCAGGACAGGGAGTGCAATGGATATTCATCTATTTAGGGTATCCCATCACATGCACTGGCCAGAGTATGTTTCACAGTATTAATGGTGGTGAGGTTAAAGTTTGGCTTTTCTTAGAAAAGCTGGATATCATCATAACCAGCTGTTCTGATTTGCTGACTATTTATTAACATCTTTAGTAATTATGCATGGCAGATTTCATGAGAACAGAATCATACAGCTTGTGTAAATTAATGCTCTCAGTAAAACCTGCCTAGGCATATGCAGTTAGCTCCTTCGTTAAAGTGTGTTTCTCCCGTTAAAATATTTAGCTATTGCAGGCATATGCCCCCTCTCAGGCACAGGCTGTGCATGTTTTCTGTGCTCATTCTGCATGAGAAACTCTCATTGACCCAAATAAGGGCTCAGTGCATGGGCCATATGCTAAGAATATGGAAAATGCTCTGAGAATATGTTGGTTTTCCACACCCCTGTCTTAACCACAGCACGGGTGTCACTGCTGGATGGTCTCTTGCAAATGGGTGGGTAAAACTGCACCATTGGAGTCAGTGGAAGTTTTATCTCTGAATAAAATGAGAGGATGCTTTCATGCCCATTGCCCCTTGGACTGCTCTCAGCTGCCTCCGATTCCTCTGATCAAGGGAGCAGTGCACAGTCCTGCGGTCTCTTTTGGGATCAGATGTCCCCAGGGGAAGGTGGGATGTCGTCCCCATCTACCTGGAAGGATCCTAAAATAATGCCAAGTCATTTCTCTTGTCCCCAGTCTCCTCATGTTTCCCAGCAAGTACATTAAGGATTAGGGTGAAGCCTTTCTGGAACACCTGGTCAGGTGCAGTCCAGGCACCATAATTCGGTGCGTGATAATACAGGATTTGTCTCACCTCGCTTTTGCTGCCGGGAACTTAAGTACCTTGTGTAAGTCAGTTGTATAAGTCCGAATTGTGAGGAGAAATAAGCACCACCTCAGGGCTGTACGTGCTGTCTATAGCAGCATCTGGATGTACAGTCATTCATTGCAGAAATTACTTTGGATCCTGTCTGAGAAAATGCCATGGCCAAGCAGAGTTTGGTTAGATGGATAATAATTCTCAATTCAAGAGCCTGAAAGGGTTTTCTATTTAGTGGCAGGCAGATATAGGAGGAAAAGACAGCTCTGATGTGGACAAAAAAGCTAAGCAACGTACTGAGGATTAAAGCTGGTAGGCTTTTTCCTTAAAAAAAAATTGTTTAAGCTCTTTGTAGAATCAGGCAAAAGTCCTCAGTGTCAGGATGTGAAAATGTCCTTTTATTACCTTTTTTTTTTTTTTCTGTTTTGGTTTGGGTTTTTTTAAAGGTGTCCTAATTTTGTCTAGTCCTGCAATGTTTCAGCTGATTCCCTCTATGTGTCAGGGCTAAAATGTTTTTCTTGCACACACTGTTTCAATTTTACGTTCTCTTCCTGAGCCTGTCATAAAAACATCAACAGGAAACAGTTCTTTTAAAAAATGGATTCACCAACTTCTTAAATTTTGCACAACCCGAGAACCTACAAACTCCAGTCAGACTAATACCAAAGCCACATCCTTGAAAGAAATGTAGGTTCACTACAGGTCTTACTCCTTCTCACATAACCTCCTCTGCCCAAATTTCAGCTCAGCTGGACATACCAATCCTGCATTAAAACACACTGCCAGAGCAGGGAGGTACTGTCTTGGTACAGAGTGCTGAATAATATCATTGCTTCTTTTTAAAAAATACCCATGTTTTATTGCAGAGAGCGTTGCATTACATTAAAATAATTCCTTTATAAACAATTCACTGTGAGCTCAGGGCAGCACTAAGCTATACATTAAGCTCTGTATTCTGTTTATCTGCTGTTGTGACATCTTGTTCTTTCTAGCTCAATGAGCCTACACCCAGACGTACACAAACACACGCGTGCTTAGGCACACACACATACTTACAAAACGTGTCTATGGATCTCAGTGCTGGAATATCAGCCCTGGCAAAGCTGTACTGTTTCTCCATAGATGCACCCCAGCATAGTCACAATGAGACAGAGCTCCCCAAACCATGTGCTGCTGTAGACTCTTATCTCTGGCAGTGCGCAGCTGTGCAAGCCGTATGGGTAAAAGGGGAGCTTGTGCTTTGGACTCACCCTCTCCCACTCTCCTTGATGCATCTGCTGACAGGAGCACCGCCTGTCCTTCCTCTGGCCAGGGAGCTCGGTGGGATGGGGATTCTCTTCACCAGGGCATGGGCAAAGCCACCACCCCATCTCAAACCAGGCAATGCCGAGTCCCTTGTGCTGTGATGTTATTCCAGTCTCGTGTTTTTACTGACCGCGGACTTCGGCTGCCATATACCGCTGCACAGAGTGAGTCAAGGGTGAACAGAGAATACTGCACACATGTTTGCACTCTCTTTGTACTGATGCAAATGATGATGCAAAGTGAAAGGCAAGGGTAAATTGTATACCTTGGGGCAGGTTGTGAGCCTACACTTGCAACATTGATTAATTACCGACATAAACAGCCTGATTAACTTAGTAAGATTATAATCAGGTTTCAAGCCTTTTGTTTGCACAACTGTAAATCAAAGGAAAGTGAAAAAGCAGAAATTAGATGTGTATGTTTCTGTATGTCTGTATATACATACACAAAGATGCATCTCTGTAGCACAGGTAAAAGGGAGGAATGAGCATCAGCCAGGAAAGCTGGTTGGTTTTCCTTACAGTATCAAATGAGCGGACAAACCTGCGATTTTTATTTTCCATATTTTGGATGCAACCAGTCAATGTGTGCTGTGCAGCTGTGACATAAAACTCCTTTCAAAGAGGGCTAATGCTAAAGAAAGATATTGCAAATATGTGACCTGTGTTCTGGTTTTGTAAAATATTTTTCTAATTTCATCGCTCCGGGATAGAGCTTTATAACTTAAGCCAGAATCGTTGAAAAATGTTGCTGCTTTGCTACTGCAGGCAAAATCTGTACAGAATAGGATTTATAATATATACAAACTCTCAGACAGTTCCTTTAAACTTACGGAAACTCCTATAATAGAGTTTTACTGAAGTCCAAAATAAGTCCTGGCCAAAGTTTTTGCTGAATCTGTTGAATTCTAAAGCAGGCCTGGGTCTCAGCATGATTTTCCTACAGTCTCCTGAACAAAAACCACCTTATATTCCACCCAGGAGCATAACCCATAAAACACGCACAATAAGATGTATAGAAATCCATCTCTCCCAGTCTAATGAATTTAATCAAGATCAACAGTTGTGTGAGATCAGTTTTGGCAGAAACTTGTGCAGGTGCAGATTTCTATTGTTGTTCAGTCAAACCATCGAACAGGAGCTCTCTTGTGCTTGAATAACCTCTACCTTTCTCTCCGACATTTTAATGAGTGAGTAGCTATGTTTTAGACACAATATTGTGCATGATACAAAGCACACACCTCATGACTAATGCTATAGGATTCATAGGGGGTTTTTTTTCCTGAAACTTTTTTGCAAGACAATATACAGGTTCCTGTCCTACAGCTGTCTTAGCTGCAGCTCTGGAATAACAAGGATGTTGTCTGACCAAGGCAGGGGAAAAGCCACAGAAAAGGGTGTTTTCTGACAAAATCTTCTTCCCCCATTGTGGGTGTATTTGTGTCGTACTACATCCAATATTGCAGTAGCCAAGGAAGACATTGGCAGCCAGGTATCTCCCATTTTCACCTTTCCTGTTGCCCTCTAGCACTGACCCTACTTGCTATCAGCATTTTCTTGCCACTGCTATGATATATCTGAGCTTATGTATCAGCTACAAGAGCAGGAGGAGAGGTTTGACTCCATTTATATCCTGATGCATCGTGCCCTTGCTGAGGCCTTTCTGCACCCAAATATCCCGCAGGGTTAGGAGGCCTTCACCAAAGGAAAAATCCTTATTTCCTGCTTACTGTCCACATCAAAAAGTAAAATGCAACTGTTTCCCTCATGGCAACTTCTTTTTTGAGTACTACAGCTCCCTCAATGTAAGAGCAAAGAACCCATGAGCTGAGAACACCTTGGCTTAGGCCATCAGACGTACCCTACTCACAGCTGGAGAGGGATTCAGAACCCACCAAAGCCAGTGGAAAGATGGTCATCAACTCCAGTGAGGTCTGGATCAGATCCCCAAGGAAAAATGTACTTGCTGTGAACCACATACCGGGAAATTTCATTTATAGAGGAATCAAATGAAATGCTCAAATTGTTTCAATCCATGAACAAATTGCATTTTCACTTATAATGAATCTTGTCTTACAGGCCCTAGTCAGGCATTTAGGCATCTGCATATCTTTTAGCTGATGAATAAATCTCGCTGAGAAAGTGTGACCAGGTTGTTGAATCTGGGCAGAAGTGCAAGTTTTTTTCAGTGAAAAATAAGCAGGTTTTATTTATTTTACTTAGAGATATATGATATCTGTGATTTTGCAGTAGCATGTGATTAAAAAAATCCTGACGTTTTCAATCGTAGATTTACTGCCTGCATGTTTAGGAAATAAAGCTAGCTTAGCTTTTAATATGTAATTGTATGGCTTGGTTCTTTATTAGAAATGGCATGATTTAATCTTTTTTAGCTAATATTCTCCATTCATTTACGTGTTTTGCAAAAGAATGCTATTTAGACATATTACATTTTATAATGTGTCTTTCTTAATAAAAACGTAAGAGAAAATTAAACCACAATTTGGTTTTCAGCTGCACATAGATGATATCTTAGGTTGCCAAAATCACCTAATGCAGCTTTCATCTGACTTGCAACGGTTTTGAGTTTTCTTCTTGTGTTCTAAATCACATGTAATGACCATTTCAGTGCCATCTGATAGCTGAAGTTTCAGATTTGGAGATGTGCCGTTTCCGTTTATTTTTGTTCCCCAACTGCAAAAGTAAACTTCAAAACCAGTGCTTTGGTTAGTCCAAGTATTTGAACTTCACAGTGGTTGCTGCTATATAAAAACACAGATATATATTTAAATACATGCTGCACTTTCCCTGCCCCAGACAGACATCTGGCCAGTTCCCATCTGCTGACTGTGACCTGAAGCATTTTTCTCTCTCTCTCATTAGTTTGGGCTTTTGCTGAGGTTCAGTAGCTCACACATGCTGATCCATCAGTTGTTTTTATTGGCAAACAGGTCCACCATTAACAATCAGAAACTATAGCATCTGCTAATTTAAGTGGGAACCACATCCTGTTGTACATTAGGTGTTTAGCAGTGTGGGCATTTATCAAAACAACGATTAAGTGAAATACACATGTGTGTAATATTAAGGATATTTCAGGCTATAAATAACACATTTCATTTCTCTTCATCTTTAAACTAACATATGCATTTTACCATAGGGAAAAATTTGTCTAAATCTTTCTGGATAGTTTAACACTGGAAACCTTGGTCAACACAATGCTTGTCTGTTAAAATCATTTGCATGCCTTTTTATGCTGGGTGGGCTGCCCCTACCAGCAAACACAGATTATGAAGGGTTCGAGGACGGCAGGGCTGGTGTAGTGTCTGAGTGGCATGCAGCAGCCCACGTGGGTCTTTGCTTCCAGAAGCTCAGAATTGCAAAGTAATGAATTAACTTCATTCAGAAACGCATTTGCAATATTTTAATGGCAGTGGCAGCAGCACAAATTGCCCCAAACTTAATGAGCAACCCTGGTGGAAAGGAACACTTTTTAAAATAAGGGGATTTCCAGAACATGGATTTTGATTATACATTTGCCCATCTCCATGATCTACCAGTATCTGCTGTTAGATATTAACATCAAACTGCAAGACTCGGCTTTGTTAGATGACATGGGCATTTACTAATTGCAAATTGATTTGTGGCACACCACTTAAAAGATACAAGAGATACACATGAAACACTTTTTTTTAGGCTGGTGGGTTTTGTCCATCAGATATTTTACTTACTTAATCCTAGAACTGTTGACATTTAAAGAAACAGGAAGAACCAACAAGACATGTAATATTTCAAGCTTTGAAATAAAATTTCTCCTGAACCAGAAGATCATGAGAAGCTGCAGTAAGCAATGAAGATGCAGAGGCTGACAGTATCCCACCACTGTACACCACAGCCACCTGGGAGGAAGGACAGCTGTACCTGCTCCCAGGGACAAGGTACCTGCATCCCTTTTAGAGGGACCTTACGTCTCAGGGTGTGACGGATCTGTGGTGTGTGCCAACTTCATCAAAACATGTCTGCATTATTAGAAAAGGAGAGATGTTAAATCACAAAGAACAACAAGCAGAGGCTGGATGAAAAGCTCATTGAAGTCAATGGGAAGGCTCCTGCTGGCTTCACCGAGGGGTGGATCGGGTCCCAGCTTCAGACCTCTGAAACAAATGAAAAATTTGTTTAGTTTTGTGCTTTTGAACATAGCTTTATTTTCTAAACAGAGGCCACAAACAGTTATGTGTCTGTGTCTGTGATCCTCTCCTCTTATGAAGTCATTCCAGCTCTTCTATCAGTAAACTTGTTGTAATATATTTCATGCTTAGTCTTCAAAGCAATGTTAACATTCACAGATAAAAGACTCTGTACACTGTCCATGCCACAACTGTCACCAGCAACCCAGGAACGATGACATGAGCGGATGATAAATATCCTTACACAAAAAAACTATTTTTCACAGGAGCCATAAGCAAGCCTTTGTTGCTCTCCCTATCTGCCAACCCAGGGACGTGTCCTCCCATGGCAATGCCTCTGGGCTGGCTGAGCGGCGGCTGCAGCTTGCTGATGACAGGTGACAGAGCAAAGCCCCTGCCCACGGTCCCATCCTGCTGGAGGGAGCGGGCGAGTCGAGCCAGGAGCGCACTGGGCATTGACTCCTTGCTGAAAGTGCGCCGTCTCCCACATCAAAAAGGCACCAGGAGCCTTCACACAGGTCTGCACTGTATAATGGGCAGATTTTCAGCCAGGGCTCAGAAGACAAATGAAGCTTTTATCTGCTTTCCAGCGCTCTGCAATAGGAGTTTACGTTAAAGCCACTTAACCGTCTAGAGTGCAGCCCCTTGGATTACCTGTTTGTGTGAATCGAGTACATTACCTGATCACATGAGCGCCAGGGATAAGTTTTCTATAACTAGCTTTTCTTTGAAGGGATCTTCAGCTACTTTGGGATTCTCACAAAGAAGTGCCCCAAATGAGGCAGGATTAAGAATAAGCAATACTTCACTTCGGCTTGTGTTTCTCTGGCTTCATTTATTTAGCTTTACTTACTCGGTCACTTATTTGTGTGTCATAACAGCAGGATGAAGAATAAACCTTCCAAAGTTTGCAGCTCATATAACCTTTACAGCTCCACGGGTTAAATATTATATGAAGAAGGGAGTGAGTGTAATAAAAGGAAATATCTCCTCCTGAGTTGCAATTCCAAAGACCGTTGGTAATTTTATAAGAGTTCTCAATTTAAATTGCTACAGTTAAAATATTATTCCAACACACCTTTTTTTTTTTTCTTTTTTTTTTTTCTAAGCAACATTAAAAATAATTAGTTCTGCAGAACATTTTAAAATTAAAATAACGACGAGGGATGTGTAACCTATTTAAAAACCATTTTGACTGATACACCCTTTTTCAGGAAATTGCACGTGGAGGCGAGGAATCAGGGAAGGTTGAACACTGGCGTCTGTGTCTTGGGGGCCTGGACTGCTCTGTCCCTGCAGGCTTTGATCTCACCCCACACACGGTGCTGTCTTGAGGTGCTCTCAGAAACTGCTCTGCCACCCCCAGCTGGGGACTTTTTGCTGCTGAAGTGCACACCTACGTCTGCTGTCACCATTATAAGTCAAGAGAGCTCCTGGAGGCTGAGGGTAAAAGGTCTCTGGGCACTACACTGCCTCCATCAGTGCATCACCCCAGCCACTGAGGACTGGTTACTGATACTGTTAACTACTCTCTCCCCAGTGATGTCTATCTAGCAGCTCACCCTTTTGGGATGGTAGCCACAGAATTATAGAATCATACAACATTTTGGGTCAGAAGGCACCTTAAAAAAGCTCTAGCTCCAGGGACACCCTCCACTAGACCAGGTTGCCCAAAGTCTCATCCAACCTGGCCTTGACCACTGCCAGGGAGGGGGCAGCTACAGCTTTCTCTGGGCAGCTTGTGCCAGGGTCTCACCACCCTCACAGGAAATAATTTTGTCCTAATATCTGATCTAAATCTGCTCTCCTTCAGCTTCAGACCATTCAATCTTGTCCTATCATTACATCCCCTGATAAACAGTCCCTCTCCAGCTTCCCAGTAGGCCCCCTTCAGGTACTTGGCAGGCTGCAACAGGGTTTTCCCAGAGTCTTCTCTCCTCCAAGCTGAATAACCACAACTGTCTCAGCCTGCCTGAGGAGAAGAGGAGAGCAGCTTCTCAGGGAGAGCTGCTCACAATCTTTTCTCTACCCATTTTGTAGTTGTGCTGACCCATGCGCCTTGTTGAACTTCATGTGGTTCACATGGGCCCACCTCTCAAGCTTGTCAAGGACTCTCTGGATGGAATCCCTTTACTCCAGCATGTCAACTGCATGACACAGCTTGGTGCATCATGCAAACTTCCTCGGGGTGCACTCAATACCACTGTCTGTGACACCAAAAAATGTTAAACAGTGCTGGTCCTAACACCAACCCCTGAGGAACACCACTTGTCACTGGTCTCCTCTTGGACATGAAAAGTTGACCTCAATTCTTTGAGTGTGACCATCCAGCCAACTCCTTATCCACTGAGTGGTTTATCCATCAAATTCATGTTTGAAACATGGGTGTCATGCAGGAAAGTGTCAGCTGCTTTGCACAGTCTGGGTAGATGATATCAGCTGCACTTCCCTTATCCTGCAATATTGTAACACCAACATAGAAGACCACCAAATTTGTCTGGCAAGATTTTCACCTAGTGAGGCCGTGTTGGCTGTCACCAATCACTTCCTTATTTTCCAAGTGCCTGAGCGTAATTTCAAGGACAATCTGCTCCATGTCCTTGCTGGGCACAGAGGTGACACTGGCCTGTAGTTCCCTGGGTCTTCCTTTTTCCCTTTATAAAAATGAAGGTTGTGCTTTTCCTATTGTAGACAGTGGGAAGCTTTGTTTTGCTGGTCAGGTGGCCTGTAGCAGACCCCCCACTACAGTGTCACCCATCCCTGCTCTCCTTTTAATCCTGACCCATATGCTCTTGGTTGGCTCCTAATCCATCCACAGGTGGAGCTCCATGCACTCCAGCTGGTCACTGACATAGGAGGTGACACTGCCTCCTTGTCTCCCCTGCTTGTCCTTCTTAGAGAGCCTGTTTCCTTCTATCACTCCATCCAGTCATAGGAGCCATCCCACCAATTCTCCACGATGAGAATAAGACCATAGGCCAGCAGATGTGTGTATGTCTAATTCCTCTTGGTTGTTCCCCATCCTATGTGTGTTTGCACAAAGGCATTCCAGCTGCCCCCCCGTCCCCCCCAGTGAAGCTGACTGACTGGCTGGAGTGGCTAGAGTTCCTTTTTGCTACACATCAGGTGGTCTCCTGCTGACCTGTAATCCTTTTCTCAGCTCTGGGCGCCTCTTGCTGCCACTGGCATCAAACTGGTAGGAATGGATGGATTGAGGTTGCCCTCCCCTGGAAACTTTAGTTTGAAAATAGCAGTTCTCTTTTGGTGCCCAACTGCTCCAGAGTGGGTTTTTTGCATTCAGCAGCCTCTGGATGCCAGGGAGTCCATTTTCCTGTTGCCAGGACCTGCTGGGTGAGATAACCACTGTCAGTCCCCTGAGATGTTTTCTTTGCAAAAGGCCATGTGATGGTCAGGGGTGGAACTGCTCACCCCAAAGCCCCTGAAACCTGTGAAAAACAAAATGCAAAAGAAGGAATTATTAGGATCAAGCTACCTTACTCACTACAAAAGCAACAAAAAGCAAAACATCCCAAACTTTCAGAGGCTACAAGCTAGAGAGTTTGAAAGGAATATTTTTGGAGGGGGAAAGAGTTAATTTTTTTCTGATCAGCAGGTTTTCTTTCTTTAGTGATAAATTTAAGGTTAATTTAAAATGTTCCTTTAAATCTGAAAACCGTCTGCTGTCTGAAAAGCGACTCCAGCACTGTGCCCGCTGCCTTCTTCATGCTGAGTGGATGCTTTGTGTACAAGATCCTGTCTTTCTTGGAAAGACATTACAGTTTTGTTTTTTTTCTTTCTTGTTATGTTTTTCTAATAAATTAAAAGACCATTTTGACTGCAAGTCAGTACTTCTGTATGGAAAATAACATAACTTATCACTCATCACTAGTAATAATACACTGCCTGAGGACATTCCTTTGTCAAGCCTATTGGTGATCAGCTTATGCCTTAAAGGATTATACTTATGACTCGAGATAATACAACGTCAGATGATATTTTTATTCATAAAAGTACAATCTACCTTTGAAAGAATCCAAACTACTTGCTCTCATTACATCTCATGGCAATGAGAAACTTTCTTTTCAGAGTTCAGTCAAACTCCATCTTGACAGGATGGACTAGCTGTGACAGACAGTGAGCAGGGCAGAAGGACAGATGGGGAGAAGAAAGACTGGGGAAGCATGTTACACACCCCTTACTTGCTCTCTTGCAGCACAAAAAGACACACAGCTTCACCACAGAGTTATCTCCCTGCTCTTCTGTAGATTTGTATACTTACTGTGATTAAAATAGAAAGTGTCACTCCGATTTTCTGGACTTACTTCTTTCTCAGGTAAATGAAAAAAAAACCCACAAACCAACAAAACAAAACCAACACATAACTATTTTGTTCTTATATTGCTTATAAATGGGGCTTCTTCAAGATGTGTTTTTCTGAGAATCATGTCTTACTATTTAATAGTGTCTCATCAACATAAAAAAAATAATAAAAAATAAATAAATAAGAAATCTTTTCCTAAGAGCGTTTGTGGTTAATTGTGTAATTAAATAGAAAACATTTGGCAGGTTCTGCTAAACAATGACTCCACTTCCAAATGCTGATGGAGTAAATCAAATGAAGGAAAACACGTCATCTTTGTCCATTTCATGAGGACAATGAGGGCCTTTTGGTGTTATTTTATGCTTGCATTTGGCCTTAATTCTCTTAATTTTGCACAAAGAGGATGACCAAATCTGAAAAGATCTGAAAAGACTGTAGCCTTGCCAATTAAATCTGAAGAAAAGCTGAGCTGGGGACTTCAATTTAACCGCACAGTTGGCACTGTGCTTTTACGTCAATATTTCAGTTGCCTTTGGCAATGAGATGAGAATAAAATGTATCTCTGAACTAAACAGCAAGTATCTTAGTCTGAAAGGCATAGCTACAGTTGTGTAAAATCTTTAGCATACACAAAAGCAAAATGGGACTTTGCAGAGCCACATGTGCTTTGTGCGTCACTTCTGATTTGCACTCAGAAGCACATGTGCTAGGTACTCGAGTTTGCAAAAGCAGAGGCTGACTTTGGGCCCCATTTCGTGAAGATCAGGCCCTAAGTATCAAGTTAGTATAGAAAGAGTGAAAATCTACAGACAAAACAAAGATTAGAACTTGAAATGCACCACTTTTCCCCACAGAAAGAGTCTGCCAGAAAGCACAGTAAATTTAGTCACAGTACAATGCCTATTACTCTCAGCGCATGATTAAAGCTGCTTTCTCTTGGACCACACACACATGGAGTCTGTCCCCCTCTTGGGAGAAATGTCTCCTTCTGCCCACGGCCCAGATGAATTATAGTCACAACCACTTTGAAGATTTACAGAACACACAAAGGGGCAACCTGAAACAATAATGGTATTTCCCTGAAATGCATCTCTTCTCAATGAAGGCATTTTCTCAGGAATATGCAAGGCATGATTCCAGTTTTTCCAAGATAATGCTCATTATTGCAAAGCCATTTCAGAAAGAACTTGAGTTTGCTCTAAATCCCATGACTTTGTAGCCTGGTGCAAAAATCCTGAGGAAAAGTGGCGAGAAGCCGCAGGGCGGTAGCCCCTTCAGCGATGTTTTCTGGCATTGTGAATTTAGCTCTGTGACGTGGCAGTAATCATCCACAGTGTCCCCACTCTGGCTCCATGCTTCCTGTCCTCCCTCCCTTGGCTGAATAGCGATGTCCATCAGGGAATTCATTCTGTGCACAATCTCTTTTCACTGGGGAGCTACCAGTAGTTTCTTTTTAAACATGGAACTTTGTATCTGGGATTCTACACAGAAAAATACGTTTGCAGAAAGTCACATGTCCCTGCCAGCTGGTTCTCTAGGTACTAGAATTTTGGGCTATCTCACCTAATAGGAACTTAGTCTTACCCCACTTTCCACTTTAACCTAGGCTGGAATTTGCTCTCTTTGCTTTGAGGAAGGAAACTGTACCATGTCAGTGCTGACAGTCACTTTGCATTTTTCTGTAGAAGCTGCAATAACCTGAGAGCTGTAGCACAAAACATCAGTGGGAAGAACTGTGAGAGGAGACCTCGGCAGATGTACCATGCCAATGGTCATGGCTCAGTGGGGATGAGACTTTGCCATGGAGAAGCCTTAACTTGTCATATATACATCTTGTTCCCCCAGGAACAGAGGTCAGCATTGGTTTAGGACTCTAAGAGGCAACCTTGTAAAAGCTGGATCGTATCCACCGGGTTGCACAGGCTAAGACAAAGCTGGACAGTCCGTCTGAAAGCTCTTCCCACTGAATGCATGCTTATGACATGCAGTTTGGCAGGCTAAAGGGTTTTAATAAGCTTAAATAAGGTTGCTTTTAAACAGTACATTTTCTGGCTTTATCTGAGATGGTTCCTCAGACTGTGTGAGTAGTTCAGAACTCAACATTTGTCAGTCATTTTCAATGAAAAAAAAAAAACCAAAATAAAAACTCAGAAAGTAGTTTGAGGGAAGTATTTGATTTCCAAGGAAAATTTCAATCCTTATTCAGACCCAAAATTGAAAAGGCCTAAACCTGGAAAGATTTTGGTTTGGCTCAAAAAGCACAATAATTTATTTTGGAGATGATACCATAGTGAATGTGGTTCTGTTGTCTCATGTCCACCCAGTTTAAGGGATAGACTCCTGGCCAAAGGACCTCTTTCACAATGAAGCACAGACGAGTAGGTCCTCTTCCCTTGCCTAGAGCTCTCTTTTGCAGGACACCCTGCTCACAGCAGATGATGGAGGCATGGGGCGTTACAGTCACAAATCTTATGCGGTCCCATGACAGCATTTTTGATTCACTGTTTGGTGTGTTCACGGGAAAGGTGTTCAGGTCTTGACCTTTTCAAGTTTTAATTTTTTCCTAAGAATGCCAAACTAATCCCTGGGGAAATAAAAACACTCTCCAGGTTTTAGTTAAAAGCCTGACAGGTGGGCTTCCCCCTGTTTTCTATGCATTCGCCTTTACATGCAGTTCTTTCTGAATGTGTTTTGACAACTGACTGAAGTCAGGCTCTTGAGAATTTCCCAGGCATCTCATGAGAGCAGGTGATGTGTATCAAAACCTTTCGGTTCCCTTCCTGTGGGCCTTCCTTGGAGTACCCGAACGCTATCCCCAACTGCTGGGGGCCAGGGGGAGCATTGGGTGTTGCACTGAGGACTGACCCAGGAAAACAATGGGGTGACGACAAAAGTGTGCCTACTCGAATCCTGCATCAGGGTTGAGCTTAGTTCTCTGTGGAAATAATTCCACAGAACAAACATGATATTTGTTTTACAGTTAACTAATTTTAGTACAGAAACTGTTGCAACGAATGCTTCATTAAAATGTTCATTATCTTTACGTTATGTCTTGTCATTATTAAAAGTAAAATGTAAATATATTTATGCATACAGGAAACACCTGTTTTCAGAAGAATTTGAAAAATGGATTTTGAAGATTTACTCAAGATTTTTTTCCAATTCTTATCCATTTATATCTGTACTTCCAATGTTTTGATTACAACTAGTTTCGGTCTAAATAACCAGTCCAATAATCAGACCAGAGAGACGTTTTTAGAAGATGTGAGTGAGTTTTTAGGACTTTCAAAGAAGACCTTAGCACAGAGGAGATCTCTCTGTGTGGCAGGCATAAACAGGTACTGTCATCATGGACGGCTTCTCAGTGCTCCCGCAGCACCAGCAGCATCAGCATCAGCATAATCAGCAGCAGCAACAGCAGCAGCGCACATCGCTGGGGTTATGTGGCCACCGTGTGGTGACACAGAGGGATGCTAAACCCAAATTTTTCTTGCAGGGTCTTATTTTTCTGGGAATGACTTAAAGAAGTGCATTTTCCTTCATTTTCCTCAAGGACATGCCTTGAATAATTTCCATTCCATTTATGGAGTTAAGTCAGTTTAGAATTAGATCATCAGCACCTGAATCACAGCACAGGAATGGGATTTGCTGCTTGGAAGGCAAGGGGGCTTTAGGGGGAAAAAAATAATCCTGTGTAACTTCCAAAAACATTGATGGGTAAATAGATAAACCCACTACATGTACCTCAATTCATAGACAGAAAATGATGACATTGAAAATCTATGGAAAACATACATTTGAATTGGAATCACCATACAGTTTATTGGAGAGTTGTTTGGTATCTCTCATGTCTAACACATGGACCCTAAAGAGGCCCACCTCCAGGAATCCACTTCCTTCATTTGTTTCCATAAATTGAATAACAATCCAATTTCTAAATTCCTTTGGATGAGTACAAGTAAAGTAGTTAAGGATATATGTGGTGATTTGTTTGTCATACAGATGGTAACAAGTATGTATTTCTGGTGACATAGACACCTTTACTGTTCAGCAATGGTAACTGGGAAAAAAAGCAAGTGAGCATCCTGTGAGCATCCAGGAGTTGCAAGGTGAAGGCAGACAGGCTCGTCCTGCAGTGACTATGCATGCCCTGGTTCTCCATGCCACCAGTACCAGGCATAAAATTGGCCTGGTCAAAAGCAGGAAGGAATTTCTCCATATATCTAGCTAGAAATTACACCACAAAATCAAATGGAAGTTTGGAGCTATTTTCTTGCTGCCCCAAGGTCACACTTCTCCAGTGTTATGGCACTGGCCTCCATAAAGATGCTTTAGCTTTAGTGCTCATTTAAAAAATTGGTATAAAAATTTAACACAGAGCTGAATTATTCCAGCTATATCTGGAATTCTCTTTGTCCTCCAAGTACAGATGTGCTCTGTCCCACAAGCAAACTTTCTGCAAGTTATCAGTGTATTCTGGAACAGTGGGATCGCGTTTCCACTTCGTGTTGGCTTGTGGTATTCTTGCTTGGTTCCAAGAGTGTGAAGAAGAAATGCCCAAGCTCTGACTCTCTTGTGTTTAGGGGCACAGGTCCTTCAAACACAGCTAATGAAAAGCCAAGGGAAAAATGTTAGATACAGGCAGATACCACTATGAGACAAATTTGTTTCATGTTAATGCTCAGTGAAGATTAACTTGTACAGCAAATATTGAACCAAACAAGGACATTCTGGCTAAGGAATCACCAGTTGCAGTTTTGTGCTATGTCCCCTTCTTAAATAACTCCCATATTTTTTTCCTGCCATGCTCCAACCTACATTTTGGGGTAGTATAATGTAAGACATTTTGCTCTGTAGGTAGTTTTACTAAATCCACTTACTCTGTGTAGGCTGCATAAGCTGCCTGGGGTGACTAAAACTTCCAAATTAAGGTTTTGGGACACTAGGTCTAGAAAGGGCTGTTCCCAGGCAAATTCTTTTTTTTTGCCTCAGAAGTCCTTTCTGAGTGTAAACAAGTAAAACACCCCCCTCCAATGAAGATGATAGGAATGTGCTTAATGCTGTTTCCATTCAGCAAAATACATAAAAATATTTGAAGGGATGAATGTGTTTAAGCATGTGCTTATGTGTTTTGCTGACTCAGGTTCTTTATGCCTAAATTTCAACTCTGTCAAAGGGGATAATAATACTTTACGCCTATTCTCCTTTTCTCTACTTTGTGTTTAAGCCCTTTGGCACAAGAAAGATCTTTCTTTGTGTTTTGGATTTGAACAGTAATGAAGCATTGAGCTCTCTCATTCACTGCCTGGAGACACTAATGCTATGAAGGACTCTAAAATAAATTCCAAGAACTTACATATGTACATGTATATCCAATTTAACATGTATTTCTCGTATGTTTATCCTATCAATTTATCTCGGTCTGATTGTGAACCACGCAGCTTCCAAAGGCAGTGGTATGACCAGGCCTTTGTTGTTCTACCTCAGAGAGAATGTCTTTTGAAAATTGTGTCAGATATAGGCCTAAACATTCATTTATCATCTACAATACACCTAATCTTTCCTCTCCTCTCTGCAAACTCCCCTGGGTAACTGCCACTCCCATTATCATCTGCAGTTCAGCAGATTCAGTAGTTCTGCAGAATATACCATTTCTGGCAGCTTGCATTCCTGTTTTTAACATCCTTGCACTGAAAGCTCCTCACACACACAAACACCGATTCTGCTTTGCCTGGTGAAGCGGTGCTCAGCTGCCACCAGAGAGCACCATCACCCTGCTGGCTGTTCTCGTGCACTCTGAAAAGTTTGAAAGGCGAAATACTCTCCCCCTTTGCTTGTCAGACGTGCTGTCACAGCTCTGCGTGTATGGGTTCAGGTATTTATGGATGGTTATTTTACAGAATACTTCAGTCTGTGGTGCAGCACCAGCCAGGCAATGCAATAACCTGCTTGTCTATTTGCTAATTTGCAGCTTCATTATACTCTGAACTTCCACTAACATACTACAAAGGGCTACGAAGGGCTACGAAGATGATTAAGGGCCTGGAGCATCTCCCCTATGAGGAAAGGCTGAGTAAGTTGGGACTGTTCAGCCTTGAGAAGAGAAGACTAAGGGGGGACCTACTTAAAGTTTATAATTATCTGAAGCAGGGGATGCAGGGGGAATCAGCCAGCCCCTTTTCAGTGGTCTGTGGGGACAGGACAAGGGGCAATGGTCCTCTTTCCCTATGCTGCTCTCCAACAGATCCATCTCCAGCCTATACTGGTACTTAGGGTTGTTTTTCCCCAGATGCAAGACTCTACATTTGCCCTTGTTATATTTCATTAAATTTTTCCCTGCCCAACTCTCCAGCCTGTCCAGACCTCTTTGGATGGCAGCACAGCCTGCTGGTGTGTCACCCACTCCTCCTAGTTTTGTGCCATCAGCAAACTTGCTGGAGGTGCATCTTTTCCCCCATCCAGGTTGCTGATGAATATAGTGACTAGTACTGATCCCGGTACTGACCCCTAAGGGATTCCACTAGATAAAGACTTCCAGCAAGACTGTTCCATTGATCGCAACTCTCTGACTTCTTTCCTTCAACTAGCTCACAATCCACCTCACTACCTGATCCTACAGAGCCCAGTTCCTCAGTTTAGCCACAAGGATGCTGTGGAAGGTGGTATCGAATGCTTTACTGGCCCCTGAGCCTTGTCTTCTTCAGGCTGAACAGTCCCAGCTTTCTCAACCTCTCCTCATCTGTCAGATCTCCCAATCCCTTAGTCATTTTCATGCCTCTTTGCTGTACTTGCTGCAAGAAGTCCATATCCGTCTTGTGCTTGGGAGCCCATATCTGGCCCCAGCACTCTAGATGTGTCTGATCAGTGGTGAGAAACAACTTCCTAAGGAAGACAGGGAGGCTTATTGGTCTTTTTTGCTGCAAGAGTGTATCACTAGATCATGTTCAGCCGGTTGTTTCCCAAGATCCCCAGGGTTTTCTCTGCAAAGCTACTTTTCAGACAGTCAGATCCCAGCCAGTACTGGCGTGTGGTGCAATTTTTCTCCATATGTAGGACTTGTGATTTCTCTTTGTTTAGCAAGATGGGGTTCCTGTTAGCCCATTTTTGTAACCTGCTGATCTCCCTCTGAATGGCAGCACAGTTGTCTTAGTGTGTCTTATTTGTGCAAACTAATGCAGTAGTTCTTTCATAGAAGGAGTATTTTGTTCCTCATTTTATTTCTTAGGAATATTCACAGACAATAACAAATCTATGCTAACTTACTGCAGCCAGGAAGACATTTTCTTTACTCATTTACTCTTTGGTTCGATTACTAGCTTTGATAAAGTAGACTATTATGTTAGATATAATCAGGATTTGAATGACAGAAAATTAATAAAAAATACTTTCCTTCTTGTCTCCAGATAGATTTAGTTAATTTCTTCCCTGCGATTTCCTAAGGGAAGCTGCATTTTCCCTTCTTTCTCAAGCTTGTACCCTCCCCAAACTCAAATTGATTACCATTTGCATCCATCATACTTCCAGAATCCTTCACTTATCCCTTGTTTCTAGGTTCCTACTGGTCCATATAACACACTGAAGAAACGTGACCTCCATCAAACTCATATATCTATTGAGATAAAGAAAACTTCTATCAAGTCACTCAGGAGGTTCCTCCTTCTATTTGAGAAACTACAGTCACTTTTCTCTGAGGATAAACCAAACTTTTGACTATTTGCTGTAATTTTGTTTCTGGAAACCTAGTAGTTCTGTTACTGTTGCTTTGCTCTCTTGAAGACAAAACCAGATTTCCCATGGAAATGTCTGTTATTGAGTGATCAGTACACTGTGCTGCCTTGAGTGTACTTCTGTGAATCTGAGCTGTTGCACACATAAAATCGAGAGATAGTATTCAGTTTTTTCCTCTCCACCCTCTTGAATTCAAAAAAAATGTCTGACTTTCAGGCTGGTGAAAATATTAGACAGGAAACCTTGTAAGTTGCAATCTATCCCACTGAAGTAAATATTATAAAAATAATAAAATTTGTTTTGAAATCAATTATTAAGACATTTCTAGACAACAGAAGGCAGGAGAATTCATAAAGCCATTTTCATTTAGCTTCCACCACTACTTCCCTCTAAGTACAAGTATAAAAGCATTCTACCACAATTAAAAAGGAGAGGAATTCATCACATGGTGTTTACAGGCACATCAGGTGCCTTTTCTGCTCATCTGAAGATAAAAAGAGAAACACCGTGGAAACTGTTTTCCCTGATAAGGAAACTTGTTTTGATGGCAAATAAGAAATCACTGTACAGCATGAGGCTTCTCAAAATATCATATGTCTATGGTGATTTTGTAAATTATTGAAAGTTAACAAAAACACTGCATCACAGTCAGTAAGCAGCAATTAAAGCTGGCGTATTGATTACAGGCAGACTAAGGTTTTCTAGGTGCCTGATATGTTCTTCGGTTACTTGTGCAATACTGAAGAAAAATCCAGAAAATCTATGTCTTCATAAATAAACTAGTAAAATTACTCATTTCTAAGTCTTAAATATAATGAATTTCAAATTGCAAATGAAAGTTTTAATGGGATTTCACTTATCTAGGTTTACTTTTTTGCACTTGCTGTAAGTGAATTCAAACTTCAGGAGCCTTTAAAGGACAGTAGTTATTTAAATGTGTAATGAATAACAGATCAATCAGTAGACTTAGGCTTTTTCCCTCCCCAGGACTGAACCTGCTCTAACCACTTTTACTAACAGAGTGAGGAAAAAAAATGCGAAGAACCAACTAGAATTTATGGTTTTGAATCAGTACTAGAAATTGTTTTAACTCAGATCCAGGAGTGAAGATGACCTCCAAAATAGTGCCTGCTTGCTTTTGCTTCTTTTGTTTTCTCTTTCATTTTTCCATTCATGGGAATCCATTCTCTAGGGACAGGGAGAGACAAAAACATGCAGGCTTCCCCATTAACTGAGTATCCAGCAATTAGGTGGGTGTCACATCTTGCTTGAGATGCTACAAATTGACATTTTGCTTTTCCATGGAAAAATAAAGAAACTGGATAGCAAATCTGGTTATTGGATTATCTGGTTACCAGTGAGATGGAGAAAGCTCTTCCCTGGGGATGGGAAAGAGGCTCCTGAGGGAAGGGGCGTTAGAGATAGATATTGAATCCTGACTGGCATGGAAAGGGAAAACTTGGGTGGCTCTTCACTGTCATGTTCAGGACAGAGTAGGAGGCAATGAATGAGTGTAGGAAGCAGGAGATTCAGAACAGGGAAAGGGTAATTCATAGAATCATAGGATCATCAAGGTTGGAAAAGACCTTCAAGATCATCATGTCTAACCATCAGCCCTACACCACTGTAACCACTAAACCATCCCACGAAGTGCCTCATCTACCCATTTTTTAAACACCCCCAGGGATGGCAACTTAGTCACCTGTTCAAGCCTGTTCCAAATCTTCACCAGTCTTTTGGTGAACAAATTTTTCCTATTATCCAGTCTGAACTTTACCTGGCACAACTTGAACCCATTCCCTCTTGTTCTGTCACTAGTTATGAGGGAGAAAAAGCCAACACTTGCCTCACTACAACCTTCTTTCAAGGAGTTGTAGATAGCAATAAGGTCTCCCCTCAGCATCCTCTTCTCTAGACTGAACAGCCCCAGCTGCTTCAGCCTCTTCTTGCAGCGCACAGTTAAACTCTGGAAATTATTATCGTTGCTGTAATGTACAAGAGTTCAAAGTGGACCTGGACCTGTTGTGATATTAAGTGCAAAAAACTTGTTTGGGAAGGTATATGCAGGAAATTTCACTATGTACTTTGCCTATTCTTATATTCTTTCCAAGGTGTCCATTACTAGCTGTTATTTGAGAGGAAAACAAACCTGTTAGATCTTTGGCCTGATCCAATACAACCATTTCTATCTTCTCTTGGCTAAGTAGTTGGTGAGATGATGCTCAGAGCACGGTAAAATCCTGTTTCATTTACTTTAATGTAGTATAAAGAAAATAAAAAACATGGAGACCATAGTGTACATTTGGATTCTCAGTTTGCTAATTGGCACTGGCTTAAATTTTAAAATTTGAAATAAAGTGATGAAGAAACTACATTTCCTTTCTCAACTCATTTTTTTCTTTTTTTTTAATCAGGAAAACATTTTGTAAGATCCCCAAGGCAGCAGAAGTCAGGTACACAGGATACATACAACCAGTTCAGACTAAACCAGCACCAAGCGTCAGGCTCTGTTGAAGTCCACAAAGAGGATGATCCAGAGAAGGAAAGAAACTTTATACTAAGAAATTATGAAATAAAATGCCAGTAAAAGAATTTTTTTCCAAAGCTTCATTAGTCAGACCTTGGTTTGGGCTCTGAGGTATGAATGTCTATACACCATGCACATATAAACTGCCAGTTATAGGCACTTAAAGTAAGTCTTACTCCTCCTCTGCCCCAACTAGAGCCTGTCACTAATGTAATTAATAAAATCAGATGGATTATTGGTACCCTCCCAACTACACTTGCGCGAGCACGTGTGACTGCTAAATGCTTTTGACACTCTGGTGAACAGTGGTTAAGCAGTGACAGAAAACTTAAAGAATTGAACTGGCAGATACATATGGATGGGCCAGTTCCCTGACAGGAAGGCAATTAATCAGAGGAGAGAGGCAGACAGCACAGCGCATCCCCTTGGGGCACACCTCCTCCCTTTCTCATAAATACATCAATATATATGTGTGCACATGTAAATAGGTAGGACTTTTTCTTACCTCTGAGTCTCAGTCTTATTTTTGTCACTGTTCTGTACTGACTTAAACTGGAAAACTCATCTTGAAAGCTTTTTCTGCTAATCGCACCCTGCTTTTCTGAGGAAGGTGAAAACAAAATAGAATGACCTATTTTTTAAAAAAATCATGAGGGAGGATGGATGAGTACGAAGAAGAGTCTTTCAGCTGGCATGTAGCCATGTGAAAAATGGCAAGATTCGCATCCTGCAGGTTGTATGAAGATATTTTGGACCTTCAGCTGTCAGAAAACTCATCTCCTGCTTTATGCCAGGAACCTTTAGCACCCCTAGCGCTCCAGTGCATGGCAGCACCCTGATTGAATGGTTTCTCAGTGCAGTGAGGAGGAAAGCATTCCTTTTGAAGGCAAAGTGTAAGAAAGGGGAAGGGAAGGGGAGGGAAGGGAAGGGAAGGGAAGGGAAGGGAAGGGAAGGGAAGGGAAGGGAAGGGAAGGGAAGGGAAGGGAAGGGAAGGGAAGGGAAGGGAAGGGAAGGGAAGGGAAGGGAAGGGAAGGGAAGGGAAGGGAAGGGAAGGGAAGGGAAAGGGCTACATACAGGGAGGTGCCAGGGCTGGGCTGTGGCACTGAGCTGGGCTTACATCTATAGTCTAACATCTAAAGGTAGCCTTTATGACTTTTTACCATATCCTGGGACTATTTGTTGGAGATCAAGGACCTGTAATCAGCTTTCTGATGGCTGCTTTTGTCTTTTCATTTCACCTGTATTTTCTAGGGGAGAGTCAGCCTTTTTGTTCAAAGATGAGTCTAGAAAGACCACTCTTTGAGTTTTTGTAATAAAAAGGCTGCATTTACAAAGCCAGTTTAGAGAAAGTTGTTTCTTATGTCACACTGATCTTTTAGTTTCATGGGAGAGGGAGAGTGAACAACAATAATTACACTTTCATTGCTTTGAAGAATGACTAGAGCTTTAACGTTGACTTTACAGATTTTATCATGTCCCTGACAGGAACTTTGACCTCTGGTGCTTATTCTTGGTGAGAGTGCCTAATGATAACTATGTTTTAACTGCAGATGGTGCTGGAGGACCCATGCTGGCTATAGCCAGCCATGAATTAGCAAAACTGCAGGTGAGGTAACCCAGAAAAGAAAAAACATTCTATTTCATTGGTATAAAAATGTGGGCAGAAGTAAAAGCTCAAGAATGTTGTGTCACCACTCTCCTTGCTCCTAACTGGGTCATAATTACTGCAGAAAATTATTATTGCAGTTGCATTTTAAATGTCATTTTCAGAGTTAGGATGAGCTCAGATAAACAGGTTGAGATGTTCTTGTTTATTAAAAGGCAAATCACCTTAACATACTGATAAAATGAAGCTGTAACTTGTGGCATTGTCATAGCAGTGAATGAAGTCACACAGCAAAACTATACCCCTTGGTCAGTTTCTCATACTACCATACCACTACTCAAAATATTATATGACAGGGCAGGGTAGTAAAAGAAAGCTATTTCCAGAAACAGAATGTTTTGATGATGCAAGAGCTGATGGGAATAAATATATTAGGGTGTTCTAACCTTTGGAACCCCATAATGTACTTGGAACTACATTATGAAAAAAAAGAAAGCATAAAGCAGTATAAAACCAGGTTAAAGCCTATTCATCATTTGATTTGGTACATCCCCACCTTTGAGGATCATAGCTAAAAGAAAGTATGATGTGAGTCGTTCACAGGAATTGTTAGTACTCTTGGTTTTTAGTTCATCTGTACTCTTGTGAAACATCAAGTGCCGTACAAAGTGGTGAAAAAACTGCCACCCATCTCCTGGTTCAGGAGTGCCATGAAAAACTTATAAAAGGAATAGAATAGAATGGGGAGGAAGTAAACAAATAAAATCCCCTCAGATAGAACATTTGTGTAGAAAGTGACGAGTGTTCTTAAATTGTGAAATATTTTGTGTTTTATTAGCAGCACTGCATTAAAGTGACAGATTACCAAGTAAAGAGAACAGTTATAGGCTGACACTGCGATGTGAGTCATTACATAGCAATGTCTTGAAAAATATACTTCCTTTGGTTTAGCTAATGCTCTGGGAGGCTGCACAAAGTGCAAAGTAACTCAGTGAGTTGCAAAAGAGCAACTAAAAATTATTTTAATTGAGGTAAAAATGTAAATACACAGAGCAGCTTGATAAAGGGCATTCTGCAACCACTGATTTTAGATTTTCTCAGGAACTTTTCTGGTTTTACCTTGTACAGGAGAACCAAGCACAGAACTGCTGTCAGTTTCTCGAATGTGTTTCATTTCACTAAAAAGATATCAAAGATTAGGCTTTGTGCCCCTCCCACAATAGGTAGTGATTTAAGAGGCTGTAGTTCACCTGCTAAAGGGCATCTGCCTGATTCTTTAATTTGCATAAGGAGATACTGTTAAGTGCTGTAATCCTCAAGGTCATCATCCAGAGAAATGTGTTTTGAATGACATTGAACATTGTATTTACTCATGGAGGAAGGGGATCAGGAAGAACTGTAGGGCAAAGCACCATTGTGGAGAATTTCGGCAGCATCCAAAACATTTGCATGGGAGCAGAGGGAGTATGTATTCATTTTGGAGCTGACTATGGTGGGTTGACCTTAGCTAGATGCTGAGTGGCCACCAAGCCACTTTATCATGGGAACGTGGGGTTGCAGTCAGTTCATCACACTTTGTGCTGCTTCTTCCTTCTAAGGTGGAGGACTCCTCATACTCTTCCCTTGCTGCAGCATGGGGTCCCTCTCACAGGACACAGTCCTCTATAAACTTTTCCAATGTGAGTACTTCCCATGAGCTCCACTTCTTCATGAGCATGGAACCTTTTCACATGTTCTTTCCACAGGGTGCAGTCCTTCAGGAACAGACTGCTCCAGCATGCAGCATACTGTCACGGGCCAGATGATAAATCTGACCTTGCTGCTGAGCAAGGAGGGGGCATCCCCTCTCCTTCTTGCAGATCAGAAGCGTGAGACAGAATTTAGCTTATGTTAAAGACTGACACAGATTTCTCTGCATCTGTCAAGGTTCTGTCTCTAATCATGTGGCCAATGCCAAATCCACCCTGTTCCTGGGTTAGCACCTCACTTGTGACATTGCAAAGGATGAGAAATCTTTGGGCCCACAGATGACAGCCTCCTTGTACTCATGTATTTTTAATGGGTTGGGGTTCTTTTGGTTCAGTCATAATCCTTGGACATGAGGAGGATTATTCACAGCCTTCCAGGTATGGCATTTCTGCAGCATGACATGACTGTGTGAGATGTATCTTAGTGGTTGGTCTGAGAGTCTTTCTTAAACTGCAAGGACTTCTGGGGCAATATCTAAGGACACTTAAAAACAAGCTAGGGAAGTCTAACTTAGTTTCATCTGTGCTGTGAGACGCACGTGGTAGCATATTGCATAGTCTCTTTATAAAACAGCTCCTGAACAAATCCTGGGCTCTGTGTCTGGAAAAGCCGGCATGTAGGCTCCAAACAACCAGTAGAGGCAGTAGCTCTACAGCACTAGGCCAGTTCTCCCCTACCCTATTTCATCCAGTAATGTAGATGCCACCAGAGACTAGTAGGTGATTTCTGTTCTAGTTCCCAGTCTTTTGCAATACTCAGCAAAGAGAAAAGTACATTGATTACTAAAAAAAAAAAAAAAAACATTTACAATTTAAACTGATTTTTTCAAATATTTTTAATGCATATTCTCAACTTACAGTAGAACAGTAGGGTCTTTTTCAACTGGGTTTGGTAGAAATCTGCTGGACACCAAAAATCACTCTATCATTCCCCTACTCAGCAGGACAGGGAAGGGAGAAAAATAAGATGGAGAAAAGGAACCCCAAACTCATGGGTCAAGATAAAGGCAGTTTAATATGGCAAAAGTAAAAGATGTGCACAGAAGCAAAACAAAAGCAAAAGATTATCCTCTACTTCCTGCCAGCAGGAGATGTCCATCCACTCCCTAGGAAGCAGGGCTTCAGTGTGCATAGCAGTTGCTTTAGAAGACAAGTGTTGTGAAAAACAAGTGCCCCCCACCTCCTCCACTGATGTCTCAGCTCTTATTGCTGAGCAGGTGTTATATGCTATGGAAGATCCCTTTGGTCACTTTGGGTCAGATGCCGTGCCTGTGTCCCCTCCCAGGATCTTGCCCACCCCAAGCCTACTGCTGAAGAGGAAGAAGTGGTAGAGACAGACTTGATGTGTGCCAGCACCATTGTTCAGTAATGGCCAAACCCTGATGGGTTATCAATACCTTGCTAGCTACCAATACCCAACACAATGAAGGTTGCTCTGGGGAAAATTAACTTCATCTCAGCCAGATCCAATACATCTGCCTGCTTTGAATAACTTTAAAACTTTTTCAACTAAACCTTCCATTATAAAATGAAGGCATTTAAAGCATTTGTCACTTGCTAATGCTCTGGTAGGTCTGGATTCTCACTAGACCAGGCTGCTCATGGCTCCATCCAACCTGGTCTTGAATACCTCCAGGAAGGGGCAGCCACCACCTCCCTGGGCAACCAGTTCCAGTGCCTCACCACCCTTGTAGTGAAGAACTTTTTTCCTAATCTAAATCTACCCCCTTCAGGCTGAACAAGCCCAGGCTGTTGATGCAGGCTGAACAAGCCCAAATCTCTCAGTTTGTCTTTATAGAAGAAGTGCCCCAGCCTTCTAATCATATTTGTGGCCCTCTGTACCCGTTCCAACAGTTCCATGTCTTTCTTATGTTGGGAACTCCAGAACTGGACACAGTACTTGAGGTGGGTTCTCACGAGAGCAGAGTAGAGGGGCAGGATCACCTCCCTTGATCTGCTAGTCACAGTCCTTTTGATGCAGCCCAGGAGATGTTTATATGTTTGGTCTTCTGGGCTGTAAGCGCACATTCTCAGCTCATGTTGAGCTTCTCATCCACTAGTACCCCTAAGTCCTTTTCTGCAGGTCTTCTCTCTAGCACACCATCTCCCACCCTTCTCTTTACATCAGTGTAACTGCTGAGTTCAGGTAGGGTCATTAAGCAGAAAATTTATGAAGCTTTCATGGTATTATGAATCAGCATCTTATTTAATGAAAATCTTAAAACTTTAACATCGCCATTTTCCAGACATGAAATTAGACATTAGAAATTAATTTACAAAAGATTTTTAGGAGAAGATCCTCAGGAAAACTGAGAACATAGGAAAACAGAAAGATGTTTATCTCCATTTACAGTCAGCTATTTCGAGAGAAAGGACTGGTTTTCTCTGGACTTTTTGACTTGGGAGAAAACATTTGATATTTTCAGGCATCTCTTGTTTTCTGTTTGACATTTTCAGGCACACCTTTTTTTTTTTTTTTTGTGATGGGCAATCACAGATGAGACTGAATAGTTACTACTGACCTGAAAATGTAAGGTTGTGCTGTCAAAATATGCACTGTTTTCCTGAGCCAGTCTCCTTGGCTATGTATTAATAAACCCATGTTCTTTCTCATTCACTTATTTCCAAAGTCCAGAAGAAGTTATCCGATCTTTACACGAAGTGTCTTTGCATTGGACAGTTTCCAGAGCACATACCAAAAATGATCAGAGACTTTAAAAAGATGATGGATGCAGGCACCTTGCAAGAATTAGGATTATTTAGTCTAGAGGAGAAAAGACTGGGAGGATACATGGTAACAATCTTTAAGTATGTAAACACTGGGTGAAAAGAGGAATGAAAAAACTATGCTTTATGTGAACTGAGAATGCAAGGAGCAATGGGCTTAAGAGACATTTAGATTAAACATTACAAAAAGCTTCCTAAGAACAAGGAAGGGGAAGCAATGGATAAGATCCCTGAGGAGGCGGAGCCCCTATTAATAGAGGGGGTTTGAATGGCCTAATCAAATATCTGCCAGAGGCGTTTGATGTTTAACTGATCTTCTTGGACACAGAGATGGATTAGATGTCTCCATGTCCTTTCTGGCTGCACTTCCTGTGATTCTATAGGGAAGAAATTCTTTCAGTAAGCTTAATTCACTGGATGAAGATATCTGTGATGTACACTGTTGAATTCGATTTAACACCAGTAAGTTGAAACAGCCATGCAGTTGCATGAACTTTTTTTCTGTTCTTGTTTCCTTCATGTTCTTGACTCAGGCTACCTGTGTACCTCTAATCAAGCTCTTAATGATCCACAGTGCCCGTTCCACTTTTTGTGGCACAAATGTTTTGGAACTGCATTAAGATGTACACTTTACACTGGCTTTCACTATATAAATGAAATATTCTTACAGTCTTTGATATTTTTGATACCCTGGCTCATTAATCTACTTTTATTCATTCATTTCCTTGCCCAAGTGCAATTTATGAAAAGCAGATATTTTTCACAGTACTTTGCTATTAGTGTCTCCTAGCAACACAATGTCCTCTCAAACAGACCCTGATTATCTCCACAAAATCCACATTATTTCTGGTGTTATACTGAACACCTAAGAAAAAAAGGCCAAGTTACTTCCTCATTCTCTCCACTATCTCAAATCTTTTAGAAACACAAAGTTTAAATCATATAGACAACACAAATGTACATTGCTGACCCTTTAATCAAAGGGAAGTTAAAGAAGCACTCCTAACCACAAACTGCAAATTTTATTTATTTTATCATGCTATGTCTCAACTACCCATAACACCAAACAGGAATGTCCAGAAACTATAGGAACCTGGGAAAAGTGGAACTGAAATTAAGAAGAATTTCAGTTAGAAATTAGAGCCTGAGGGTTAAAATCTCATAGTAAACAATACAACATGATATGTGGATCTGTGAAGCATGAGGCTGCTGTGAGAGAATCCCAGAATCACAGAACATCTCAAGTTGGAAGGGGCCAACAAGGATCATCAGGTCTAACTCCCAGCTCCCCACAGGACTACAGATCACCAGCCAAGACACAGCAGCTGGTTATCCAGCCACAGGACACAGGAAGATTAATTATTAATAAGTGGTCTTTGCAGTCCAGAGCTCCTTTCCAAGATGTACTTTGGGGGTGTGCTCAGTTAAGGCATGAATACAGGTGCAAAGTGGATCTGGTGATGCAGACATGTGAGGAGGACTAAGGGGCTAAAGGGCAATTAACAGTTTGCTACTTGAAGCTGGCAGTAATTGCTAGTCCACCCTTTATTTCTCTTCATTGATACATTTGTAGTTGCCACTCTTTGAAGCCAAGAAAACTGAAGAGAAGCAGAAGAGACTGAGACACTGAATGATGTTGGTTAGGAGCAGGGCCAGCACTAGCATCCATGATGAAGGTGGCTTGCTGCCTGGCATAAGACTAGGCTGAGGAAAGACCAAAGTTTTGTGCTAGAGAGGCCTTTGCATACGCAGAAAGGCTTGTAGGGTGCAGGCATTCATCCTGAGTGCTGGGTAGTGTCATTCTCAAACCACTTTGAAAATTATATTTTCTCAGGTTTAATTATATTTTATCAGGTTTTAGAGAAGGTTTACAGGAGGTGAGGAAGACCTTTGTGTGGAAGGGAAGTGGGGAAAATAAGTTTACAACCAGCAGCACTTGAGAAGTCTAGGAGTTTTTGTAAATTAAGGTTGAAATTGGACCATAATTTCAGCCAAAAAATGACATGAGAAACATATGTGGGAAAACATATACGGATAAGCAGTATTTTTTGCTCTAATGCAGCTGGAAAAATTTAGTCAAAGCTTTTCTACCTGGAATTTTGTCTATAGTTTTCCAACCCTATTGGTTGGCTGAACATACTACACCTGTGGCCACAGTTCTGGAGAATTTCACAACATGCAAATATTTTATGGCTGCCATGGCTCCATACCTGTCACACTGCTGATGAAAAACAGAGGTGTTTGTAGCCATCACACCTCTTGCATGCTATCAAGAGATTCATTCCAAAAATTTGGACAAAGGAAAGTTTATTAAAGCTGAAAAAGTATGTTTCAATCATCAGTGTTGGAAGCCTCTTGCACATATAAGCCTCTTGCAATCCACTTGCAAGTGTAAAGAAAACTGTCATAACTCAGTAGATAGACACTGGAAGTAGGAGTAACTCATATGCCTCATCTGCCCTGCAGAGTTTCAAATGAATTTTACACTTTAAGCCTTTATAATACATGAAGTACACATTAGCATATTCCCCAGGAATAGGCTTGGTACTGGAATTCAACCTATCCTGTGGATTGTGACACAAATATATCCGTAATTAGTTAATTTTCTGAAGTACTTCTTTCTGCATGTGTTGATTTTTACAGCTTGTTAGTAAAACAAGCAAATGGTACTTCATTACAGTTACAATACACTACTAATAGTTGAGTGCCTATGGTTTTTGTCCTGATTTAATTGCTGTTGTTTGGACAACACCTTTTTAGATATACATCCTTTCAGAGGATACTCTAAAATGATGTGTATCAGTGATAGAATAGCCACATTTTACTGCAGTAAAATCTCTATTTCAACTTTATAGTCATTTGAGTAAATCTTAGATAAATTGAAGTAATTATTTACTTTTCTATCAGTATGTTCCTTAATATTGTTAAAGCACAGAATGCCTGATTTAAATTTGCAAGCTTCCTATTGCTTCATTTTATTGCTGCCATATGAGTGCCATCCCTGCAGCAAGCCCTGTCACATACCCTTCAGTTTATGTTGTACACAATTAATACAGTTCTTCACAGTATCTGTGCCTGTAAGCAGGTCTAAGCAGTCTGTGCTACAGTAATTTAGTCCCCTGGGCTGCCTGAGTTACGCTAGTGGCTTCATCAGAGCAGGGAGAGTCCAGAGGAGGACTGTGGACACCTCGCCTTCTCTCCCACAGGACAATAAGATCTGTGTTTTACCTCCTTGACTGCAGCACAGAGTATCAAGCATTGCAACACAGATGCTGTTTAAACTGTGATGAGGTTTACTCCTATGCATAGAACCCTCCTCAGGGGCACTTTTTATTTTTTTCAGGAGAAATCTCCAAATCAGATAGTTGATCTCAGCTCCTCAATCAGGAAATAGATTTGAAATTTAGTAACAGATACAAGAGAAATAGGAATCAAAGATGTTCTATTACTTTATCTGGATGACAAAAGAATTTAAGCAGTTAAGAAAATATGAAGGTACTGTTCTTCCAAAGTTTTATCTTCTGTTTTTAGGTGGTTTTGTTTCTGCTCTGTTTACTTGTGGTGTGTTTCTCCCTCTTAAGTATTCACTATGCAGATTCATATAAGGAGTCAAAGAAAAAGACCTGTTAAATCATCCAATCCATCCCATTCATAGGGTAAACTTGGCCCTGTACCATCAGGAGTCAGTAACTATCATTCAGAGAAAGACAAAGCACCAAAATTACAGCTCTTCAATAGTCTTGGCTCCTGGCATCAGAGGGCAGTTTTTAGGGCAAGGAAGGGTGGCCTGCTAATCCTCACAACTTCTGCTTCATCTGAGAGTGGGAATCATCAAGGTTTGATGTGTAGAGAGTCACTGCTGCAGCTCGCCATGCTTCCCAAAGGGTCATGATTACTCTCTTTTGTAAGGCTGAGCATGTATTTTTAATGAGAAACCTCTTTTTAACAAATTCAAATGATGATACAGAGCCTGTGCCCACTACAAATCCCTGGTTCCAAAGGATAAATGACTAACAGTTCACAGAATCACAGAATCACAAGGTTGGAAGAGACCTTTGAAGATCATCAAGTCCAACCATTCCCATCCTATGCTAAACCATATCCCTAAGTACATCATCTACCCTTTTTTTGAACACATCCAGGGAAGGTGACTCAACCCCCTCCCTGGGCAGCCTGTTCTAGGCCCTGACAACTCTTTCAGTAAAAAAATTTTTTTCTAATATCCAACCTAAACCTGCCCTGGCACAGCTTCATGCCATTTCCCCTTGTTCTACCTTCTGTCACCTGGATGAAGAGACCATTGCCCACCCCTCTACAACCTCCCTTCAGGTAGTTGTAGGTCGTGAGAAGGTCTCCCCTCAGCCTCTTCTTCTCCAGGCTAAACATCCCCAAAACATCCCCAGCTCCCTCAGCCGTTCCTCATAGGATTTGCCCTCCAGCCCCTTCCCCAGCCTGGTTGCCCTTCTCTGCACTTGCTCAAGGACCTCAATGTCCTTTTTATGGTGAGGAGCCCAGAACTGCACACAGTACTCGAGGTGTGGCCTCACCAATGCCCAGTACAGGGGCACAATTACCTCCCCAGACCTACTGGCCACACTGGTTTTGATACAAGCCAAGATGCCATTGGCCTTCTTGGCTGCCTGGGCACAGTTTGGTCATTAATGTTGACAGTAGCTTCACACTCACCTTGCATCATGCAAATCATGAAGGAGGTGTCATTTCTGAAGGGTTTCTGAGGAAGCTGTCACACACTTTTAAGTAAATATGAAGTTTTCCTTGTGCGTGTGTTCAGCCAATAGTGCCTCTTTTTTCCTTCCTTAAATACTGACACACAAAATACTGACACACAAACGTCTTCCAAGTCATCCTTGCCCAGCTCCTGACCAACACACATGCAATCGTCATGTCATCAAGGATTTGTCCACTGAGCCTGTAATTTTCCATACGTCTTCAAGCAAACCTTCATTTTAAGGCTTCTCAGTTCCACACCTGCATCTGAATTTTCTGGTGCAGAGACCTCCTAACAACTCTTCTTTTAACCCTTTCAACAGTAACCTGATCTTATGGAGTTTCTTTGTAAGGAAGGGGGCAAGGAGAAAGGAAAAAGTAGGATTTACATAGAGCAATTGCTTATCTTAAACCAAATTATAAGAACTATGATTGATTGCTGCTGCTGTTATTTTTGTGGCATTTATGCTTTGGCTACATCAATGGGTTAATGTCTAGCAAGAAAAGTGCCCAGTCATTAAAAAGTTGCAAACTCATGCCTCTAGATCAAAGAATTATTGAGACCCAGCTCAAAGGTGACAAATTTACCCTTAGGTGAAGCAGGGCTACATTTGTCAAGCTTTCAAATACTTGTCTTGCATTGTGCAGACAGCTCACTTAGTATATGATAACCCCTGTTCAATTTGCTCCAGGCTTCTGCTTTCAACTTTCTTCTGTTCCTTTGCTTTTAGCCTTAGGCAGCAAGCAGGACTAGACCCAATGTGCTGGGTGATATATCAAGACATGGGCTATCGTCCCAATATAAAACATACTTAGCAGGTATGTGAATAATCAGAAGATGCTGCAGGGGGGAAGGACCACAGTTTTAGCTGTGGCACTTTTTTGGTCCTGTCGCTGGATCAGCTCACTCTGCCTGTGTATCACTTATGCTCTTTGGCCCAGTTCTGCCTCCCTCAGCCATTTTAAATAGTCCCTTGCCCTGCAGTCATGATTATTGCATAAGACTGCAGGGAAACTGAGGTGCTACCAGTGCAAGGCAAGATGCAAGGAAACGTAGATCAAAGAGGTGTCCTTTTTACCAGTGTCCTTGTTAAATAACTTTCCCCTCTTTATGCTTGTTTGATATCACAGGGAAAAAAACCCACCAAAACCAAAACCACCCAATGGAAATTTAAAGTGAAATCTGGTGTGGGGTTGTGGGTTATTTTTCTTGTAACCACAGATCAGAACTTCAAAGGGTTATTTTAGCCCAGGTAAAGCTTAGGAGCTTTATTTGTTTCTCCCCAGCAAAGTCAAGAGGATCTCTTTGCTGTGATCAAACCTATTTACTTGACAGTTTAGAATAAACCTAGAGTCAATATCTTTATTGTGTCATGTGGAAATGTATATATGTATTAGATAAAGCCTTGCAGTTACAGCAATGTGAGAGACATAAATATAATGTTTTGAGCCTTTGGGGAATTGCTTTTAGGAATAATATATTTTATATAGCAGAGACATTACTGATAACAGAGTTTCAACTAATGGACAACTCACTAAGAAGTCAAAATGGTACCTTCCTTAAATCATGAAAAAGTGAGCAGCCTGATTCTTCCGGATCCAGTTTTAATGAGATAAGCACAGTATCCGAGTAGCAAAGGTTCCTATCTGACCACATAAAGCAATTAGCAGCCTCCCCACACTCACAGAATCACATAATAGTAGAGGTTGGAAGGGACCTCAAAAGATCATCTAGTCCAACCCCCCTGCCAGAGCAGGATCACCTAGACTAAATTGCAGAGGAGCGCATCCAGGTGGGTTTTGAATGTCTCCAGAGGATACTTCACAACCTCTCTGGGCAGCCTGTCCCAGTGCTCTGTCACCCTCACAGGGAAAAAGTTTCTCCTTATGTTCATCCTGTGCTCCAGCTTGCACCCATTGCCCCTTGTCCTGTCGCTGGCCATCACTGAGAAGAGCCTGGCTCCATCCTCCCTTTACATATTTGTGAACATTAATAAGGTCACCAACATCCACAATGATCACATAATATGTTCCTGAAAGTAAACTACAACTGTATCTGATCTTTTATTCAGCCAGCCTCTGATAAGTCTATTGCACGATTACAGTATACCTTCAGCCTCATTTTGTACAACTGCTTTCTAATTCTAGCACAACATCTAAGAATACTGTAACATTTTGTCAGTGGCACATTTTCCCAAAGCTGAGAGTTACCCAAGGGTAACAAAACTTAAAGGTCAACTTTCTGCCTTACTGTGAGTTTAAATTTCAGCTGTAACCAATTAACATTTAGATTTTCTGGCTGATTCTGAGCCTTAGAAGACACTGCTACCTTAGCCAGTACTATTTTGCCACACAACAAAAAAGGAATAATTTTTAAAAGGATTCAAGGGTTTTCCAATTGCAATGAGTGCTGGGTTTTTTTTAACACCTGTCTGTCAGATTCAGCATTCATCAGGAGAGAAGTGTAGCATCAGGTGCTCTCTGCATGTGGCTGCAGTCTGATGCTCTCTGAAACAGAAAGAAGCTAATGCTTGGCTCACGTAGTAGTCTGTGGTAACATGTGGGCACCTGCTCAAGATGGGTTTGCTCTCTAGCAAGGCACTCATTATAAGCCAGTTTATAAACTCTAAATGGTGAGTTTCATCTCATGTACATTTATGTGACCTCAACAGACAGAGCAGAAGGGGAAAATCCCATATAGATGGATTAGGACATATCAAAGCCCTTTCTTCTCCAAGAGCTCCAGAGAAGAGAGGAGCTTGTGAGAGGTGTGCTCAGATCCTGTCTGGCAGAGAGAATGGAAGATAAATTGAACAGGTCTGAAGCATAGTTGTTTAGCTTGTGTTCAGTCTGGACACAGGTGTTTAGCTTGTGAAGCAACTCTACCAAAATGTGAGCTATATCATAAAGGAAGAGAAAGTTTGTAATGCAAACAGTGTACAGAAATACACTTGAGCTATCTTCACCAGTCAGCAAAGGTTACTATGGGACCAAGAATCTTCTTTCTAAGGAAACCTGTGAATCATTATTTCCATAGATAAACTTGGTTGCTAGGTGGGACTAACCCACCACTAAAAACCTACACAGTTAACTGAGACTGGTGATGTAAGTCCTAGCTTGCTGAAATCTGGGTGACCTGCACCCAAAACATGCTGTACAAATCTTCACCATGACTCAATAGTAGCTGTTGCTACGTTCTTTTGAGCACAAAGCAGTTATGGGGCCCAGTAGGCTGGCAAAGTGTATTAGGTAATTATCCAAACCATAAGCAATTTAGAAGCTTAGATGTGAGGAAAATTAACCAGTGGTAACTTTCATTACCACGTTCTGTCAGGGATGCAAGGGAAATAGCTTATCAGATTGTAAGCATCTTCTAAATAAAAGCAGGTGACCTGAAAATGGAAATTATAACCTTGCAAACCTTGATGGTACAATTAAAGGAGAGACTGGCTCTGCCAGACTATTGATCATTAGTACCTTAAAGTGGAAAAACATTTTTTGACTGCAGATGGACTTTCAGCTATGAAAAAAACTAAATCCAAATTAAGGTCAAACTCTTGAGATGAAGGTCAGGATGGCAGGGACATGATGACACACCAGACCTGCAAAAAGCCTTTTAACAGGCTTTTTCATGATTTAAAGTGACACTGTATAATGCTTTCAGTTTTCCACTTTTCCCAAATAGGTTTTCTTTTTTCAAGAGAAATGTAGGACTTCTAATGTAGGTTAGTTCATTAGATGTTTTGGGCTCTTTCAGGTAAAAATAATGATGTCAGTTATGAATAATTCCACAGTGTACCCAGCATGTCTGTACTTCATAGATCAAAACTTATTTCTCCCAAATTAACAGGCAAAAAAAACCCTAAAAACCAACAACCCAAACAAACAACAAAAATATGCAACCACTAAACCCCAGGAGTAAAGAAAATAGAAGCAAAAATGCATTATGCTTAGGACACAACAACAATTGCATTAAATTTTAAGAGAAGTATAAGAAATAGATAAATGACAAATAATGCTTTTTAAAACTGCAGAGCTGAACTAGAATTTCCCTAATCTAAGAAATGTTTTCTAGAAGTTCGGTGTAAAGATAATCCTTGAGGTCAGGCATTTGTCTGGAAAACACTCCTTTCCTGTCTCTGAGCCAGCCTCATCTGCCAAAAATAGGACTATATAATCTGAGGTCACAGACTGGGTGGGTCTTTGGAGGCCAGGACAACTTTCAAAGGCGTTATCCACTAAATGTCAGTTATTCAGCAATTCCTCAAAGAGAATCCCAGGCAGGCAGAATGAAGAAGCAGTAGATGAAGTTACATCAATTACTGGAAAGTGAGTATTTCTCTGTGAATATTCTCTAGAGTTCATCTATGCACTAGACAGTATGCACTAGGAAAATGTTACGTTTTGTATGGATCTTCAGCAAGATTTGAACCTATGATGTTCTACACCACAGACCAGGTGTCCAATAGTAAAGCTAAAAGTAAGCACAGTAGCTCACAGGAATAGCTTTCCTTGTTGAAAAACTTACTGCAAGTGGACAAGCCCTAATCTTTTCATGGAAACACTGTTCATATCAGCCAGGGTATATGAGTAACAGTCTGCACAAACAAAACTAAGATCTTTAGAAAGAAAACTTTGGATCTTCAGAACAGAGACCATAATCACTAACTGTTGCCACATCCAGGTAGTCTTGGTACACTCTACATTTTGCAAACATTTAAAGGACAAAAAACGAAGTTTCTTTATTAAATACATAAAACCATAAATATCTTTTAGCAACATACTGGAAAGTGAAAAGAGTTTTCTAACTTGATTTATCTCAGTCATTTATTTTTTGATATCCAGTGGGAAAGACATTAAACCAGACATGCTGTTTATTTTCATTTGAAACCATTTTCATTCCATACAATTTCCTCCAGCTCCCATTTAAGATTCAAAGGATCCCCTTGGTACTGCCAAGAATTTAGAAAACATAATGTTCCTAGAGACAATTTTTATTCAAGTGGTTGCAAAATTACAGCCTCTCCATGGATTTTCACAAAGACTGTTTTCAATACAACTAATCTACAGTATCTGACCTGAACAGCCCAAGCAATATCAGGGAAAACTTCATTCTTCTCTTATCAAGCTTCAAGAGTTTTTAGAGCTGACAGCAAATATGCAACTGTGTTCCCTTTATCGCTCTCAGAGATTTCAGGAAACAAATCTGTTCAGTTTGTATTCATACATAAATACGATTCTGATCCCAAACCAACCAGAATGTGAATTAGCAGAATGACCTGAGTGCAGTTACTAGGAAAGGCACAACAGGAAAACAGAATGTGTTCTGGAAAGTCTTTTATGTTCACTTTCTGAAACTCACCTATGAAACTTTACCAAAATATTTTGAAATATCACACTCCTAAAGGTAACATATATTATAAAGAGGTATAGAAACAAAAAGAAATAGGAAAACAAGTATTCATATTTGGTTATTATTCTTACTCCCAGCACAAATTAGTCTCTTATTCAAAGTGTGAGAACTGACTAAGGGAAAATTGGAGTGGTTAAAAGGAAAATTGCCCAACTTTACAACTTACATAAAGAGAAAAAAATAAGTCTTTTTTTTAAGCTGTGTATTCATTTGGAGTTAATTTGCTTAAGAAAAGATGGTTCAGTGGGTCAAGGGAAAAGATTTTTATTAGATATGGCTAAGTTAGTAGAACAGTCATTTGAATATAGTGAAACAGCAACTGTACTGTACTGTGTACATTAAATCTGTTCGTACAGCAGTTTTATTACTTTAAATGCTACTCATTCAAGAATACAAGTATAAGTGAAATATTACTATGAAAGTCCTCAGAAAAAGGGACTTCATGAGCAATATTTATTCTGTTAGAAGGAGGCTACAATATTTCAGTTACAAGTAAATCTGAGCACGTAAATTTTTTGTCTATTGTTTCTACATTTTTTGTCTATTGTTTCTACATTTTTTGTAATGCCTGGGATTCTTACCAAATCATAGATAACTCAACAAAGTAAGACAACTGATAGCATTTTGTATTCTGTATTAAAGATGGCTAGATGGCCAAGCACAGAATGTTGGGTTTAATGGAGTTAAGTGCAATTGGTGGCCGGACACAAGTGGTGTTAAGGAAGGTTTAGATTAGATATTAGGGGGAAGTTTTTTACAGAGAGAGTGGTGAGGTGCTGGAACAGGCTGCCCAGAGAGCTGGTGGATGCCCTGTCCCTGGAGATGTTCAAGGCCAGGTTGGATGGGGCCCTGGGCAACCTTGTGTAGATCCAGGCCTGGAGGTTGGTGTCCCTGCCTGTGGCAGAGGGGTTGGAGCTCTATGATCCTTGGGGGTCCATTCCAATCCATGCCATTCTAGGATTCTATGATTCCCCAAAACTCTGTACTGGGGTCAGTGCTCTTTAATGATCTGGACAATGGGATTGAGTGCACCATCATTAAGTTTGCAGGTGACGCCATGTTGGGCATGAGTGTTGATCTGCTTGAGGGTATAAAGGTTCAACAGGGGGAGCTGGACAGGTTGGATTGATGGGCCAAGCCCAACTCTATGAGGTTCAACAAGGCTCAGTGCTGGGTCCTGCACTTGGGTCACAACAACCCCGGGCAATGCTACAGGCTTGGGGAAGAGTGTCTAGAAAGCTGGCTGGTGGAAAAGGACCTGGGGATATGGGTCAACAGCTGGCTGAATGTGAGCCAGCAGTATGCCAAGGTGGCCAAAGAGGCCAACAGCTTCCTTGCTTGTATCAAAAGTAGTATGGTCAGCAGGACTATGGAAGTGATTGTCACCCTGTACTCATTACTGGTGAGGCCACACTTCTAGTCCTGTGTTCAGTTTTGAGCCTCTCACTGCAAGAAGGACATTGAGGTGCAGGAGCATGTCCAAAGAAGAGTAATGAAACTAGTTAAAGAACTAGGGACCAAGACATTTTAGAAGCAGCTGCGGAAATTGAGGTTATTTAGGATATAGGAAATGAGGATGTTCCCCCAGAACCCCCAGCAAGCCTCTTGTCCCCTGCCTAAGCCTGTGCCACTTCTGCCTCACCCACCCCTGGGACTCAGCCCCCAGAGGGTTCTTTCTGCTCTGCCCTGCCCTGCCCTGCCCTTGCCTGGCCTAGCCATGCCTCAGCTCACCTCATTTGGGTGCTGGGAGGTGCTGCCTCACACTCTAGGGCCTGCTCGACCCTCCTGGGGGCTGATATGGGCTCCTGTAACATGGTGTAATGCACAGGCACACACAAACCCCATAGCTCTGGCCCCTGGGATGGGTGGCCAACACACAGAGGCTGTAATCGCTCCCATATGTGTGGGGCCAGATTCTGTCCTGGGGTGGAGCCTACCTTGCAGGCAACCACCACCCTGTCCCATCCCTCCCCACCATCCCTCGGTCTCCTCTTCATTGGCAGGGAGCTGGGGGTCAGCATGAGGGTGCAGGCAAATAAATGTAATGTCTAAACACTGGGGAGCAATTCAGGTGCTTAATGTACCTACCTAGTGCCACTTTAAGCTATCTTAGAGACAGACAGCCTGTAAGCATGCATCAAACTGTCACATGGGACACTGGGCCTGGGCAAATTGCGTGCCCATTTACAACAGTCAGGGAAAACATGCTAGGGCATCTCACACTGCAGAAAAGATCTATTTTAGTGTCAACTGTAATGCCCAGAAGTCCATTCACTCTGGTCAAGAGGGTGCTAACTCACACCTGGCTGCACAGAGCTGGAGTCAGTCACCTGAAAACAGGCTCCACAGTGTCACTTTGGGTGGTGTGAGGAGTTTCACCTGATCTGGAGCTGCCACTCCAGGACAGGGCAGGTCTGGCACAATGCTGGGCTGTACCAGACTGCTCTGTCCAGAGGTCTCAGGCCCAAATAACAACAGATAGGCATCTATAGGTACGGAATGTTTCAGTTAGTAATTCTGCCCCCAAAATTGCCAATGCTTACAGTTATGTGTCTAGTGGCATTTTAGATATCCTTGAATGTCCTGGCAGCTCCACTGATGAGACTTCACAGATTTCCCATGGATCCTGGGTTCACATACGCCAGATCTGTGCATCTCTCTGCTATTCTAGGGCATCTAAAATGTCTCTTCATATGTATGTTTGGGCATTTCAACTGCTTTCCTACAGAAATTAGAGCTCTGCAGTTAGTTACGTGCTATCTGCTATGGAAAGACATCAGGAGGGATTGTATTGTGCCCTAGTGGTTACAGCTCAATGGAATTGTTTCACCACTGGGTCGGGATGGGAGGAACCCAGTGCTAGGAATGCTCCTTTTCTTGTGAGCTTTATCACCAGAGATGACTCACTATCTGGATAAACAAAGAACATACTTTTATTTCATGAATTCGATGTATGTGAACGAATACTTAATTGTTCATTACAACATCCAAATCTTTTATAAACTCCCCAAAAGGCAGCAAAGAACAAAAATCTTTTTTCTGGGCCTCGTGGACTGGGTGGTATAGATATGCTTTCCAACATGCCAACAAAACTACTGCAAGAGGTGGAAAATCATTAGTCAGACTGGGCAGCTCTTTTCTGGATCTGCAGCCAGATGGGGCCCTCTTGCTGTGGCTCCTTTGCCTCAGGCACTCTTGGAAACCACCCACAGACAGCAGAAATGGGGTCTACACAGCTGTGACATTTACAGTGGTAAATTTCTGCCGGTCTTCAGTTTACAAGCTCCATTTCTCCCCATCTGCAAAAGAGGCACATTACTCTTTTGTCATTCCACTACCCCTTCTATCATGACATAGCTTTTTCCTCTTTCACATGTCTATCCTTGACCGTGTCACGTGCTGGCTTCTCTGGCCTTTCACCCATCTAGAGTTCTTTCTTCCATAATCCAGTCTTTTGTGTTCATTACTGGGTCACTTGGGGCTCAGCAGAGTTCCTGCATACATGTCATTGAGGAGGATGGATATACTCATGTTCCAGGACTTCTTGGAGTTACACTTTCTGGTACGTTGACCTTGTCTGCATGCCAGGTTCCCACCAAGCTGGTCTATCACTCACTCTCCTTGGCTGGACAGAGGAAGAAAAATAGAATTAAAGGCTTGTGAGTTGTGAACTGAGATAAGAACAGGGAGAAAATTCAGAAATTACTGTCAGAGGTGAAACAGACTTGACTTGGGAAAATGAATTTCATTTATTACCAATTAAATCAGAGTCAGATAATGAGAAATAAAACCAACTTGCTCCCACCCCTTCCCTCTTCCCAGGCTCAACTTCACTCCAAATTTCTCTACCTCCTCCCCCGAGTTGGCGTGGGGGATGGTGGTTGCAGTCAATTCATCACTCTGTCTCTACTGCTCCTTTCTCCTCTCTCACTTCCTCTGCTCCAACATGGGGGCCGTCCTGTGGAAGACAGTCCTCCACTAACTTAGCCAATGTGGGTCTGTCCTGGTTTTGGTCAGGATGAGTTAACTTCATTTGTAGCAGCGGATGGAATGCTGTGTTTGAGAGTTAAAATGAAAGCAGTGCTGATAACAGCCTGATGTTTTAGTTGCTGTCAGACAGTCAAGGACTTTCTCAGCTCTTCATATTTCTCTATTCATGAGAAAGGAGGGACAAAGCCAGGACAGGTGACCCAAACTGGCCAAAGAGAGTATTCCATGCCAATCACGTCCTGCCCAGGATATCGGGGGCTGATGGGAGGAAGAATGGGGGCGGCTCCAGGACACGCGGTTCTTTGGGGGACAGTCGGGTTCCGGGACGGCTCTGAGTGGCACGGCCTGAGCTGTGGGTTTGGTGAGAAACTGCATTGGGTATCAACAGCTTCATATATTTTTGCTCTAAAGTCCTGTTAGCATTGTTATATTTTATCTTTCTGTTATTTTAGTAAACTGTCCTTATCCCAACCCACGGGCTTCTTAGTTTCTTGGTTTTGGGGTTATTTGCCCCTTTCTTTTCCCTTCCCTTGCCTCTCACCCCCCCCCCCCCCCCCCCCCACTTCCCTCTTCCCCTGCTCTTTTCCTTTAAGGAGCAGGCAGCAGCGTGGATCTTGGCTCTCAGCCAGGGTAAAACCACAACAGTGTCTTTCTCACAAGTTACAGTATTTCATTACCTGCTCCAACATGGGTCCTTTCTATATGTCCTCTACATAGGGTGCAGCCTTTCAGCAACAGACTGCTCCACTGTGGGTCCTCCATGGACGACAAACCTGCTCCAGCATCGGCTCCTCTCTCCACAGGTCCACAGGTCCTACTCCATGGGCTGCAGGATTACAGCTTTCCTCTCCATGGTGGTCACCACAGGCTGCAGGGAAATCTCTCCTCTGGCACTTGGAGCACCTCCCTCCATCTTCACTGACTTTGGTGTCTGCAGAGTTGTTTCTCAGGTACTCTCACTTGCCTCTTCCAGCTGCTGTTGCACAATCGTTTATGCCCCCTCAAATATGTTATCCCAGAGGTGCTACCACTGCCACTGATGGGCTTGGCCTTGGCCAGCAGTGGGTTTGTCTTGGAACTGGCTGACATCGGCTGTATTGGACATAGGGGAAGCTTCTAACACCTTTTAAAGCTTCTCACAGAAGCCACCCCTCTAACACTGACCCTCTCATGCAAACCAAATACACACAGTAACACTATTTCAGTGGATGTGTAGCCACTCAGCATGGGCAAGGTTATCTTTCATCATCCTCAGAAAATGCTCCAAGAAGGATATGTTGGGGGAGGCCTATAATGAGCAGAGATACATTGTAACAGCATTGCTCATTACCACTGCTGCATCTTGATGGATAGGAGCATGGTGTGGCCTGGTAGAGGTGTGGTGTACAGATTTCTGCCAATATTTCTCAAAGGTGTTTTCCATTTTCAATAGAACACCCAAACATTTTTAGCCCAGCACCCAGACATTTTCAGTCCACTAATTCAAAGCAAGACACAGCAAAGAAAGACAAGTCTAGGACACCCAACAAATGCATACTAGATCATCATCTGCTCCACCCCTTTGCATGATGTGCTTTTGCTTGTCTCTTTGTGCAGTGTGGCTCAGGGTCAGACCTGGGACATTGCTGTCTTCCCCATTCTGTGGGAGTCTTATGAACACATAGGAGGTTATCCTGTCTGGAGTTCTCTATGATTAGTCCTGAGAATGACTCTAGTCCAGATTCTAACCACATTTTTGCTTAAGGATGCAGGTGTGCCTGGAAGGGGCCAACAGACCAGTGACCGTGCTGTGTGTCTCCCAGCAATGTTAAGGACTGACATGGCAGATTTTTTGTTTCACACAGACACTTGGTGAGGATCCGTTGCTACCAGGCCATGGCAGGAACCCACACTGAGGGCTGGAACCATAGGAAGTGGGAACAGAGCTGAAGGCCACGCTACAGACCTGGGAGTGAGTAGGTTCAACACGCAGTGGTACAGGAGCTGAGCCAGTAGCAGTTTCAAGGGTTGAGTGCTGCAGTATGGTCCTGGGCAGCACTGGTGAGTCTGCACCCTACAGCTGGAAGTGAGGGATGTCTCTCTGGGACAAACAAACACCCTTCAGGAGAGAAGGTACAGTCACTGCTGTTGATGTAAGCTGCTTACTTCTCTCATTAGTGAACAAGTGATGGTAAAAGTGCCTTACATAACGAAGATAATAATCTTATAGTCACTTTTCCTGATAGATAATACTTCCTAAGCCTCTTACTACTTTTGTCTGTTTCTTCCAGACTCTCTTCAATTTGTTATCATCCATTAAGTAAGGTGCCCAAACCAGACAGACTACCATCACCTGCATTGTCACCACAACCAAATAGAGCAGAATAATTACCTCCAACATCTCACATATGACACTGCTATTAATATTTCCCAGAATTTGATTTTCTTTTCTGGCAAGTGTATCTCGTCATTGACTCCTGTTGCGTCTGACTCATCACTGAGTCATGTTCAATTAGCTTTTCCAATCAGAGTGATTTCAAGCAACCTAATCAAAAGGGAGGAGCAGCTCCTTCTAGAAAAATGCCCATTCAAAAAAAAAAAAAAAAGGCAATTAACTAGTCAACTATTTCAGAGTATTTTATTATTTTTCCATTCTATTATGGAGGGAAAAAAAATCGACAGTTGTCCACTGAATCTGAAGAAATGGATTTTATGAAGGATTTTCTATCTCTAAACTATGAAATCTTGGGAGACATAGAGAACTTCTGAAAAGTTTGCAAAATACAGGTAAGAGAGCCTGTTGTTAGTAAGGCTAACTTCACTACATCAATGTGCATCTTCTCAGGAAATATATATTGGTTTACCCACAAAAAATGACTAAAATTATGGTCTTGAGTGAATCGCTGAGATGTTTACTAAATGATTTATATGTTTTACGTGCTTATTGTCACTTAAATCTTTGTGATTTCCTTTTAAGACAATGAAATAAACAAGGACAAATTTTCAAAGGCAATGATGAAGTCTGTGGAATTGTATTTAGTACAGAGAATATTGATATACATGTAATAAAAGTATTTAATGAAAAGTAACAGTATATTTGCTGGCTTGCATTTGGAGATGCAGATTTTCATACATACAAAAGTATGTACAAGTAGAGGGAAAGGTGGCCCAAACTGAAGTCTTTTCTAGCTGAGCTGCTAACTATGGTAAATGTTCCCTTTGTCCTCTCCTTCACCACAGTCACACTCCTCATTCAGTGACAGCATTTATTGAAGATAGATGAAGAAAAGCAGAAGATTATCTACACAGACGAATAAATAACAACTCTGAAATTGTAGCGGTTAAAATGCAAAAAAGTGTCAGGGGAATCAATAATTAATTAACACCTCCACAATCCATATAGCATATAGCTTCTGATATGTGTTAGCTACCTATACAACTGTAGCTGTTGGGCTAGCATAAACACTTCACCTAAGGAACTTAGGCTAAATAAAATGTGAATAGTGTGTAAATTAGAATAAAAACCAGATTGCAGTGATGGGAAATCCTGTGTTTCCATCTCTAGAAACTTAATTAGTTTTGAGAGGCACTGAGGAGAGTACAAGGAGAGAAAACTGTAGGGGCAAAATTTGGGTTTTCTCCTGTGTAAATTATACCTTTAAATTCTAGGCTGTCTACTGTGCAGACTAATTTACAAAGTTGAACTGAAAGAACAGCAAGAAATAGGTCTTCAATGAAAAAATTGTGGTTTGATGGTAAAGGCTTGTGAGAAGTTGAACCTACGTTATTGGCTTGTGCTGTGTTCTGGAATGGTTACCTTAGGCTTTGTCTTTTAAGCATTAGAAATAACTAAGTGTGAGTTTCTTATTTATAAGTATTGCAATTATTTTATTATTGGAAAAATCTAGTTACACAACCCCAGTGGGATGATACATGTCACCACTTAGCATATGAAAAGGAAAGCTGTTTTATACAGTATGCTACCAGAGCTAATTGATATACACAACGCACTCCCAAAGCTAATTGAAGTTAATGGGAATGTTGCTAATTATGTCATTGGTCAGTGAAGAAGTCATACTTAAAATAGCTAGCAAAACAAGAAAATGTAAATGTTTTTTCTCTTGCAACTATGTATGAGGTTTTGAGCATTTATGAGGTCACACCTAAAGATTTGGTGAACCAGTGCTCCAAAGCCTGCCTGCATTTCCCAAAACCTGAAGTAAACTAAGCTTTTTGCTTTGTAAAATGTTGAGTTTATGCACAGTAGTTGCACACAATCACAGAATCACAGAATAACAAGGTTGGAAGAGACCTTTGAAGATCATTGAGTCCAACCATTCCCATCCTAAGCTAAACCAGATCCCTAAGTACCTCATCTACCCTTTTTTTGAACACATCCAGGGAAGGTGACTCAACCCCCTCCCTGGGCAGCCTGTTCCAGGCCCTGACAACTCAAGTTTTAATCTAAAGAGCAAAAAATCAATTTTTGCTTTTTGAGTTTGTCTTTGAATTAAGGCCACTCATGGCTGTTACTGGGGTTGTTACTTTTACAGCGGTAAACTTGCACATGTCTTCATTTTGTAAGCTTAGTTTTCTATCCATCTATCAAAGATGCACATGCCTTTTTACTCACTCCAAACAGGGCCATTCCTCCAGAGTTTTCCTAAACTTCTCTCACACAAAAAGGGAAATGGGACGATAAATGAACCAGGCATATACAAGATAAAGTAGTTTAAATATATACATAACCAAGGAAACAAGGAACTTTTTGACATTAGAACTCAATTTTGAAATTTTCACTACCAGAAGGGTAATCTATCTTGTCTTGACATGCTGTAGGGTGGTCCTGTACTCTTGTAGGTTCAGTTTTAGTGCTAGGACAATGTCACAACATTAACCTTCCAAACTTGCAATTCTTTTAAGACAATAAACATTAATTTATTTCTTTTTCTCCAGAATAGTCTCGCTTTCTCTGTTTCACATTGTGGTTTTTAACAAGCCACCTTAGGGATGTCCCCATTGCCTGCTGCTCTTTCTGTAATTTCTTATTTGTCACTGCCAATGATTTAAATGTACCGTGGCTGATCTTTGGCTAGGTCATTTTTCTGAAATTTGTTATTCTATTGCTTAACAGTTGCTCTCCTTGTAACCCAAAGTCCTTGAGCTATGGTTTCCTCAGTGATAGGTGATTACCATATTGCATTCATGCAGTTCCTGGTCCTTGCTTCTTTTTTTTTCTTCAGTGAGAAAAAAAAAAGTGAAAACTGGGGTGTCCCCTCCTTCACCTGGAGTACATCTCTCTGATTATGCCATCTCCTTCCTAATCTGAGTCAGGACCTAAACAGAACTGCATAGAAAAATGTCAAACCTATCAGCATGAGAAAGTTCAGCATTGAGTCATTTAGCAGTCAGTTCAAATGTTCAGGTAATTCACGCTCAAACATCCTCAGCTGCTGCCTTTTGCCACACCTTTTAATGATGGTTAGAACTGGCAGCTAAGAGCAACCAGAATAGCAAGAAAACCGTATTTGTGTCATCGTCTGTATTTAGAGCAAAGAGTAAAACAAAAGGAACATGCCATTTCGATTGGAATTTGTAACCAAGCAGATAATTCACACACAATAATTCGTTACAATAATTCAGCTCTTGCAGCACATTTGAAAACACAAGCTGCCTGTGCCACCCTTCAATGGTCATGTTTTGCAAACTTAATATATATAATTACGCAGATACATTTCAGTAGAGCTGCTTATTTCATGATTTATCAGACTGGTCACACAAAAGCACTTTTGTTCTACCAAGAGAATGAATGATACAGGAGTTTCAGCACAAATTCTTACAGCTGAAAAAAAAAAATAATTAAAAACATGTGAGTATTGTTGGGTTTATCTATATCTTTAAAACCCAATCTTCAATAAGCTTTTTGTGCCAGAAATTATCTGTACCACCACAGTTTGTGGTGTTCTTACAGTGGAGCTGATGTTACATTTTGAAGAAGTTTATTTTACAGTAGTTATTTGTAGGCCCGATGCTGATGTTTAGACCAGTTTTTCCTGCATGCAGATGCACTCACTGATGCAAAGCAACAAAAACACATTAAATACATGTGTTTTCCTGCCTCAATGTTTCCTGCATTGCTAACATACTGGTAATACCCACCAGTAAACAAGGCCAGCTTCTGCAAATGAACCTGGGAGGCTTTAAAAAAGTATCAATTAGTAGCATTCTATTATCTCAAACTTTTGAAAGAAAATAAGGTTTTCAGTGACTTGCCTTAAACTGTGCTCATTTACAAATTATTAGTATTATTTTAATTACATGAATTGCCTTTGCTTAAAAAATTCCCTCTAGTTTTTAATAGCAAAGCTACAGGAAGATGCCAGTGTTGATAAATTGTAAGTGTTTATAGTAGAGTCCAGCGGGATCTGTTATTGCAGTAGTCACAGAACACAGCAGGCAATGCACTCGAGCAGTAAATACAACCCCAAAACCCTGCTGGGGAAATGAGCCCTTACCCAGAATAGTTCAGATTGTCCACTCTCAGTAGCACCCTATTAGTTTTTATCAGCTCTTTAGTTGTCTTCCCAGCAAAGTTTTAAGACTGTTGAAAAAGTATCACTTTTTTGGAACATATATTGTCCCTTTCATTTCATTTTTATTATTTTGTGCTAAATTATACTTAAGCATTTAGAAGTTTTAGACCAGATCTAAAGAACTGTGAACATACTGAAGAATTCTGTAGACAAATTTGAATTACACTCATTTAAGCTATTGGCTGGATTTATGCCCCTTGGTGTTACAGTATGTTTTATTAGATTACTTGTTTATAAACATTTAGAAACACAGTAGTTCCCAATGACTGGAAAAGAAGAACTCAGTGGTTGGAAAAAGGGAAGCATCACACCCATTCTTAACAAGGGTGAAAGGGGAGGATCCTGGGAACTACCAACCAGTCAGCCTCACCTCCATGCCCAGTAAGATTGTGGAACAGATCCTCCTGGAATATAGGTTGAAACAAATGGAAGATATAGGTAATTAGAGACAGCTAACATGGCTTCACAAAGGGCAAATTATTCATGACCAACCTAGTGGCCTTCTTTGATAGAGCAACTGTGGACAAGGTAAGAGCTATAGATATCGTCTTCCCAGACTTCTCCAAGGCCTTTAATACAGCACCACAGAAATTCTTGCCACTAAACTGGAGAAATAAGAGTCGGATGGATGGACTCTAAAATGAAAGTGGATAGACAGCCAAATCCAAAGAGTTACAGTAAATGACTCAATGTCCAAACCAGTAACAAGCTGTGCCTTTCAAGGGTCCTTACTGAGACCAGTATTAGTTAATGTATTCATCAATGATATAGTGAGATTGAGTGCACCATCAAGAAGTTTGCAAATGACACCAGCTAAGTGGTGCAGTTGATACACTAGAGCAAAGGCCACGCAGAGGGCCCTTTAGAGTCTTGAGGAGAAGACCCATGCAAACCTCACAAAGTTCTGCAAGGCCAAGTGCAAAATCCTGTACCTGGATCACAGCAATAAAATTGATTGATAGATCACAGATCACAGAATCACAGATGCCCTGCAGGGAAGGACTTGAGGGTTCTCGTGGATGAAAAGCTGGATATAACCCAGCAACATATGCACTTGCAGCCCAGGAAGCCAACCATATCCTGGGCTGCCCCTCTACTGCACTTCCATGAGACCCCGTCAGGAGTGTTGTGTCCCACTCTTGGGTCCCCAGTACAAGAAAGACATGGACCTTTTGGAGTGAGTCCAGAGGAGGACAATGAAGATGATCAGAGGGCTTGAGTACCTCTTCTATGAAGACAGGATGAGAGAGCTGGGCTTGCTCAGCCTTGAGAAGAGAAGGATCTGGGGAGAACTTATTGAGGCCATTCAGTAGATAAAAGGGGCTTATAACAAAGATGTAGAAAGACTTTTTATGAAGGTCTGTAGTGATTAGACAGAGAGGTAGCAGTTTGAAACTGGAGGAGGGTAAATTTAGACTGGACATGAAGAAATATTTTACTACGAGGATGGTGAGACACTGGAGCAACCAGAGAAGTTCTGGCTGCCCCATCATTGGAAGTGTTCCAGGTCAGTTTCGATGGGACTTTGAACTAGTGAAAGATGTCTCTCCCCATGGCAGAGGGACCAGACTTTAAATTTGTGATTCTCTAGAAATTTTTATCAGGATGTCACCAGGATAACAGATGTAAATGTTGATCTGGGCACTGCAGCACCAAATACAGGTCATACAGAGCTCAGAAATCTGTTGGTATTACAGATAGCTGTGGTGTGTTACAACATACATGAGACTTGAAAATAATAAGTCTGGAGATATGTTACAGAATCAGAGAATGATTTTGGTTGAAAGGGACCTTTTAAGATCATCATGTTATCCTACTCTGTTTTGATTGGGTAATAAATTAGATTAATTTTGTTGAGTCTGTTTTGCCCATGACAGTAATTGTTGAATGGTCTCTCCCTGTCCTTATCTTGACCTATGAGCCTTTTGTCATATTTTCTCTTCCCTGTCCAGCTGAGGAGGGGGAATGACAGAGTGGCTTTGGTGGGCCCCTGGCCTCCAGCCAGGCTCAACTGACCACAAAACATGGTCTTATGAAGGGTACCTCATCTCACAGCTTTATCTTGGAAACATGTGAGACTACTTGGTCAGAGCAAGGACCACTGGAGGAAGGACTGATCTGTATGTCCTCTCAGTGGTGACTACAGGTTTCAGGCTGTATTTGCTGTGTTTCCTAAACTGGAAAGCAACCTGCTTATGTCACTGGTGAAGGTAAAAGGAGTCAGATCACTTCATTGCTGAAGGACTCCACTGTTCCATCCCCTTATTTCAAAGATCATATCTCTGCCAGTGTTACTAAGTGAGAAAGGATGCTAAGCAGCGAAAGGTCTGAGAGAGAGACTTCTGATGGTGATGCAAATACTTAGGTAAGCTCTAGGACTTGAATGATCATGGAGTCTGGGAAACCTAGTTATGTATGTCCTTCAGTGAGCTATGAAAATAACATCACTAGCCACTTTACAGAGTCTTCAGACCCCTTCCTATGGGTCCAGAGTGTTGAGAGGCCTCTTGCCTCCTAAATCCAGCCAGTTCTGCTGGATCATCTGGCATAGGCTTTGACAGACAGGAACAGGAGAGCAGATCCAGCTGGAGCTCCCTCTAACTTGGTCGAGTCCTCAGAGGGATTCCATGAGGACCTAGCAACCTGGCTTCTGCCACTAGCAGCCCAACAGCAGAGTTTAACCACACTAGGTGGCCTCCTGACCTTATAGGGCCTGCATGCAAGTCAGGATTTACTGTGGGTGGGTTTCTTTTACAGCTGCCTGAGGAAGTGAATGTTCACAGCTTACATTCTGTATCTCTTCTCAGCACAGACAGTATGTACATGATAAAGGTCATCTCACTGGAGCTGATGTTTCCAGCCTTGATGAGCTAAGTCCTGCTTTTTCCCACAGTGTCATCAACTACTGGTTTTCAGACCAGGAGACTTTTCCATCTGGTGGGTGAGGAGGTGTCTGTTGTCTTCCTTCCAGCCCCTCGATGAGAAGATGCTTGATGGGATGAATTGTGGCTACCTCTTATGCAGTATGATTCTGATCTCAGCTCTCCTTTGAGGAATACCTTCAGGTGCTGACTGCTGATGCAGAAAACCCAGTCAGGTTCAGACAGGCCATGCCTAAGCCTGTGTAGGCTATTAGTCCTCTTGCTCAGCCAGACGTCCTTCTACTAGCTATCAGGCTCCTCCAGACCTTATACCAAGGTTGTGACTGCATCTTTCCTCTTTCTTGCTTCTCTATCTCCTTGTGTGGTGCAGGAATACTGATCCATGTCTTTTTGTCTTCTTGGATGACTTCAAGGTCATCACACTAGTGATTTTTCTGTAAGTAACTTGAGTGCTAAATAGCCCTTTCCTGATTTCCTAATTTTCAACCTGTTCTTTAAATATTTTCCTTTTTTTTTTTTTTTTTTGCTAGTTCCTTTTTAGAACCATTTTAATTCATCAAACTGTGCTACATGCTAGGTGCCCTCCTTGGCTCTCAAGCTCCAGGAGATCCTTTTGTTTTACACTGCTGTGTCTATGAGGAAATCAGTAATGACTGTCTAATTTAGAGGAAAGACATATCCAAGAGGTCTGTAGAGGATAAAGCTTGCCATAAAGCAACCTTTGTTGCTTTTATCAATCAGAGGTCTAAACAGTACTGCAGACAGTGATTTTCTCTACCTGGTTGTGTTTCATACCCACTGACAGGCACATTCTCCATAAATTTGCCTGCTCTCTTTGTGAACCTATTTAAATTTTGGACTGCCCACTGCCCTTTGACAATCAATTGCATAATTTAGCAATATATTCAATATATTCTATGAAAACACATTTGATTTTGGCCTCATAATACCATTGTCACTGGGTTCCTGTGATGTGATGAGTAAACATTGCCTATTCACCTTTTCCATATCATAAAAGATTTTATAGACTTCCAAGCTGAAATGGACTCGCTGTTCTCCTATAGAAACTATTACATTTTTTTATTGTATTGGAGCAAATCCAACACTTTCGTTTTATCACTTATGGACCTTAGGACCCATGAAAACTGGATAAATGTAGCACATATGATGCAGAAAGAACCTATCTCCTATGGGAAACAGATAATTTAATGAATCTTCACTTGCCCAGAATGAATCTCCTCCTTCATTCCTTCTTGCACTTCAGTAGTGCCTATCCCCTGTCATTAAGTGTGTGTTACTTTTTCTTCTATTTTACTCCAAAGAAAAGTTGCACCTCATTCTAGAACTCCCCTTTTATGTCTTCCTAGTAAAACATGCAAGATGAAATTTTAAAATGTTTGTTCTGGTCGGTGGCTTAGGAAAAGAGATATGGCATGAATAGCCTGGCAACTCTTGTGATTATTATGGGACCATCTGTTGGCAAATATATATAGATTCATCCTAGATATTTGGCCACTTGTAAAGAGATACAGATAACCTTTTCAAGTATTAAACAGGCTGACACCTAATGCATAACCAAATGAGTAGTGACATATAGCTGCTAGTCAAGAGATGTGATCCCTCATCATCTTGCGTTTTCTTAAAATACTGTGCAAGCTGATTTACCTCTTGGAAACTGAGAGAAAAGATTATGCTTTTTATCTGCAGATTTTACTTACTCTGTTTAGGATTGGTTTGACCTACAATGATTATTTATGACAGCAATAATGCAATAGCATTATTGCAGTCTGAGGGAACTGTTTGGTTTCTTTAGGCAAGAGGCCCAGAGTTTTTAATTTCCACTTAAAGGTTAGTATCATGTTCCAGAAAGCATACAGAGGAGAACATTTCATAAATCAATACTTGCATACATGCAAGAATGTGCTGAGTGTCAATTTTTTAAAAGCATCATGTAGCTATGAACTCTTCTAAACCAGAAAACTTTTCTTTTTTGCAGAAGTGAAGACTACAAATATTTCACTAATAGAGCAAAATGCTTGAATTTTCATATTGAATTTCCATTAGCATTCCATGTCCTATAAAAGAACCTAATGGCCTCTTGAACACTCTAGTAATTTGAGTCCATTAGTGTAATAGGCAGGGATTAAAAGCAGAAACAAAGAGATCATTAACCATGAAAGTTAAACACATCTGTTCGTATTCAATCATTAAAACGACAAATATTTCATCTCTGAGAAACATGTCTTAGTATAGGAAGATTCAATATAAAATCAGCTCAATATAATGTTCTGCCAAATTTACATATTGCTTAGAGAGGGAATTTTATAGCAGCTTACATCTCAGATGCCAAGCAAAAGTCCTAGTACAGTTTCACCTAGCGGATATCGTAAAGGAACCACATGGGTCTGCAGTGCTTTCATCGTTGCTTCTGAGATGAAACCACAAATTCAAGAGTCCATTACCCTGATGCATCTTCCTATTGTGCTATAAAGTAGGGAAAAACTGATATCATGCATGCAGTCCCTGAAGTAGCAGGCTGTTTGTCTACCACATACAATATCAAAGTGCTTCTGCTGAGAGGAAGCCCATTCCACTGTCCCAAATTGTGGGATCAACAGCTCTTAAACTGATCCTTGCATCAGACATGACAGCAAGTGGCTTAGCTGCATCATCCACCACTTCCTTCAGGATCTGCAGATGCATCTTGTCAGGTCCCATGGCTTGTGCACTTTCAGAGTTCTTAGATATTGTTGATCTTCTCCTACAGTGGGAGGTTCTTCATCCTCCCAGTCCCTGCCTTCACCTTCTGTGACCTGGGCAGTGTGCCTAGAGTCTTTTCTGGTGAAGACAGAGGCAAAAATATTGCTGAATTATAGATATGCCTTCTCCACACCCTGGACAACAAGATCTTCCATTTCATTTTGGAGGGACGTCTGCATTTTCCCTCACTGTCCTTTTACCAATGACATGCCTTTAGAAGCTTTTCTTGTTGCCCTTGATTTCCCTGGCCAGATTTAATTGTATCAAGGCTTTAGGTTTCCTAACCTGATCCTTGGCTGCTCAAACAGTTTCTCTGTATTCCTCCCAGGCTACCTGTCCTTGCTTCCAGCCTCTGCCAGTTTCCTTTTTGTGTTTGAGTTTGTGCAAGAGCAACTTGTTCATCCATGCAGGTATCTCAGTGATTTTGCCTGACTTTTTAAATTTGTTGGGATGCATTGCTCTTGATTATTCTAATTAAGAATACAAGACTGTAAAATGTTAAAATCCTATGTGAACTAAATAGTTTGAAAAGTGCTTAATGTCATTTTTGTACATCACCATATGAGCAAGACAACAACCTTCAGACACAGGTTTAATAAAAGTTTCTGGGGTCTGGAACTCTCCTGTATTTCATTCCATCACGTTTCATTCCATCTATGCCAGCAAGTTGAGGGCTCTCTTTTATAGAAGGGGAAAATCATATTCATTAAAATGACTCTGAACATTAGATTAATTTAACTTAATTTCAGTTCTGAAGTGCTTTTCCCACTGCATGAAGTGCTTTGCAAATGTTAAAGGGTGTAATAGAAATAAAAACTGTTTGTTGTACTTAGCCGAAGCAGCTACTCCTGGATTCCTAACATCTGACCAGCTGTACCTCTTAAGACTGGGGGCATGAAAAACAGCTTGGCATTCACCTAAGAAAATATGAAAGCTGGAGACTTATTTTGCTCTTGGGTGCACCTGGTCATTCTTCATATGAACTTCTACATTCTTTTTACAAGCCAGTCAAAATGTACACAGTGTGAACTGCACTTCGGTTACACGAGTTTAAGTTCTTAGGATCACTTAAAAGCCCAGTGCTGCATGAATGGTTTGTTTTTGCCAGTGCAATGAGGTTAACCACCTTAAGTCAAGGACTTGAGTGATTCATTCTCTGAACTACAATAAAACCCCAAAACCAAGACCTAAACCACAGTAAAAGTAGCTTTGCATTTTTAAATATGGGAATATTTCTGTCAACAGTGGAGAGAAATCTGCACTTCTAAAGTGTCTCCATCTGTCTTCAGGAGTCACAGTTCCTGGAGGTATTTAAAAGATGTGCTTAGGGACATGGTTTAGAGGTGGACTTGGCAATGCTATGTTAACAGTTGGACCCAACGATCTTAAGTCTTTTCCAACCTAAATGATATTTTGATTCTATGAAATAGGAATCTGAATGTCTGTTTCTCTCCTCTGAATGTACAGGGAGCTCACAGTCACTGGCTGGTTGCATCCATACGTTAGATATCTGAAGCTTCATTTCCAGCTTGATGCATTATCCTGACTTCTCTTCATCGGGCAGCAGCTCTTCTTTGGAAAGAGGGAATTGCCTGGCATTGTTTTGTTTGTTGGATGCTGAGAGAGGAGTATTATCCATGTTAAACAGCCTAGTCATTCTTAGCTGATGGAACAAGAAATGAGGATCAGAAAATGCTATTAAAAGGATAGATGAACACTTGTGATTGCAGCCACCTAAGAAGCTTGTTAGATAAACAATGAGAACTCAAACCTTTACAAAGCTCCCTATGACTTCAGGGAACAGCAGTCCCTTGTTTGTATTTCTGATCACACTTCTATCTCTGGTCACCCCTGCTGCCAGATGAACTTTTCTAGATGGAATCCCTTGTTTCTGGAGACAAAAAGCATCTGAAATCTTATTATATTATGTTTACATGAATTTTCCAGTCCAATAATGCATATCTAAGCAACTTGGATAATTCAGGTAAGCGTACATCCTACAATCTGAATTAAACCCCAAATTGTTTTGGAGACTTATCTGTCATTAGACAGATACATAACTAAATGAAATAACATAGAAAGCCATAATAAACACAAATCTCCACTGTTTCTATATTATATTTCTGCTCTTTTTAGCCTCAGGCAACTCTGTAGTGTTGTACTGTAGGCTGATAGGACCACGTCTGTATTTCTGTCTATTATATCTCTTTAAGGAAGGTTGATAACTCAGAAAAGGGCAATCAGCTGAAGCCACAGGACATTCATGCCTTTTGGGAACAGTTTGCCTATTCTGTTTTGGTTTTTTTTTTGTTTAATATGTAATTCTACCAGGCCCCCTCCCAAAAATGAGGAAAGCAGTTTTTATAATTGCTTTTAGCTCCCTGACATCTCTCAAGATGGCCTCTTTCTAGCTTGTGAAATGCAAGCTTCAAGATAACTGTGTAGATGCTTTGCTTGAAGGTAATTCCAGAATTTCACTGCACTGATGATTAGAAATTTCTCTCATCTCCACCTTGAGCATATTTACGACCAGTTACTTTTATGCCAGTATTGTTTTTTAACTTAAGGAATGTTTATTCTTCTTTTCTATATATACTTCCCAATGTATTTAAAGACCATATTCCATTTTGCCAAGCTGCTTAATCTATATTCTTTCTCTCTCCTTGCACCCTAAACTTTTCCACTCCATCCTTTGACATAGTGTGCCTTTTTTTTGCAGTTGTTCAAATGTAAATTCAGCATTCAGGGAAAGAAATTAGAAGAATTTAATGAGTATTCCAGATGAAGTTCATTGAGTTTTCCCCTGATTACTTTCTCTCCTTATACTGATTTGCAACTGCCCCAACAGTGTACCAGGTCTAAAGGTCTTTCTCAGTCACTTACGAATGATGACCTAATTGTTGTTTTTCTTGTCAATAATCCTTAGACACCTGTCCTTGAATTTAATTCTTTTGGAGTCCCCCTTCTATCATTCCTCCAACCACAGAAGTTGTTCACTCCTTTAGTCATTTGATATCACAGTCTTCCTTTTGTGTTTATGATACCGCAAGTTTCATGCATAAAATTCCTGGATTTAAACCAAGATCATTAATTCAATTATTTAAAAGGTTTATATGAAGATTAATTCTTGAGAAACTCTAATAGTGACCTCCCTTCAATCTGGAATTTTGTTTTCTGACACCATAATCTGCTGTATCCCTTCAGTCAGGTTCGTACACTACTACATTTCTCCTGTTAATTCCCTCCTTCTTCAGATTTGTATTTTCCCAGATAGCAACCTAGTGGCTATTTACCAGAATCTAGCTATTAGAATATGAAATTATGAAATTTCCCAGTGTTTCTTCTCTAGAAGAGTGATTTCATTATCAATGAGAGTTTGATAGTCTGCCTCCATCTGTCTTTGGTGGGTTAGTGCTTCTTTCTCGAGAGCTCAAGTGTGATCAAGCTGGAAGAATTCTCTCATACAGTTGTTGGAAAAATATGAGCAAGTGTGTGTTTGTGCACATACCATAGTAATGAAAGGAATGGTACTTTCTGTAGATGTTTGTCAAGCTGAATTCCAGCTGAACACAGTCAATGTTGACTCTATTTAGCTGTACTGTCAATCAATCTGTATCCTGTCTGAAGATCTTAGAAGTGTTCTCTTGCTTGCTTGAATTGACATACGGAAATCAAGATAAATGATGGAAAATTAAAATGTCAGTGACATGTATGAAGACTTAAGCAATCAAATTGGAAAGCTGTGGCATGTGTAATAACTCTGCTGCAGAAAAAATATCCTATTTATTTTAGAATTTAAGTCCTTCCAAGCCATGTGGTAATTCATCCCTCCTCAGACAGCAATTTGTTATCTTAGGAGACATTCTTCAGACAAAAATGTTTTCTTTCACTGTAGAACCAACATCTTCCCAGACCATTTGTTCCAAATTTGGCCTTCATTTCTCTAACTCAAGGATAGAGACACTGTCTCCTTGGAAATCATTATTCTTTATCCATTTATCACCGTGCAAATACTTTTCAGAATAAAACAAAATGGATTTTTTTAATGGAGTCTGCTTAAATAGGACATTGTGTTTCTCTCCAAATGAACATTACATTGCAATAACATGGGCAATAAAGCTATAATTTCTAACTAATTCCTGAATGTCAACTATCCTTTAGAAAACTAATGACAGATTTAATTGTTCAAGGCCAACATACAAAACTTAAGAAAAAATGTCTCTAGGGGCTCTAAGATCTGAATGTTAGTAAAAGCAATTATTTAATATATAAAAATACTTTAAAAATATTAAACAGAGTTCAAAATAGCTGAATTTTACTCAAAGGTTTGAAAGAAACTGTTTTGTCTTGTTCCATGTCCTGGATTTATCAGGGATAGAGTTAATTTTAAGTTAAACCACAACATCATGAAACTACTGAAAGAACAAAAAATTCAAGAAAGGAACATAATCTTTTATAGCATTCATTTTAAATATTGTGTTAATTTACCTTTTGACTCTGTTTTCTGTCTCCCTTCAATCTCCAGCTTTCTCCCCAGCCCTCTAATATACAATATCAGAGGCCTCCCTGGTTTTACAATGCCAGCACAAATGAGGTAATTCATGACATCATACAGTAATGTGCACCTGGAGCTGGAAACAGAGCCTCAGTAGTGTCAATGGGATTTTTGTGATATAAATTTTCTTAAAAGCAACTCAATTGTCTAAAAGACTAGCCCTAACTGGGATAATACAAACCTCATCTAAAACTCAGACCTACTTGACATGGGAGCTTTGCCTTTTATATCAGTTCAACTATAACCAATTCTTCTAAGAGAAATGTGAAGGGTTTTGTCTACTATCTCATGCCTGTGCTAAAGTCTTCCAGCTTCTAAAAAATATGCTCAGCTACTTAAAATTCTGCAGTGATAAAAGAGAGTGCACCTTTTCCACTCAAGTACCCTTTTCCCCATAACAAGATGTGAAAAAATCCTCTTGACCTATACAAAGAAAATTGGGCCAGTAAACGTGAAATAGGAGCATATTGAAAGTTTGTGAAGAGATAGACATCCTTCAGTTGTTAGAAATGATTACTTTAAAATTTCTATGAAGTTTATAAAGTATGTGACGGATTTCAGCCTTCTCCCTAAGCCCATGCGAATTTAAGAGCACAGCACAGGTTTTTGTACTAGTCATAAAAGAACACAGGCATTATGTAAATAGTTTCAGTGGAGAAGTGAAGTGGAAAAACTCATTTTACAATGGAAAGAATCTGTGGTGTTACTTACCATTCAATAGCGCTCAAAACCGCTGAGAATTAAAGAAGTCTGATCATTTCCCTAAACTTTTAGGTACAATAGGAGCAATTAATTTTAACCAGTCCCTTCCTGGACATGGCTTCCTACCTCAAAGAAAGGGAAAGCGGAGGGGAAAAGTTGGATCCAACTCCTGATCTCTGTAAAACATGTAAAGCCAAAGGAAACAATCCACTTCAGTGGAACTTTTCTGGCTTTACAACTGTGTTATTAGCATAGCATAGCATAGAATAATTTCAGTTGGAAGGGACTTATTATTTTAAGTCATCTAGTCCAACTGCCTGACCACACCAGGGCTGACCAAAACTTAAAGCACATTGTTAGGGCATATTGTCCAAATGCCTCTTAAACACTGCCGGGCTTGGGGCATCAACCACCTCTCTGGGAAGCCTGTTCCAGTGTTGAACCACCACCTCAGTAAAGAAATGCTTCCTAATGTCCAGTCTGAACCTGACTCCACTTTGCAAGATTCCCATTTTCCCTCCTTAAGAGGCTGTAATTGAGAACAGCACTATTTTAAGTGCTAACTGCTAAGTTCTTCATGAAGTTCTTGTACAAATTTGTACTGACTTAAAAAAAACCTCACTCTTTGTTTAAGAATTTAAGAGCTCTTCTCTTTTTTTCCTTCAGAATGTCAATATTTGCAGGAATTATCAATAAACTATGAAGGATTTGCAAACATTTAGATTGTCTTGAGATTTGTGAGGGCCTTTTTAAGTCATCTGGGGGTGATTTTGATTGGTGATAATGGATTTTAGACTAGATCTGAGTAGAAATACCAGTGTGAGTTACTACTGACAGTGCAAATGTTGAAAACCACAGGTGTGAAAGAGAAGCTAGTACTACGTGATAGACCTGCTCTATCAAAACACAGGAAAGTCCAAAAGCTGGCTTGAGGTGCTGGCACCATCTGCAATGTCCATGCCTTGTAGCATCTTCTGACTTCATTTCAAATAGATTTCAGTTAGCTGCAGCCAGAGATTTCTATTCCATGATTCTGCACCCTTGAAATCCACCACAACTTCAATGACAATGTAAGTGACATGAAAGGAAACTTTGACTTATTTTTCGTTTTTAAAAGGAGTCATTGTAAACTGCCCTTGACTCAGTTATACCTGACTCCAAGCTCATAAGTTTGACAACAATGAAAATAATACAAAGCCATCATTTGGGGAAACATAATCTCATGGGAAGTTATCTGAGAGCACTCCAAGGTGTAATTTAATGTACTTATCCATAGGAAGTTGTAACAGTTAAAAAAAAAAAAGGTGAATTTTCAGAAACAAGAGAAGATCCTAACAAGAATACTGAAGTCAGCAACAGAGACTGCAGGACAGTTTGTTCTACAGGGACTGCTTCTGTCTCAATTTCACTACTCTTGCCATTTTAATACAATTATGAAATATTATTACATAAACTATAGAAAGACACCAAATCTGTTGCAGTTACTTAGTGCCCTATGAAACAAAGCTAGTGAAATACTAATGTGGCCAGTTGTCCCTTTTATATAATTTCATTGTAGTAACACTGCCACTTAATTGGATTTTATGCAATATTAGAGGAAAAATATGTATATTAAAAATGTAATCTGCAGGATTACTTCATACAGAAGATAGATCAACCAGTTTTAACATCTATGATTGCAATTACTATGATTCAATAATTTAGTCTCTATTCATTTTACTCATTGTACTGGGATTTTCTTAACCTTCTTCAATTAGTATTAAAGACACTCAGAAGGAAAATTCTTTCCACACAGGTTAAAATATACTCATATGGCAGAGTGATTATTTTTATTTTGGTTCTACTTTTAAGGTGCAATTATGTTACATATTATTTTGCATGTACAAAGAACTTTAAAAGCAAGTACATACAATTATTCCATAAACCAGTGTTACAGTTACCTCAGTCAAAAATCAGACATTAGCAAAGCTAAAGAAAATGGGAGGAAGGGAGGGAAGGGAGGGAAAGGAGGGAGGGAGGGAAGGGAGGAAGGAAGGAAGGAAGGGAGGGAGGAAGGGAGGGAGGGAGGGAGGGAGGGAGGGAGGGAGGAAGGAAGGAAGGAAGGAAGGAAGGAAGGAAGGAAGGAAGGAAGGAAGGAAGGAAGGAAGGAAGGAAGGAAGGAAGGAAGGAAGGAAGGAAGGAAGGAAGGAAGGAAGGAAGGAAGGAAGGAAGGAAGGAAGGAAGGAAGGAAGGAAGGAAGGAAGGAAGGAAGGAAGGAAGGAAGGAAGGAAGGAAGGAAGGAAGGAAGGAAGGAAGGAAGGAAGGAAGGAAGGAAGGAAGGAAGGAAGGAAGGAAGGAAGGAAGGAAGGAAGGAAGGAAGGAAGGAAGGAAGGAATTTTCATTTGCTAACATAATTAAAAGCCCTGTCTGAAATCATTCCTACCTTGAACTGCTCAAACAAAATCAATCCTTAAACTGAGAATTAAAGAAAATAAGAATAAAATAAGAAAAGTGGCCTGAAGAGGTCTCAAAGAATATTTTACTATACAGATCATTCCATATGATAGATCTTTTCACTGATAACTTCTAAAAAAGCACTTAGATTTTCTTATTTACTTTCAAAATAGTCTTTCTCACACAAACATAATCATATCTTGTTACAGGGCTGCTTTCTAGTGCAGAACTAAGAACCAACATGACCAGTTTCTGTTAAGAAGAAAAAGTGCCTATTTTGAATTTAAAATTAAAAAAATGAAATTAACTTGCAAAATAGTTAGCATATAATAAAAATGAATGTCAGACAGACCTGCTCCACTAACCTTGCAGAGTCTCTTTAATTACACTGGAAAATTTTAATATGCACCATTCACAGGAGAGGAAGGGAGTTTGGGTATTAGTTCTCCTGACCTACATTTGCACTCAGTTTGCTTAGCAGAAAGGAGTCAGGGAGGTGGGACTCATAATAACGAAGGGTTATCAGGATATGAATTATTGAATAAAACACAAGATGTTCAGCTGCTCAAAAGTGATTGAGAACTTTTCTGAATTATCCAAGAAATTAGGAAATAATCATAGTAATTATACCAGCACTTGTAACATGCCCTGGAGATTTTTTGAAAGTCTGGTGGTTGAAAACAGGATTTAGCAAGACAAAAAGTTGAAGGGGCAAGTTCATGTTTGTATTGGTTTCTTTTGTTCATAGGTTCCAATGACTTTAGCAGCATTATTTTCAGATGTTTTTCTCTTCTGTGCCTGTTACAAAGGTAAAAGAAATCAGAATGTAAAAAGCAGGGGGGGGTTGATATTATTAATTTAATCCCTGATCTCACATACCCCAACTATTGGTCTTTAGGACCACTTATGTTGTAAACCTTTTCTTTGCACTGATACTGGATTGTGCTAGTGGGTAGACTGACTCATATCATGTTTGCATAACATGTCCAACCACAGAAATGGTTTACCATTGCCAGGTGATTTCAGCTCTTTTTGCATTTATCTAGCAGGTTTCCTGCCTCATTAAAAATTTTAACTGTTGGAGAAGGTTCAGAGGAGGGCCATAAAGATGACTAGAGGGCTGAAGCACCTACCTTACGAAGAGAGGCTGGGGGAGCTGGGCTTGTTCAGCCTGGAGAAGAGAAGTCTGTGGGGGGACCTCATTGCAGCCTTCCAGTACCTGAAGGGAGCTTATAAGCAGGATGATATTCAACTTTTTGAAAGGGTAGACAATGGCAGGACAAAGGGGAATGGACTAAAACTAAAGGAAGGAAGGTTTAGATTAGATATTAGGGGGAAGTTTTTACAGAGAGAGTGGTGAGGTGCTGGAACAGGCTGCCCAGAGAGGTGGTGGATGCCCCGTCCCTGGAAGTGTTCAAGGCCAGGTTGGATGGGGCCCTGGGCAACCTTGTGTAGATACAAGCTTGAGGTTGGTGTCCCTGCCTGTGGCAGGGGGGTTGGAGCTCTGTGATCCTTGGGGTCCCTTCTAACCCATGCCATTCTATGATTCTGTGATTCTCTGTGCAAGGTGTCTTTAAGCTTTGTCTTTTAAACCATGGGGCAGTTGAGCATTTATACCACGTAAGGGAACACGTGATCTGGCCCATGGTAAATCCTAGAATTTCTGAAACTTAATGCTATACATAAAACTATTGCTGTCAGCTTTTTTCTTTAGTAACTGATCACTCTAGCATGGTGGAGGGCAGAAATCTCCTTTTGTTTAAATAAGGATGATAGAGCAAAAGCTTGTACACCTTTATCTGTCACCAAAAGATCCTTTGCCTCTTAGAAGGATTAAAATTAGAACTGATGAAACACAACATAACTTGAATAATTATGCATCAGAGTTTTGACCTAGCAAGGAAAGCAAAGGATGTTCCTGATTTTAGGTCTCCCGGGAGTTTTCGTGGTGTCAAATTAACAAATCACTTTTAGTAATCCAGCACTAATGTATATCTCTTTACACAAATTATATTTGAATGTCAAGATTCCCTCAAACCACCTTGGAAGTGTTTAAAGGTTTAAAAATGGTTTAACTGTGCTGCATCTCCTGTTAAAACTGCTTAGTGATGCCAGCAACAGGTGAAATGGTTCGAGTGCAAATGAGAGGTAGACCTTTCATTGGGAAACTGCACTCTACATCCAGTTCTCTGAGGAGCTGAGAACCTCTTAAAAGCATTAGGAACTGTACATACCCAACATTGTACAGGATCAGATTCTACCTTGAGTGAAAACTAGTAGGTTTACACAAATTCTGCAGACAATTCAGTAATACCCAGAGATAATCACGTATGCGAAGATTAAAAACCTCAGACCTACCTTCAAATTCCTTTCCCCTGGGATGGTGGCTAATATATGTTAAATCCAATCAGTGCCTTTTAGCTTTCTTCCCTGTCATAGAGTTTCAGTTTACTAATTAGAAATGTTCAGCTGCGATTCCTTTACATCACTTTCTCACAGGGTAGAATTCAGCACCCTCTGAGAATTTAAAAAGGTTACACCACCATTTGTCAAGGTCACAGCAAGAAAGGTTTTTCATTAATTTTAGATTGGCAAAGAATAAGAAATACTGTAATTGCTGCATTTAAGCCATTCACTGCACCAGTTCTTTCTACTTCACAGACAGCCAATTAGGGACTTTATTTAAAATGTATGAATTGCATGACTGTCATTAAAGCTATGATTCCGAAGAGTTCATTCGCTTTTTTAATGGAAGTATTACAGAAATGCAATCATTTTTCAGGACAATGACCCAATCATTCAACATTTGGTAAATAAAAGTGGTTCTCTGTAGGTTTGACCACAGGTGGAGCCTCCATTAAAATTAGTGCTGGGAGGGCCCAGTTCTGCAAGGCACTGACTGTCCTCCATGCCAGAGCTGACCATCTGCCTCCTCAATTTGACAGAAAGACCTGGAAAATTCCCCAGAATGTTTTGCTTCTGTGGTAGGAAAAAACCCCACACTCCAAATCAATTCTCTTTAGTTGTGAAAACTGCACAGAGCAATCTCCAAGGCCTGTTGCTGGTTACTGCAGCAAGACTGACTCAGATGTAACGAAGCCAGAGCCAGGAGGATGAGTAGAACCATGGGCTCCCCCAAAGATCATTTCTTGAGCATCCTGGGAGCTTTCTTGAGTGAACGTCCTCCTCATGACACACTGCTACACTCCATGTGTTCTTTTTTGACTGTTATGGAACATCAGAGGCATTGTTTCAGATGGATTTGTTTTATCCCTTTCAATTCTTTGTGATACTCAATTCATAACATCTTCCCTATTTCATAGCATCACATTTACAGTGTTAGAATGTGGAAGGCCCAAGAGTGTATTTTGCAGGATCTTTTTCATGGGTCTGCTTCATCAGTAAGTAAATCTCTCAGGTGGAACAGCTCCTGCAGACTGTAAGAGTACAGGAAGTTTATCTTCCTGAGCATTGCATGACTTTGCACTGGAGATACAATTTCCTGTTCTGATTTTGCCAAGAGAGATTTGCTTTTCTATGCAATAATGTGGTGGCCCAAAAGCTTTCACTGGGACACACAAAATCATGCATCATTTGTTTCCTTGTTGGAAATATTTTTGTTCATGGATTTGTTTTCTTTTTGAGAACAACAACAAAAAAATCCAAATCCTTGCCCTACTTGTACTGCTAACCATACAGTTAATATACCACTTACACATCTTTTGCTCTCATCACATAGTAAACGTGCTTTTCCTGATTCCTCAAAACAGGTGTATAAATGAGAAAAGCTTTCTTACCACCTCATCTCTCTCCTGTTCTTTGGCAATTAGAACCATGAGAAGATGATATATTCAAAACACAGAAGACAGCATGGGAAAATTAACTTTTTTTCTTCCTCTGTTTCAGATTAATTTTTTCTAACATAATGTAGACAATAAAAGTCTTGTGTGAAGAAAAGAACTTCCCACAAATGCATCAATTGAAACTTTTTTTATTCTAATGTACTCCTGTGCCTCTTTGGCTATTTGGGGCAGAAAAGGGTCTGTTTCCAGGACATTTTGTCTTTTTGGAGTTAGCATCTGAAACTGCTTACATCCCCTTTCTTCAAAGGAGCTATGTTCAACCAGGTTTCTGATTTTCCAGGCCTGTGTTTATTTATAACCAAACTCCACATAGAGATAAAGCTCAGGTGCACCAACACGTATCATTGGCTGTATCACCAACCTCTGGTGATGATGCTCAGAGGGCAAAGGGACCTGTGCAAGCTTCAGATTGGTCCCTGACCACAATCACCAGGTGACAATGATTGCAGAGGTTTGCTGGTAGTTCCATCCAGTCAGCTTCAGCACAGCTGAGGCAATCCAGCAGCAGCCAGCAACGGACTGGCATGAACTGGAGGAAAGTAATGCATAATCAACCTGGTAACCTATGATGAAATGACTGGCTTCATAGATGACAGGAGAGCAGTGGACATCATCTATTTAGACTTCAGTGTTTACTGAAAACAAGCCAGTACACACTGAAGTCCAGATACAAAATGGACACTGTCTACTGTAAGATCTTCATAGAGAAGCTGATGAAGTATGGGCTGGATGAGCAGGCAGGTGAATTGAAAACTGTCTGAACAGGCAGGGCCAGAGGTTGGTGGCCTGTGGTATGAAGTCTAGTCGGAGGCCAGTATCTTGTTGTGTACCCAACAGCAGTCAATACTGGGTCCAGTCCTGTTCAACATCAATATGACAAGAAAAGATGATCTTCAGAGGTACCTTCCATTTTCAGCCATTCTTTAAACAGCATGGGATCCCAGTGGGACTCAGGGAAAGGGATCCTACAGATCTACAAAGCACAGCAAAGACTTTAAGACATGGGACTAAATTACCAATATAAGAACTTAGTGTAAGTAGAAACCCAAGAAACCCTTCATTCACTATTATGGGTTTTATCAAGAACAGCATTTGCTCTTCAGAAGGCATAAAAATTCATGAGGACATCTGATAGTCTTTTTTTTTTAACAGGCATTGTTGGTAGAAGAAAAAATTGAAATCTCTTAATAGTTTAAAATTGAAAAGTCAGAATCATATTATGAAGAAAAAAAGCCTTTTTTTTTCCCCATAACTTTAGGCTGTGATGGAAGGACATACTCAAGGTTTTGAACATTTGAGTTAACTATACTGATATAGGATGTCTTTCTTCTGACAAGCTTCAGCACACCTAACAAATTCTTCCCTCATGGTCCCCTGTCTCCACCATAATACAATTAAACTGATAATCATGATTATAATTGTCAGATATTCTGAAACAAATGATACCTAAAGCACTTCACTGAATGCGTAGCATGAAAATTAAGACATTTTTAATAATTTCTGCGTCTCAGAGCCTTGCAGACTATAACTTTGTCAAAAGAAAGTGAAAGTACAGTTCTCCTAGGCATGACCTTGGTGAAGACCGTCCTAATGATGTCTCCTACCAACCTAGTGACAACCTTGGCAGACGCAAGAGAAGGCTGAATCAGAGACGCAGCAGCACTGAGAGAAGGAGCTGAAAGACCTCCCAGGAGAGAGCCTGTGAGGAGGCAACAGAAGCCAGGGATGATCATGGATAGAAAGGTGACACTGCTGTCTTGGGACACAGCAGGTTCATACCCTTGGTTCTGAAGGCAACAGAAGGAGAAGCAAGTGTTTACAGGGAAGGGTGGGTGTGTTACTCTTGGCCAAGATTAGGCTAATTATGCATGCTGCTGACCATGGACCTGCCTGTATTTTGCCAGGATATATGTTGGTTTTCAGAGTAATGGTAAAAAAGTGTGTCTTGGAAACTAAATTCCCTCTCACTAGAGGAACATAATTTTGGCCTGTGCCTTTGACCATGAAATTTTACCCATAGTACTCAAATCACAGCCTGTTTCTTGCAGCTTTCAGAAAAAAAATGTGATTTAAGGTGAACTCCACTGAAAAGAAGTTTTGTTTAGTTTTTTTTCCTAAACATAATTAATCACTTGATTAGGCTACTCTTTTAAAGGAATGGTGGTAAAGTAAAATAAATATACATGTGACTTTCCTTCCAGGAGGTGACTGGCATCAGCAAGGTCAGGGCTGAATTAAAGGGGACTGCTAATAATATGCCAGGTATAGACTCTCTTGGAAAGGTTCTGTAAATTTAACTAAAATATTTTTTCCATTTCTTAATCATGAATCAACTGTCTATAGTAATGGTATTTAAGGGATGGAAAGTAAGTTAGAAAAATAGGGCAACCAAAATAGTTAATTTTAAATATAGAACAGAACAGGACAGAATAGAATAGAATAGAATAGAATAGAATAGAATAGAATAGAATAGAATAGAATAGAATAGAATAGAATAGAATAGAATAGAATTAGAATAATTTAACTTGAAAAGGACCTACAGTGACAGTCTAGTCCAACCATCTCTTCTAAGCAGATGGCTATAATGTGTTTGATGCCCCCAGGATGCAGTTGCCCTCTTGGCTTCTAGGACACAGTGCTGGCTCATAATGAGCCGCTGTTGGCCAGCAACCCCAGATCCCTTTCTGCGGGGCTGCTCTCAGGCAACTCCTCTCCCAGTTTATACTTGTGCTCAGCATTACTCTGTCCTAGGTGCCAGATCTGGCATTTGGACAATAAATTTCATCCCCTTAGCCAATGCCTGGATGCCTTGCCCCTGCAATCATACCCAAAGATCAGCTTAGGACTGCCACACACAGCCAGGTAGCAAGGCTCATTTCTCCTGTCAGCCTTTCCTTGGTGCATCCTGCTCTGCTAGCTGCTGTGTCTAACCACAGACAATCCTGTGACTTCAGTGCTTGGAAGGCATGGTTATGTCACCAAGGACTTGTCCCGGTCCTGTATGAAGAAGACTTTTAAACCACTTCACCTGCTTTAAAGATGAGAGATGACCTTTGGTTTTAGTTGCAGGCTATAGTTTTTGGACTCAGGTGTTGGTGGCTGTGACCACTTACAGCAGGTTAATTTAAGCACAGGTAGCAGATGTGAACTTCCATGTGCTATTTCAACCATAAACTTTTCTGTATTTCTGTTGTCTCCTTTAACAGAAATGCCTCTTAGGTAACAAACCAATATCTATTGAACATGTTTTACATCTTGCAGAAATCCCTTTTGATTGTGCCCCCCCACGGATGCCTAGCCATCCATGAAGAGTGGAAATGTTTCACTTTATTGCTTTAAGCCCAGACAACTATGCTTACATAAAAAGCTGAAAAGCAGTAACAAAAATAACCAGCCCTGTAATGAATAAAGACTTAAGCCAGTTCTGAGTAATCCTGTTTCCATAAGACTCATGTATGACACATACTTTCACAAGCATTCTCTCCACTGTTCAGCTAACAGACACTGGATCAATGCTGTGAGTCAAATACAATACTACATTAGCTGGCCAAAGGTCTTCACTGCACCTCCAAAAGAGCTGACCAGATAGAAGCAACTGTTTTGCCATTTGGTCAAATCAAAGTAACTGATGGAAGTGTTTATTTTCTACCTACCACATTTTCAGAAATAAAGTTGACAAAGTTGACTAAAACTGGGGTGGGGAAAAATCTCAGGGAAATGTATTTCTGCTCTGAGCTACTTTGCTGTGAAACATGAATAACACTTCTTGGGTAAATAGCATCATTTGGTTAAAAATGAGGCCTATGTAAATAAAGGTAAGTCCTAAAGATACTGGTTTACAGCAGAATCTAGCCTCAGTTATTTCAATACACCACCAGTAATACAATTCAAAGCTCAGATAGGCCCAGTAAAGTGAATAATATTCAACTATCAGCTCCAAGAATGCTGTTTTTCCTTGCTATGAAAACTTGAAGGAAACAAGTATTTGACTTTAGTAGTTATGTATGAAAATTGCATCGTCAATTTATGAGTCTTCCAGGCAGAAGTTATCTCCTTTACTGTCTCTTTTAAAGCTTTTGCCAAATATGGATGACTCTGCATATAGTTAACAAATTTTTACACTGACAGCAAGTATTACTGGTTAGTCCTTTGCATGTAAAAACATTTCCATGGAAGTTTCCAAACTATGTCTATCTATGAGGAAGTACTAAATGAAAAGTAAAATACTTAAATTTTGGGGGAGGATTTTAGTTTTGAGAGCTGCTCCCGCTGATAAACACTTTAGCATTGACTAAATTTTGAGGGCAATTAAAATTATATGTTTAAACACTGTATGTATTATACCTAATACATAGACAACAAAAAACTCTAATTTTGCAATATATGTTTGCTTCTCATGCTCAGTACACCAAAAACATACCTCTCAACTAGCTTGCACACCCTCCTTACCTCAGACTGTTTACACCTCAGGTACAGCAAGGGAGAGGCAACAGTATGGATGACAGTATTTCTTAAATCCATATACATTAGTTTTATCTATTGTTAGATTATTAGTAGCACTGTGAACTTTGTAATAACCTATTTTTCCTTATGAACTTGTTATGTCATTCCATTAATTCTATAAAAGCACTGAGGTACTCAACTGAGTATTCTTAACTACTCCTAAGACTGTGGTTCTTTCACATGACATTTCAAGTTTTTAGGATGTAACATTTGGCTAACATTTCCCAAAGGCTCATTTTGAAAGATTTTTCATGTGGGAAACTTAAACTATGTTTTATGCTTGCTGGGATTCTGTGGAATCTTAAAACTAAGATTTATAAATGTGTGTGATACTGAAAAATGTTTATGATGTCAGTACACTGGAACACATTCCCATAAAAAAGTCTTCTGGTTTTACTTTTTCCATGATAAAAAGGAAGCAAACTGTACTTAGACTCACTTTCTTTTCTTCATAAGGGAATGAACAAAGAAAAGACTCAAATGCTTCTGTCTGAGCAGGAAGAACATATACTCCTAAAAAATGTAGATCTTACCAATGGCAGTACCACATTTTTTTATCCGGCATGTGATTTATGATCATTGCTGCTTGTGCCCAGGAGGGATATGCTATTTAAGTGTGTGATTCCATGACAACTGGCAGGTGGCTTATAAAGCCTTCTTTGGTTGAAAATCTGCAGGTGAATTATTATACTTTGAAATAGGAGAAATGGAGCTCTGGTGGATTTTCCTCTGTGCATGAGAAACCTGCAAATTATAGTCAAATATTATTTTTATACCTGCCTATAGGATTCACAAAGACCAATTGCAACAGCTGCAGTGGAAAGTCAAATAAAACACAATGCCCCACATGCTTCTGGATAAATATAACAAGTGATAGGGTTTTTTTTAGCCAAACTACTTTCTTCTTTTAGATGTTGCTGACTACAGCAAAATCATGATTCTGTGTACTGTCCTTTTCCCTTTGCTGACAAGTCAGGAAGCTTTTTTGAAAAATACAAGAAAACTAACTATTGTTAGTGTTTTTCTGCTTAGGTACTTGACTTGTTTTAAACTGCCTCATTTAGTAAACAGTAAGCAATCACTTAGAATCATTAGAGATTTATGTGGTATCTCATTTTCCAATAGCAGAAAGAACTCAGACAGCCTCTTGTGTTTGTCTGACATCTGGGATCACTGGTAGAAATTAATTTCCCTGTTGCCTTTATGCTCTCAGGAACAAAATACAGTGATAACATCTTAAATTATTATCTATTTCAGCTTCTGGAGCATAGGATTTCTTCTACTGGAACAGTTAAAAAAGTAATCCATGTGAAGACTGGATTCTATGTATGCAGAAACCCTCATTTCTGTTGATCCCAAAGAGAATTTATAAATTTTGGGACTAGAAGGATCATGTCTGAATATACCACCATTTTCATTAGCCAAAAGAATTTAGAGATTGATATGGTGGTCCCTGAAGTCAACGGAAAGACTCATTGTCTTCAATTTACTTTGGATGACATCAGGAACTCATATTCTGACTTTGTAAGACAGAACAAAGTAAAGCACTCCAGCAGCTCCTTTTCGTTTCCCATGAAGGCTGGTCAAGCTTGGAAAGTAAGACAGAAAGAACAGGTTGAAAAGATAGTGCACATGAGATAAAAATAAAGAAACAGGTTCTTAGTATCCCAGTTCAATTTTGCAGCACAAAAGAAAGTTTACTTTTTATCACGGAAATGTTGATGTGTTTTTAAAAAGGCTTCACTTGCCTGAACTAGAACAAACCCTGTGATTCTAAGCAAGAACTTCAAAAGTTTCTCAGCAAATATCAGAAGGATGGAAGAGCTTGATCTGTTCAGTATATTGATAAGGGCTGTCATAATTGGGAGAGGCTTCTCAGCTCCTGCTCATGCCTGATAAGGATACCTTCAACAACGGCATGCAATAACCTGACTTTTCATAAGCTGTATTAACACTCATTCTGTGTTTGTTTACTTTGTGACTCTGTAAAGTTGCCACTGCCTTTGGAAACATGGGTTGACATTGGGAACACTTCTGTGACGGTGTTTTCAAATCTCTCTGCTAGTGACTTACCTACATCCCACCAAGAAAGATTCAGTCATCCAGCACAAAATAGATAAAGTCATTACTAGATACCAGTGTCCCTGTGTAGAAAACCACATGAGTTAATCATGAGCAAAAACCCCTCTGCTTTGAATGAGAAATCCATAACAACTCCTCTTATATGAGCAGAGATAGCCATCAGAGGTCACCACTTCAGTTCGTCTGTCATGAGACACTCAGGAATGTATTTCCTCCTTGTAGCAGCAAGGAGCCTTAGATATAACTCAGTTTGGGAGGGGAGGGTTTCAGCTTCAGAGCCACTTTCTAATCACTGTTTTTACTTTGTTTTCCAAGGAAAATTTTTGTGATCCTATCCTATCTCTGCTTGTCTGCCTTGCATCCCAAATATCACCCCAACAAACGCTGCCAGTGGCACACAAACTGGTGAAAGTTGTTTGGTTCCCAAAGTAATTTGCCACTGAAACAGCCTGTTTAGGGCCTCTGCTGATGAAAAGGCTGCAGTGGATGTTTAACCTTGATTAGACATCAGAGGATCCACATGGAGACAGCCATTATTAATATTGTCAAGAACTGAAAAGCTTCATTCATAGACATAAATGCTTAGACATGAAAGTCAAACAACCTCAAAAGAAATCTGTGGGGAATCAGGCATCCTTAGTTCTCATATTGATCATACTACTTGTTCTGAAAGTTTCTCATCCAAACTCTGGAAAGGCCTGACCTTGCAGAGGGAACACGCTGTACAAACAAGGCAAAGGGCTGTGTTTTCTTCCTTATTCTTAAAGTTAGCACCAGGTGAATAATTAATATCAAATCATATATTGGGTAAATCACCTTGCTTTTGGCAAATAACTTCACCTTTCTCCCACATAATTACATTCGAGAAAATTATATTAATCTTTCTAATATAGAAACAAAATATCTGATTAATCATTGTTCTGTGACTTTGTGAAACGTTCAATGTCTTCTGTTTGTGCATCAGAATTAAAGCTCTTCAACTGGGAATAAAGTATAAATTTGTTCTTAACTCAAATAGAAAGTGAATACAATATGAGCATGGACCCAGCCAAAACAAATTTTGGAATCCCAATGGATCTCCTAGGCAATTTCTAGGCATTGTATGTCCAGACATAATCACAGGCTAAACAAACAAAGTGTCTGGATGACACCACCTTTTCTCTTCAAGCTGTAGTCTGTCTCAGAAGGTTTCTGTTAGATAAGGCATTCCTTTGTGGAATTCCTATGCCTATTGGGTTTGTCTGGGATAGACTTTATTTTCTTCAGAGTAGCTAGTATGGGGCTGTGTTTTTGGTTGGTGGTAAAAACAGTGTTGATAATATAGAGGTGGTTGTTGTTACTGCTGCTCAGTGCTCACACAGAGCCAAGGCCTGTTCTGCCTCTCAACCCACCCCACCAGTGAGTAGGCTGGGGGTACACAGGGAGCTGAGAACGGACACAGCCTGGACAACTGACCCCAACTGACCTAACAGATATTCCACGCCAGATGACATCATGATCAGCATATAATGCTGGGGGAAGAAGGAGGAAGGGGCAGGATGTTTGGTGTGATTGAGTTTGCCTTCCCAACTAACTGTTACACATGATGGAACCCTACTTTCCTTGAGATTGCTGAACACCTCCCTGCCCATGGGAAGTGGTGAATGCCTGGCTTTGCTTGTGCTTGTGGTTATTGCATTACTTATTAAACTGTCTTTATCTCAATCCACAAGTTTTCTCATTTTACTCTTTTTATGATTCCCTCCCCCATCCCTCCCAGAAGGAGAGACTGAGCAGCTGTGTGGGGCTTCATGGCTGGCTGGGGTTAAACCACGACAAGCTGTCGCTGGGAATAGTTGAAAAGGGAGGGAGAATATAACATGCAATGAAATTACCTACCTGTTCTTAAACTACATCAGATAATTAAAAAATTGCATTATACTTCTGTAAAGTTTGACATAAGGGTTTCCATCAACTTTTTTTAGGGAGAATAAGTATTTTCAGAGAAAAAAAGCTGTAGCTGGAAAATAACAAAAGGCAATTCAGGAAATTGCCATGTGAAATGTGAAACTCTTTTTCTCAAATTGTACCCAAAGTTATGGTCCTAAATGCAAATCTCAGAGCTATTGATAGCATGGGGGAAAAAAATAATTAAATATAATGAAAATATTTTTTGCATTCAGAAGAGTTTTATAGGCATTAAATTTTATGAATGATTCTGAGGTAATCTTTACATTGCTTTACTACTGACTTTGACAAAAGTTTAAATAAAATTATCCACAGTAAAAATTACTTTCTTTTGAGCTAGTCAAATGAAAGTAAGTAGTGGAAATGACAAAAAAGTCAGTAGCTGAGGATAAAAGGCTATGTAAAGAAGTAATCTAATCTTTGCTACATTCTTTGTCAAATATTTTCTGCGTTAAAGAAATTATTTAATTTTTTTTAATCTACCACATCTTGATAGGCATTATTTAACTTTGCTTCTTTGGTGGTGAACTATGTATCTCATTTTTAAATTCTATTTTTAAATTATCCTTCCAATTTAAGAAGCATTAATTCTGCATTAGCATTAGTAGCATTACTACTACTACACACACAACAGATTTTTACTTGCATCTTTCTTATTTCTTGTATAATGATACCCCTTTCTCCATATCACTTTCCAAGGCGTATTTAATTACTCCCTCTCATTTAGCAATTAATATTCTTTTTCCATGGCCTCCCCATGAAAAGATGTAATTTTGCCTACCTTTCTTAAAATGTTATGGATTTTTTTCTCCTTTTTGATTAAAATTCTCTGTTACTTGGCATCCAACTTGCTTTCATTTTCTGTTACTTCCTTAGAACTTCTGTTTTCCTCAGCATCTTCCTCCTCTTTTTTCCAGTCTTCCTGTGGTGAGGAGGGACTTATGAAAAGCTTTATAGTCAGAGAAAGATGTCAGAGGTTAAGAGTTCATGTGAAAATAACATGTGCTTGGGTTCGGTGCTTTCCTAGGGACCCCTCTCAGCAGCAGCTACTGTATTGTGTGATGCAACTGTTGCCCTGTAGGTGCTGTCATTTATCATTTACACCACACAGATCCTCCTTGAAGGCCTTTCATATATTGCAAATACTGTGTTGGACAACACTCTGGGCTTGACTCTTGCTCCCTTCACCCAGAGACAGGTTCCTGCCATGCCACCTCCAGCCAGCCATGGGCTGGGACAATGCTCTTGGCTTTGTACCCTTTTGGAATGTTCTCAGCTTTGTGGAAATCACTGGGAAGCCACTGTGCCTTTCAGATCCTTTTACATGGGTGTGATGTCTTTGCCACCGGGTTTGTTAGGAATGGTGAAATGGGGGGATGGGGGTCTGCAGGCTGGAACTTCATCTGCTACATTGGTGTAACATGGACTAAAATAACTCCTGTTCCATTATGGATTTCTTTTCATTATTTTTACTCTAATCTGGAATACTTGAATAAGAGATGAGAAACTTCATGCCAAAAGACTAGGTAATCACGGGGTTTTATTCAGAAAATGCAGATCATTTTCTAAAACTGTTATAAAAGTAGGAAGTGGAAAACCGAAGTGAGCCCTCACAGCTCACTGCAGTGCTCCCCAACCCCATGGGGCACCTGCATCCACAGGAAGCTGTTGCCAATCCCATCACTGAGGAGCTGGAGCCACAATGGAGCATGGTGAGACACTGAACTTCGTGAAGAATTCTCCACGTGGGGAGACAGCAGCTCCAACAAGGAGTATTTTGGCCAGCAGATTTGTGTTTAGGTGCTGGACAGGCAATGACTCATCATTTTTTGGAGGACACTGACCTTTTTCAAAGAGTACTTGGCAGGTGTCTCCTGCTCCGGAGCAGGCACGGGCACATCCTGCACTTAACTTTATGTCCAAACAAAAGGAGGAAAATTTATAGAAGCACAGGGCTGTGTCCTTATCCGTTTGTACTTTTATGAGGCACCTAACTTGGTATTTACAAGATGGTAATTATATTATTTTAAAGTTGATAGCACATGTTTACAAGAACATAGCTATTTGATTAAACATAAACTGCTGGATTAAATAGCCCGTTTACTGTAATGTAGCTAAATGCTTAATTAAATAGAAAGACAATATTAATCAGATTTATTATGGTTTAACAAATATGTGAACATTATATATTAATACTTTAAAATAAACTATTGATGTTGTACCTCATTAGTTAAACAGTCCCTCTGCTAAAAGCATATTAAAAGTACTTACATTGTCAACAATCCTGGTTCCTAATTTATATTACCACAGTAGTGGCTTATTTTACTCTGTTTACAGATGCCCAGACATTTACTCAAAACCCCAACAAAATAAAACATTCAGTTCCCAGTTGCCTAACATTGTGGAAATAAAATGAACAATCACTCACTTTATGGGTTTTTGAAGCTACAGTCCAAGATACAAAAGCTCACCTTGAAGTTATCTGAACATTTCCAATGAAGATATTTATGAAATTCCAGCATCTAATTGAAATCTAAATAAAAAAATCTTATGATACACCTTCTGCTAAAACAAGAACAGCCTTACTTATAGAGGTGAGGTGCTATAGCTAATGACAATTTTTTTCATTAAAAGTATGTTTTGTATTGTGGGTTCTTGGGGGGAAGGAGGGGGGGTTATCCCATAATATTACTGGAAAGAAAAGGGAAAAGTTCTTGTTATTTTTATTTTTATATGCCCTGGCATGAGTTTAGCAGTTACTACCACTCAATAGGTCATGCTATTCTCTTTGGAATAAAATTAGTCACGAATATGGTATGTCCCTGCCTCTCTACATCATCACACTTTTAAATAATATTTGGAGTATCAAAAAGTATTTCTTGTATTTCTTAATACCATGGCTAATATATGATAATAAATCTTTAGAATTTAGTTAAATATGCAGTGAAAAGAGGAGGAAAATAGTTGCAAATGTGAAATACAAGGCATTTGAGTATTTCGATAGTATCTTTTTCCTTGTCTGCCCTTGTGACAGCTCTCTGAGGTGACACCTCTGTTGTTCTTGCGCAGCAAATTTTAAGATGAGGACATAATGCTGTGGAATTTCTCTTTCAGAAGTAGAAGAGCAGAGCTTATTCTCAGATGGCAGTGGTTTCATAACAAGCTATTTGTATGTGGCTTCTTGACCTTGTCTGATGGTTTCCTAAAGAACCATGGTATTAGGCCTTTGCATCTTCTCATGTCCACTGCACATTTACTCCTGAGATTTAGTTTACAATCAGGACAGTTACTCCTCAGAATCAGCTACTGATAATATGATTATATTATTTATATCCAGCAAAGCATTCAGTCTATGCACCGTGTATGGAACTTTAGTTCTTTAACTTCTGTAAGAGTTCAGTTTTTATATCCATAAAGGTGCCATCGAAAAAAATCATCACTCTAAGACGGTTATATTTTGTTTGCATTTGGACAAATCCTCCTTCTCCAGTGCTCTTCAAGATGAATAAGTCCTAATACTACAAAGGAAAATTTTACTCCTTACTTCTTTTTCATGTTCCCTTTCCTTCCTAACAATATGCTGAAGCAGTTCATTCCTCTGGCTTTGTCACTTGCAGTCTTAATTTCTTAGTATCAGTGTTTCCTTCTGGTTTATCTACTTCAACAGCTGAGTTGTCTAAATGTTGCTGTCATTCCTTCTTATTTCGGTGCTGTTAAATTACCAGTTTAGCATAAGTGTCTACCCACCACTAATACTGTGCTTACCAAACACTGCATTTCACATAACACAGTGGTGTTATCTCAACACCAGGTAATTGGCCCAATACCCCTCTTTTTTCCCCATTCTTTGGTGGAACCAATCATCCAGTTAATTGCACTTTCTGTCTTGTCATGAATTTGCACTGTTCTTTCCCTGGAGGATGTACCTGTTGTACAGAGCAATGCTGTGCCCTATCTTCCACAAAAAAAAAAAACCTTAACCCTGAAAGTTTAATGTATTAATGAGCAAAGGTACCTTTGTCTGGTGAGTGACTTAGTTAATGATATAGTAGGTTTTGTATATTTAAAAGTTTCACAACATCCAAGATCGCAATATGACATGACTTATGACATGAACAACCAATCAAATGCCCCTAGTAAAGTCATGAAGGGCTCAATCAAGCTTGAGATTTTTCTTCACAACCATAAAGACTATGCAAGAAGCCAGAGAATCCTTGGGTGAAGAGGAAAATATTTATGCTAATTTCATAAGCTGTTTTTCTTGACAAATGCCAGGACCTGGGCAATTACTATAAGGTAGTAGAAGCAATTATGTGGTGGCCCTGTGTCTACTCCACCAAGGCAAGAATTTTTCTTTCTGGACCCTACTGAATCCTCCTATATAATCTTGAGCGAATACTTGAAATTTGGCCTTGGTATCCATGTTTACCCAATATTATACTAAAACCAAAACTTATTTTGGATAATCTATTTACTCAGTACCCGTTCATTTTTCTTGTCTAAGAAAGAAACCAGCCATTTACTAAGTCCAAAGCAATCCAGCTGCTCAAAATTGCATCTTATCAGAGGAGGGCCTACACATTAAGCAGTACAGCCATATGTTCAATGAGCATTAGTCCTTATTTGCCTGGTCAAATCAAACAGGGTAAGCTCCAGAGGGGTCTGCTGCCCTAGGCAAACTGCCCAGTCCAACCAATCTGGCACTGAATGCACAATCAACCTTGCCAGCTTGAAGTTACCTGTGCAAACAGTTTTGCTGCCCCTGGAATTTGGCTGCTCCAGGCAGCCACCTGTTCTTGCTCTTAGGAGAGTGCTTGCTCCGAGTTCAAAAGTAATTCAGAAATATTGGAAAAATCTCTGTTTGGGAAAAAAAAAAAGCATCTTCTCAGGGCTTATTAACTATTCTGCAAATGAGAAATATGACAAAAAAAAGGCCTCGTAGGCAATCACTGTGAAACTTTTTTGTCCCAATAAATGTTTCCAGATAAAATTGTAAACCACCAGGATCTCAAAATGTCAATGCAGATGTGCACCAACACTAATTAAGAGACAGGCCATGGAAAGTATTAGTTCTACAAAACTCATCATGCTGGGAAACCAAAGGACCACAAAGAACATTAATTTTTATCTTAACATGGAAATCTACATTGGCTAATTAGTCTTGTTTCAAAAGACAAAACATATCAACAGCCAAAAGAGTGGTGCAAATTAACTTTCATAATGTTAAGTTATGGAGGGACTTCCTGCACAGTCCACAATATATTTAATTAGTTCTTGTTTTCCTTCAGTAACATAAACTAGTTTTGTCAGCCTGGTCTTGCCATTTAAATTACATTTCTTATTCATTTAAAGTCCTTTCGGTGCTACAATTGACAGTAGTTAGTGCCACTTGCCAGACTTTTGTGTCTAACCTAATTAGATGCTGTTGTCCTACAAATTATTTTTAGGTACGTTTCAAACTCTCTAATTATGTTCAGTGCACTGTATTGCATAGAAAACAATTGTTGCTTTAGTGTCTAAGATACTGTTCATGGATAAAATTATCTACAGGGATGGCATTGGATTGTAGATACGAAAAGGTGACTGCACAATAAATTCTCACAAGTGCTGGATCCCGAAATGGAGCAACAGAACCTTTTATTGAAAAAAAATGGTGTTATTTTTTAGCAAGGTACAGAATTGAAACAGATGTTTCCAAGTCTGAAGGCAACTATCTAAAGTTACTGGCTAAATAAGGCTGGCCATTTGCTATGTGAACCTAGTTCTAATTATTCTCAGGAGAAATACCAAATCAGACCACTGCTCCACAAGACCTTAGAAAGCTAATGATGGCATCACTTCCCACTGCCTCTCTGTCTTCTTTGGAAAGAAATAACACCATTTTCAAACCAAAACTGCTGAAAAATAGTCTTCTGCTTTGAGCTGGATGAAAAACACTTGACACATGCTTTGCATTCATTCAATGCACCCATTTGTCAAAATCAAAGCATGTCACAGAGATACTTTGATTTCAGGGATGCTGGCAGAACAGAGGCAAAGCCTTTTTCTACCATGCTGATTATCCTGATCCTCAACGGGTTAGGGTTTCTCTGGAGCTGGGCACCCCACAGTGTAAAGAACTTTGGCCTTCTGAATCACATAACATCACCTCTTCCTGACTGGGGCTGGTGCTTTTCCTTACTTTTGCTAAGAAATCTTGCCACATCCTTTCTTGATCCGATCACATCCACTATGTTATAAATATTATAGCAACAAAACAAGGGGCAATGGTTTCAACTGAAGGAGGGTAGATTTAGATTGGACATAAGGAAGAAACTTTCTGTGATAAAGGTGGTGAGAACAGGTTTCCCAGAGAAGTTGTGAATGCGAGCAACCTGATGATCTAAGGTCATACTCAAAGACCTTTAAAGGTCCCTTCCAACCCAAACCGTTCCATGATTCTATCAAATTTAAGTCTCTCCCTTTTTTCTCCATTCATGAAAATGCTGCCCATAAACCAGTCAATATCTCTGGTCTCCTCTCCCTGTGTTTCCCAGACTTCTCTGTCCATTCTACCAGTTAACTGTTTCATTTTGATCCCACCTCCCATGCTGCCTGTCATGAATGAACATAAGAATATTTCAGACTCTTCAGACATCCTAACTTGGTGGCAGTGCAGATGCTACCAGCTATATTAATGCTCTTTAGTCTCTGTGGGTGGGATTCATCTAATCTCTGTGTCTAAAGTGTAGCTGCCTAGACTCGAACTAGCTATCTTTTTATAACCAGCCGAAGGAAACAGGCACTTTCAGGATAGCCTTTACCTGACCTATTTTAGGTGTCTATTTCAGGACGAAATGTGCCATGCCTTAGAAGTGTCTTTTTCTTGCTCAGATAAATCCTACCTTCTGTGTCTAATCAAGCTCTTCCTGACACCAGTGACCCTGTTTTTTCTAATGTTTCTAACCTTTATTTCCGAAGTAACAAGACTAGGAGTCTTGGAACAGATTGTTCAAATTTGTTCAAAGTAAATCTATGCAAAAGATCTTCAAAACTAGACCTGGGTCTACCAGGTTGAGCTTTCCATCCTGTGAGAGTTTCTGAGGTTTTGAAAATTTTATCTCTAACTAAATAGAAGTTGAAATGTTGACATTTTACATGACTCAACTATATTTAAAGAACAATAAATCTCAGCTGCAGAAAAGCCTGTCTTAATATATCTGAAAAATTCTTTTTCGTTTCCCTTTGCTAAAAAAAGCCCTTCACATCTTAAGGAAAGCTGAAATTTTTATTTTAAAAATTGAAAGGGCATGTTCAAACCACGTCAGTACCACAAAAGAAGGCATCAAAGCCCAGTCCTTTCTCCTACTGAATTTTGCTTTTGACAGGTAATTATTTCCTGAACTCAGATTCTCACCTAAAAATTCCTAAGTAATTGCAGGCCAAGCAAAATTTAAATTAAATAAAATATCTTAGCATAGATCAAGGTAGTAAGGCCCATGTTGTATAGTAGAGCTAGCATATCTATATTTCATTCTCATTTTCAATTACTGTAGGAAAACTGAGCGACTCAGCTTGGTTAGCGGTTATCACAGATGTTTCCAGATTGAGGTGTTATGAGCTTGGTTCAAAGCCAAAACTCACTCCAAAGGCATGCTGGAGTAAAACCATCTGTCTTTCAGAGGCCAACACCTGTTCGAGGCAGCTTTTTAAACTTAACATGATTGCCTAAATAAACCTGCGACTCAGAGATGCATAATGGTACAAGAGCACTGTATAGGATGAACACTGCCTTGTGGTGTCATGGTGGCTGGACACCCAGAGTCAGCACACATGCTTGGATGTGTCATAGTGTGTCTAGGAGAAGCCTATGTAATAGATAACATGTGGTCATGTTACCACAGTATTCAGCGGTACTGAAACCTGGTCTGATTTTATTCTGCACTGTCTAGAATGATGATTTAGAAATATGACACTAATTACTTCTGTTGTCAGTTTGGAAGGAGTTGAATTTTTAATAATTTCAAGAGGACTAAACCAACCATCTGTATCTCTTCCTGCTCCCATTCTGGAGAAATAGCTGACGAATTTCATTCGTATCGGACTGCAAAGGATTGAAATCAGGGACCAGATGACCAAACTCTTCTGCTGTTCTAGAATTTATAGCTTTTAAAGTAATATCTATAGGTTCCACTATGAGTAAATTAGGTCATCTGCTTCCCATCGTATCAGTGTTTCGTTCACCGTGTTTCAACAGAAGTGGGTCTAAAAACCCCACGTGCTTGGTTTTGGTAAATGCCTTAGCTGTGTCAATCTGTGCTATGGCTTTTCACTGTTAATTTCCTGATCCCATCCCTTTGAGGTTCTGGAAATGCCTTTCTTGCAGTACCATTATTTCAAGCTAAAAATTCCTTGCTGAATAAAAATACCTTTAGACTGAAGTTTCTCATATTTTTTTGTTGGCTGAAAGAATGGGTTTGGAAATATCAGTCAATTCCATTTGGCTGCTTGAGATATAGAAGTTAAAAAAAATTCTTTCCTGTTTTAAGAACTTTTTTTCAGATGCTATATTTATACTCATGTGATTGAAAGCTAGAATCTACATATGCACAGACAGAACTCTGTTTCACCATGGACTTAATCTTGTTATATTTGCCCAGATCTTTTTAATTTAAAAGGAAGAATAAAAATACAAATGCCAAAATCCTAAAAGCTTTGGTTTTCATATGTAACAACAGTATGAAAATAAGATTTGTTGAAGGAGTCTCATGGGAAACAGGTATTCTGTGTCCTTTACTCTGTAGGAGAAGTAGCTTTCTCCTTCTGGTATTAATATTGCCTAACACAGGTGTTTCATACCAGAAGGTGCTGGTCCCTTATGATACCAATAAGAAAGGCACTCAGACTCTGTAAGATATCATTCACAATGCTGTTTATTACAGTTAGCACTGTAAGAAGAAAACAACATAGATAATCTTATGTCCCTTTTGATGCTGGGGATGCTGGGTGGTAGGATTTTCTTACAAGTAAACAACTGTCATTTCTACAGTCAAATGATGTTCATGTGAGAACTTCTGCAGCACTTTTAGATAAAGGCAAGCCCACACAGGTGATAATGGGTGGGAGTTGCCTGCAGGATACTGTCTCATGGTAAATTCGTTGAGTTTATCCCATGCCCAAGGCACCTAAAAGCCACACTGTAAATGCAGCATGGCATAGTACAGTTAACTGCTGGGTAGACCACTAGCTGCTCCATCTGCAATGGTCTTCTGGTCAGGGTCACTACAATGGGGCAATATAAAGACTTGTTTTGTCACTTGCCTGCTGTTTTCTGGAGTATTTCTGTATTTCAAAGAACAGACAAATAACAGAGGAAATTCACCTTCTTTTAAGATAATACATAACACATTGTGATGAATCCCAGTAAGGAGATATCTCCTGCAAACAGAACCTAAACAACTAGCTGATATTATTCACACAGTGTCTAGACAGGGAGAGATAGGCATGATGAATGTCACATCACGTGTCAAACACTTGAATCAAAATTGGGGTAAAGCCATGGAGAAGCCTGTAGGGAAGTTTGATGTAATAATGGCATGAAAGTGCTGCGGTACGTGTGTTTGCTCTTCCCAAAATGTTACAGGTTTTGAATGAATGTCAAAACACTAGGAACTGCATACTAACTGCAACTTCATGCATCCTTGCAGCTTGTTTAAACTTGGGCAGAACAAGTCTCTATGTTAAAACAGAGAGGACAAAGTCTAAAAAGAAAGAACCAGAGTGTCCTCTGGGATGAGAGCAGAGAAATGACAAAGTCCTGGGCACATCCTCAGTGGGTAGCTCCAGAACCCAGAGGCAATTTGTCCCTAACACAGGTAGCACCATAGGTGGGAAATGTACATGTTATAGACTGCAAAAGAGATACATTGCACATCCAGGCATATTGTTTGGGAAGTTATAGTTCCTCAATCTAGTAGCTTATTTAGATCTTTTCTTCTTCTCTCTCTCTCTCTTTTTTTTTTTTAACTTGAGGATGCTGCAGGAGTGGTAGGGATTGGCCCACGGTGAAGAATCAGTATACAAAGTTTACAGTCCAGCCATATTCAAGCATACTCCATGTGTACTTTAAAAAAAAAATACAAACTTTGCCAATAAGTCCTAATCCTATCAAACATCAAACTACTAAAGTTTCCAGGCTTTTAGATAAATTGAATGTGAGCATCTCTTTCATTTAAAGGAGCAACTTCAAATTAGCACTGATAAAAGGAAGAAAACACTAGAAGCACTAAAATATCTTTGCTAAAATTATCTTACCATTTTTCAAGGGATGCAAAAGAGCATTTTTCTACAGACATCTATTGCTTAGAAAAAATAATATGAAACATCTGTCAAATATATTTTTGAAAGCAAATATCTGTTTAAGAAAAAAAGATATAATTTCTCTTATTAATAGAGACATTTTTCAGTTATTAGTAATGACAAAGTACACTCCCAATTAAAGAGAAAAAGAAAGGAAATAAAAATATAATAGATAATGAAGCATTTAACATTTTATTTTCATAGTTTGATCAGTGGTTTCTACTAGAGGAATAAGACTATGTAATTTATTCATGCTGTACATAAATTCCAGCCTAACTTTCAAATTTTTAATGAAGTGGTAAAGATTCAGCTATTTTAGCATGGTTGGATCACATCCCACTGGAAGTGAGATCACATGCTTAAGAAACGAAATCTTTTCCAGGACTGAGATTCACTTGCAAAAAAAAGAATTAGAGGACATCACTTTCAAATAAATTGGAAGGATGGCATAGAGAAAGGCTTTCTAAAGAATGTTGTAGAACAGCCTTTGACAGTCATCTGATAAACAGAGCTGAAGAAAAGTTAAAACTAGGGCAAAAGATAAAAATGTCTAAGTGGTTCAGAAGAATGCTGATGCAAAATAGTATATTGAGAAGTCACTAATACTAGAGGGAAACAGCATATGATGACACAAGCCATTAGAAAAACCCTTAGGCATACAAAACACTTTCTGAAAAAAGGAAATTAAATTTGTAACTTATTGGTGCAAAAACTTACAATTATTCAGGAACTGTCTCTTATTTTACATACAAAACCAACCGGTGAGGGTTATTTACAGCCTCTAATGCAGCATATGCTACTTATGCAGCTTTTTATGAAGAAAAGTTGTATACATCAGCCCTCTAAGAAATGGGAAGAAAATTCTAGAAATAACAAGCTTGCTAAAGCAATGTGAAACTTATAAAGGAGTAGCACAAAAGAAGCTCTACTAAGACTAAATATTCCCCTAGCCCAGTTTCTTGTCCCTGGCAATGACTAATGGTGGGTGTCTAAGACACAGCAAAAGGGAGGACAAGAAAATCTCCTGCATATAGTCTTCCCACATCCAAAAAATTATAGATCAGAGATTTCCTAAGCCAATGAATTTTTTATTGTTATTGTATTTAATATATATTTGTGTAACTTTTTCTGCTGTGCATTTGTCTTCCCTTCTTTTTGCTCAGTGTAAACCCCTGCAAATTGTGTTCCATTCTCTTACCCAGAGCAGTTTCACAGCTTTACCATTGCTGCATGAACAACCAGTTCTATCTTGAAATACACACCTTCTGATTTCATTTCACTTTTCTTCAAAAAGAGAGAAAATATTTTTTCTCTATTTAGCTCATCTTTGTCACTTCTGATTTTATAGAACTGGATTGAATTCTGCTTTGGCCCACCTTTTGCTAAGCTGCAGAGCTCCTCTGTATTACTTCCTCTAAAGAAGCTTTTTCATAACTTCGATCATCCTTGTTTCCTCCTTTGTGCTTTCACTACCAATATTTATCAATCATTTGCTGTTTTCACTGTTGCTAAGCATTGGGCTAACCAAGAAAACCTTGAGTGAGTATTCAAGACAAAGCCTGGCAAAAGTCTATAAATCTTTTTGCTTTCCAAGTATATTTTAAGGTAGTCTAAGTAAAGTGTGGTCCTTAAATGGTTTTAATGATGATATACTGGGGGAAATTTTTTTTTAAAAAAAGAATAATTTATTGGGAGCATCTATTGTTTTGGACTCCTCGAATTACTGGGAAAAGCCTGAAAGATATATTGAAAACATCACTTAATTAATACCTCTGTCCAAAAACAAGGCAACCTATTTTGGGATAGGAGACTATAGTATGAACTATCTTCTATACAGCAATCTCACCTGGTCATGCTATTGTTGGACTGCAAAAGAAAGGGTTCTTGAAGACCAGTTGGTTCAGCTGGAATTTCTCTAACTTCAGCAGATTATTGAAACTATGATAGAAACATATTCATTGAGGGCAAGCAAAGATTAGATTGCATTGAATGACTGTTGGAAACTTGCAGACTGACAGACCAAAATGAAATAATTTTTTATTCAATGAACAAAAAGACAATAATAAAAAGTAATATTTTATAAATAACAGTTTTTGCATTTGCAGGTCCTCGATAATCATTCCAAATAAAGCAGAGGACAGCATTGGGGCTGCTTGAAATAAGAGAAGACTTGACACTGACTGAATAGACAAGAGGATTTAAATACTTCTGGTTTTATCAAATCAGCCATTTTGAAGCAATAATGAATTAAAGGTGCTTTAATCCATCTCTTAAATTTTCAAGTAAATAAGTGTTATATAAATTTGTGGTATGAAATTTTATGTGCAAGTGTTTTACCACAAGCTATAATCCCAGTATTTAAAAGTGAGAGCAAACCATAGAATAGCCTGGGTTTGCAAACAGTTCCAAGAGGAATATTGTCAGCAAAACAATTAATACAACAGTGCTACAGAGGAGTAATTTTGCTGTTATTAGGCATCCCATTAGACATTGTTATTCCCTGGCCTCATTTGAGTTTCTGAGGTCCATCTGACTAGTCAAATTCCTCTTTGCATGTATGAGAATTGCACAAAAGAGGTTAAAAACACTGGTGTCCACTTATCTGTTATGCTAACTTTGTGGATGGAGATCCTCATTGGATCTCCTCAAGGTTGGTATGAGAAGCAGATGATACATGTTTGATGCAGTCAAGATACATGTTTTGGCAAGATACATGTTTTTGCAGAAAAAGCAGAGATGGTTTCTAAACAGAATCCTGAAGGCCACAGGGTTTCAATTTTGCTTAATTATCCATGAAAGTAATATTAAAGTTAACACACCTAAGTATGAGAATGAGCTAAAAGAAGTAGTCACGAAACATATATGACTATATTCCTCAACTCCCCAACCAAATCATGTGAAAAGTCACCCAAGAGGCAGGAACAACTAAGGCTAATGTATAAAGCATGCTGAGGAACTTACTCCTGGGAGGGAGAGAAGAAATTGATGACCCCCAAAGAGGCAGCTGGTAGGCTGTGCCCCTTCTCCTCTACCCACAGAGGAATACCTTCTTTGTAAGCATTGTGACTTCACCTTTTGGTGAAGAATAGCCAGGATAGCATCTTGTTCACATCACAATAATATCTTAGTGCTATTGCATTTATCAACGGCAGTTCTGACCTCTGTTGCTTTAATAAACTTTCTATCCCTTTAACTTTGCAAAACTGTCTCAGTGAAAGTCCTTTAAGGGACTCTGCCAGACAAATATTGGTTATACATAATCGTTTCAACATAAACTATTGACCAAGATGGGAACTAGCCTCATCTAGGCTCTCTCTGAGAACTTTAAAAATCAGGAGGTACTTTTGGAACCTCGTGACTCAATGGGACGTACTCCCTCAGCCACACATTTGACTGACACCCTTTACAACACAGCAAGGCCAAAATAAGGAACAAGGTTCTTTGTCTTACTGTGCTGAGGGATAGATGCATAACACCCAGGCATCCCCCTTCTATCTCACCCTGTAAGACCAGGCATCTACTCACAAGATAGTATTTTTGTGTGTGTTGTGGTTACAAGGTATCTTACGCACTGGACTCTCAAGGCAGAAAAACAAGCTGCACATGAAAAATGTCTTAATTTCATCTTAATTTTGTCAATCTATCTCTACCTGGTACAACTGCTTGCTGAGTCTGCAAGTATCCTAGCCATTATGTGCTCTTCTGCAGTCATCACAGCCCAACATCACTTGCTAGCACTGTGGGGAAACTCTGGCCTTTCATTTAACAACTACTTTTTACTGTGCCAGTGTCACCCAGGTTGGGGCTTGGGATTCACTTGTGCTGAGCCTGTACCTGGCTGCTCTTGGTGGACTGCCCTGTACTAAGGTCATTATTTTACCTTGCCTACTTGCTCCTTTTAGCAGCCTCTTGTGTAGCATCACAGCAACCAGTTCAGCAGGGTCAGAAACAGTGTGCCACAGTCCCAGAAATAATACTGGTGTTTCTCAGTTCATTATGCAAATACTTTGGGGCAAAATAATAAAGCATAATGGCATTACTATTGTTCTTGAGATTGGGGTCAATGATTTGCTGGTACAGATAAGTGCAATATCAATGAAAGCAGATGTACCCATCTATGTCAGCAAAGAATTTTGCTCACAGTCTGGAGAGACAAAACTGTATCTAGCAAATAACTAATAAGAAATGGGAAGGCAGGGGGAGGAGAGAAAAACAAAACGAAACCATAAAAACCCCCAAAAAGCTTTCTACTACCAGAACAATGCTGAAATTAGTATAGAGGATTATATTCTACCATTACCATCTGTGTGGTCTGATCCTCTATTGTGTTGAGGGTTCTCAATTGTCATTCACTTCAATAGGAATCTTTTAGGACATTGACAGCTCTCACAGAATTAAGATTGTGCTACTGTTACTAGTATGCAAATCAGTAATATGTGAGTACACTAAATACAAATTAAACTTTAAGTGGTTTAATCTTTGTTTTGGAAATGCAGTGTGTGAGAACAAACATCAATACAGATATAATTCTTACTAGGTACATATATGTATGTAAAGACCTTTTTTTTTCCTTTCCTTGCCCTGGGAAAATGAAAGATGAAAAAGCTTTACTGATCACTTATTTTTCCTGAAAGAGAGCTGGAAGAACAAGTATGAAATACAGTCCTCTCATCATCAAGTTTCCAAACTACTTTAATTAGATTATGTGCAGGACAATGGGTAACACTTCTCTTGTAACAGAGGGGTGCCAGTTTTCTCCACATGCACTGTAGGACTGTCCAGCCTTTTCCTCCAATGTTATTGTAACGCTTCCAGAAAACAGAAAACCTGAGGAGTAATACATTGGAATTAAGCTAGATTTCAGAAAGATTTTGCATGCTTCATGCGATGTGGAACATAACGTGTTCACATAATTAAAATCTATTGCACTCATGAGCTTTAGTGTGCCTGACAGTTCAAGGTTTGTGGATGAAGAGCTTCCTTGCTGGTTTTCAGTTTACTGAGTCTAATGTACTTTATTCCCAGGTATAGCCATGTTGGTAGAGACTCGTGATGGGTTTATAAGAACAAATCCTGCAATGATGGAGATAACTTTCACCCAGATTTCAGGGAAACCACAGTAAACGTGTTATGATGAATCCAGTCCTGATCCAGCAGAGCACTCAAGCATGTTCTTATCCTTAAGGTTGAGGAGCATGGATGGAGGTAGCTATTCTTCTGGTCTTGTAAGTCTGCTGGACTTGGAACAATTTGTGAAAATCTTGAGAAGGACTTGTCTCCAGGCCAAACTGTCTTTCTCCTCTTTATTAGCCAGCTGGTCTACTGATATACATAGCTGTGCTGTACCAAACCAAGACTACATCACCTAACAGGTCTTCCATTTTTAACTACAGTCACCTTCAGTTTTACATCTGTCTGCTGTGCAAAGGTGACAACTTCAGCTGGTCATTTATCTCACTGTAAATGTGAACTTTATATTATTGTAGCTGTGAATATAGAAATATTCAGATCACTTGAAGCCTGAAATTTTCTAGACCTTCAGCCACTAGCTAGCAAGACTTTTACATAGATTTACTGTGAAATTACATGGTAATGCCAGCCTAATCTGCTGAGAAAGGGAAATGCTGGAATAGCTTTTTATTTAACTGTCGTTAGCTGTGTTAATGGTTCACTATAAATATATTCAGTATTTGATTTATACTATATGTTGCCTCTGTATTTACACTATAAAGCAAATTTTTGAGGAATGATCTTTATATTACCCGTGTATCCATATGTGCAAGGAGAATAATGGACCTGACTTCAAGCTCCTCCAGCACTCTGACAGACAAAAGGCAGTTCCTCCCTTTCTATAGGATAACAGGACAATCCAGGCTGGAAGAAGAACATTTGGAAAAATGGCCAAAGGCACAGACTACACAACTCCTCTGGGCAACCTGTGCCAAGATATGACTGTGCTCATAAGGGAAAAGCTTCTCCCTATGTCTATTTTGAACCTCTCCTGTGCCAAAGAAGAAAAATAGGTATATAGGCAAAGAGGAATGCCAATGGATGCATACCAACCTGCCCTGCTGCCCCCATTCAGAAAGCACCCCTCAACCCAAAAAGGTTTAAACAATGCTGTTACATGTACAGATTAGATAATGTAATTTCTGTTTTATGTCTATTTGGATGCTTTTCCAGAGCCAGTACTTACTCTGCAAATGTGTTATATGGGTTTGCATGATAAAGTTCGGGTAGTGGTAGTAGGGCTGCAGGGGTGGCTTCTGCGAGGAGCTGCTAGAAGCTTCCCCCAGGTCCGACAGAGCCAGATCAAGGACAGACTGGGGCAGCCGGATCAAGGACAGACCACTGGCCAAGCCAGTCAGTGAAGGAAGCAGCCTCAGAGACAATGTGTGATGAACTGACCCCAACTCCCATTCCCTGTCCCCCTGTGCTGCTGGGGGAAGGAGGGAGAGAAATTGGGAGGGAGCCCAGGAAGAAGGGAGGGCGGGGAAGGTTTTTTAAGGTTTGTTTTTATTTCTCATTATCCTACTCTGCTTTGATTGGATAATAGACTTATTTTATTCCTAGTTGTGTCTATTTTGCCTGTGAAGGTAATTGATGAGTGACCTCTCCCTGCCCTTATCACAATCTGCAAGCCTTTCATTATATCTTTTCTGCCCTGTCCAGATGACAAAGGGAGTGATACAGCAGCTTTGGTGGGCATCTGGCCTCCAGCCACAATTATCCACAACAGAAAAATCCCTTCTGAAAGTATTGCATGGGTCTGCCAATCCCATGGTAAGTTTGTAGTGTATATGAGCCCCACTAAAAACAGATACCAATGGAAACCTGGTACACATTGTAACTTGGAACAGCAATGCCAGTTAACTGCAAAAAGGTGATTTACAAACTAATAGCCTTTTTTTTCTGTTGTGGGTTTGGGTTTTTTTTAGATCCCTAACAACTAAATACACTCATTTAGTGGTTGAGAAAAATAAAGCCTTAGATCAAGGAAATATATAGAGCAACATCTGTACTTCTTAGATCCTTACTCCCTCTCCTTTGGCTTCCATAGCCAAAAAGTACCAAAATCATCTTCACCACTTTTCCATCATTGCAAGCATGGCTCCCTGGCCTCAGAACCAAGGATGGCATTTGGTCTGGTTTTGTACTTTAGTCACTACACTGAGCCTTCACAGACCCTTGTACCACCTCCCATCAGCCAGCCACAGCATTTCTGAGCACACACGACTGTGCAGAAGCGCTCAGGTGTGGCACTAGAAAAGAACTGTAGAACTGCTTTTCATACAATGAAAAAAAAGATATACTGGCTTGGCAGTATTGCTGTACTGGAATAAGACATAAAGGAAGGTATGGAAAATAAAAAATACTATTTAAAATACTTGCTAATACTTTCCAATCTAATTTTGTATACTAAGATTTTTCATAAACTTAAGATCTTCTAGAATAAAGAAAATACTTGAGGGAGAAATTATTGTCCATGGTCCCTTTTAAGTCATGAAAACATCTAGGAGATTCCTAGCAAAGTATATGCAAGCCAAAAGCAGTTTAATTTACTGCCCAAAACATAGAACCTCTGTCTTCTGAAGAGACCCAAAACCCCAAATGTTCTCAGTGGTACCAGTTCCATCCACTTGTAGGATGATTTTTCAGTGATCAGAAGAGGTGGAAAAGTAGAAATCAAGAGAGAGAACATGCAGCAGGACCCTGATGTAAATTATTTTAAAAATCACAAACCAAAACCAAAAGAACAAACCACCAAGCTCTGGGAGTTGGTTTAGCTTTATCTAAAATAAATATGGAGGCTGTAAATACATTGACTGGAATAATACCCTGAATAGATATCCTGTTCCTCTCATGCTGGCTTGCTGAGAGTGAAAAATCACTTGACATAACCCCTACTTGATTTAATATAGCTTGAAAGCCATAACAAAGTCTTTTAAACAAGGGACGTGGTATGAAAGCTTTGCTGCAATTATAAGGGAGGATGTCCATGTTATGCTGAGATGAGCTGAACAAGTTTAATTCCAGTTTACAATTAACAAAAAGATGTGGATGAGTTGCTGCATTCGAAGACTTAAAGTCTACTGTATATCACAACAGCATATTTATGAACAACATGATGTGATGCTCTTTTTCACTCACAAAGCAAATGGTATACAGAAGCCAACAGCAGTCCCAAATCATGGGGGAATTACATGCACTTCATCTTGTAGAAATTATTTTAATTGGTAATGAGTGCTTCAAAATTTTAAAAAATGAACAATTATTATTATTAATAATAATAATAATGTTAATAACAGCAATAACAACAACACCAAGGAAAAATTCTGTCTTTTCTCTGCCAATATCCTCAGTTAAAATAAAACTTAATGAACCATTTACAATAAAACTATATGAAATATTGAGTACCATAAATTTCCATGGAAAATAAAAAATAAAGAGGAATAAAGTCCACAGTTATCAACTTAAAATAAACAGGCCAGATACTGGCTTCTAATCCAGCTCTTTACACAACCCTTTCGGTGTATTTGTCTTGCCGACAGTTTAGGTAGGAGTCCTTTCAACAGCTGGATTATATTGTGTTGATGTATGCAGCATAGTGTTCCTACAAGATTCACTTAATCAGCTCTAAGAGGATTCTTTATACACACCCTTTCCTTAAATGTCCATCCCTTTCCCAGGTTGTACATCCTACGCTCCCCCTCTTGTGATATACAGCAGCGAATTTAATTCAATGTTCCTTTGCTCACTAATGCCTGGTGAGAACAGGATAGACAGAGTGATCTGGGTTTTTCCCCACTTCCCAGCAATAACAATATTTCTGTAAGCTGCACTCTGAGTGAAGGTCAGATATGGCAAAGTTCCCATCTACAGCCCAACCCAGTGAAGACTCAACTGCCTGTCGTGGTGAAGCTTACTGACGTTCATCTCTTTAATGGCTGTGTTACAGGTATGTTCCTGTCCTCTGATGAGTACAGTCCATGTTTGGTAGTTATAATACAGTTTTAGTTCACATATCACTATTGAAATTCCCTTCTATAATGCATACCCTCAATGTAATAGACTTTACAATGTAAATGGCATATACAGACATCAAGAGCTTCCTAACAAAATGCCTTATTTATGCTATGATTTTCTGGGAGAACACCAGCAGATACAGTAAATGGAATAAAATATAACCCTCAAAACAGCTGTGAACCTCTAAAATCTGATACTTTCTATTTGGAAGTAAATTTCTTTGGAAAACCTGTTGAGGCTACTTCTTTTTAAAACTCATTTTGCACTTCTATATCCTTGAAACACTTTAAAAATATTTACCTGATTAAAAGCTGACCACTCAACCTTGTCAAATGCTTTTCCTGCATGTAAAGACGAAAGAATGTATTGAGCTAGTAAATTATAATAATCCCGTAATCCTGAAAGCATGTTTACAAAGTTTTTATATTACTAGTTGCCAGGGGAGTTGGCATTTAATTACTTTCTACGATGTCCACACAATATTTCTCTTTTGTCTTAGCTTTTTAGAATACACATTTATTCTTTTTCTCAAATTAACTGAAAGACCCTAAATAACAAAAGAATTCTATTTGTCTAGTGGGATGAAAGATGCTGTTTATCTGTCATCTCTGAAATAAAATACAGTTTTAATTTGTTTTTCATGGTGAGATTCCATGAGTTTGCTCTTTGACAAATATGTTATTTGTTTCATATTTATTGTGTTTTCTTTCAAAGTTAATCAAGATTAATAAATACATGTCTTATAGCCTTGGCAGCTTTCCAGATCATTTTATTAATTTTCATTCTTAAGGTCCGTAGTAGCAGAAAGTTGACCCTTTCTTTCTCCCTCCGGGACCTTTGCCCAAATTCACATTCAAGCCAAACTCACATTAAGGCTAGGAAAGAGTTGATGGAAAAAGATTTTAAAGATTAGGTGAAAACACTTAAAAGCATAGATAAACCATCTGCACCAATATTGTTTCTCTGATTATACATGTATTTCATAATGCTATGAAATATCTTTTCATTTAAACTATGCAAAAGGTTAAAAAACAGTTTAAATGGTTAAAAAGGAAAACCAGGTCACAACACCATGTGAAAAAGTGTTCCCTGAACCATTTTGGAACAGAGAATTCTGAAAAGCTGGAATCCAAAAGGATGAGAAGCAGTTTTGCTGATGAAAAAGGATAGTATTTTATTTTCCAAATTGATAGTCAGGACATTTAAATAGAACAAAGAAACAAAAAACTCCCAAAACCAACCAATCAAAAAAACCACACTAAAACCCACCTTTCAGTGCAGAATCACACCAAGGAGAAAAAAATCTATTTCAAAAAGTATTTCAAAGTCTGCTTCTTTGGATCCAATACCTTATAATCCTGTGCTCTGTGTAAATATTTTTGTTATATTACCAGGTGCTCACCAGATCTTGGCAAAACATTTGTTATGAAACACACAGACAACAATTAGTGGCAAAGTATAACCAAAACTGCTTATACTACAAATTCTGTTTGTTGAACATTTTCAGATTAAAAAAAAAAAAGAAAATAGATACTTTAAAAATCTTAACTATTTTGTTTTGGATAATGTTTTCAGTTTTGAAATCAACTTTAGAAATTATTTTTAAAGGTAGGAATTTTAGTCCAATGAGTTTTACTTTAAATTTGTAAATGTAATTCTTTTTTTTCCTTGTTTCATCACAGGGCTGCAAATTCTTTTGTTCATCTGTCTTAACTGAGAATAAATATTATTCTCTTCATAGTGCATTCAACATTTTTTTTAAGTTAAATTATTTCAATAATCCTCAGTATGTTAAGATTTTTGAGGTGAGCTATATATATTATAGCTGATATTCTAATTGTGGGGTGTATATGCATAAACAGCAGTTAACCCAAAACTCTTAACAGACCTTGTAATTAAAATGTATCACTAATTGATCTTTTAAATTTCTTTTCCAAGGGACATTGGACAAAATTGGCAATTAAAATATTATCCCTTCTTGCTGTGGAGTTTGTGTAACTGCCTTATTGCTGATCACTGCAGTGAAAAGTTGTCAGGCAAAACTGTATTAAAATTGCTTTTCCTTAAACTTTTCACATCTTCTTTAGGAGCAGTCTTCTTAGCACTTCAAGTTTCAGCTGGCCAGTTTTCCACTACCTTGCACTTTCTATCATCTTTACCTTGAAGCAAAGCAGCATTGCTGGGTATCATGGTAGTACCTATAGCATAGACGTGACTCTGTGTCTCCAGACAGCAGGGATCTGGGCCATATTTATGAGCTAATAATTCCTGGATGTGACATACCATTTTCATAAAGAGGGGGTGAGTGCTCAAGGGCTACTTTCCTTGTGAGTCTCTGCAGGGATGAGGTGCTGCTGGGGCAGCCCCTGTGTTCACTGTATCTCTCGTCACTGAGAGGATAGAAGAGTGAAAGATGATGCCATCATCTTCCAATATTTCCTTATAGGCTTGATTTATTGATCAGTAATGATTTTCTGCTTCACAAGTACAGAGAACTGACAGCAATAAGAGCCACTGTTGTACCAGATCACCAGAGATTTAGAGAGTTCCTTATTTCCAAGGAGTATCACTGCAGTGTGGAGGTCATGGTCCTGACAAAGAACCACCGTACAATGTTATACGACTTTCATTGCTGTAAAACTTCAAATCTAAACAAATAAATGTGTCCAATGCCATATAGTTCTCTTTTATGTTCTGTCCAAGTCTGCAGTTTCCATGGTTACCGAAGGGCAGCCAGTAGAGAAACCGTCTACATCTTCTTTCAATAGTTTTGGGTTGGGATTTTTTTTTAGGGCTATCCTTTTGAAAAGTTAGTGCAGAATCAAGCTGTTGCAACACATATCCACACCGCTTCACTTTGCTGGATAGTTAGCAATTTATGCAAAAATCAGTTAACCAATTTTCAACAAATAACACAGGACAACTTCCGATGCTCCTCATTCAAAACCAGCATCTCTAGTGATATGTGAAGTCTTTTTTCACATGTAATTTCTTTTAGAATTAAAAGATAAATAAATCCAAACCACTCACTATGATATATTTCATATTATTTCAAAATTATTTTCAACCAATCCAAACTATACTTCTAGAAATACTTCTGTCAACCAGGATCGATCTTTAGCTTTTATTTCCATTGCTTATGGCCAGAAAATGTAATTGCCTGCATTATTTATACCCCTAAGAGCCCAAGGTAGGCAGCATTCTTCCTGAGCTATGAGAAAAGCCCAGAACTCTAAGCTAAAGCCCTTAAATGAAATGCAATTCCTTCCTCCCAGTTCCGTTTTGCAAGTTCATATCTAGGTCTTCTGCAATGATACTTAGTCTTCACTTTAAATAACATGACCATAACAATTGTCTGAGGCTGAACTGAAGATTTCACCTTAGATCTATTTTGCTCTTTCTGTTACAGGAAAACTGAGATGAATATATAGTGACATGTATTTCTATGGAAAGGTCCCAGTCAAGCAAATGCACTTAATGTTAATTATATAAATTACTCACCTGGATTCAGTGAAAACTAATTATGTTTGAATCTTACTGGAGTCACAGTATGCTTCTCAAATGTATTTTCCCCAGTGATTTCCTAAAACAGCATTTAATCACATTCAAGAGGTTGCCCCAAAACTGCATTGACTACAACCTATCCCAGTTTTTCTAAACCATGTTAGAATGATAGAAGAGCCCATGTTGGAAGGGATCTCAAAAGACCACCTGGTCCAATCTTTTGTGGTAAAGGCAGCCTAGATAGGATTATACTGCACCCTGTCCTAAAAAACCTTCCTGACACAACATGTGCCCATTGCCTCTTGTCTTCTCCATGTACCTCTTTGTGAAGAGAGCATCCATCTTCTTTGTAGCCATCTGAGCTGTATCTTCTCCTCACAGGGCAGTTTCTCCATCCCCTTGATCACCTTTGTGTACCTCCTTTGGATCCTCTTCAGTCTGTCTGCTTATTTTTTGAGTTGTGGGGACCAGAACTGGACACAGTACTCCAGGTGCAGCCTAACAAGTGCTGAGTAGAGTGGGGTGATGTCTCTGTCTCTACTAGTAATGCCCCTGCAGATGTCATCCAGGGTCTAACTTGCCTTTGCTGCTGCGGTGGTGAACTGCTGACTCATGTTCAGGTTTTTGTTAGAATGAGGTTAGAAAGAATGATGAGTGCTTTGTGGGAAGAATCATCTGAATAGCCGCTCTAATCATGGCTGCAATTTTCCAAAGCAGACCTTTTCATTTCTTTTCTTTTTCTTTCAATAGCCACAGGTCCAGGGCAAATCTGGCTGGCATTTTCTATTCTCAGTCAAAATATCTGGGAGGACTGTGAAATGTGTAACTTGCAATCTTCCCTTTCCAGTGTACAGAAGAGGGGGAGGCTGGAGTACAAATAATCCTTGGATTAACTCATTGATTTGAAGGTATGCGGGTCGTTTACCTGTTGCTATGAAGGAATAAGACTAAACCAATTCAGATAGATTATTTGCAGTGTGGCTTTCTATCCTAAAACAGATTAAAGTATTACCAGAAATTTTATAATTGTATTTTGACCTAGATAAAAGGAACCTCAAATACTTTCCTTTTTGTACGCATTCCTCTACTTTAACAGAACACAGCTATGTGTCCTGCCTTTTGTTCCCAGCTCTACTGGATTTATTTTCCAACCATTCTTTCTTCTGATAAAGATCAAGAGATTTTACAGAACCTGAGTAGCAGAATTAGGGACTGAAACCTAGTTTTAGGAATCATTCAGATTTGACTTTGAAATGTTTTGGAATTGTCATTAAATTGTATTAAGATCCAAAGTACTTGACTATAAAGCATGATATTGACTTTAATGATACATCTTTAGGTACTTAGAGTGATTAAGATTGGACACTATCCCATGTGTTTTTAACTATCATGTTGAATCAGAATGTTAACAGTGACAATACAGGATGATCATTTTGAAAATACCAGGTATTGACCTTAAATGTCGACATCAAAGATTATTAACAGTATTCAAATCCTCATTTCAAGATGGTTCCATACAGTCGATTTGCACCTTTGCATCTGCTTTCTCCACATGGTTTGGAAATCTCAAACTATGAGTTTTAGTCACATCTACAGTGTATTAGATCTCAGTTTTGGCTTCACAACATGTATTTTCCTTTTCACATTGATTACTGTTCTTTGTTCTGAGATGCCCATCTGAAAAAAACTTTACCTTTCTTAGAGAGTTCAGAGTGTTTCCCAGTGCTTAGAGAGTTGTTGAGGATTTACTAGGGTAAAAAAACCTCTGATCCTGCCTCAACCCCAGCTCAGCTTTTATAAAACAATGCAGGAGTTGTACACACCCCCATCAGATGAAATCTGGTCTCTCAAAGTAGTCTGCAGCGAGGCCTCCCATAGCTCTGGGCAGACCAGAGTTATGGTCTCAGTCATTGATACCTTTCCCTAGGGAGCTGCTTTGGCAGGGGGGTTGGACCCGATGATCTCTCGAGGTCCCTTCCAACCCCTACAATTCTATGATTCTCTGATTCTATGATTCTTACTCTCTCCAACCAGTGATGGTGGATCTTACCCTCTTTCCAGCTCTGCAACACCACAGGCCAAATTCAGCTGTCCATCTCAGTGAAACTACTAGCCATGTCAGGCACATGGAACTGGCAAAGGAATTAATATCGTGCAAGAACCAAAAGGTGTGCTCTTCAGACACAGCTGCCTGTAGCTGTCATAAAACCAGGTGGGGACACTGATCATGTATTGCTTCACTCTGCTGAGCCACGACCTAACAAAGCATTGCAGACCCTCCTGGTTAGAATGCTCCTGTTGGAGCAGCCCTTCCTCTCAGTTCTTTGTGAGCTCTTTTTCATTTTGTTTACTTCATTCATTTCATCAGAGTCTCTGAAATAAAGGCAGTATTTCAGGAATCGCTCTGACAGAGCTGTATAACTTGAGACCATCACCAGCTTAATGCAGGCTTAATGCAGCTGCACAGGCTGTTTTCATCTATTTTCTGGTTGTATCCTGTTACAAATTAACATATCATTTGATGCCCACTATTTCCTCTGCTGTTCATGTTTCCTCACATTGATTATCACAGATGATTTTCAAGATCTGTTAGAGCTTGTCTTCCTCTAATAGGAATTTTGAATTCTCAATTACTAAACTTATTAATACTTCTGTATTCCTACGTCATTTTTGCTTTCATCACTAATATTAAGAAAAGCTCTGAGTTTGGTATCATCTTCACATTTAATTAATGTGATTTCTATTCCATGAATAATCTTCCCTGGTATGTCTGCAGCTGATGCAAACTGTATTCACACAGAGTAGACATCATAGTTAACACACTAAGTGACCATGCACTATTTCTAATACTTATTAAACTGTCTGTGGCCTTTTCTAAACTGGTGAGTGTGTAGGTATTCAAAAGAATGTATTCAGAGCACCTTCACTCAAATGGTCTAGGAGCTACTTTTTGAATGTCACTCAGATGGACAAATCAGGTATAGAAGTATGAAGTTTGGAGAAATCAAGCTATTCATTGAGCATGTCATTGGAGGGATCTTAATGTCGTTGATTATTTCAACAACACATAGATTTCAAAATTACAATGATAATAATTCAGTTAAAAATAAAACCAACCAACAGGCTCACAGACATAAATGCCAAGATTTCTATCATCTCATTTTGAATACTCACCTAAGTGGAATGCCTCTGACTGTTTGCCAGCCACTTTGAAATATCACCATCGCATCCTTCCTGCCAGCAAAGCAGCTGAACAAACTGCCAGGTAACCTCTCCAACAGGAGGGTATTTCCAGCATGTCTGGCAATGTAACACATATGGCTTGATATTTTCCTCAGGGTGTTCACTCTTTTCTTATTTTCTTTCTTCTGAAAACAGAGAAAACACAGGATGCATCCAGCACAGAGATCTGCAGAACAGTAATTGCTTTCTGACCACTAAAGACTACATTTTTTCCTAGAGATCTCTCCATCTGCAAATAAAGATTTAATTTCAAGTGTCAGTGAACATCTACCTACCAAATGGAATGGGTGTCTTCTGTTGGAATCCAATGCACCTCTAAAATTATATAAGGGTTCAGGGGTATTTTATCACCTGTTTTGAATGTAACACCAATACACACACCTTATTGCAGTGGAGGACCCTTGCTTACATATTTTTTCTTTGCATGGGGTTGAATGCAAGGGAGATACTTGGGATACAGGATTCCCTGGAGAGGGGCTGGGGCCCTAAGGACAGAATTCCCTCCATCAGTTCTCCTGTGAACTATAAGCTAGTTCAGCTCATAGTTTTATATATATATATATATACACATATATTTATACTTATATATATAAAGTGCATATCACCGTATTGATAAACATTCTTTGGAACCACTCTGACTGCAGAGGTAAGAACAGGAGTCAGCCTGTCAGTGCCTCAGCACTGCTACTTCCAACCAATTTAAAAACAAAACAAACCAAAAAGGCCACAAGACTTTGCTGCCAGCTTGCTTGGCTGGTGTTTAATACTGCTACTCTGTCAGGGTTGAAGGGAGACCTATTGTGGAAAAGGCCACATGGATTCAAAGCACCTACTGGGCTTCAAGCTAATTGCATGAGTCACTTTCCAAGAACAATTATTTAAGGACATAAATGTTAGAATTTGTGTGTCATATAACTCCCAATATGTGACCTATAGAAAAAAAAGGGCAGCATCCTCTTTTTGTTGGTTTTTTTTTGGGGGGGGGGGGGAGTATAATTAAAGGCCAAGCTATGGCCCCTCTGTTAAATTAGCTTATCAACCTCATTTCTTTATAGCCTTTTAGATCTATGTTGGGATTTCAGGGTAGAATGTTTCTTTGCTGACAGACACAGCACTAGAGAGATACACTATTTAGGATCCTCTCTTCAGCAAAGGAAACAAAACTTTTGAAGTTAACTATGGTCACAGCTTTCCATCAGCAACTTATTACATTACTCAAAATGCCCCAGAAAATCTGGGATGGAACAAACTCTGAATCCCACTTGGATGACAAAGCTGGAACAGGGGAGAGACCAATATGTTCTGATACCTGCTGGGAGGGAATTAAGATGAGGGAGACAGAATCTGCTCAGGATCACCCAGTGACAAGACAACAGGCAATGGACACAAATTAAAACCCATTAGATTCCATCTGAATACAAGAAAACACTTTTTGTTTGTTTATTTGTTTGTTTATTTGTTTGCTTATGCTTTTTACTATGAGGGTGATTAAACACTGGAACAGGTTGTACAGAGAGGTTGTATAGTCTCCATCTGTGGAAAGACCCAACTGGACAGCCTCGTGGGCAACCTAGTCTAGCTGACTCTGCTTGAGCAGGGATAATGGACTAGATGATCTCAAGAGGTGCCTGCCAACCTCTACCACATTTTCATTCTCAGACACCAGGCTTTGGAATAAGCACCTCTTCCATGCAACTTCTCCTTATTCTGTTCTAAACGCTATGCTGAGTTTAAAGTAACCCCCAAAACCCTAAAAGGAAAGAGTAAGGGATTTAAGTCATTTAGGGAATTGCCTTATCAGTCTTTTAAATCTGGGGGGGGGGGGGGAGCAGCTTTTAACATTTTTAAATATAAAAAGATTCTGTATTCTATTGAATATTTTAATTAGCCCAATACCAATTTCAATATCTGCATCAGATTGTCAAATATGTCTGTGCTTTAATGCTTCTTTAATTCTTGGCTTTTAATGAGTTTATCTGATCTGCAAGCTCACATTTCATTATAATGAAATTGCGAATTATAATTTTTAGGCTGATTCCACTGTATTACATGAAGCTGGATTCCACAACTCTTATTCATTTTACAACTAAGAGCTCCTTATTAAATGAGATTTTTTTTACAACTTCTAGTTATAACACACGGTGTATTTACCTTTTCTCTGAAGGAGGTTTGTTAAAAGTCTCTGACTTTACAAAGTAGAAAATTTCTTTATCCTTAAGCCTTAAAAGTAAAGTTGATCATTTAGTTGTCATTTCCCAGTTACTACTGGGAATTACAGTTCCCAATTCCCTACTTACTTGTCCCGCTGATACTGATGGATATGTTGTCCCAGGTCAAGCTGTCGTCTCTGTTTCAATGACTTCTCTCTTTTCTGCTAGCAGCTGCAAAGTGTTTCCATTCCATAGCTCGTTATACTGCTATTACAATTACTAATGCCATTTTCATGTTCTACTATTTTGACTTGTACCTCCGCATTGCATTATCTTTACCACTCTTCACTTGACTGACATTTTTCATCCTAAGATAACAGATGTTCATGGAGAAATATATTTCTTTATTTAATATTTAAGCATCAATTTTTGCCAGGAAAACTGAAAGTAATAGGATAAGCAGGCTAAGAGCTGCCCTTAGCCTGGCTGAAGTGTTATTCATGAGGTCTACATAAAATAACTATTTTGTAAAGACCAGTGATCTGAAGCTGCTTATAGCCTTGAAATCGTCCCTCAAGGATAAATTCATGAGTTGCTGCTCCTTGAGGTCATATATTAGTGATTTTGATTTGATCTTTTTAACCCAGTCCCCAAATGTCATCTATCTATACAAGAAACTGTTATTTATGGGTGTGGGAATACCTTTAAATTACTGTGATCTGTTCCTCTTGTTATTGTTTCCTGAACTTGCCAGATTAGCTTAAAATGAATCTACTAGCTGTAATGTCACAAAGATACAGACATTTGGTTTATCTCCTGAAGAGGAATGTTTGGGTTCAGTGACATTCCACAGTTGTTTTGTGGGGCTTTGCCCTGAGGCTGCTCTTTATTCTGAGTGCTCTGGGGATGTGTCTAAATGAAATCAATCTCTGTCACCTGAACTTGGGTCCTGTGTTCCATTGTGGCAGCAGCACTCTGCAGTTCTTAGATTTCCTTCTGCTTCTCTCTGACTGCAGCACATTATTCATCCTGTGGCCCTGCAACCCCAACCCAACAGGAGAATTTTATTTACCCACAGTAGGAGACTGGGCAGCACATCCCACAGCAGAGCATCCAGGAGCCCAACTTTCCCCGCAGTGATGCTTTGCCTGCAAAGAGCACTCTGACCTCATTAGTTACAGAGGTTTTCAAGTATTTCTACATGCCTCTGTGTTTTGAGAAACAGAGATATTCTGACACTTGGTGTCATTTTCGAGTTTTGAATGTTACTTTCTGATACCACCTAAGAAAAAAAACGCTCAGCACTTCTTTTAATAAATCAGGGTGATCAAATTTTCAATGCACTTATCTAATGGGAGATGTTAAGGCTTTCTTCAAAAGCTGGCTGCTGTAGTCAATAAAAAAACCTGCTGATGAACTTCATACAAATTGGGTTAAGTAATGAATTAATTATTTTCCAGGAATGCCTACAAGCAAACCTGCAGTTTGCCTGTAGTTGGTTCATAAGAACAACATTAATAATAATAACCCAATACCAGTCACATTTGTACTATTTTATTCTTTAGAAATTTTTTTTATATATTCGTATTTCATATTTTTAAAAGATAATCAGGTGCAAATTTATTGTGGAAAAGGACAGAGGACTTGAGCACTGGAGTATCACACCCCCTGCTCCCCCTCCTCTAAATGGGCTTTGCCTGTCATGAGAAGTTTAGGTTCAGTTCTGTGGCACTCACCCTATGTACTCACAGAACCTGAAATGACTCACTTGGACAGGTAGACAAAGACTAAGACTCAACTGAACTCAACTCAATTTTCAAGGTACTTTGAATATCTGGAGGCAAATGAGTCGTATTGACTTGAACAGCCAGCCACACAGCTAAAGCACCGTGAGGTACTTTGAAACCAGAGTTTCAAATAGCTTTATCTTTCACTGCACAATCATATAATTTTTCATTATATTTCTGTGTATTCTTTTCAGGAGAATTATTACATTATCAAGCAGAGCAGAAAAATGAGGCATAGGAGTTAGTTTCCTGCAAAAGAAGTGCCAGATATAATAGTTTTCTCTTTATCACATTTGCTTTCTTAGGCAGCCTGCCAGCTATTGTCTTTGGATGAACAAAGCTCTGGAAAGATTTCAGAATCTGAAAATGTCTTTCTCTAGCAAGTTGGTTCATTTAAACTCTTTTTGAACATTACCTACTGCATTCACAATAATGCACTTTCAGGTGTACTTATGAATATCTCGTTAGGCTGCATCTAATAACGAGGTGTTTGGTAAATTATCTAATGGACTGCAGACTTATAAGGCTACAGCAAGTTGTGTATCTTAGTTCTCCAGTGAAAAAAAGTAACTTCAAAAAGATTTTCTGGTTTTTGTTGGCAGTTTTGATGTGCTTGGTTTTGGGGGGGTGGGGGAGTTATTGCACCTACACGTATGACAAGCTACTTTTGTTTTTGTTTAATGAAATATTTTAGGGGTGATATTATCATTACTAGCTCTCTGTGTGGACTTTTTCCTATTTATTAGCTATACTATTTATGAATAAATTACCTGTGCTTCCGTGATAGAATCAGTTTATCTATTTCTATGAGAGGAAACAAAGGCTCCAGTAAATACTCAAAAAGGTCCTGCTAAAGATTTAGATACCCCCCTGCAGCAAAGCACACTGTGCACTAGGCAGACTGGTTTTCCAGTTGGTTAGACTTCAGACTAGCAAAATATTTCCAGACACTATCTAAAATTCTTAGCCTCCAGACTTTTGCTTTCTTTGGGGCATCTTAAACTGTTATTTGTCCACACAAACCAGTTCTGAATGCAGCAAGGTGGAAAACGAGCTGAAACCACCCCAGAGCTTCAGCAGCTGAAGGACTGATGTGTATGAAGAGGGGAATTCATGCCCCTTCACACCAGGCTCAGAGGCTCCCTGTAAAGGGGAGCAGATTTGTTGAGGAGCTGGAGGGATCTCTGCAGTTCTTTGCTGATAGGCAGCTCAACAGGGAGAGGCTTGTAGGGAAAAAAAAAAAGTCTATTTCTGGTTTTCTATCTTCTTGAGAGGAACATCTGTGGGACAGTTAACTAGTTTTAGATGAGACTGAGAAAACTACATACATTCATAGCTGGTTAGGAACATTCCACCCAGGTGTCTGAAAGTTCCCTTAGATGAGGCTAGACTGCTACTTAGGTAGAATTTTCTGCACAATTTGGATTACCATATTCTTCTTAATTCTTGGGTTTTTTAATAGTGGGGTTTCTAAAGTGACAATGTCATTTACAGAGTATGTCTTGAATTGTGAAAACTCTGTCCCACTTTTACGAATTCTCCTTAAGCATATGCATAGCAAACTTCAAGAGTGTTTGGAAAACAGTGTCATCATAAGATCTAACATTAAATAATCTGTTTCAAAGAGACAATGTAGTATAATTTTAAATTCCAGTAATTGTTAAAGATTCTTTGGAGTAACCAAAAAGTATTTAGTTCTTCTTCTGGAGCAAGAGAGATGTTAAGTCATCACATACTATTTGACATGATAGTTACTTGAAATGCTTGTTCTGAGGAAGTACCTCAGTGATTTGGATTTAAAACAGCAGAACACTGAGATAAGAGATGTTTGAGATTAATAGGGATTTGCGTATCAGGCAGGTGTTCAAAACTAGTCAGGCACAACCTGTCACTTTGTGAATGCTTTTTATGTGATTGCACAGTACTGTGATGGGAGTATCAGGCAAAGAGACCTTTTACAGTCATCATTTACAAAGATCATTGCCTGAATTTGGGACCCTAACCTCATGTTTTGGTCATTTCACTGAGATACATTGTTTATTTGCATATTTGCAGTTGAAAGCGTTGCATTTAATTAGGAAAGGGAAAATATAATTAAAATAATCTTTTGAGGTCACATTTTTTAACAAGGAGAAAGCTTCTCCTTTCCACACAGCAATTTTTATGGTCTAGTCAGTACCATTTAAATAGACAAGTGCATGAAATAAAGCAGAATAAAACCAGTATGGCTTATATTTCAACATTCTGCCTCACAGTTATGTTCCTCTGGGTGACAGGTATTTCCACCATCTGGTCATCAGGTCCACAGGATTCTCAGATCAAGCAGAGTAACCTTGGAGCAGAGATTCTCTGTTAAGGACACAGCTAGTGACCCACTTGCTGGAGGCAGTGGCCTGTGGGGGTGATATATAAATCAGTCTGCAGGATAATGTCTCCAGGTAAGGTTGGAGGTTTCCTAGGTTTGGGAGACTCTTGGGAAGTACCCCTGAGATGGAGGGCTCCCCTTGCAAAGCAAAGTGGAAGCATGGCAGCTTAAAAAGACACAGAATAAGGGGTAGTGTGCTTCCTGGGACTGTTTCTGAACAGAATTTTTTTGACTTCTTCTAAATCTTCCTGGGGTGCATCAAGCACAGCATTGGGAGTGATTGTCCCACTCTACACTGCACTGGTGCTGCCTCACCTCGAGTACTGCGTGCAGTTTTGGGCACCACAGTACAAGAGGGACACAGAACTACTGGAGAGTGTCCAGAGGAGGGCAACGAGGATGGGGAAGGATCTGGAGGGTAAGTCTTATGAGGAGAGGCTGAAGTCCCTTGGTTTGTTCAGCCTGGAGAAAAGGAGAGTGAGGGGAGACCTCACTATGGGGAGCAAAGGGGAGGCACTGATCTCTTTGGTGACCAGTGATAGAACCAGAGGGAACAGTATGAAACTGCAATAGGGGAGGTTTAGGCTGAATATTAGGAAGAGGGTCTTTAGTGAGACGGTGGTCAGGCACTGGAACAGGCTCCCCAGGGAAGTGGTCACTGAGCTTGACTGAGGTCAAGAAGCGTCTGCACAATGCTCTCAGTCCCATGCTCTGACGTGGCTGGCCCTGTGTGGAGCCAGGAGTTAGACACAAGGATCCTTTTGGGTCCTTTCCAACTCAGGATATTCTGTGATTCTGTGATTCCATGTGCTGGAATAATGAAGGGATAGGGAAGGGTCCTGCATCTATAGGTGCTGCTGTGCACTGCAGAAGATGCTTTCTAAGTTGGTGGGTGAGTTTTCTGAGTTTCTATCTCTCTTTTCTCATGGACATAAAGACACCTGGCAACATTTTATTTTAATTTTTTTTTAATCTGAACCATTCAGTGATAAAACTTTTGTGAAGTTGTTTTTATTTTCATTTAATTCTACTTTTGAGAGAAATAAATTCATTTTCTCTACATCACCCCTGATTTTGGAACCTTAGGTTGATACTTACCCTCAAAGTATGCTTACACTGCCACTGAGTGACATAATCAAGCATTTCATAATTATTTTCTCTTGGCATACTGACAGAATTCACTACCCTTTCTCATCCCCTTAGTTAATGATTCTAAGCACCAGGAAGAATAAAGTGGCATGAAGTATTTTTGGTAATTCTGAGTAAAAAGAACAACTTTCAGTTATTGTACTCGGAATTGAAAAAGTATAACTTTCTTCACATTTGAACTTCATATGAAGCAAAACCTCACACCTGGGCAGCAGGAGATGAGGCATCACTTAGAATACAATAAATAATTTCATCACAAGAAGCATAGATAAAAGAATGTCACTGCTCTATGCATTGTAATTTACCCAGGGCAACGTAAACATTCATCTTTAGCAAAATAGGTCAGAAATAAGAAGAGCATAGGGTTATTTTTTTTAATCCTAAACACTTACTAATCTTAAAAAAAAAGAAAAAATTTAGTATACACTCTAAATGTGCATTGGGCATGTTAAATTGGCCAGCAAAATAATGTGACTGTGATCACCGCAGAAGAAATCACTATTCAGTAATCCAGCTGGCAGAATTGTTTGTCTTTTTTTAGTACTCACCTGAAAACTCAATCCATTAATGTGGGGACCATTAAATGTTGTTCCATTTTTTCTTCAGTGGTTAGTCGGTATATGGCCATTTGTATTAATTCCTAACAGGTGGAGGCTGCCTGTATGAAGTAGGGCTGCTAGGCAGCAGGATGCTGGGTGGCAGATATAGGGAAAGCAAAAACTCAATATGTGATCTTGGCAGGTTATTTGATTGCCACCCACTTGGTATCAATGAGTCCTGCTGGAAAATTGAATAACAGAGTCTCACTGAAAATCACAGTATGTAAGCATTGAATTTCCATGGATAGCAACATTAGAGCATTTTTAGGAAGTAGATAAAAAAATACTATTTCAATTTTACTGATAGTTCCTGTGCTGACACTCAGTATAAAATATATATGTCTCTGTGTGTGTATAATGGCTCCTCTAAGAAAAGAGGAATCTAGCTGTAAGACTCAGGGCATATCTATGCAAGCACCTAATTTTTCATTTAAGTGGATTATTAGACCAAAAGAAGGGGTGCTAATCCCACTAATCCCATATAATTTGTACCTCAGGGATATCAACTAGCCAGATATATTCTGGTCTCCTGGACCCGAACGCTGTCACGAAGCTGTGGGAAGGGATAGTCTTCGATTCGAGAGAAATCCAATCATCATCTCCCCACCCAGAACTGCTTTATAAATTCTGAAAAATGGGAAATGAGGACACCTGGGACTTCCCTCCAAACTCATGCTGTTGTTTTGACCCAAAGTTCAATAGAGATGAAGCCAAAAGGTCTGAATTGGAAGAAGGCTGCTGGAAGCATCTGCTTTCGGTTTGAGAAGAACAAAGAGACACTTTATTGGGTTATTAGTGTGACAACACTAGACGTGGCACAACTCTGAATCTTGAAAGTCTGAGAGACACCACAATCAAGACACATACTAGCACTAATGATGAGGAAAGATGAAAGGGAAAAATTAATCTGATGACCTAGTAAAATTCCACAGATTCTAAGATTTTTGCTAAAATGTTTTCCAGTTTCTTGCTTACATCCAGCTAGCATTGAGGAATGCCAGGGCCCATGGGCCGGGAGAGGAAGTTGGTAAGAAAATGTATTTCACAATTAATTCCTACAGCCATGTTTCTTTCATGTGATCCCATGAACCCTACCACCTCTCCTCTGGTACTCCTTCCTTCTTTCTATCACTTCACAGCAAACACACAAAAGAGACTACAGCTGTCATTCTTCTGGGAGAGACGCTAAACCTTCCCTTATCAATGTATCTATTCCTCACCACAGCTTAAAACATAAGAGATAATATCAACCTATTCCTTTTCAACTTAGATTTAAAGGTTTCTTAAAAGGAATCAGTTGTTTTCTGCTTTTTGAGATCTTAATTTCAAGAGTTATTTCTTCACGGTTACCGTTTAAAGTCTCCACATAAGACTGCCAGGACAGTCATTAAAAACCAACAATATAATATGATCTTAATGAAAATGGAGTTGTTAAAGAAAAGGGAGACTGGAAAAGCAGTTTTAGGGGCAGTTTTCTCCATGTGTTTACAGAGCAGGTCTGCATACCTTTGCCCTCCCCACCCTGAGTCGACTATGCCAAAGGAAAATTACATATATTTGCTTTGTAAATTACTGTTCAGTGACGTCAGACACTATAATATTTTCCAGTGGTTCATATTAGTTTTTCAGAGAAAAATACCAGAAAGAATGAAATACCTATTGTTTGCTGGATGTGTTTCTTTTCATGGTTATTCCAGAGAAAAAAAAATTGTTAGCCAGATTATTAAAGAGTAAAAAGTGAGTAAAATTGGAAGCTTTTTGCATCCCTAAAAATTGTTCAATAATAACATGAGAATATTGGAAGACACTTCCTGCTACTGGATGATAAAGGTAATAACATTTATTTAAATTACATAGAAATGCCTAGGATTTTAGATCATAAAATAAAGACTAGGACCACTAGTCACACTGGTACTAAACCTCAACTCTCTGTGCAGGCATAGGAAAGACAGGGAGACTACTGAATTTAGTGGTATTCATGAAGCTACCTGTAGGTACCAGAATTTAGATTTTCAACCAGGATAAATGACCAGATCTCTCTGGTTCTGTAGACATTAGAGATAATCTACAGTTTGTCATTCAGAGTGTTTAAATCTCCTATTTTTTACAGACCCTTCCCTTGCTTTTAAAAATAGATGGATTCTTTGCCATTAATAACTAGTTGACAAAGGAAGATCAGTGTCTGAGGCAATTTTGTCTTCAATACAGAAGTTCCATGCTGGACCAAGACCATTTTCCTGTCCTGTCAGTAGCCAAATGTTACTTGGTGACTGGAAAATAATACTTACACAGATTCCTTAAGCCTCCCATCTACAATGCCACTGAGCCACAAGATATCAAACCCAACACATGTTTGTGTCATTTGGTGTTGTTGAGTCAATAATTGTGTTCAACATGTGCAGAGGATGAATTACCAAACTTATACTGCTTGTCAGCTATCAGTGGCTTGGCATGTCTAAGGATTTGAAGTTAGGACGAGCCTCCAGGAACTGGCCTGTCAAACACAGAAGATATCAGGGTCATAGTGTATTTTGCTTGCCATCCTTGCTCCAGACTACTGCACCTGGCAAAACACTACATTTACAATTAAGAGAGAAATTTGGCTTTCTACTTTGGGCCACTACTTTGGCTTTGTACTTTGAGACAATAAGAGTCTTGCCCTAATCTGAGTAAGAGAATCAGTGGGAGTGACTGGGCAGTGACCAAGGAAGTGGGGCCTCTGGTGCTGCTGGGCAATTGTCAGATGTTTGCATGGATCTAGGAATGTGGCCTCTTTGGACTAAAGAGTGTAGGTTTGGGATAAGGGGCATGACTGGTGTCCCTTTGGTAGGGACCCCTCCACCTTTATTCCAGGAGTGGAGTGAGATTGACTCCAGACTCAGTGCAACAGCAGGTTGGTGACCATCTCTACCACATACTGTGAGACACAGAGAGAGGGTCCCAACAGCCCTAGTCCAAACAAACAGGCACCAGCCCCATGGGTGCAGCAGGAGGTAAAAGGACCTCAGTGAAGGGTGAGGGCCTGGCCATGCCAGACTCACTCCCCCATGGGTGGAACATGCCAGTGCCACCACACAGGATGTCATCCAAACTACCACTCAGGGTAGGAGTCCATGTTGTCATGGCACAAATACTACAGAATAGCCAAAGCAGGGACAACCACTGCTGTCATGTGCCAGACAAGCATGCTATTTCTTCACCAAGCTGACTGAGCTGTCAGGAGTATGGACACACAGAGGACACAGAGCCCTATGGCTTGAGAACAACAGGGGAACTCCCAAAGGCAGCACAGAGCAGCTTTGCCATATGTCATATTCACATAATGCCAAATAAAAAATAAAATAATAAAAAAAATCTGCATATGAAACTTCTCTGGTTTTACAGAAATTAATGATTTTTAATAAAATAAACATTTCAGTGCTGAGTTTGGCTCCCAGACAAGATGGAAGCTGTTGAAATCATCTTTTCTGTGTCAGTTTTATTCTATGCCAATGGCTAGAGGATCAATGACCCAAACTGTAATGATTCACTCCTGCTATAAAGGCAATACTTAAGAGTCCATAGCACCTGCATGTGTGTTGGCAAAACAGTCATCTGTGCTCTGTATCCCAGTATGTGCAGGCTGTGTCTAACGTATAGAGACCAGAAATCTTTCTCTTATGTACACCATCTCAGTATTTAACTGTTTTATCTTTATATAACCTTGAGAGTATGTCATATTCCTTCTAATTTTTATACAGTTGTTATATTTTAGAAAATGTCTATTTAGTGTTTATCCAGCTGTCAGAATCGTCACAGTGTATATAGTCAATGAGAAATACCAAGAGACCTCATTTTAAAAAGCATTTTAAATCTCCAGTTTACTGCCAGTAGTTATACATGAAACAGAAATAAAAAATATTGTCTGTATTAAAAGTGACAGAACATTTGCAGCTGGCTCCCCAATAAGAATCCAGAATGTAGAATCATTAAATAATATCTCATTTTAAAAAATGTCTCAAAATAGTCAGTACAAACCTCAAAAAGATCTACTATGCAGCTTTGAATTTTTCAGTTCTTGATTCTAAAATGTAGCCATTTTTACTAATTTGCAATAAAACAAATGTTGACAATTTTTATATAAACCAGCAAGTGAAAATGCTGATACCTTGTAATTTTTGCATTAACTCAAAAGTGTGAAATGGTAAATATGAAACATGTGCAGTGAAAATTATACTTATCATAAGTATATATGGAAAGCTCTTTCTGGAAAAAAATTAGCCTTTTATGCTTGAAAATACAGAAGGTACACGAGTAGTTCTTCATTGTATAAAACAAGCTAACCACAAAAGAGTCACATTACATGACTGACAGTCTTTACAGCCTGCATAAAAATCTCAAAAATATCTAAATGACTAATGGTAATTAACCTTCTTTATTTCTTGCATGCTTTTGAAAGGACTTAAGGATTCAGGCTGTAATTTTTATGAGCTTGGAAGCCACTCCTGGAGCCAGATTTTCAGAAGAGGTTACCTTTCACCTCCCACTGAAATGCTAGAATAAACAGTCATATTTCAAGAGTTCAAGAGGACAGTAAGTCAAGCTCTGCCAGAGCTTTCAGAGATTATTTGAAATTGTAACAAACATTTCTCAACCATTTTAATTATAATGAAATTAAGAAAAAATAAATTTGAGAAGGTCAAGATTAAAGATAATGTTGTAAGGTCCTCAAAAGTAAATAAGCACTTGTTTCACTTTTCAATACAGATAATGGTGTTGAATTTGGGGGCAAAAGCAGGACAGATAATGGGGATGGAAATTATCTCAATGTATGTCAAAGCAAAGTTCCAAGACTCTAGTGAATTTTGACCAAAGATAGTTATCCTACAGAGCTTTGGAAGAGCTGTCATATCAACTTGCAGATCCTGCAGCAAGGTTTTCCTAACACTGTATTGTTCACCTTGTTTAACAAACATTTACCACGTATAACAAAAAGGATAAGCCAGGTCTTAAATATAACAGGTAGCAAAGCATCAGTGCTGTTGCAGAAGGTGCTTGTGACACCACATCTTTGGTATGGCACATAGTGCTAGTCACCAATGCTCAGGAAGAGGGACTCCTGACTTGAAAAAGGTGCAGAATACCACTGCTGGGATCAGAGTGTGAAAGACTGCTTGTTTGGTCAGGCAAAATGCAAGCTAAGAAAATACATGTCTGCTCATACATATATGCTGGTATGTATATATATTATATACATACATATATATAAACAGCAAATAAAACTGTTTATGCTAAAGAAAAATGCTTGTACAAGAACAATAAAATGGACACAAGTATCTTTTAACACTGAAGCTACTGAAATGAATCTATCCTTGGACCTGCCTGGAACAACTGTCCAGGAAAAGAACAGGGAAGAAAATATTTTCACATGTTTACAACTGAATTGAATAAGTTTGTAAAGGGGATTGCCCTGTTTGCCTGCAAGGGCAGAGAACTGGCTGCAATGACTCAGGAAATCTTATCTTCAGTGCTAAGCTCTTCTATCTGTCAGTGAACACAGGGATGAGAGTTGCTGGTTGCTGAAATATCTAGAAAATCTATTTCAGCTGGGTTGCTGAGCTGATTAAAAACAAGCAGCCTGTAATTTAAAAATAAATTCCTGTATGTATTTGGCTATTGAATAAAGATCAGACAAAAATGACGGTAAAAAGTACAAAACCTCCTGTGTATGAAGCTCATGATTTCTGGCTGGATTTGCCATCATGAGGGCTGTCTCTCATTCATCCTTGGGAACAGAGGCAGTTTATCATGCCATGGCAGCAATCTCACTATCAGATGGCCAGTCTGGGATCTGCTTTTGCAGAAGTGCATACCAGGAGGAAACTTCAAATCCTTCAGTCTCTGGGAAATGAGTCAGACAACCTGGGGACTACCAACAGTCTCCATTGGGGTGGACAGCCCCTCTCCACTTCCCTATCTTTTACCCCAAAACAAAGCCCTTTGTTTTTCATAGCATATGGCTATCATCTGAAGAAAAGAAATTCTTTTCAACTAAAAGATTAAAAAATATTTTGCATGTTGAGTGTCGAGATGAGGGTTGTGGACTCTCTGATGGCATTTTTTGTGTTATTTTCTTTTGTTCAAAAGACAAGGTAGGGAAGATGGATGTTAAGGGAGTCAGAAATCTGGGGTTACACTGTGGAGAGTAAGTCTTTGGTAGAAGTATAGAACAAACGGGGAAATGAGAGATACATAAAAATGTAGGGGAAACTAACAGCTATATAGGAACCTACAGAAGACACCATCATTAAAGAGGTGAAATATAGCCATAATCATGCAGATACCTGTGTGCTTTAATCCCTTTTGCAGTCTCCTGCCTATAAACTCTTCAGGGAAGGACTGTGTCTTTCTAGTGCTGCAGTCAATTTTCTCAGAGCAACGGAATGTTTACAAAATGGGAAAAAAAAGATCAGAAAGCTTCATACTTGCCAAACAAATAGCACAAGCAACAGTTTTTTATTACGAATTCTAGATTGGTGAAATCTTTAGTTACTGTTAAGGGAAACATCTTAATTACATGCTGCTTCCAACACAGCATTGTGAACTATGAGTCTGGAAACAAATTTTATTTCAAACATTAATTTCATCTAGTAACCACATAATATAAGAGAATAGAATGATTTTGTTGCAAAAGTGAACATTACAAAAAAAATAAAAGGCCCCTTGAAAGTAATTTAAAATATAAAGAAAGAAATGTCTGTAGTTCATAAATTCATAAATTTGGTAGCAGCACTGCAGGCTTTGTAACTATATGCTGATGCTACTTCATATTAATTATCACAACAAAAATTCCTGTACTTACCGGACTTAGGAGAAAACTTTTGCTATGCATATTGTTCTTCTATATGAAATCCTGCCTGGGCCCTGTAACTGAAGTGCTAAGTTAATCTCTCCTTTTCAACAGAGATAATAGCATGCTAATAGAAACTTCTGACAAGCAACTTGTATTGCTTAGCAATTAGCAACTGCCACTGTAATAGAACTGAAACATCAACAAGGATAAAATGTGGATAATTATTTTCTTCTCCTTGCCAGTTTTTCTGTTGGAGTGTTATGCTCCTGAGAAGCAAAATACCTTCACCAAATAAAGTCTGAAAAGGATTTGCTTTATTATTTTATCTTTCCTCATCAGTAGCTTCAGGCAGCCTGGGAACGTCAGTAAATTTCTCCAAATTCTGTGTTATTTAAGAAAGATTATAGAGGACATCATAAATATAACTTTGCGGCATAGGAAGCACTGTGCAGCTGAAAAATTACCCTCTGCCTAAGACTGTCTTTGTCTAGCTCAGCATGGATATTCGGTGGCTTTCTCCCTTTTCCAAGGATGCTATCTGAAACTAACCAGTGCAAATCAAACTTGGCATGAGCACAGCACAAGAACACAATTCAAATAACACGTCTCCCTCACAAGTTCTGTCTGCATTCCCGAGTGCATTTTGTCAGTGCTGAAAGAAACGTGACACATCACCAGAGACATGACAAGAAGGACAGAGACATTGCAGAGAAAGCTTCTGCTTCACCTGGTCACCCACGGCTGCTGGAGAAGGGAGTTTCTGCTTCCCAGCAGCTGTATTGCTGCTCTGGGACTGTGCTGCAAATGGGAGACAGCAATACTGCTTGCTACACACCAGAGTGGACCAAGCACAGAGGAAAATCTAGGTCAGCTCAACATAATGTGATAGATGTATTTCATCTTCTTCTTTCAAAAAGTCCAGTTAAATATATATGTCTTTTCTCAAATAACAATATGAAATTTGATTTCTATTCTTCATGCCAGCAGATGGATCAGAGCAAGTGGGATCTTTCTCTCTGTTGGTACTGAAATAATGGCAGATCAGCTGAACACCTTCCTTCAGAAAGATTTGGCCTTCCAGTCAAGAAGAAAAAAAATTCCTGTTAAATGCTCAAATGCTTTTATCTTGTACCATCTGATTTACACATGCTCTTGCAAACTCAGCCACTATATATGTATCTTAGTCCCTACTTAAAATATTTCATTGTACAGGCTGATATATTTATGTTACTCCTGTATTAGAAAAGCTCTAGACATACAATATTGTCAAATGTGAAAACCTGTCCGGTTTGTTTTGAAAGATAATTAATTCTAAATTACCCTGATTGCCTAGCATTAAACATTTCAAATCCAGAGCATAAATTCACTGAACAGTTCATTCTTGTTATAATTACAACAGGAACAATATGCTCTAATTTGCATAACATATCTATAGAATATGCTTTGAGTTTAGGTATATGCTATAGAAACTTGCAGAGCTTTCAGGTAAGCCTCTGAAAACCTTGATTTATTTTTGCACACCTTCCAAGATATGCACACTAATAGTCTTAGTATACAGAGCAACTGTATAACTGTCAAATAATTTTAAAGCTAAAGCATTCAAAAGTAAGTTGAACTGCCTAATTGCTATACTGCTAAAAAGGAATCCCACCCATAGGCCAGACTTCTGAGCTCTGTTCATCTAGCAGTGAGATATCTAAGGTTATTAGCTCAGCTCTCTCAAGGACATCAAAGGCAGGAGGCAAACAGCCCTGCAGAACAAGTGACACCACTCATCCATCGCAGATGGATAAATGGGGAAGGGATACATGTCCTACAAAGGTTGCCCTTCTCTCTCAGATTCCTGACGGATTCTGAGTGACCAGGACAGACTGCATATCTAAGTGTTACAGTGGTCAGTGGAGAAAATCCTACCCCTACTGACCCAGTGTTGGAGGCACCATAGCCTTGTGCCAATCAACATGTTTAAAACTTACCTATGCCTTTTGAAAGTCAGACGACGGCAACAGGGGAGGTTTAGGCTGGATATTAGGAAGAGGTTCTTTACTGAAAGCGTGTTCAGGCACTGCAACAGGCTCCCCAGGGAACTGGTCACAGCACTGAGCTTGACTGAGTTCAAGCAGCGTCTGGACAATGCCCTCAGTCCCATGCTCTGATGTGGCTGGGCCTGTGTAGAGCCAGGAGTTGGACTCAATGATCCTTCTGGGTGTCTTCCAACTCAGGATATTCTGTGATTCTATGATACTCTACCCACCATACTTAGAAGGAGCTCCGTGTAAAAAAGCATAAAATCATCTCCTTATTCTCCATCAAATCCTGCTTTTGCTGTCATGTTTACACACTGACATGATTCAGACTGACAATGTACTTAGACCTCTGCTAAGGTCGGTGATGCTGAGCCAGAAAGCCTCAATGTTTCTCTACTACCTCTTTGGACCTATCTGTTTCCCTTTCTTCTGTGCTGATGGAGAAATTTGGGAGTGGAGGCAGAGATTTCTTTTTTAAAATCCGTGTTTGTACAGAATTTGGCATATGCAGCTGGCTGGTTTTGCATACAGCTCCTAAGTGCTATGGAAATAAAAGTAATACATAGGATTAAAAAGAATACTTTATATAAAGTTATTTTCATCATTAAGGAGCAACTTCTATCCCAAATGGCCAATTTCACAAGCTAAAAAGGGAGCTCTGCTGGGAGGAAGGTAGGTATCCGTTCTCCCACCACTACATTCTCTAGAAGTATTATTTTCAAACACATGTTTTCTGAAGTTTTCTGCATTGCCCTGGTTGGGAGAAAGCACAGAGGTATTTACCAGAATGAAGCAGGGCTTAAATCACAGGCTCTCAAAGGCAATGGGGCTCAGATAAATATAGATATATACATGATAATGATATATAGATGGTATCGGTATAGATATATAGATGATACAGACAGAGAAATAGACATATAACCCTGAGTAGTGGCATCACATCAGGTTTGAGTAAGATGATCCCCATCAAGCCTCTTCAAATCAAGCTTGTAAAAAGTAAAGATGGTGACAAGGCTTATATGCACTGAGACATTACTGCTACTTATGGGAGTACTTATAAAGAAAACTTCCAAACAAATAGATGCCAGACAAAACAAACTGAGAGTCTTTTCCTTTTATTATCTAAGCAGAGATATTAAAAAGGGACCTCTGTGTCCTAAGTCATAAGAAAGATTTCCTAGTTGCCAATTATTATTTATCTTTGCCAGAGTCATTTTCAGTAATGGAGATAAATAATGTGAGGTAAAGTGACTTAACTTTAAAAACAGCGGATAACAACCCAAAGACTATGGAACAAAAAAGATTTTAAAACTATTTTTTAAATAGTTTGTGAACAAATATAAAAAAAGAAGAAAACACAACAGGGAATTGATGTTGCCATTTTTATTTTAAAAGTGGTAAAATTGTTGAAATAATTCTAACACATATTGCACACGCTCCCTAATAATTTTAATATCACTAATTGCTCCCACTGGTTGAAAATGCATCAGGTGAACCAGCAAGGCAGATATACTAAAATTTTTTCTTTAGTACTAAAGAATAAAAAGATAATTGGAAAGGTGACAAGAAAGCAAAATATGATATGTACAATGCTGTATCTGGAGTTTAAATTGCTTAGAATTAATTGTTGCATAGACCACTCAAAATAAAAAATATATTTGCTAACAAGTATGAAATCTTTTCTGGCTCATGGATAACCAAGTGGAAAATCTCAGTATTGTCTTGCATAAGGTTTGTATTACCATCCATGTTCATCTACCATCCATTCGGTAAATAAAGGGAAGGCGACTGATGTCATCTACCCGGACTTGTGCAAGGCCTTTGACACAGTCCCCCACCACATCCTTATCTCTAAATTGGAGAGAAGTGGATTTGATGGGTGGACCATCCAGGGGATAAGAAACTGGTTAACAGACCGTAGCCAAAGGGTGGTGGTCAATGTGTCTGTGTCCAGGTGGAGGCCGGTGACAAGCGGGGTCCCCCAGGGGTCAGTCTTGGGACCGGTGCTCTTTAACATCTTTATCAATGACATCGATGATGGAATTGAGTGCACCCTCAGCAAGTTTGTGGATGACACCAAGCTGACTGGTGTGGTCGACACCCCAGAAGGAAAGGAAGCCATCCAGAGGGATCTTGACAGGCTTGAAAGATGGGCCTGAGGGAACCTAATGAGGTTCAACACTGCCAACTGTCAGGTGTTGCACTTGGGCTGGAAGAATCCCAGACACAGATACAGACTGGGAGAAGAGCTCCTGGAGAGCAGCCCTGCTGAGAAGGATTTGGGGATTGTGGTGGATGAGAAACTTAACATGAGCCAGCAGTGGCTCTTGCAGCTTGCAAGGCCAATGGTATCCTGGGCTCCATCAGAAGAGGGGTGGCCAGCAGGGACAGGGAGGTGATTGTCCCTTCTACTCTGCCCTCGTGAGGTCCCATCTGGAGTCCTGTGTCCAGGTCTGGGGCCCCGAATACCAGAAAGATGTGGAACTGTTGGAGAGGGTTCAGAGGAGCCACAAAGATGATTAGAGGGCTGGAGCACCTCCCCTACAAAGAGAGGCTGAAGGAGCTGGGCTTGTTCAGCCCGGAGAAGAGAAGGCTGCTGGGGGACCTCATTGCAGCATTCCAGTACCTGAAGGGAACTTATAAGCAGGAGGGGATTCAACTTTTTGAAAGGATAGACACTGGCAGGACAAGGGGGAATGGATTAAAACTAAAGGAAGGAAGGTTTAGATTAGATATGAGGGGGGAAGTTCTTTACAGAAAGAGTGGTGAGGTGCTGGAACAGGCTGCCCAGAGAGGTGGTGGATGCCCCGTCCCTGGAGGTGTTCAAGGCCAGGTTGGATGGGGCCCTGGGCAGCCTTGTGTAGATCCAGGCCTGAGGTTGGTGTCCCTGCCTGTGGCAGGGGGGTTGGAGATATATGATCCTTGGGGTTCCTTCTAACCCAGACCATTCTATGATTCTATGATTCTATGTGGGTTTTATGGTAGAAAATTAGCAAATTTACAATGGAGAGAATGAAGAGAAGACCAAGGCAGAGACAAAACTATGATGGAGATGAAAGTTCTTGAAGAAAAAATGGAGAATGTATTAACTAGAAAATGCCTCATCTATCCAGATGGGCATAGGTTGATCTGATGATTATGCTTCAAAGGAGAAGACTGTTAGCTTCCAGATGACAATTACATAAGAGGAGGATTTAGAGAGATTTCTCTGCCACAGTAACAGCCATCAGATCAGACAGGCTGAGATGCCTGTGTTTCTGGCAAGCAGACTGGAAATGCAACTGGTGCCATTCATGTTGCCTAACACATCTTTTCCTTTCTAAAAATTGTTTACGGATTTCAGTTTACATTTTCTTACAGAAATGATTAAGTAGCACAAGAAACACTTTATACTGAACAGTCCAGTGAAATTAAACAGCTGATTTGTCACTGACCCAGTCTCCAGGAGTAGGCAGCAGCCTGCTTACATCTCTTGAAAGCCAGACTAATTATTGAAGTAAATGCACGCAGAGATAAGTCCATAGACCTTTCTACCACCACCTACATCTGTCTATACTATCCATGAAAAACTAAATAGCAGGGAAAAAAAAAGCTAAGAAACATAATTTAAAAGAAGCTTCTTGTTTAGCAGATAGACCACAATACATAAAACATTATCCTCTGCCATAGAGGAAACAACAAGCCCAGCACAGTTTCTCAGCCCCTGACATAAGTAATTGGTGCTCACAGCAGCAGTTGCATTTCCACAGAATATATGGAAAAATCAGTATACTCCTACAGTGACTCTAACACCTGACTCTACTATGTCTCTCCTATAAATACAGGATAGCAATCACATGTGGCAGCAGGTCATCGTGTGGTCACACTCCCAAACTGTGTCTATGTTTAAAGTGTAGAAAAATCATGTATAATCACAGACTGGTTTGGGTTGGCAGGGACCTCAAAGACCATCTAGTTCCAATACCCTGCCATGGGCAGGGACACTCTCTACTAGCCCAGGTTGCCCAAAGCCCCATCCAACCTGGTCTTGAACACTGCCAGGGAGGGGGCAGCCACAGCTTCTTTGGACAGCCTGTGCCACGGCCTCACCGCCCTCACAGGAAAGAATTTCTTCCTAATATCTAACCAAAAACGTCCCTTTTCCAGTTTAAAGCTCTTCTCCCTTGTCTCATCACTGCATGCCCTTGTAAAAAGTCCCTCTCCAGCTCTCCTGTAGGCCTCTTTAGGTACTGGAAGGCTGCTCTAAGGTCTCCCTGGAGCTTTCTCTTCTTCAGGCTGAACAACTGCAACTCTCTTAGCCATCTGTTTCAAATTCCAGTCAGCGTAACAGAAAGAGCACTGAGTCACAGGACAAAGGACTCTAACATTCAGGTCATTTTCCTCCACTCAAGATTACACTGGTACAGGTACTTCTTCTCAATAAGCCTGGAAAGAAACCAAGCACAGAAGTAGCAAAAAAAAAAAAAAAGTCTTCCCTTGTAGAGGTAGGAATAATGCTGTACTCACTTGGCTATTTTTTCTGGGTCTTTTAAAATCTTTTCCACATCAGCATGATAATACTGTTTGTTTCTTTGACAGAAAGTGATGAGCAGTGCAGGTTAAATATAATCAGTTCAATTTCCCAGCCTGTTCTCTTCGTTCAGTCAAGTTCTCTGGTTCATTTTAGCCCGCCTCTAATTATCTCTGATAATTGCACTAATACTTTTTAATTTCCTATTAAAAAACCCCACATATCATTCTGCTTTATTTTTGGATCCCACCGTGGGAACTCAGGAGATATGTGATGCTTTGTGACATGGGAATAAAATAAGATGTTGTTAATTCCCTTCAACAGCTAAGTCTTGGGAAAGAGCACTGATATCACAGAAGTAAAGTGTGGAATTTTAACTGGAACAAGAGACATTGCTACCTTAAAATGAGTTCATTATAAGAAATTTCACACAAGACAAAATTATTGTGACTGTAGGATAGATAACCTAGCTAAAAATATATGCAGTTTTTAATTACATTTCTGATACTTGTATGCTTTTTTTTTCCTACTTACCAATTTGACTACTTGTAATGCAAAATACTTTTCAGATTTTTTTTCAGCTAGTCTTAATCTCTACACAAAAGAAGGGTTTTGATAATTTAAGCTTCGTGCTGGCTGGTGTTGTCAGTAAACCTGCCTGACAAACTAATTTAGAGACCCACCCTGCAATTAATAACATGTGAACAGACTGTTGTATCCTTACAGAGCTCTGCAGACCTTCTTGATGATTTATCATTCTAGCAGCACGCTGTTTTATGAAGACCCTGAAAGGTTAAACTTGAGCTCAGTCCATGTTCTTCTGATAATATGAACTATTTTATAAAGCCTACTGAAAACCTAAAAAAATGCTGAGGTTGGGTAAGCTGTGGTATTTAATTTGCCGTTTTGAAGGGCTAGGGTATAATAACACTTTGAACATGAAAAAAGAATAGGGAATGCTGACTGTTTATATATTTGTGGATGTCTTCCAACCATGGAGAAGCTACTACCAGAATATCATGGTTTTGCAAGAGGTAAGACTAACAGATCTTCGAAAGTTATCAAAACTCCTGGGGTTTTGTAATGGTGGAAAAAGTTAAAGTATGAAAAAAGGAACAGATTTTATGGTTGTACTGCAGTTATTATTCATTATGTGTTTTGAAGTCAGTAACAAATCAATTTTTGTTGGCAAAACAGATTTAGCTTACTTTGACTTGCGTGTATGCTACAGATATGAAGAACTTTCTTGATTCACTTACGGAATTTTTAGAACTTTGGTTTTTCTTTTGTTTAACTTGGGTGGTAAGTTTGGACCCATGTCTGTTGCAAAAGTTAGGACAGAAAATGACAGATAATAATAAATCTTTTTTTAGTAAAGGAAGAAAAATTTAATTCTATGATCACAGTTTCAGGGAGAAAAGGAGATGAGATGAGCACTTTGTATTAGTATCTGTTTTACAATTCATTAGTCCTATTTTGTTTACAAATCCTTCTGATATTTCTGACAATGTTTTCCGTGTCTAGCTGCAGCCTTCTGTTTATTACTGAGCAACTCACCACATTTTTTTTTTAAAAAAAAAGACATTCTTATTATGTAAAACTGTCATCTGGTATCTGTAATTACAAATCCACATTGTATCTGGCTACATGTCACGATATTATGAGTCTGTAGAGACTCTTTTTCCATCTTTTGAACTCTAGAAAACATTTCCAATATCTGTAGTCTTAAGGAAGGTAGAAATCTACTGAAGTGGAGCAAAAATTTTTTTTTAATTTACTTTGGGTTTAGTTCTTCATACATGATCAAAGTCTCAAATATTGGGTATTAACTTGGTTCCATCTTCGCACGTTATCAAAACTGATGATAATTAACGAGTTTGGAAGGCTCTGCTAAGATGTATGGGTGGTTCTCCATGATGTGAATTTTGTGGATCAAGTCTGGTGACCCTTCTGAAAGGATCTGTTTCCAACAAGAAGGTATGAGTCTGAAGCAGGACTCAAGGTAAAGCTCAAGAACTGGATGATCTGAGTTGGGCAGTCAGTGAGCAAAATTGTCTTTTTTGCCATCAAAAGCTGTGGGGAAAAATCCAAACATTATTAATAACTGCAACATTCACTGTGCTTAGCACAATAAATTGGACATTGCAGATTTTTTAAAAGTTCTGTATAAACCCACTATTGATTATTTTATTATTTATACACCCCTTAACATTACACAAGTTGCTCTGCTTTCAGTATGTGATACTATCAGTATCAGAATGTTCCATTTGAATGACAAGCTTAGCCACATTCTGCTTTGGTTTGCAATTGCACTGAATTAGCATTATTTTCACAAACAGCTATATAGAAGTCAGTACTGACTCGGGTTACATATTTCATATGATATCAAGCAATCTAAGCCATAACTTCCTGCAAAAAGAATGATCACTTTCTCCTTGAGAACAAGGACATATGGTGTTTATTTATGCTCTCTTTACTCATGCTCTGTTTCTTAAGGAATAGCAAAAGCTGTTCATTCTTCTAACCCCCTATGTAAGCAGCATGGTGACTAAGGTGAGGCTTCAACTCAACCAAACCAGGGAGCAAGAGAAGTAACAAGCCAGGTTCAGGGAAATATGCTTGTTCTCTTGTACTTGGATTCTTCTGATCCTTCAGCAGACAAAAATGCCACAAGGCTTTGTATGGACCTGAGGCAGTATAGCTGGTATCAATAAAGGTTGTACCGCTAACAGCAAGCAGGAGATGTAAATACGAGTAAATATGCTTCCTCTGCAGCAGCATAGCCAGAGACCCTTTGGAGATGTTAAGGTACATGGTGTTTCAATTGTGAAGGATTAGTATCTCAAGCTAAACAAGCTTCCTGGACTCTCTCTAGGTCAGTAGGAAGAGACAGGCACTACGTGGGGCAAACCTTTCATACCACCCATGACACCTGCTTAAAGTAGGTGGAATGGATACCTGCTGCAGCCTTTCTACTTCAGAGAAAGAAGTTAAACAACTATTTTAGGGTAGAATTGAATGTTTAAAGAACTGGCCTCAGAAGTCCATGTTCCTAAGCATGGCTACATCTTGGAACCTAGGTCTCCAGCTATGATTAATGTAAACCTCACAGATGAGACGATAAAGAATCAGTAAAAACTGCAATGAGAATAATTTAGCTATTTGAAAGCTTTGAAACTGTTTCACTTCATCTTTGAAGTTTAAGGAAGCAAGACTGTATGAAGTCCTACTTTTTAATTTAATTTTCCTTTTGTTAAATGAGTCATCTTTTCATAAGCCTGTACCATAATTCTGTGACAAAAATAAAGTATCAGACAGCAAAGTATAAGGTCAAAGATGGGCTTTGATGAAATTTGATGGAAGAAGCAAACAGTTTTTAGTAATTGCAGTTTTCAATTGGATTAGTAGTTTATTATAGAATACTTCACATTAAAAAAAAAATTACTCTTGATAATTAGTTATTTTACTACATCTAGCCACAGTATATTTCATAGAGGTCTCAGCAAATTTCTCAAGTACATTTGTAACTTACAAGTCTAAATTCCACAGAAAGTTAATAGCTCTTATGCTACTAAATCACAGCTCACAGCTACTTGGTTTGAATTCCTCATGTTTATCCCAATTGAATCTGCAAAATGGTTTAGGGTGCCATTCAACTGGTTTAGGGTGCCCACAGATTTAACACCTATTGATATATTAAGTGGCAGGATATTTTTGGCAATTTACCAATGTGTAAAATACACATTCTAAATGCAAAACGATTTTCTGAAGGCCAGCTAATACCTGTGCACCATGTTAAAACTCCTGAAAATAAGATTGCTTTGGTAAAAGCATGACTTTCACCAAGAAATATTTTAAGATGGGTTCGTTAGGATTTATAATTAATGTGAGGAGTGTAGAACAATACACTAGGTCTAATCAAAAGGAGGGTGTTTTCTTGGGTGAACAATGCTCTAGTGTTGAGATTAAAGACAGAAGCATCTAGGCCAAATTGAAAAGTTCTCTTCAGTTTCACATCTTGAAACTGGGCTTGAAAATGGAACCAAAATATCAAAGTGAACATAGTAAGAAATACATGTTGAAATTCAGGTGAAGAGACAATGGGCACAAACTGAAACACAGGAGGCACTGTCTGAACATCAAGAAAAACATTTTACTGTGAGGGTGACCAAGAAGTGGTACAGGTTGCCCAGAGAGCTTATGAGGTCTCCTTCCTTGAAGATGTTCAAAAGCTGTCTTCACACAGTCCTGGGAAACTGGCCCAAGGTGACACTGCCTGAGCAGGGAAGTTGGACAAGATGACCTCTAGTCATGCCTTACAACCTAAACCACTCTTGAGATTCTATGAAATTGAACATGAATTCCCCTGAAAAACTAGCCACTCTATACATTAAAATCATAGAATCACAGAATTGTAGGGATTGGAAGGGACCTCGAGAGATCATTGGGTCCAACCCCCCTGCCAAAGCAGGGTCCCTAGGACATATCACTCAGATAGGCGTCCAGACGGGTCTTGAATATCTCTAGAGATGGAGGCTCCACCACCTCCCTGGGCAGCCTGTCCCAGGGCTCTGGCACCCTCACTGTGAAAAAGTTTTTCCGCATGTTGGTGTGGAACTTCCTGTGCTCCAACTTGCAGCCATTGCTCCTTGTCCTATCCCCACAGACCACTGAAAGGGGGCTGGCTGATTCCCCCTGCATCCTCTGCTTGAGATAATTACAGACTTTAATTAGGTCCCCACTTAGCCTTCTCTTCTCAAGGCTGAACAGTCCCAGCTCACTCAGCCTTTCCTCATAGGGGAGATGCTCCAGGCCCTTAATCATCTTCGTAGCCCTTCTCTGGACTCCCTCCAGGATATCCCTGTCCTTTTTATACCAAGGAGCCCAGAACCGGACACAATACTCCAGGTGGGGCCTGACCAGGGCAGAGTAGAGGGGGAGGATCACCTCCTTTGACCTGCTGGCCACACTCCTCCGGATGCACCCCAGGATCCCATTGGCTCTCTTAGCCACCAGGGCACACTGCTGGCTCATGGCCAACCTGTCATCAACCAGGACCCCCAGGTCCTTCTCCAGCAGGTCATCCCCCAGCCTGTACTGATACAAACGGTTGTTCCTTCCCAGGTGCAAGACTCTACACTTGCTTTTGTTGAACTTCATCTGGTTTCTAACTGCCCAGCTCTCCAGCCTGTCCAGGTCTCACTGAATGGCAGGATAATACTGGGAGTTCATTCCTGCAGCATAATTAGGCTTTCTATTTTTATGTGTGTGTGTATTCACTCCCTTTCTTCTTGAATGGTTCATCAGTATATAACTTCTACTTCCAAATAGGTAGGCTTAGTCACTGAACAATGCACAGAGTATTGTACTTAAGAGACAAATTAGTTTTTCAAATGGGCAGTCATGTTTTAAATAGCACTACCACCTCTTTCTACTATTTTTTCTTTTCAATACATTCAAAAGAAAGTTATCAACAAAGTTCCCTACACAAATCAGAAGGGAGTAGGGTTCATATAATCCATGTTTTTGTGGACAGTCTCACCCTACTCTAGAACTCTAAAAATTAAAAATAAGCTGCTTCTGTCTGAAAATCTTCTGGATTCTTGAAAGCACGAGTCTGGCTCTTGAGCTTGTATTGTTTTGAAATACTGGGAAACAGTTTACAGCAGGAGTATTGACATCCCATGCATTGCAACGTGAATACAGAACAGAAGCTAGTACTTAAATCCTGAAAAGAAGCATCCACTGCAATTGCTTTATTCACAGAAAAAAAACCAGCTCCAGAAGATGTATCTAGATAAGAAACTATCTTGCCATCTCCCACTTCCTTTTCCCAATCTTTTGAATGCTGGTGATTTAGGCTCTGGCTATAGGCACGTCTGCAGGGCTGCCAGCACCAGCTTACACTTACTGAACCACAGCCACACTTAATGGCCTCTGCCTTATTGTTGTGCCAAAATGAATGTTAGTACAACCACAAACAATGCTTAATCACACTGAAAATAAACCTAATTGTATTTAGGTTGGCTCTGCTGCCTAGAGGAGTGTAAATTCAATGAAGCTCAGTTTTCAAAGATAATCTATTATTTATGCAGTCACATACTTTAGGTGATCTACAGACACACAGCATGGAAGCAAAAGGCCAGTTCTGTCAGAAATGTGTTGATAATTCAGTAAATCAGTAAATTGGAGTAAAAGTAATTGCATTGGAACTATGCTAGAGATAGCTTTGGTGTGGGATGAACCTCTCATCACCTAAAATCAACACTGTTAAGTTTCTAAATAGACCTGCCAGGCATGACTGCCCAGACCAACAGTGGCCTGGCCTCAGCTCAGATGGTCTCTCCCAGCATCTAACTCAGCAATGTGCTAACGAACAAGGACTTTTCCACTTTTGTCAGTCAGGTTCCCAGTGTATCTATCCTGGAAACACCCTCTCCCACATTGTACTTTTATAATAACACTATAAAAGACTACTGTGTTGCTGCTTGGGACTACAGTTCAGGAACTCAAAACATCTTTAGGGATGTAATTGTGCCCCTGTACTGGGCATTGGTGAGGCCACACATCGAGTACTGTGTCCAGTTCTGGGCTCCCCACTATAGGAAGGACATTGAGGTCCTTGAGCGAGTGCAGAGAAGGGCAACCAGGCTGGGGAAGGGGCTGGAGGGCAAATCATATGAGGAACGGCTGAGGGAGCTGGGGCTGTTTAGCCTGGAGAAGAGGAGGCTGAGGGGAGACCTTATCACCACCTACAACTACCTGAAGGGAGGTTGTAGAGAGGTGGGTGATGGTCTCTTCAGCCAGGTGACAGGAGATGGGACAAGGGGAAATGGCATGAAGCTGTGCCAGGGCAGGGACAGATTGGACATTAGAAAATTTCTTGGAAGAGTTGTCAGGGCCTGGAACAGGCTGCCCAGGGAGGGGGTTGAGTCACCTTCCCAGATGTGTTTTAAAAAAGGGTAGATGAGGTACTTAGGGATCTGGTTTAGCTTAGGATGGGAATGGTTGGACTTGATATTCTTCAAAGGTCTCTTCCAACCTTCTGATTCTGTGATTCTGTGATCTTTCTGACACACTCCAGAGATAATAGACTATTTTTACAACTGTTTTATTACATGATAATATCACAGTTATCTTGTCTTCAGTTTTAGTCAGCTAGACCACTGTACCTAAAGACTGCTAGAAACACAGCTATTACAATGAATCAGTTCCTTTTTTTTCCTGATGTGCAGATGGTGCACGCATACATACACACACACACACACACACACACATACATACCTACACACATGTAACTCTATACCTTTTAATGTAAAAGTTGCTCTTGAAATTGGTCTCAAAATGGACCCAAAGCTACACAATGTTTATTTTCTCTTCATAGAGTATTTTTGAACAAAGGCCTTTATTTTTTTCTGGGTTTTTTTGGGGTTTAGTTTTTTTTCTGTTTGAAATTATACAGACTACCCTGCACCAAGAGAAACAGTCTTCAGTCACAACATAGTCCTGATGATCTCGAATACTGCAGGCAAAGCCTTTGGATAAAGCTGGTGGTTAGAAAATCATGAAATGGTTGAGTAAAACATTGCTAAGACATAAAAATGTGAGTGTTTTTAAGTGAATTACAGATAGATAGTTTACAGGATTTCCTTGTTAGTTGGAAATGTTTGGGGACAAAAAATACACTGATCAGCACATGTAAACAAGGTCAGTAAGAAAGAAGCAGAACTTTTTCTTCATTCTGTTCCTTGGAAATTGTTCCATCAAGAATAAAAGAATTGTTTACCAGTAGATCTGAAGATATGTGGTGATGGCCCTATCTCACTTCCTGGCAGCAGAACCACAGCTCTGGTAGGCATCATCAACAGAGTCAGAAATCTTCCCCAGACTCCCACTACAACCCAGCTCACATGAGACTCCAGGAGCATCTATTTTTATGTGCTGATTTTCCATGGTCAAATTAGCACTTTTAACTCAAAAAATATTGTAATGTTAAGATTATAGAAAATAATTTCTGAATAAAATAAGAATTTATTTTCTTTGTCACCAGCTTTTCTGTTCTGGATTCTGTTAATGTAAAATCTGCTCATAAATGGAAAAGTTGCAACTGCTTTCCTTGTGGAATGTTTGCCATTTAATGGTGGTGAAACTATTTTTAAACATTGTCTACTTTCATCTTTTTATCTTTAATCCTTTCTTACAACTGATGATAAACTAAGCAGTTTGTAATTTCCTGCTAGATATCCTTACAACACTAAATAAATCGCCTGTGTTGGACTTCTTCCACAGTTTAGAAATCCCTGTCTCCAGAATGGTATTTCTAGATGTCTTTAAAATATTCATCTAACTATTCACTCTGTCTGCACTTTCCAAGAATTGTATCTATTGTTTCTTTTCAAAATTCTAGATTCCATAGAAAGCCTTGCAATTTTTCCAAGGATACAGAGAAAATAGTTCTTAGCACTAAGGTTTAATCTGAGTTATCCAAGAAACCTTTGGTTTGGGAGCATTACAACTACTAAGTAACTTACTTAGCCCTAATAAAATACTTTCTTGCAAATAGTTTTCCTTAAAAACATACAGTAAATATTTTATGTATGTGTGTATATACTTATGTTATATAAAAAAGGCCATGAGTATTTGAAGGGGTTTGGCTGAACTTTCCCAAGTTTTAAATGAAAACCTGAACAAGGTGCTCTTCCATGCCCAAATGTGGTGGTTTGGCCCTGGATGGAGGCCAGGAACCCACCAAAGCCACTCTATCACTCCCCTTTTCAGTTGTACAGGGGAGAAATTATATATTGAGAGGCTTAGCAGTTGAGATAAGGACAGGGAGAGATCATTCCACAATGAGTATCACGGGCAAAACAGAATCGACACAGAATAAAGGAAAGAAAACTCTCTAATTTATGACACTGCCCTGCACACCCAGTGACACCAGAATTGGGTAATAAGAAGTGTGACCAGATCTTAAAGCACTGCCCCCGACCCGTCCCTTCTTAGCAGACTTCACTTTTGTCATGATTTCACTCTGTTCTACCCCTCCACTCATTGTGGCAAGGGGAAGGGCAGGGAATGAGGGAACGGGGCTTTCAGTCAGTTCTTCATTAGTTGTTTTCCTTCTTAGCCAGGGGGGAGCATTCCTCACCCCCTTCCCTTGCTCCAGCGAGGGGTCCCTCCCATGGGAGAGAGTCCTGCATGAACTTCTCCAACATAAGTCTTTTCCCACAGGACTTCAGCTCTCCACCAGCTACCCCAGCATGGGTCCCTTCTATAGGGTGCAGTCACAGAATCATAGAATTTCTCTCACACCCAGACTGGTTCAGCCTGGTCCTCCACAGAGTCAAAGGTGGCCCCCTTTCAGCAAACCTGCTCCTGCGTGGGTCTCTCTCACTCATCTCTGTGTCTCTGTCTCTCTCCACGGGCTGCAAGTGCTGGCAGGGGCTTGCTCCAACATGGGTCACAGTGCCTTCTGCATGTCTCCATCTGCCCCAGTGTGGGGCCTCTCCAAAGGCTGCAGGTGGGGTCTCGGCCTTTGCCATGGACAGCGAGGGGACACCGGCTCCACCGTGGGCTTCTTACTCTCTCAGGCCTACAGAGAGCTTTTAGCTGCTTCTTGCAGAAGCCACCCCTGCAGACCCCCCTTCTCTACCTGAACCCAGCCATGCAAAACTAAAACACCAAACTAATCAGAAGGTTGAAAATCTGGACACCACCGTGCTTTCTAATGCTATGAGTTCAGACAAGACAGTACTGCCTACTGGGCTTTTCCATTTGGGAACATAAGTTTTCTGTGACAGGTGATCATACATGACATTACTAGATCACACACACGTCAGGTGTCATTGAAACCACAGGCCAAAGCCAAACAGTCACAAGCAGCTCATGAACTACACAGAAAAACGTTGTTGTATTTAAAGGAAAAAAAAAAATATGCCAAGTTCAGATATTCTTATGGTGATTATCTTTAATTGCTGCTTTCTTTAACTGGATAACAATTAATGAAAAAAAAATGTTGCTTTGATGTCTTGGAGACTAATGTAAAACAGAATCTAGGCAAAGCAGCTTTCCTATTTGTACTCTTTAATTAACTATGTTATTGTAGAAGGATTGGCCCAAAATAAATGATTTCTCTAAATACTAACATTAATTAGCTCACAAGACCAGATACAATGTAGCACTAAGTCAAATTCATTGGAGGCCTTTGTTCTGAATTTCAGATTTGAGCAAATTATCTTTCACTTTCTCTTGAACTAAGACAAAAGAAAGAGTGTTCTAGTTCCTGGTTAAAAAAGATGGGGGGAAAAAAAAAGGCAAAACATTAAAATAATTTATTTTCTCTTCCTTAGCCTGCACCACTGATCTCATCCAAACTTCTGGGATGTACCTGCAAGATGGATGGCAGACAAGTTAGACTCCACTCCAGCTGTGACATGGACAAAACTGTCCATGGATGTATCCAAGGAGTATTATGTACATGCATAAAATAGCTGGGTTTTGTATTTTCTTCAGTAGTCAAGGCCCATCTTTGGATTGTAAATTACTTCATTCCCACACTAACAGAAGCACTAGCAGGTAGCAAATCCAGAGATTTGTTTTCATTGTATAATATAATCAAGTGAGAATTGCTTCCATACAATTGTCAAAGCAGGAAAAATATGCTGAGATCTTGAACAACTATGTTAGGTGAGTTTTATCATGGGGGTATCTGACAATTTAAAACTCTTTGACTACAGTGAGGACTTAGGGATGGTTATTATTTCATTGTCTCAAATTGTAAAGATTTAACATCTTATTCTAGAACAAGATAATAGGAGTGGAAGTATTATTGAAAAGCAAAAAAATATTTTTATCAATTATTTGTTCTCCTTTGAGGATGTAATCCTCATTAAGAAAGAAACTCATAAGTGGAAAATAAATCCTTCAAAACAATTTTCATAGCTACTCTCACTAGAATAATTTAGACTAAATACCTCATTATATTAATGCAAATTAGTTTTTATTATACAATGGATACTTTTAAATAAAACCTTGTAATTTAAATAGATTCAGGTACTATCATAACGCCTCCAGAATACATGAGTGCCCTACACCTAGGAAAGGAAAAATAGGCTTCATATGTCATTGGAACTGAGCAAAAAGATACAAATAAACGCGGTGTGTATATATTGAATCGAGGTATCTTTAGTTTTATTTTGTGATTAAATTATTCAAGGTCTTGTATCACCTTAAATATGTATGTACACGGTCCTGTTCTGAAAAACTTACAAAAGAAGAGGTCGTGTTTTTCATAAGTTTTGCACTATTTACACCCAAATTAAATAAATTTTAAATGTTGAGAGTTTTTTCTTTTTTTTTTTGTTTTTTTTTTTTGTTTGTTTGTTTTTTGTTTTTTGTACCAAGTGATTCTCATTTGTTTTCTATTAAGGACTGATATCCATGAGAAATAAAATAACCTTTTATGTCTCCTTTAAAAGCCTCAGATGTTTCCTTCTTGTACTGCACATGGAGATAATATGAATTATTATAAGCTTAAAAGTCACTGCTAACAATAATGTTTAATTTTAACACAGCATCTATTCGCCTAGTTTATTATTATGTTTTTCAGTATTCCTGCTATATGATTTAATCATAAGTCTTCAAGAGTCAGCCAAGCTACAATCTAAATACCAAGTATACTCTATTTTCTGTCTTCAAGAATAGACACTTTCTGTTACTGTTAACATTCCTCCATTACTTATAAATAATTACAGGCATAACTGAACTTTATGACTCATAGAATACATTTTTTTAAAACCAAACAAATAAAAACAGGATAAAAAAAAAAAAAAAGAGAGAGAAAAAGAGAGGAGAAACAAGGCAAATATCAGGATCACAATCCTGCACTACAGAAGAGCGTATTTCAGTCTGTTTATGGATTTGCTTGGAAGCATCCTATGGAAGTCCATCCTGGAGAGATCAGGGTCCTAGAGAGCTGATCACCTTTCAAGGAAAATCTCCTCTCTGCTCAAGAATTGTCCATCCCCCAGGCACAAGAAATCATGCAATGGTGGCAGGATGCCTGTATCGGCAAAAAAGTAGCTCCTGGCTAAACTCAAACATCAGAAAGCTGTGTACAAGAGGTGGAAGTGGGAACAGGTGACCAAGAATCTCTAGAGACACTGCCCAAGCATTACAATAACAGGCTTGGGAAAGTCAGAGCCTACTGGAGTTGAATCTGGAGAGGGCCTTAAAGGGTCCCTTCCAACTCAGTGTATTCTATGGTTCTATGTCTTGATAGGACAAGTGGTGCACAGCGCCAGGACAAGAGGCAAGGGGCAGAAATTAAATTCCACTCAAACATATGAAGAAGATTTTGTATTATGAAAGTAGTCAAGTACTGGCACAAGTTGCCCATAGTGGTTGTGGAGCCTCCATCCTTGAAGACACTCAAAACCTGACTGGAGACAGCCCTGAGCAACCTGGTCTAGCTGATCCCTGTTGGACTAGATGATATCCAGAGGTCCCTTCCAACCTATTCTCTAACTCTGTAACTGTATTTACAAACACTGTCTCTCCTTTCAAAAGCAATCACAACTTTCAAAGCAACCTAAACTATACGGTCTAACCAAATATCTCATGGACTAAAACAGAGCAGAGTTCTCTCCTTTGTGAAAAGGAGTGAAGTTCATCAGAAATAAACTCACAGACAAAAGTTCACACAAACTATTTGCTCTATTCTCCTCCATCTTATTCCATCATTAAAGGATAGCAAACCTGTCTTTTCAGATTTAGAATGTGATGCTCTATTTGAAGGCTACTCTGGAGCAACAGCTGGCAAAGAGTGTTTAGGGTTCACTGAGTTTCAGACATTATATATCACAGCTGTAACCCTGAAACATTATTGATCCAATAGCCTTTTCTAATTGTTAATCGAGGCAAGAATATCCAAACTGACATGACACTAAACCTAATAGTTCCAAGTACCTGTACAAGACTCACAGATTTCCACTTTAACTGTAGACTCAAAAATTTTACCACAAGCACAGGAGAAGATAAGATCTGGCATCAAAGTACTTAAAAAGTGAAAGTGGTACTTGATTAACCAACATATTATTGTTTGTGGGACTTGTAGGTATCTTTGAGAACCTAGGGAGTGCTCTTCTTCAATAACACCATTTTACAATGTTTTACAATCACACACAATGGGGAGCATTTATGGATTAAAGAAAAATCAATTAGAATCTGAGACCTCAGTTCTCCAGATTCTCCCCCAAAGGTCTTCATGCCACAATGGTTACAGTGAGGATTAAAGTCAAGATTTCAAACTAATTTGTTATTTATATTTTTGATGGATGTTTTATGAAAAAGGCTAAAATCTGGAGAGTTAATATATTGAGTCAACATTGTAAAGTACCTAAGTTAATTGGAATTTTAAACCACTATTTTTTTCAAAAGTGATTTAAGGCCATATTTGCAAAGGCTTACATAGAGACAGGTAGCCAGACATAAGCAATTCATATTTCAAATAACAAAATAACATTGTGTTCTCACTGATCACCTAAAAATATTGTAGGTCTTTGTACAACTATTAAAATCTATTCCTTAGACATTTAGCAACTAGATTTGGATATGATAACCAGAGACATGAAAATGACTCAAGAGTCTTAACAACAATGGCAGTCTCCAGGACTTAAGAGTCTAAAAGACAAAGTCACCTTGTGAAAATGGGACAGGCTTCAAAGTTACTTATGTGCTTTTAAAACAGTCACCCTTTTTGAAAATGAGTCAACATTTACCCAGTCTGGTCGCAGTAGCCTGAAAAACATTACTTTTCAAAATCACAAGGACAGCGGTCTCACCTTAAAAATCTGTTTAGATATAAAAGTTAATGTTTATATGTATGGCTCAGTCTGAATGCTAATTACACAATTTAAAAGCAATGTAAAAAACCAAACCCAAACAGAAACATTAAGGCCGCAAAATTGACCATGCAGACATCAGAAGATGTTAGAATTAGGGTTTGCCTGTGAAACTGTAAATTTGGTTTCAGGTGCCTATGTGCCTTATTTAACTGTATGGACATAGACTGGTTTTCTCTGAGGATCTACCTCATTCAGAGAATGACAGTGCCCACAAAATTAATCAAAGGTCTGTACTTAATGAGCCTATAATGTGATTGCATGCAAATTTATATGCAAATGTCCAGTTGTGCATCTAAGTGTCTACTTGTATGTATCATTATCTGATTTGCATGCATAATCACTGTAATTATACACAGTTTTAAAATGTGAGACCGTAGTGTTTGCAGCTGAAAAATATGACTTAATTCATGTATTAGTCATGCCTATTAATCAATCATTTACTTACAATGTGTTTACATTAATCAGTTGCTCTTTGCATAACTTACATTGCCTCCTTTCCTACAAGACTCGTGCTGTTCTTTTAGCTAATCATTGAGTCTGTCATTTGGAAGGCAGACGACATACACCTCTGCCAGACAGCAAGCTCCCTGTCTTACAGTGTTATCTGTGATCCATACATTCTGTACTCAGTTGCCCCATAAAAATCCAGAACAATTCTAAAAACTAGGGCAGATCTGTGCATCAGAATTAGGTAACATGCCCCTTTCCAAGTAATATAAAGTTCTATTATTCCTACTTACATTTAATGAAAATTGTCAAAAATGCCATATTAGTTCTGACTCTGCTCTCCTAACTGGCCCCTCCACTGTGCAAACCAATATTCCTAAGAGGGGCTTTATAGTTCAGAGGCTGAAGAGTCCAAAAAAAGCACGAAGACATGTTCATCAAGCAAATACGTTGCATTCAATTTGTATGACCTGCTAATCTAATTTTGTATTTTTCATTCATTACATACTAAACCCTCAATGTAGACTAATCTATTTTCTCAATCACTTGAAGTATAAATTGAAAGACCAGATAACCTCTACAGTCTCCACGGAACAGGGTACTATTCTTTTGCAACCCATATGTCAGCCTGTTCTGCTGTATTATGCATCACTACCTGTATAAATTCCAATTTACAAAGGACAAGTTACCACAATAACATTATCATCCACATTATTTTCATTAAGTCTAGGGAAGCAAATAAGGTCTGTTATATGGAGACCTTTGCCGTAAGATTAATTATTACACAAGGATTAATCAGAAAGAAATTAAAAGGGAATGAAGATGTCAGCACTGACAGGCATCATTACTTCTCTGAAGACTGTGATGCAGAAAAGGGTTCTGTGTTTCATCAGGAAGCTTGCACAGAAGAGCGGTGCATAAGACAGGAACTCTGAGGACATAAGGTTCAGTAATCAGTCAGGTACTACTTTTCACAATAAATTAAAAGTTCATCTTAAAATTAACCTATTGCAGAGCAACAGCCAGGTGGCAGCATGCTTCTGTGATGACCTTTGGTGAGACACCAATGATAGCATCCGACTGAAACTAAGAGAAAGACAACGTGGTCTAGGAAAACAGGATGCAACTGCACCGTACTGCACATCAGCGCTCCACAACTCTCAATTAAGTTGGAGCCAACTCCGAAGAGAGACTATAGTGCCAAGAGTTACTATGTGACCATTTGACTGTGAGTCTGTTTTTACTGCATCCATTTAATTAGATTGTTACAATTAATGAGATAGAGCATCTGTCAGGATAATCCTCATGATATACCTTCTTCTGGAAAACTGTATTGAGCTGAAACAGAGTACTCCCCCTGTTCTCTTCAACCATTACTCAGAATGCCCAAGCTACCTGACAAAGCATATGGAACAATATTATCTGTGCAAGAGCTCTCCTGTAGGAGATAAAGCTAGTGGGGCTGCAATGTGTCCCCAGAGCTAGTAATGCAGCCATACTGTTTGTACCACTAAGATTATAATGCAAGTAATCTTAATCCCCTCAGATTTTGTCTTGGTAGGAATAGGCACGATAGAACGGCACAAAATACTGTAATTTGGTTTAATTTTTTTGTGATACCTAAGTGGTTCTTATAACATAAGGGCATAATTGGGAACACCTCTGTAGTAAACATATCAGAGTTATGTCATGGACATGCTTTGGAGACATATGTTACCAGGCATGCAAACGTTATGCGGCATAAGAAGACTTTGTTTTTTCAAATTCTGCCTGTAAAAACAATTTCTTAAAAAATGTGATACACTGCTTAGGATTCATATTTGCTCATGTTATCCCCATTTACTCATCTTGTCTTATTCAAAACCTCTACATAGACCAGGACCTCTCCAGAGCCAATGGAGACAGATACTAACTGCACAAAGGAGCAGCTAATTCTGCCAGTTTAAGAAAAATGCACAATTTTCTTTGATTCCACAAGCACTTGTGCTGATTCGTAGCAAAATTTAAAACTGTCAACAGACTGTTAAAAATTACATTTCTGAATGATGGCTGTTTGCCACTCACTGTGCAATGACTGACTACATTACACACATCTACAGACTAGCTTGTATGCTGCTTTCACCCCTTTTATTTCTATTTCATTCCATCTGAGTCATAAAAGAAACACAAATGTTATCTTTCTGCTCAATTCAAATTCATTTCAATGCCCATTATTCTATCAGCAACGTGATAAAAACACCCTTTTAACTTGTGAAAAGATCTACTACAAAGTAGTAACAGATCATAAATGTATACTGAGATTTAAAGATACTGTGAAATATGCACAAGAAAACTTCCAAGAACTGATTCATAAAAGACCATTGGGGAAAATATGTAACTCCTAACATCTATACTATGTGAGTCTAAATCTATTTGCTCTTCTTTACAAATACACTCACAAGTCCTGTTAATGCAGAAGAGCATCATGGACATGTAGGTGCTCTGAAGGGCAGGCAGACTGATTAAGAAGGGGTATATGTGTGTGTGTGACAGAGGGCTGCTACCACTGAAAGGAAACTTTCAAGCAAAGGCATCTTGTCACAACACTAAGAGCAAATGGTGTTCCTCTGCCCACTCACTCCAGAATCATTTCTACTTGGTTAAGGGTTTTAACAATTTTTTGCTGAATATTTCTTGAAAAGCAGCTTTCTTAGACTTTCCTTCCTCTCCCAAAGATTAGAAATTTCCCAAGGAATTTTGAAAACAAAGTTCTAAAACAATACTGAATCCTGCTAACAAGTTGTCTAATGTATCTTCAGAGAACAGCCAGATCTAGCTGGTTTATTTTTCATCATTTACAGCTGTCTTTCTCTTGTGAGCTCCTTAAGGTACCATTTCCATGTTTTACTTCTTCACCAAACTAGACACCCTAGACAGACCCTTCTTACAAGAAAGTTTATATGTTCTATTTGTTTAGATACAACAACTATTGATCATAAAGTAAAATAAAAGGACCTTTTCCACTCTTTTAGAACATCTAGGACAGTCATCCAAACCCATGGACATTCTTGAGACATTTGGTATGGGCCCGATACTGAAGGTACAGACCATTATTAGGAAACCTCAGGAAACTTTCCTAACTTAATTGTAGGGAATATGTTTTATTTTATTTAATGTCAGGAGGATTTGTGTACACCATATAAAGCACCAATAGATAAATCAAGTGCTTTTGTGTAAATTCTTCAATTTATTAAAAACCCCAGGGATATAAAAAAGCATTACTAATATTTCAAACAGTTAAAACAATATAGATATGATCCATAGACTATTTAAGAACTACTTACTACAAAACAGAAAGTAAATACTAATTAGATCACTTTCATCTTATTAAAGGGATATAATTTATTTCTAAAGATTTTTTTTCTTGTCCCCTAAAAAACCCATCTGGTCTTTTGATGAGTAATTTCTATTTATTTACATCAGTGCACTTCACTTTGTTTTCCTCCATCATGATCATCCTTTCTCCTCCTTTATCCATACCCCAGTTAAAAGACTTTTTTCCTCTTCAATGGCATTTAGCTCCTAAAGAAATACCAAACACTACTTGCTTGCAACTTCAGAACTACCTCTAATTTTATTGCTTAAATTCACTAACTGACTGTCCAGTGCTTTCTTCTCCTGTGCTCTGTTCTCTGTTTAAGTATGGGTAACAGACATTAGAAAGAATGTGAGGACTTTGAGACACTGGCACAGATTGCCCAGAGAAGCTGTGGCTGCCCCCTCCCTGGCAGTGTTCAAGGCCAGGTTGGATGGGACTTTGGGCAACCTGGGCTAGTGGAGGGTGTCCCCGCCCATGGCAGGGTATTGGAACTAGATGGTCTTTGAGGTCCCTTCCAACCCATACCTGTCTGTGGTTCTTTGGGTTAATCTGCAAATACTGATGTGTTACTGAAATACTGATGTGTTACTGAAGACACCATCAGCTGAACATTTTGCACAGGACAATTTATTATTTCATGGGTATTTCCCCATGCCAATAAAAGTTGCATTCATAAATCTGTAGACTGAGGTGTGTCAGTTTCCATTCCTCGCTGAAATGAAGAAATAAACCTGTGAGAGTTATCCACAGGCAATCAAGCTACAGTCAATCAACTAATGATCACCTTTCCTGTGAGCCTATTAAGTGCGTCCCTGCATGAACAAGTAAGAAATAATGTCACTTACTGTATCTGAGGCAGACAACAGTTGAAGCGAGGGGAAAAAGTGAAGGTAATCTCCCAGAAAAGTATTTTCAGCTTCACAGTGTGTGCTTTTAAAATAAACCAAGTGTGGTAGAAAAACCTTGGCAAATTAAAATGCAAGAATCTCCACTGTTCCAGAAATCACACAACTATGATGAGAATTTAACTTGGAGATCTTAAGGTGTGCTATGTCAGCTGAAGATTTTCACTTTAAATGAAATATCACTAAAGTGCTTGACAGATTTGTATAAAAGGAAAGTTTTTCTTTTTGATTTCTCTCTCTCTGTCTAAAGTCTGCAGCCCAGACCCTCATCAGTATCACATCCAAGAGGAAAGGATCTGTGCCAGTTTTTACCGCAAGATGTTCTACTCCTACTCCCCAAAAGATATAGGGTATTTAGAACCACTTATTCTCCTTGGTTCTCCACATAAAAATATACAACAATTTCTATGCAATTGTGATTTGCTATCTCAATGTCTATATATAAAAAAAAATTGGTGAAGGCCACATATGGAGTATATTAGATTACTATCCTCTAACTTACAAAATACAATAAAATTGTCAATTACTGTAGTCCCTAAAGATTCAGTTTGATTTCCTTTAACAGTTAGTATCATTAAGTATATCCTAGAGCTCTACATTAATTTAGCTAAAATTAATTTGTCCCATCACCAGGTTTTGATAAGATTGTCAGAATGTAATTTTTTTCTTACATTTGATGTTGTCCATATCACTCTCAGAGGTCTGCACTCTCACCTCGTGTGTACACCTTGATGAGAGGTGAATAAAAGCTCAACACTCAATTAATAAGCTGGTCTTAGTTGTAAACCACGTCCTCTGATTAGTTGCTTAATACATGGGGAAGAAAGGAGTAGTCAAGAAGAAAGGTCTGCTTTCAGGACAAGCAAGAGACAACAAAGTTAGGCAGCACAAACTGCAAGTCCAAGTGAACACAAGCTCAGTCTTTCAGAAAGAATTAAATGCCTCTAACCAGGCTGAAAAGGAACTTGCTGGGAAACAGCTTCAGATCAGCTTCTGGTTTGAATCAGGTATTTGAACCTCACTCTCCCACTCAAGAACACAAAATTACAGGTTAGGATCAAGCCATCAGTACCTTGACTGAAAATTTCAGGATTTTTATGCTTTCCTGGCACCTGAAATACAAAACTTTCCAAACAACCTCATGGTTAATCAGCGACACAGAACAACAAGAAACCAGCTACCCTTGGGGAATGGAAAAAAGGAAGGTTGGATCAAAAATGAAATCCCAATAATGGGCACAATACAGGATCCCAACTTAGAGAATAAGCTCCATGCAGACAGTACTAGTTATTATTATTATTATTCCTATGATTCCTATGCAAATTACTGTATTTGGTGGGAAATCACTGCAGTTGCATTAGTGCAGAAGCTGATACTTAACACTGCCAAACCCCCAGCAGTTCTGTGCATGCTGAAAGCAGGCTGTGTACAGACTTCAGGTCGAGGTTTAATGAGAAACTCAGCCTACGTGACTCGGGTGGCAGAGGAAAAAGGACTTCGCTAACACCAGTTTTGTTTCAACACCAGAGTTTCAAGACAGCTCTAAGGGCCTCCTTGTATATATAACATTTGGATTTGTGCTTCTGTTGGGGTTTTTTTAATGGCAATGCAGAGGCAACATTTGCTGCATTCTCTTGGTCAGAATGGTTGCTGTTTTCCTCCGATCACCGAAGGTTGGGTGTGGAGTTCTTGAAGTGAGCAACCTTAATGTGATTTTTGCCATCTTTTTTTAAAATCCTCTCGATAAGTGGCTATTATAAGTTACACATATCTATGTATTGCTTCAAGCAGATGGTTAGTTTTCATCATCTGTTGCTATGTTTTCATTTCTCATAATGGTAAAAAAGATGGCTTTATTGCTTTGCGATTGTCTTGCTACTTTATGATCCTGCCTAATTATTATTTTATAACTGAATTAATTACATAAAATCTTAAAAAAATGCATGAAATTTCAATATTGTAAAAGTCTTACATAAAAGAAAAAAACTACTGTTAATTCAAAACTGAAAGTAAATTTCAGATATTTGGCATTTGCATTGTTTTTACTCCCTGAACATATGGATGAAACTTATTTTAATACACTCTGTTTCTCATACAAATTTTAGAAATTGGAAAGCAGCTATGATTAATAAAAACAATTTTGAGTGAAATTACAATGCCTGCTGAATGCCTTCCTGGGCATGTAGGCAATGGCAAATCAATTTCTAGTATGCTTCACGACAGCTGAAAGTAGCTGTGCAATACTTAAGCTGAAGCAGTTTAATTAAACCTTGGCATTTTAACAGAATAAAAGAAAATTAACTATCCTATTTCATTTCCCTATAGTGTAAACAGAGTGCCTGACAGGCATCTGTGAGATATATAATTAATCCCACTAGTCAAAAAAGACTTTCAAGGATAGTTATGAAGACTTTAGCTCATATATAAAATAAAGTTTATATCCCAAAGATGCTCATTATGGACCCCTCAAATTACTTAATGAGATGATTTATTGTTGTATACTCTGCAAAAGAGAAATGTCTGCCTATATATATAAAAGTAGAAGGTTTATACAAACATATTTGCAACTTCAAAGAAAGATGACTGAAAGAAGATAGGAAAACAAGAAGCAACTGCACCTAACCCACTGGAGAAAAAGTCTACTAAACACGTGTCATGTACTACAAAAACTGTGTGTAAGGAAGGTGGTGTACATTTTGTTACTATTTTTATAAAATATTTAAATAAATATTTATCCATTAGTTTGAAATAAGCACCAGTAAAGTATGGAAAAAGCATAGCATCTTTGCTAATAACATTGAATGACATCAAAGTATGTTATTGAACTGCAATTTCTGTTTAAATTGATTTTAATAAAGCATGCAATTCATAATCAAGCCAATTTTCAATTAAGTGATAATTGAATGGTGACAGCGGGGTGACATACTACTGCACAGAGAAGTAGAAGCAGCAGAATAGGGAAAACCGTTTCCACAATATATCCTGAAGTGAAGAAAGAAATAAGCATGTAACAAGTTTTCAGCTAGTTAGGAAACAGTTATTGCAGTTTGAGATCTTGTACGGTGTTTTAATTGTCCTCCAGCCGCCACCCCAAAAGGAGAGTGGTCTCCCACCAATCCTACCTCACATCTGCTAGATCCCACAGCTGTCTTGGATACACTAGACCACAGCACACTCCTCCACAGATGACAATGGAAGCTTAAACCTTTAGTTTACAGTTAAGATACATGTGGGCACTTACATGAAGATTTCTTAATCTCAAACTGAATCCCATCCTTAGAACAGGAGCAGAAATCAAAATACGGGTATAAGTATATGCCCACATACAAGTATATACACTTAAGGGCATTTGAGATGTCTTAGCCTGTCCATGAAATCCATAACTGGCTGGCAAAATGACAATGGACATACAAGGAAGCTACACACTGCTGGTGCCAAACCCTGAGTGCCAGGTAAGATACCCTTTGGGCATGTCAAAGAGCACTGGACCCTACAGATAGCCAATTGATATGACTCTTAAAAGAACATTTGCAAGGATATTACATGCCTAAGAAAAAAACTATGACAAAAAAATCTGCCCTCTGGAGCACCTAATCTTAAAGGGTTCCTGATTTGGTGTAAAGTTCTTTAGTCACCAATAGTTCTGCACCTACATGTGCTCAGAGCAACTTGACTTGCACAGCTCAGTGCCAAGATTCCACCTGAACTGAAGCAAAATAGTTCAGCAGCCCGAGGGACTCAGCATGCACAAAGCACTCCGAGTGCTTCTACTAAAGACACAAAGGAAAAGTGGTGGCTCTGCTTCTCCCAATATTTTACAGAAACAAATGGAGAGTTGGCTCCCTCGTCACTTAGGAATATATACAATAATGTGTTTATGCAAATAGAGTTGAATTCATCAGCAGATACAGGAAAGATGGTACCAGACTCTTCTTGGAGGTGCATGGAGATCCAGTCTTGGAAAAGGTTGGCCAGAGAGGTTGTCTACAAACCTGGAGGTGTTCAAGACTCAGAGTGACACAGCCCAGAGAAATCTGACCTAATAAGACCTGCTTTGAACAGGGAACAGACTGAGACGACCTCCAGAGTTCCTTTTTGATCTGAACTTCTCTACGCTTCTGTGAAGGCAATTTTAAGCATAAGGCTTCAGATACATCTAATTCCCACTAGAATGCATAGGGTTTCCATTAATCCTGAAAGCTTATGGAGACTCGGGTTCCCAGTATGAAATACAGGAACCTGCATTAGGTGTCTAGGTGATACACAATCTAAAATCAAAGATGGGATTCTCATAATGAAATCTAAACTAACACACGGGTTACACAGAGAGCCAAGAACCACTACCCACAGAAGGGTAACTAACCTTTCTTTGCTTCACTGATCACCAGTTCTGAAGAATGAAACTAATGTGCTCACAAACTCAGCAGTGGAAATAACAAGTAAATCAGGAACTATATTTATGCCCTTTGTAACACTGAAGCTTGAAAAGTTGAAGCAGAACTGGGAGTAGTGAGGGTTTGATATTTTGAAACATTTTTTTCTCACTCTATTAAAGCCACTCTTAACATTTTTCATTACATTCATCCTAAATGAATTTATATTTTGCAAATAAATTTTTATCCTGCATGGGTTTCACAGAAGCAAAATGTATTTGGTTGTCTTTTTCAATGTCATTATCTGTTTTTTGTTTAAGAAAAAATAGGTATGTTTAATAGTAAAAATACCCCCTGAGATACTTAAAGAAAGAGAGAAATTATGTTAAAGAACTCTGTGACTTAATAGTGGCTTTCCTCACGACTATTTCATCTCAATTACTGTTATTAAAATTTCCTGTATTTTCCTGGAAGTGGGCTTTAATTTTGCAGAGGTAGCTGCAATTCTAAAGTAGCTATTTCATTCTGCCTGTCATTTGCTGCTATTCCTGCCTTTTCAGTGGGAAAATACATCTGTTTCTTTATTGTGTTTCAGAACAGGAGATATACAGGACTGAGGGCTCTCAAAAGCTAGTATATTTTCTTACAAGCCATGATCTGAACTTCTGTAAGGACAGAGTGTAGAAATTCTTCTGTGAGCACATAAGGGGAATTTTGGAGTGTACTGCAATTCTGAACAAGTACAAATTGTATGAGGATTTCATAAAAATCTGTTTTTTTCTTGTTTTAGTCAGGACAGAAACAATGCCACAGGACAGATGGCACATGACTCTTCCACATGTGAGGTTGTGGCTTAAGACCTCAAGCGCTTGTAATGAATCTATACTGATTCTCATGAACTATTCTAAATCATTTTATCTTTATGTACTATCAAGGGACCCCTCTGTGTGTTTCTGTACATAAATGAATGGCCTACTCTGTAAATATTTAACTGTGTTTATAACTGAATATATTCAGTACAACAGCTAAAGTGAGTTGTATATATTCCTAACAGCCTACAAATAGGGTAGAACTCATGATGTGTTCATGCTAGCACTATTATGTAATAATTTGTCTCCATATTCACTGTTGCAATGAACAATATTTTTAATATATGTTTTTTTACTTTATTTTTACCTATTTTCCTTGTGCTCCTTACAGGGACATGTGTTATCTGTATTCTTAGAAGTAAAATGTGAAACACTGATGCACATAACAATATAAATTAAAATTTTATGATAGATATAACATATGATAGGCTAAGTAATTTCAGCACAACTACTGCACAGTAAAAGAATGATATAAAATAACATTTCATTGTAGTAACACAGCTGAAGCCCTAGATTTATTATTACCATTACTTCTACCCATTACTTGGTGCATTTAAAAGACATACAGTGTGCATGCATTCATCTGGGTGACACAAGAATTAGTGAGTTAACAAAACAATACCTCTTCAGGACTGTATGACATTCTTGCTAAAGTCTGAATAACACTGCAAAAGGAATTTTGAGAGACTGATTACCACTAAAAAGACTCCTAGGATTTCACATTTCCCCATATAGCGTCCTGGGAGTTCAGTGTTAGCCTGACAGTAAAGACTTCCAAATAAAATTGTTATGCTACATGCATGTCCATAGCAATTTGGCAAGAGCGAGAGCACAATTTAGATTGAAAAGAACAGCCAACCAACAGGCCTTGTTAGCAGTGTTGTAAACCCAGTTTTCAGAAGGACATTAAAAGGCTTGTTTACAACCACTGCTAGAATACCTATAACTGAGATTTATCTTCTTTAGACAACTACAGAAACAAAGTTTCTACTAAGTTCTGGAGATAAATCCATTTTTCAAAATACCACAAGTCTTAGTTGTTGGGTTTATCCAGTTTAAATATAGTACAGTATTTAACATATATCATTGTGAAACAATTACTTTTCCAAGCAATTGACACCCTACAACTGCTTTACAATAAAACTTCCATACTTCTGAACCTTTACCATGACACTACCAAACCACTTATCCAACTATACTGTATTACCGACTGATTTTGTTTGCACATATAGATTTTAAAAAGCCATATTTAAAATAAAAAATAACTTAAAGTCAATGTGTGCCTTACTGTAACAAGACTTGTCATATTAAAAGGTTATTTTTAATGAATAATTCCTTATTTAGAATTGTTATATGGCATTTAAAATCTAATTAGTTTGTTCCATTTTCTGCAGATAAAGGAAAAAATGGAAAAATAGCAACAGCAAAGACAATAATACAAAATAAACTGTTACAGAATTGGTAAAAATGAGAACTGTGAATACTCCTCTAATAGTGTATTCGTATTGGTATAAAGGTATAAAAGGTATAAAAGATAAGCAAAATATGTAGTCTGAATTAATTATAGTAAAATTCCACTGAAGCAGGAAATCTTTGAAAGTGTACATTCAAAAATACGAGTGGATAAAAAAGCAAGAGGAATGAAGGAAAAACATGAGCAAGGAAGGCATGCAAATTGTGAAGGGATAATTTGGGAGAACTGTCCTAGATAGAGGGAATGCAATTAGGAATGGTCCTCATCTGTACTGCTTGCCAGGAATGAACACCAAGGAAACTGATTTGGTTTCCTCTTGGTTGGACCCAGTTGCACTGAAAGGAGCCTAGGACTGCACCAGTACCTATACAGCAGGGTCCCTTAGTGGAGCAGGTGCCAGAAAAAGCTGCAAACCAGTTACTTACAGATGAATCCTCAAGTTCCTGCCTGTGCTGCTGTAGATTCAATAGGCATAGACAGGAATCTCCAAAAACATTCTCCAGAACGTTCAAGCAATACACTCAGCTTTCTCTAGGCTACATAAAGAGCTTAAACAACTTTGAGAGTCAGTCATGGATTACAGATGCTGTGTGAGGAATCCAATAGCCAACTGTAAACCTGAAGAGGAGCACGACTGAATTTCTACAGGCATCTGGCACTTAGGTGCCTGCTTCAGGGCTGAGCCTTAGGCACCTGTGTCCACTTAGAATTTGGAACAATGATACTTCTTCACAGGTGATACCGGGTTTTTTTGTAGCTTATATGGTAACTCAATGTAAACCATGGAACAAACAAGGACATGTTGCTCTTTTCTGCATTTCTAAGATGAACAACTGATTACTGATTTATTTAGACAAGTTCAATTCTAGTGTTTTAATGTTAGAACTTAACATTTTATATGAAAGACACCATGATAACTTGTCTATTTGTGACATCAAGTATAATAATGACAGCTGAAAGACATTTCAAGTTAGATTGTAACTGTCAATAACTTTCAATAGGTACTTAGCTGCAAAACTAAACAGGTACTTGGAAAAGAAGAGAAGCTTCATTATAAATTCAGGTGCTTATCATTTTATTAGAAGAGAACACAATAAACAAATGGGTATGCAACAAGTTGCTAGCATGAGCAAAAACTATGTGGGTTTTCTCACAGAACATTGAATGATAGAAGTTGTGTATCTTCTAGCATTCCATACAATTTTCTAGTAGTATAAATACTGCTATCATTGTCACTAATACCAGTATTATTGCTTTATTACCATAGTTACTGTGAGTCCTAGACAGAAATCAAAACCACTTTGTGCTACATGCTGTAGAATGAGCAAAAGAGTAGTTTTTGTCCTTAAGAATTTATAATCTAAGTACAACAGCAGAAGTGAGGAACTAAAGAGCCTACAGATAAATATGGGAACACAGGTGCAATTGTGTGGACTCCAAATGTCCAAAAACATTCAAGTACCCAGTCAAGCTGTTCAGAATGTTTCAACAGCTCCTACATCCTCTGCCAGATCCAAGTATATCAAAGTAGCAATTAGTGTCTAATCACAAGAGTTCCCATACAAGAGTCTAAACTTCTTTGTGCCGCCTTAGTATCAGTGGAGGAAGGTAGCCTCCACAGTAATAAATTCATTGCTACAGGGTTAGAGCAGGTGTCAGTGTCCTTCTAATGTCCCCACAAGGGCTGCAAGTCCTCTGGAGTTCACACCCAAGCTGGGTCCTTTCCATGAATGTGAAGAAACACCTTGTCATTCTGTCCTCTCATTTCAAGAAGGGAGCTATTACTGATACATAATCTTGGAGCTCAGATAAAGCTCTTTCTTTCCTGGAGGGAATAATACGCTGTCAAGGGCTTGCTGGAAGGTACCTACTTTGTATTTTGTATAGGTCCTCACAGAAGAAGTAAGTGATGATACATAGCCTCAGAGAAATTGTTGCATCATTTAGACCTGAGGTAGACCACCTTAAATTCTTCTGGCTTTGAACTTAGTTTGGATGGTGGCCAGGGAGATGGCCTCATAAAACAAAAAAAAATTCTTCTGAGTGAAGCTGATCACTCAGGCATAATTCTTCAAAACACTGAGAACATGGATTTTTTTTTTTCTTCTTTTTTTTTTTTTAAATGCACAAACTGGTTCATGTAGCCAGAGAGGTTTCCCAGAAATAACACAGCTATTTCACTGTCCAGCATACATACTTTTGAAGATGGGCACTGAAGGTGGGTCTCCATCAGCAGCTTAATGGTAGCATGGTGCATGCTGGCACAGTTGAAGTCATGCAATAAACCCAAAGAATCTTATCTTTGGAGAACAACGAATAAGCTACCATAAGACAGCTGAGTGCAGGTGGATCCATGCTGTCAGTATGAGCTATTCCCAACTCTGACCTTGAGTTTCTTTATTGGGAAAGTCATTTAGCTTTAGTTACAGCTGAGCAGGAATCCAAAAAAAGACACAAGAAATATGGCCAATAGAGGGGGGGTGGGGACAGGTGAGGAAGGAGAAGGTGAACTCAACTGTTTACATGATGGTATAGATGCCACAAAACCTAATCGATCAACATGTTAGCCAGTTCATTACAAAACCAAATGTCTTTTCACTCATGTATTACTCATTACTTATTCTACTGTATAAGCAATCTGTCTTTGAAAGCAAGTGAACACACAGTCACTCAGAAGAAATTAGTTTTCTTCTAGGACTTTATAGTTGCTACCAATAATATGATACTTTATTTTCTATGGAACTTATGTGCAGCTTATTATTACCTTTAAGTATAGATGATATCAAATTGCACTGCTGTCCCAGTGATTAAAACATATTGTGAACATTTTACTTGCACCATGATTTTTAAAATAACATTTTCAAGTATAAATCCATGTATATTATGGTACACTAACAGGTTCATTGTTTTTGAAACAAGCTAGAGCAAATGAAGTATTACTTGCTTCTTGTAGAAAAATATTCCTGTATGTAACTGTGAGAAACTGCAGTTTATGAAAGTATATTTACCTGAAAACATACGCTATGTATATACATGCAAAACCTGCAATTTTCTATCAAATTGGATATTCTTAAACTAGTTTCACTTGGTAGCATGTCATCCTTGTTCCGTATAACCATTTCTGAAAGAAAGATTTAATTTGATCACTATCAATACCTTTTATGATATAAAGCAGGTATTTTCTTAATTATTTTTTCTTTAAGAAAATGGCTGAATTGATTTAACTCACTAGTGTATCCAGGAAAATAATGGGCTGTGTATTACCTCAAATTCAGAGACACAGCAGTTCAAGGGAGCAGAAGGCATTTGTTAAACACAATTCAAACTGGTAGCAAACAGCACCTCTGAGTGGGGCCTTTCACAAAAGATTTCACAAACAGCTACAGATCTTGATTGCTTCATAATGACCATGTAAATAACAAGGACAACAAATCTCAGAAATAACTTGAAAACACTCATGTCTCCTTTCACACGTACAGAATTTTTGCCAGTCCTTAGGAGCAACTCCACAAGTAACTCCCAGGGACCTTCCAACTCTTATTGGCAACCAGCTACACAGTTATCATTAACCATTATTATTGTCACCAATACTAGAACAGCACCTGGAGTCCAGACTGGCATACCATTTCTATGCAAGAGATGGTTACTGAAGTATCATCTTCTAGATCTCTGATAACAACTTTGTAAAAATATCTGTACATACAAAATACTTAAAATCAGGTTTAGACATTGGTACTGCAACAGGATTGATGAGCCACGAGAAGAAAGAAGATTTTACAGAAAAGAGGGCAGGAAGAATAATGAAGAGAGAAAACCAAAGGGAAAGATATGGATTACACAGTCTTGCACTAAAGCAGGTTAGCTTTTTTTTTTTTTTTTTTAATCCAACATCTATCCTGGCTAGTCTCTGCCTACATTATCTTGGTCATTATGAATCACTCATACAACACAAGTCTTGTGCCAGACACAAGTTCACAACAGTTCACTACAGCTGTCCCAGAATAGCTGAGAGACAAGGGGTTGGGAGAGATCAGAATGAGACTGACTGAAAAAAAGAGAAACACTTTAAAGTGGCACAGGTCATGCCAAAAGAGTTGCAGGGAGTCAATGGAGGAAAGCGCTATTCCACACATAAATGATAATCTGTATGAAGAGATGGATCTGATGTTCAGTATTTCCTCCTCTCATTTCTGCAGTAAATACTTCAATGACACACTTCAGTGTATAAGGAGCAATCTTGTTTCATTAATCACAGCGTGCATCCCATCTCATACCTCTGTTGAGATAGATACTGTCCATTTCAGGGACAGTAGCCATTCATGAAATGCCATCAGCAGTTCAGTCCAGCAGCATGACCTTCCTTTGCCATCAGCCAACATTAGAAGCAATGAATCTACATGTCCATTAAATGCTTCTAATCACGTTAGCTAAAAGTTAAATCAATTGAGTCCTCCAAGAGCTGGGTTGACATGAAGTCTGTAGGCACTATTGCTTTTCTACACTGGTTGTAAAGGTGAGCTAAGCTTGGAGAGCTGGAATCCAACTCTCCACACTCATGTGGAATGGGACTATTTGACAGAAAATAGCAAGGTTTGCTGTACAGTTATTATGGAAAGTCTACAGACAGTGTAATTTCTATTCCACATACAACCAATACTCCACTTCTTTCAAGGAAATACTTCCACGTAGTCTGTCGGATTTCCTAGCTCTTTCAAGCTGTGACTTGTTTGATCTCCAAGTTCCTTCTTGTCCAAAAATTGCTGCAGTACTTCCCTTATTGTCTACTTTTCCAATCTTTTCACTTACGTGCATTTCCCTCGCAAATTAATCATAGAATAACAAAATATATTGAATTGGAAGGAACCCATAAGGATCATCAAGTCCAACTCTTGGCTCCACACAGGGCCAAGTCAGAGAATGGGACTGAGGGTATCATCCAGATGCTTCTTGACCTCAGTCAAGCTTGCTGTGACCACTTCCCTGGGGAGCCTGTTCCAGGGCCTGACCACCCTCTCAGTAAAGAATCTCTTCTTAATATCCAACCTAAGCCTCCCCTGTTGCAGCTTCATACCATTCCCTCCAGTTCTATCGCTGGTCACCAAAGAGAGGAGATTGGCACCTGCCCCTTTGCTCCCCCTAGTAAGGAAGCCATAGACCATAATGAGGTCTCCCCTTAGTCTCCTTTTCTTCAGGCTGCACAAATCAAGGGAACAAATCCCTTCCCCAATGGCTCATTTTCTAGTATCCATGATAAGGCAGCCAAACTTTCCCATACCCACCATCTCAGTTTCTTATCCATTTCCTCCCAAGCCCTGAAAATTCTGCCTTCCCCAAAACTCTCATCATTCTCTTCACTTTCTAAAACCCTGCCTTTGTTCACTTACACAATACACTTCCTCCTTTGTTGCCTGACAACCTTCCCCTACTCCTTTCTCCGTTACTCCACTGGCATTCACTCCTGCCTGCCTTTCTGAATGCTTTGGTTGTAAAATTTGACAGAGAAAAAATTTATCATTTACCTGCAAGAGTGGTGCAAGCCACTCTTCCTCCTGTCACGAATAATTTCCCTCATTATCTTCCAGATCCCTTTTATTCTCCCAAATTTCCCAGCCCTATATTCCCCCAACCTCTTCTGGTGTCCATCCCCTGCTCCATTCGGGCCCCCCACAACCTCTGTCCCGCCATGGCTCCTACCACACACCTCAGCGCCCCGGGAAAGGCGCTCCCAAACTCATACCTCCCAGTCTGTCCTCAAAGGTGCCCTGCCCCGCCACGACCCTAAACCCACGCCCCAGCACAAACCGACTCGGCCGCCGGGCCAGGCCTGCCCGACCTTCGCTCCCCGCGCAGGCGCACTCTCCGGAGCGCCAAGCGGGGCCGGAGCGCCCTCCGCAGACGCCGGCTGCTCCCTGCCGGGCCCCGCCGGTCCCCTCCGGCGGTGACCCTCGGCCCGCGAAAGTCAGGGATGCGACTTGGTGAAGCGGCAGACGGCGCAGCGGCTCCGCTGCACCTCCCATGATGGGGCACCGTCAGAACCACAGAGCTGCTGCACAGGGGCGGCGGGGCCGCGCCGGGTGCCTTTTCCCACGGGGAAGAAGGGAGCTGCTGCGGTGGGACGGGGCGGGCGTGTGCCCGTGGGCGGCGGGGCGAGAAAGGGGCCAGCGGCGCGGGAAGAGATGCTCCTCTGCCGCTACCGTGTCTCCCCGTGGCGGTGTGGGGAGGAGAGAGGGAGGGCACGGCTCGTTTCCCGCCCCCTGCTCGGCCTCTTCTCCTCCCTCCCCCTGTCCCTCCTTCCATCCCCGCCGCACCGCTGAGGCTGCGAGAGCGGCGCTCGCTCTGCGCCCGGGGCTGCCGCCCCGCCAAGACGAGGGAAGGAGGCGCTGCCTGCGGGGAGGAAGCTGGATGAAGACTTGCGCCTCAGGGCGGGCTGGCCAGCCCCTCGGGCATGAAGGGGACCGCGGGGACACTGCCCTGCCCTGGAGCCAAGCGGGGACATCAGGTAAAAGCCTTCCCCCTCAGCTGACCCGCCTCAAGTGCAGGAAGGGGGCAAGTGCCATCTGAAAACTTATCCTCCCACTGCTTGCCGGGGGGGGGGAGCGAAGGACAGAGGAGGAAGGCGAGGATGCAGTCCTTGGTGTAGGGTTGCACATCGGGTTGTTACCGATCGTGCTCTAGATGCTCAGCCTGGTGCCCGAGGCAAGGCAATTCCCGCTGGGCTGAGGCGGGGACGAGCTGAGGAGGGTGGTGGTTTGCTGCTGGGATCCCCTTGCTCGGCGCAGAAAGTTTCCAGCGGGAGTGAGGGGCAGAGAGACGCGGGAGAGGATCGCCGCGGGAGGTGAGCGTGGGGAGGGGGCGCAGCGTTTTGTGGGGGGCTTTACGACGCTCTGGGGGGTGGATGCCGCTTCCCTTGGCGAGCAGTTCACCCAACTTGCGTGGTTGTTGCGTCCTCAGCTGCCGTTTGTTACGGAGAGGTCGGATGAAGTAGCCGTGGAGGTGTAATGTCGGCGTCTTCAGTAGCCACTTCTGTGCAGTTTGCTTGCCTCCCTGCCTCAGTTTAGGTGTGTTTAGGCAAAGAAAAGAAACAACAAAATCTTGCCGGAAAGAAATGAGTAGCAGCACACCTGAGACTTCAGTTGCGTGGCATAACTAAACGCGCTGCTGTCCTTCCGCATCACACTTCACTGGGGCTTTTTAACTGAATATCTGCGGATTAAGTGTAAACTTGTAGTAAAACATATGGACTATCATTAACACTGTTGGAGATAAATCCCGCTTTAAATGTTTAACAGGGTTTTTTTTAATCTTTCCTCATAGTTTATGTAAAGATCAGTAAGTCAGATTGGTATTTTTTGCTTAGCTCTTCTAAAATCATTTAAGGAATAAGAAGTGAAGGGAGTGCCCCACAGAGGTTCTAGATACCTTTGCTACAAAGTGAAAAAACAACACTGATTCACCCTAAAGACAAACAATTCTATACCTTCAAAAGCCCCCTCCATACCAGCCCAGACAAAGAACTGTACGTTGCAAACTGCCCTGAGAATGAAGACTTCAGTAATTTCAAATAAGGCAAGCTCCCCTTCATAGAGAATGTTCAGCACTAACTACCTTGGTTAAATCAGAGAATCTACCTTAAGAATGATCAGCTGCAGTTCTGTTTTACTAACACATTTTTAAGAACCAAGGTAATTCCACAAATTCTGTGCAAAAGCCAGAGGAAAAATTAAATTCAATGAACTTAAATTCATTGTATCAGAAAAAAGCCTGTATGTTTTTTGGGGGGGTTTGGGTGGGTTTTGTTTTTTACTGTTATAAAAATATTTGAACCCAATTTAGGAGAGCATTCAAAAGCAGACTAGAGTGAGCAACATACATCTGTTTCTGCAAGTAATGCCTATGATTGCAAACTGGACTTGATAAGGCACTATACTTATGGTGGTTCTCAGATTGGGACTTCTCTTAATAAATGCACAGTTAATGACCCAATGCAGCCTGGAGACTACTTTATGTATGCTCAGTGTTTTGTTAATGGGCTTCTTTATTGCATAGAAGCTGAAAGAAGGATGAGAAAAGAGAAGTATAGGCAAGTATCAAACTTGAAGTCCTTCCCAATTTTGTGTGTTTTCTTTGATAAAAGAGTTTGTTGGTTTTGGGTTGGTTTTTTCTTCATTGTCAGCTTCAAATATAACAGCTCTCTGGGCTTTCATGCAAGTAGCAGATTTTATTAAACATTAAAAAAAAAAGTCTATTGTAAAGTGTTCTGTAGCTCTTATTTCCTTAAGAGGAAGGTATGATGAGGGAATTATAATTTTTCTTGACAGCCTGACAGTTAAAACTTGGTTTGCATAGGAGTGAGCATATGTAATGCATTAAAAGCAGGTGCCGTTCTAAATTGTCATTGACTAACTTTTCAATGTGTTTTTGTGCAAATGAATATACTGCTTATATAGTAACTGCTAGGATGTTACTAAGAGATAAGAAGGAATCAATGTAGTGATGCAGGGTCAAATTTAAGATTTTGAGTATGTATTTAGTATTTGGATGCCTATGGATTTAGTGCTGTAGTTCTGTCAACAGGTATGTGAGTTAATTTTCTTCACATTCATCTCAGTTAAACTCACAAAATCATTGTTGATGCAGCAGTGCTTAAACTACAGAGAGGTGGAGTGTGGAATTTCACTTTTTTATAACACAGTGAAGCAAAATGCTTTGTTTGCTTATAAGCTTCCTGTTATGATAACATGTCCAAATTGTATGTAGCTGTTGCTGTCAAAAGCTGAGCTTATGTTAGAAGTCAGGAGCGTAAATAAAACTGCATGTTGAACAAATACTCTCCTACAGCGTGTGAAACATTAAGCAATGAAAAAGGCCAGGTGAAGCAAGGGAGGCGTATAAAATGCCATTAAGGTATGGAAGTATGGCAAAAGGGGGGAAGAAAAGAGAAGGAATTTAGGATTTGAGGGTGTTTTGGCCGTGAACTTTTGCCATAAAAACTAAGTTACCGTTTTATGCCAATAATCAATACCATGAGAATTTGGGGTAGAGGTATACCTGGAAAAACAGTTGGGGTATTTCCTTTTACCTGAAAGCTAATAACTTTCCTTTTTTCAAACCTTGTACTGCTATACTTTAAAGGCTTCTCGTTAACCATGATACAAGATTTGTTACTTCATTGTTAAAGCTGTCTGGTGTGGTTGGACTTGGTGAAATCATGGTGAAACTAGTTAATGGAGTGTAGTGTTTCTGTAGAAGCAAGAGGCTGATACAAAACACAATACTGACTAACGTTGATCTTAGAAGCTCAACACCCAGGTACTGAGGAGTACATACTATCAATTTAGAAATTTGTAGTAGTAGGAAGTGAGGGCTAGCTTTTGGGAAGAGATTCCTTCTGGTGGGCACAAACAAGTATATTCATGCACAATGGCAGACTGAATTTTCCCTTTGAATGCCCATTCTGGGTGTATTTCCCTGTCTTATGTTACAGCTCCACTCAGTCTTCTCTCAACTGAAGAAAATCCAAATTCTTTAACTTTCCCTTGTATCTCCCTTTTTCTAGACCTCTGGTACTTAATGGTTTCTGCTGAATTCCCTTCAGTTCCTCTCTGTTCCTTAGGTAGAGTTCCCTCTATTAAAAAATAAAGCTGTAGCCTTACCAGCTGTAAAGCTTAGTTTACACTTCGAGGCAGTGTGTTGTCTTTTATGCAAGAATATTCTATTGCTAAACACTTTTTATCTCTTGAAAACTGTAATCACCAAAATACCATTTGGCAGAATAGCTACATATTATTTGTCCTCATCTTGTATTTTGTCAGTTGATTATTCTTAGCTGAACTATTTACATTCTTGAATTACATCTTAATTTTCTCTAGATCATCTCTTCAGTTCAGCATTATTATTCTTAATTTTCATCCTGTATACTAGGCTTCTAGCTCTGGCTTCTAATTCTCCTTTGGCTAATGTCATGCTCAGATTTTTCAATTATACTCTGTCATTTAAGTTATTAATAAAGCAATAATTTTTTTTTCTATCAGGGCAGACTGGAACAACCCTTCTTAAGAAGGTCTTCTGGTTTGTCAATGAATTGGTAAAAATTATTCTCTGAATATGGTATTTGTAACCTATTTTTAGAATAAAATCAATGCAATGAGTTTCAGTTAGTAGGTGCTATTTGAGTGCATAAATGTGGATATTACTGTTTGCTACCAACTATTATAAAGCCCAAAGCAGGATTAATATGGATTTCTGTTATAAATGTTTTGCTGCGAAATCTCACAGCTTTCAAGGAAAGACAGTGCTTTTGAGGCTTATAGTTTAGAAATACTTTTCAATACAGTAGTTTTCACTGAGCAACCAAAAACCTTTACCTGAATGTCAGGTCAAAATACCCCTTGGACAATGTACCTTGCCATCATATCATTTATACTATATGTAATTCAAATGCTGTCCACAAACCTCATGAAAATTACCAAGGTAGTGTGTTAGTACTACCTTTTAGTTTCTAGCGATTAAGTGACTTTATTCAGCAAATATTGAGGAATAATATGTCAAATTACTGAGCTTTTTGATTAACTACTATTTTAGATACTTTCTAAAGGTCACGAAAGGTCAATATTCATACAGATTTATGAAAAAAAGTTACATATAATATTAAAAAACCTGACTTGCTTTTGGGGCTGGCCATGCCTGAAAATCCTAGCAAACTAAACTCTTTTGCCAAATTTAGTATAATGACAATTTGTTACTAAACTTACCTGCTTTCTGCTAATAACATGGAGGTTTAGATTTAACAAAGTGTTAGTGAACATCTAATTATCTTTTTTTCCACTTCATCGGAGAGACTCACCATGATGTTCCAAATTGATATATTTGTCAATATTGCTGTTGATTTAAGTCACATAACATGTATCAGCCTCTGAAATTGAAGAATTACTTTCGTACACTGCAACTATGTAAATCATACAGAAATACCAAAACAAGTTACTAAGTTGTAGTTGTGCATTAAGTATTCACTACTTCTGGAGATGAACATCTATTAAAAACAATTCTGAAAACATGGTATCACGTCTCTCCAGGTTTATATAAATAACTTCTATTTGGTTTCTAAGAGGTATCTATAGAATTTGGATTTTGTATAATGAAGACCAATACTCTTTGTTATTATGAAAAATTGCTGGTAAAAACATGTTTCTCTGTGTTGTAGAAAAGTAGGTAGCTTTTCAAATACAGCACTTCTGAGGAAAAAGTTTTAAGATTCAAGAAACTGTACAATGTGTAAAAAATCAACATGCTAATTAAAAAAATTACAAAATAGCATATATATAAATTTATGCTAAACACAGCAATTTACTTGATTTAAAAAACAAGGAAATTATTTGCAAAATAAAGATTCTTTGTTAATGAGGAATTGTAAACTAATTGTGAAAAATGTGATATGAAAAATGATGGAATGATACTGTTTCCCTGGGTTAATTTCTTTAGACACAGCTCTTCTTCGGGCTATGAAGTTTTGCATGAAGATTTTTCCTAGGAGATTTGAAGACATGTTTTTTCTATGTATATTTTTCACAGAGGTGCACATGCACACTAACAAAAAGGACTCAGTCTTTTGCTGGTGCTGATTTCAAAATCTGCAAGTATTTCAATCAAACACCAAGAACAGAGAACCAAAATTGAAAGGTCTGGCTGATGAAGCAATCTCACACTTCAGTCTCAGAAACAGACTCCCCAAAATCATTTGAGAAAGCAGGTTGTAGCCTATCTTGAAAAGAGTGTGGTAGCAGCCATTGTGGAAGTCCAGAGATGGCCTGCCACAGCCCCCTTGTTATTTGAGCTGACACTGTGTTCTGAAGTCTTCGGTTCTTCAGAAAGTTCCATTATTAGAAAACCATTTACTGGCCAGAAGCATCTGGCCTGTCTGAAGTGCAATGTTATGTTACTTCTCTTGTGAGATTCATTGTTTGATGACTTAAGTTCTTCACGGACCTAGAAGGAAGTCAAGCACAGTTACCTAGATGATTAGAGGTCTTCTCAGGATCTTGTGATGACTTTACTAACTCTTGTAGACAGTGGGATCTTCTTGCCTTAGTTCACTGGCTGGCTAATATGTGGTCATAGAATCATAGAATGTGTAAGGTTGGAAGGGACTTTCAGAGGTCTAGTCCAACACCGCTGCAGTAAGCTGGGACATCTTCACTAGATCAGGTTGCTCAGAGCCCCATCAAACCTGACCTTGAATCTCCAGGGATGGGGCCTCCAATACCTCTCTGGGCAACCTGTTCCAGTGATCTACCACCCTCATACTGAAGAACTTTTTCCTAATATCCAACTTAAATCTCCCCTTTTCTAGTTTAAAACCATTACCCCTTGTCCTACTGCTACATGCCCTCATGAACAGTTCTTCCCTGGCTTTCTTATAGGTACCTTTCAGGTACTGGAAGGCTGCTATATGGTCCTCTCAGCGCCTTCTCTTTGCCCAGCTGAACAAGCCCAACTGTCTCAGCCTATCCTCATAGGAGAGGTGTTCCAGTCCTTGGATCATCTTTATGGCCTCCTCTGAACACACTCCAACAGGTTCATCTCCATCGTATGTTGGGGACTCCATAACTGGACACAGCACTCCAGGTGAAGTCTTACCAGAGCAGAGTAGAGGGGCAGAATCACCTTTCTTGATCTGCTGGCCACACTTCTTTTGATGCTGCCCAGGCTGTGGTTGCCCCTCTGGGCCGCAGATGCACATTGGTGGCTCCTGTCCAGCTTCTCATCCATGAGTACTCCCAAGTCCTTTTCCTCAGGGCTGCTTTCAAGCACATCATCTTCTAAATTGTATGGATAACAGGGATTGTCCCAACCCAGGTACAGGGTCTTGCACTTGGCTTTGTTGAACCACATGAGGTTCACCTGGGCCCAATGAAGTTCTTTAACTGCCTTTGCCATACAAAACAAGTCAGATTGTACAAGACCATTAAGGATGTTCATGTGCTCCTGTTCCTATAAGTCTATAAAATACTTTGAGGCAGTTATAGATACCCATATTGTGATCCCACCAGATTCATTGTAGTGACCTGACACTAATGGGCATTGGTGGGAAAAAAACATCATGTTTGGCAGCTACATATGTATGGTGTATATAATAGTGTCTGGTATGTGTACTGTATACATATATAGCATACTTATTCCTGGTGCTTCATGTTCTCCAACTAATATGTTATAGTAGATTCACTCAGATGGCACCTGTTTGAGCATTTGAGTGATTATTCCTTCAGACAGCTGGGCTTCCCTTCTCTGGCAGGTTAACCAAACTCATGACAGCCAGCATGTTTCTTCATTTTTTCCAGTCAGTGAAAATATGGATGCTTACTGCACTGGTTGGGGCTTACCTGAATTAAGATCAATGGTGTTCAGAGAAGCAGTTCCTTCATTTCAGTGTTTTGAGTTTCAGAAAGTCCAAAGTGCATGTAAATTGTTCTTACATCAACTTCTGGAATTCCTGATGAGAACTGACAACTCTTGATAGTGCTGTGAACTATGTAATCCAAAGAGCAAGGGGAACCTGGTTCTCTTTCTCAAGAAAACACAATGATGTTTTGGGTATGTTATATCACCAATGAAATTAACTTATTATCAGTTAGCTTACCTGATCCCTCAAACTCTTACAGATTAATTCATCAGGACTTCAAATTTGTTTGGGTTATTTTTATGATCATGTGTCATAGGAACCTACAGGATTTTATTTCCTTCTACTGTTTTTTGCCAAAGTGGAAAATTTTTATTTTGTCACATATATTGGGTACTCCATCCATAGAAGGAATCAGAGATGAACCGGTCTGGAAAAAGATGCCTGCAGTAAGGATAATTCTTTAAAAAGGAGATTCTAAAATTTTAAAGAAAAATTTTAATTAAAAAGTCTGGAAGAACATGTAATCAATTTTGTTGTTGAGCATACAAAAGCTTTTCAAAAGAGCAGGTATTTGTATGTTTGAAACTGGAATGAGCTCATGGAAATCATGGAAGCTCTCCATCCCAAGCAGTATTACAAAGAAAGACCATCAATCATTTGAATTTGATTTTTTTTTTTAAAACAGTCTTAATATATTCAAAGTACAGTTGAAGAATGTTTCTAAATAAAAACAGAGGTTAATTTATCTAGCAGTTTGTCCCAGGCAAAAATTACTTGCTTTTCATGTTTTCACAGTATCACTTCAGGGAAAGTATAGTCTACAAAAAGCTTTAGTTTGGAGAAAGAAAGGTGAAAAATAATGTATTTTCTCTATTCTTACCTGGAAAAATGGTGTAAGCATTATGGATCACTTTGTATGATATATGTAGAGACTAACTTTAATGTTGCAGTTTTAAAAGTGTCTATGTCTGGTTTTAGCACTTGATGTTTTCACTTCAGTACCAAGTTTCCTAAACAATTTAAGAGTTATGAAGAGCAATTCTGATACTCTGCAGAGGAGGGAAGATTCTTTTATTTTCTTTCAAGACGGCTTAATCTTTTTAATAAAGACATTATTTTGTTTTAAGTGAAAAATACATACTGTAAGGGAGGTTCCACTTTTAACTGAGACGGCAGAACTACCTCATATGTATTTATGAATCTTTCGCTGTTTCTACTTTACAAGGTCACTAGCATCAGCAGGAAGGATAATGAGCATCTTTGTTCCAGTTATTCTTCTGTAGACATGAAAAATGGATTTTGAAATAAAAAAAGCAGGAGGCACTCTGAAAACTTCTGGAATCCCAGTGAAAGACGAATCTTTCCTACTCAATCCTCTGCTGCTCCTATTCAGTTTTCTACTGATGTGATTCTAACATATTTTGGTGTTATGGAGTTTGTGCACTTTTTTCCATGCTGTAGTTTGATCACTTTGGAGGATCAGTACATTCTAGCAAGGCACTATTCAGGGACACAAATTCCCTACAGAAGCCCTTTGTCATGTTGCTTCCACTTTTGCAATGCAAAAGATATAATGGAAAAATGTGTATGTTTCTCTTAATTTTAAATACCATGGGCAGTTATTCTGACTCCAAAAAAAAAGATACGAGTCTATAAACAATGTACAGAAAGGCAGCAGACATGTCAAGGAGGTGCTATGCCTTCTTTGACGGACATCAAACAGGTTACAGCTCTTTAGCTTATAAAAGAGGTGCTAAAAAGTAATGTGACGGAAGTCATTGAAATGGAGTGGCATAAAAAATGTGAAGATGAGCTTGTTATTCACCATTTCTCATTGTGTGAGAACATTCAGTGCAATTATCAGTCATCAATAAAATAAAACAAATTATTAAGTAATTAAGCTGTCAAACTCATTGCCACAGAATAGCATAGTGGCCACATGTACTGTGAGTTTACTGTTAGCCATCAGGTGGAGATGGTTCAGAGGCTGTTTCTGCGCTAGGTCAAGTGCAGAGAATGCCAATGATGGAACTACCAATCCTTGACCTGATTCTTTCATTTTCTTCCTAAGAATCCTTTTCATCAAAACCAAGATAGTGACTTGATATACAAATTTGGCCTCTTATGTTCAGTTCTAAGCTATTGATGCTGTGTTAATCTCAACTGGAGATCTGTCTCAAAGGAACGTGTTCAGATAGCCTTTTACTGAACCACAAGAGCCCAACAAAAACCAAAACACCCACAAAACCAACCAACCAAAAATAATCCCAAACCTCATAGATGTTGTGCTAGAGATGGACTAGGCAGGGTTAGGCTGTGGTTGGACTTGATGATCTTAAAGGTCTCTTCCAACCTAAGAGATTCTGTGATTCTATACCACGTTTTCAGGAGTATAATTGATTTCATCTTAATAATAAGCATTGCATGTTTAGGATTATAGCAAATTTGAGGCTATTGACATCTTGAAGTCTAAGCTCTCAAAAGAAAGCTAAAGTCAACTTTATTTAGACCAGCCATGAAACTTCACCCCCATCCCCCAACTAAAATGACAGGGCTACAAGGAAAACACATGCATTTAGGGGAAAAGATCTTTTTTCTCTAATAATACCCTTTTGTTAGGATATGCTGTCTTCTTAACAGCAAATTTGACTGATGGCTGAGAGCAAAATAGCAGTCTCATCAGACCTGCCTTTTTATGGGAAGTCATTATACTAATTCTGAAGTGTCTGCAGTAACCCATCAACATGTGGTTTGTTCTTAATACTTTATAATTATGATATATGTATGATTCTGCTCTTTGTACTGTTTTCACCAACCCTTATAATCCCTACTTAGAGACTCTTCTTATGAGAATAATAATAGATTGTACATTTTGCAACAGTAGACTTTAAGCAGTAAAGGAAATATGTATAGATAATTAGGGAACTTTCACTGCAACTGCTTTCTTATTCCTTTAAGGTTAATCTTAAATCTGAGACAAATGAAATGTCTATGCTAAAAGAAAACATCTCTCCCCTTAAGTATGATGCTGTGTCTCTGTACTATCTTCTGGTTAAGTCTAATAATTGCTAAACTGTTCTAGGTTTGGGGATTATCTTTTGTTGTGGTAATCTATCTGAGATACAGGGGGTATCTAACATTGTCTTGGAATTGTTGCTGTTATTATACAGTGTCTCTTACACAACACTTACTAATACTCTTTGGAATATTTTGAAAATATGTGTAAATTGTGTCATTTTTTGTCTGGATCTATATTGAGGGTTGGGGGTGGTTTTTTTTCTTTGTTTTTGGTTTTGGGGAGGGGGTTGTGTCTGGATGGTAGGGTTAACTTTCATCCAGTTCAGTCAGTATCACAAAACCAGCATCTATTGTTATCATCTGCTCAGCTGAGTCCAAAAATGTGCTGATAACAAATCCATTCATTCCCCTGTTCCAACAAAAAACCACAAGTGTGCTTCATCATGCCAGTGAATTCTTGTCTCAGGTTGCTTATATACTTGGCACCTGCACATATGTCTGAGTATGCCAGGCTTCTATCTGTGATGAATGCAAACCTTATAGTGCCAGATAATCATTTCTGGACATGCATGCTGATTCATGTGTTTTCTTTATTCCTGTCATCAAGCTGGTGAACAAGGGCAGAATTTTTTCTCATTTTTTTCTCAGCCCATGTTTCCAGCAGACATTTGCTGCATCCACTCTTGGCTGGCAAGCTTACTTCAAGGTCTGTGCCTATCCAGAAATCAGCCCCTCATGCAAATATCCAAGAGTTGAGGCCATCTGTGAAATCTGCTTCTCACCTATCCATCATTAGGCTTTATTGATTGTACTGTCGTTCTCAAGTATAATCTCTGACTCAGGGTCAGTCTCTTTACCATGAGTACTGTAGCTTCCAGCTTGCTGTGTAAATGATGAGCATGGATTCAAAGAGTCTTTTTGCACAGTGAGCAGAAAACTGTAATTAACAGCAGAAATTACTAAAAGTAATTTTTATGGCTGCATAAAGTCCTGTTTTCATTTAAATTGCATGCCTATGAGGTTTTGGAATACTGACTGGAGCTATAGGAATACAGCTTAGGATGAGTTTACTACAAACTTACATCACAGATATGTCTGATTCATTCATTTTTCCTGGCAATTATGTTTTCATTCATGTGGCAAAAAATTCATAAGAGATAATGCAGATTTATTAGTTAACAGAAGGCTACTCCTTGGAATCTGGATTTGTCTTGGCAGGTTGAGCTACTTTATGTTTTTTCTGTCTCAATACTCAAGAGTTGAAAAATTAAATAGTATTTAAAAGGGCTAAGGAAGCTGCAGATATTTTTGACGTCTCCTGTATGTGGATTTTTCATAGGGATAAAGATCATACCAAAACTTTGTCTCAAATATCAAGGCATCTCTTAACCACTATGACTGTCTGCACAAACAGGATCCTTCCTGTGAGTTGCTAAATTACTTGGAGGGAATTGTGAATCCAATATCAAACTGTTGAGACCTGCTAAAACTCTGAAGAGATTCAAAGATTGTCACACACACTGTCTTTGGGCTTGATTTAGAGCAGTGCTCTTTCTAAGAAATACTCTTCTTGCCAGCTTTCTTCTTATTTACCAGAGGAACAGCATAATTGTCAGTGGGTACATTCATTAAACACCGTGCTGGTGTTTGTAGCTGATAACTTTAGGAAGAGAGTTCCAAGACTACTTCCAACGTAGATATTAAGGGCACAATTCAGTTGACTGAAGATGGGAATCTGGGGCTATGGTGTCCTATCTGGCCAGTAGTTGTTTTAGAAGGACTACAGTTTTCATCTTCCCCACCCCTTCTCACTGCCTTCCTTTTCTTTGCTTCTTTCATCTTTTTTGTTTGTTTTTCTTTTGCATGCTGTTCCCATCTTCATGTCTTGTATCTCTCCTAAAGGAAACGCATGACTTATCTTTAGTATAGATAACTCTTTTCCTTCTATTCATTGTCTGAGGATAAGCCAGCTGAATTTTGAAGGTCCAGTGAAAAGCTGTCGGGTCTCATTTTATAGCAGAATTCCATAGTGAGCTCCAATAACTGGGAGGAGAAACTGCAAAGGAAGTTTTGCTTAGCCTACATGACGATTTCACATTAAGCAGTTGTGTGAGGTCATTGCAGGTTAGTTTTGAGTAAAATAGAGGTAAAAAATTATTTTGTATAACTTTTCTTGAGCTTTGACTTACAGCAGCATCTATACTGTAGTTAGTATCCTGTAGGAAATTAATGCATAGTCTTTCTCATCACAGCTGTCATAGGAGGCCGTGAGATTTGCTTCAATGAGATTAGAAGTTCTAAATGTTTTATTTCTTCTCCATGATCATTATTGAATGATCTACCACTAAGAGATCTTTGGACTTTTTCCATTACAGAAGTGTCTGTTTACAGACAAGAGAACATTTTACTCACTAGTGCTGCTTCACAAAATAAAATATAATTAAAGCTGTGCTTCTGGTGGCTTACTGTTCTTTAATTGTTCTTTTTTGGCTATAGAATTAAATAAATAAGACAGGACATTTTGTGTCATTTGCAGTGCCTCATGTCTCTCAAAATATCTGCCTTATATTTTTGCAGCAGTTCTAACATAAATTGGAGGTAAATATAGAGAATACATAGTAAGATGTTACTGAGAAGCTGTACTCTGTCAAATTTTGTGATAAAATCATAATATTCTAACTTCTGTAAGTAACAAACTAAATAGCATCCATTTTTTAAAGTAGATCTATCTCATAGCTTATTTAGTACCAGGAGACACTTACCATGCCATGAAACCTTTTGTTCGCTAGCAGAAGGTATAGTGTTACTTATAAGTGTCAGATTATATTGCAATCAAGTAAGAATCCAATTATCCTTTTTTAACTTTTGCTATCTTTTTTTTTTCCTTTATGACCAGCCATGCTGAAATTGTAAAGAATTCACAGGCTTACTTCAGCAGATGGGTGACAGAATGAAGATCTTTATAACAGAAATAAAAGCTGTTGTGTTTTATCACAAGTCCTTCCTGTTAGCTTGTTTACCTTTAGTAAGGTATGGTAGAATGGAATCCAGTCGTATAGTGAACATTAGCATAGAAAAAGCTTTAAAGAACAACCCCCTTTTTGTTATGCATATATATAATATAAAAATCAATCAATAAACAAGCACACACATGTACTTTTTCATATTTTGTTTAGATATTTACTTCTCAGCTTGCATTTTAGTATTTTATTTGGTATTTATTAATTTGGTATTTAGTATTTCCTGGATACACAAATCACTTTTTCACATTTATGTTAAACTTGAGTTGATAGTAGCAGTAAGTGTTTTCATAGTTTAACCATGGAAGCACCTTACCAAAACTGCATCATGTCAAAGCAGCTTGACCTGGCATGTAATTATTAATCAAAAGCAATCCTAGCAGGTGGCTCAGATATTTCAACAGACCAAAAATACTGTATCTTAATTTCCTTGTATTGCTACAATGCTAAAAAACCCAAACAAATAAAAATGTTGAGTCATTTAAATAAAGAAAAATCTAACTCCAGAAATACTAGGCTTATTCCATATTCACTGTAGACTTGTATGTGTGCTACTCCTAGTAGTTTGGAGTGAGCTGCTGCCGTCAAAAACAGCTGAATAGCCCTATTCATGAACTCACTTTTGCAAAAATCTCTGTTGGATAACAGGAAAAGGGCTGTGGATCGTTCTGTGATGGCCATCAAGTTTCAGCCACTGCCTTTTTCTGAAGACTTAAGGCCTTTGCTTTGGCATGAGATTGCATTTGCCACTGTGACTGCCAGTGTGCTCTTTGTACCTTTGAAAATCAGCCCACTGAAAATGTGCCACCACCAGAGGCAGGAGGCTAAGTATCAAGGTAAATATACTCATGCACTACTAGTGAGCAAGCACCCTTTGCATGAAATTGTAAAAACAGTTCTCTAGGTAAAAGGAGAGATTCAGTTGTTGAGCGCACTGTCTTATAACAAATCCTATTTGTAAATATTAGTTGTTTGGAACATTGATGTTCTTAAAATATATTCAATATATTAAAATATAAACCTGTTTGAAATTTTATGAAAAATAATTAGCACAATATACATGTATATGGGTAATAGTGGACATAATAAAAATTAGCAGATATCAGTGACAGCTTAAATGTTATGGAAGTTATGTTTCTGAGAAGGGAATACGTGATCTTTGCAAGTACATCCCATGTCCAAGCTGTCACCAAGAATTATAGATCACTACTGAATTAAATTTCTTCATATTGATGTGTGTTGGCAGACTATTTTCTTGATTGTATGTTAAGAATTTGTTATATTTATGGGCTATGTTTCTTAAAGTTCTTGAAAGATTTAAATGAGTAACACAAAGATTTATCTGTGTGCTGTTTTAGCCCTGGCTGGAGGCCAGATGCCCACCAAAGTCAGTCTGTTACTCCCCTCTGTAGTAGGACAGGGGAGAAAATATATACTGAGAGGCTTAGAAGTCAAGATAAGGACGGAGAGAGATCATCCTGTCATCAACAACATGGGCAAAACAGACTCAACACAGAGTGAAGGAAAGAAAAGTCTCTAATTTATTACACTACACTATGCACAGTGAAACTGGAGTCAGGAGCACGACCAAATCTTAACACAACACAACCAGATCTTAAAGCACATTCCCCCCCCCCACTCCCTCCTTAGCAGACTTTAGTCAGAATTTTGTTCCCGTCTTCCCTCCCCTTGTGACACAGGCTGGGGAGGGACTGGGGAAAATGGGGTTCTTGGTAGCACCTTCCCCCCACCCCTGCATTCTAAGCAGACTTCTCTTTAGTCATGATTTCACTCCCTTCTTCCCCCTGATCGTGGCACAGGGGGGCAGGGACTGGGAAAAAATGGGGTTCTTGATTACTTCTTCATGAGTTGTTTTCCTTTTCCAGATCTTAAAACACCTCTAACCTCCCCCCCGGTGCCGCTCCCTTCTTAGCAGACTTTAGTCATGATTTCACTCCCTTCTTCCCCCCGATAACAGCACAGGGGGGCAGGGACTGGGAGATGGGGGCTTCAGTCAGTCCCTTGCAAGTTGGTTTCCTTCTCGTCTGGGGTGTAGGGGGGGGGCATTCATTCCACACCCTCGCCCTGCTGCACCATGGGGTCCCACCCACGGGAGACAGTTCTCCACAAACTTCTCCAACATGAGTCCTTTTCCCAGAGGGCTTTATCTCTTCATCTGCCCCACCATGGGTCACTGCTATGGTGGGCAGCAATAAATCACAATGGCTCTCCAGTCCTCCATAGGGTCACAAGCCTCCCCCCAGCAAATCTGTTCCGGCGCAAATCTCTCCCTCGCTCATCTCTGTGTCTCTGTTTATCTTCATGGGCTGCAAATGCTGGCAGGGGCTCGCTCACTCCAACGTGGGTCACAGCAACTTCTCTATGACTCCACCTGCTCCATCCAGCGTGGAGCCCCTCCGCGCGCTGCAGGTGGGGTCTTGGCCTTTTCCACGGACTGCGGGGAGGGAATACCCGCTCCACCATCGGTTTCTCCATGGGCTGCTGGGGCATCTTTCTCTCTGGCACCTGGGGTGCCTCCTCCCCTGCCCTCCCCAGCTTTGGTGTCTGCACAGCTCATTACATCTTCTCACTTCTTTCTCCTGTGTTAAAATGTGTCTGCCAGCAGGTTTTTTTCTCCTATATGTGATTCACAGAGGCGTTATGGCCAGCTCTGATTGGTCAGAAGCAACTTTGGCCTTGAATTGGCTGTTGTTTACAGTTTTGAAGCTGGCAGAAAACTTTTAACTGGTGCTTACAAAAGCCATCTCAGCAGCAAAGCTACACAAAACTGCAACACTCTGCTGCAAGCTAAACAAGAACAAGTTAAATATAATCTAATCCTTATTAGATTGTAAGAAACAATGTGTGTATCATTGAACTTTTTTGTATACAAACTTATAAAATACAGTCTCATAATGAGAGTTTATTTCTTCACAATGATTAGCAGGGTATCACTTTTTTCAAGGGTACTTCTTATTGGGAATATTTTGGGAGACTATGCTAAATATGACCTGCTGTGCATAGTTTAACATAGTTCAAATGCATAAATAATATATGGCTTGGTGCATAATGCTCATGTTTAATCTAAAATAAGTATGTATAGTGCAGTGGCTATAAATCTTGTAAGTAAAAAATTCTTTCTCCAGAACAGAAGGAATTATTTTACACTGGAGAGTACTGAATTTTATTCAATATAACTTGGAAAAAAAAGTTATAGTTGACAAGCTATGCACCTTTTTGATCACAGGCTATAGAAAGGGACAGGGAAGTGGGAATCCAAATTCAGAAAGTTACTAGTTATGGGAGCGTACAACTCTGTCTTCCAAGAGAATGCCCTAAGAGCCAGACCGTAGATCAATATTAGATAGGTTCACCTGCAAGCCAGACTGTTCACGCTGGATCATTGTGCAGCAAAGAATAAAAGATTTAGGTGTAGCAGAGAATAAGAAACAGGGAACATAATGTTGTATAATGATCAGAAAAGAACTTCAGAAATCTGTTCACTACAGTTTTAAATTTTAAAGCAAAATTTTGCCAAATTCATTCATTAGCAATATGTTTTGTGCTGATTGTTAGTAATTGTAACTACACATATGAAAATATGAGTTAACAGTCACATTCCAGGTTAACTGTGTATTCATAAAACCACAGAAATGGTGCCATACAGTTAGCACTGATGACTGTGGTCTTTCATTTCAATCACTGAAATCAAGGTGATCAGATCTGAGAGCGCTTTGATGGGAGAAGCCAAAACTGAACTTCTCTATTTCCTCTTCGTGTTATTATTATTCTTTGCCTCCCTCTCCCAAAGAAGGGGAAGTGGTGCCTTACTGTCTCCTGATACTGCTTAACTTGTTTTCTTTTGTCTTTCCAGTTGTCCTTGTGTATTTGACAGGATGTTCTGCCTATTTGCAATCCTCTATCTTGTTAATATCTTTTGCTTGTTAAGTTCTTTGGTAATTTGTTGTTACTTGGAGGCCTACTGCATCTACACGTATCTTCATTTGTCCCTTTGATGGTCACGTTACTCAGAGATTACGTAAAGTATTTATGTATTATATCTGGCTGTGGCATCACAGTGTTACAAAATACCTGTGTACTGGGTTTGATTGCAGGGTCTTAGTACACTTTCTGCAATACACGTAACGCTGTTATTTACTGTAGTTTTAGTACACATTTGGGTCCAAGGCAAACTAATAATAATTATACTCTGATTAGAACACTTGAAATTTCTAGATGTCATGGGCTTCTTTTTTAGCTACAGTTAAAACCTGTGTCAGGATGAGTTGGAGGTATGTAAGCTCTCTTATGCCACATCCTTTGTATTCAGTAGTTTTCCCTGGCCAGGTTTTTCTCAGAATCCTTTCAGAGTTCCAAAGGTGCATTGGACTTCCAGGATGGAATTGGAATCAGGATGCTAATACATCTGTTTTCTCCCTGAAACCTCAGAGGTTTGTGGTATTTGTGGTTTTCTGGGTTTGGTTTGTTGGGTATTTTGAGGGGTGGAGGTGGGAGGACAGTTCTTCATACAGAATTTGTCTGGGTTTTACAAAAAAAGGAGGATAGGATTACTTGACCCTCCTGAGAATTTTCCACAGCAGTTTTTGTTACCAGGAAATCGAAAGGGCATCACACCATGTCTGTTCAGAGGCTGTCCAAATGGTGAAAAAGTTCTCAAATGGCTCTGTCACTTTGAGTCTATGCTGTGTCCAGATCACCTCAGCAGAACTGTTAAAAAAGATAGTAAAACTAAGTATTTGCAGAATGGCTATTGTTAATTCCATTCACATTTTTAGTAACCAGTTTGTTATTGCAGAGGAATGCAGTAGTGATGCTGCATTTGTTTGGCAGAGCAGATTTCCTTAGAGGGTTTTTAAAATCAACTTTCACTTACTGAGTGTGGCAGAGCTTTGTGAGCTTGCTCACATTGTCAATGTACATCTAGAAAGTACCTAAAGGAAAGAAACAGAGAAAGTTGTTCTGTGTGTATGTATTGCTCGACTGCACATTCACTAGCCTTCCTTTACCTCTCCTCCTCTCCTTCAGAATACCTCCTATTATGAGACATGGGGTTAGAAGGAACTATGAATACAACGATGATCACTGTCATTTTGGTTTGGTTTTCATTTCATGAAATAAGGTAAAGTGATGCACATTTCTGCTCATGCAAAAGGCATCCAGATGAACAGCTGCTTCACTCACATCTGTATGCAGACACAAACACACAGAAAGTGTCACACAGTGTGAATGTGAGTAAAACATCTCATTTCAAAGAAATACATGTGAGTAATATTTTTTTCACCGTATGTATGTAAAGGTTCTGAAGAGTAGGTAAAAAAGCTTTGTAAGAAAACAAAAAGGTTTTGTTAGAAGGTACAGCCAGTGAATTAAGAGCATTCAGTTTTAGCTACCTGATGTATTTCCTTGACAGAAACACACAGTCTGTCTTTTCAGGAATGTTTAGAGACTGTTTACATCTTGAAATACCTCCTTATAACTTCCTTCTTCTTTTTCCTTCCCTTCTAAATAATTCTGAGACTAGTTTAATTTTCATTTTGAATAGAATTACCCAGAACCCTCATGAAGCTGTATTTTGGTGTCTTTTTGTCTGTTTGGTTTTTTTTTTTGTCTTTCCTTTGTTTTCTCTTGAAAGCAAGTTGTCTTACATAACCTAGAGGCTTGGGTAGCTGTGGTCTTCTATCTCCAGTCTAAAACCATGGAGATCATCCACAAAGTTTTGCTAAAAGAAAGAGGAGTGCCTAAACCACCACGCATAGGTTGCCAGAGTAGATTTCAGAATTCCTTGAAGTGGCTCATGAAATAGGTAATTTAACTACCTGAATAAAATAGTATGTTCCTTTACGTTTGTAACTCTAATTACAATAGAAGCTATTTTAGTTCTATGGAATTGTGTTTGGTGTAATAACCACTTCTACCTTTCAGTAAACTCTAAGGTGCCTCTTTTTAAAGACTTTTCTTTTTGTATTTTACTGTGTACCTATTCCATGTAAACCTGAACATTTAAGCTGTTAATTTCCTCTCATTTGATTTAAGAACATCTGACTAGTTTCTAACACTTTAGAAATAATCTTCCTATCAAAAGTTGACAGTTTTCAGCCTTCCTTTTAATACTGCCACCGCTTTGATACTTGTTCTTTAATTCTCAGAAAATTGCATGCTAAAATAAAAGCTTCTTTGTATTCTGTCAGTCTTCAGCATTGTCATGTGTAATTTCTGCTCTTTGATGCACCTGGAAGTTTTAGATGCAGCTTTTTGACGTTGATTTTGTTGCTGTTGTACCTTGAGAAGTGAAAAATGAGATAAATTTTTAAGTTTCTTAAGTATGTGAAGGCAAAAGTGGCCATGGAACGAACCAGATAAAGCAAATTATTGTATACTTTTGATTTGTAATCTGGATAGATATTTTTGCTTTCAAATTTGAGATTGGCCTTCTGAGCTATTCCAGTTTAAGTTTCATTCCAGATGTATGAAATTATGTGTCCTTGCACATGTAAAATTGCATCAGTAAAAATTATTTGTGTTTTTAGGATCCTTAGATTTCAAAAAAGCTTTAAAGAGATTCCTTAACCAGAAGTTTAAGAAACTAAGCAGCCCATGGCAGAAGCAAAAGGGTACTGAGGGGATAAACAGATGGTTAAAGCTTGAAAAACAGAGTAGGAATATATGTTTAATTCTTGCAGTGGAGGAACATTGTCTTTGGAGATCTGCAACAGTCCGTGCTGACACCTGTTCATGTAACACATGTATTGCACAACGCACATGACTTGTATTATCATAGAAGAAACCTGGAAAAAGGGTTGTCTAGGCATTTGTAGGTCTGATATTTTGAAAAAAGTAAGAATTAGGATCAACTGAATAATTTCAGAAGGACCTTCTGGTGCTGCGTGGTGAGACAGTAGAATAGCAAATGAAATCCAGGCTACAGAAATATGTGGTATGTTAGAAGTGATAGAACAGAATAGTTCAGCTAGAAGGGACCTTCATCGATTATCTAGTCCATATGCCATGCTGTCCTTTTGAAAGACAGAAAGTTCCACAGTATGTTTTCTGATGCTTTCTTCATTGCATCAAAATGCTGTTAAATTAATTTGAGAGATTCACCTCCTGGCGTTCTTTGCTGGCCTTATGCTTCTCAAGCTAGCTCTGTATTGTTGAATAGTCAACATGAAAAAGGTGTTCTTTACCTTTGTTAAGAAATTTCCCAAACTCTTCATTTCCACTGTGGGAAGTGAGTTCTATTATTTCAGTGTAGCAATTTGTCCTGACATACGCGGTATTTGATACCAGCATTTTACTGGTATTTGAGTGACCTCAGTAGCTGTATTCTCACATCATACATTTTGTTGTAAATTCACTGTGCCATTCCCAAAGTCACTTTTATAGTGGAACTTTTCAGATCACCACAGTTTAATGGATAGTTGGGTAGTTCATGACATCAGTGTCTTTGTTAGGATACTTGTGCGAGCCAGTCGAAGAAAGTGATTTCTAGTCTGAACGTGCCTTAGATAGAAAAGGCAAGTCTTTTCAGCATATGTCTCTGCATCTAAAGGGAACGAATTGAAGGTGACAGTGGTGTAAAAATGGCAGTGGGTATGTCCTGTTTTCCGCAATGTTAGCGGGGCACAGGTTAGATTATTTCCTGTGGACATTGCAAGGGAAGATTTCAGTCTTTTGTGATTAGGATAAATGGACCCTTTGTTAAAATGCACTTGTGAATTATCCAAGGAAGGAACACCCTTGCTGATAAGGAGAATTTTCTCCCTTGATTTTAAAAACTACAGTCGCAAGAAGGAGCTTGAAAAATGCAACTAGGCAGGAGTACCAGACTAAAGAAGGGATTGCAGTCATAGCCACCTTTTCAGTTGAGAAGTTATGGAAAATGTTGGATGAGGGAAAAAACCCTCATAACAGATAAGCTTTGTTTCTTTGCCCAGGTACAATGTGCTGTGTTTATGAATGCTGATAGGAGAATTCCCATATGTAATACTGAATTAGAGCTTCACAGACAGGAGCTTGATGAAAAGAGAATTTACTTCTGTGTCTTGAGTTAATCCCTATGGTAAGAAGCTGTAAAATCAACTACTTTAGTGACAGATGCATGGTAGATACTGAATAATTTTGTTTTATGCGACATTTTTTGCAAATTAGTTGAAGCAGTTAGAAAGTATGATGTGAGGAGATTTTAGCTGAAATGAAGTTCAATAGCTAATATTCAAATCAGATTTTAAAGTGGAAAGTAAAAATTTAGTTTGTAAGCAGTGGAAGACAATATACTATTTACAATTTTGGAAACTTTTAATAAAATAATTTTTTAAAAAAGCTTTTCTAAGAATTAAATACCTTTCTAAGGAGAGTACTTGTTTTCTGGTGTTTCTTTAGTTGTTCCTATATAGGGAAATAGATTCTAGCCACATGCTGAGTAGATATTAAGGCAGTGAAAGAACTCTGGCAAAAGGATTGATATGTTATTATACTTCATATTCTATTACTACAGTTATTTCTGCTAAGTTAACAATTCTGTAGAAGTTAGGATTTTCTAATGACTGCAAACATTCTGCCTTAATGTCAATGTCTGTCTGTTCTCTTTAAAACTGAAGGTTTGTTTCAGTGCCTAAAAAGAAGCTAAATGTCTGAGGCATCCATCTCTAATAAAAGAAAAGTTACAGGTAACTCCAAATGCAGGTCACAAAGTCTGTGATAACTGAAATGGACCCAAACACTTGAAAAATTTACACTGTTCACATTCAGGAAAGCTTTAATTTGGGGAATCAAATGTTTTAGTACAAAGATGATATTTATGGGTCTTTACTAGTGCAGGTAAACCCAAGAGCTGTAATTAATTGCATGGGATTGCATTAGGAATAAGGTGTACTTGACGGTACAGATGTTGCACTGCCATTTACTGAGTACAGGGCAGCACTCTTCAGAGGTGGTCAGTCATCAGCAGTACTTCTGCACCAAACACAATATATACCTCAAAGTTTGAAATTATTATTTGTTCTGTTTGTGGGAGGGACAGAACCTTCACCACACTGATAATTTAAAATTACTCTTTTGATAAGAAAAAAACATACCTACAGTTCATTTATGCTTAGTTATCTTTTGGGAATGCAAAATAAGTATAAGGGTGTAGGGGGTTAAACTTTAATTCATAAGGAATTGACACGCTATTAGTTGCCATATGTATCCATCTGTTTGTCTTGTTATTTTTTAGCTCATCTTGCTAATTGGGTCCTTTGCCCTCCCCTAGATCTATTCCCTGGGCATGCACAGAGCAAGCAGTTAATTTTATGTGGCATTTCCATGAAAAGCATTTGAAAAAGTGATTTTAAGGTAGTTATATTTTTCATAGAGGAATATAAATAAGCATGTTAATTTTAATGTTTACTAAGCATGGAAGTGGGATTATAAATCTGCCTTTGTTTGTGACATTTATTTTCTTAATAAGCCATTTAAAAATTTATATAGGCCAAAATGTTTTCTGTTAATTATGTTGATTTTTTTAAGTATAAATGGGTGTATAGCACTAGTGCTATAAATAAGTATGAATTACATTGATGAATTTCCACATCATTCTCCTAGAGAAGCTGGTGGCTCATGGCTTGGATGGGCATACACTTCACAGAATCACAGAATCACAAGGTTGGAAAAGACCTTTGAAGATCATCAAGTCCAACCATTCCCGTCCTAAGCTAAACCATATCCCTAAGTACCTCAGGAGTAGTTTTCCTCTCAGTCCTCTCATTAGCTGGCTGGTCCCCTTGTAGTAGGGCTTCGTATCTATTGCTCAGAGGAACTTGGGGAGGAAGGACAGGCATGGAAGGCACTCTCCTACTACCCTTGCCACGTACCTGCTTCCATTAGTCCCTTGCATTTAGACTGTCCTGCCTGGGGGAGTATACAGGGTCACTCTGGTCCTGGACGCTATATGCTGGGTACTCACACTTCTGTGGCTGGGAGGACAGAACCTGGCTCCTCCGGTCTATCTCCATTTCAGCCTCCCTGATGCTCATGAGCCTGTCTAGTTTATCTTTGAGCACATCTACCTCTTCTTGTAGGTATGCTGCTCGGCTGAGGAGATCCCTTATCAGCTCACACAGCACACAGCCATGGTCAGAGCTATCTCCTGCTGCAAGCATGTTGTGACATTCCCTGCACCCCAAGACCAAGAGCATTGCTGGGGGTGCGGCCAAGAGCGCTTCCGAGTCCGAATGTAAAAGAGAGGATGGCATCGAGGGAGATGCTGTGCTCTCGGGTTACGAAAGTGCGGAAGACTGTGTGGCAGAGGAAGAGGATTACAGCGGGGAAGAAAGTGCCAATGTGGAACTGAAGCAGGATAGTAACGATTCCTGTGAGTCAGTGGCGAAAGCAGAGAAAGGGGATGAGCAACCTGACCCTATAGGTGCCATAACGGGTGAGAGGCAAAGCGGGGACGGGCTGGAGAGCACTGAACCTGTGGAGAATAAAGTTGGGAAAAAAGCTCCCAAGCACCTGGACGATGATGAGGATCGGCAGAACCTGGTTTACATCCCATGTGAGGGGCACTTCTTTGAGCACGACCTCCGCAGGCAGATGCAGGAGGAGGAGGTCAGGCCAAAGGGTTGTCAGCAGAAGCTGTGGAAGGACGAGGGCCGCCGGGAGCATGACACATTCCAGGAGGACGAGCAGGCCCCCAAGACCAGGCAGGAGCTGATCATGCTCTGTGGCTATGACATCAGGTCAGCTCACAACCCTGATGACATCAAGCCAAGGAGGATGCGCAGATCAAGATTTGGGAGTCCCCTTCAGCAAAACCCAAACCAGTCCAACGAAAGGCTCAGTAAGCCCCTGAGGCACCAAGCAGCACACACCACCACGACTCCTCTGCAAACCTTCACGAACAGGAACTCGATGGGTACGGGCAGGATGCCCCCACCCAAGGATGGGGGGCTACAAAGCAACCCGTCTGGGCTACCAAGCTTCAGAAGCAAATGCCCAGCAACTTCCTCGGAACAGCGAGCCAGCCAAACTGAAGAGCAGCTAGAGAGCAAAGCTCACTCCTGGAGTGATGAATTTTGGGAATCCTGGCTACCCCTCCCCCCAGGAGCTCTACTCCCTCCACCCCTTCCTCACCTCATCCTTTCCCTGTACTTGGTGCCGGTGAGGCTGCATCTGGAGTGCTGTGTTCAGTTTTGGGCCCCTCACTACAAGGACATCGAGATGCTTGAGCGTGTTCGGAGAAGGGCTAAAAATCTGGTGAAGGGTTTAGAAAATAAATGTTGTGAGGAGTGGCTGAGGGAGCTGGGATTGTTTAGTCTGGAGGAAAGGAGACTGAGTAGAGACATCATCGCTCTCTACAGCTACCTACAAGGTGAGGTGAGGGTCAGTCTCATTTCCCTAGCAGCTAGTGACAGGACAAGGAGAAATGGTCTGAAGTAGTGTCAGGGGAAGTTTAGGTTAGATAATTAGGAAAAATTTCTTTACTGAATGGGTTTTCAGATATTGGAACAGACTACCCAGGGAGGTGGTTGAATCACCATCCCTGGAGGTGTTTAAAAGAAGAGTAGACATTGTACTTGGTGACATGGTCTAGTGTTGAACCTAGTAGGGCTGGATAGATGGTTGGACTCAATGATCTTGAAGGTCTTTTCTAACCGAAACCATTCCGTGATTCTGTGATTTCCTCTATATTTTTTGGTAAACCATAAAATAATTACCTAGTGCAAATTATCTTTACTAGTATAAAAAGATTTAAAATGGTGCTGTTTGAGAATGTATATAACATATGCAAATCATTGTTCCAAATGTGTATGACTGCTTGACAAGAAAGCAAACTAAGTTATAGGCTTATTTTAAGAATATGCCATAAATAAAAATAATAATACAAAACAAACCTCCTTGATGTAATCCATTAAACCATGCTAATATATTTGGTGTATCTTTTTGAAATTTGTCTTGCCAGAAATGGACCAAACAGATCATTAAATGGATTGCAGTTACATGAAAATTTAAATTCATGCTTATGTTTGCCAATGCTCCCACTGCAGTCTAGGAAGTATAAAAACAGAGTCTCTCTGCAAGAATCTCCCTTCCCTTGGTTGGAAGGGAACAACAGCTTTTGTCACTGTGAGTAATTTGGAGTAACAGTTCAACAAATAAACTGTCTACTTAGTTTTGAAATTATTTAATGCATCTGTGAATGTTAAAACTGTTTAAATTTTAGCCACATGATCCAGGGTGTTTTGTCTGGCCTAGAGTGGAAAGTACCAATGGGCAATATGGATAGACTTGTGTTATTTAGAAAAGTCTATCATAATACTTGATATTTTAGAGGGCATTCACATAAATTAGAAGTTTTCTGTATTACATTCTTTTTATTGAAGTAAAGGGAACATAGCCTAACTAATCATAAATTGATTGTATATTTCTTTAAATTTCTTATCACAATGTATAATGCTTAGTATGGACCATTTCATATATATTTCTGTATCCCAATTCGTGCCTGTTTAAAATATATAGATGTAATATATAGAACCTTATTTGCTTTTTCTATTCTCAACCATAGTTTGAGAATTGACCAAGTATCTACCCAGGACTGCCTGCATACTTATATCAGATTATTTGAAATGAGTGAAGAAACACCATCACCTCCACCAATTTCATTAACAAAATACAGCAGCTGGCACTTGCCAGAGTGTCACTGAATGTCAATGAGAGGTATTTTATGTCTATTCTCTTTTAGTGAAAGACAAGGGAAGGATAGAAGATCCTTGCAATATATTAGGATATAAATTGCTATTTGAGCAAAGAGATAAAATTAAATGGAGAAGGAATCTCTTTTTATCTGTTGGCCTCCCCTGTGGAGGTTACTTTGTATGATTGAATGGATGTGCTAATTTCCTGTGCTGTCTTGGAGAATGTGTAACTAGAAAATTTTCCATGTGTATGTACAGATTTGTTGCTCACAGAGGTAGTCTTCCAAATCTTAAAGGCCCTTCTCCTTAACCTGTAACTTCCATTTTAAGCATCAAGAACAGAAGTGGTATCTGCCTATAGCAGAGTGGCTACCAGAGCAGCAGCTTCAGAGCGCTCCATTGTTCAGGGTTTGTCTCCTGTGGCAGTGAGTTTGCCTCTGTTAGCTGATCTCAAAATAAGGTCAAACTCGCCTACAGTACTTTAGCATTTACTCTGGTCTCTCAATGTATGGTTTTCACATGAAGTATCATTATAATCTACCTCAAGGATTGAACAACTTCCTCAGCAACTGTCCAAACACATTTTACTTGACTCCTTCCAAACAGTTTCTGAATATTTATCCTGAAGGTGAGTCATTGTCTTCACTTTTTCAGTCAGTTGGCTATCCATGTTACTCCAGGAAGACTATTCCTCTGTGCTGCTGGATGCTGAATATCACAAGCACAACAGCTTCTGACTTCCCAGACTTCTGCTAATGACATATTCAGGGACTCCATTGTGAAAATTGGTATGGCTGGAGGCAACTCCTCTTCTGGCCCCAGGTGTCAAAAGTGCCATTCTCTCCTTGATTCAGTCTTAAAATTTTAAGGAGAACACAAGTATCCAAAAATATTACTTCTCTTCCTGTACCATTCTCTGGACAAAATCTGAATATAATATTGGCCAGAACTTTTTTTCTTGAACTATTTCAGTAGTCTAAAAAAACACCATCTTTTTTCTTTGCTCTGTTCTGTGACAACTAGTAGAGACTTGTGGGGGAATATTCAGACATATCTATATATATTGTCACATGCACCCAGGTATGTATAGGGATATATGTCTGGGTTTAAATAAAGTTTCATTCATTTTTATTTTGTTCTTCTTTTGTGACTACTATATAGGAGGCAGAAAAGGAGTATTAAACTGTATAAGAAATAAGAACTGCTAGCTATTGATAGTTAACCAATATATCCTTAATTCTGCAAAAAGTTTAAAATCCAGGCACATCGAGTACAGTTCATCAGGAAACAGGAATACCTTAAGTGTCTACTAGAGTTTGAGAATATAAAATTTAAGTGGTCTGGCATTGATGTTTTTGCCAAGCCAAAAATCACATTTGGAGGATCGTATGAGGGAGGTAAAATCAGTTAATTATAAAGTCTAACAGCCATAATTCAAGAAAAGATCCCCAGAGATATGTGCACAATCTGAAGAGTTTGGCACTGACTACTCATGTTACTGGTTGTCCGTCAAGGCCTCTTCCTATCAGTATCAGGAGATGTCAAGGATGTCTCCTTAGAATCATAGAATCATAGACTGGCATGGGTTGGAAGGGACCCCAAGGATCATAGAGCTCCAACCCCCCTGCCACAGGCAGGGACACCAACCTCCAGGCTTGGATCTACCCAAGGTTGCCCAGGGCCCCATCCAACCTGGCCTTGAACACTTCCAGGGACGGGACATCCACCACCTCTCTGGGCAGCCTGTTCCAGCACCTCACCACTCTCTCTGTAAAAAAACTTCCCCCTAAGATCTAATCTAAACCTTCCTTCCTTTAGTTTTAATCCATTCCCCCTTGTCCTGCCATTGTCTACCCTGTTAAAAAGTTGATTGACCTCCTGTTTGTATGTTCCCTTCAGGTACTGGAAGGCTGCAATGAGGTCCCCCCGCAGCTTTCTCTTCTCCAGGCTGAACAAGCCCAGCTCCCCCAGCCTCTCTTTGTAGGGGAGGTGCTCTAGCCCTCTGATCATCTTTGTGGCTCCACTGAACCCTCTCCAACAGTTCTACATCTTTCTTGTATTGCAGGGACAATTCCCCTCCCTGTCCCTGCTGGCCACCCCTCTTCTGATGGAGCCCAGGATACCATTGGCCTTGCGAGCTACAAGAGCCACTGCTGGCTCATGTGAAGTTTCTCATCTACCAGAATCCCCAGGTTCTTCTCAGGAGGGCTACTCTCAAGGAGCTCCTCTCCCAGTCTGTATCTATATCTGGGGTTCTTCCGGCCCAAGTGCAACACCTTACACTTCCCTTAGAAAGGGAAGATGGTGAGGCACTGGCACAGGTTGCCCAGAGAAGCTGTGGTTGCGCCATCATGGGAAGTGTTCACATGGATGGGGCTTTGGCATTCTAGTCTAGTGAAGGGTGTCCCAGCCCATGGCAGGGGGTTGGAACTGGATGATTTTTGAGAACTCTTCCAACCCAAACCAGTCTGTGATTCTCAGAAACAATACAGGTATGCAAATAATTATACTGTGAATCTGTAGGGTTGACTTTGGACTGTTCAGAAAGCTGCTCGATAAGATTCCATGGGAGGTATGGTTGGACTTCATGATCTTCAGAGGTCTTTTCCAACCTTGTGATTCTGTGAATAAGAGGTTACATTCTGTTTCTTACAGTAGCTGATCAGGACAACACACTTCTATGCTGATTTTGGTGCTTTTCTCTCATGTATTAAAAACACCATAACAGAGTAAGTCAGAGGCTGTCAGACACCGTAGGAAATGGTCACTGAATTTCTGGAAATTGTTTCCTGATGAGGGGCTGATCTGTGACTTGGCCTAATGTTTGGTACTACAACTGTCAGGTGATGGACTGGGTGTTTGACTGCACAGCTAAAAATGAAGCAGTGTGCCTAGGTGGTGTAGTTATCCAGACAGTAAATGAGATGATCATATGAAGTAGGACGTAGGTCTTCTTGCTTCAGCTGATGCAAAGGCAGTTAAATGTGAGGAGTAAAGTAAATAACAGGGAAAAGGACTTTTAACCATAATTTCTGTTACTTTGCCTAGTAATTCTAAAACTGTACTGAATCACATGTTCACTAAAGGAGAAACTTAGGCATTTGTTGATGGTGGTTATTACTAAAATCAAACTAAGTTTCTCCTGTTCTGCACAAGAGCAGCTGAGTAGAGCCTACTTTGTTTTGTTGCCCATTTCTGTACTTGGCTTTTGTTTATATAGCCTGCCAGAATGGGATGCCCAGGTACAATAAACACTGCTCCAGTTAGCACTTCAGAATTTGTTAGGCATGCTTTCATCATTTTTTAAAAAGTTAATTCAGCTATTTATTTTCCAAGTATGATCTAACTTTCATAGAATCATAGAATTGTAGGGGTTGGAAGGGACCTCAAGAGATCATCGGGTCCAACCCCCCTGCCAAAGCAGGCTCCCTAGGACAAGCAGGCTCCCTAGGACAAGCAGGCTCCTTTGCTTAATAAGGTAGGGTTTCAGATTCTTAAATGCTGCCAAAATTATCAATATATATCTGTCAATTTTAAGCCAACAGTTTTGCTATGATTACTCTACTTGCTGTGGTTGGCCACAGCTCAGTCTTGTGGATAAACCTCCAAAATACTAGATAATTATACCATTCCCATACCTAATTTACACACTTCAATCAAACAGGAAATACCTTATGGTCTATTCCCTGGTTGATTTTAGCTGCATCTATATTAAAAGAGCTACACTTACAATTTACTTGCTTATGCCAGATGGCAAGTTGCTAATTAAATACACTTCTTATGTGCCTAATTTTTCTGTTTGCATTTTGGCAAAGCTAAAATCTCCGAAGTTCCAACAGATTATTGGGTTATATTATTAACATTAATAATTGTTATTTTTACAGTCTTAATAGTGAATTGTAGCTCAAAAAAAGATCCGAAGGATTAAGGGCTGTGACTTAACCTATGGTACTAAAGCTCTACAAGTATACAAGTTCAGATCTTCAAACCAGATTCTTAAAACTTGTTTGCTGTACTCTTCTACTCTTGCTCTTTAAAAGCTGCTTGACTTTGTTCCACAGAAGGTTGGAGCACAGATTGCTACTTTATTATGTTGGTGTTTGTCCTTTTTCAGCTACCTTTCCATTGGCCTTCTTTTGTCTTCCTAGAACATCATAAGGGGCAAAACCTCCTGAGGATCTCAGCTAAATGCTGACCTTCCATTGTCTGCCTGATGAAGAGAATCATCATGATCCAGAAAAGTGACTCTGGATTAAATACATTAGTCTGGCATTCTTAACTGTGGTCCATGTACAGAGTCTCCATGGAGTAATCTCAGTAAAGCATCAGTTAAATTATATTTTTAATGTAACTGCCTTTTGTTAACCAAAGACTGCCTAGGCCTTCAAGGTGATGAATTCTTCCTGTGAACTCTTTTGCTGGGTTGACTCTGTACCTGTATGCTATGCATCTAAACTCACCTTAGCACTTCAGGAGTAAGGGACTACGACACAGTTCCAAAGTGAAACATGGAAATGCTTCAAAGTACTGTATACTTCTGGTTTGCAAAATAATAGCTAATATATACATTGTTTCAGCTGCTTTACTTCATAGCACTAAAAATGCTTTTTATCGCAACTTTTGTCACCCACCCCCCTCCCCATTTTTCGTACTATAATGCCAAGGCTTGTTTTCCTGACATCGTTTTAGTGAGTCATAGACTGTAGTATGATTTTGAGTGCAAAATTAAGAGTAATCTTCTTCGGAACAGTTCTACAATGGCAACTTGTAAAATGGAAAATCATTATCCAGTGTTTTGTAGCATAGTTTTAAAGGAAAAGTAAAATGCTTTGGGAACGTGGCTTTATCTTGTCAACCAAAAAACCCACAAGAGATAATCAGTATTGGATAAAAGCTTTTCCTACACTGTCTGCAAGAAATCATTTCATTCATCAACAGTGGAAATATGTCTGATTTCAAAGAACACATGATTTAGTTAAGTGTGGTATGTTCTGTGTAACCCATTGAAGAAAAGTGAATTATTTTGTCCTTTAGCTAATTACCTAAATTGGGAGCTTTTTGTTCTTCTTATTTGCTGTGTTTCATTAGTAAGAATGATCGAATCAGGTAAGAACTCGTGAAGACAGAGGAAGTTGTTCATTACTTAAGAACATTGAAAAATACTTCAGAAAAGATTATTTGGGAAAGCACAAGTTTACCGAGGAGTAAAAAGGCTGAGACGAACACAGGAAAGGTCTAGGAGCCTGCAGCTCCAGAGGAAAGATCAAGAGGAGAAATTGTTTCAAAGGCCACAGAACTGCAAGGCATATTTCACAGGTGATGAAATGGAAACCTCCGTGATTCTGGAGGAAACTTCAGAGTTTTCTGCAACTCATAAAATTACAGGGGGGGCAGACATCAGGGATGAAAGCAAGGATTCTATTTGATCAAAGAGAAATGGGCAGGAAACTACTCGTTTAAAAGCTTTATTCTGTTTATATTCTGTCTTACCTGGCTGATTCCTGGTTCTCTATTTTAAAAAAAAATGAAAAAGAAAGAAAAAAAAAGTTACATTTTTGTAATGTAATTGAGGCTAAAAACTTCTGGTTTACTTTGAGGAGCTCACTGTAAGAAAAGTGAGTTTTAAGCAAATCCACTTCAGATGTCTGTTTTATGTATGTAAGTATAAAGACAAATTGTTTAGCAATAGATCATGTAAACCCATGTAACTTTTTTATACTGCTGAAGCCTTCATTATTCCTGTTTGTCTTTTATACTGAATATTCATCAGAACATGTGAACACAATCAATCATGTAAAATGAAAATATTTAAAACTTCTTTTTGTCTAGATTATTGCTAAATACAATTTAGGATAGAGATTCAATATATGCTTGTTTTGCTAATTGATTTATACCAAGATCCTCATTTCTTTTGGAGCAAGATGTAGTTCAGCAAATGACCATATTATACATATTACCTAAAACATATTTTGGGTTTACTCCTCCTTCAGTTTTATTAATTTTCTGGTTTGTTCTGTTATCTTTTAAATTTTTGTTCCTTTTTTTGATGTACGTAGGAGATTTTGAAAGCTGAATGTATGGAACAAAAAAAGTTAAAGAAGATGTCCTTAGGACTCATAGCACATTATTAAGAATGTATTAATTTAATTTATACTAGCTAAACAGCCAGTCTTACTCATCCTCTTTCTTTGAGCATAGTTGCTGGTCTCTGGTAAAACCATCTCACAATAACTTTTTCCAGTTTAACAGGGAAGAAGCAATGTATTAACATTGTCTTTTTTCTCTTAAGTATTTTACTGGTGTTCTATCTTTCTATCATTGTTATTAATGACTGCAGCTTTAAGAAATTAAATGAATGCAGGTTCCTTCTATGTAAATAAGTCAATAGTCAGTTGCTCCATGTATAAAATAGCAATCTACTACAATAATTTTCTGGGCATTGAATCTACCAGGGAATAAGCTCTAGGACTATGTTTCCTATTACAGTGGCAGGTCCAGAGCACTGTAATTATCATATTTCCACTTCTAAAACTTTTTGAAGAGGAAACATTTTTCTTCAGTGCATTGACTCTCTGTCTTCCTGTCTTTCTGTCTTTCCCTTATCATACTTCCTAACCTAACTGAAGAAGTAGTTACTGAATCACAGGATTTAAATAATTTAAATTTTTAGATGCTTTTATGTGCTTCAAATGCAGATAAAATACACCTGCTTTATTATGTCAGAATTAAATATACATTATGTTACTGAGAAATAACATTTATTCATAAAAGAAAATGGGGGGAGGTTTTTATATCTCTTGATCAGCTATGCTTGTAATATATCTGTGAGTAGGGAAGGATACAAGAAAAATGAAAGAAATAGGAGGAAAGCAACACAGAGAGGTAAACTCATCATATTCTTTAGGGGATGTATCTATACAAGCCTTTATTCAATATGATAACATGGGTACAGATGCAAAGCTTCCAAGACCTATCCTACTAGTTCTCTGTTTTGTACAGCCACCTATGCTAGGTGATAGCCATGTATTTCACTTGAATTCTTCTGAGTTCAAATATCCCAAGGCAGAAGACTCAACTATCCTGCTCTGGACATTTAGTGGAGTCGGGGGTTTTACTTCTGTTCTTAATAAAGGGCAAGGGATGTAAAAGGAAATGTTATGACCCAAAACATGAAACGTGGTTCTCTGTTGATTGTCAGCATTGTTGACATCTGTTGTAGAAGTAATTTGACATCCTGTACAGAATACAACTGTAAATAGACTATTCTGCCTGTGACAAAGTGCTTGCAGGTGGAGCTGTGAGTAGCTGCACCGTGAATCATACCCTAAAATAAAAATCTCAATGTACAAAATAAAGAACCTATTAAAAAATATTTTACTCAACTCTCCTGTCTAGTATATAGTAGAATTTCATATAAACCAAAGTACACATTTCTCGTTTTCTTCCTGAGAAAGAGTTAATAATTAACTTCCTCAAGCCAACAGCAGTCGAATTTCATACTTGAATGCTTGAATTGTACCAACTATGTAACAGGACAAAATAGTTGGAAATCTGCTTGAACATTTAACGTTTGGAGGGTTGTTGTCTCCATAGTATTAGCTTAGGCAACATCTTTGAGCTTTAAGATACTGCTATAGCAAGCTCTCTTCATTGTGTCTTCCAGTCTGCATGCAAGCCAGAGACTCCAGTTTAGTCATTGGGTCCTCAGCTAGACTCTTTGAAAAAGGTCTACAAACCAGAGCTTGCTTGATTTGTCCCATATTACATCTGTTCCAGTTCACGTCTGAGGCTCACCTTCGCACAGCGTAGAGCAGCGAGCACGAAGCACACATGCAGCTTTCATGGGTTGCCTCACTACTTAACCACTTTAAAGGTTCATATGGAATGAACCCCCCAGAAACGAAATAGTTTTTAATTCAACTGTGTGAAGTTGCAATCCAAGAACAAATTCCCATTTAATTCCCCCTCCACCCTCCCCAAAAAACAAACCAAAATCAACCAGCTCTCTGTAACAGATTGAATCTCTTTTATATGAAATCAATTTGTGTGTAAGTTACTTTGAAAAGAGGGAGTAGAGCGGGTGGACAGGAGGTGGAAAAGGTTCATGTTTCTGCGGGCATTGGCCATACTGGGGTGGAGTCCAGGTGAGAGAATGTGGCAGAAAAAAGGAATAGAGAAGGAGGAGTGTGACAGCAAATTGCTGGGAGGTAACAGCTGAAGCAGAGATTGCAATACTGCTGAGATGATCGGGCAATAGACCCTTAGCCAGCTGTTTGTGCTCACAAATGGAAAGAATTCCTAGAAACCAGACAAAAGGACCTCCTGTGCACTGACACTCTGGGCAGTTAGAAAAGTCCTTTTATTTTTACCTTATCTTGCGTAGTCATTTTCACATTTTTATGTTTTAATGTTTTCTTGTTCATATTCTAATAAAACAAAAATGTTCTGAGATTCAATGCTGGTTTGAACCTCCTTGTAAGTATCATTGTAATGAAAAGTCAAGGCAGCTTTCCCTTCAAACCTTGAACATTCAGGGGTCCTGCACTTATATTCCAAAAGATTCCTATTGGAGTATTTTCCAACTTGTTTAAGTAATTATTTAAAACAATTACATTTTTATAGCTCTGTTAGGCACAATAGTAACTTTCAAAATGTTCCTTTCTATTTATATGTGAAAGATTAATTCCTACTTTGGCTCCCTCTTTTGCTCAGGTTTAGAAGATGACATCCTTTTCTGAATAGTCATCATGGCCCTATTCTTAGGAAAGGGCAAGGTCTCAATCTGCCAATAAATGATTTGCTGTCCTATCCTTAAAAAAGCACATCAAAAATAGCCAACTTAAAATGCTTTGGAGGGAAACACTAAGAAGTTGTTTCCAACAGTTCTTTTTTCATTAGAGCCTCTAACAGCAGTTGGAAGTCAGAACTGGAAAAAATCCTTTTTGAAAAGGTGATTTTTCTGTTGCATCATTATTCAAGCTCACAGTTGACTAACATGCACAAGAATGAGAATTGAGAAGAAAGAAATTGAGAGGAAAGGAAGCCATCCAGAGGGATCTTGACAGGCTGGAAAGGCGGGCCCAGGTGAACCTAATGAGGTTCAACACTGCCAAGTGTCGGGTGTTACACTTGGGCCAGAAGAATCCCAGACATAGATACAGACTGGGGGAAGAACTCCTGGAGAGTAGCCATCCAAGAAGGACTTGGGGATTCTGGTGGATGAGAAACTTAACATGAGCCAGCAGTGAGCTCTTGCAGCTTGCAAGGCCAATGGTATCTTGGGCTCCATCAGCAGAAGGGTGGCCAGCAGGGACAGGGAGGGGATTGTCCCTCTCTACTCTGCCCTTGTGAGGCCCCATCTGGAGTCCTGTGTCCAGGAAGGATGTAGAGCTGTTGGAGAGGGTTCAGAGGAGCCACAAAGATGATCAGAGGGCTGGATCACCTCCCCTACGAAGAGAGGCTGGGGGAGCTGGGCTTATTCAGCATGGAGAAGAGAAGGCTGCGAGGGGAACTCATTGCAGCCTTCCAGTCCCTGAAAAGAGTGTATAAACAGGAGAGGATCAACTTTTTAACAGGGTAGACAGTGGCAGGGGGAATGGATTAAAACTAAGGGACGGATATTAGGGGGAAGTTCTTTACACAGAGAGTGGCAAGGTGCAGGAACAGGCTGCCCAGAGAGGTGGTGGATGTCCCGTCCCTGGAAGTGTTCAAGGTCAGGCTGGATGGGGCCCTGGGCAACCTTGTATAGATCCAGGCTGGAGGTTGGTGTCCCTGCCTGTGTCAGGGGGGGTTGGAACTCTATGGTCCTTGGGGTCCCTTCCAACCCATGCCATTCTATGATTCTATGACTTGGACATTTCCCCACAGATCTTGGAATTCCAATTTTTGTATTTTATGACCAATAACAAAATTATCCTCCACTTGAATTGCTTGAGAATTTGGTTTGGTTTTTGCATTCAGTATAAGAGAGAAATGCCCTATGTGATTTGGGGGGAATTTTGCATTTGGTAAATCTAATAGGTATCTATTTTTACATAAATTTTACTTTTTTCAAAGTGCTATTATATCATTAACGTAAATGGCTTTTGCTGTAATAGTTGACCTTTCTGAAACTTTATCAGGGTATCCTTTAATAACTCATAGGGCAAACATTCTGTTGCATACAGAGTTTCACATCCATAGAACCTAATTTTAGCTATATTTACTGTTTGCCACATAATTACAGTTGATCAGCTGTGGAAGACTTGTATTCTTAGTTAAGTTCTTTTGAAGTTAACTCCTACTCTCCTGCAATGAAATTTTGGGGATACAAGATATATTGGCGGGAGGGAGGGCATACAGGACTTCTTTCCTTTTTTTCTCTCTTTTTTTTTCCTTCTGTTTTTTTTTATAGGGGAGAGTCTGACTGACTAATCTTAGGCCACAAGGAAAAAGATACTGCAGATGAATTAAGAGCATGATTTCAGTACTAGTCAGATAGTCTTCTGACTGCACAGATGATCTATTTCCCGACTACAGTACATAAGACTCTATGGACATATTCCCATTTCTTCCAATAATCAAAAAATATGGAACATGGAGAATAAAATTTTACAATTTAATAATTGGTCATCTCTTCTCCCTGGGATCCAGTGACAGGACACATGGCAATGGTGCAAAGCTGCAGCACGGGAGGTTCAGACTGGACATTAGGAAGCATTTCTTTACTGAGAGGGTGGTCCAACACTGGAACAGGCTTCCCAGAGAGGTTGTTGATGCCGCGAGTGCGTCAGTGTTTAAGAGGCATTTGGACAATGCCCTTTAAAAGGTGCTTTAACTTTTAGTCAGCCCTGGTGTGGTCAGGCTGTTGGACTAGGTGATCACTGTAAGTGTCCTCCAACTAAAATAGTTTTATTCTATGTTATGCTATGCTTTGCTATCTGTGGCTTTACTATTATTGTTGTTGCTGTTGTTGGTTTTGTTATTGTTATTCTTATTTAGGACTTTACTTCTAAGGTGAACTTTGTTTTCCACAGAGGCTAGAATATTCTCCCTTTTCCCTACATGCCCTTCGATTAATAAATCCTTATCACACTCTTTAAACATGTCACTGACTTGAAAAATACTTAATTAAGTTGGAAAAGTTGATATAGATAGAACCAAATGGCTTCTATGTCTGTTTTAGTTAGATGAATTAGTTAAACTGATACATGATAATCATAGTCTTCTCCACCACTGTGTTGTCTTGTAGTTTAAGGGACAAGCAGGTGTTCTTGAAATCTTGTCAGTATACACAGAATGTTTTAAAAATTTTACTTTTTTGTTCTAAAAGAATGTGACATCTTTTAATGGCAGAATATTCAACCATGATTTGTCTATCATTTTTGGTTGCTTTTTCATGGCATAATTTTGCAAATACTCCTAGTTAGTCAACTTCCAGGACTAAGTTGTCAGTCATTGGCTTTCAAAGTCCAATTGTAAAGAAGGTTGGCAGTTTTTGATGAGGAACAGGACATCAGTGTTCTTGAACTATGAAGATAATTACTGGATTAAGAGAAAGAGTTTTTATACAAAGGCAGTAAAACCCCACAATAGAAGTTGTGGTTCATTGTACTCGTGTTCTAATGCTAAATAGAATTTTAACATTTCAACAGCAATCTTTTTAATTATTGTTCACATAGATTTTGGACTAATATTTATTTCTCATTTACTGTAGTCTGTGCTGTCATCAACATTAGTAGTCCAAACAGGCATTGGGTGTTGAATTTGTGTTCTACAATTTTAATCTCAGAGGATTTTGGTCCATCTCTTGTGAGCTTTTGTTAGTTAAAGTCATCAGGAAGGCAATTCTGGAATGTATCTTGTTCTTTCCCTGTTCTCATGAAAATTTTTCCTTTCTCTTTCCTTTCCATTTAAATAGGAAGACAGCTGCCTTCAGATGATACAGAATTCACTGACAGTTGCTCTTGCTTCAGTCCTACTTCATGAGAACTTCAAAAGATACTAACTGAGGTATATAGTTATTCGTTTCATTTTTAGAATTTCCAGTTTACAGATATGAGGTAGAAGATCAGACAAAAGACATCATGAATCTAGACCAATAAGAGTTGTATTATGTGAAAAATTATCTAAAAGTTCTGTCCATAAAGAGACCTACTGGGTGACACAATGTCATCTTTTTCTATGGTTGGGCACCATGTTAATCACCCTTTTTATAAATAGAGAAATCAAATAATTGCAAATATGCTAAAAGGAAACATTCAAATGCAATTAAAATGTTGCCTTGGTGGGTATTCTATTGTGTTTTATCCAATCCTCCAAGAATGGACAAATTAGTTTTCAGGAAATCCCTGGACATGAATACCCCATCACTTAAATAATAACTAAATAATGAACCCTCCAAAACTATCTGGTATTTATAAGTTTCTTCCCCTAATACTTACAGATAATTTCAATTAAAGAAAAGCTGTGGTGTTAACACAATACACAAATGTTTTCATCCCAGTTTTATCTTCTATAATTCCATGAGATTAAATACAAAAGCTGTTTTAAAGGTATTGATAAATATTCTGTTATGAAAAGTATTTGTCTTTTTTGTCAGTTACCAGTGAATTAATTCCTTTGTATAGAAATGAACTTCTCTATTTATATATGTAAACAGAATCTGATAAAGGATTAATGGCCACAGAATTCATAAAGGGGAAAAACTGTCTTGTAAGCCTGTGATCAGTTGGATTTATGTCACTCCTAAATTTATGATCTGCAGCTGTTAAATGTCTGCTAGGAGCTTCATCTTCTGAGGCATGATAACAGTGTGAGTACATGGCTAGAAACACTGGGCTTTGAGAAATGGAATTGTCCAGACATATGGATGATGATTGCAGTGCTTCACATAGCACAAAAATTTTATTCTGTAAATCTTACAAAGACATGCTTTAATGCTTTTTTAATTACAGACAGCTATGAGCACAGATTCTAAAATATCCTAAGTAGGTTGAACAGAAAGTCTATTGGACAGTGTTTTTATTGTCAGACTAATGTAAGCAGCACTGGGTTGGAATTCTTGTTCCTTTATTTGAGAACTCCAGGCTTAAAGGGCCTCAAGGCTTAAATGCCACTATATATAGTTTTTATAATATTGTCTTAAAAGACACAATATATACAACTTTTTATTTTGTATCTCTCGGTATCTATATGCATCTTCTTTCAATACCAAGAATGGCTTCACTTTTTTGAAAGGCTGGTAATTTTCAGTGTAGTTACTTTATAAAATTCATATGTGCTATTATAGGTATATTATATGTATTTCTGTTTCTTCAAAGAGACTTTATATACCAGCCAGTATAGATTATAGCTAGAATAATGTTAGCACTAAAATTTCAGAAAAACTGCCATTAAAATTCAGTTGGATGTTACATATATATTCAGAAAAGAAAGCAGAATATTCTTTGTGTTTCTGATTTTGCACTGAGTGCTCTCAGCAGCTATGTTGATAGTTTTTACATGCAGATTCTATGAAGTTCTGCATTTTCCCAGATTTTAATAAGGCAGTTGGTGTTATGTGTCAGGTTGGGCCATTTCAGTGTGCATTGTGGATTGATTATGTCTTATGGTGGGGCAGTGTCTGCCTCATTTCTGGAGTCAGTACACAACCATCTTAGCAGCAGAATTAGCCGCTTATGTCACAGATTAAAATTAGCTGTGTCTGTATGCCAAAGCAACAGGATGGAATGCAAAACACAGCCAAACATGTGAACGAATTTTCTTCCAGTGGTATTTGGCCAGGCCTAAAATATCTTCCACTCCAGATTTGAAAGTAGTGGAAAAGTTAGACAGTTCTCTCTTGGGAAGAGACTGATTGTAGTTTATTCAGAAGTCCACATTGTTTCGGATCTCAAAAGTAAGTAAAAAGTTTTGAAAATTTCTTTTTATTTTTGTATTTAAATATTAGCAAATTAGTAACTGAATTGTTTTTTTCTTTGTTCTCTACTTACTGCATGGATAAACTGAGCTCCTCCCCCATCTGATTTTCTGTGCAACATTTCAGGCTGATTCTATCCTTATGTAAGAATCATGTTGATTTTTATGTGATTTATTTTAGGACCTAAATGTAGGTGTTCATTTCTATATACAATTTTTATTTTAGATTCTGATATTTTAATTACACCTGGTTTTTACATTTTAATACAGTATTAAGTTGCATAGTTTAAGGTTGCACTTCCATAATATTAAGAAACTAACTTTTAGTACTTTAAAATCTTTTCAATATTGTATTACTGTACTTATATAAATATCTGCTTTGCAGTAGTAAACATCTGATATTTGTAGTTCTAATTTTTTCTGAGTTTATCTATCACGTACTGAAAGTTAGATTTAATCCAGAATGGATCTGTGCTTCTGCTAAACACTTCTCTTTGGTTTGACAGTGTGATGATAAACTTCCATCTGAAGAACTGTTACTAAAATCGGTTCTAACTTGTGTGAAGAGTGCTTGAATTAATATGTGTCCAGCTATGTTTATTCAGAAGTCCTTTTCCAAGTTTGTAATCGACTTTAAATATATTTTTTTTGGATAATCTTGTGAAAGAAAATGACTAACTAGGTATCAGTGGGTTACTGATTCATAATAAAATTATTTATTGGATGATGCTTGGACTCTGTTCTCCAACAGGTGCTCACACTGAATATTTAATCATGCATCAGAATGAGCACATAAATTACTGGAAAAGGATATTACCAAAGTGTAAGAATGTGATTTGACATATACACCAGTCAACTAGGCTTCCTATATGGTTGGTTTTATCATATCTGTCTTAAATCTCCTCTTACTTCAAGAGAAGATGAATCATATCCTAAAATCTCTAGATTGTCTGTGAGGGGGCCTAGGTAAGTATGACCAATGTCATCTGTGTTTGATGAGATAAATACAGGTCTGCATTGCTACAACCAAATGAGTAATCTATGAGTGAACTATAGTAACTATTATAACTTCATGCCATAGAGTTCTGAAAGTCTGCAGAGTTAAGATTTTGGAAGTTTTGGTTGTGATACAAAGTCACAACTAATGCCACTTTAGCTGAGATGAATATCTGTTTATCTTCTAAACAAATGTGATATTCATATATTAGATACAGACTTCCTTTCCATTCTGTAATGAAGAGTGAATTGTCCTAGAATATCACCAAAGGGTAAGAACTACTGCATGGAGTTAATTTAAAAACAAAAGAATTGAAATTAAGCCCAGCATTAGAGTGAAACATTTAAAATCTCTTCTCTCAACCTTTATACTTTTATAATAACATGCAACTTTTTCCTCATTGAAAAATCACTGGTTAAAAGCAGGTTGTATTTTAGGTTTTATTCATAATCATAAGGCTTTAGTAACAGTTTGAAGCTTTGTTTTTAGTGTAATAGTTTTGGCATTATACAGATATGTGTGGCTATACCTAGTGTTGAGAATATTCACACAGCTATGCATATTTTAAGCTAAGAGATAAAAAATTGGAGGAAAAGTTGAAAGAAATGGACATAGTGTATCATACAAACCCAAGCCTCAGTCAAAAGACACAGAAAAGTTGGGTGTATAAAGATCCTCTTGGTTGAATAGCTTTGTGAGATTTATTCCTTCCTGTGAAAAGTAATGCCTTTCACATGAGATACAAATCCCAAGTCCTGACCTCTTAGAGTTTTTAATTATTTTCATGACTCTGAATTAAGTAAGCTGGATTGCCTATGGACTTATTTCTCAAAGTTGGTTGTCTTAGATGTTTAATGAGCAGTGACTGAAGGGTTTCTGTAACAGAGACATTTATGAAGTCTTTCTCTCATACAAGTTTGTGATACCTAATAAGGTCACCTTGCCCATTGCAGTTTCTCAATGGAGACATAAATAGGGTTTGTTTTTCTCTCTTCTGTCTCATTTTTGGAAAGTTTGGAGGAATTAAGTATTTCAGAGATCTTTATTTGCCTGTTGAATTTCGTTGAATTTGGCCAAGTGCCTCAAAAGTTATTGTGGAGGGAGAGAAATGAATAGGAGACAGAGATGGTTTAGACAGTGACATAGGGTATGATTGCATTTTTATTTATTAAACCAGGCTAAAAGCATCGTGGCAGTTTGGATAACAGGTTAATTGAATATCCTGGTCAAATTTTCAGCTTGGGTAACAATATTCTCACTATTTAATTCATCTGTAACTTTGGCTACCTAGGCCAGTCTTCTCATTAAATTGTTCTGTGTATCTGCCAAAAGCTGTTAAACAGCTGCTGCTTTTCATGGCCTGATTGGTTATGTTTCTGTGGTTGATGAAGTACTACTTCTGTTAAGAATGTGAAAAGAAATATGGGCTGAAGTACCTCAGTATTTTTTAAAAATGGGGTATAGTGAAAGCTAAGTTTGTATATTGCTGGTACTAGCTATAAACCACCCCGTTTTCACTAAGACACGATATGTTTCTGTGTGTGCTTATCTATATCCTGAAGGTTTTCTCTAAGACTCATGTACATATGTATTTTCAATAATGAGATGTAGAGGTGGAATCATAGAATCATAGAATGGTTTGGGTTGAAAGGAACCTCAAAGATGATCTAGTTCCAGACCCCTGCCGTGGGCAGGGACACCCTCCACTAGACCAGGTTGCCCAAAGCCCCATCCAACCTGGCCTTGAACACTGCCAGGGAGGGAGGGGGCATCTACAACTTCTCTGGGCAACCTGTTCCAGTGCCTTGCCACACACAGTGAAAAATTCCTATTATCTACATTTCCTTTCTTTGAGTTTGAACCCATTACCTCTTGTCCTATTACTAGATGCCCTTGCAAAAAGTCCCTTCCCAGCTTTTCTGTAGGCCCCTTAGGAAGGCTGCTATAAGATCTGCCTGGAGCCTTCTCTTCTTCAGGCTGAACAATCCCAAATATCTCAGCTTGTCTTCACAGGAGAGGTGCTCCAGTCCTCTGAGTATATCTGTGGCCCTCTTCTGGACTTGCTCCAACATGTTGGGCACCCCAGCACTAGACACAGTCTTACCACAGTGTAGTAGTGGGGGAGAATCACCTCCCTTGACCTGCTAGTCATGCTGGTTCTGATGCAGCCCAGGACATGGTTGGCTTTCTGGGCCCAAGTATGCATTGCTGACTTATGTTGCGTTTCTTATCCACCAAAATCCCCAAGTCCTTCTCCTCAGGGAGAGCTGTTCTCAATATCTTGTCCTCCCAGCATGTAGTTGTGCCTGGGATTGCTCAGCCCCATGTGCAGGACCTTGCACTTGGCCTTGTTGAACTTCTTGTGGTTCACATAGCCCCACCTCTCAAGCCTGTCAAGGTCCCTCTGAATGGCATCACTTCCCTCAGGTATGTTGACCATACCACACAGCTTGATGTCATTGCTAAACTTGCATTGAGGGTATGCTCAATCTCACTGTTCATGTTGCTGATAAAGGTGTGCTGGTCCTAATACCACCCTCTAAGGACACCCATTGTCACTGGTCTACACTTGGATATCAAGCCATTGACTGCAAGTCTTCAAGTGCAACTATCTAGCTAATGGCTGCAGAGGTCTATTGCAGAGTAACTTTTCAATGGATTCTCAGTTTGTTCAGAAAAATTTTCCTGAGTATTCCCTTTATTATGTTTACCAGCTGGTCTTGGTTATACTCCCCTGGTTGTATGACTAGCTGATCCAGTCTGCAAAGTTTGAGATTTTATGTCTGCTTTCAACATGAGAAGTGCATCATGTTTACCAAACAGGCTATGTCATGGGAGATAGCAAGGTTTGACCTGAGTGCCAAAAAAGAGAGAGAGAACATGGTAAACATTCCCAAAGTCAGCATGGGTGAGGCAAACAAGGCTGCATCAGATTTGGTTCCCTTGAGGTTGCTGAAACAGTACCCTGATAAGCTTTATAACTTCGTATTACACCACCAGACTTGTAGCATATATTCTGGTTCTAACAAAAAGACACTTACATTTGAGGGCTAAAGAGGTGAAAGTTTACTCAGAGAGCACTCTGCCAAGTTTTATGTGGTATGGATGGATGTAGTATAGAGTTTTATGGAGATAGACCCAGACTTTCTGTAGGATGGGTGGCAAGACCAGGATAGGAAATGGTAGTCCTATGCTGCCCATGCCATTTTTCAGATTACTTTTCTAGTCTCAAGTGCTCACATAGACCTGATGCAGAAAAACCTTGTTTACTTTTTCAGTCCTACTCTTTATTTTACCCACAAATATATTCTTCCCTGTTACATTCTACTTTTAGCTTGGGTGTGCTGTAGTAGGTATTTTCCATTTAATGAAAGTACTGAAGAAGGCTTCTGAAAACTGTTATCTTGCTTAAACATAGAACTGCATTCTGAAATAGTATATTTCATTCTGCATGATTTCATGAGTCATTTAATAATTACATTCAGTGCATGTGTGAAGATAATGCTTTCAAGTAGAAATGCCGTTCTTATATTCATGAACTTGTATAAGACTTTATTAATGTATTGTCATAACAAAGAAGAAACAGTTTGTAAGCTATATTTGATGAAAATACTGTTTGTGTTTTTCTGAGTACACACATTATTTTTGAATTGTATATGTCATTGAAATTCTGTCAGTAATGATTTTCACCATCTGTGAAAAGGAGGTTTTTTACATTTAGATTCGTATATTGTATTAATTTTGCTTTTAGTTAAACATCTATTGAACTGACTGTTGTGATTCACACTTGGTAATTTATTTTAAATTATTTTAGTCATGTTTATGGAAGACAAAGCCATGGCTCCTTAGCCATATTGAAAGCATCTGAAATGCTATTTAAATTAAGAATATTAAAATGACCGTCTTCCCGTGTTAGAAATCCTCATGTATCTAGTAACATATGACTTGTAACACTGGAAAAAATTCAAAGCTAGTATTCAAAAAATAGGAATAATCTTCAATTTGGGGGGTTTTAGTAAGCGAAGCATATAAATGGATAGAATATAAAATAATGAAAACAAAGGCAGCAGAAAGTAAATTTATTCTCTCTTCCTTTGCTTTATTAGAAGATTCCATCTTTTGCTACCTTTACCTCCTCTTTGTTACTTTCTTCAGTTTTCCCTGGAGACTTTCTCCCCACATTTTACAATATCTCTCATGTTGTTTCTTGAGTGTACCCACTGCTAAACATTTTTCTCTTATCCCCAAGAGTCAACTCACAGTAGTTAATTTACTATACTTAAGTTACACTGTGGAGATTTCTTCTTTGTTACATGACTAACTTCCCATTTTGCTAACTCACAGCTAAAAAGAAAGTTTACAATCCATTATGCCTGTCCAGAAATAGATTTCAACATTGTGATAGATGATTTCATATTTCATCTGAATTTTATCCACCTTTTTCTTTCGGATTGAAATAATAGATTTTCAAAGCTACGAAGGCTTTTTACTTCTGTACAGAGTTCTCCTTATATGGAACTAAAGCCTTTCTGATGCAGGATTACCTTCCAGAAATGTGTGTAAGGTTGTTCTTTAACTGCCAATTAAGGAATCCAAATATGTCCTAGGCAGAGTTTAGTTGCCCAGACAGTAGAGAACAGTCCAAACCACCTGCAAACTTCCACTGAGTGAACCTGAAGAAGCTAAGCTTTAGAGTCATTTATCTTTCTTTTGCTATTAGAAACCTGCATTGACCTTCCTAGAATTTGAGTTTAGGAAAACCCAATTTGCAGCTCTCTCTTCCTGGAGAAATGCTTATATTACCACTGTCTGGGATCAGTGAAATGTTTGTTTATTGTTAGGGCAATTATCAGAGTTCTTCAATAAAAATGTAAATGCTTTTCTGCCTGCCTCTAACTGACCATGCAGCTTATCTTCCAAACATCAGATGAGGATGTTTTTAAACATACATGGGACCTGTTGTTCATGCTGTTGTGGAACTTCCTTTTCCAAGTAAAGGCTTTGTTAGATTGTAAAGAACATTTCAGGATTAGTGATCCCTACACAGTGAAATAAGTTTTTATCTTGAAACAGGGGTCTAATCCAGTCAACAGTGCAGACAGTAAAGTATCTGAGCACATGCAAAAGCTACAAATAATTTTTATTAACTACATTTCAGAACCAGTTACTTCATCATGAGCTGCAGTTTTCTTCAGACCTACAAGGAACAGTTTAGGGAGTTGGTCTTAGCACCTTTAATTTTTTTTTTTTCACAAACTATGGTTAAAATTTCGAAGCTCTGGAGCTAGTTTGTTGCTCATTATTTATGGTCAAAAAAGCAAATAATACTGCAGTGGATAGACAGGTAGCAAATAGTATACTGGTAATGTTATTAGACTTTCCTGTTAAAATATTCCTCTTTTGTTTTTAAATGATCTGGTTTGGTTCTTTGGTAAGATCTCAGGCTACAAAAACTGACTGACATGTCAGGCACTGTTGTCTATATTTGATGAGTAAACAAGTTCTAATTTGAGTTTAAAACAGCAAGTAATATATGAGCTCTATGAATGTCTTTTCTTGCATATGCCTAAAGAATGACTTTAGAAACTATAGACGTCGCTCCTGGAGAATGTAGTTTGCTTGTTATTTGATACAAATAAGATTTTTTTTTCCAGTTTCCCAAATTATGATCTTTAAAATGAAGAAATATGCCAAAAATAACTTTTACTTTTCAGATTACAGTATGTGATTTACATCAGTAAATCAACTTCAATTGAAAGGTAAGAATTCTAATAACTACTTATTACCATTTTGAATTAAATACATTCTTTGAAAAAATCTACTTTGAGATACACAGACTATATATATTAGGTTGAATGAGAGAATTTGCTATTAGTTTACTTTTAAATGCATACCTACTTAACATACTTGGGAGTTATGTTTGTGCTTCATTTGTTTTTGCAGCTAATTAAAGATAAGCTATGTGTTTCCTCGTGGTTTTAATCCAAGAAGTGGCATACAGATCAAAACCAGTATTTATACATCTTGGTAGGTTTTTTGTCTTCTTGCAGTGCATTATTGCTTCGTCACGGTTGCTGAAGAAGCTTAGAGTCGGTTGCTGTCTAAACAGTTGAAGTCAACATCACCAAAAAAGGATTCTGTAGTACAGTCTTGTGATGATTTCCTTATGCGTCTAATACACACTAAATAATCCGGTTCTCCCCTGCGTAAGTAAAAACGAGCAATAAAGCTGGTATGACCAGGACTGCAAGGCAACAGAAACACATCAGTTTGTGTTAATTGACATTTAAAATTCATCAGAAAAGGGCAGAAGTTTAAAATATATCGTGAGATGCTTCGTATACAGGGAAGCATTTTGCTTCCCTTGCTGCTGAAAAAGAAAGTGAATTTTGAATTTTTAGTTTCATTTCATGTGAGTTTTCAATAAAGGTGAAATTGTCACTTTCTAAATGCAAGGTCAAATTGTTGTACTTTCATATTTTTTGAAACATATATGTGATCAATGACTTGAATTAAGCAGAGAAAATATGAGGATTAATTTTCAGCTATAGCCTCTCTGTCTAGTTCTATTCCATGTTTCCTTGGTGTATTTTCACTTCATTGTTCAAAAAAAGCTTCACAGAATAGCAGTATAACTCCAATTACCATGTGAAATCTTTCAGCAAGGCTAAATAAACAGCTTTTCAAGGTCCTCAGCCAACTTAGGAAAGCACTGCAGAAAGGAGTTAAGTTATCTGTTTTGTAATTGTGCTGAAGTCTACTGTATGAACTGGAAGTTTGCCTCTGAAGAGATAACAGCATGCTACCTGAAAATAGCGCTTTCGTAAAAGCTGCAGCAATGCCAGGAAAAAGAGAAAAGGTTATGCCAATGCATACATCTTTATGTGTTTAAGTAGAGCTGTTTCTTTTTGCTGTCATAGAAAGTACCTCTTCCCAGTACTGAGGACATGAAACACTTTTCCCGAGAACAACACTGAGGATAATGTTAAAAGCTCTGTCCAAGTAGGATTTGCACTAGGAACAGTATTTCTACAAGATACATTTAGGCCTTGCTGGTAATCATCTTTGTTTGATATAATGGATCCGCTATCACAGACCCAGAAAATAAAAAAGATATGGGTTTTTTAAAAGTTTTTTCAAATAGAAAAATATTTAATGGCTTTTTTTAGAATTTTTTTTTTAAGTATCTAAAATTTTTCTCTGTCTGGTAGACATCTACACAAGATTATGACAGAGATTCTTTCATGATTTGTCTCCATCAGGATTGTTTTCATTTCCTTCACACTTATAAAGAACTCCAAGCCTTTCAGTGTGTTTCACAACCCCAGTGAAGATTATTACCCCTGAGTTAGCTTTGCAATTGTGGCACATATGTCACACTTCCCCTAAGTGTATACATAACCAGAAAAAACATGACAAATGACCCCCCAAAAATTAAAAGTTTATGCCTACCAGTATTTTGACACTCCTGGTGTCATCTCCAGTGAAGGGAAATTGAATGCCAGAAAACCAAATCTCAGATGCATTTAATGGTCCTTAAATTAAATTTTGTACACAGAAAACTAATCTTCAATGCAACTCAAAGTGACAAAACACCAGATCCTATCTGCAGAGTGTGACTTCATTATGTGTTTACTTCACCAAAGTAAACGTTTGTGGTTCCTGTTCTTAAGGTAGTGTACATTGATAATAAAGGAGGAATTTAAAGTAATTGAGAGCATCCGAGCAATAAAGTAATGGAGAGCAGCAATTTAAAAATCAATACAAACAGCATGGGATGCATCCATTTTGTCAACTACTCAAATAAACTTCTTCTCTTAATGTCTGCAATACCTAGAGACATAGAAATGACTCTAAAGTAGCCAGAACTCTGTTTATATCAGCCAGGGTAGGAGTATTACTGCTGACCTCCTGATATAATAAAAGTTTGAATGTGATCACTTAAGGGGAGTTCTTAGATGTTCTTTCCAAATAGGCAGTATGCTAAATAAATGCACTTGAAATAAATAAACTGTATACCTTGTAGGGTGAAAGTTGTGTATTTTGTGTATTTTCTTTGAACTATTCATCAAGATTTCTTATTACTTAAAATAGTGACATTGGTTTTATTAACCTTTTTATGAAGGAATATTATTTAAATTCAGGTTAGTGTGACTTTACCATGTTTATCTAGAGAAGACAGGACTTTTTTACTATCAGAAATACTTGGTGCAATGGTGCATACTACTAACAACTTAGCTCCTTCGAAGTACTTTAAATTGCAGTCAAAAAGACATAGCAAATTCTGGGGGTTTTCTACAAATGAGTAAACTGAAATTTTGTCAGCAAAGTTGGGGGGATTTTGTGCAATTAAACATAAACCAGATCACATGTTCTTCCTGAAAATATGTTCTTGCCATACAAAATTATCAATATTTTATATTAGCAAAGTAATCTAAGTTTCAACTTAGGTTCACCTTCTTTCCAACACAGAATAAGATAGTTCATTATGCATGTCAAATATATGAAAATTACTCAGTGTGTACATTTCAAGTTAAAAATCCACACCAGACTTCTGCTCAGCTTCAGAGTTAACTGTGTAAGGATGAAGGTGCTGAAAGTAAGCTGAAAACATCCCAGAAAACATTTATGAGTATTATATTGGAAGGACAGATTGGATATATGCTCTCTATAAAAAAAAGTTTCAGAGAGGACAAAAGTAACTCAGCATGGCAAATCAAAAGATTAAGAAAAAATAATTAGAAGCAATAAGTTTTACTTCCCAAATCTGAAGCTGTGTGCAAATGAATAAAATAGAAAAGGTCATGAATTCTGGCACCTTAAATCTACACATGATACTGCTGGGCAAAAACGTTTAAGGAACAATGAACATTATAAGTGATGATAAATCTTCCTTCAAACATGACAATGAGCAAAACCTGCCAGGTAGTTTGTATGGTAAATGGATGATCAGAGTCTTAAAACAGTGGTCAGAGAAGCAAAGGATATAAGAAGTATGCAAAATTAATTATTTGTGTTTCTGTCATTTGTGAAAGAAACTGGAGCCCTTTCAGGGGTAATTATTAAAGGATCTATTTCAGAATAAAAGGGGTATAGAAAAAGCTTATCCGCAGGGCAAATGTAGAGAAAATATATAGTAATATTCAAAATAAGGAGATATCCACTAAAGACCTTGGAAAGAACTCAAGAATAAAATAAGTGAACTATTAATGGTGATAAAAGGCCAGCTCTAAAGTCTACAGAATCCTAGATTAATTTAGATTGGAAGGAACCTCTGGAAATCATCCAGTCCATCCTCCAGCTGTACTTCATCTGGGAGTCTGTAGCAGATTCTTAGCAGAATGTAACTTGTCCATAGATCTGGACATATAAACAGGGAACATATAAGCAGGAGGGGAATCAACTTTTTCAAAGGGTAGATAATGGCAGGACAAGGGGGAATGGATTGAAGCTAAAGGAGGGAAGGTTTAGATTAGATTTTAGGGGGAAGTTTTTACAGAGAGAGTGGCAAGGGGCTGGAACAGGCTGCCCAGAGAGGTGGTGAATGCTTCATCCCTGGAGGTGTTCAAGGCCAGGTTGGATGGGGCCCTGGGCAACCTTGTGCAGATCCAGGCCTGAGGCTGGTGTCCCTGCCTGTGGCAGGGGAGGTTGGAGCTCTATGGTTCTTGGGGTCCCTTCCAACCCAGACTTTTATAAGGAAAGGCAAAGAGTCTTCTCCATCATGCTGTCCCCTGGATGCTTCTTAGCTGCCGCCCATGCATGCACTTCTATAAGGCTAGAGAAACCCTCTTGTGATGCACCTTCCTCACTAAGTTATCAAATTACCCAAATTGGTCAGGTGGGTCCCATCTCAGTAGTTCTTACTCCTTAAAAAAGCTCCTATGTAACATAAAAGATGTGATCATAAAAGTTGAACTGTCTGTTGGAATGCCATGTCTGGACTGCTTCACGATCAGAGGTAGCGAGGACCAGCCCTTCATGTCTTGTGACTATAACATCCAAGAATTCCTGTGTTGGATTACTCCAGGGTATCACCAGTTAGCTTTGGTAAGCATGAAGTTATTATTGGTTGATCAGGAGGCAGAAAGTCTGCTTTGCAGTACTTCCTAAATGATTTTAGATGTACCCAGCCATCCATACCTGAATCACTGTCTTGGCAGTGACTTTTTTTTTTCTTCAGAAATTTCAAAAAGAAAATCCAAAAGGAGTTAACAACAGTATTCCCCATTGAGGAGGTTGGGGAAATTTTTGTATGTGCCTCTTCTTTCTGGAGGATGACTCTGAAGAAATGTCCCAAATGAAAACGTCAGTAGAAGATATTTTGGGACAAATTAATAAAATTAATAATTATTCTGTCACCAGGACCAGATGGTATGCACTCATTTTCATAAGGAAAAAAGTTCTTTGTGTGCTTTTCTGGTAAAAGAAGCAAGATAGCATCAAACATGGCTTTACCTTAATTTTTTGCCCCATGAGCTAACAATATATTTAGGTATTGCTAACTGCATGATTCTAGTTTTGCTTCAACAGTGTATTCCCATCACCTATTCTTCCAACAGCTGGCGTATGGTGTACAACAGTGATGAGAAACACAAATAAATCTTCAAATATTATGCAATTGCTGTTAATTGTTCTATGAAAACAAAGGGAATTTTAGCATTTTCAGAGTAGGTAAAATACCCCCAGGCAGAATAGCTGTCTTGATATTTGAACAAATAAAACAGCAGTAGTGTCACTGTAAGCCAAAATGTGACCTTCATTCTGTTATATTCTATTATATAAATGGTTATAAAGGGATTTTAAAGGAACAGTCTTTTAAGAATAAGTAAAATGTAAAGTAAGCAGAGACCATCAGATGTTTGCAAGCAGACTTCTGAAGGTACTGTCGACATCTTCCTTGCCCATTGTAATGCAATATGAAACAGTTAAGGAATAAAGTCAATGTCTTAAAAATACATATTTCCTGTAGTTGTCTCAGAAGTGCTGTAATTTTTCTGGACTGGCCAATGATATTGTAAATCCAAATGAAAGAGCTTTTCCCTGGTGGATGTAGAAATTTTAATATGTACTTGAGGATACAAGACTGTAGAGCAGTCTGGAAATAAATAGCAGACTCACATGTCCTTATTTTTTGTCTGGCACTTTCTTCCAAGTCTGAATGTATTGCTTTTGCAGGTATAACAGTTTGTAGTGTAAAAACATGGTATCAAGAGTAAGAATTTTTATTTCATTAAATGTCTCAAATGTCAAATTGCTTGCCAGGTTTCCAACAAACCAAAAATGTATATTTCAAGAGCAAAAGTATGTTTTACCTTTGATAGAATTTTCAAATCATTTACAATTTGGTGTATTCCCTGTAGCAGGGAAGATGGAAAAATGAGAGCATATTCCAGAATTTTATCAGTTAGAATGAATCTTTTGTGTCCACATGCAAATTTAATTAAAAACATAAACTGTGGTTATATTCTATAGCCTGATGGAGCTACCACATGTTGCAAAACTGTTCGCCGCTTCTGGACTGTGACAAGTTTCTAACACTTTTCTATTTCCAATGAGGAATCATTCCCTTTTATAAAAGCAAGAAAATTTTTCTGAGAAGGAGGTTTGAAACTGCTCAGATGGCATTCTTATTCACCACACAGGGATTTTATAATCTTGGTAATCTCCTCAAAAGAAAGGTAGTGAAATGTCTATTACATTTAATCTATATAAGAATATTATTGTTGCTTGCTATTTTAGAACTCGTTATTACTCTGCTCAATATATTTAATTTAGACCATGTAAATGGTATCACAAGCTCTTATTAACATAAACTAATGGAGGAGAAATAGTTTGCTTAAGTGGGAAATGAGGATAATGGGGTAATGTTCATTTGAACAGAGCTGAATGGTTTGGGTATTTTTTTTTCTTTTTCCTTGCATCTGTATAACTCATTCTCATCCCCAGCCAAATGGAGTGTGCTTTTGGGACCCCTCCTCTATGCTCTCCCCAGGCCATGCCTGGCGGAGTGCTAGGTGTATAGGCCAAGTTGATACAGGATGCACACTGTCAGTCAAAGAGCACAAGTGTTCACAGCACAGGCCTTGACCCTGCGTAGTTTACTATTCTGTGTGAAATGTAGGAAATTTTTTAGCATAAAAAATGGCCTGGGTCAGCAAATTGAGGCCACTGTGTACCAGAAAAAGTATTCATTTGGTGACTCTCTAAAAATGTGTCCAAATGTAACTATTTTTTGAATCCTAAAAATCAGTTTGTCACCACTGAGAAATGTTTCAGCCAGTTTTAGAAGTTTCTGCTCATACTTAAGTTTCTGGTAACATTTCCCCAGACAAGGTTAATGTATCATGACTACTGAATGGCTCACAGAATCCCAGAACTTCAGCGGTTGGAAGGGGCCTCTGGACATCACAGAATCACAGAATTGTAGGCGTTAGGAAGGGACCTCAAGAGATCATCGGGTCCAACCCCCCTGCCAAAGCAGCTCCCCAGCTCATATTGCACAGACAGGTGTCCAGACGGGGCTGGAATATCTCCAGAGGTGACTCCACAACCCCCCTGGACAGCTTGTCCCAGGGCTCTGTCACCCTCACTATGAAAAAGTTCTTCCCCATGTTGGTGTGGAACTTCCTGTGCTCCAACTTGGAGACATTGCCCCTTGTCCTGACTCCACAGGCCATAGAAAGAGGAAATGGCCATTTCCCCCCATGTTCCACACTTGAGATATTTATAAACATTAATAAGATCCCCTCTCAGTCTTCTTTTCTCAAGGCTGAACAGCCCCGTTCATTCAGCCTTTCCTCATGGGGAGATGCTCCTTTAATCATCTTCATAGCCCTTTGCTGGACTCTTCCCAGGAGATCCCTGTCTTTTTTATACCAGGGAGCCCAGAACTGGATGCAATACTCCAAGTGGGGCCTGAGCAGGGCATAGTAGAGGGGGAGGATCACCTCCTTTCGACCTGCTGGTAACGCTCCTTTTGATGCACCCCAGGAACCCATTGGCCCTCTTAGCCAGATCGTCTAGTCCAACCCTCTGACAGAGCAGGATCACCTCGAGCAGGTTGGATCCAGGCAGGTTTTGAATGTTTCCAGAGAAGGGGACTCCACAACCTCTCTGGGCAGCCAGTCCCAGTGCTCAGTCACTCTCAAGTGAAGAAGTCTTTCCTCATATTCAGATGGACCTTCCTGTACTCCAGTTTGTGCCCATTGCCTAGTCTTGTTGCTGGGCACCACTGAAAAGAGTCTGTCTTCATGCTTATAAATAATAAGAGGATAAATATTTATTTTAAATCACTGATTTTTATATAACACTTCATCAGTTTACAAGAGTTTGTAATGATACAGCTGTATGTATTTCCCTTTTCATTACAAACATGTTCTAGTTCCTATTTCATGATGAAATCTTTTTTTCCTCTATTGCCATGAATGTTAAACAGTAAAAAAAAATTTTCATTGACCTTTAATCCCTATAATTAAACATTCAGAATACTTTCAAAGTGTTCATACGTACTGAAACTAAGCAACTTGTCATATCAAGTTGTACTGACAGCTACTCGTAAAATAATATGCATTTCAGTATACAGCATTATTTTTCTAAATCTTGGTTGTACTAAATATCTAATTTGATTTTCCTGATTAGCTTCTGATTTCAAGTGATCCTTGTCTGATTTAATTCTTTTTCTTCTTTTTAAATAATTTTAAATTGGCTATCTGGGATCATAGATCATAACATGATAATTTATGTACTGCAGATGGTAACTGTCAGTCTTGCTGGAGAACAAAACAGTTGTTTGATTTTACATATCCAAAGTTAGACAAAATTCTATAATCAGATGTTTTGTTCAGAATTTTGTTCATTATGTTACTTGCAAACTATCTTAAGAATTCAATGCCAGACTTTTCCAGCAAATGACTATAATAAGGACTGGATAGAAAGACCTTATCTGCATCCAATGTAATGTGCATGTCTGCTCTGAATAAGGGAATCATTTAGCTGTCACTGAATAAAAGAACTAAAATCCTAGTGAACAAAAACTACCTCTGGCAGATTACAGTAAAAGTTCTGTAAATTTGCCAGCCATCTTCTCTGCATTTCTTTCCTTGGAGTGTCAGATAATACCTAGATTGCATTGTAAAGCTATATTACTTGCAAAGAATGACAACCTGAAGGGAAACCTTCCCATTTCACCTGAAGAAAAGCCTTTTGATACCCAGAAGGATCAAATGATCAGAATAGGAGAAGATGCTCTATTCAGCTCTCAGAATCATTTGTAGAGACAATCATGTTATAATTTATAGATGAAAACTTATTAGATCCTAAAGTCATCCCTATATGTTTAATTTTGGTTTCTCCTTAGCGAGAAAGTCCATTACACAGTGGACTAAATGCACACTGGTGTTATTTTCCACAAAGACGGGATTTTGATTAAATTTTAAGGTGAGGAACGGTGTTTCTTCTAGCCTTTTTTTTAAGGACAGGGTAGCTCTCAGCATTCCTTGCCTAAAATTGTTCCTTTCTCCCACGTGTCTCAAGATGGGTGCTGCAGAGCTCGAGCTAGTAATTTAAAGACTTGTCAGTATGAACACAGCCAGTTAAATGGTTCCTCTTAACGTTGGGGTTGGGTTTAACTATGGTGTTAAGCATTCTTCCAGTCCATTTAGTTTTCTTTCATTGTTTTTGTTTTGTAACTTCCATGTCAAAATACATTGTTTACTGATCAAGAATTTATTATTGTGGAATTTTTTAAGAGCCTAGGGTGTATTATTTCTCATTCAGGAATACATTTGAAGTTTTAATTACATTAGTACTACCAAGAAAGATTTCTTTAAACAGTAGCATTTTCTGCATTCATATTTAATTCTGATTTACCCTCATTGTTATTTCCACTTGTACATAAAAAAAAAAAGAATGAAAAAGGAACAGATAATCATCCCCTTATGAATCATTCTTGGATTTGGAAGGCACTGCTAAGACACAATTCTATACAACTCTTATCAGTTATAATAATAAATATATCTGAATCGCTGTGGTTAACTTTCAGCCCTCTATTTGTAGAGCAGGTATTCCTGAGGTAGTGACTAAGGGAATGTCTTCACTGTGCTTCAGGCATCTCTTCTCAGCATGAGCAATGGAAGTTGCCTTTTTATCCTACAAGCTGTGTCACACCATCCTCACACCACCTTTCCTTCTTCTTCAGCAGAAAGCTTCATTCTTTACTTCTTGACTTGTTCATCATTATGAGTAGGGGAGGGAAGAAAATGCACCAAGTCAGGGAGAGAAGGAAAGTTACTGCAGTAGAATTACCAGTCTTTATGTGCTCATCATTATCAACATTTGCATAACTTCTGAACCTAGTGTATGTAACTATCTTAGACTAGAAGATCTGAAAGCAGTAACAAGGTTTGGAGTTCAATGGAATTCATATTTTTGGTTGAGCTATTGCTGGATCCTGAGCTAAGGAGCTTTTAAGGATCTGGGCATGACTATTACCCTGCATTTGACTCACGTTGTCTCAATAGACTACACTAGGATCCCTTTGGTTTCTCCCAAATATTTTAAGACAAGAATTCTTAATTTCAGTTTTCTAAAATTTGCTCCACTGGTGAAATCTAGATTGACCTTTTTTCAGGAAGGTGAACTATGAGCAGTATTTCCCTAAAATATTATTAAAAGGCATCATGGAATATCAGACCAGTTGCAAATATCAGACAAGTGGCAAAAGAGCATAAACCCCTGGAATCTGCACAAGTAGAGAATTCCACCCTGGGAGGCAGTGCCAGTGTGTAGCATGTTTTGTAGTTGGGGAGTGAGCAAGTGCAGATCCCTGGTTTTCTCCTCCTTCATCTATGAGGAAGTGAAAGTTGTACTAAGGAATACTGCAAGGCTTAACAGCTATTACAGGTACCAGAGCCCCACTGTACAGCTTCTGCATGCTTAAATGTTACTGAGCAGTGGAATGATTTAATCTCATCCCAGCTCAATTTGAAAGAAAATAGAAGAACCTTAAAATAGCCCCTTATTAGGAGTGGACAGAGAAAGATAAGGATGTCAGGGAAGTTCTTCATCTGTTATATTGGCTGATTAATTTTTTTTTTCTAGCTTCTACAAAGGCAACTACTAGTGGGAGTATTCAAAGAAACAAGTTGCATCTCCACAAAAAGGCAACTGTGGCAAGAATATAATGAACTATGATAGTTAAGTTAAGCAGCACCTTAGGATAGAGAACAAACTTCTGTAGTACAGTCTTGAAGTTGAGGGGTGGCCGGGAGGAAGGGGGGAAGGGAAGGAAAGAAAATTTTAGAAGAGTGAAGGTCACTTTGAAGAACATTTAAGTTGATGTACTAAACTGGAAATGACCGTTTTCTCATCTGTATATATATTGGTAACATTTAAATAGAATTGAACTGTCTGCAGGTCCAGGGCATGTAATGGATTTTTATGCTGGAAGCAGAAGTTCTCATTAAGCATGGAATCTTCGTCAAGTGAACAGGGATAAAATAACCTGCTATGACTGCAACAGAACCACATTTTAAACTCTGCTGCATACCTAGCTGCCTAATTAATCTTTTTATCTTCCTTTCTTACTAAATCCAGCTACTGCAGCTGGATTTCACATCTGCAACAGCCATGTATCTAGAGTGTAAACAATGATGGAAGAAAGCAGCACATTTCAGCACCAGTAACTCCAGCAATGTATCCAAGGCAGGGGAAGCTGTATCAGAAGTAGTTACACTTGCTGTTCAGCAAGTAACTTGAATTTAAGTTGACTCATATTAGTCATGATTTATACCTAGTATCGTTATTTAGGAAACTTTATTTGGATGATAGGTAAAGGAAGGCAACAACATTTTGTGGAACATTTTTAATTCAGTCAACTAGACCAAAGAGAGGGTGCAAAGCTTCAATGTTGGATTTGAGGGAACCACTAAAGCTATCGATTGTCTAGAAAACTAGCAAAGAGGTTCTGAAGGCAAATCTTAGGCTGAGGTAAGGGTAACTGAAGACCAGGACCATGTGGAAAGAGCACAAGTAAGGAAGGGGGCTCAAATTCATTCAAGCAGGGTGTATTTTTGATAGGAATGACATCTTCAACAGAAATAGAACCAGTCAGCTGACACTTTAAAAAATATTAGAGCCTTTTAAACTTAAGGTTGAGGGAAAGCTTATTAGCACAGAGGAGTACTTTTGGAACAAATGAAGAGGGGAGTCATAAAAAATACACATTCCCAGCTACAGGATAAAAAAGAATCTTGCAGTAGGATATGATGAATAAAGTCTCCTTTAAACTGGAGGTAGAGGATGAAAATAAGGAAAAGATATACACAGTTCTGTAGTCTCAAGATATCAAATTAAAATGCTTAGCCCTAAGGAAGCTAAGAAACTAAATTAACCTGGATAGTCATGTTTTTCACCATGATAACAGACGATAAACAGTCAGTGGATAAAACCAAGTTAAGAGCATACAGGAAAGACAGAATAGGACATGCAAGTGGTACCATTTGTTAAGAGAAGAGTATTGTAAAGACAAATTGATAAAGCAGTTATATCAACAACTCAGCAGTTTAGAGATACTAAAGTTACTGAAAGCTTTTTTCCAACAAGCAACAAATTCTGATGTCAAAGTTAACCCTCCTTTGAGCCGGGAAAAGGACTAGCAGATCTCTAGACATCCCTTCCAACTTTCATGCTTTGTGATTCTGTTCTGAGAAAGCTATTACATGATAGATCAAAGGCTACCTCTTATGACCTCATGAACAACTGAATGAAGTAACACAGATATACCATCATTCCATAACAAACTCCTGTCTTCTATTACACTGTAGAGGACAAAAAATCAGATTAAGCAGTCTCCTTCTACTTTGTCTATTTATATTAGTTGAAAGGCTTAGCTAAGAGTTGAAATGACTTAATTTCAGTAATTTAGTTCATACCTAACTTAATTATAAGTACTTTGTTAAACGTGCGATTAAAGAAAAAGAGGGATCTAGCAGAATGAATCTATTCTGGCTTCTACTTCATGTGTACAGGATTTTCAAGTCCAGAGAAAGAGAGAGAGAAACCTCACAGCCAGAAGGGGCTGAAATAATTTCTGTTCTGATATTGATTTTAATACATTTCTACTGTTCCTTTGGTGGACTTGCAGTTCTTTGTCTAAACACTTAAATGGCCTTGACACCATTATTTTTAGGTGAAAGCAAAGGCTGTACTTACTGCTCTTTTCTCTCTTCTGACAGACTTCTGAAATCTGTAACAGTAATGAGACCTCCATGAGCTCTAGCCAGTGACCTTGTGGACAACATACTCATCTAGACGTGGGTGTCTCACCCACATCACTATCCAATCACTTCTACATTACTTACTTCTTACAGACTTCTTGTCTGCCAAGACAGAGTAACATAGATGCTGGAAATCTCAGGAAAGTAAATAATTGTGAGATTTAAGTTTAGGGTTTTTCCACGTTACAATACTCAAGGTTGCTCAAGTAAACTTAGCTGTAATGGTGACTGAATTTCAGAGAAGGTTCCTTTTTTTTTTTTTTTTAAAGCATTTGCAGGCATTTTAAAAGAAATACGTGGGATTTCTCATACCAGAAACTAGCTACTTCTTAAAAGTAAGGTGTGCAAAGATTAAAAATAATTTATAAAAAAAGTCTGTCTAACATTTTTGCTTTGCCTTTTGATTCTAAGTATCATGAAAATCACTTTTTTTCTGCTCTGATTAATGTTTTGAGAATTTGTTAAAGGAGAAAACATAAATCAAGATGAAAGATTGAAAACAAAGTGATTACCTTTCATCTGCTACGGTGGTATTTAAAATCTGCAAAGATAATAATTTTGATTGTGTCATAGTTATTAAGTAAATTTACAGTGCAGAGTATTCAAACAGTTAACTAGGCCATATGAATTTCTTTGCCAGTTTCCACAAATTACACTGCAGGAATCCATCTCTTTCTAGTTGATGAAACTACTTTACAATACAAACTGTATCATACTATATAATACAAAATTTCAGCAAAGCAAGGTTGGACAAGATTAAATACAGTATGTTGGAACAACTGAGAGTTGAAAGGAATTAGATAGTTTTCATCTAATCATGGGAGGTTGTTTTCCCTGTCTTTCTGATTTTGTCTTCAAAGCTCTTCCATATGGATTCCAAAAGTTTCCCTTCTTTTCTAACTTTTTACTTTGAACAATGGGTTTGCCTCAACCGTTTTTTCCTCTGTCAAGAAAATCTTCCAGCTGCACCTATTTCCTGCTTCTGCCCTCCACAAAGACAAAAGTGTGCATGCCTGAATGCCACAAAAGTGTGAAGTCTTAATGAACTTCTGATGTTCATACTATATAATAATATCCATCTAGCTCAATACGTTATATAAGAACAACATTACTGAACGTAATGTTCCATGAAGATACTATATGCAGATCGTAACAGTAGTTCTCACTTGCCTGAGTTGGCAAGTTATTTTATTTCAGTTTACAGTTTGTTTATAATGGAACAATAATTCAGTTTAAATTATGAAAATGGTCTTTCTGCTGAATTGTTTTAGTTTAGTACCATCACATCTTTCATCCCCACGCATGCTGTGAATTTTCTTGCATGCAAATGAGTATATTTCATGCGAAGACAGGGGAGTAGAAGTGATGTAGAAGAGTAGTGAGGAGTAGACGTCTGGAATTCCCTTTCAAAAGAACATGTATAATATGAGCAGCAGTGGTGCAAGTTTCTTTATGAAACCTCACCAACTCACCTTAACTTGGACTTGAAAAGGTTCTGAGTACTAAGCTGTCTGTGTCTACTGAAAATGCCAGCACATTTGGCAACAGTTTAAAAATATAAAAAGCTAATAATTTTATAATTAATACTGGAATTATAGTTGGTTATTAGTATAAACCTACTAAGTATTTTTATACTTAAATCGTGCTTTCTAATAGTTTATCATTAGTTGCTTTATGACAACATGAAAAAGTACTTAATGCAGTTCTGAACTGTGCATTAAGCAGAATTTTATTTACACTCAAGAAAATAGCATAGCTATTTCTGAACAAAACAAGTTAAAACATATTTTTACAATTTAAATAAACTGAGATTTAATTGAAATAATATTCTATCTTCAGTAATTCCTACAGATAAATAATCCCTGAAAGTAATATGATTTACAAGCTTCTATTCAGGCTTGCTTTCCCAAGCAGGCTTACTGATCAACTTGTAAATTCCTTCTTCAAAACACAGCTGTCTTAACTGAATATTCCAGAGCTATCAGAATAGCTTTTTGAACTTAATCTAACCTACATCTAACAATAATGTTATTGTTGGACAGTTTTTTTAATATCTAGGTACCAATATAAAAATCCCCTGGACTTCTGAGTCATGTAAATCACAGAGGTCAGTCTCCAGGTCTTACATGGAAAAAGGTGAAATAGATCCAAAGAAGTGTTCTGTTGTGGTTTTGTATTTTTAGAGTCAGCTTTAGTAACACAATGTAAAGAGCACATAGCTCCACTTCTATGTATATTCCTGTAGGCATGAGTTTGATGCCTTGCATGCAACACTTGAAAGTAACCACTGAACACATGAGGAAAATCTCACATGGTCAGAGTATCTGCAGTATACAAGTAATCACAAAACTTTTGGCAGCTAATTAGCATTCGGTATCTGATTTACATCAGAAAATGGACAGGTTCCCAGTAGGACAGATGATGTCAACTGGAAAAATGCATTTAAATTGCAAACTACCATGATGAAGCTTGATCTTGTGAATTATGGCCAAGTTAAAAAAAAAAAAAACGTAAGGAATATGTCAGTAGTTGACCTTAATCCTATTGGACTTCTGCTTGTGCAGGACCTTGAGTAGGAGCAACAAGAAATTCCACTTCAAAATAAGCAGATTTTTTTTTTTAAGTATTATTGTACTGCTGACATGAAGAAAAATAATATGTGTTTTCATGGCCCACTTTAATGACGTCAGAATTTTAATTCTGAAACTAAATTGCCATTTTATCTGCACTATAGTTTGCCAGGACTGTTCTTAACTCTTTGTAGCCTGTCAGCATGTGCTGCCTCCTTGGAAAAGGATGTAAAGATAACAGTTCCTGAAGCCACTGTTTATTGTGCAAATCTTAATTCTTCTCTTGGTGTCTGTTTAGTACAGACTAATTTCAAATCATGGATGTATACATATAGCTTATTATATGGTAAATTGATTCTTCCAGTAGAAACAGTCCAACAGAAAATTTTCCTCAAGGATTTCCCTGTAATTACTTGCTGGTGGGCCACTAATGCAAGTTAAAAACATAAAATATTATATTAAGTATAAAAAAGTATCCTTTTCAAAGCAGGACGATGTCTAAACCAGCATTACCCACGCGCTGGGACCAAAGCAATTTTTAGGGCAGTATTAATAGTGCTCAAAAACAAGAAAACCATTTTCTGTCAGTAAATAATAATTTGTGCAGGGAACAATGCTGCACTGGGTGATGTTCCCTGTGGAATTTATGAAGGTCTGGAAACAATGACAAAATTCATAGCCTTTTTAGTGAAATGCATAATGGATTTTGACTTCGCCTCATTAAACATCAGTGTGTAATACATTATGTAGAAAACCCTCGACTCACACAATAAACATTTTACAACAGGTTAAAAGTGGAACAGAAGAGAACAGGAATCAAAGGAATCTTATTTTGTTAAATTTCACTCTTCTGGAAATCATTCTGGTTGGGGTTAATTTACCAAGTGCTTATGTCTAAAACATGTAGGTTTGTACATACAGAAAAGTCATCCCAGGATTTCTTTATTTCTTTTTTTTTTATGGAGGGAAGTTAAGCACATCTAAGGTGCAGCTCATTGCATTCAAATATACATCTGAAGTCAGATAATTCCCAGCAGTGGTAGGCTTACCTGTACTGATCATGAAGGGACTCCAGGTTGACTGACTTAGATAGAAGGCTAAATTGTTAATTTCTAACATTGTGAGATGAATCCCAACCTCAAAGACAACTGTGATGAGGCTGACATAAAAACACGAAGATCTGATAATTCATTTACTCTTTAGTTTCTACTGCAAAATTTACCTTGAAGATGTAGTGGACAGACACACAGACAAGGCTTAGATGCCACAACTAGAGAGTTGTTGTGAAATGCTCAGCTAACTGCATGAGACGGTGCAGTTTCTCAAGAAAGGTCCATTTTCCCACATCCTATTGAAATAACCTTATAAGTATTCCTGGAAGTGGATGTTATTTGTCTCCTAAAAAAAAAGGCAAGCTATCTTGTGAAGGGGTCTTCTGTTACAGAAATTTCTGTAGCTGTCATCTATCTTGTTTCTTATGTGTTATACCAGCACTTGAGAAATCTGTGTAATGAAGGAAGGAAAAATGGCAAAGATACTCTAAGTTAGGGCATTAGATAGTTCTACTGTACCTGAGCAGGAGCTGCACGGCTCATGTCCCGAATTATATCAGTTGGTGTCACCAGATACTGCATCTTACGTGGTAAGTTATTGTGTTCAGGAGAAATTTTTGTGGAAGCATGGGTAGAAGTTTTTCTAAGCATCTCATGAAGACATTTTATGTATGAATGTCCCAATTTGTTTTACTTGGCAGAGCATGGTGAAGCAGGTTCAAGATAAAGTTCTGTGTAAGTAATAAGGGTTGTTTTACAATGATGAACAGGAAAACAGCAAAAAATAGTAGCAACTCATATATAAACAGTATCTTGTATCCAGTACTGGGTGCTTGAGGAATTCAGAGAACTGAAAAATACAATCTGATATCTTTAAACAAACGCAGTTCATGTGGTGAATATTAAGTACCACTATATAAATCTACAATGATTTGCAGTAATGTGTAAGCTAACTTGTTCCAAAATCTATGATTCTTCACTAATAAATCATTATACTATATTCAGTGTTTTTGGCAGATGAAAAAAATTATATACGTAGTATCAGGAGCAACTGAGTCTGAGAGCAACAAATTAATTAGAATATTATCCCATAATAGCTGTAGCACAGTTTCATTATGAACTGCCAATGGTCAAGTGTCTTTTTTAATAAAAATAACAAATTCATTTTTTTAATAGAAGTGCAGAAGTAAGATGAATACTGCATATATGCAGAGAGCAAATGCATTAACTTCTGTTCAGTTGTAAACTTACATTCCAGTCTCTGTCTTCTGCTTCAGTAGGAAGCTAAAGGAAAAAAAGGTGACTTCTTACTAAAGACGAGGGTTATAGCAAGCCTGTAACAGCCATGGGATGGCTTGCAGGAGACTTGAAAAGAGCTCTTTTAACAGTTCAGGAGCTGGGCAAGGATGTAATTTAATCACATTTTGAAAGCTGTGTGTTCAGAGCCCGCACAACTGGTGATCTCTGTGCTGTAAAGGTGAAAGTTCATGAATATCCTCATGTGTTCTAGTGAGGTATCTTTAAGTTCAAAGAATGCCTGTTTAAGAACTATAATATAAAGTGAAGTTGTTTAAACCTAGAAAGTAATACTTTTATTGCTCATACATCTTTAAATATGAACATCTGATAAACTGAGGCATATTTGTTTAAATTTCATTATTAAGAACCATTTAATTTCTTTATATACAGATTCTGAAGTGTAATGTTTTGGCATTCCAGTGATATAAAGTTAAGTTTTGCAACACAAAGAATGCATTTAATGACTGGATTGAGGAAAGACACTGTAGAAGTGTTTTTTAAACCAGTGCTCACAAGGTACTGTTACCACTTGTAAATATTTTTACAGAAAATGTTGTCCTGTGGGCTACAAATTATGATATGGTACTATGAAATACTTTGTGATGGGAGAATTAGAATATTACAAAAAATGGGAGGAAAGTGTTGCCATTCTATATAGAATAAAATAAATATGTGCTTCCTGAAAATGGCAATTGATGCAGTTTATATATTAAACCATCATATTGTGTATACCAAAAAGGAAGATGTAAGTGCAATTTGAATGGGACATGATGGGAATTCTTTCCAGCTAAAACTTAAGAAGAGTTTCTAGCATGTATTAACTTCCTATTGCAATTTTATCTTTGTGTTTTTCTTGGTGGTTTAGATACCTATTTGTAATTTAATTCAAACATCTAAGCAGTCCTTTGTTTTTTCTTTACATAGCAGATGGTACGTGAACAATACACTACAACAACACCAGGCACTAGCCTAGAGAGGCCGAAGAATGAATATGTCTACAAAATTGGAATTTATGGCTGGAGAAAACGTTGCCTCTACCTGTTTGTCCTCCTCCTTCTTATCATCCTAGTTGTGAATTTTTCTTTGACAATTTGGATTCTTAAAGTGATGTGGTTTTCTCCAGTAAGTATCCTCTTTAATTTTACATTCCTTTCATAGTCTCTTCTCTGCCTTACTACTTATTTCATATGTATAGAAGCTTCTTTGTATATAATAGATTTGTTCTTTGTTCTTCCTACTCAGCTGCAATTTGTACTTCGATTGAAAGTATATAAGAAATACCTGTCTTTGAACTGACTTACTGATCTGTAATTTATGTATTGGTAATAATCTTTAATATACTGAGGCTATTGATACCTTACATTGAAGTGAATCCTAACCATTCCAAAAGAATGTATTTCACTGTTGTCTCGTGGTCTGTCTGTTTAGTTTATACTTTATAAATGTATTTGCCGTAATTTTACCTCATACAGAATTCCTCAGTGTTAAAATATTTCTGGCAGTTGGTTTTTCTTAGCTTCCTTCTGCTTTTAAGCATCTAAAATTTAATAATTTATTTGCCCAATTAATTACAGCTCAGAGGTAATTATTACTACTTCGTGCTTGAGGGTAAGCGGCTATGTTATTCAAGAATAAATTTAATAACCTTCCACTGTCATATATATTTTAATATTTATAATGTAGTTTGCATGTAGTAGATTAAAGGGTAACTTTCAGAAGTATGCAAGACGTAGCTTTAGTCAGAATGCAGTAAAATGCATCAGTGGGTATTGAAGCTAAGTTGTTCCTAACATGCAGTCGTGATACACGGGTGATTTGAATAGACTTGTTATGAGAAAAATAATAATCATAAATTCCTACAGCTCTGTCCCTGCTACTGAAGAAAGTGTTTTATTAAAGTTCCCATTATGCATTGTTATTCTGCCTCTGTCCCTAAATTAAGGGCATTTTACCTTCATAGAAGCACTTCTAATTTCTCTTGCTAAAAAGAAAGCAGGTTAATTTTATGTGCTACTTACTAATACAGTTACTACTGTTTGAATTCCCATCAAGATTCTTCCTCCACGTAAATTCTTTTCGGCACTTTTACTGTCAAACAGATTGCAATGCAGAACATCTTAGTTCACATATAATTTTTCTGTTATGCAGTTCACATGGAAGAGGTGCACTTAGTGCCTGCACATCATGAATCACAGAAAACATGAATTATTGTTAAAATAATTTTCTGTGTAGCTCAGGTTTATACCTTTTGAGGAGTTTGAAAAATTATTTTCTCCTGGTTTGGTTTCACTGTATGAAACTGGTTATTTCTTCTCCGGTATGAGTCAGGACTAAAAAAATAGCATCAGAAGCTCCACTTTCCTCCTACTAGTTACCTTTGGGGAAGGCACAGAATGCCTTGACCTGCTGAGGCACAGTGACCAGTGGCAACAAGACCAGTGGAGTAACAGCTCACGTAGTGTATGCAGGCTTAAAATCTGTCACAGGGTATATACACTTAAGTGCTGCACTTACTTATAAGGGTTTTCCTAATTCTCTGTTAAAAAAAATCCGTACTGCATACCTAGTTAAATAGTGAGTTAACTGTAATGCCTTCAGTCATTTGGGATAATTCTAGGGAAATACAGATATTTCAGCTAAATATCAGCTGTAGGAGCATTAGAGCAAAGTACATACGTATGTCACAATCCTCAGCAGAAGTGTGTGTGAGGTCATTAAGAATGGAGAACTTGTGTTGGTGGGTATTGATTTAATAGAGTATATCTGTCAAGAAAAGAAGTAACTGAAGAAACCAGAAACATCATTCAGAGAAGCACAGGAAGGTCTAAGAAAGAGCATAGGGGTTAACTGCATGTTCAAAGTCTGGAAGTGTAATTGAAACATCACTGCCCTTTCCTTTGTCTAAGGAAACACTGTTTGTAAAGAATGAGGGTAACAGTCAGAGAAACAACCAACACTATCATCAAACTCTTTTCCTGATTGAATTAAGCACGTAGGCTTGACGAGTATTTGCTTTTTAGGAAATCAGTTGATTCATAAATATCTTACTTATCCAATTAAATATTTCTGTTGTTGGGAAGAGTTCAAAAGTAATTGTGCAATGTTATCCTATTCAGTTATCAGTTATTTGGCAAATAATAGTCTTTCAGCTGTGATGACACTTTTTTATTTATTAATTATGTGTTCCAGGTGTATTCTGTAGAGGTTACACTACTTACTATGTTTAATATAATAGATATTGCATTTTTAGCTAATACTTTAAAAGTATTCAATCACTTGTTCTTAGGTAGAAGGACATCAATACCTCTTCACATGGCGACTCTTTACCTTGTAGACTTTATTTGTAAGGTGATGACTTAGGAAATTTTGATTTTGTTTGTGTCCAATGGTGATCAGATAATTTAACTGCGAGAATATGAGTATGCCTAGATCTGCTGGACAAGTGAGGAGGAACTTTGGCTATTTTGGAATTTGATTCTTAAAGTACTTAAGTGCCTCCCATACTAATTGCCCAACATAAAAATTCCATATTGACATGACTGTCAAAGGCTGCATGACTGCCAAACAATTCAGAAAAAGTTGGACAGTGTTCAGCTAATCTGTACTAAAATGTTTTATACAACACTGAGCATCTCGAAGCTTTATAGAGATTAGCTGCTCAGTAGGAGACATTAACAAGAGGCATTTGGCTTCTCAGTTTGTTACATAACTGATACGGTTTCACAACTATAATCCTTTGCTTGCATTGCTGCAGACTAATGATATCTGAGGGGTTTGGTGTGTTGAGTTTTTTTTTAATTTTTACTTTTTCATTATCTTTATATTCCTTAGAGAAATCTAAGTTCATGAGACTCATTTTACATTTTCTCCTGAATATAACAGATTTCAGCTGTCCTGTCCTGCTGTCACACAGATTATCAGTACTTCCATACTTACAACTTCACCCGTAATGCTGATACGATGTGTCTGCACTATAATGAGTGAAGACTTGGACCAAAATTTTAGGTCACTATTGAACTTCATAGATTTTCATGCACCTGATCAGATGATTACCATTTCTTATTATTGTAGTTTTGGGTGGGTTCTAGGGGTGGGGGGCACACTGCAGGGGGTGCTTCTGTAAGAAGCAGCTAGAAGCTTTCTGCAGGCCCCAGAGAGTAAACACCAGCTGACTCAAGGCTGGAATCATTGCTGACCAAGGCTGAGCCCATCAATGATGGTCATAGCACATCTGGGAATCATGTTTAAGAAAAAAAAAATATGTTAGTAGCCACTTTTTGCCACCAGAGAAGGAAGTGAGAAGATGTAAGAAACTGTAGATACAAAGGCCAGTGAAGAAGTCTGGGGAGGACTTGCCCTGGGTGCCAGAGAGAGATGCCCCTGTAGCCTGTGGAGGTCATGGTAGAGCAGGTGTCCCCCAGCAGCCCATGGAAAAGGATGAGACCCCATCTGAAGCCCATGGAGAGGCCCCATGCTGGAGCAGGTGGAGACATACAGAAGACGCTGTAACCCATGTGGGAGCAGGCCTCTGCCAGCACTTGAAGCCTGTAGAGATTGAGACACAGAGAGAGAAAGAGATATATGCCAGGGTAGGTTTGCTGGGCAGAGACTTGTGACCCCATGGAGGACCAGGCTGGAGCACTCTGGGCCTTGAGAGACTGAGTGACATTCTATGATTTATGACTGTGGCCCATAGCAGTGACCCATGCTGGGGCAGTTGGTGAAGAGCTGAAGCCCTGTGGGAAAGGACTCCTGTTGGAGAAGTTCGTGGAGGACTGTCTCCTGTGGGTGGGACCCCTCGCTGGAGCAGGGGAAGGGGGTGAGGAGTGTCCCCCGAGCAAAGAAGGAAAACAACTCATGAAGAACTGACCAAAATCCCCATTGTGCCATTCCCTGCCCCTCCCTGTGCCACAGTGGGGGAGAAGAAGGGAGCAAGATCATGACTAAAGTGAATTCTGCTAAGAAGGGAGGGGTGAGGAGAGGTGCTTTAAGATCTGGTCACACTTCTCACTACCTGACTCGGGAGTCACTTGACGTGCAGTGCAGTGTCATAAATCAGAGAGGTTTATTTTGTGTTGAGTCTGTTTTGCTGACTGTGGAATGATCTCTCCCTGTCCTTATCTCAACTGCTAAGCCTCTCAGTATCTATTTTCTCACCTGTCCAGATGAAAAGGGGAGTGACAGAGCGGCTTTGGTGGGTGTCTGGCCTCCAGCCAGGGCCAAACCACCACACTGATGCAATAGGTTACCTTGTTCAGATACCTGACATTAATTCAGTTGTGCTTTCATACAGGCTATGCTACATTGTCATAACACCAGGAACGATCATGTGTCAAAGATTATTCCTAACTTTTATTCAGTTTGTGATGGAGAAATCCATGTTTCCATAGGTTTTCATGGATGCCACGGCAGTCAGCCTCCTGGAATAAGAAAGGTCAAGGCAATTGTCCTGTTCCATGTTAATAAGGACAGACAGCAATGAAACATGAGTGTTTTCTGGGATAATTAGTTGCCTTTCTCCAGTCTGGAGTTTGTCATGAAGGCTTTTCTCTGACATAAAATTTTAAGCATGGCAAGAAGTCTTTATAGTTTTAGATGCAATGTCAGTCAAACATGATTCCAATCTGCACTCATTCCCATGTTCTCCCACCATCCATGTTAAATCTTACTTGGATTTGAGTCACTAAAAAGTGGGAAGTCAATCCTTGATACTAAACCCTAATGCTAAGCCTTAGAAGAACTCATGAATCACCTTAACATGACAGAAATAAACTTGGTGTATGGAGGGCCAAGCCCACAATGCACAGTCCATCACTGCATATTCTGGGGATGGTTCTTCCTAAAAACAGGACAAATGTGTCTGCTTATATACCTGCACTTCAGTTGGACATGCAGACATAGGCAGTGAGAACTGGGAAACTCTCTGCACATTTAGACTACAGTATGATCTTTGCTCCATTTTGTCTTTGCGCAGATATTTCTGGCACTGGAATAACATGGGGAATTGCTACAGTTGGACAAACAAATACAGGACTTTTCAAACACCTTTTTTGGCTTACTTGTAATTAGTGAGTGCTTCTACCCATATACTTGCTACCAGAAATTATTATCATGGACATCCCACTCTGCTAATCTTCTTGGGTTCTCCTGGGCAATTAATAACTAATATTAATATTAAAATGTTTTAAAATATTTTAAAAATTATTTTCCAACATTTTCTACAAGGCAATGACAATTCATTTATATTTCATTGAATAAGAAAATGTTGAAAAACTACTTACGTATAGAATCTTGCAACCAATGGCTAGATGCACATTAGCTGGCTGGTAATTATAGCAGTTAGATCTATAAATATTATATTTTATAATCAACTGCTTATGTAAACAACTATGTAAGCACTTGAAAAATTCAGTCATTGAAGATGGAAAAAATTACTTTAAGAAATACGCTAAATATGAAAATAGGAATGTTATTAATTAAGAAAGTAAGATTTTAACTGAAAATCAAGTCTCATTTTCTGACAGTGAGGTTTGCCAGACTGCGTAATAGCATGCCTGATTAAATTGGACATGCCAAATCATTTGGAACATTTAAAACCAGACTAGACAGCAATAAAAATGTATGGCAAAGAACACTCATTCACAGCAAGAGTTCTCCTTCACTGCAAAGACATACACTAATGAACTTGTACAGCCTTTCCATGCATTTTACCATTAACAGTCTGTACTCCATGGAATTAGTTGCCATTTTGAGAATGTTACATTTTTAAATACTCAAATGAAATAAAATAGCTATTTAATTATTAAAAAAACTCCACATAAATTTTACTAAAATATTTTAACGTCAAAACCAGTATTCCATAGTCTATAGTGTGAAAAAAACTGAAATATTTTGCTGTTTTTCCATTAAACTAAATATAATTTGCCTCCAACTTAGACCACAGTCATTGCCATTGTCTCTTGTCAGACAGTGAATATTTAAATATTTTATGCAAAACAAAATTACTAGTTGAAATGATACTAAGATACTTATTGCAAAAATTCTCTTATCAAAGAAAGTAATGCTTCTCAGTAGTGTGATATATCCTTGAATATAACGTATTTTCTTTAAGTACATGATTAATCTGAATTATATTATGAATGAAATCGTGTATGTAAAAGGGTGTGGAAGAACACTAGTTTAAATTAAAACAATCTAATTTTACTCTTGTTGAAATAATATATATTGATAAAGAGTTATAATAAATATTCTGCATACAATGAGATTATAGTGTACATGCAAGTTTGAGAACTGTGGAAAGATGACCTCATATGGGCTTGGCTGCAGCTCCAGACTCTGCTTTGCTAGTTTTAAGTTGGATGGGGAAACTTAAATGAAGCTACTCTTGGCAAACCCTCTGCCAAAGGAAAACCAGACGCTCTGACCTCTTGGTCTGATGTGCCACCATCTTTTCTAAGCCCAGACACAATCGGTACTGTTCATCTGGGGTTTTGGCATGTATTTTTGCTCCCAGCAGCAAGCAAAGCTGTTCTAATGTAGGAAACAGGAACGGTGACATTTAACAGTTGAGTAGATAGTGTGACCTGAAAAAGGCCTCTGTCCATAAAACTTTGTCTGTTTTTTTCAAGTGCTATCAGCTGAATTCATAAAAGATGTTAAAACTCCATAAAGACTTATTATATCCTTTTAGATCATCATTTACTCAACAATATTATTGCAGAGATTCACATACTCATTGAAAATTTACTGTAACATTTCTTAGAACAATGCTCTGCAAGTTGAGTGGAATGGTTGTGGTTGAGGACACTGATGAAAAAAAACAGTATTTCCAAAATGTGGGACCTGGGGACTTCCAAGTGTGCAATCTGATTGTGCCTTGCCTGCCTGTGAGCTCCACCCTGATTTGAGTGCTCACAGGAGTGATGCCTGCAGGCTCCATCCTGCACAAAAGCCTTTTTCCCAAAGAGTTCCTGACATGGATGATGGAGAGACACACTAAGGTGTGCACCTGCTCTGCAATTTGACCCAAACCCAGCCTAGAGAAATAAATGAACTTGAGTGTTTCTTGGAGATTATCTGGTTTTAATTGCAACATATGGCAGCGGTTGCCATTTAATATGATAATATAATGATAGCTGCAAGGTAAAACATAATAGGTAAATAATTTAATTTATTCCTTTCACACAATGCTGGAGACATCTTCAACAGTGCTGTGTGAGTGATGCAACACCTCTTTGTCCTTTTTGGATCTCACGTTTTTGTCATCTTGACTACTTAGATAGCAGGTTCCGCCAGGGTGGAGATTCTTGTCACTGTGTGCTTACACAAAGTGTAGAGCACTGAGACTGTAAGATGAATTGTCCTCTAGTACAAATGATAGGATTTACAATATTGAATCAATACCTAATCTCTGTAATCATATGTACCATGAAAATATCCCTGATTCCTCAGAGGAATTCAAGAAATAAACAGCATGCACTCTTGTTCTGAAGAAAATCCTTTTGACAACCTTTACAAATCAGAGGAAAAGATTTAATTCCATTCCTTTAGCTAAGTTGTATAATTACAAATGTTAATATAATAAAATTAATTAGCCAAATTACAAAAACCTAATTCCTGAATAAATATGTATAGCAGTGGGAGTAGCAGTCTGGTTTTCTAATGTTGAGCAAATCGGTCGCAGGAGATGTGATGCCAGATGTAATAGCATTTTGGTAGCCGAGTACTGTCCAGCTTTGAAATGTCTGTGCAGTACGGAACCAGAGACAGAATTTGATCCTTGACAGATGAGGAAACAAGCTGGAACTGAATCTGGTTTTAGAAGTTAGCTTTTCCTCTTGAGTAATACCTGTTACAATTAATAGGCTACTTAAGAAAGTCTGTTATTCTATATATCGGGACAATGGGGACCTAAAAATATCTTGAACTATGTATCTTAAATATTAATCCTGCTTTATGAAAGAAATCATATCAAAACTAAGTAAATATTGATGGCTTGATGAATTTGCATCGTTTATAACCATTTCCTTACAAAACTGTTGAGTTCAGATTGTCTCTCTACTTTTCTAGACCATGGAATATTACCCACCCACTTTCTAGACATACCTGATAAGAGTGTTTTAGTCTGTAAGCCAGGTGAGGCCAACTTCTGTATCAGGAGTGCTCACTGTTGCTGAGGTCTCTGATTTGACCAATGTCTTTACCAGAAAAGACTCCACTGTTACCTAAGAAGAGGAGTTGGATAACCTTCTCTGTCTGAGCCCAGGAAATAGAGTCCTTGCAACAGAAAATGAGATGAGGCATCAGTAATGTTATTATACCAAGCACGTACTTAGCTCCAAAATAGATATTGTAAGTCAAACAGAGAGTTTCATCAGATTCATTACCAACCCTGTTTTGCTGATTGCTCTTTAACAATCTCTACCCACAGCCCTATTATCTCAATGAAACAGTACGCTCTTGTTTGCAAAGCAAGTTCTCTAAATAGTAATTGCTGCAAGAAGTACTGCAGTGAAAGCTGGATCTATAAAGCCATTAACTGAACTAGCTTTGGGGCACAACAAATGACGTCTTGGTCTGAACTTGCCAAGGTCTTTCCCTGGGCTGGCCTAGAAGTGGGATGTGAGTATCCTACAAGTAAGAAAAGGTGTTGTCTGAATGAAAGTGCTGCATTCTCACTATTCTGAAGTTCATACCATTCTCAGTTCCAATCAGCAACTATAGCATGTGTGGACTATGAATATTTGGACAATCTGAATATTCAGGAGGCAGGTATTGCAAATCAAACAAGCTGTCAACTCCTGAGACAGGAGCTACTTGATCTGAAATGGGTGCATGTTAAAAGCTAATGTTTGAATCGACTTTGAGATTTAATTGTTGTAGCCATGCTACACATACATGGCTATGCCTGTCTGTGCAGTATCTGAGCTGTCCCAAAAAGACAAAAAAATATCTTTCTGTGCAGCTATTAGCAGATACATAGACCTGAAGTTTAATTTCTATTGTCTAGAGGAGTCTGAGGACTGCAATTAAGGACTGCAATTACCTAGAAGATACAGAAATAGAGATGATATATGATCATAGAATCACAGACTGTTTTGGCTTGGAAGGGACCTCAAAGATCACCCAGTTCCAACCCCCTGCCATGGGCAGGGACACCCTCCACTAGCCTAGATTGCCTAAAGCCTCATCCAACCTGGCCTTGAACACTGCCAGGGACGGGGCAGCCACAGGTTCTCTAGGCAGCTTGTGCCAGGGCCTCACCACCCTCACAGGGAAGAATTTCTTCCTAATACCTAATCTCCCCTCTTTCAGTTTGAAAACATTATCCCTTGTGCTATTACTACATGCCCTTGTAAACAGTCACATCATAATGATATGATATATTTAATATGATACAAGATGATACAGAATGTGGTTTACCCAGTATAATGAGTACCAATGTCTATCAGACATTTTGTTGTAGGAAAATGAGTTACAGTTATTGATTGAATTTAGGTGACTAGAAACACTCATCATAAACTGAACTATTATGCTTCATGCCTCATCTTTATTTCTAAGGGCCATGTGCCTACAGCAGCAGACCTCTGCATTATTGTATTGGCTTGGGAGATAAATCTCAAATATATCATCTGAAGTTCTTTAGACTCCTTAAATCACAGACAGGCTGAGGCTCAGCTACCTGAGAACAAGTCACTGTGAGTGTAAGAAAGAGCCTCGGAGCTACATCTGCTTGTTCCCATTCCTAATAGTTCAACAGCAATGTGCAATGTGCATCACTTTCCACACAACTTTCTTGGTCATGAGCCAGAGCAGCAGGTCCTACCGTAACAACAGGTGAAAAATTGGAAGTTCTAGCATCCTGTTTTAAGATAGACCTTTAGCACTGGCCATACCAATGCTGTCAAACTTGCTTTATCCAGGCATTTTTTCATTTTTCTAGATATTAATAGGATTTTCATATTTTCAGATATGCATAGCCAGAAGAAGGTGTCCATACCACCAGATCTATCAGTATGGCTTTTGGAAATTTTTGGTCCTACAGTCCTCTGAAATAAATGTAAGGGCCTTTCCATGGCTTGTGGACATGCTGTATTTCTCTACTGGTTCATGGAGAATGGAACTGCTTCCCTTTATTTTAGAGGGAAAATACATTACATTTACTGTGTCTAGAGTCTAAGAGAATCCCATCCAGATGCTGCATAGCACCACGATTCTAGTATTGGTGGGTATTCATTTCAGGTGGTTTAGAGAATCCCTGTGTAGGAAATTCGCTGAATAGCTGTCACATATCCTTTAAGACCACAACTTCTGAATCAAAAAGCCTTTCGTTTAGCCTTTTTGAGACCTGAACCCACTGAGAGCTTGAATTTTTGTAGGCCTTTTTCTATATGCATTTCCCTCCTCAAGAGCATTTTCCGATGACGAGAAATGCTTCTACTATGGTTGAAGCCACCCTGTTACTGCAATTAGAATATGCCTAGCAGTTTTGAAATGAAAACTGGTCACACCTTTGTGAACACTAATGCTAAATTGCAGCTTTGGTGCATAAGGATTTGGCAGCTGCCAGCAGTTCCCACGCCAGTCAACTCCTCGCAGCAATAGCAAAATCTGCTTAGTGTCTGCAGAGACACAGATTCATCCTCCTCTTCTATACAGCTCAGTCTCTGCCTTGCTGAGTGCTTTGAGTGATTAGAAAACATGAGTCTCAGTTATAAGCACAACAGTGTGTTACAGCTCAGAGCCAGCACACTCAAGCAGTGACAGTCACCAGTGTCAGGATAACAAGAATCCAAACTTGCCATACATTTGCTAAGTTTAATAAAGCACTTATCCCCATCCCCCAACCAATATTTTATTGTATAACTACATCAAAGCCTGTGCCTAACTGATATTTGGACCCTTTCCTCAAGTCAATAGAAATATTTTTATTCAATTATTTGAATAGGAATAGAAATAAATCCTTGAAACTGAAAGCATCAAGGTTGTTCATTACTGAGAAAGTCACAATACTCAATAAATAATAATTGTAATAAATAGTAATGTAAGAAGCAGAGTGGTTGTTGAGAGAACATTATGTGTAACTATCATACTCTTTCTTTTTATGGAACTTACCATTGTGTCTCAGTACATTAGGGTGATTGTTTATCTTAAATCCCTCTCTTTTATACTCCATGGAACTTCACTTTGACAATAGAAAATCCTGAGATGCTCAAATATCGTGGTACTAAAGAAATAATGTTTACAGTCACGATGGTAATAGAAGTGAGGATCGTTATATGAAATCTGTACTTTTTATTGTTCTCATGTATGCTACAGAGTTTGTCCATTAGTTGTCACAGATAGTCATTTATGCAGGTAACCTGTCTAAATTTCCATGGTTTTGAGCTTCCTGTGTGGTCATGAGAATGGATAATGAGGCTCTTACTCAACTATGTGAAAATGTGAGCTTTATGTCAATGCTTAAATGAAATATCTGATGAAGAAAATAGGACATGCTTGAGGATATACTTACACAGACTAATCCTGAGTGATATGACTGGATTACTGAAAAATAAGAACTTAGAGACAAGTTAAAGTGCCAAGTTTTGTCACATGGCATATTATTCTTGATGTCGAAGACATCCCTTTGTCTATATAGCTTTTTCAGAATAATCACCACTGAAAAATCTGAATCCATTAGAAACAGTGTGCTCAACAAATTGCATAATCTTCTTTTTCAACATCAATTATACTTTTTTTGTCTAAAAAAAAATTCTTCCTGACAAAGCCAAAGACAGGACAGAGATTGCCATCCTGGCATTTGTTAAATTTCCCCAGACTGCTTCAGAGCAACAATTAATTGCTGTTTCTCCCTCTGCCTTCTCAAATTTCAGATTTGTCAATGTCATTTTTATACCTACTCTGTAATATATTGCTTCTTTAGTTCTTTAAATTCCAGGAAAAATATGTTTAGACCTGATAGTTAATATAATCTACTTTCACCTGATGAGAAAAGGCATGAGATCATAAATTTAGTTAATTAAATGAGAGCCATTTGTTAGTAGTATTTCTTTTGAATATCCTGATATTACTTGTCATATTATTCAGAAGTGTTTGCCTTAAAAACTGTGTGGGTTTATGCTGTTGAAGTGATCTCTGGTTTTTGTTACAAGTTAGAACTGCCTCTAGTCTTCACTAGAAAAACATTTCTGAATCACTCAGTGCTGCGTAGAACCTGTGATTATGAAAGCCACAGGGAGCTAATCATAGGTATTATCTTAGTTTTGCCTCATGAGATGTATCAATATATAATAGGTACTTTTTTAAAGCTTTTCAATGCTCTAAAATTTAGAAATTGTATCTGGTTCCACTGAGAAAAGTCAGTACATTATCTATTTCAAAGCAGTAAAATATTTTACACTAACAGATTCCATGAAGAGCTATACCAAAAGCCTCTTTCCTGAAATAAATCCTCACTGAGGAGGATTTGCAGTTGTACTCTCCAGTGGCCTGAACTGCTGACATGAATATTTCTTACCTTACGGAAGCAAAGCTTGTTTAGCCTTGTCTCTCTTCAAACATGTTAAAAGAAAATAGCTACAGTTTTTCTTTGAAGTCAGGTTAGACATGCTATTTAGCATTATATATGGATATTTAATATTTAATATATTAAATACATTTAATATAATAATTTATACGATATACTATATATTATATATTATATTAAATATATAATATATTAATATAATATATAATATGATATAGCAAATATATTAATAATATAAATATTGAATATTATAAATATTAAATATATATATTCCCATTGGTGACAACATACCATATTTGAAAATAACTACAATCTCTTAAAATTACAACTTTTTGCAGTGGTTGGGAGATTTCATTAGACCAACAGGGTATCAATGGATCATCAGTGGCCTGTTGTGTATCTCTTATTCTCTGCATACAGAGACAACCACATGAAAATTATTTGTAGTCGAAATACTTTTGGGATGTATTGTTTATTATTTAGCCCTCATACCTTCTCCTTGTAGTTTGAGACAATTGACTTGGAATACTTCTATATGTAGTTGACTTGGAATACTTCTATATGTAGTTGACTTGGAATACTTCTATATGTAACCAGGCTGTAAGCCTGCCAAGTTTTTTGGTTTCTCTCACTTTTTGTGGCAGGGGAGGAGTGAATTCTTTACAAATTAGCTAAATACCTGGGAAGAACCTTGGTGCCGAAACCTCCAAGTCCTCAGACCTACTTATGGAAGTAAATCCTCACTCATTTTTCACATTATCAACTCTGTGATAATGAAAAGAGAAAGGAAAAAGAATGAAATAACATATGGACTGGCAAGCACAGCTGGGCTAAAATCAGGAGGGAGCAACTGGGAGAGAATAAGGAAGGTACAAAAGCTGACAAGCAGGGGACATGGAAAGCAAGATGAAAGATGGACACTTGACCTATAGCTAGAGGAAGAAAAATAAAATAAAAGAATGAAAAATTAATCAAAAAGAAAGAATTACTGAAAGACGAAGCAAATAAAAATCCTTCCTTGTCTCTTCAATAGGTTTAGAAGTATCATAGTCTTTGTAAAATACATTGCTGATAGAATAAACCTTGAGATGTTAACATAAGGTTTGGTTTATGTGAGCGCTCATGTAAAAGTTCATGACATTTTTAGAAGGCAAAGACAAAGGCTATTTCAGCACAGCCAATATACAGCCAATATAAATGCACTTAGTAAATGGCTGTAATATTGTATTTTTCCTTTAAAAAAATAATCCCAACTTTAATAACATTTTCTTGAAAGCTGCAATTTCTTAAGAAGAAATGAGGAATTGTCAAAATTTTAAATGCCTTAGTATGGGTAGCTTTATCAATAGACTGGAGGCAGGCAGCTTTGGAAATACTCAATTTATGAAAAGAACAAAAATGAATATGATAACTGTAATAAAATATGCATAATTCTTCCATCTTGTCCACAGACTGGAATGGGACACCTGCGTGTTACAAAAGAAGGCCTTCGTCTGGAAGGGGAATCAGAATTCTTATTCCCTCTTTATGCCAAAGAAATCCATTCTCGAGTGGTAAGGACATCATCTTTTAATAATGCTAAACTAAAATTAATGCACTTATAAACAGTTGATTTCAGGCATAGTCCAGCCATCTCTTGTGGAAATGCATATATACGTGTGTGTGTATATACACACTTATTTTTTGCATACTTTCAGGCACGATCATCAGGTCAGTTTCTGATGCTATGCCAAAACTACCATTTTTCTCAGGCATATGATAAGAAGTAACTCAAAAAGGAATTATAAAGGTCATTGTTTACACGTAATGCTAAAATTTTAATAGTATATAGAAAGTTTTTCATTTTTTTTACTGAAATTATGTTTTAATACAGGGGTCCCTGTGAAACTGCTTGGGTTTTTTATTCATCTGTTACAGAATAGCTTCAATGTCTCTAAATGTAGTAAATCCTATTGGAATTTCTCTATTAATTATTTTCTTGTTGCTTCTAGGACAACAGTATTAAATGTATGTTATCTTTATACATTTATGTATATAAAATCTACAAGACTAAATGGAAAGATTTTGCATTCTTGTTAACACAGACAGAAAATTGTTTTATTGTTACTATTGAGGAAAAAAAGGAATAACGTTCTTGGTCAAAGAAAATACTTATCAAGTAGATTAAATGTAAAATGACACCAGGAATTGGCATTTTCATTGAAGTACTGGGTTTAGAGGAAGGAAGAATCTAAATTGCTTTTTCATTATCCAGGTGAACTTTGAAACTTATTCCAGTGAATATTTTGTAGAGAAATATCTGGTTTGGGCCAACAAAATGAGCATTTTTCAGAACTACCCTCTGTAGTCCAAACTCTCACAAAATAAAGCCATGCCATCTTTTATGCGCACTGTTATCAACCAATGGGATATTTCATTGAATAAAGTACTAATCAATGAAAGTAAAAGCTGAATGTGGCTCCTCATTACGTCAAACATGTAAACATCCTCACCAAAAAAACAGCCAGCTATGAGACTTTTCTGAACCTAGGGAAATGGTTAGTGTTTCAGTCTCTATAGCAAGAGAAAATGTAGGTAAATTTATCAGAAAATATGACTGATCTAGGATTTACAATGAGGTTATTAAAATGCTAAATCCCAACATATTTTATGTCTAAGCCTTTTTTACTCTTTTTCTGCAACAAGTATTTCCAGCAGTGGGAACAACTTTTACTTAGATGGTGAAATTCCATTCTTAATCTATATTTCCATTTTGGTTTTTATGCTGTACTCTTTTCTGCTCACAGGCTGTGGGAAAGTTATTTATGTGCTTTAATGAATTTCCCTTGAGGTTGTTTGTGCAATAAGACATGTAATGCCCCAAAGAAATCATTATGCAATGTTAAGCTACCATTCCTGCACCTTTAATGTTCCTTCCGGCTCTTAATACATTTAGGACAATGTAGGAAGGAAGAGGTGTGGCAGCATCTAATATAAGCTTAGCTGTCTAATGACCCATCGTGATCATTAGTAGTATGCATTAATTAGAGCCTTCAGGCTACTGCATATCTCTGCCCCCTATGAACGGATAATTCATCAGAGTTTTTTGTTTATTTGCTAGCTTGCTTTTTAAAATATTTGAACTCTCCAGAGGCTTCATTGAGTGCAGCTTGATCTCCTGAATGCTATCTATATATTTATTCCCATAAAGTTGCTTATTTTTTATGATTTCTTTTTCTAAGTTTTTCTGTTAAAGAATTGGGCTACTCACAGGTTTCATAGCAGCTTTCTCCCTTGCCTTAATAGTGTTCTCCTTGCTGTCTCCTAACAGCTTTTCTCACCTAATGAGGTCTCCAAAGTGCTAAGAAAATATGTAGCGGAACCTACTTACTGTGCATCATCTCAGGAGCCTATTACAACTTTATGCTTTCATTATGCGTCCAACACAGAGTTGTGGGCAATACCATTGCACCTCAGATAATGCATATTCATGGGAACACAAAAGATGAGCATTTATAAATATGTTACTAGATTTTAATTAGTCAGCAACACATATGTGGAAGCTGCAAATCTAGAATACAGACTTTTCCACTGAAATTTGTTGTTACGAATTGCTAATTTATTTTATTTTGTGGGTCATTTAGCACATATATTTAAATATAAGTATATTTTCCTAACCTTTGTGGACCTTCCTTTACCACTTCATACTTATTTGTTACCATTAATGTTAACTTTAATGCACTTCTTACTTTTATTTCCTAAGACTTTTCACTATTTGTGTTCATTCTGTTAGCTTTCCCTTTTTTCTGATATAATTTACAAAATGATTCATTTATTGTGCTCACTGAGTGATGTTTCCTACATTTCTTCTTGTAAAGTAGCCTTTAAAGAAAAAAGAGTATAAGGACTAAAAAATGTCTATTGTTTCTTCCACTGTTATTAGGAAAGTTTTTGTAGTTAAATTCTTCACATAAAATGTGTTCAGATTCTTGGTTTATCTCATGCTCTAAGCATCAAATTACAATGGGAACATGATTTGTGTGTGATTTTTAGTGATTAGCCCTCCAAGGTGCTGCGTAGTCTCTCTTGAGCCCAGAAAAGTACCAGAAGCCATATATGTAAATGATATTAATGACATTCCAGTACTCAGAAACTCACTTATCTAGGAATGAGTATCCCCTTTGAGTTCACAAGCAAGCAACTTGAAAATACTCTCTTCATACCACGTACTCCCTGGTACTTTGGCAACTGAGATGTGCTTAGGCATTCTTACCAGTTACAAGGTTCATATCCTGTAGATGTAAAGGGTGCTGTAGTATGAAAGAACCTGTTCTGTAAATAATTTATTCCCCACTTTTTACGTCTGTCACTGTGGCTACAATTTGCTGATGGAAAGGAGCATGATCAGATGTTTTGTCCTCAGATAATTTTCTGTTACTTAAAATCAAGTAAAAACAATGGCCAATATGATGTCCCTGAAAATCACCTTCATTGGAATACAATTCAGGTGCCAAATCAAAGAAAAACATAAAGTCATGGAGTCATAGGATATCCTGAGTTGGAAGGAACCTATAAGGATCATCGAGTCCAACTCCAGGCTCCACACAGGGCCAGACAAGTCAGAGCATGGGACTGAGGGCTTTGTCCAGACACTTCTTGAACTCAGTCAAGCTCAGTGCTGTGACCACTTTCCTGGAGATCCTGTTCCAGTGCCTGACCACCCTCTCAGTAGAGAACATCTTCCTAATTAATATACAAGCTCAACCTCCATGCTTGTAGCTTCATACTGATTTCTCAGGTTCTTACCACTTGTCACCTGCCTCTTTGCTCCCGCTTGTCAGGAAGCCACAGACTGTGATGAGGTCTCCCCTCAAGCCTCCTTTTCTCCAGGCTGAACAAAGGGACTTCAGCATGACCTCATAAGACTTCTCTTCTAGACCCTTCACCATCCTTGTTGCCCTCCTCTGAGCATTCTTTAATACTTTTCTGTCCCTCTTGTACTGCAGTGCCCAAACCTGCACCCAGTACTAGCGGTGAGGCCGCACAAGCGCAGTGTAGAACCAACAGTGTTGGCTGTCCTGGCTGCCTGGGCACACCTCTGACTCATGTTTAACCCACTCAATTCTCTCCTTACAAAGTTTTAGGACACTTCCAAGTCATCCCTATCAGTTCTCTTACCATAAACGTGTTTCATTACTCTCTGTGTATCTAGTCTGATGGAGCAGCTAGGTCTTTCAAAACAGTTACTCATCTGATCTTCACAATAAGCAGTGGGTGAGGAGGCATCAATGAGCCTGAATTACAGAGAGTTTGAATGGAAGGTCTGGGAATAAATAATGGAAATGCTACAACACCTAGAAGGAGTTCAACAAGCACACCACCAAGCTGTGAGTTAACACAAGGGGATTTAAGAGGGTGTTTTGGCAAAGTAATTCCATGCTGGCTGAAGTCTAAGAATCACATGAAATTTTGAATTTCCTACTATAGCTAGCTTGGATTGTGGTAAGGTGTGGTAGGGATGAATGAAGTTACCAATAACACCTGCTCAGCATGCCCTGGTTTCCATAAGTGGCACAGAATGATAGGTAAGCTTGGGGCCTTGACTGCTCTGCAAATGTCTCACCTATGATGTAACCTGTGACAATACATTAATGCCTGATGTATTTGGCTACTTGCCCTGCCTCAGTAGAACATCTCATGGACTTGTCAGACTGATGCAAGATTGGATGCCTAGGCCAGTGGTACAGGAGGAAGGGTAGAACTGGAAAAGAGTTTGAGAAGTGAGATCTGAGAAGGATTGAGGGGGATTTAAATAAATGACACCGGGCAGGTGTCCTTTCAAGGGCAGTATGCTTTACTGCAGTCTCTCTTCTTGGATCCTTTCTTTGGGTGAGCTACATCTTTCCCCTTCAATGGGCCAAACCTTCACTTGCCTCCTGCTACTTCCAGACCTCCTCTCACTCACTGGAACCCTCCTGGGCCCTAGTAGAGAAATGATTGGAAGAGACTCAAAGTGTCCATGGTCAGCCTTTTATGTGGCTAAGTTTATTTTCAGGTCAATTCAGGCTTAGACGGGCTATAGAAGTTCTTACATGATCTGTTGGCTTTTCTACAGCAAACCTAGAATCAGCCTGTTGTAGCAGTGCCATGTGTCACCAGGAGTTTGGCAGTTGGCTCTCAGCTAACTACATACCTCATTTGTCTCAGTGCAGAATGGTCAAATCATCTTCCTGTTGGTCGTGTTCTCTTTTGTGCAAGTGTGTAGTTTTCCAGATTGATTTAGGTTTTAATGTAAAATTATATGCTTCCAAGGTCATATTGTACCCTACAACTTTCTATTTTTCCTTAGATATTTTTCAATCCACAACATTTTGGAACTGCATATGAACCCCAGGGAACCCCTTAAACTTTCATGAGAACATGTGTTCCTTTAATTGTTTACAATTCTAATTATTCTGCTGAAACTTTTTTTTCCCCTCTCCATACTTCAGGACTCATCACTGCTGCTTCAGTCCACTCACAATGTGACTGTGAATGCTCGTAATTCACATGGGGAAGTCACAGGAAGATTAAATGTGGGTAAGTCTAAGTTGATTTTTCCTTCTTCACTGTTTTGGAAACATTTTAAGGAATATTTGCAAGGAGCTTGGAGGGTATAATGCACTAAACACATTATTATTTTTTTACTGTTATGACCATATTTGAACAGTCCAGATGCCACTCAGTAAGTACCAACAGTATATTTTCAATTTGTCAGTTAATAATATTTGAAGTACTTTCTCACTGCAGAGTTATGCGGGAAAGGTCACTGTTGAAGCGACTCTTCTTCTTGTGTAAATATCTATTGGTATTTGCAAACCATTTTCTAAGAAAATGCAACCAGACAACATGGCTGGAGAGGTCTGTGTGTCTCTCTTCATTTCCTAATATTCCAGAGCCTGATAGATTTAAGCAGATGCCTTAAAAAACCTGCCACTTCACAACTCAAAAATGTATGTATTTTTCTATATTTGATGGCAGTAAGATACATTGGTTTACTGAGTAAAATCAATAGATCTTGATAGATGTGGTAGATCTTGGCAGTAAGAATAAGCAGACCTTACTCTTTATCTTTTTAAGGCATGAATGGTAACAATATGTTGTCAGATGAAACAGAATTTTTCTTATTATTTTCAACCTTTACTCGACTTTGAAGAAAAAATGTAACAATTTATTAACTCGCTTCTTCTAAGATACTTGTGCAGCAAAGCATAAATTCCTACTTATTTAACTATAAGAACAACCTGATATGCTCAAGTAATTTACTAGATTGAGACCCAGATGAGCATTGGTGAACAAGTCTTCCATGCTTAGTCTGTGTAACTTCTGTGACAATTCCTGTTTGAAGAATTATTGTATCAATTCATTGAACATTTGTCAAGTGTCGCTCTTTTCAAATAAAAAAAACTATAATTTATAAAACAGCCTGCTATTCCCCTTAAAATGTGTAATTATACAATTAATCACAATTTGGCCTTTAAATGTTTTCGGATCTCTTTTCTTTTTTAATTCAGGTTGATCATTCCTTTTAAAAAATGCCCCTAAATATATACAATAGTAGTATCCATTTATCATTTTGATAATAATTAAGGGTATGAAAGATACAGCACATCTAGTTTTATATTATTAATGCAGTTATTACACTGGTTTGCTGTAATTAACCATACAGTGGCCACATGACCAAAAATGTACGTCATCAGAATTTCTGTGACATGGCACTTTTTCTGTTGATTCTGTCTGCTCCATACTGTTTGACTTTGACTGACCAGGTGTGTACCTGCTCTGTGGTCATGTGCCTACCCTGCCTGACGTGAAGGAGTTCTCAGGGTGTCCTTTGGGAACTGCAAACCACAGAGCAGATCACTGACCACCATAATAATGTGTCCAGCCTGATCCCTGATGAATTCTGAGAAGCTTAAAGGTAAAATCCTGCCAGGCAAGAGCCCAAAGGCTCTATGAATTATTTGACAGGCTATGTCCCGCCTGTGTGGCCTGTTTTACTGAAAGGAAAGGTGCTTTAGTTTTGCCAGCCAATGTCTATAGATTTTACTGTAGGAAAATGAAGCCTGGCAAATATAACAATAAATCTCAGGCACTTCTCTTTTCCTTCCTTTCCCTCTTTTCCCAGTCACAACATGGTCTTCTGCGAGCATTAACAAAAAGCAATACAGAAAGTGAGATGGAATCCACTGTGTTCAATAAACAGAAAGTTGCAAATATCTGCTCTGTAGGGCTAAAAACATCTAGATTGAAGAAAACTTGTAAATTGAAGATGCTCTAGACAGAGAAAGGTCAGCACATATACATGTGATACAATATGGACTGTGGTGTTCTACTGGGTGGGAACTGTCAGTGGTGACTCATTTATAGCAAATACCATCCATATTTAGCTTTTTCCATTCTTACTGGTAGTTTAATTCTGTTCCTCCACTTTTCATCACCTGGCCTTTCTGGCTCTATTCCCAGGAATGTGCAATTCAATGTTATTTTACCTTATGATCCCAAGCCTCTTTAACCTTTTCCTAAGGAAAAGCCAAACACTTAGGGTTGTCCAGATAAAACATTGCCTGGCCCTGTGGAGAGGCTGTATCTAGCTTAGGCAGTATATGAGAAAACCAGTAGGAAGGAGCAGAATTTAGACTGGAAGACCTGCATCTCAAATCTTTTAAAAGCATTCAGGATATGAAGGGTATTCAAATTCAACACTGAAGAAGGAAATTTCTCACAGTACTCAGGCTCTCTCTACAAGAAATATCTAGGTAAAGGGGGTGAAATAATTATTTGAGCCTGGGAAAATCAAAACTACATCAAAAGGTAGTGCTAAAGTGCATTTCCATATTATTTTAAATATTTGATGTTTTGAGTAATCTCTTTTTGACTGGGAATTCTGTTTATTGAATTCATTAATACTTATCCCTATATATTGTCTGATGTAGTTGGTGCCATTGTAAATACCAACATGAAATATTACTAATAATAAATCATACTAATTTGCAACTGACAGAAAAGTGTTGAAAGAACAGTAAGATCTTAATACTATAATAATGTAATACTGTAATAACTAAAGATATGGTCAAACAATGGTAACTGGGGTGAGTGACAGTCTGTTCTATACATAGCTTGAGTAGACATTGGAACAGGCTGTCCAAGAAAGTGGTGGAGCCTCCATCCCTGGACGTATGATGTGGTTAGATGTGGTCCTGAGAGACATGGTTTATTAGCAGATAGCAGGTCAGGGTAATGGTTGGACTTGATGATCTAAAGGGTCCCTTCCAACCAAGAGACTTCTATGATTCTCATCCACCAAGACCCCTAAGTCTTTCTTCTCCATGCTTCTCTCATTCCATTCTCCACCCAGCTTGTAGTTGTGTTTGGGATTGCGTCAACTCATACATAGGACCTTGCACTTTATGCAGTTCACATGAGCCCACCCCTTAAGCTTCTCCAGGTGCTTCTGGACAGCATCACTTCCTTCCAGTGCAACTGTACTACAGAGGTTGGCATCATCAGCAAACTTGCTGAGGTTACACTCAGTCCCACTGTCCGTGTCACCAACAAAGATGACAAAGATGTAATTTAAAATTAATATTAATATATGAACAAGGACAGAGATACTTATAGGCAATGCTAGGATGTCCACAGAACAGATGGTAACTATTTTCTTTTAAATATCTCCTGTCTTTAAAATCCCAGATAAGATTCAGATGTCATTATCACAGCTTGCCCATCCAGATTCAAAACTGAAATATCTAGAATTTTATTTTATAATCCAATAAAGCATGTAAAGAAAGTTGCTAGCTACCAAGATTCCTGTTCTTACTACCACAAAGCCTTATTCAATCCTACAAAAACAAAGTAGACCCTATGATTTATACCCTGAGCCATAACAAAGCAATTTAGTGTAAAAAAGTATCAATTTTTTCAATAATAAATGATGAAAAATATGTAATATATATAAAAGAAACATGTAGACCACTTATGTTGCATGTGTAGACTATAGTCAAATATGAAATGCTTAAGAGCAAGACTAGTGACAAACAGGAAATCATGCCTCACCTAAGTAGATGTATGCATACATGTACAGCCTACCAGCAGATAAATGCAGAGGTGTTCCAGCACCAAATAGGAAGAAAGCAGATGGACAGCACAGTTTTCATTTATCTTAATTGAAAAGTACAGACAGGTTTTGGAAAGATCTATTTTTCAAGGAACATGGAAGGGATTTTCAACCTATAGTACACCCTAATTTCTGCTAATATAATGTCTTTTTCAGAAGAAAAATGCCATAGTGGAAGTAGCTTCCAAAGTCATGCAAGGTCTGTGAGAACAGATTCCAGTACAGTGGTCCTCCTCATAGATTGGTCATTAACACAAAGGATCTGTGTAACACCAGTAGCTTCTGGTCAGGCATTCAGTTTAAAGTTTCTAAAGCAGGAGGAATTTATTTAGATAGCTGTATCATGAAGCTGTACTGCACTTTGAAACATGAAATCAGCACCGCTCACAAAGCGTAGAAATACAGTAAAAGTCTAAATGGCTTAAGCAGTCTGAAATTCTGCCTGAAGACTATTTTCAAATCCATCGTGTTAATCTGAACAGCTGTTACAGGGAGAGCATTTGTGCTATCCCAACTCTTTTTTCAAACAGGAACAACTTCCTAAGGAACCAGATGTGTCAGTGCCTAGTATATTGCTTCATTAGCATTAATTGCCATCTATAAACTACTACTCTCCAATGTCAAATAATTTCTGTTGTTCTTATCAGCATTTTGATATCTCATTTTCAAGTGATGGCATTTTTTCATTGGAGGGAACATAGGAAGAAAGCAGTGTTAATGAAGCATGATGTATGTAAGAAGAGTTTGATGGTGTTTTTACAGGGAAAACCCTGAAGCCAGTTTCATAAACTTGACTTAATTAATGACATTGTATAATCATTTAGCTTTTCCTTCTTTATTTTTCCCAGAAGGCTTTCATTAAAAACTCCATTTTTGTCCAAATAAGTTCTTTCTTATCTTTAAGATAAAAGCCAGACCGTATTTCTTGAAGATCTTTGTACTGCAGGAAGATGATTATTTGCACAACTTTAATTGCTGTCCAGCTGGGTTATAGGGAGGAAAGATACAACATAGGAGTAATTAATAGAAAGATAAGTTGGAAAATTCATTGAAGTATTTTTGAGGTGATTAAATCTTCCTGTGATCAAGAATTTACAATATTTGTTCCACAGGGATTAAAGTAGAGGTTTTTACTTCCAGAAGTAAAAAAAATTTAGCTACCAATGAATCTGATCATATCAAGACATACATGCCAGTTTTATTTAAAAGTAAAATATACTTGACTCAAATCAGGCAAAATTTAGAGAGTGACAGGTGGTTGCTAAAACATCCAACAGACTTTTTAACCTCTTTCCTAACTTACTGTTTTAATCCATAACAGATGTGTCTTTCTTCTATATTAAATGCATATGTTATTAGTCTTTTGTGAGACCATTGTGTATTCACCTTGATATAATATTGAAAATAATTAAAGCATATAGGACAAAAAAGTAAGTAATCAATATGATTAAATTAAAGCTATCTAAGCACATCACCATATAAACTTAGTTATGATAAAAGGAATGCAGTCATTGCAGCTACAGTTTAATATTTAGACTCAAATGAAAGGTATCCTCATCTGCCAGAAAATAATTGATGTCTATGTACCATGTATAGTAAGGTGCTTACCATAGCAAGATTGACACACCCTGTCCCCAAATATGATAACCTTTGTGAAGAAATATGTGATAATATTCAGGGTCAGCAATGATGATTTAAGCCAGGCTGTAAACATCCTCTAGGAGTTAATCAGGTAGTTATGTGCATTGCCAACTTGCTTAAATATGCCAGCATCACTAAGGATCACATCATTAAGGGGAAATTTAACTTCGCCAAGGGGATTTGAATCCTATGCTGTCACTTCCAACTGTGTCTAAAAGAAGAGAAAGGCAATATACATATAAATCTACAGAGCATACCTCTGAAAAAAAGCTGATGATTGGGAAATCATTTTTTGTTTGGAAAAAGAACCAGATAGTAGATACGTGTCTCTCATCAGAGAGCATTTACTCATCGGAGTAGCCCCATTCTCTCTTTATTTCAGTGGGAGTGAGGAATTCAAAATAAGTGAATAAACTGGAATTGTTTTCAACTTTCACAGTCTTCAGTAACTTCGCCATCCCAAACATATTTTGGTTCATATGGTATAGTAATTGTTAACGTAATCATTGAATGGTAATTTAAAGTAAATAATTATTGCTAAAGGTGAGGACAGTTCTTGTATCTCCTTCCTTGAAAGTACTAAGACAGCTGGATTATTTGTGTTGGTTAATGCTAGGTCATTTTGCAAAGGTTAGCTTAAAATAGCTGAAATTTATTGTAAGTATAGTCTATAATTTTGATAATGAAGTACGTCTGAAATCCTAGGAATTTCTTCTTAAAGCTAACAAGACTCACAATGGCAGTTAGTGGCTAAAAAAGCAGGTAGATACCTGTCTTTTTGCATCAGTTCTGCAGATGATGATGTCACCCACCCCGACCTCCCGGTGGAATTAAACGTATCTGCAGTGTACCCTTGTGGCAGTGAGGTCTAATAGCATACTGGGCTGCATCATTCCACTCCTGGGGCACTCAGGCTAGAGAACTGCGTTAAGCTCTCTCCAGTATGACAGAGCTATGAGCAAACTAGGGAGGTTCACACAGGGAGCCATAAAGATGGTCAGGGAGTGGAAGCACATGAAATATGAAACTCTGAAGAAGCTGTGTTTGTTCAACCTGCAGAAAGGAAGGCTTAAAGGGTGCTTCTAACTTCTGTCTGCTACTAGGACTAGCGACAAGATGAAGGCAGACTCTTCTTGGAGGTGCACAGCAAAAGGGCAAGAGGCAACGGTCATAGGAGGCAAAATGCAACTGGATAGAAAGGGGTGGCAGAGGAATATATCTGCTAGAATGGTTAACCATGGGAAGAGGTGGCCCAGGGAGGCTGTTGAATCTCCTTCCTCTGAGGTATTAAAATTCCAAACCTAGCACTTTCATCTAGCTTCTAAGTGAGCTGACCTTGCTGTGAGTAGGAGGTAGGACTAGGTGACCCTGGACTTGCATTCTTCTGTGATTCTATCTTGCCCAGTCTTCAGCTGACACTCTGGAAGTGCTCAAGTTTCTTACAGATCCCATGTCAGACTTTCTAGTCCATTATAGAAATCTTAGGTACCCTAGGGCATCTAAAATAAGCTGAAATTGGGCAAAGAACACCAAAGTACATATATGGCACTAGGCAGCTATGTTGGCAACTGAGTCATGCCCCATCTGTTTAATTGGTCCTCTCACATTGTTCTCTGCCCAAATCAGTAGACAAGCAAAGATTACTCCTGAAACAGTGTTGGAGTTGACTTTATGAAAATACACTCATGGCTTTTCTTAAAAAAGATACATATAATTGCAGGAAGAATAATTATGTATTATACATAAGAGTGGCTAAAGTATTCACTCAGGGATGAGAGACTCAGATCAGCTCAGTCCTCTCTCTATACAGGGTTTCAAATTGTCATGCTACATCTCCTTTAGTACTTCATGTTTCACCTTACGTGTGTGAGGATTGTGTGCTTCACCTTTCCCTGTTGAAGTTACTCATCATGTAACAAATTCGGGATTCATCAGGCCTGAGAGAAAAGGTGACACCATAGCCTATTTGTCATTTCACATGTGAGAAACATGATCTCCTATTCCAGACATGGTTTCTACATGCAGTCATTAATTTTACAGCAAAATATTTAATACGTTTATCTTTTATATGTAAATAGACTATTTTATAAGGATAATGCCTAGATAGATAAAGATATTTTGTTAGCTAAATCACTCTGAGAGGGGAAGCTACCACCACCTGAATACCTCATGCTAGGCTTGTTTGTCAGTGTCTGCATGATCAGTGGCTGCAAAAATCATTCAGAACCAAATTTTTAAAGATCTATAGGCTTGTGCTCAACCATAGAGAACAACAAAGTATAAGAATTGCTGACAGAGAGGCATCCTTACTTTGATCTGAGAGAGCGTAATTGTTGCATCCATTGCATGAAAGGTCAACTGAGAGAAAAAGAGGAAGCAGGAGCAGCAAGTGTTCTATTAATGTATTAGAGATGTATTTTCAAGGTGATGAAAGGTCTATGGTATGGATATAAAAGGTATATATGCAACGTCCTACATACCTCTTTAATAATGCATTTCTTGTAATAAAAGACCAGCAAATACTTCCATACCATTTCATATGAATATATGACTAATTTTATGCTTCTGAAAGTAATGGCTTTACATTTACTGGTATTGTATTACTCATGGAACTAGAACTGAATCTGTAGGAGTATTACATTTTTAATACACTTTTAATGAGATCTTATTTTAAGTAAGGTGCTTTAATATAATAAAAATTAACTTAAAAAATAAAATTGCATAGCAATACCCCAAAGCACTCAGAATTTTGGCTTATATTCAACACTTCAATGATTCTGAGAGGCAGGAGAGGAGTAAAGCATACAGAGCAGGTGACAGCCAAAGGTTATCAGAAATTATGGATAACAGAAAAGAGTAAGAAAGGAATAGATCTGAAATTAAATAACTAACTTCAGTGCTGGAAAGCCTAAAGTACTTTGGCAGAACTAACTGGACTTGAAGAGTCTGCCTACATGTTAACCAACTTCCTTGACCTTAAGCATTTGTGGATATGTGTTTTATAGCAGGCTCTATACAGAAGATTATTTGATCTCTTGTCCTTCTGCATTTGTATTGGCCTGGGGTTCAAATGTTGGGTAGCAGTAAATGGAATTTAGTTAAATGTTTTTCAGTTGAAATGAACTCAATAAACAAAAAACAAATTCCCTGGAAAACTACCTACAGAAATCAAAAGTAAGGATTTAAAAATAATTTAAAAGAAGACTGTGTATCAGTAAGTTCCTTTACAGGAAATAGGTCAATTATTTTTTAAACCATTTTTCATAATTTAAAGTAGCCTCCTCAGTGTCAAGAGGTATGTGATGTGATGTGTTTAGAGCAATAGGCAGCAAACCATTCTTAAATAATGAAAAATTACTAAACATCTTAATTAGTCACTCACAGCGTGACAAGAAGTGTCTAAAGCAGAAAGATGTTTAGCAAGTAGGGACAGACTACATCGACATCAGCAACCAAACCAGAACAGGACCCACAGTCTTCCAGGGACAGATAGCATGGCATGGCACAGCTCTCAGCCAAAACAGGTTCCCTCCAGAACTGGAGAGCTTCATCCATCTTGGCTTCTAGGACTAGTCCCTGGTCAGGGGCATTGTCTGGGAGGTCGCTGTGTGACACAGGAAAAGACAGTGCCAAGGAGTGCACTACAAAGTTAGGAGAAATTGGCAGCACTCAGGTCTCCTCTGCCTTGTCTTTCTCTAATTTATTGGTATAGATGTATTCATTAGCTTGCTAAAGCTCATTGCTCAGCTAGGATGAGCACTCTTCTACAAAACCTGAACCTGACGGAATTGTATGAATCTGCAACAGGGGAGGTTTAGGTTGGATATTAGGAAGAGATTGTTTACTGAGGGGGTGGTTGGGCACTGGAACAGGCTCCCCAGGGCAGAAGTCACAGCACTGAGCTAGACTGAGCTCAAGAAGCGTCTGGACGATGCCCTCAGTCCCATGCACTGACTTGGCTGGCCCTGTGTAGAGCCAGGAGTTGTACTTGATCCTTCTGAGTCCCTTCCAACTCAGGATATCCTATGATTCTTCTATGCGTCTCGTTCCTCATCTATTGGAGGAGATTCTTCTCTGTTACTCCTCTATCTCATTATTTTAGGGTAGGACACCCTCAATTTCTCATGCTAATGGTGTTCCACCCTGCTTGGACTAACCAGATATTGAGTGGAAGAAAAGAGGAAAGCCCAGGAATGTGCTTATGTGGTCTAATGTTAAAAACATTTAGGTGGGAGTGGAAAGGTTGAATCCCATAACCTTGTTCCTGTTACTGTTGGAATGGAGTCAGTGCACACTGCTATGTATTGCATCTCCATTTGTATCACTATGAAGTTCTGTATGGGCACCATGCCTGAAAGGTGCATTAGAGATGACAGAGAAGAAAGTCAATCTGCACAACACGTGTTTATTACTTTAGTTAGGTCAAACAGAATTTGGTCAAAGGTATGTAAATGCTATTTAGTGGGTATATATTCATCCTAAATTCAAACAGTTAAAGCAGCTCCCATATCTTATAACTATTTTCTTTTGTCATGTCACATCTGTCAGTGAATTAATATACATTCCACAAAAATCCAATTAATAAAACCCCATCGATTTTCTGATTATATGCAGATGTACAAGTTATACTTATTGATTCGTATTGTTTGAGGTAATCCTTCCTGTTCTTACTATAAGAAACATGAAAAATCTTTTACAAGATTGCTTCTGAAATAGATTCAACAAATTAAGAAGATAAACGTACTCTTAAATAGATTAAGTCAGGATCTGGTGCAAATCATGTCACACTTTGATTCTGTCAAATCCCTCTTTTCCCAGTGCTTTATGATCAATGAAATCTCCTCTGTCTACCAAGATGCTGGGAAGGAAAGAGCAGAAGTGCCACTTTTCAGGCCCAGCTATTTATTTTGGAAGATGTTTGTACCAAGGGAATCAGTAGATAGCATTTTTCTAAATATACAGTGTCTTCATCACATTGAAGTATTTTTCTGTGATCGTGGATAAATAATTAGTAATCAACAATATATATTTCTGAGTCTTCTAGAGATTTTGCTGTGTACTGTTTTTAGGCTTGCACAATAGTTCAAATACACTTACAGCAGTTTCTAATTAGTATTTTAAAGATTACTTACCTTATAAAACACCACATGTTAGAACTGAAAACTTTACTTTAAAATATATATACCTAAAATGTAAGTCTCCAGAATCTTTGTTCAGTTATTAATTCTTTTAATCAATAAATATTTTATAGCTATATAAAAATATTTGCTTCCACCATACAAGAGCTACTAAAATATTGACAGCACTGAAAAGAAAAGTACTTTACCTTGTCACAGCCTAGAGTAAGTATTCCCATTTTTGTCTCATCTTCCAGGTCTAGCCCAGCAGATAATTTAATTGGATGCTTTTTAGAATGAGGTTTGAAAATAAGCAGAATCTAGAGAGGAAAAGGTGATAATACAACTTTTCTCCAGCAGTCGTACAGTCAACATGTTGACCCTGGAAGCCAGAGACTTGAGTTCCCTTCCCATGGGAGAAATTGTTGGGGAATGGCTCCAAATTGTACCTTAGAATCATAGAATGGTCTGGGTTGGAAGGGACCCCAAGGATCATAGAGCTCCAACCCCCCTGCCACAGGCAGGGACACCAACCTCCAGGCCTGGATCTACACAAGGCTGCCCAGGGCCCCATCCAACCTGGCCTTGAACACCTCCAGGGACAGGGAATCCACTACTTCTCTGGGCAGCCTGTTCCAGCACCTCACCACTCTTTCTGTAAAAAACTTCCCCCTAATATCTAATCTAAACCTTCCCTCCTTTAGCTTTAGTCCATTCCCCCTTGTCCTGCCATTATCTGCTCTTTTAAAAAGTCAAATCCCCTCCTGCCTATAAGCTCCCTTCAGGTACTGGAAGGCTGCAATGAGGTCCCCCCGCAGCCTTCTCTTCTCCAGGCTGAACAAGCCCAGTTCCCTCAGCCTCTCTTTGTAGGGCAGGTGCTCCAGCCCTCTAATCATCCTTGTGGCTCCTCTGAACCCTCTCCAACAGTTCCACATCCTTCTTATATTGTACCTTCCTTTTTTATACAGTGTAAAACATCTTAAACAACAGAGACTGACTGAATGATACGTAATAATACTGGATAGACTGATATAGATGTAGTTTAAGAGACAATTAATTAATTGATATAGATGTAGTTGATATAATTAATTGATATAGATGTAGTTTAAGAGACAATTAATTAATATAGCTTTAATGTAAGGAGAGTAGAAGGTATGTGCATGTTTTGGGTTTTAGTGGAGTATGGCTATAACCATTTGAGCTGTTTTGTCAGAGTTGCTACAAAATTTAACTGTAACAGTGGAACAGCCTTGAAGATAAAGTGAAGGTAGGGAAGTAATAAATAATGATGGAATCATAGCATGGTATGTGTTGGAAGGGACCTACATGCCCAACCCTACATGCCCAGCACTGCAATAAATAATACCTCCTTCATAGTCACCAAAGCTATTGAGTCTTGATTTCAGCTGTTCGAGGCTTCAATAGAAATAATCACTCCTAAATCCCTTCCAGCAAAAATGTGGTACCTCAGTGTGCCTGAACATCCAACCTCTATCATGTCAGACGGCAGAGGCTTTGATTTGCATTTCTCACACTCATGCTGAGCACTGTAATCATGGTGTTGGATGAATGGGAAGCACAAGGAACCAGCTGCTGCAGCACCAATAAAGTTGGTAACAGCCAGTTTACTTAGGCCTTTGGTTTGTTTGAATAAATAAGGATCTAACTACACTACAAAAATGAGCAGCTTTATTACTGCTGCTGGGCAAAAACAGGAACAATAAAACATCTTAACCAAGATTTTCTAGGAAAGCATTCCTAGGGATCTGTCTTGGCCTCATTTACCCAGAACTGCTTCTTCTGCTGTAAAAAACAAAAACAAACAAACAAAAAAAAGTCTAACATTTTTTTTTCACTAAATTAAGATATTTTCTGAGCTCACTTTTTGCAATGCACCACTCAGAAATACAGTCATGCTTCAGAGGAGCTTTAGAGATGAGCCAAACTGAGATCAGTCAGGCCATGCCTGGGCGCACATGCCCAACAGAGGGTAATGTACTGCCAAATTCAGCTCTCTCTCCTGACCATTTTCAAGTAGAATCAATATTGGGTTTTATGCCTTAAAATTCTTGCCTTGGTTTAGGACATTATGGCTTTTATAATCCTTTCAATTTTTTAATTAAAAGCAATTACTTTGCATCTGTAGAGTGTAGCAATAAGCAATTTGTATAGAACCTTATGGTTTGCATCTCTCACATCAACTACAATGCAGAGTTTAGCAAATACCTGAATGTATTTCTTAGCAGTACCAATTATCTGTCACCTAATGCCATTTTAACATAACATCTAACAAAACAAAACAAAAATCCTATTTCTTTCAATGATTACTGTCTGGAAGAATATTTTACATTTATAGGAGTAGGCATGGCAAGACAGGTTCTTACTGGGAAGGAAGAGTCTCAGTGCCTCTCAGTCCTATGGACAGTCTGTGAATTACCTTTATTAAAAATTGCTGAAAAGGAGTCTTAACTGCTTTGACCATTCTCTGTAATCTTATGATGACTTTATCAAATAGACATTCACACTGATGTGATGTGAATTTTTAATTGATCAGGTTGTTAGAAAAGGGACTACTGAGGGTTTGATTTATGTCCACTTACCAAGCCAATACTGTAGATCAAGATGTTTTACTGAGTAATATGGGAAGACTATCTTGCACATGATTATTTTAACTTTTGGAGTACCAGATTCAATAGCAAATACTCTCATAGCTTTTTGAAACTCCTCTAAGAACATGGTCGGTAACATTTGCAAGGTATGTGGAGTTAAATTGGGCTTTGTATGAGAAGCTGAAGGTTCTGTTCTTACATGGGATATTGGTCATTTTAAAACATTTGAGCCTCCCTAATCAAAAGGAATGGTGCCACAAAGACTTTGATAATTAGAGTCTAATAAATATGTATATATTTATAGAATCATATTGATCAAAAACTCTTAGCAGTTTCAATACCAAGAATGTGAGTGTTTGTACTGATCAATTTGTGAGGGATTTCCTAAATTCCCTGGAAAACCAACTTGAAACTATGACTGCAAGCACAGTTTTGAAAATATTTCATAATGTAAATAGAATTATGCATTTTCAGTCCTTACAGGGCCACTATCCTTAGAATTTCTATCTGTGTGCTTCGTGATCCTTAATGTACTTAAGGTACTAAATTGCTGCAGATGACAAATAAAATTATTAGCAATTTATACAGAAAATTGAAGAAAAATGATAATAATTATTGCATTATTGTGCTGTACTTTGCAGGTCCAAAAATGGTAGAATTCCACAGTCAGCAATTTCAGATCAACTCAAAGGACGGCAAGCCGCTTTTCACAGTGGATGAAAATGAGGTTGGAATTGGCACAGATAAACTTCGAGTCACAGGTTTGTAACTGTTTAAGTGATACCCAAATAATAGCCAGAAGAAAAGCACAATAAAAATGGCATTTTTAAATAGGTCATTATCTGTGAACATATATAAGTCAGTGTCCCTGTATTTTATTTTAAAGCCATAAGTGCATTTTTTTCTGAATTATTTAAGATTTCCAGTGCACTCTATTAACTGGGGCTGAAAAAATTCTCAATACTGAGTCACAGTGAGTTCTATTTGTGAAAACCTTTTAGTCTCTCTCTGATAATTTTACATAGTTTTATCTTTTAAAGTAACAGCAACTGTATTTCTGCTCTGTGTGTAGCACATATGTCACAGGATGGTATTTGTTGTATATGTAAAATGTCATCTGTCAAAAGACAAGTTTGTCTTAGGGTATTTCTGCAAATCACCAATGTACTCGTTTACAAAATAAGATGTCAAAGCTATCACATGAAAAGCTATTTCCTTTCCTATAACCCGGTGAAGTCAACGTTCATTTTCTAGATATAAGGTGCATTAAAACAGTTACATCGAGGTGTGATTTCTCTTTAAGTAGAAGAATCCATCAAGGGAAATACTAAAATTATCCTGTAACTTGTTTTCAATTGCATTTTTAATTTTTTTAACCTGATTGCAGGTATAATGTTTAACTTTTGCTAATTTTGCTTCTCTGAAATCTTGAGGTCTTAATTTGAATGGATATATTCATATTATTTCACTGTGCACAACTACAAATGTGGTAGTACTATACAATTAGTGTTTCAAAGACGAAGTTAAGTTATAATAAATGTGTTAATAAATTTTGTTTATGCCTGAGGGTTTTATCTTAAGTTTTTTACTTTTTTTAACCTAATTGAAATTACAACTTTGTTTAACCAAGAAACCATATCAAATAATTATTGTTTGCCCAAGGGATGCTAAACTTTAATAGAAAAGCATGTTTAACACAGATATGGAAAACTGCATAATTGTTAACTGATTTGGAAAAGGTCTATCCCTGCTCAAAGAAAGTGAAAATCATTCATACACGAGTTGAAATTGTTATGCTAAAACAGGTATTCTGCCTCGTCCATTACTAATCTTTACACTACAAGGATACTTTAGCAGATATTGTAGAAAAACACATTGCCTGGATTTTTTACGCTGTAGTACAATTGAAAAGTAAATCCATTAAAGTCAGTGAGGTTCTTTCAGTGTAAAATTAATATAAGTGAGGGGAGATTCATGCTTACTTGCCTTCAAACTAATTTCTTAAAATTGTGATTTAAATGACACTATTACCAGGGAGGATAAATTAGTAATACTTTGCATACTGAGATAATTTTTAAACATTTTAGATAGAGAACAAGATCAATGTGAAATAAATTTTGAAACAGATTACTTCAGGGTTAAAATACACAAAGAACAGTTTGCAGTTTGTTATGTACATAAATTGTGAACTATTTGATTTTACTTTTACTTATTTATGTGAATTATGAAAAGTTCAGTAATGATTTGTAAGAAAACCTGACAGATTTCAAATAAAATATCCTATAACAGGGGACAAATATCTGTGATTTATGGTATTTTAAGAAAAATGAAAAACCTAAGAATAACCTAATCCAACCCAATGCCTCAGGACTTGTGATTTTCTAACCAGTTGGTATGTTTGACCTTACTATTTCAGTCAGATGTTTTCTGGACCATGTGGTAGAATAAAATAGTGGCAGACTCTGTTTTCCTAAGAGCAAATACGTGGAAAAATCCATAATCAACAAAGTTGGATGGTTGGACTTGATCTGAAAGGTCTTTCCAAACTTGTAATTCTGTGTAATTGTGTGAAGTTACAAAGATGCCACACAGGGTCATAGACAAGTCTAGATACCCACAGTCAGACAACTGAATTGAATCGCCAGTCAAGACAAGTCAATGCAGCCTGGGGCGTGAAGGAGACACCTCGACCTGGCACGTGGAGAGCTATTCTGCTGACCAAATGCAATTGTCTACTGTAGGATGCTCACTCATCTCCCTTGAGTATAGTGTCTGAGTTCAGATGCTAAAACATAAGCATCCAGAAGTGTTTGAAACACCTTAGGGTATGTGAGACACCTCAGGTATCACTTTGTCTACTGGAGACACTTCCTTTGATCATGGCAGCTGGAGACCAGACAAAACCTACAGGGATATTTTAGATGACAGTGGGTACATATGATTAGGCAACTAATTTCTGCCTCTTGCACATCTGTAACACTTGCATTTAAGTGTATGAGACTGAAGTTTAACTTAACCCTTCATGACAGTTAATGCAACATGAAGGAGCACGTGCTCCAGTTCCATCATCTTTAATATTTCAGTGATGATCTGCATCTTGTGCAGATACAGAACATCAGCATTTTGTTTTGGTAGGGTTTTCTACATTCAGCTGGTGACACTGAAACCCACCTTGTAACAGTGTGTTGTCTGGCAAAGAGACAACTCCTTCATAACCGAAGATATTGTCATGGCAGGAGGACTGAAGTCACAGCACTGGCTGGAAGCAGAATTCTTCTGCACAGGTGGCTGCAGTCCATTGCTATAGGAGTCCTGTTTTTCAGTCCCTCACCCATCCTGCAAACTTGCCAACTAGAAGGCTGTCCATAGAAGGGAGATAAAAGGCTGAAGTAAATAAAATTACATACAAATGAAAAATAACTAACATTCAGCAGATATAAAATCGTCTCAACTACTGCACAAAATAATCTCTTTTGCATGACTGTAGTATTGGGTAATAGTTTGGTGATGAGGAGGTAGGAATTTAATAGTTGCGTTCCCTCCACTCCTCTTGAAGAAAAGCTGTCAGGGCAGAGGGGGTCAGTATCTTTTGGAGTAGCATATTATTATCACCCTTTCTCCAGTTTACTACTTGTCCTTCTGCTTGCTTGCCTTTCATAATCTCTTCAAGTATTTGCTGAGTACTGTCAGTGATTTTTTTAAGTGCACTGTTCAATGGAAGGGGTTTCAGTTTGAGTGGCTAACACTGAAGTGCAATGTGAAGATGTATATTTAATTTAAATGCTTCTGCTCAGAAAGTAAGCTAAGTAGGAGACAATTTGGGGGTATAAATAAAGATTCAGTTAGACTTTGAAGAGGCAGATAGTCCTTGCTACATAGGCTGAGGGTGTTACAAGAACCTTGCTGGCTTCAATCCTCTCATTAAGTAAATTAATATCTTGATCTTGTGTGCTTTAAGATTAAATTATGTTGTTTATATTCATAAACAATAGGCTATAAAATAACAAGTATGGTAATATTCATAGAATAATTAATGTTATTTCTTTACAGTTTGAAAAATAAAGAAGGTAATGAAGACAAGAAAGCAAATTAGGACTGTGTTTAAAAAAAAATTTGCCCTGAGGTTATATTTTTTTAGTGTCATACTGTTCAAACAATGCTCTTTGACAAAGATTTTTTTCTCACAGGATGGCAAATTTTTATTCTTGTTTAGAGGTGACAGCTCTAGAATATGCAAATAAGATTTTGCACTCCTCTTACACCACCACCCTAACCCTCTCTCTAGAGCATTTACACTGATGTTTCCTCTTAGCTTTCTTCCATTAGCCCCCATTCCCATGCAAGTGATACTGTCTCTGTTACCACTTACCTGTCTTTATAGAATCACAGAATCATTTATGTTGGAAAATACCTTTCAGATCATCAGGTCCAACCATTAACCTAGCACTGCCAAGTCCACTACTAAACCATGTCTGTAAGAACCATGTCTTCACAGCCTTTAAATACCTCCAGTGATGGTGACTCAACCACTTCCATGGGCAGCCTGTTCCAGTGCTTGACAACCCTTTCAGTAAAGAAATTATTCCTGATATCCAATCTAAACCTCCCCTGGCATCAGTTGAGGCTGTTTCCTCTTGTCCTATTGCTTGTTTCCTGGAAGAAGAAACTGGCACCCATCTCAGTTTCAGAGCAAGGTGTCGATTTTAAGGAGACCTGGACTGAATTCCCCCCTTGGCTCCTTCAATCCTGCAGTCCCACATACCAGTACAATGCTCCTTAATGCCATACAAAATTTTAGGTGCCCAGCAAGAGGGGAGAGCTTGGAGCAAGCACTTTTGATGTCTGTCAGCAAAGTGAAGCTCTGCCTCTGGCTACAAGCTGTCTTGTTTCATCCTCTTTCATGGTTCACCTTCAAAAAGAGATCCCCAGAGTTGTTCATTGCTGAGCGTGATCTCCAGTCTCCTCCGGTGAGGAGGGAATGCTGCAATGACACTGTGGTTTTATAAAGGCATTCAGAAAGATTCTTTTTAATTAAAATGCTGTAATTGCTGGGTTTTATTGCTGACTTCAGTGCTCTTGGTTTGCACAGGCTGAGAAGTAGCAATGCAGCTTGGCTCCTCTGGGGAGTTTGCTCTCTCTGCTCATGCTGCATTGGTCTTGAGCCACAGTGGTGCTTATACCAAGAGACCTGCCATCCTGTGCCTAGTGACAAGAGAAGATCCCTAAAGCAAGGATCTGCTTTATTTCACAAAAAGTTTCAGCAACTGTGATTGGACTCAGGCCTCACATCTCTCTTTGTATGGACGATTACTCCCCTCCTCCAATCAGTTTAGCCAGGCTGCTCTTTCTGACATCTGTCTCTGCATATCTGGTCATCTTTAATGCAACAAGTCCAAACCCTGATAAAAATGTAAAAGCTGGACTTTAAGAGGCATCTGATTTATCAGCTCACTTCCCTTTCATAGACAGACAGGTAGGTCATATAATTTCTTTTATCATCTTATCAAGCTACATCTCAAATTGCAAACAAACACTTTTCATTTTTTATATCACCTAATGTGAACTCCTGTCTAAATGGTGCTCTAGGAGAAATACAAAAGGGTGTATACAAACTGGTCCCAGAGTGGAAGTAGGAAAGCCTGTGAGACAGAAGAGTTCTCTTCGCAGATATGATTTTTCCTTTGCCTTGCAACTCCACACATCCCATAGTAAGACATCATGGGAGCATCCCACACATGCTGTGAGGTTCCCCCAGCAGCCTGTCAGCCCACTGTGAGTAGGCTGAAGATCTAATTTTGAGAGTGGCTTTAAAAGTGTCCTCAAGACTCAGTCAGACATACTAAACTTTAGTTAGAAGAAAACTTCTGAGTAATAAAGTTTAGAAATGTTGTCAAAGGGAAGCATTCATGATCAGAAGATATTACTAGACAAATTACTTTGAGTTTTAATAATTGACAAGGGAGCTCATGTATAGAGAGGTAAGCCTAAACCTGGATAACCTGATAAAGTCATATTTGCTAAATAATTGAGATATTCCTTTATTAATGATTTGTCCTTTTCATTTCAATCTCTTAATCAAAATGTGATGTGGCATCAAAGGAAATGCCTATGGAAGTTTATAAGATCCATACTATTATCTTTATCATCCAAGCTTGTAACCTTATTTACAATTGAAATATATAAATCTATTTAATAATGTCATACCCAGTAGTATACTGCCTACAAAAAAGTTACAAGTACAGAAGGTGGTGTTTAATTAGTCTGCTGGAGGACTTCAGTACACTGTGCTTGCCTTTCGTACTCTGGTACCTCAGTTTCTTGACTTTCACTTGGGTGTATATGAGAAAGACTGCAACTGAATTTTTTTTTTTCCCTGAAGCCAATGATACATATACTTACAACCTTTAATTCCACTTTTAATCTGTTTTGGAACTACAAATCGATAATGATGAGCTGTAGTGATTGCATGGATTCCTGAAGAGGAGAGAATTATATGAAAATCAGGCAGAACAAAGAATATAGCTTTTCAGAGTCTGCCCAAGCTGGTGATGTCTAATGCAGAGACAAAACGCAGCAGTTGAGTTTTAGAGATACATGTTTTCCTTTTGAAGTCATTTTTTATTATTTTGTCAGTGGTAGCCTGTGTTTGTGTAGTTAAACTACAAGGCTCAACTTGTCTTTTATTACTCTGATTATGTCTCTGATAGCTAGATATGCCATTGCATGATTCTGTGAATAGGCATTACTGTTACTTTTGCAAAATATTGAGATGATTTCTTTCCCCGATCTTTCTAATAATTCAAGTGATGCATTTTATACTAATTGGTTTTTACACGTGGGCATAGACAGGAAAATTCACAAAAATGCATACGTTAGACTAGATTTTAACAGCTGTAAAAGCATCATACCATTTGGCTCTATGGAGATGCTCCAGTATGCACTCTGTTTCAGAGCTTTCAATCTGAGGATTGTATCTACAGTTATGACTCACTATAGAATCCAAACAGTTAAGGCACTTTACAAATGTTATACTCAAAACACTTCTCTGGAACAGAGGCTCTTCAAAGCTGGATGAGCAAGGGGGAAGTTGCCCTTTATGCATGAGAGCTGCAGGGATGCATGGAGCTCAGCTTTGGGTTGGATGAGGAACCAGCTAAGAGCTTATGAGTCAAGATTCAAAGGCAGATCAAGGTGGGCATCACTGTGGTGGGCATGTACTGCAGACCTCTTGATCAAGAAGCAGATGAGGCCTTCTTCATACAACTGGAAGAAGCCATGTGATCCTGTGTCTTTCCCTCCAAAATAACAGACCTTAAAACAAGTTGGAAATGGATCTTGTGTCCAGAAACCACACCAAGATCCTCACTATGGAAGACTGTTATTTAGAAATCGAGAAATTGTCACCAGATCATATTCTACCACCATGGCCATTGTATGTAAGGATATGCAGCGGTGTAACAAGACACAGAATTTCAAACTACACAGTCTCATACACTGACATTATAAGAAGCTATGCAGCTCATCTAAGAATGAGAATTCCCTTGCATCATATCTTTATTATACTTTGTCCTGTGACACAGTACAGCTCTGCTGAAAGTTGCTGAAAAAATTTAACAAGTCTCTATGGAAAAGGAAATGGATTCCAACCCATAGCCAGGTAGAAGATCACATCATAAAATGTACGTTGTTATAAGATGCATGCACGAGTAAGAAGAAGGAAACAGAAAATAAAGGAAATTTAAAAATGGCTTCCAAGGTCATCAAGCCAAAATATGCATCCCCAGCAGCCCTTTGTTCAGTCAGGAATGCACTTTTGCTGCTGATCTGATGGTTCTGACAGTTCTCGCATCCCACTGGTTTATACCATGCAGGGAGCAAAGGCAGTGGATTCTTTTTGGATGAAACCAAAGTGAGAAATGGACTCCAAGAATGTATTTACTTCATCAACATTGCAAATATGTTTTAAGTCCACAGGATGAGACTAGAGTTGGTCCAAAGTAAAATCCCCTGAGTCTGTATAGTAGGAGCAGCAGATCTTTAGCACCAAGTGTATCACTGTAAATCCACTCTCTTCAGGTCACAGCACATCCTAACAGAGACTTCCCAGAACTACAATTGGAAGACATTAAGATCAGACTGTTTCTCCTGATAACTCATGTGCTTGGAGATTATTCAAAGTTACTAACAAAGGAAGTCTTTTGTTAGCATAGTTAGTATTGTGATAGTATATATTTAACTGAAATTACAACGCTTTCACTGTGATCCAAGATGAAAATCTGAGCAAGTTAAACAGTGAAATGTTGCTTTGCTAAGAATTGTCAAGAGGGACAAAGTGGAATGAAGGACAGTGAGATATGATACATTCTCAAAGGGCCACAGTGTCAGAAGAATCACATTTGAGGCAGTCTCTGCTTAAACAAAAACTTGAATTCATCCCCACCTCTAGCTGGCAAGTAAACCAAGTCAGAGGTTTTTACAAATCTCCTTGCAAAATATCCTGGCTGTACCAAATCAGCATTTTCTAACAAACTGACTCAATTCCTTGGGGTTTGTTTTTTTTCCATCCTCTTTAATGTGTAAGGTTTCCACTTTGTTATACCCAGTAGCACAAGTGGACAGGAGAATAAATGAGTATGTCCACACAGATCTTGGGTTTTTTCTTGAAAAAATAACCTTAGTGCTAATGAAGAAGGCTTAAAGTCCTGTCCAAATTAATAAATTTTTGTATTTTCCAATGTTCTATTCATGCCAGTTAACAGATTCCAGAAAGACTCATCTATTTGAATTCATGATGAGGATATCAACAGCTAATTAAAATTTAAATAGAAACTTAGAAATCCATGCTTCCTTGAAGTGGTGAATTGATATGGTAATTCTTACACTTTGTTCACTTCTCTTCCATCGAAGCTAAGGAGATTTCATTTTAATGAGTCATGATTTCAGTTAGAGCTCTTCTCAAAAAGCAGCATGTTTCATGCTTTCTTAGGACATCCTGAGAAAGTTCCCCCAGCCCTCATGAAGGGACAGTGCTTCTATCAGTTGTCCCAGCAATGTATTAATTTTTAATGGTATCTCTTAATTTCATTGTTTTTCCTTTTACCATGTTCTCTATGGTTACTCCCACTAATTTTTATTATCCTTTTCCCTTACACCAATCCAATACCATCTATTACATCTCTACCATCTACACCATACTTTCTAATCATCCATTTCCTCTTGTCTTTCCTTCCCTCTGCCTGATTCTACGTGCACTTTCACTTTTTCATCCTAATCTCATCAGGTCTTCCAGAGAGAACACACAAAAAAAGAATACAGTTTTCTTTTGTTTGCACACATATTTGCATCTTACATGTTAACTATAACCATGCACATGCTTGTGTGTGTATTCACCAGCCATAAGCTCAAGAGGGGTGTTAAAATTTTATTCCTCTTGATTGAATCCAAAGCCCTGACTTAGGGCTTTTTACATCCCAGAATTTTTTCCTGAAGGTAACTGATTTGTGTTTTAATTCAAAGAGAAGCCAGAAAAGCTGTGTTGTATAATATCTTACCTATTAAAATGTATTGCCTTGCTACATATTTACCTAAAAAGTGCCCAGATACATGAATCCTCTAGGCCAGGGAAGATCACTCAACCTGAGGGCTCCCCGGTTTTGGATAAGTACCTTCACAAAGACTATGAACAGATGGTGAGAGACTCCATGCTTGCTGCAGCTGCTGGTCTGTAGCTGTTGTTTTCAGGCATCTCTGTTGCTGAGGGGCCTTTGTACTACATCAGCTAGTTCCCTGATCCCAGTGAAGCTTAGGCAGGCAAGAATCACTGAGCTGGTGGTACTGCAGTAAAATCACGGAATGGTTTGAGTTGGAAGGGACCTTAAAGATCGCCTAGTTCCAGCCCCCCAGCCATTACACTAGTCCTCAGGAGAGCAGAAATAGAGGTGCTTGGAGAACTTCCAGGTCCAACATGGAGACTCCTGGTGAGGTTGGATGCCAGCCTATCGTGGAGACAGTTTGGAGCTTGCAGGTTTGGACAAGTTCTTTTAGTAAGGCATACCTTTAGTGCTGAAAATAGAAATCTGAAGAGTGGGGCACTTATGTGGGGACTGGCTGTGGAAGGATGAGGCCCCTCCGATGAAGCTACATGACAGAATTTGTGCTCTGTATAGAACAGTGTTAAATATATATGATTATTTCAGTCTGTAATATTTTGCAAAGATTTTATGGGATTTTATTTGTCTCTATCAACTGTAATGGAACTTATATTGTAAACAACTTATTTACTTACGTTGTTGTCCCAAGTGGTTTAAAAGTTGTCTTCAGAATTCTTAGGTTTTATTTACACCTGTACTTTTATATTACCTGTGTACTGTGCTGTTCCAATAAATACTGTAATAGTAGGACTGTATCTATATTTTAATTCTCATTAATTGTTAATTATGATTTCATATCTTAACTTCTGATATTTAAGTAGCCATACAAATCACTGTCACTATTAATTTTTTTTTTACATTTGAACTTTTACAATAAAGTATTTTTTCTGTCTTCTTTTTTTTTCCCCAGGGCCTGAAGGAGCACTTTTTGAACACTCTGTAGAAACACCACTTGTGAAGGCAGAAGCTTTTAAACAGCTTAGGTAAGAATTTATACACAAAAGCACGAATCCAATAAGTAATATTGCTTCCATAGACATGCAAAGTTTTCTGAAGAACGCATTTTCAACAGCATTTACAGAACTACTAATAACTTTTTTCCCAGTTTATATGAGAAATTATTGGTTTGAAGGAGAAATAACCATTGCTCTATGGTTTTGAAATATATCATGAATGATACATTGCTGATGGTGAATATTTAAACCTGCATGATATACTGTGGAAAGTTTTTCTGTAAATGTCCATTTTTCAATTTTGAAATGCTAAAGTATGATTTTTTTTCTACTATGTTGCAATAGAAGTTGCTTGTCTACAGCAGGTCATCAATCTATAATTAGCTGGGATCTTTAGAAGCCGATATCAATGTGATGAAACAGACTAACAAGAAAAAGTTGGAAATGTGCAAAGTTCCATGTAACTAAGCAGCCATGTGGGGTGAGAAAACCATTATAAAGTGCCTTCTATGTGTCTTGAGCCCCTTAACTCTGGGATAGCACTTATTTCTGCACTATTCTATGTAATTTTGAGTATTCCAAATTAGTTTATGATATAGTGGTTATGATGAAGTAATAAACTCAATTTAGGTTCAGTTCATAAACATCTGATGTTTCATTTTATCAGCCTGTTCAAAGAAAGATTTGAAATTAAAGAGGATCTCTAAAACTTATGCTTCTGTCTTTTCATACCTTGGCAGTTTGCTACTTTCTGTTACAATTCCTCTTCTTAGCCTTTCTTCTCCAATAGGGATAACTATTAAGAGAGTATTGGATGATTAAAGCTTTCAAGAGCACTGCCTGTATCTTGGTGACTGAATTTTCAAACTGAGAATAGCAAATGAGAGGGTAACTATTAAGATACTTCTTTTAAGTTTCTCCTTGATATTTAAGATTTACTTATACTAAGGTACCTTGTGCTTGCATTTAAAGACAGAATGAGCTCAAGACATGCTGATGTCCACTTTCAAAAATGCAGTCATTCTACCACGGTGGAATTTGGATGTGTCAGACTGAGCAATATGTAGGATTCTGCATTGCCTAGTTCTGAGCAAGTGGGTTGATTGTGGTTTTAATGTGCTGTTTCCTGTGATTATCTCAATTTTGCTAAAGTAGGAATCAAATTACAAAAGCAGCTGTCTGCAAATTTTATTTGGATATGTATTGATTATAATCTATAGTTGTTACTTTGCTTCAAATGCCTCATCAATTAATATTTTAATATGCTTAAAGCTAATAGTTTTATCCTACAGCCATTGTAGTAGGTTACATTTTAAGTTCTTCAAATAGTGGGAAGTACAAATTATTCCAGAATTTAGCAAAGTTCTGTTAGTAACTATTACAATGCCAGGGAAGTACCTACATGACCACATGAACACTGACACTCATGACTGACATTTAATATCTGACATAAATCTGGAGCTGCTAAACAGCTGTCTGTGCTAGAAACCAAGTCAGCTTAACCCTAAGAAAAATGCTGAATAACAGGACATGAAGCTGTGCAACTCATACAGCACCCGCTCATGTCCTGGCTGGCCCTGAAGACCTGAAGCTTACCCAGAGTGCTTAAAAATGCCTCGTTCCTTTAATATTTTTTTGGCTGTCCTTCCCACCCATAATCAGCATCAAGTCTGAAATCAGAACAGGCAATGAATCCACAGAGAGCTTCAGGGGAAGATTGAGAAGCAAATGCATTTGTCTGCAGTGCAGGTGCTAAGATGTAGACAGAGAAGAGCAATTTACAAGGCTCATGCTGGAAAAAGGTTATTTTCAAGGGTAACATTAAACGTCAGTGTTAACAAAATCCATGCATTCTGTTGTGAAGGGGCTCAGGCAAGTTTACCAATGCATGGCAATTTTGTAATGCTGTATAAATACTCTGGTTCATTCCACAGTGTTAACTATAGGAAGCTACCCTGATGAAAAACACATCAGTATGAAAATTTCCAATGCAATTTTAAGTATTGCTATTCAGTTTCAAATTTGAATGTGCTTCTTTTCCCAACTAAGGTAGTGAGTATCAAGTTATAGGTAAAGTAACCCATTTGCTCACCTAAAGCCTTATCTCTGCACTTTCTATTAATCGCCTGATACTTTTCCTTTGGTGGCTGTGCCATGTCAATGTGATACGCTGGGTGAATGTGATATGAAGTGCCATGGTATGCAGCATTCAATCTAGGGAATGCCCTTTCAAGAAAACCCATCCACTTCAAATGTAGTTGCACGGTTCAAGGAGCTGACTGGAAAGCTGTAAATGCTCCTAATTTTTCAGCCTGTGTTATATGAACGGGGGCCACATTCCTTCTCACTCATTCAGATTTAGGGCAGTATCACACACAAAGCTGGCACAAAAGGCCTTCTGAATTACACATTCTGCTGGCTTTCCTGTCCAAATGCCAAATTTCAAGATAGACCATTTTTCTGGAAACAAAGAGATAAGTGTGTTAGAACGTGTCTTTTTATAGCTAAGTAATGGAGACAGAGCAATGCAATTATACTGTGGTCACTCACTGTCTTTTCATCCTGTAATTTGAAGGAAATATACAGACTCCTTTTCAGTTTAATAGATTGAATTCCTGACTCACCCATAAAGAAAGAGATGTGCTTGCACTGACTCCCAGCTGGTAGGAAGAATTAAATAACATCTACACATCAAAATTTCTAACATTTAAATGCCATTTAAAATGCCATTTACGACTTTTGAATTCCTTTCCTGGAGTTCTTTTCATAGAGACATAGAATGGTTGGGTTTGGAAGGGACCTCAAAGGTCATGTCCAGCTTTCCAGTAGGCTCCCTTCAGGTTCCCCTAGCCTTCTCTTCTCCACACTAAGTCTAACTCTCTCAGCCTGTCCTCACAGGAAAGGTGCTTCAGCCCTCTGACCATATCTGTGGGTCTCCTCTGAGCTCACTCACTCCAACAGCTCTATGTTGATCTCATACTGGGGATCCAGAGCTGGATGCAGTTCTCCAGGTGAGGTCTCATCAGAGCAGAGTAGAGGCAGAAAATCTCTCAACCTGTTTTTGATACAGCCTGGGGTATGTTTGGCTTTCTGGGCTGCAAGCGCGTTGCCATCTTGTGTTGATTTTTTCATCCACCAACACCCCCAAGTCCTTTTCCTCAGAGCTGCTCTCAATCCATTCCCCATCAAGCCTGTAGCTGTGCTTGGAGTTGCGCCAATCCATGTGCAGGACCTTGCACTTGGTCTTGTTGAACTCCATGCAACTCATGCAGGCCCAACTCTCAAGCATGTCACGGTCCCTCTGGATAACAACTCTCCCCTCCAGTGTGTGAACCACACCACACAGCTTAGTGTTGTCAGCAGACTTTCTGAGGGTGCACTCAATCCCACTGGCCACGTTGCCGTCAAATACCTACATCCAAAACTGAGAAACATCAAAATGTGGATTTTCTAGCTTGTGACTTAGATGTTATAGAATGTTGATAGTTTGAGGGCATAATTCTAGGGATTTGGTAAGTTACTGTACTGATCTGTTTCTGGTAGACCTCACTATGTATATATTCAGAATAAATATATCCCCTTTAATTTTTGCAACTATTTTGTGGCATCTAATAGCTCTTTCTTTTCTTATGGCTTCTATTTCTTTCTGAGTCTTTATGAATGCTTACTTTTAACCTTTCCGTTCTCCATTCATAATATGATTTCCCTTTGCCCTCAAAGTACAGATTTTCTAGGGTAAACTGTATAAGATGACAGAGAAAAAGGCTGAAAACTGAAGTTGTGGGGTTTTATGGATGAATTAGGGAGGAAATCTAGAGAGAGATGTACAGAAGCCAAACAGGGTAAAAACATTTGCTAAATCATTGCTTAATCATGTTTGTAATACTAATGCTTACATGCTAATTGCCTAAAAATACCATCTGAGTAATTGAAGTACAGTTATTTTTATTTGCATTCATTATGCAAATCAAAAGCCCAGTAAGTCAGAAGATAATTAATTATGTAACGGAAAAGTATGTCTACAGTTAGGAGGCAGTATTTCTAATGCATCCTTGCTCCCTGAATAGTGAGATATTTCTACTGCAATGTAATTTTATGAGCTCTGGCATTAATTTGCTAGATATAAATTTGCGTTCCTATGCTTTACTGTATCCAGGTTAACTCAGAACACCATTAAATACTTATTTTGGAAGCTTAAATAATTTCTTTCCATTCATCCAATGGACTCAAATCCATATATATCATAAGATAATAATACTTTTTGCATCACTGTTGTGAGAGAGTAAAATTTTATAACACAATAAGTTGTTTTATAATATTAAAGACATGTGAAAAAGATAGCCATGCTGGAAACATCTGTGATGTGCCAGATTCAATCACATTCACTGAGGCTTTGGCCATTTTTAATTACCTGGAGAGTCAGCACATCATAAAATTGAGGTCATCACAGAGATCTCTTTTGAATTAGCTCTGCTTACCACTCTTTATCACAACTGTCAGTCTTCAGAGAAGCTTCTATTTTAATCATATCTCAGTTCTGATCTTTAGTCCTCATTCCTTCAACAGCTCTGCATTGAGTGACAGTGGACTAGCAGGCAAGACCACCTCAATATTTAAGATGGATGAAGAACTAGTGAACAAATAACTACACTGTAATAATCATATCTGTTATGTTTTTGAATAGGTTATAAATGTCGTTCTAAATTGCTTTTATAGTATTCTCAAAGTGCCATTAAAACTGGGCACTCTTGTATTCTCTTTTTAAGAGAATGGAAGTGCATTTGTCCTAGAACTTTGAACATTTCTTTTATATTGCTTACATAAAATAAATTCTGGTAAGCAAAACCTTGGGAACTGAAAACATCTGTTGTTCAAATCTGGCTTTGTAATCGTGCTTGTGCACAGAGATCACCCCTAAGCCATAAAACAGTGTTGGTGCCTGCTGTGCTTATGCTGAACAATTCCCTTGAATCCAGAATCTCATAAGTGAGCTTTACTGGAATCATCTGTTGCCACTGATTTCAGATTTAGAACATAAATGAATTTCAGATATAGAACATCAAGAAATAAAAATACTATAAGAAAATGTTTTATTCAAATTAAAGTGAAATATGCCGAAGAACATTCTAGCTGACATCTTCAAGAACAGCAAATACTCTCAACATTTAAGAATGCCACCCCAAAGCACTGGAATGCCTCACTAATCTGCCCTTATATTTGACCATTTTTAGCATAAAACAAGATAAGCTGAAAAAAACCACCCAAACCCAAACAAACCAATAGACTTATTTATTTGAAAATCAACCACACTTGCTATACATATAGAGTAGGGTAAAAACCCAAAAGCAAACAAAAAAACCCCTCTTCATCAATATGTGCCTAACACTATAGCTGATCCTAAATGATTTTTTCATTGTTCATGTGTGTGATTCATCTGATAATTCGACACCCATGTCAGGTTCTCATTCAGCTCTTACATATCCAGGCTGCATTAATACAACAGAGTTCAAACCTAGAGGACTTCTGTGTGTCCAGAATAAACAGATGCATCTCAGATGCTCATCCAGATTGAGAACTGCCCTCTCTCTGCAAGCAGAGACTCATTCACCGTTCATTCATTCATTCGTTTGTTCATTTGTTGAAGCAAGTGGAAGGGATCCTCCCACAAACCACCCACAAGGATGCATTTTCAGAGAGCCTAAGATACCTGAAGAATGGCCCCAAGGGTTTACAACTGCTCAGGAGGATATATCAGGTGGAATAGCTCTCAACACATTGGGAATATAGCTAGCTACATCAGAAGTCATCACCTCTTGGAGGAAAACAACACGTACAGTTAGGGCATGTTACATTTTATCCTTACAGAGATATCTAAAATAGGTCAGATTAATTATGCTCCAGCAGTGCTTATTTCTCTCTATTGATTTTGAAGGGAGAATGGGACATCACCTATACATCTTTACTGCAGGCAGCTACATTTTTTTTTAGAGGAATTGGGTACTTATCAACTTTGCCACGTTTGGTTAAGCTCTGAAGAAATGAAAATTCATCATGAGAGACAAGGCCACGCACTGTGCTGGGAAACATTCAAATCCCAGAGTAATGCTTTTCTACTTGTAACCCTATATTTCATAAATTCATTTAAATTGTTAATCATAGTTTATATAACCTTGTAACTAGGATTAGCAAATGCTGCCAATTACTGGCTCTTGTTTGATATCAGGCACAAGGTAATGAGTCCTTCCAAGCTAATAATTAGCTTGGAGGCCCTGGCCATCCTAGAACTTTATCTTTTCGTGGAAGTCATATCACCAGCATGTTTACCTAAAATAAGTGTCTTTGTTCTAAGTTGATTAAAATCCTTAATTGTCTTATACTCACTAAAGACTGAGAATTTCAAAATAGATTCCTAATGTTTTCAGTGCTAACAATTTTCTGAATCTCTTCTTTCTTCAAAATTCTCTGCATATCTTCTGCATCAAACTTATACTTCTTTTTTGTACTAATCCTAATAATTAGGATTAGTAATCAGTCTCTTGTGCTTGTATTTACATGTATATTTACTATCCTCTACATTGATTCTTGTTCTGAGGGTTGTTTGATTTTTTTTCTGCTCCTCAGCACCACTCATCTCCAATATCTTTCTGCAATTTACTTCTTTCTTAAAGCTTACGAATCTGGAAATTTGTATCAGGAAAGCAGCACAATCTCTTTTCTTCTAAACTTGGATTGTCAGATTGTGCACTGCCTGACGCACAAGAGAGGATGAAAACCTAAATTTGATTTTTCACAAACACTTTGTGCTTTTCTTTAATGTAGTTCTTAGTAAAGATTTCATTAGAGGAACAGTTTGGGTGCTTCACCTCTGATGTTGCAATACTGAAAATTTAGGCACCTTGGTTCATCAGTAGAGCAAGCAACGGGCTTGACTCCATGTCCAAGCTGTTTGAGTCACAAGATTGTAATAAGTCCATGGGTAAAATAATCTGAGTATAGAAATATGGATTTGATCCATATAGCCTGATTCATTATGATTTTATTGCTATCCGATGATTGTCTAATGTGAAAGACAGACAGTCTGAGAACCCATTACTGCAGCAGCTCAAGATTTTGTAAGGCCATTGTAAGATTGGTTTAGCTTTAGAAAATGCTTTAGCTATAGATGAGCTGTGCTTAGTTGAGCTGGTGAGTATTTGCAAACTGACATTTTGGTTTCTCCACTCCACCACCAAGTAGCTTTTCATGAGATACTGACTCCATTGGTATCAATGGGATCTCGTCACTTGACCATGGCTCCCCTTCATTCCAGCCAAGCACAATGAGCCCAGATGTGTCATGTATGATGACAGCTCCTTCCTGAGAATTGACAGAAAAGGAAATATGAAAGCAGTTTAGTGGTCTTTTTTTCCCTGCCAGAGTTGAAAGGGGAAGTTCCTAGCCCTTACCCAGCACAGGCATCTGGAGGGACTTTGTGCCCTCCAGAAAATATAGCTAAAAAGGTAATGGCAGCCTTTTTAAAGATATTTCCTTGATCATATAGAATATATCATGAGATTGTTTTTTAAGCTCAGTAACCATACATTATTAACACTTAATACCTTGTTGATATTGGACAAAAAAAAATTACCTTAATCTTATTTTTATTTTCCAAAAGGAATTCTTTTTTTTAACATAATGAATCCTGCAGCAATATTATATGTGCCATACAAAAAGTCCTGTACTGCTATTAGTTGCCCTCTTGTAACATCTGCTAATGCTTTGCACATTAGGACTGTCGGTGTGTGTATGTATATAAATGTCAAGAACGTTATTGTCCTAAGAAAGAAGGATCCCAGAAAAAGCAGAGCCTAAAACATCACTGTGTAATTATTTCAGAGTAGATCTGCTGCTATTGAAGTATTTGGGATATTTTGGTGCATCACAATGTGCATTTGTGTCTATTTTTTAGAGGGCAGAGATATTACAAACTGCCAGCAAAGCCCAGCCCATTTTGAGACTTTCCCAAGTGACTGAAAACAAAATGATAGACCTTCCAAAATGACATTTTCATTAATGCATTTAAGCAATAACCAGAAGATAATCAAGAAAAAAGTGACTTTTAAAACAAAATTACAACAAATTGCTTCATTTGGCACTGAAGATTTAAAAAAAGCTTCCAAATTACTTGAAGAATTAGGTGCTTTATGCTTTTCTTTAATGCAGTTCCTATATATGTGCATTTGCCTTTAAATACATACTCTCACAGTATGTTTCTCTGAATTCAGCTGTACCCTACATAGATTTTTTTTCTGATATTATCAGTCAGCTTTTCTGTGTTTTCACAAAGTCCTGATGATCTTTTTTATTATTGCCACAGTAACTTTATGTCATGGTTTAGCCCCAGCCAGCAGCTAAGCATCACGCAGCCGCTCGCTCGCTCACCCCGCCATGGGTTGGGAGAGAGAAGGGAAGAGCAAAGTGAGAAAACTGGTGGGTTGAGATAAAGCCAGTTTAATAGGTAAAGCAAAGCCATGCACACAAGCAAAGCCAGACAAGGAATTCATTCACCACTTCCCATGGACAGGCAGGTGTTCAGCCATCTCCAGGAAAGCAGGGCTTCATCATTTGTGATGGGTACTTGGGAAGGCAAATGCCATCACTCTGAACACTGCCACCCCCACTTCCTTCCTCTTCCCCCCACCCCTTATAGGCTGAGCATGACACCAAATGGTGTGGGATATCCTTGGCTCAGTTGGGGTCAGCTATCACAGCTGTGTCCCCTCCCAACTCCTTGTCCACCTCTAGCCATCCCACTGGTGGGGTGAGAAGCAGGCTCTCTTTAAGGCTCTCTTACAGAGAGACAAGGCTCTCTGTGAGCATTGCTGGACAAACACAAAAATAATCTGCATATTATCAACATTGTTTTCAGCACAAATCCAAACCCCAGCCCCACACCAGCTACTATGAAGAAATTTAGCTCTTTCCCAGCTGAAACCAGAACACTTTATTTTGGAGAGGCGTTAGCCTCAGCATACTTAAACTGAAGGTACAGTTCTAGTATTAAACTGTATCTTGTGCTACTGTATGTCTCCCTGTAAATTTCTCTGCAATGAAACAGCCAGATACACAAAAGGTACTTGCAGAAAAGTTCCTTTTTCATTTAAAATAATTTTTATTTAATTTTGATTCATTAAAAATGTACTGGTTTGCACGTTACACTTTATTGTGGCATAAATAATAGACCAACTTGGGGTTCAGAGTAAGGGAGCTGTAGATACTGACATTAGTCTTACTGAAACAGAGCATGTGTCCTAATGCAGGCAACTCCCAAGAGCAATAACCCTTGGAAAATGGTTTCTCTGAAGTAAACTACAAAAATTGGGATGATGTTATATAACCATTGACCAACTAATGGACTCAGTGGGAGAAAATGGATGTTGTTTTTCAGACATTTTTTTTTTCATTATAGTACATTTAGTTTAACTCAATGAAGCTCAGACTTAGAGTATCAAAGTGAATGGAAAAAGTAAGGAAGACAGCATCCTCCAGGTAGGAGGCAATTACTCCACCTTTAAATGAAGAAATTGAATATGTGTGATGCAAAATGCAACATTTTAGAAAGAAAAATCAGTCAGCATTTGAAAGATTTACAGTAGTTATGTCAAATTACAATTTGGTGCCAAGGCTTGACTAAGTAACTGCTATTTTTCCATTACAGTGCAGAAACTGATCAAGGAAGAAGATGTAATGAGTCATTAGTATTTTGTATTTTTTGACATTCAGTAAGAGCTATCAGAGTTTACTGTTGAATTCTAATACTTCCGTGTCCTTAAGATAGACACAGTTGTTGGAACATGCTGTGAAACTCATCTTTCCTGTTTGCAAGAAGATGTAATTATAGGAGCCATTCCAAAGAAAATAATTTTACAAAGCAAAACAGAACTGAAGCATATACCGAGCCTGAAACCTCAGTTCTGTTGGTTTGTCCTTCTTTGCCTTTGGGCCTGCTGGCAAACAACCAACAGCCACAAGGCAGAACACCAAGATCCATAGCTTTAGGTAAATCATACTCTTCGTGCTACATTCTGATCACCCTCCCCACATGCCTGACCTCAAAAGGGCAAGCTGCTGGGAGGTAAATGAACGCAGGTGGGAATTGGCAGCCAGCATCAGTGTGTACCTGCTGCTCACCATCCACCTCTACAACTCCAGCTTAGTTTTGCTCCCCTCATGTCAACAGGAATCCAGTTTCCTCATAAAGAGAGAATATGGTTTGAAATTCCATGTAATGGACCATAAATAAATGTTGAAAATCTCTTTTTCCTGTGCATGCACTAGCTATGGTTTGCTCCCTTCCAATGTCTGGCTGCATTGCCAGTGAATTAGGCTGCTTTCAGACTAATCAAAAAGCCAATATACTCCTATTGCCTTTTAAAGGTTAATATTCGTTCAAAGAGCAGAGCTGAAAGCCGACACCTACAGAGAACCAAGGCCAATTAAGCCCACAGAATCCACTCGGTTGCTTTTTGACTTTCAATATATTAGTTCCTTGACAGGTTAAAGATTGTCCTTTTCCCCCTTTTTTCCTGATTTTTTCCCTTCATTTCTTACCTTTTCTATTCTTCCTGTGCTCCATGACCTCAATCACTGCCTAATTTAATTTCTTTTCTCCTTTCACCTTTCTGAAGATACACTTGAATTCAAGGGCAGGTGTTCATGGCCAGACTCCTCTCTGCACACCAGAGACATATGAGGGTTCCTTCCTTGCTTAACAATGTGAAAAAGCTGGTTTGGTTATGTGCCAACAGCATCTGATGCTCTATGCCCCATTTTCACATCTGCATCTTTATAGACTATAATAAGACCTATAGCCATTGCTCTCCTAACTCTTCTTGTTTCTCTCAAGGAAATACAATAGGAATGAAAACTTATATGTATTCATAACCTCAGAAAAAGATGAACCTAATCTTGGAAGTTCAGATGCACAGGCAGAGTTGTACCATGCTTTCTTTCACATGAATGGAGGCTTTCAGGATCTGATATTCAGCACCGTAACAGGCAACCTTACTGAACTCACTGTAATGGCTTTGTTTTGCCTTGGAACACTTCAGTCAGAGGACATCTTTTTAATGTTTCTTAGCTTTGAGAAGTCATAGAGATCATTCAGTGAGAGATGGGTCAAACAGCTGTGTACTCAGAAGAGTGGGAGACATCCTTATCAAGTTTGATTTTAGCATCTTCACAGAAGTTCAAGGGATACAACATTCAAATAAATACCAATAGAGAAAGTAACATTATTCCAACTCCAATGCTTCTGAGTTATATTTTCTGTATCTCTACTTCTTTCTTCATATTCTTCAGTCTTTTCTGTAATACTGTGTTCCCCACGGATGCTCTCATATCAATGCCTAGGGACACATGTGAAGCAGCATCTTTGGTCTTTCTCATCTTCTACAAAGACTAAATGGCAGAAAGAAAGGGGTGTGGGGTCTTTCACTGTCTTCTGCCCCCTCATATGACTTTCTTCTTAAATCAAACTTTAATATAGAAATTTAGTTGGCCCTTCTGCATGGATCCTTTTATTTTAATTACACTAAACCACTATGGGAGGAAGGCTGAGCATGTTAGAGAAGTGGAAGTGATGGATTACTGTATTTTATGAACTCTCATAAAAATCAATACCAGAAAGCTTTGTGAAAAACTTTTAATGAAAAGGCATTATGTTCTGCCTGGACCCACCTCATGTTCTTTCAGTGTTTGAAAGGGCTTCACAAACAAAGTGTTCACCATATAGCTGAACACTAGACCAGTATCTTATTAATGATCTAAACAAACATAGTGCTGTGAAATAATCTGATATAAAGTAAAATAAATCGAATCAAATATGTTTGACATTTTATTTTCTTCTGTGTACAAGGGCCCTTCTTTTTAATTAAAGCTGAGCCTGGACTAAAATACATTGGTGTTTCTCTTTTATGGATACAAGAACATATTTAACTCAAATACTACTGTACACAGCTAAATTCTTTACCATACCTTAAACACTTTAGTGCCAGGTTTATGTCTCATAAAATCTTCTCTGTATGCTAAAATTGATCAGGCCATTTTAACTTAAAAGCAAGAGGAAAGAAAACAAAAAAAGAAACAAAACCAGAAACCTGTATGTATGTGTGTGGGGGCACAACAGTTGTTGGGTGCACCACAATTTTAGAGGCAATGTCCATCTACATGTGCAGTCTATTGACAGTAACCCTGGTCTTCCTCAGATAGCAACTGGGAGGAATACATACATTTGGGGAACTTTTGGATTAAGTTGTACTCAGGAATTCTGTACCCATTGAATTCAGGAGATGTTGACTCCTAAGATAGAAAGGACAAAAAGGTCAGAATTCACAACAGCAAGCTGGTTCCTCTGTCCTGCTCTAAGAGTCAAGCAATCCCACACTGTGGTAGGAAACTTGGGCTCCAGAAGATTGTGTTATTCATTCTGCAGGACTATAACTATCTTTCTAATGCACTGTGGAACTTACAAGATCAGTGAGGTATCCTGCTGTCTCCTGCCAGAACAGGATGAATTAAGAGAGATCAATGTTTCTGCAGCATGCACCGACTGAGAAGGGACATTCAAAGTCAGGGTTCAGCTCAGCTGCTTCTCTACCACAATCACAGCAGGTCATCACTCCTCTCACATTCTCCCTAAACACAGTGAACTGAGCAATTTCTGGTGATCTGGCGTCTACCTCTAAAAGTTAGCGACATGCGTATAAGAAAGGGTGGGAATCTCCAAGCCTGTAGGTTCATAGAATCATAGAATGGTCTGGGTTGGAAGGGACCCCAAGGATCATAGAGCTCCAACCCCCCTGCCACAGGCAGGGACACCAACCTCCAGGCCTGGATCTACACAAGGCTGCCCAGGGCCCCATCCAACCTGGCCTTGAACACCTCCAGGGACGGGGATGGTTGTTGGGATGGTTTCAGATCCGGAGCCTGGATGCTGTCCACATTCCCTCAGAAGACTTTGAAAGAGTACTTCATAAATTATTCTGCACACTTCAGCATCAAATTTCCTTAGCAGCCAGTCAAGACAGTCTAGTTGACTTCTGGAGCTATCTTTCCAACATGGAAGAAGACAGCAACAAAAATACTATCTTCCTTGTAATTGCTTGCTTTAGTTGCTATGGGACTGCTGGAGGACCAATATCATAGAATCATAGATCATAGAATCATAGAATGGTCTGGGTTGGAAGGGACCCCAAGCATCATAGAGCTCCAACCCCCCTGCCACAGGCAGGGACACCAACCTCCAGGCCTGGATCTACACAAGGCTGACCAGGGCCCCATCCAACCTGGCCTTGAACACTTCCAGGGACGGGACATCCACCACCTCTCTGGGCAGCCTGTTCCAGCACCTCACCACTCTTTCTGTAAAAAACGTCCCCCTAATATCTAATCTAAACCTTCCCTCCTTTAGCTTTAGTCCATTCCCCCTTGTCCTGCCATTATCTGCTCTTTTAAAAAGTCGAATCCCCTCCTGCCTATAAGCTCCCTTCAGGTACTGGAAGGCTGCAATGAGGTCCCCCCGCAGCCTTCTCTTCCCCAGGCTGAACAAGCCCAGTTCCCTCAGCCTCTCTTTGTAGGGCAGGTGCTCCAGCCCTCTAATCATCCTTGTAATATCCAGCAGATGACAGAGCTACCCAATACTAGCAAGGACCACTTACTCCCCCAACCTTCCCTGCCCTTCGTTAGCCAAGACAGCGCACTTTCACTGCACTTTGCCAACAAATCTTGAGGTGACCACATGGACCAGGATGAAGGAGAGGAAGGCAAAATACCTACTCTGCAAGTGGGCCTAGGCATGGTTCTGTGGATACCTACATGAGAGTTTTCATTTAAAATTAGGAATGTGCTCTTGAGGGAAATCTCCCAACTGCCTAAGCTCCCCAAATCTTGGTGTTCTCAGAGTGGTACTGTTTGGGGCACATGGACAGGATTCCGTTTGGATTGAATTAACCTGAAAGCTCCTGCTCTTCAGGGTCAGGAGTACTGCTCAGAACACATATATTGGGGGTGTCAGGCCCTTGGCAAATGTTGTGCTGTCCTGATCAATTCCTCTTGCACCACACCACTTGTTAATAGACCCCTGGCATAGCTACCGCAGAACCTAGAAACTACACTTAAGTACAGAATCCATCTTCCCAAATGAGATACAGCCTGTGACAGATGTCTCATTTAGGACAGCACATTACATAGATTAATTCCTCTAGATGATAAAGATCCTCACTCCATTCTGTTTAATGTAATTTATATGCCTGTAATTAAAAAAAAAAAAAAAGATAAAGTGACTGGTAGCAATATATTCCCTCATCATTCTACTGCCAGATTGAAACAAACACTAAAAAAGGACTGAAAACTCTAAGACAATCAACTTCTGTCCTCTAACTATCCATACACCCTCCAACATTTGCAAGTAAATTGAATTCTTGTTTTGCCAATACTTTTGAGGGATGCACATCACTTCTTTGCTCAGCCCAGCCTACTCTCTTCATCCTTTTATTGCCTAGGGAATTGATCTTGAAATATTATCTGCACACAGTCATGTATCTTTTTCATGACTGACCAACTCATTCACAGTGCAAAGGAACTTCCTCCCATCAGCTGTTCACTGATATAAAAAATCACTGATATAAAAAAGGGGACATTTTGCTGTATTAATGTCTTACTAAAGCACCAGCAGTGTTAATACCAGTGTTAATTGCAGTGTGCTATTCATATCTTTCTGAGACACCTTGAGTTCATGCAAGTATCTCCATTAGTCAGGTCTTTTCCTAAGGCAGTTCTGTGGTCTCCAGAGCCTTTAAGCATATGGGAGAAGTTCAAACCTGCCCACCAGTGTCAAACTAGAAGAGCCTAGACCAGGAAGGGCCATGACCACTGAAGAATTTTAGGTGACTTTCAGGGCAGTGTCTAAGGGGCTGGGGAAGTCACATGTCTTCAGGACCAAGTGGGAACAAAGAAGGGACATCCAAAGTCAAGGTTCAATTCAGTTATGTCATTCCTACATGAGGTGCCCGTTTCCCTTCTGCTGGGCTTGTGGCTCTGAACCTTTGAGTGGTTCATAGAACTCACATATTCACAGCATTGTAGGGATTAGAAGGGACCTCCAGAGATCATCGAATCCAACCCTTCTGCCAAAGCAGGTTCCCTAGGAAAAGGAAGAAGAATTTCTGCTATATGAAGAAATACATCATTAGTGTCACTGAATGCTGCCTTTTCTAAAACCTTATGCATAATAGTTCCAGAAGGCTTTAAAATCTCTGCGTAAGCTTCTCTGCAGTTTCTATTGCCAGGAAGCTTCAATGATTTAATTAGGTAAATCTACCCTTACTTAATCTAGAAATAGGACCTGTATAAACAGCAGAAATTTAGGACTGTGATTAATATAGCAAATGTAATTCTGCCATGTAATTTAAATTATATGTAAGTCATATCATAAATCTGTAAATCCTTCTGAAGTCTGTAGGCATCTTGCCAGCATTAATTTTGGTAGAAAGTGAGAAATATTTCTCCACTGTTTCATTGCTGTTCAAACTCCAGGTCTGATATGCTCTTCAAAACTCTGTCTCTGTCTGCCTTCTTGCAATATTCAATAGAGCTTAAAAATAAACATTTATGCTTATGCAGCGATTACTTACATAGATGAAATACTTTACAGAAAAATGTGCAGAATTTCAATGTTTATAGCTTTTTGCTAAACTAAGGCAACAGTTGTATTCAACTACCTTGACACTGGCTTATGAAAATATATTAAACTTTAAATATTAAAAATAGAAACTTGGATTATTTTTTTATTGTACAATGCATACAGATGTGCATTGGAAAATAGCCCTGTGAAGCAGACCTCCCATGTAAATCACTTGGGGAAAAACTATTTCCAGTTTCATAAAAGTGTAAATCTAAGGATCTAAACCAAAAAGTCACAGAAAAGTTGTTAAATCACAAACACTAATTAATAAAAAGTACTCATGCTATGTTAGATGGCTGATGCAGAACAGACTCGTTCTCGAGCCCTTGTACTCGGTGTGATTGTGACAGAAGTTTATGCACCATAAAGTCACAGGATAAGGCACAAATTAATGGACATGGTCCTCATATGTAACCATGATGCAATTATTCATTGCTAGGAATTCAAATTATCAATCTGGAGTTTAAATTAATTGAAGGTGACTAACCCAGGAGATACCAGGGAGAGGCAGATCACAAATATAGAGTAATAGCATGGTTCAGGTTGGAAGGAACCTTTGAAGATCAGAGAAGATAGGATCTCCTGTTACCTCTGGCCAGCCGTGATAAGCCAATATTGCCTGAGTTATTTTCAGATTTGGGGATAAAAAAAAGATGTTTCAGTGACTGTGTTTGACTGTGCTCATGTATCATGGGTTTAGTTTTTAAGATATCAGCTGGATTTAGCTTCTTCAAAACTCTAAGATACAGAAGTATCTCACCAGCACAAACTGCTTGTAAATTCCAGTTTTAATGAACTCACTGTAAAAAAAGGAAGAACTGAAGCAGTCTAAGTGAAGCCCATCAGAGAGCTACATCAGGGTTGTGTGTGAAATCGTTTCATTCCTTTAGCATGTGATTGACAGTCAGCGTCTAGACTCACTGGCTGACACATACCTAGTAAAGGACCTCCCAGGACATAGCCCTCCACTCATCCAGATCAGTGGCAGTTGAGCACACATGGAACCATGCAGCATCTGCTGGGAGCGTGTTTGCATATGTGTGCACCCACACCCCTCCCTCACATGCTCCAGCTACCTTTCCAGAAGACACAGAGGGTGAGCACGTGCAGAGTTGGGAACAGGGACATGTGTCCGAGTTCTGCGTTATGGGTGAAGTCCACACTACTTTATATGTGTCATGGGAATAGAGTGTAACATGAATGTAAATTGGGACCACCAGTTGATTCATTCTCTCCATTCACCTGTTTAAAGTGGGTTCATAGTGTAAAATTCAGGTTGGTGTCATCAGGAGGAGTGAACAAAAATTCAGGGACAAAACTCAGTAGGTATCAACTCTTACCCTGCAGCGTTCCCAGTGCCAGATGAAGCTGTTCTTGGTAACTGTCAAAAGAGGCAATGTAATCGCTAGCTTATTGCTGAGCTTGGGCTTTTTCTTGTCTTCTCATGATTTTTAATTAGCATTTCTATCCCCACTACTTATCACTGAAATTATACCAGAATTCTGAGGAGACAAAGCCTTATCTCTTTGGAAAATAAAAATCATGAATCCCGATGAAGTGATCACTCAGCTAACACAGTACCTTCCTGCCATCTGGTGGCACTGTAGGGTTTGAAACGTTCTGTTAAATGGCATAACTTATTTCACATGAAGTTACTGCTTTTTACCTTTCAGATGCCATCCAGTTAAACAATGCACTGAGTGAAATTTTGCTCTGACTGATTAGCAGTGTCAAAACTTTTGTTAACTGAAAAACCTCCAGACTCAACTAATTGTATTAATTTCTGTATCTTACTCTGCCAAAAAATGAAGGTAAATTCAAACTAAAGAATGTAAAAATGGGTTTGATTTTAAAGAATAAATTAACATGATACTGAAAAAAATCTGACGTTATCTCAAAAATCATACCTTGTATTTGTATTATGAATTCATCTATATTTTTCATTTGGGATACTTTGGTGTCTTTAAATAGCTGCCTCCTTTTTCAAGTCTGCCTGAAGAAAAAAGAAGTTGCATCTTTTATATGACTTCAGGCAAGATCCTTCAAGTACTTGTTGAAAGTTTACTTATTTTTCAAAAATAAAGGAACATATGAGAATGTGCTACTGTCAGATTTCCTGCTCCTGCTTTCAGGCTGGAATCACCAACTCGATCTTTGAGCATGGATGCACCACGAGGAATTAATATCAAAGCGCAAGCTGGGAATATTGAGGCTCTTTCCCAGATGGATATCAAACTCCAAAGCAGTGATGGTGTGGTGAGTACAAGCACTTCTGTTTTCAAAGCTATGGTTTTGTTGTCTGAATACAACTGGGAACTTCAAGTCTTTTTTCATGATTTGTTAATTTAATTTATTAGATTTTAGGTGACAGGATACTCAAATTAATTATGCCAATAATAAGACTTTTATTTATGGGTTAGATTAAATAATACTACCAATTGACATAATGTAACAGGTTAGAGAAATACTTTCTAAAGCACTCCTGATTTGCACAGTGGTCTCTAGGCACCTCAGCAGGGTTCTTGGCCCAACCAGAGTTGATAAACTAGGGAGTGAAGGTCTTCAAACATCATAAATAGCTGCCCCATCAGCAACAGCATCCAACATATTAATCCCCTCTGCAAGGCCATAGAGTCCCAGTTCTTCCACAGAGGAACTCCAGACCAAACGGTATATCCATCTTTAACCAACTGCATTAGAGATGTCAACACTCAGGCCAGGTCACAGCTGGATCCAGTGACAGCAGCAGCACCCATGTATTCAGTGTCCTAGTCAGTGTATGGGCAGGGCACCATATCTCTAGAATCAAAGAATCCCAGACTGGTTTGGGTTGGAAGGAACCTCAAAGACCATCCAGTTCCAGCCCCCTGCCATGGACAGGGACACCCTACACTAGCCCAGGTTGCCCAAAGCCCCCATCCAAGCTGGTCTTGATCACTGCCACTGCTTCTCTGGGCAACCTGTGCTAGGGCCTCACCACCCTCACAGGAAAGAATTCCTTCCCAATAGCTAATGTAAATCTCCCCTCTTTCAGTTTAAAACCATTTCCCCTTGTCCTGGCACTCCATGCCCTTGTCAACAGCCCCTCTCCAGCTTTCCTGTAGGCCCCTTCAGGTACTGGAAGGCTGCTCTAAGGTCTCTCTGGAGCCTTCTCTTCTCCAGGCTGAACAAGCCCAACTCTCTCAGGAGAAGTGTTCCTGCCCTCTGATCACCTCATGGCGCTCCTCTGGACTTGCTCCAACAGCTCCATGCCCTTCTTGTACTGGGGACCCCAGAGTTGGATGCAGCACTCCAGGTCAGGGAGAGCAGAGTAGAAGGGGGAGAATAATGTCCCTCAACGTTATGGACACACTGGTTTTAATGCAGCCCAGGACACAGTTGGCTTTCTGGGCTGCAAGTGCACATCTCATCCACCAACACCCCCAAGTCCTTCTCCTCAGAGCTATTCTCAATCTATGCTCCACCCAGCCTATAGTTGTGCTTGAAATTGCTCTGACCTTGCACTTGGCCTTGTTGAAATTAATGAGGCCTCTGCTAAGGAAAAGGCTGAGCACCAACCACTTTACCCCTTTCTCATGTTCCAGTGCCTGCCAAGAGCCTTAGAGCAGCTTTGTAGGTAACAAGTCTGGGTAGGTGGCAATTCTTACACCACTGCCTAACCAAAATCATTTTACAGAACACTACTGCGTTATTGTCTCTAATGAGCCTATTTGTCCTGCTTTCTCCCACACAGCTTTTGCTCGACGCTGAAACTGTGAGGCTGCCCAAATTGCCGGAGGGTACAAGGGGTTCATCCGGCGTTTCTCAGGGCCTCTACGAAATCTGCGTGTGTCCGGATGGAAAGCTCTACTTGTCAGTGGCTGGTGTGGGCTCTACTTGCCAAGAATACAGCCGTGTCTGCCAGTGAGGCACCAGAGAAGGCCGCACACCCCCTTGCTAGTCTGAGTTTTATATTTTGAAAGTTACCAAAAGGAGAATGTTCTGAGTTTTAAAAAACAAAGCACTTCAGTTTAGGAAACAAACCTGTTATCTACAGTTCTGGACCACAGGGTGAAAGGGGAAGAAGAGCACAAATGATATTTCAACTTCAGAATGACTTGAATCAAACTCTTATGTTCTGTCAGTAACACTTTGAAAACAGCCTCACAGAGAGCATAAAGAATAAAAGGAATATGTTTCCTTGCTGAACTATTATTCCATCAGATGATTATGTCATTGTTAATATTTTTGAGCTCTGTGGGGTTTTTTCTCTCACTACATGGAAACACTTACTGCATTAGTGGGTGAAATTAAATTGAGGGAATTACTTGAACTATTTGTTAAGACAAAGCATTATTTTGGGAATTCAGAAAGTGCCAGCAAATGGTCTATGCAATTTTGTTCTTGCAATAACACAAGATATGAAAAATGTGGTATTTGTATAAGTTCTGTGTACAAGGTGTTAATTTGCTAATAGCTTCCCATTTTAATTTGGCAACATATATGCTGATTTGCTTATTACTGAGATTCATATAAAAATAACTAAGCCACAAAGAGTCATTTACACCTCCCTGTGTCTCAAATCTGTTTACTATACAATAGAGAAATATGTCAGTATATTTTATAATAGCAATAGTTTGTCATACTGCCTGTAACATCACACTCATTTACACCCTTTTATATTTTAGGACATGCTAATTCAACATGGCAATTTGCTCTGACAGCTGGACTAGTAAAAAAGAAAAAAAATCCTTAATGTGGCTCCAGATTGTCTGGCAGAAGGAACTGTTTGGGCGGTGGGGAAAAAAAAATCCCTTTTTGCAGCCCACAGGACTCAATTAAGAGGACTATTTCATTTCCATCTGCAGCTATTGACTGAAATTTCTGATCTTGTCAGACTGGGACTTCATCACAAATGAAGAGAGTAAAACTGTTCTTTATTATTTTTTACATTAGGACGTTGGGTACGAAGTAAATGCTCACCAGAGTCAACAAACCGTGGATTGACATTGTAGAGAAACACAACTGGAGACCCATTCCCCTGTACAGTGTTGCACTGAACACAAATAAATTGTTTGCACACTTCTGGGTGGCAGGGTTTGAATTTGATAGTCTCTTGTTTAAACCTCATGGGTTTTTTTACTCCTTTGACACTGTTTTGTATATACTCGATGATTTTATTACCCAGGTTGGAGCTGCTATCACATAGTGCCTTCGTGTCTACCTAAAGAAAGATTTTTTACCCATGACCATTATTAAACCCCAGAATGTCCATCCATCAGAGAAAAGATTCATTATCCTTAAGGCAGGAGAATCAGAAGAAAAGAATGACTAAAACTATGCTGTTTTTACAAACTTGCTACATCAGCTCTGGTGGACAAGAAACCCTGGGTAGTCCCTGCCTCAAGGGCTGCCTTTGTAATTTATCCAACGAGTCTAAAGTACAATACTGAAATTTCCCTTCATTAACAGGGTGGAGCCCTCAGCAATTAATGCAGACTAGAAGAGCTTCAATAGGAAAAGTTGGAGACATGCTTAAGCCAAGCTTTTGGGTCCCTTCAGGCAAAGGAGGCAAGTGAATCAAGGTCTCTCATGTTACTTTGAGAGCGCTCTGATTACTAACATACTGCCTCAGGGAGAAGTAGGAAGCCACACAGCTTCCATTTCTGAAATTCCCTTTTCCCGGGCCTAGACATTTACTTTCAGGAGTGACTCCAGGGCTGTTGGCCCTAAAGAAATTAATATATCTCCTCATATCTCTCAATTGTATCTCTACAACTAAGCCCTCAGCCAAGACAGGCTTAAACAGAAACCTGTCTTCAGCATTCCATTAAAGGCAGTTTAGGTGGTTCCGGCTCCACGTGCAAGTTTTTTACAATCCAAATTATGAGCAGCCTTGGCTTATTCAATACATAGAAAGTCTGTGTATTAAAATAAAGGACAGATAATTCCATTCCAAGTGCCAGATACCTAACAACTGCTGCTACAAGCAAGCAGGAGGGCTGTAGTGGCTACACTTTGTACAGGGGTAGTGCAACAGCAAAAACAGTACTGCAATCCTTAGAGAATTCAGCTGCTACCTAGTTTGAAAGGCACTCCAACTGTCATCTTACCCATGTTTCTGACAGGAAGGCCCACACCCCTGTGGCACCAAACTACTCAATCACCTAAACTAATCCCTAGGTGCTAGCCAGACACTGTGAGTAAGTGCATTAGTTACAATCTGCCTATCATGCTGGCAGTGGAAATGGAACATGTTAAGTTAGGCATATCAAGCTTTTGTTTTGGAGGCACAGTTTCAAATGTGATTTGCCAGTTAACGCTGCACAAGGGATTGAATCCAGACTTTCCATGTATCACAAGAGTAACCTAACCCCTGAACTGCTGGGTATCTGGAAGCCACTTCTGTTACAACTTTTTGCACTGAAATTGCTCTTAGTTAACGCTTTTACAAAGCTATATAGGAAAACCAGGGTGCAGTTTCCAGGCTGGTAATGGCACCTCAGCTAAACATTGCAGTAACAACTGCCTTTCTTGTAGAGATAATCCTTTTGGAGTTCCCTCAGTTCATGAGCGAACACAGAGTAGTATGGAAAACTAAAGAGGTCTGCTGTATCCTCTGCTCTGCCAGAGTCCATACCCCCAGCTTGCTCCCCTTCATTGTTTAAAATTAATTCTTCTTTTCATTATGCTACAGACTCATGTTGAAAATATAGTTGCATTAGGTCAGTTGTGCAGGGTTTATAAAGCATGGATGGCAACTACTTGTCACTGAACAACACGTTTTGGGATTTTTTTCTTTTAGTTCTGGTCAGTGGAGAAACAAAGTGTATGTTACAGCTACCACAGTGTGATCAGCTGATGCTATGATCTGAATTGTTGCAAATCTCAGTACAGTTTCCACACCGCTAACTTATCATTCCTGGTACCTTCTTTCCATCTCTCTTCAACACTTAAAAGTTATTGTCTCCACTTGAATCAAACCTCAGTAACAGTTACAGATTAACAGAAAACTACGGCACGTAGTGAGAGCACACACTTCTCTAGTTTATTTTCAAAAGCATTATCCAAAAGGAGGGAAAAAAACTACCCCATGTAGGGAACTGTGGTGTTTGCTTTTTTTTTTCCCTCAAAAAGAATTATTTACAGCAGTTCTTGTAACTGGTTGGGATTGTTACACAGCAGAAAAGTAAAAACATCAAACTGGCAGTAAAACTTCATTTGCTGATCGCCCAAACACATCCCTCTGTGTTTCCATTTCACAGTCCTTTAGTATTTACATTTGTCTACCTTTATACAGCTTTATGCAAAAGGAAATTGCAAGAATTGACTGAAAAACTGAGTTCTTGAATAAACTTTATACCTTTTGAAAAGCCTGCTTCTCCTTTTATGTTCATATGAAACACAGCATAAATGAGTGCTTTCGGTTTTAAAACAAAATTATCTTCCCAGCTCTCTCAGAACGTGGAATGTGCAGTATTTTAAAATCTGAATTAAAATCTTGGCCCCAAGTGACAATTTACTTTCCAAAATTTAGAAAATGCTTTACAGGTAGGTTTCACTGGACATCTGGAACTCCTTTATCTTCATCTGTAGTGAGTGAAAGTTAAGCAAAACAATATGCCAGTGCTACTGCATTAGTCATCCAGAAAGGAAACCAAATAAAAGATAAACAGTTTTGATGAAAAACTCATTGACAAACACCTCCAAGTGACAAAATATACGTCGTCTTCAAATGAAAACAGCTACTTTGGGTGTCAAGGCTAATTACTTTCAAAGTATTACTTCTACCCATGTTCCACAATACCAATCCATCCATCCTCAAAGTGTTCAGATCCTGCAATGGGAAATCTCGAAGCTGGCATTGCACTCCTTAGGTGGAGCAATTACAATAGATTGTGCTTGTGCCTCATAGAAAGCAACCCAAGTACCAAGTGAATGGAATCCTCATACTAACAGTTCTTACCACCATAGTAACTCTATTTTGATGATGCCTGGAGTATTTATACTTTGCAATATTTATATTGCAAAGCTGCATTTGTTTATACAACAAACCATTTTGATTTCTTCTGGTACTTGGCTACGCAGAAATCTATTTCCTTAAAATAAAAAAAAAAAGTCTTTGTGTTGCCATTTAAGTGCTGAGGCTAATGACCAGTGCTTTTAAGAACATGTGCTATTGCCAGTGTCTTAGAAGAAAAGCTGTAAAGATCCCACACAAAGAGAAATAGTAACAGACTGGCCAAGGCTTATTACAAGTGATGCCTTGGATTTAAGCTACTGACCGTAGAGATAATTTAAGTCTCCTGTATCACTGGTCTTTGCTAAACCCCATAGCTATAATCCTGGGAGACAATATTGAAGCTGCTTTTCCCAGTTATGGTACTGGAAGATAACTAGGCTGAAAACACCTTTTTTATCATGTGAATGTGTGTAATGTGCAGAATTACTTATGCCTTTTTGTGCAAGCTACCGTTTAGTTCTACAGGCCCTTGCTAAGGAATCACATCATCCTAACTGTTCTGAGTTTCCATGACCAACTTAGGAACAAGTATGTTCTTCTGCATTTTCCAAGGCTCCCAGCTGAGCAAAAACAAAGCAGGAATTAAACTTTTTTTTAAATGTATTTCTTTTTAAACAGGGATTAAATGGCACTTACAAAATCACTATCACAATGCGGTTTTCTGGTCTCCCAAGGCCTCTTTATCCATGTTACCTCTTACAGAGTGTTAAGCAAATTAAATTTTAAAAAAGACATCAAATTGAGACAACTTTCTTGCCTGTCTCTCTGCATTTTATCGAAACTAATTGATTGTATCAACCCGACAATAAGATAATAAATGAATTTTTCTGTCACTCAAGTTTTCTTGCTCACATTGGCTCAATATTTAAAATTACTTCAGACCACTGGCTTCCTAAGAACTGGGATCATTTTCCTTCTCATGGTGTCAAGACTCGACCAATAAAAAAAATCATAAAAATCTAACAAAACAGTTTAATACTTCTGCACAGACATTTTAATGGTTCATAATAATATTGGGAAGGCAACCTAAGTCACTTACAAAACACTGTTACATGCTTCAAAAGTTTTTCTTCCTCAAGATCTCACCTAAACACAGGGAAGTATTCATGTTGCTCCTCTTTTTTGATGCTACTGTGCTACCTTGATTTAGCTCCATTTAAACTGAAACCCATACCACTCATCTGACTCAACACACAAACAGCCACAAAGGAATCTGTTGAAAAACACAGGGAATTAACTCAACTGTTTTATTCATGGCACCCTAGGATTTGTGTTTTACTCACATGGTATTTGTTGCAAAAACATCAGCAAAAATGGACGAATTGAGAAAACTGCAAACATTCATCACTGAAAGGGAAAAAAAAAGGCATTTTTCCTGATTAATAGAGTTTAAATATTTGTACAATTATTCAAAATTAAATGAAAATTTATTTTATAAAACCAAAACACATCAGACTGAAATCTATGTTTGCATTTTTCTTTATTAAAGTTATGGCACTTAATATTTACTAGCAGAAATAATAATAGGGCTTCACAAACAGAAGCAGTATCGTTTTCCAAATATCACATTTCTTCCCAGTACAATTTGCAAGACTCTTCAGAAGAGAACAAGCCCTTTATAATTTGCACAACACCAAAGAAACCTTCATTGTGATTTTTAATCTTTTTATTATAACATTATGGCAGCCGTATCCTGCAAGCTCACTGCTATTTTCCTTTCTGTTCTGCAAGTTACAGTTTCAGTGTGCTGTCACTAAACAATTGTAATAGTGTGCCACTTGAAAATTTTTTACATTTGTGTTAAATGTGGCTGATCCTGAAAAAAATCTTTCTATGTACTATTATCCTTGCATATTTTTTTAATTTTTAGGGGTTTTTTTACAAATAGCTAACATTGAACATATTGCATGACATTACCAAAAGTATTACAAACTATAAAATAAAGAGTGTGAACTAAAAATCAGACTTCTCTAGGCCTGTAGTGAACAACAAAATAAAAGGGCATTACCTTGCAGCACCTTTGAACATGTAACAAAAAACAGTGCTCAGTGTACACCAAAAATGGGTTACAGAATTGTACTATTATCAATGTTTGTTTGTGGAAAAATATATATATATATGTACACACACAAAGGCACACAAGCCGGGAAAAAAAACCAAAACCAACCAACCAACCAAAACTCAAGTATTTAGACATCTGAACACTGAGTTTTGGTGTTTGGGAAAAAAAAATAAATCATAAAACATCATATAATAATGTTCACCAACTTTATATCACCCACATGCATTTTTATTAAACAAAAGATGACGGGGTCTAGAAAAAAACATTAAATACTCAATTATTTTATAATAAAGTAAATGCAATCAATGCATGTCATGAAGTTGCATGTTAAATCAAGTATCCTTATTCAGCATTAAAATAACTGTACCAGTTTACAGGTACTAAACTATCCTTTCAATGCTCACAATGGGATGCTGCAGCAAATTTATAATCAGATCCAGCTGATAAGAGTATTACCATGAGTGACACAAATGTCCACAGAACACAAAAGAATACAGAAATGCTTTGGAGCAGTACCCCCAAAGTTATTTTAATTACCATCCCACCTCCCATTACATAGTACATCCAGTCTTAAGATTAGTACATTGAAAACTGACATTTTCGGAAACATTCTATTAAATGAAATAAAATCTTATAAGGAGTTACAATTACAGACTTCATCTAACAGAAAGCTAAGCTTTGGTTATATAAAGTGCAGTTTAATATGCCAATTAATATTGTACATACAGCTAATTTTTGCAGCTCAATTTCCTTGCAAATTTTAAAAAATATTCATGTTTTACAGATTGCTTATACAGCAGGCTCAGTTTACAAAAAGAAAAAAAAAATCCCATTTAGATAAATTTCAATTCTAAGTATTTCAGTACTTAACCCACCTTTGTGCATTATGTTTCTAAGCTGCGTGGCAATGTGTAACCTCTTGGATGTTCAGTAATCTCTACAATCCCATTTGTGTCCCATCACATATACACTTAAGCTCTTGACAAAAACAGTTCCCTCTTCAAATCTCTTTACACTTTTTGCTGTATGAAGTTTTCAAGTTTTATGATGATACAAGCAGTACATTCCATCACTCTCATAGCCACTTCTGAAGTAAACCTATCATTGGGAATCTGTGGAAAAGGAAGTAAGTCAGGATACCTGGTTTTCAAGCTATCTACTCCATAAGCTTCCAATGTCTGAACATCATTTGCAAGCCCTTCAAGTTGCTGACTGTATTCCTCAATTTTTTGTGCAAGGGCTGCCGGTTTGACGTCTTTGTCTGATTTGCCCTTCACCGCGTAGTCAGCTGCAATCAAGGCCAGTTTAGTAGAAAGGTAGCATTTAAAGCACACCCACTCGTTGGCATTTTTATGAAGATCATTTCTTGCAGCTGAAAAGTTAGCTCGGGCCTGCCTAAGCCATCGACGAGCCTCTACAGGATTGCCAACAGACCTGAACGTTGGTGGGACAAAAAAGCGTTGCGAGTAAGATGGCCCTGAGGACGTTGGACACTTTTCTTTATACTGCTGCCTTTCAGATTTGTGGCTTGTTGCCTCTTGATTCCACGAAGTGTAAAATCTCTGAAATGAAAATTTATCTGACTGAAATCGAGAAGCAGAGGATGAAAACGGTCTTCTTGAGGCTCTATCCATATTTTGATCCATAAAGGCCTGTTTTTCTAGCCTGTTAATCTCATTCTGTAAATGTTTGAAAACTTCATTAGCTATATCTAGATTCTCCGCATTTTTATCTGGGTGCCATTTAAGATAAAGCCTCCTAATAATCTTTTTTCTTTCAGATTCTGGAAGCTTCCAAGCCTGTTCAATCACAGATGTCACTTCTCTCAATATTTCTGGTAACGAGGTTGACTTTATTTTTTTTGGAGAGTGATGTTTTGAGGACATTGATTTGTGGCTGTCTCTACCAGTGAAGAGAGGCGGAATTGTCCTCGGTCCATGTGCTGGAAATTCTGTAGGACTGGTGGGGGTAGAAGGTGCGCTGTCCCTGCTTTGAGAACTTTCCTCTGGTCTTGAAAATTTGTACAAGTCTAGAGAGCTCACTATTTTATATTCACTATATCCAATATCAATCTGGTAAATCTTCCCTAGGAAACTAGGACTTTCATCATCTTCTCTTTCTACTTCTTGTACAATGATTGCATAGGTGTAAGTTGGTTGATATGATCCATATATATCACCACCTTCAGCATCCACAAGGTAACCAACATATTCACCAGGATAAAATACATTCATTGGATCCATAAGAAGTGTATAGTGAATTTCAGCCGGTATAGGAGTGCCAGGTGTTGGCAGTTCAAGTTTTGATGGCTCAGAAGAATCATACTTCACTCCTAAGCTGTCAAGCTTCTCACTGATCCGATAAATATCATTACAACCCAGCATGGCAATTAAATACGAGGTATCAGAGATCAGGTTGTCAGTTGCAGATTTTAAGGTCATTGCTAATGCTAAGAGGAAATTTATGTCTTTGCTGTCAGAATGCTGTATGTACAGCAGTATTACTGCATTTCCGTATCTCTTCAGGAAAGCAAATGTTTCACTTTTGCTGTGGGGGATAGGAGCAAAACCTTTAACTCTTAATGTGGTTTGCAACTTCTCAAAACAGGAAACTTTCAAACCTTCTCGCAAAGCTTTGCAAAGTCTTATTGCTTTTTCTTCATTAGCTAAAAAAGCATTGTCATTTTCATGCTTCATAATCCTAATGAGTCCTGTGATGAATTGTTCTGAAGACAATAGCAACTGTAACCTTCCCTGCAAAGAACACAGTGCTCCAAACTGACAAATTTTGGGAGATTCTTCATCCAACTGTTCTTCAAGAATGCTGCTAAGTAAGCGAGGCCTCAGTTTCTGGGGGAATAACATTATCAATTTAGTGTGAAAACCATGGTCTTTGCCTAAATAACACTGACTAAGATCAACAAGCATTTGCACACCAATGTTACCTTGGATTCTGCTTTTGTAGTGGGGTGCATCATCAAAAACTAAGATACTAGACTTTACCAACCTACCATCTTGACTGGGAAGGTAAAGGGCAAAATCCCTCATATTCTCAAGGTCATTCCTAACCTTGACAGAATCATTCTGAAGACTTTTGAACAGGCCAGAAACTACTCTCTTAACTGTGCGCATTTCATTAGGATCCAGTTGCTTTCCTTCAGAGTTCTTGAATATGCGACCTAGAACTTCAACATACTGCTTTGTTGAAATAATATCTTCAGTACCCAAATGTTTAAACAACTGATGAAAAGTACCAAGTTCTAAAGGAAGTTTATAAAGATAAGGTTTAAAATCAGATTCATACTCAAGGTTTATTACCACTTCTTCAGGCTTAAGGAGCTTCCAACCTTCTTCCACCATTACAAAAGAAACTCCTCGAAGCTGAAAGCGGAATTCTCTTTTCTCTGTACTAAGAAATTCATAAATGCTCCTTAGGACTTTGGCCCTAGTTTTCACCATGTCCTCATCCAAAGTTGTTATATTGCATATGTTCCTGCAGTTATTGATAACTTTGTCCAGGGGAGGGTCCAAATTAACATTCAGCATGGTTAAAACTTGCTCAAGTTGTTCTTGCGCACCAAGACTACTTCCCTCTTGCTCTTTGATGCTTAAAGGTGTTGCTTTTTCAGGGAGAATGGGACATGAAGTCCACAGCAACTGCAACACATCAGTCTGCTTGAATTTAGGATTCACCTGTGCCCCATTGAATCGTATAAGAGGAAGGGTCCCATTAACTTCTTGGTACTGAGGATGAAATCTAACAAACTCTGCTGGAGCTCGTTCAGGGCACAGAAAAGGAATTAATGACAATTCTTTCAGAAAATTTCCTGACAAAAGATCAGTTCTTTCTTGAAATATGTGATGAAGGAGAACATCAACAGTATTCTGTAGTGTTTCTTTAGACCAGTTTTCTGTGTTTGCTCGCATGCTGATCTCCTTAGCAAACTGTAATAACTGTTGCTGTGAAATGATGAATTTCAATCCAATGTGTCGCAGAAACGTTACCCATGATGGAAGGAATGCAGCTTGGTTTTTTGGTTTTGTAAGTTGCTCTAGTTTCTTAAAAAAGTCTTGAGGTATAAAGAATTTTTCAGGAAGCATAACTTCAAAAACCTTTACAGTCCTGTCATAAAAATATTTTGCAGGTTTTAATCTATTGCTTGCATCATGAATGATCAAAATGCTTTCAAGCTTTTCAAACAGCTGTTCTTTCATTTCAGAAGTTTCTTCAATGCTAGTTAGCCGATTCTTTAAGTAGATCAAGTGTTCTAATTTTGCATCATAAGAAAGGCTTTCAATTTTTGGCAAAAGATGTTTCAAGTACACTTCAAGATCATCCACAGTGACACAGCCAAGCACAGTATACAAATCTTTCAAATGAACCTTCTCTTCAAGGAAAGCTGATGAAGTCGACTGTGTCCATCTGTCTACTTCTACTGATGGAATGCTTTTCGTGAGGACATAACATGTCCCGTATTTTGAAATGCTGATGTATCGACCACTAATTGATTTGTAACATGGAAGAGACTTCAAAATCTTTATGTCATCCTGAGATGTCAAATGACACAAATTGCAATTGAAGTACATTAGGAGAGCCTCAAAGTCACTTTCTGCTAACTTTTCAGTCCTAAAAGTTGATGTCTGTACCATATATTGTATGGCTTTCAGAATGCTTGAAGGATTATCTATATTTGCTGTACATCCCGACAACAAAGGCACTAAAGCACTGTCTTTGGAGCAGATTTTGTTCAATGCCAGCTGAATACAGCCTGTTTTCATTAAAGCATGAAAAACTTTATCACTCTGAGCATTTGGAAAAACAGCTATATGCATAATGCTGAGTGGCAGCAACACATCGCATTCTGGCACAACAAGATGATTAGCTGAGACTGTAAACCTCACACCTGGGAGCAAAGTCCAGTCTTTCAAAGTTTCGACAACATCATCAAATTTAGCTTGCGTATCTTCTTGCTCTTCCTTACTATTTATAGACTCACTAATAAAATGCCAGGCATTTTTAAGCCAAGATTCACTTGCGAAGTTTTCCTTCCATTTCATACAATTTCGAGTTTTATATTCTCTAGGCAGCACAGATGATAACAATTCAGCAAAACTTTTGATATCAAAGACTTTTGCTACTTCACTGCTAAGTAAAATATTGTTATATTTCAAATACAGTGTGTTCATAAACAGATCCTTGCGAGATGGAATCAGTTCATGGTATGTTGTTAAGAACTTTGGTCGCTTTGAATCAAAAATTTGCAAAACGTTGTCAAGAGTAATAAGGAGTGGCAAGCCCTCAATTTGGATTTCATTTTCTTCTGCATCTTTAAAACAGTAGTCAACCAGAAGCTTGAGACTATGGAAGAGTTTCAAATTTGTCTGCTGAAGGCGACAGGGTAATTTTCCAATGTGGCAATTAGAGTCTGGAAAGGAAAATGTCATCAAAAATAATCGGACATCAGAAGGTGTCACATAGGTGACAGGAATATCTGCATCTACCAGACAGTGGTAAAGATTTGCAGTTTCATCACAGTTATATACCAAGTTAAATCCAATTTCTAAGAGTAAATGCTTGAGTCTGTAAACATTTTCTGCCACTGTCTTCCGCGTTGTGATGTTGTATTCTGTATTTTTGAGATGCTGCAATTCATCTTGTAGCAAGTTGTCAAAGAATGGCCTGCCTTTGTTCACAGTAGACATGTTAACCCAGGTGATGATAACAGCAGAATGCAAATCAGACCCATCAATATTTGGAGCTCGCATAACCGGTAGAAGACGCTTCAAATCTTCATAAATGCAACTGTACACTGCTTTCACTAAACAATACCAATCTGGCTGAATATCAAGTCTATTAACTGGAAAAAAGGATAAAAATTTTTTCAAAGTGTCCTTCACAACATGAATAGGTGTGTTTTGCAGCACTGATACTGTAGGATCAGTGCCTGGAAAATACCGTTTCTTCAGCTGGATTAGCAGTTCAACATAGGCTGGTGCTATCAGTGCCGTCATTAGACTACTATTCCAGTCACTTCTTACTCCAACACCGTTATCATCACGCCACAGATTTCTTCTTGCAGAATCGAGAGCAAAGTGTCCATTCACATGAAACGGTAACCCCGTTTCTAATGACAGCGGTAGGAAACAGAAGGCTCTGTGGGGTTTTTTGTAATTATGAGTAATGCAAGCTGCTACCCCGCCTCGTGGAAAAAGAGTGATGTCCTCATTCTTGTGGGCTGAAACCACACTTTTGGATACCTTTTCCATGGCGGAAAAGCCTGATCGGTTACAAATTAACCAAGTTGTAAGATTTCCTTCAGAGTCTTCAGTATCCATTGTGTAAGTGATCTGTTGCACGGGTATTTCACTTAGCTGCTTTTTTTTAGTTACACTGTCGATTACAGATGCATGGAATTGCTTTCGCTTCAGTCTGTCCCCATCAGTGATTTTGCCTTGTACAGAATACAACACGTTCAGAGCTCCTGTTGTCTTTTCTATCTCACAAATCGAAATTTTTTCCATATGGTTCAAAAACATTAGGAGTTCTGCTCCATCCGTACGCAGCTTATCTAAAAGATTTTGGACCATTCTATCTGAGCACGGAACTGAGGAAATTTCTGATACTTTCGCCATTTCTCCATTTCGAAGAGGAAACCTAAACATTGTGCAATTATCAAGTTTGAAGTGATTTCCCAAGTAGAGGTCGAGTACATCTGAGAACTGTGTTCTGAAATCTGCATCTAAATCTCTAAACATGCGGCCAGGACTTGTTGATGTTGAACCTGGTGCATATCTAGCATGAGGATCAAAAATACAAAGTATATCATTGCCAGATATGAAAGAAGGGCAATCAGTGATGTGATAAACAGAATTGAAACCTATCCCGTATTGTCCAGTTTTACAGGGATTTCCTACTTTTGTGCCTTTTCCAAGGTTCTGGATTCCTCGAATATCATCTTCTGTAAAAGGCTGATTGTTGTAAACACACAGCGCTGGTCCTTGAAGTGGTGCCCATTTCTCATCAAATATTCTATCGGCTGGATGTTGTCTAGGATCAAACACAAAACAGATCTCTGTAGCTTTTGCATCATCTGCATTCTGAAGGAGCTCTTTCAGCATCTCTTTTTCTGAAGGGTAGGCATTAAGAATGCTTTTAATTCTGCTTGTCAATTTTTCTTTCTGGCCAAACTCTGTTCCAAGGGTAGTAAAACAGATATTGGATGCATATCTTTCTAAAGCTTTATGGCGTTTTGGTATTGCTCCAAGCTTTACTGCAACTTCTCTTGGAATATCACCATGACAGTATTTAACAGTTGTGTCTTTAACTTTAATCCATGGACAGTCATTGTAACACAAAGATTTTGCAGGCAGAAGCGCAAGACGAGTATCGGGTAACAAAATCGCACCATACTTTTTCTCACAAAATTCCTGCTTCTTCTCTCTGATGAGGCCCCATATTCCTTCACTAATTATCCTCCTGCAAAGCTGAAAGTTGTCTTCTGTTAGTTGTTTGGTCCCTCTTTCCTGATTTATTAATTCCAGGACTACAGCAAAATCTTCAACTGTAAAAGCTTGTCTTACACCCACACTTTCAAACAGCTCACGGAAACTGTTTTTGTATTTGTTAGGCAACTGATAGAGATAGGGTGCTGCTTCAAAATTCAAATGGAAAGACACTTTCGTGGGATCAACATACACATTCTCAACAAGAATAAAACTACAGTTTGTCAGTTGTTCAATTATCATAGCTTTTGTTGATTCACTCTGTAGCATCGCTTCATGTAGGTATTTGTAACAAGCATTAGTGATATTTTCTTGATACAGTGTGATTCCATCAAATGACTTTGCAACTTCTTCTAACTGATTTATGACCAAGTTAACAGCTGGTTTCTTCAGTAAACCCAAAAATTCCTTGACGGCTAATGACAAAGCACCACAACCTTTAAAGGAGTGGGAATTTTCATTAAGAATTGGTTGTATTAGGCAAACTATATCTTGATGATCAGCAGTGAACAGATCAGTTGCTGCAAACATTGCTTCAGGCTGATAATCACTGCCTTTCCAGTGCAGTGAGAAGCCTGCTGGTTTGCTGAGGAAAGGAAGGAAAGGGATGGCTTGACATTTTTCAGCAAATTCTTTAGCTCTAGGGTCCCTAGATTTTAGCTTTTCATCAATAAGACTCAGTATAATACTGCTTCTGAGACAAGCTGCAGCATGATCAATCTTGTTAATTTCAGCTACTGACTCTACACGTTCTATCAGATCTTCCCATAAAATATCATCTTTAGCCATTCCCAACTGAACAAGTTTAACCAAAATAACTGGGTTAAGATAATCCTGAGTTGTGCCATAAGGAAATCTTCCATCTTCAGCATCGTATAACTTTGCGACTCTTCCTTCAGGATGGATCAGTGTTGATGGAGTTACCAATGGATGTCCATCCAAGGAACAAGGAATGCAAGGAGTAACACGCAGAATTCCTGAGAACTCCTCAACTTTTTCATTAAGAACATAACGCATCAAAGGATCACGCAGCTCTGCATCGATCTCCTGTACATTAGGGAAAAACACTTCAGAGAAGAACTGTTTCTCAGAGAAAGTGTTCTCCAGCAATATGTATTTGCATCCTGCTTCTTCAAACCCTGTCTTTACCCAGGATGGGAGATCTACAGCACATAGATTTTTGGAACCAGTTTTTTTAAGGTACTTCAGGAAGATCTTAAAGGCTGATGGTCCAACATCTGGTCGTTTCAGTATAGAGTCATCCAAAAACCTTACATTCTTCATGGAAACCCAAGAGAAACCATCAGAAAACACTTTGATCCCCTCTTTGCTTTTCATATGAGCTATGTCTTCATAAAACCCTTGACAAATAACAGAAAAATCATCGTGAACTGAATCAGGATCTGGCCACACTGCATAGTAACTGTAGTCAACTAGTTCACCATTGATTGCCATGTCACGTAGAACACAGAGTGCTTCTATGTAGGCTTTTACAATAACATGCCTCATGAATACCGTATTCCACCTTCCTTTTGTGTCTGTTTTCCAGATCTCTTTTCGATTTGAAGTAACTGCAAAGCAGCCATTTATATGAAGAGGTAGGCCTGTTTTTATTCGTAGAGGTAAATAGCAGAATACTTCACCTATGTTGTTGCAATTAGGTTTCACAATCCACTTGTGATCCTGGGTTTCAGACAGCAACACTCCTACTCCACCACAAGGAACAAGACCTAGTCTTTGTCCACTTTCATGCAATGAAAATTTCAAAGCATCTCCAGTGTCCATGCAAGAACATATAAGCCATGTCGTGGAATCTACTGTTTTCTGTGGCAATTCATCAGCTGATCTTTTTATCTGTCCTGATTTAGCCATTTCAAAGAAAGAAGCTGGATCATCTTCTGTACCTCTGAAAAGCGGAGACTGTAAATCAGCAATCCGCCTAAATACATGATGAAATTCTTCCACTACTATCTGTAAGATACACGAGGACTTTGGTGTTTCGGTGGGAAGCTTTTTATTACTGCTGCTGCAGACCTTCATGAGTTTAGCTGCTTCCTTTAAAACACTCACATTTGGAGAAGTCAAGGCTTTGGAGGAACACAGAATTTTTCTGATAGTGACAACGTCTTGTGCCACCCCGGGATCATCTGCCTCAATTTTCAAGTATTTCAAAACCATTGAATTTACACTCTGAGCAAATATTATCAGTCTATGACCACAAATGCTAAATTCATCCACAAGAGAGTAAATGTCCGCTGTATTGTAGCATGCACTGCTGACTTCACTCACTTTAGCTTCCTGCTGCGTTCTAAAGGAGAGCCGGAAAAGTGTTCCTTTGTAGCTGTAAGGAGATTCTACAGTCAGTGGCAGCTGGCAGCCAAAGACTCCAATAAACGGCTTAAACTGATTGGGAAATTTTCGCAGTCTCTTCTGCTGTTTACTCCAGTTGATTTTGATCCCAGGGTTAGATTTATCTCTAATATGCTTACTGATATGGTTGACATTTGGATCAAACATAATCATGAACTCCCGGCTCAAAATAATAGGAACATCAGTGATATGATAGACAGAATTGAATCCCAGTCCAAACTTGCCTACTTTGTCAACTTCACTCCTTTTTAAAGATTCTCCTAATCGAGTTATATTTAGGAAATCAGAGTCAGAAAATTCAGAATTATTGAAGGACCACAAAGCTGGACCATGACATGCTGCCATTCCTGGATCCAGAAGATTCTCTCTTATATCCATATTTCTTCTCATGTCAATCAGGAAATTACACTCTGTTGCATTAGCATCATCAGCATTTTGAAGAAGTTCTTTAAAGATATCTGAAATGGAAGGGTATTCTTCCAAAATGTTTTTAATTCTTACAGTCAGAGGCTCTCTCTGCCCAGACTGCTCAAATCCCATATTTTCTGGATTAATCAATCTTGTGCTAAGGCATGGGACATTTAGCCACTCAGCAGTTTTCATTGGTATGTCTTCATGCACCAGAATGATGGGTTCAACAGAATCTTCCAGCAAATCGTTTAAGTCATCCACTTTGATATCACAGTAACAGCACTCATGAATTGGCCTCATTGCAAGTTTATAAGGAAGTTTGCCACTGTACAGTGGCATGGGTGTGTGCAGACTTGCAGGAATCTGATTGCTGTACAGCCACCTTATGATGCTCAACATGATGTGAAGGTTTTGTTTACTCTCTTGTTCCGAAAGAGACTGCTCGCTCTTCAAATAGATTTTCTGAATGACCATAGAAACATGGTCAGGTGTTAACTGCTCTATTGAACCACAACATTTAAACAACTGATGAAACTTTGCCATTGTTTTTGGCACATAATGCAGATAAGGCTGGAGATCAAGATCAGGGACTGACTTTATTACTGCTTGTGTGAGGGAACAAAATGTTTTACCCGTCCAAACCCAGGGAAATTTCAGGGCTTTAAAAGCTTCTTTGCCTTCTTCTAAATGATCATGCATAAATCCATAAATCTCAAGCAAGATATGCTGAAATTGATAATAGTCCTCATCACTGAAGGTTTTAGAACTGTGCCAATCAACCACCACTTTGAAATGTTTCAAGACTGCTTTTATGCTGGGCTTGGTGGCGATACCAAGTGCCTTTTCTACATCCAACAGCACATTTTCCACAAGAGGAACTGAGGAACCAACTAAAATTGCATGGGATACATCACACATTTCTGTTGGTGAACAAAGATTACACTGATCTCCTTTCCAAACCAAGGATCCTGGATAATTTGGAGGTCTTTCCTTACATGCAGGAATCCATTTTATTTTCTTCAGCGCTGCTTTTGTTTCAGATGAGTGAAGCAGTGCATGGTTTTTATTCAAAATCATCAAGAGAGTTCTAGCCTTTCTTAACAGTAAATCATGATCAGTGTTAGAGTTAGCATGCAAACTTTCAATTTTATTTGCCACTCTCATAATATCACTTTCCTCAAGATTGGCCTCATTTTTTAAGCCTATTTGCCTCAGAGAATGAAGAATATCTGAAGATGTAAGAATAGCAGGGGGGAAGCAAATTTCCTCCTCAGCATAAAACAAATTTTGCAGAAGTTCTACCTCAGGATCAAAGAGTTCATCTGCTGACATTATCTTTTCCTGTGAAATCTTAATAAACTTCAGTGATGTCAGCCAATCTATCACATCTATATTCTCATTTTTCAGAAAAGTCAGATTTTCAAGAACCCATTGCATTATCTGTGTTGTTTCATCATATGAATAAAAGTCACTTTTTATGTCTTGTATAACAAACTTCAAGCAATCTGTGCTCTTTAGCTGTTCTATTTTCAGCAGGTTGGCTAAGCGAATAGTAGCCTCATCACTGCTGTCAATTATTGGAACAGAAAATCTTAGACCAGGAGGAATTTTTGCAGTGGGGTGTAACACCTTGCTACCTTTCAGCCCAGTAAAAACAGGGACACTTTCATCGGACGACTTTTCAATTTTTTTAAATATTAGCAATTCCTGAATAATTCTTCTCTCTTTTTCACTTGCATCAGTTAAACTAGCTAAGAATGCCCTAAGGGCATCTTTATGTGTTGATGGGAATGATGCAACCTGACTGCATAGTTTCTGTAAGGACATTTTTTCCATTATCTGTAAAACAGCACTTGGTAATGGTGGATGTATATATTTTTTTATGAGTGGATGTTGGATAGAACTATCCAGCTGCTTAAGTACAACTCCACCAACTTTCTGAATAATATCAGCTAAATATTCTGGCAGCTGAGTCTCAGATTCGTCTTCCAGAATAATAGGTGATGGATTCCTTAATCTAACCAGTTCCACTGATGTCTGGTTTTCCTCCAGCAGTATCTTGGGGATAAGAGGCATCTCATCAAACACACTCAAGTCATCAGAAAAATGTATATATAAGTTCTTCCAGACCATCTTAAGCCAGGAAACTGATGGGTGATTTTTCTCTTCCAAACCTGGATACCACTGTACCACCATGTCTCTGCCAGGCCACAAGCTATTCATAACTTCTTTAATGAGTCGGGCAAATCTTTCTGGGTTCAGAAGTTGCAGCTGAGTGCATGGCCTTCCTGAAATTACAGCAAAAGGGAAAACCCATGAAAATCACAGAGTTACATAACAAAGTGCTTCTGGTTGTTTGGGAGGAGAGAAAAAAAGAAAAAAAAATATAATTCAACTGGTGTCTTGCCTTTTCTTTTGATGGAAATTCTTTGTTAAATAGAACTGCAGATACAAACTTATAGGAGTTAATCAAAAATGAACACATTCCATATTAGTATAAAAACAAACTGAAAGTTATCAATATGTTATTGCATTTGTTATTTTGACACAAGAAATGTCAGGCATACATAGCAACTATGGATTTACAAAGTAGAAGCCTCAAATGTATTTTTTGGTGGGTTGATTTATTACACTACTTATTTGCCTAGCAGTAAATAAGAATTTCATCCATTGTTTGTCTAGAATTGTGAATATTTAAATAGATTTGAAAGATTATTTATTAGATATAGCAAAGAGCAGCTCAGGTTTAGATGATCTTACACTAAAACTGACAAGCAACAAACTTCAGTTGTGCAAGGAGTGCTAAAATTACGTTTAGAAGCACATGCTTTTATTCTCACTAACAAAGTCCTCACTAAAGTAAATATATTATAACAATCATGTTTTAATTACCATTAAGACAGCTTTTAATTAAAAACTACGGAATGTCTAGAGGTAACAAAATAGTACAGAATACAAAAATACCAATACCTCCCAAGGATATAAAAAACAAAGACAGGAATGGAAGCAAGACATCTATTTGAATTTCAGATCTTTCTTCTATCTAGATAGCACTGTCACTTCCTTAAAAGCAACATTTCAGTTAAAGATACCATCTACTCTGCTCTGCTGGAAATTGGTAGTAAGGCATCCTTCAGATAAAAGCTGTTTTGTTTCACATCATGTCTACAGAGCTACACATTCTGTTAGTTCTATTGAACAGAAAACCCAGCTAAACACAGCAGCCTTGTAAAAGTTAGAAACACTTGCAGCAGTGGCCCAGCAAGATATAAAGCTATCTAAAAGCTAAGCTTCAATCCCATTATCTGAGCACAGAACTTCAGAAATAGTGGGGGGGTTAAAATCTATAAATGTGATCTTAAAATACCGGAAATCTTCCTACATCACAGGAAATTATTAAAAATATGTAATAAAACCCAGTTAAAATATTTAACATTTCTGTCTAACATAATTACAAGGTTTTCTTCATGCATTTCCCCCCAGCTCTACTCATAAACTTTCATAATTATCCTCGGTAGCTGTCTTTTGGCACCCCTATTTGTCAAGTTTTCTTTACAAGAAAGCTGTAATGAGAATAGCTAATCACCCAGTTCACACAAATATCAAGCTTCAATCCAAACCAGGACATCTTCAGTTAATAACCATACCTGAAAATCCCCAGAGAAGCTGTTGAGCTAGAATATAATCAAACCCGTTTTTAGAAAACATCTTGTGAGTTACACATTAACACATTAAATACAGAAACAGTTATTAGCTAGAAAATTACAGTAAACATCTCAGAAGAGAAAAAAACAGATCTAGTAGTCTTTGTACAGCACAATAAAAATAACTGCATCCCATTTTCTGAAAGAAATAACACAAGAATATGTTATTTCTGCAACTGTATCAGGAACATCTCTGATATCATTTCTACAGGTATGCAAGTAAAATTCTTAACAGTTAAGGTTGCAAAACCTGCCAAAATCTAATATTTATTACTCATGTGACATATAACTTTGATGGTACTGCAGTTGTACTTTATAATTATCCAAGACCCTGGAATGAAAAATAATTTATGAGGAAGTAGAATTAAAAGGAGGCCACTACAAGATTGTGAAGGATTATCTAAAAGTCCTTCAGCGATTCTAGATGACTTCGAATAATCACACTTGTCATATTAATTTAAAAAAAATATGTTGTTTTAATCAATGAGAAGCATACTACCAACAAGGAACAAAGCCCTAGAAAAATGTTGTTCAAAGAAACTGCTAGAGGAAGAGGAGAAAGAGAAGCAAGACCTTAAATGTCATCGCAAATCTTCCCAAGAACCAAGACTAGATAGACTGTTGCAACTCAGAGACCAAACAGAGAATGTACAAAGAGTTGAAGTTGAAATTAGGTCAGAACACAAACTGAACACATAAGAGTCTGTGACTGAATGACTGAAGACCATGATAAAGGCTATAAGAAAAGTAAATCAACACAATGACTTACAGTATTCCATGTCTAGTTTTAAGGCCTTCAGTCTAAAAAAGAATTGTGATGAACTGAGCAACTTAAGAGACAAGGGTCTTTTTCTGAAAAGCACATTTTCTAGGCATTGAAGAGTAAAATAGCTCACCATATACTCATACAATTTAAAAATAAGATGAAGAGTGACCTACAGGTTGGACAGAGAGGCTGTGGAAGCCCCACCCCTGGAGGCATTGAAGGCCAGGTTAGATGGGGCATTGGGCAACATGGTCTAGTAAGGACATCCCTGCCCATGGCAGGGGGGTTGGAACTAGATGATCTTTGTGGTTCCTTTCAACCCAAAGCATTCTGTGATTCTATGATTCTGTGTCTTGCCTGCTAACAGTTTTTACTCAAAAAAACTTCCAGGACTCAGATCAATCAAATGCACAGCAATGAATCCCAAGGGTGGAAAGGCAAATACAAATGAGAGTAGAAAAGAGGCAAAAGATGTAATTGTGAAGGCAGTTAAACATAGAATGCCTGTTATCTGCAGATGCAGCAAACTTCACAACATGAGAATAGCAAAGATGCATTACCTCGGCTTTTGGCAGCTTCTTTCAAAGCAGCTAAAACCTCAGGCTTCAAGTCATCAGAAAGTAACCTTCCATCCAGGCCAGGAAAGAGTGATCTAAGCACACCACAAAAATAAAACAAACAAACAAAATCCCCAAAACACACTTTAGCAAACCATCGAATGTATTTATGTTGCTGCACAGAAATTACCAGCACAGTGATTGTCATGGTGAGTCAGTCACATGCAAAGCAATTGCTTACATATGCAGAACTGAGCTTTCAGTATCTTATAAATGAGAAATTCATAAATTTAGAAGCAGAGTGTAGTATTTTTCCAATTATTCTCCTTTTTGCAGTAGATCTAAGATAGTTTTCTTCTGTTAGAAAAACTGGCATTAGAAAATTATTTACATCTATATGCATTCTAACACCAAACAACCAAAAAAAAGGTAGAATACTATCTACTATTCTATGCCTCTTACAGACTCTATTTGAAAGCATATAAAAAAATACAACATTTAATTCTAGGACTTCACAGAGATCTGTGGATTCCAGAAGATCTGCAGATTAAAATTACTGTAACAAAAGTCAGTCTCATCCTGCCTTTCCCTCCCCTTCCATCTTACCACTTAGAACTTCCTTAAATAAAGAGTAACTACCCAATTTAATTCTGACAGCAGGTATGTCAGTTATACATAAACAAACACAGAATCTTTCTCGTTCTTCTGTGGGTATTAACAGAAATCAATTTTTAAGAGCTTACTTCTGCTCTTTAAGTGGGTCCAAGTTTGAATACACTAAGAGACAAACCCTGAAATTGAAAATGTTTTAAAACATCTAGCATAAGTAATTTATCTTATTTATAATATTAGAATTTAAAATAATTACTGTAGGCAACAAGAGAGACAAATCAAACATCACTATTTCAAATTCTGGATTATCATAGCTAGCAAGTAGATGTACGCCTGGTATAACAAGCTTTTGTATCGTTTTACAAGACTAACAAAACTAAATCCATCAACAACAGAACACAAACTGAGAAAGATGCAGTCACATCATTAGAATCCAAATAAAGTATCTTATGACTAGTCTGAAGCAGAGCTATCATTTGTTAGTCTTATTATTGGAAATTTTTCTGCTTTTATATACTGGCTTAACTTCTGGAAGGAGAAACAAAGGGAAAGAAAAACCAGACTAATCATCTCACAACAGATTTTATATATATATATATATATATAGTAATTACTACCACTGTTTAAAGAATACACTAAAACTACAGGCTCTGAGTAGTGTTAATCCCATGAAATATAACCCAAATTGTCTAGAACGAGAAAGATTTGGAATAGAACAGAACAAAAGCTGAATTGGAGGGAAAAAACACCCACAAGCCTCCTCTCAAGGGACACGTGAAGGCAGTAACCACACCCAACTACTTCTCTTGAAGATGCATTGTCTCTACCTATATCCAAACCGCAATCCACTTCAGGACCTTACTTGGAGCACTTTTTACCTTAATAATTTCTGTATTTGCACACTCCAACCCACCTCTACTACTCTCATAAACAGCCTATGGTGCAGAAAAATCAGCAAAGCACATCCCAAGTCTCACATTCTGTCAAGTTCAGGATCTGAAAACTAGTGGAACTCGGAGGGGAAAGGAGGAGGAGGAGGAGTTGTGAACATATGTATGGGTAACACTTTGTAAGTAGGAACAGCTAACAGATAATATATCTGGTGTGTCTGATTGACTTCAAGCAGCACCTCCTCAGTGATTACTTGGAGAGGGACCAAATTTAACAAATCTTTTATAAAGATTTGTACATAATAATACTGTACATACACAGAAAGCAGATGTCATGCTTTCTCACCAGTGACCCCACAGTCACTTACTCCAGCTAGCCTGCTCCTTCCTATCCCCTCTCCAGTGTCAATGCAACTTTTTCAGCAGATGAAGTGTGAATCTAATTGGAGCACTGATGCAGCTGGGAAATAAGCAAGGGAAAAAATTAATTGGAGAGGGACTGGAAAAACCAAAGGGAGAGTAAGTGTAGAAGACAAGCCTGCTTCTTTCCATGGTAGTGTTTGCTTACTTCTTAAAACCAATAGGTGTTTAGTACTAAGCCCATCAATGAAAGTAAGTGTTGTGTTAAAAAAAATAAATAAAAAGGCTGAAGTAATCTCAAGTTTTAAGTTTAATAAAAGCTCCTATAATTACCTAATTTAATGTACTTCTAGCATGCATGTTTCTAACCTCCTCCTACAATTCTCAGAAGAAATCATTTCAACTTTTCAAATGCACACAAACATGTACATACATACAGAAAATGGAGTTTGATCTGTGCATTATTTCATTACCTTACAGGCTGCTGCATATTGTCAACTCTGACAATAAACTAATAAAAGTCAGAAGCTCGGATTTAGCACTTAAACTAAAAAAATAAAAGACCAAAACAGTAGTTAAAATATTAAGTATACCTGGGATATTCTTCTGAAGTTATGTAAACTACATCCTGTTCTGACACAGATGAGGAAAAAGGAATGAAACTTCCATTTTGTACCGGCAAAAGCTCCAATCCAATCAGTTCACTGTAGACTCCATCAGAAAGCACGAATTCTAAAAGATGAAGCTTTTCTTCAGCAGGGCCACTGTGTCCAGATTTCCTTAGTACTTGCCGTACTACAGCAGGAGTCACTTTTTTCACATCTTTAGCAGTAGAAATAATAAGATGCACTGCACTAGCAATATTTGCTGGTACCTTGGCAATCTGCTTCCCTGAATTCTGGAGGTAGTTGAGAACTGACTGTGTGTAGTCCAAACTCTCATCCATTTCAGAAAAGTGCACCTGTTCCACTTTTATCCACTGATTACTCATTGAGTAAATAACCGTATGCTGGAGCAGCTCTTTAAAGAGAGGTACTACAATTGGTTTCCATGGTACTCTTATTTTGTGCTCATCGGGCCATAACCTGTAAATTCTTTCAGCTGTCAATGGAAAATCCGAATTCTTCTCAGTCTCCATTCGTTTAATAGCTTCCAAAATAAGGGTGCTATATGCCTTTGGCACTACATTCACCACAAGAAGATCATTCCACAAAGCTGCTGGATCTCTCCATTGATCCAGCTCTCGCCATTTGATACTCCTCCTATTGTCTGTGAGACCAAAGAAACCACTAACATGAACTGGGAGTCCAGTTTTGCTTTCTTCACCTGGAGGCAAAGGCAGAAAACAAAATGCTCTTCCTGAAAAATCTACTACAGCTCCCTTTCCCTCCCCATTAGTTGATAACGACATGGCTATTCCAATAGTAGGAACAAATTTCAAGTCATCAGCTAAACAGTCTAGTTCAGTACACATTCCTCGACCACCTACACAATTACATACTAACCAAGATGTTTTCTGTGCATCCTTAACACTCTCATCTTCCACAACTATATTTACATGGTATGTCACACATGTTATGCTATTGCTTGGAACTCCCTTACAATACTGATTTATTGCAGTTCCTAAGATTTTGATCGAATTGGGTCTTTCGTGTTTCAAGGCCTTGTTCTCACTAGCAGTTACTCTGAAAATCAGCTTCTCAGTTCCATCAGCTTCCCGAACATACAGTGAAACATCCTGAACACTCTTCAAGAAAAGCAATACTGTGTCTGCATCTGCTCTGAAGGATTCAAACAGCTCCAAAACCTTCTGTTTGTCATAAACATTGCTGCTGAGTTGGGAAGGCTGCAGCCGAAGTGGGAAACGAAAAAAGGTACCAGGAAAGTTTCCATTCTTAAAGGTTTCCTTTGTGCTGCCAAACACACCAATGAATGGTGCAAACTGGTCTGTAAGTTCATTGATTTCCTTGCTATCTTCTTTTAGGTTCCAACACTGGCCTGATTCATGAGGTCCAAAAAGGGTTTGATGGGGATCGAGCATTCCAATCTGATCACCACTGAAAATACTAGGGACATCTGTACACATAAAAAACAACAACTATTAATAATCCTAAAACAACATCATTTTCAGATACAGTCTGAAGGAATGAACTTAAATAGAGCAAAAAAACCAGATGTTATAAAACTGTGATGAGCCTAGTACAATTCTGTTAATTCAGTGCTTATTGACAGGAATAAACAAGCATTCAACTACTTGAATTTTAGCAAACAGTGAGCAACAAAAAGTATTTTTTTTTCAACTCTACACTTTTACTTTTCCAATATTTTCAGGGGAAAAAAGTTCCTTTTCTAAAGATGTATTCTATTACATTAATGCTCTGCAGATCTCAAAGGCTGGCAAACAGTAATCCTGTACGCTTAAAAACACACATTCCTGGAATTATCAAACCACTGAACATATTAACTAAATTTTAATCACACTCTACTAAGTAAAATGTTGTGAAAAACCATCCTGTGTCTCAAAAACTCACTTCACATGTTAAAAATGTTATTTTAGAAAAGAAAACAAAAGCCTCTTATCTTGTACTATTATAATTACTTTGTAGACTGTAAACACTACTTATACCATATGCTGCTTCTGTACAGAAGTAAAACATTTTGACAGAATTTTTCAAGACTGAGTATTACCACCTTGTGAAGGAGCATGTACTATCTCTCTCAAACATAAATGTGGATAAAGCTCTGTTATGGAATATCCTCTCTAGCATGGAACAAAATCATTGCTTATTATGCAAAGAACCTGCGTAAGTTTCAGTCTACTCTACACTTTCCCACTTCCACTTGCACATCTACCCTATATTGTGGGCCTCTAAAAGCTAAACAGCATACATAACTTAAAGTGTAAGGGAATATTAAGGAATGTTCATTTCCATATAAGAGTCTAAGTATATAATAATGTTACTAGGGGAAACAAATCTCCTCTAAAAGCCTTCAGAATCCAAATACCTTACAGAGTTTTAGAAAAATATGAACACTTCTTAAGGAAACTTAAGTAGGGCTCTAATTTAAAAATGCACTATAGAGACAATATTAAATGTTTGATGAGTATCTAAAATATTTATGCAACTTAAAACTTCAACATTGTCATTTTAAAATATCTGCTCAAGAGTACCTGTTATATGATAAACTGAATTAAAGCCAATCCCAAATCTTCCAACTTTCAGGGGATCATCTTTCTTCCTGCTTCTTGCTATTTCCTGTATACCATGCCAGTCCTCAGGGGTGAAAATTGCATCATTGTATGCATAAAATGCTGGCCCTATAATAAATAGGCAAGCATTAACAAGATGACAGAAGTAAACTATTCACTGTTAAAAATCTCTAGTAAGTCAATTTCCTAAGTCCAGTTCCTAAGTAGTAAGGAAGTATTTCTTTAAAGTGAGAATAAGCAAATTTAATGGGGAAGCTATGACTCAAGCTAACATCAAATGTTGCCTGGAGATTGAAAGGGAAGTATAGAGTAGCAGCAAAAACAGAAAGCAAGATGGATTTACCTCTGTATATGGTACTTAAGAGATTTATATTCTGATGTGGTATTTAGCTCTGGCATCCACATTTTAACAGAATGATTCTGAAAAACTGAACAGAAAGCAGAAAACAAGAAAACTTCTATATGAAGTGTCCTGTGGCACAAGGCCTAAATTAAATTTGTTCAGTCTATAAAAAAGATGTTTGAAAGATGTACTAATCACAGTCTATTAATACCTGCACTGGAAGAGAAAGAGATAATGTGCCAAGATGTAACAATAACCTATGTCTAGAAAGTAAAAGACAAATTCAAATTAGGAAACATAATGACACTGATTAACAACTGAATAAAACCCAATCACCTAGAAACAAGAAGCAGTGGATCATTCATCACTGAAATCTTCAAATCACAACTGAATGCCTGTTGGGATCATCACACAAACTAATTTGTTTGATAAATACATAGCTGCCACACAAAGCCTTATTAGATGATGTGAAAACCTTTGCATAAGGATGAGAGAGTAAGAGATGGGGAAGAAAACCAAACTGGCTGGCGAGTGCTGCAATGTAAGGGCTAGGGTCATCTTTATGTTAAGAACTGGAGACAGGTTAATAAGTAGACAATCTGAAAACAATTGTCTAACGCCTCAAGCATATTTTATCCTAGGTCTCACTTACTAAATCTTGTTTCCTTGCTCTGCTAAAAATCCTTTCTTCTCTTTTGGGATGTGGAGTGAACCCAGAGAAATAAACCACAGGATACACAGTCACGCTGGGACAAATGACTTAGAATAAAATAAAACATGAAGACTTTCTCAAACAAAATTAACAGAAAGTAGTTGGAAAGCTGCTAACGGCAACCTGTAAGACCAGAATGTTAAGCCTTGAATACCAAACACACTGGCTTTGGAAAAGAATTATCAACCTTAGAACACAGACAAAACATTGCAGCTAGTAACGTAGCTGGAGTCATGGTCACCTCCATACAGCAAGGAGAAAAATATAAAGCCACATGTGTACTGAAGAATAATGACCAAAATTTATAAAAATTATATTTACCCTGATATTGTGCCATGTCCTTTGACCAAAGAGTTTCTGTTCCATACTGAGTTTCATCATACAAAAACCTAACCTCTGTGGCACCAGCATCTTCCGCATTCTGTATCAGTTCCTGAGACCAAAAAAAACCACAAACAAAACCAGAGTATAATGAAGTAATGTTGTACAGATTCTAGCAATGGCTTTCCAACTTAAACAGTCATAAATAATAAGTACTTGTCTCAAGTCTAATTGTTTTCATACTAGTCAGCAAAATTAATTTTATCCAGTTTACCTCAATGAAAATAGACATCATTATAAAAGGATTATTCAGACAAGTGCTATAAAGGTGATTTGAATTTGGAGCTCACATACCACACACAAGCAGTATTTATGAAGTTTAGAAATACACTACTAAAATGTTACTACTATATTAACCCAAATCAGACTTGTACAAGTCTGAAAACAGTGAAAGAACGCAGAAGAAAAAAAAATTTAAAAAAATACATAAATCAGAGTACTGTTAAACCCACACAACAGCTGTAAGACAACACTGAGGCAGCAAATCATAAAAGGGGAATAAACAGCATTCTTCTTTACATCAACTGAATTCCATTTAAGTTAACATTTCACAGCATGAACCAACCACTTGAGAGCCATGGTGCTTACTTGTAACACCCCTTCTGCAAAGGTCTGCAGAACAGTCCTGGCCAGTAACTCTGTAAATCATGAGCTCACCTGTTAAATGAAGCCCACTGACTAGAAAGAGGCTTATGTTAAGACTCAGTATTTGTGTCATGGTTTAACCTAGCAGGCAGCTAAACCAACCACACAGGCATTTGCTCACTCCCTCCTGCTCCTAGTGGGATGGGGAGAGGATTAAAAATGGAAAAAGGGGGAAAAAAACAACAAAACTTGTGGGTTGAGATAAAGACAATTTAGTAGGATCAAAAAAGGAAAATAATAATAATAATAGAAGAATGTACAAAATAAGTGATGAACAACACAATTTCTCACCACCCAAAGTACATGGTGTGCAACACCCCGAGCTGTCCCACCTCCCAGCCCACACCCCTCAGTTATATACTGAACATGACATCCTATGGTATGGAATATGCCTTTGACCAGTTGGGGTCAGCTGCCCCACTGTGTCCCCTCCCAGCTTCCCAGCTTCTTGGGCACTCCTCACCTTCTCATTAGCAGGGCAATATGAGAAGCTGAAAAGTCCCTGACTGCTGCCAACAACCAAAAACATCAGTGTGTTATCAACGTTATTCTCCTAAATCCAAAACACAACACTATACCAGCTGCTATGAAGAATGTTAACTTTATCCCTCCTGAAACCAGGACACATTTTTAAATAGTAGTAGTAGTAGTGGGGAAAGCTATGGAAAACTTGTCAATAAACTAGTTCTGCAAACACTACCATTAATAAAATACACTTATCCCGTCCCATTTACATCAACTGCATTATACACTGCAGGCATGTAAGCATGATTCCTACCTACAGGATGAGAGCTTCACAACAATGCTCTATTTACACTAAATCATCAACACGTATCAGGGCTCCAAAGACACATGCTCATACATGCATATACATGCACATATACACATGTGTATATGTTTGCAGGGGAATATTGAAGTTTGGCATAAGGAAGTATCTCAGCTGAACTGAAAAGCTACATCCAATGTAACATACAGCACACATTTCGTTCAATTATGCATAAAAATAAGACTTGCTAGCAAGAGGAATCTTTAAAAATGCATCAACTACCAGTAGATATTTCAGATTAGGTGACATTCTAAGATACTACTGTCAGTAAAATAAGCTCATTGTTATCTAGTATTTGGTTTCAAAACTGTAACTCCTCAATTTTTCACTTTGTGACAGTATGTTCAGTCTCCAAGGCATTTCACAAATGTCACCAAAATATCTTGTTTATGTTGTTGCTTCTACATAATTTTGGAGCAATAAATATACCCACAGTTCAGGATACATAATACATTTTTAAAGAATCTCCATGAGGTACATAATTACAAAAAACTTGCAATTCTTCTAAAAGAAAAATTAAGACAATCATTCCAGATGAAAAAGAAAGATAGCCCAAGCCTCTAGAAATGTTAACTAGTAAATATGAAAACCATCATGTAGTCAGAGACTTGCATTCATGCTGCAGCACACAGAGCATCTGCTACATTCAGCTGTAACAGCATTGCATTTGAAGAATCCAAACAGTGAAATCCATTTTAACAGATCAGCAAAATTCCTGGTAGTAATCCCTCCCTAAGCCTGTTAACTCTAAACTGTAAACCACAAAGACAGACATTCCTACTTCTAGATTTACCTATCTGATTTCTAAGGGCATTACCTTCTTTCTTCACACTGGAATGAAAATCTCAGTTTAAATTGTTGAGAAAGCCTGAACCATTCATGACTCAAATGCATCTTACAGATTCAGCTAGCAGTGGGAAATGGCAAAAATGTAAGCACTCCTCCTGTGAAGAGATGCTGCTCTGAAGATACCAGGATGCAGTTTGCCAAAACAATTGAAAACATGCTGAAGTAAAGAATTCATACTAAGAACACTCAACTTTGAGTTTCATGGTTGAAAAGAAAACCTTCCAAAAGACAGGAGGAGCTCACATTATCTGTCAATATTTCTATTGATGTGGGGTTTTAGTTACATATATCTGTGTGTGTATATATACAAACACATCTATCTGTACCAGTTTCCATTAGTTAGAATCTAGTACTCCCACACACTAAGAAAATAAATCTCCTATTATCTGTGATGAAGCATTCTCCATGAGAAGTTTAACATCCAACTACGAACTAACCACCCCAGACATTCTTCAAGAAATATCTGGCACTTCCAGATATTAGCATAGGAAGCACAGATCAGACAAATCATCTTCCAAAGGTACCTGTCTTTCCCTATGTGGGACCTAATGAATTTAGAATAATCTGTATTTGTTTCACATCACAGACTGCTTTGGGTTGGAAGGGACCTCAAAGACCATTTAATTCTAATACCCTTGCCATGGGCAGGGACACCCTCCACTAGCCCAGGCTGCCCAAAGCCCCATCCAACCTGGTCTTGAACACTGCCAGGGAGGGGGCAGCCACAGCTTCTCTGGACAGTCTGTGCCAGGGCCTAACCATCCTCACAGGGAGAGATTTCTTCCTCATACCTCATCTAAATCTACCCTTTTTCACAGAAGACATATTCCAGCAATGTTGAAAGTAAGGTGAGGTAAACTCCACTCTACCAGTTCACCATCCTATTTACTGAAAAAAAAAATGTAGCGCTAAAATCAACGTTATCATTTCCATTGTTAGGAATTATATTGTTTCCATCATACATGTAACATTCAATATTCAAATGTGGAGCATTTGCGGTACCTGTGATAAGCAAACTCATAGACATTAAACATGTGCACAAGAAAGTGCCACATAACTCCCTCTGGCTTGTCCACAGAAATGAAAACATCTATATCCTCTACTAGAATGAGTATCTAATGAGGTATGACAACTGTAAGATTTGTTGCAAAGTATTAAACTAATGGTTTTACACTATGCATATTAAATGACTGCTAAAAATACTATTTCTTGCATACCTTAAGAATCTGTCCTCCTTCTGGATATCTTCTTAAAATATCCTTAAGAAAATCAACAAGTGGTGGAGTTGTTTGTCCAAAACGACCTAAAATAAACAAACAACAAACAATCTGTAGTATGCAATTGTTGCAGATTTAAAAAAAAAATATATCACTAAACAATTACTGGGAATTTAGAAAAAAAATTAAATTAACTCAAGTCTCAACACTGTAAAATCTTGTATTTCCACAATGAACTGTGAAAAATACAACATTATAAATCTTTTCATTGAAAAAACAAACAGTAGTCTTGCTGTCAATCACAGAATCACTGGGGTTGGAAGGGACCTCAAGAGATCATGGGGTCCAACCCCCCCGCCAAAGCAGCTCCCTAGGACATATCACTCAGATAGGCGTCCAGACAGGGCTGGAATATCTCCAGTGATGGAGACTTCACCACCTCCCTGGGCAGCCTGTCCCAGTGCTCTGTCACCCTCACTGGGGGAAAAGTTCTTCTGCATGTTGGTGTGGAACTTCCTGTGCTCCAACTTGCAGCCATTGCCCCTTGACCTGTCTCCACAGTCAGCATGCTGTTTCATGATGATCAAATATACCTTGACTTTTAAAGCACTGGTACTTTTTAACTAGCAGAACAGTATTCTAGGGCTGCAAAGTACACTTCCTGATCTGGCATACCGTAATGCTGAGCCTGGTGCTTGCTTTGGCGTTACCAGAGCTTAGCACAGGGCCGAACAGAGTCTCAGAAAGGTACTACCAATGCTATTAAGTCCCAGTCTAAGAGAAAGAGTCTACCACAGAATGAAAGGATCTGTACTCTTAAATTCAAACCCCACTCTGAGACTAAAGAGCGGCTCCCTAAATCCAAACCTCCAGAGCACATGCTTCAAACAAATGTTAATGATGCAATTCCCAGGAAAACAGACTCTGTTGATGCCCCATCTATCACTTCGCTTTAAAGTTATTAATAAAATAATTATTCTCTCTCTCTCTTGTCCTCCCCTTCTGCACATATGGACTTGTGCAAGGCATTCAACACTATCCAGCATGACATCCTTGTCTCTAAACTGGAGAGACAAGGATTCAACAGCCAGACCACTCTGTGGGTAAGGAGCTGGCTGGATGTTCGCACTCAAAGAGTTGTTGTCAACAGCTCAATCTCCACATGGACCACCAGAACATGTGGTGCTCCTCATGGGTCAGTACTGGGACTGGCACTGTTCGGTGACATGGAGAGCAGGATCGAGCGCACCCTGAGCCAGTTTGCTGACAACACCAAGCTGTAGGGTGAGGTCAACACACTGGAGAGATGGGCACATGCAAGCTGCATGAAATTCCACAAGACCAAACACAAGGTCCTGCATGTGAGTCAGCACAACCCCAAGCACAATTACAGGCTGGGCAAAGAATGGATTGAGAGCAGCCCTGATGAGAAAGACCTGGGGGTGGTGATCAGTGACATGCTCAGCATGAGCTGGCAGTGTGCTTTTGTCAGACGGCCAACTGTGTCCTGGGCTGCATCAAAATCAGCATGACCAGCAGCTCAAGGGAAGTGATTCTGCCTCTCTGCTCTCTCTCATGAGACTGCACCCAGAGGACTGCGTCCAGCTCTGGGGTACCCAGCACAGGAAAGACATGGAGTTGCTGGAGCAGGTCCAAAGGATGCCATGAAGATGGTAAGAGGGCAGGAACATCTTTCCTATGAAGACAGGCTGAGAGTGTTGGGCTTGTTCAGCCTGGAGAAGAGAATACTCTGGGGAGATCTAACTACAGTCTACCAATACTTACAATGGTCCTACAGGAAAGTGGGAGAGGGACTGTTCAACAGGGATTGTAGTGACAGGACAAGGGGTAATGGCTTTAAGCAGAAAGAGGGTAGGTTTAGCTTAGACATTAGGAAGAAGTTCTTTACTATGAGGGTGGTGAGACACTGGAACAGATTGCCCAGAGAGGTAGTGGAGGCCTCATTCCTGGCAGTGTTCAAGGCCAGGTTGGATGGGGCTTTGGGCAACTTAGTCTATTAGAGGGTGTCCCTACCCATGGCAGGGCGGTTGGAACTGGATGATGAGGTCCCTTCCAACCCAAACCATTCTGTGATTCTATGATTTATGAAGTACACAGATTCAAATACACATACATTATACATATTATGGAATAAAAAAATTAGACAAAAAAAACCCATATAATCCTCAGTAATGTGGAAAAAGGGGGATAGATAACAGACACCTACTTGCTGAGAAATCAAGTAAAAACACCAAACGTTTTGTCTTTACAAATTTTTTCTATCATTGTTTAAGGGAACTTAATAGCATTAATTTAAAAGAAAAATCAAGAAATTGAAACTCACAGCTGAAAGTGTGTGAAGTATAACTTTTGTTATTATTTTTACAGGATATAGAAGTATGTGAAAGTCAACATGCAATACACAAACTTCCAAAATAAGGTGAACTGACTGATAGTAGGAAAGTTTGTGAGTTAAGTTTCTTAGAAGAAATTCTCTAAAATCAAGAAAATTATCTTCTCTAACTTGTGTAGGCAAGAGCACATGTTTGAACACCACAGTTCACTATGCAATCCACAAAACTAGTCAAGTAACTTTCAAGTGACAAAACTGAAGATAGATTTTATTCTAACTCCTTACATCTAAGAGCAGGGCTGTCCTGTTAAAGGCTGAGCTGATTTTTCTTAAGTCATATTTAACACAAGACTTGTTCCACAAAGCTGAAGGATAAACTTTTTCCACAATAAGGACAGTCAAGTATAGGAAGGTGATCCCAGAAAGCCTGTGCTGTCTCCATCCTTGTAGACTTTCCAAACTAGCCAAATCAACCCTTGAGCAACCTAGTCTGACTTCAGAGTTAACCCAGGTCAGAGTATTTCAGCAACCAATGTGCTTGGCTCTAATGATGAATTCCTTGATTCATCTGCTACAAGGGAACATCTCAGCACTCAAAGAATGAGCACCAAAAGGCTGGTACTAAAGCCTTCAGATCTTTTAGAAGCACTTGTATCAGAGTTGTGGGACAGAAAATGTTAAAAGTACTTTATGTAAACAAGGCCTGCTTCGAATCTTACCTCAGAAAATCTCACAATATGTCATTCATAAGCAAAAAAATAGCAAGTTTTTCTTCCCTTGAAAGATTTCTTAGGGCTACCAAGAAATATACTTCTCCATACACTTGTGCCTTGGGTTCGGATAGGATAGAGTTAATTTTCTCCCTAGCAGCTGGTGTAGTGCCTTGGGAGTTCAGATGAGAGCAGTGCTGATAACACACTGATGTTTTCAGTTGTTGCCAAGCAGTCAGGGACTTGAGCTTTTCATGCTGCCCTGCTAACAGAAGGTGGGGAGCACCCAGGAAGCTGAGAGGGGACACAGCCAGGACAGCTGACCCCAAATGGTGAAGGGGAGTATTCCATACAAACCATGTCATTCTCCACACAAAGGGGGGCTGCTGAGGGAGTAGCACACGATTCCAGAACATACAATTTGAGGACAGTTCAGCTCCAGGACAGCTCTGAGCTGTATGGTCTGAGTTGTGCAGTTTGGTGAGGAACTGCATTGCATATCACCAGTTTTATATATTTTGCTAGAAGTCCTGTTATTGTTATTTTTCCCTCCCTTTGCTGTCCCAGTGAACTGTACTTATCCCAACCCGTGAGGTTTGCCTTTGTCTTCCATTCCCCCACACCCTTTTCTTTTCTTCCCTCTCCCTCCCCAGTTAGGGAGAAAGCAAGAGAGAGCAGCTAAGTAGTGCTTTGCTGCTGGCTGGGCCTAAACCATGACAACTTGACAACTTGCATGGCAAAAAAGCTCAGAGAAGAAAAAACTGTTTATTTAGTCTATCACAGCCTCCATCCAGTAAAAAATTATCAGAGCAAACAGAGCCAAGAATGAGAGAAACAGAAACATCTGATGCCACAGAACCACAGGGTCCGTTTCCATAGGTGTTTTCTAAGCACTGAAGGTTCTAGAGAATGTGAACATGAACTTCTGGCTAATATACAAACACTTCATTTCCCTCTGTCACTAGAAAACCATCAGCCAGTACAGTCATGGCTTACATAGGCTAGGAAACACAGAATTTTGTGACACTAAATGAAGTGTCTGCATAAAAATGTTTTCCTTCATCTTACCATCCCATCAGCATTTATTTCATTCCCTAATGAGGTTATTGTTTAAAAAATGTTAATGCTAGCAACAAAGCAACATCATTACAGATTTCAAGTAGAGCATTTCTGAAGATATTCAGGCATCATCATCTTATTTCTGATAACATACAAATACATACACCTGCAATTTTTGCAATAAAAATGTAGCTAAACATACAGAATCAAAAGAAAAAAACAATCAAAAGAATTAAAAAGCTTTTTAGGAACAGTGTAGTTTTCTACACAGAGCTCACTGAAAATATATCCTTTCAGTATCTGAATTGCTTACATGAGACAAGGCAGCTATTAATGCTGCTCCAAGGCAAATTTTGTCGATTTCAAAGGACAACAAGATTCTAATTTCTACACATGAAATTACCAGGAAAAAATTAAACACCAAGGCACTTGAGAAGTTTAATGTTCCCAGAGCAGAATGAACAAGTGAAGAGACATGTAGGGCTTACAAAACAAATGTTTGCTTCCCATTTAAAGACGAAAATAATTTCAATTAACTGCAGACTGCAGTAGAAAATGCTTTGACCTTCAAGTCTATAAACAGAGTATGTTTCGTACCTCCTCCTTTCAACCCTTTTGACTGAAGTTCCAGAAAAACTTGACTTTGAGAATCCTGAAGTTCCACAATCTTAATACCATCAGATAACTGAAATAAAAATAAGACAGATCTTGGTCAGAACATTCTGCAGCATTCTGTAGTTTCATTTTCAACATAAAGTCTGTTTTTATCTAACAGTATACAATTACCCTATCATACAGTATTCAGTTTGAGCAGCACCTTCAGACCCTGAGGTCTAGGATAGCCTCTTCAGCTCAATGATACTCCTCAGACAAAGTAACGGTTCGTCAGTAAAAGGACCAAAAAACCCCAGCCACAAGCAAATCAGGTGGAAAAAAATTCCTATAGAAGCATAAGAAGAGCAAGCCATGGTCTCCCTTTTCCACATTTGAGATGTTCTATATTCTGGGAGCTTTGGCAAGCATACAACTAAAGCAGTTGTTCTACGATGCATGCCCATGAAGAAAATAAACATATACAGGAAGCAGGTGATCTATGTACTCAAAAAAGTACCTGTGGGTATGCAATTTCATAGGTGTTTTAATTCCGTAGGATCAGCTCAAAACAGTTAGTAATACAGGATGTGTAGAGATAGAAGTATCTCATAGAAACACCCCTGAAAAATCCAACAGCCTCATCTCCCCACTACCTCTATATGCAAAACTATGGACTCACCAGGAGCATCATAGAGAAACTGGGGCAAACAGCAACAAATCCCTTCACAACCACTGGGAAAGCTATTCATAGCACTTTATGGTTTTGTTGCATTTCTAGTTTCATACTATATGCCTGTCCCAGTCACATAAACTGTGATGCTAAACGTCGTGTATGATATGCTATCCTCCATACCATCATAACAAACGTGGAATTAGAAATTGTGCTGTCCTAATTACAGATTTAAGCAATGCAAATTAGTTTCCCTTTTACAGCAAACTGTATTAGAATTTTATTATGATAACTATTATAATTAGTCTTGGTTTATCCCAAAGCTCAGGACTACTTCCTCACTTCGATGGGCAATAAATATCTAGAAAGAAGTTGGTGTTTACGCAGACATAAGATGCTTACAATCCAACCACACTGAACAGTTGGATTTGATGATCTTAAAGGTCTTTTCCAACCTTGTGATTCTGTGATTTAATAAGCACAAGACAGTCCTAATCCATATTAGGATGTATGTAGTTGTAATTTTAAATATTATTAAGAAAATGATTATATTCCTTTTTACTCAAACCAGTTTAAAATAGTAATTACAACATCAGTATGCTAGTTCCTACAGAAATGTCATACTTGAGATGGTCTTGTCTCAAGATCTTAAATAGCTTAAACTGGGTATACCACCCACTTGGGACTCACTAAGGTAAAAACAAAAATCCACAGAATGCTGTAACCCATCACCAAGTATTAACCAAATATTCCCAGGTAGGATTTTTGTAGCAAAACACCAGAAGAAACTAGGAGAATTAATAGATTCAAACCAGTAGTTTAACACTGTAAGGAACTATGAGAGAAAGATACTAGGCTTAACATCGGTAAATAGTATGTAGCAGCTTTAATGCAAGGAAATACTCACCAATTAATATTCTACTACCTCAATAATTTAAAAATTATTTTTATCCCAGTAAACAGGAGTTCAAAAGTTTACAAAGGGTTTCCCAAATTGCTACAGCACAAATATTCCCATATGTATTTTAGTTCAGTATTTTTAAAAAACCTATCAGAATAGCTATTACAGTCTGATTACTGACTGTTCCCTGCCAAAAGGTAGTTTTTTTGTGCCAGAGTGCTGCTCAGACCTCTGCCAGACAAATTTTACGAAGTGATATGCAGATGTCCTTTCTCCCAAAGCAGAGAAGGCCTGGAGAAAACAAAATCAAGGACACACAAAACCAGGCAAGAAAATAAAAGATGAACTACATAAGCAGTTTGTTTCAAACCTGAGAACTCAACAATTACCTGTGTTCCCCATATAGATTCTTAAAATTGCTCTTTTTGAGCAATACAGCTACTAACATCTAGTTCTTTCAAGGACCATAGAAGGGTTTGGGTTAGAATGGACCCTTAAAGATCATCTAGGCCAATACTCCTGCTGTGGGAAAGGACATCTTTCAGTAGGCCACACTCAGAGCCTCTCCAGGCTAAGTATGAACACTTCCAATGATGGGACATCTGCAACTTCTCTGGGCAACCTGTTCAGGTGCCTCACCACTCTCATCATAAAGTCTTTCCAATCTAAACCTACCCTCTTTCAGTTTAAAGTCACTGACCATTGGCTCTGTCACTACAGGCCTTGTATAAAATCTCTCCATCTTTCTTACAATTCCCCTTTATAAACTGAAAAGCCACAATAAGGTCTCCCAGGAACTTTCTCTTCTCCTTTACGCATCTGCAAGTCCCACTGCCCTAATTTAACCCTCATTTCCAACCTCCTTTTTTTCCCCCCCTTCTTGCCTCTCCTCATCCCACCCCCCTAATACCTCCAGGATCCCTTTTTCCAAGAGCCTGGTGTTAGAAGCACACCAAGCAGTACTGAAACGATGACCCCAGGCTGCCTGCTGTTGAAGCTGGTGAGCAGGTAGAAAAATCACTTGACGATCGAAAGGAAGCCAGAACAAGCACATCACCACTCAGGTGAATCGTGATTATGACAGAACAAGATACAAAACCTCGAATGCTAAGAGAAGTACGAGGGCTCAGCTGTGTGCCCAAACGACCTCCTTCCTTCCCATGACAGACGCAGACCCAAGGCTTGCACACACCGGGCTGCGCATGCCCCAGGTTACCTGGCAGGATGCGAAAGTCAGCCGGGAAGGAATTCCAGCACTACGGCAGGGTGAGATAAGCCCAGGTGTCCCGCCGCCCCCCGCGCCCCCTCACCTCTCTCCCGCGGTGCCACAGCCGCTGCTCGGCAGGGGGGAAGCCGGCTTCCGCGTCAATCCACGCCTTCACGTCCCCCACTGCAGCGGAGGGCGGCAGCTCGAAGGTCCTGCAGCCCAGGCAGTCATGGAAGACGGTCACCCGGGCCAGCCTGCCATAACACGAGGGACACCAGCTGAAGAGAGACAAATAGCGCCCTGCCCCGGCACCCACCCGCCGCCTGCTCGCCCTCCCCTCGGGCACCCCGGAGGCCCGAGACCGGCGCCGGAGCCCGCGCGGGTAACCTCGGGCAGGCGCCAGCCCCCCTCTCCGGGGAAGAAGGAGCCGCCCGCCGGGCCTGTGAGCGAGCAGAGCCGCTCCGGCAGTGCCGCCCGACCGCGGCCTCCCGCCCTGTCCCGCCACTCACATGCCCGCCGCGGCACACAAAGGACCGTTAGCTGCTGCTGCCGCCGCCGCCGCGGCCGCTCCCCACACGGGGAAGGGGTGGGGCTGCGCACGGCAGGGAAAGGGAGGGACTCGCCGAGAGTTCTGCGCTGTGAAGGAAGAGGAAGGGAGGGGGAGCGAGCCCAGGAGCCGCCGCAGAAGTAGCAGCGGCGGTCAGGGAGGGGTGGGGTGTGCTTGGTCCCTCAGCGGTGTCCCGCCGCGGGGGCGGCTCGGCTGGTCCGGCACCCAGTCGGCAGCCCCCGGCTTTGCCTCCGCGGCCGCAGGCCCCGCAGACGGGATTTCCCGGCTCCGGGGCTGGCGGCAGCGGCAGCCGGAGGGGGATTCCCGCGGCCCTGTGCTCGGTTCGCGGGGCTCGTCGCCTCAGGCCTCCCGAGGGGAAGGCTGCGCTTTCGCTTGGCCGGTGGTGCGCGTATGGCATGAGGCTGCCGGAGCCGTGACTAACGCTGAGGTCCGGATGCATTATTAGCGCATGCAGATTCCTCCTTCAGCGGGGCGGGGGGCACACTGGCTGGTACCCGCTTCCGGCCAGCCCCGCCGCACGGAGCACACCCAGTGACAGCTGATAAGCCTGACGTTTCTCAAGGATGCAGAACACAGAAGGAAACCACATTTTTACGTTGTTCAGTCACTGGACTGACCATAAATATCGGTACACGTCTTCTACTTCACCTCATCGGGTGTGTGGTTAAGTCCTCATGCTGCTCAAGACTCACAAAAAGTGCTCTCTTGTGAAAACACAGCTTTAATCTGCCTGTGACACCAATGAGCAGAGGGAACTCCGAGAAACTAGTGGAGGGGCCCAGCAGAAACCTCTGAGTTCCGTTGTGTGCAGAGTTCTGCGCCTTGGACCACAGGCTGTGCATCAGTGATGGGCAGAATAGCAGCCCTGCTTCAAAGGAGTTGGGGGATACCAGGAGGAACATGAGGCAACAGCATGTTCTCCTTAGAAGAAGGATGACCATCAGCAGACCAAGGAAAGCGAGTCTCTGCTCAGTGTTGGTGAGGCTGAAGCTAGGAAACTGTGACAAGAATTTGAATTTTTTGGGCTTCCACGATTCCAGACACCAGAAAAGGACTACTAAGATGATAATGCACCTAAATCCTGTGGCCTACAAGAAAATGGGGAAGTTGAGTATGTTTAGCTTGAGGAGGAGGAGACTAAGTATAAATATCCCACAAGTACCTGAAGGGCAGCAACAAAAGTGAGAGCTGGATTCTTAGTAGCACAAGACTAACAAGGGGCAATGGCAACAAACTGCAGCTTGGGAGATTCCTACTGAACATTAGGAAAACAACCTGTCAATAGGAGTGTAGCACAGTACTGGCCTGGACTGTCTAGAGGCACTCTTCATCTTGGGGTATTTTCACGGCTTAGCCATGAGTGACCTGATCCAGTATTGGTGGTCCTCTGAGTGGGAAGATGGACCACAAGACCTCCAGCCAACAATTCAGTTTCATTCCAGCAGGTCCTCCATTCCAGTCCCTGACAAAACTGAAACATTTATGACTTTACAGTGACAGGGAGTTAAAACTGCCAGTTGGCAGTAACAGCAGTTTCTGCAGAAGTGGGAAAAGACACGCTGAAGCGATTTGCAGAAGGCACATCAAGCTAAGAAAAGATGAGCCCACTGAAAGGGAGGGAACCTTTAAACCACAAAGGTCAGGTGGATGAGGATCCAACACAGAACCTAAGTAGAGAGCTTTGTCAATGCTGTACCTTAAGTTCATTCATCAGTAGTATTTGTATATTGAATACTACAGCATTATAAAAAAGTTTTGTGAGTTGGATCGTGCCTTCGCTAGTAATAACACAAAAAATATTTTAACTTAAACAAGATGGATCAAACTCTTTTGCTTTAGTTTAGGGCTTTTTGCTTTTTTCTATTGTTTCATCTTACTAACATTCCATTTTGTTACATCCCCTTCACAATTTGTCATAATGGACTTTTCATACTATGCCCAAAGGAACAAGAAGGCTGCCTTCCAGTCTCTTATAGCTATCTTTTTATGTCTCAATTCCAAGGTAATATACTACCTGCAGATGTGTACAGGAGGGGAAGGAGAGGCATGACTGTGGATGGAAGAAGTGAAACCTGATGCAGTCCCATCCACATCAGCTACTAAAGCCGTCTCCAGACCAGTTGAGCCACCAAGCCCCACTGTTAAAGTCTGTTAAAGTCAATTTTTTCTTCACCAGCTGGGATCACAGGAGTGATTTAGCATTTTACAGAGCGTGTGCAATTATTTGAATGGGACCCTGGAGAGAAACAGAGCTATCTCAACTAACACCCACCTCTCTATGCCGAACATCCCAAATGGTGGAACACATTCAGGGGCACAGATAATCCTAGTCTCAGGGATTGTCTGAAGTTCCCCAACCCATGCCACATCACATGACAAGGCAATACTCACAAATTATGTCCTGTGATAATTTAACATTAATATTGAAGGAAAAAACCTCCATCTACCAGAGGTTATGTCTGGTATGTGACATCTGCAGTAGAGGGGGAAGAGTTTAGAAGAACTGTTGGTACAGAACTGGAAGCATGCCAGGTTCTGGAAAAAGGAGTTGTACTCTTGAGCTCCTGGAAATTAGCCATACCTGTTCTCCTCATAAATCTCATCCTCTTCTTACAAGGGAGACTGTTTTTTTCATAGTGGCAGGCATGAATGCCACAATCCTATTTACTATGAGGCACCTTTCATTTGCCTCTCTTTTATCTTGTATTTTCTACTCTGTTTGCCCCTTTTGCTAATTTCTGCCTTTGGGTTGGTTTGGGTGTGGGGGTTTTTCTGTCTGTCCAGATAGAAGCAAGATTTTTCATCCTCTTAGAACCTCTGTATTAACAGAGTAAGCATGGCCAGGGCATGTGTTCAGTGCAACCCATCCTCGCTGACTGCTGACATGGTGTTTTTGGCACAGCTTTGACCTGTAACCAACACTAGTCTTCAGGACAATGATCAGGCATGGTTCATAAGCCAGGGACAGCTCCCCACAGGCAGACCAGACAAGAATGTTTTAGTTTAGGGCAAAGACTGAAATATTTTAGACCTGAGCTGTGCTAGGCCACTTACCCTTTGAGTTCTGGCTGCTTCCCTGGGACGCCATCCCATTTTGTTTATTGTGTAGATGCTGCTATTAATGGTAATAAGCATGACTCCCACTGATTTCAGTGATGCCAAAATTCCAAATTACCTTTTTCATTGATTTAAGTAACAAAGATAAGGAAAGTTAACACCAATACTGGAACCAGTTTCAAAGAACGGGGAAAAATAAACTCTTCTCAAACTCTAAAAAAAAAAATCCCACCCCAGAAAACCCACAAAACAAAACAAACAAATAAAACCCAAACACTAGAAATATTCCAAGTATAGTTTCAGTAGAAACCTATTTGCAGAAAGTTAATTGTAATGTAAAGCCAGTCCTGCAGCATTAATTACCATGCTGATTTCTATAGCAACATCCTGACCATTCATCTGGCAAGGAATGTAGAATATAAATCTTTTTATTGCAAAGTGATTTATACATACCCTGCTATCCATTACCAAACTCTGCCTTTTTTACAGCTTCTGACAGTGACCTTTGTAAACCTTTTTTTTTCCCCCAATATCTAAATAAAAATATCTGAGAAAGATGACTATATAGAAATTACACTGTCTGACCAAAAGTGTCTGTGTTCCAGTCTGCAGATTTTCACAAGAACAATTAACTTGTTTAAAATTTGAATCTCTCTTATCCCTTTGGAAAACAGACCTATGGAAGCTGTGTAATCCTAGTGAAGTTAAAGACATCACATATACATATTTTTATGCAGGACTACTGTTAATGATTGTATATGACAATGTAAAAAAATACATTTGACCTGACCAGGTAGGAATTTTGTAGCCTTGGCAGTGAGAAAAAAATGTGTTTGTTGTTTGAGGATTTTTAAATACTACATACAGAGATTCCTATGCTAACATTTTTATAACCCCTTTTCCGTGCAAAATGGCATTGAGATTTAAAAATACATACGGAAAATTCTCCTGTGGCTCTAACCAAGAGTTCTGTTTGGTTCAGAATGAGGTCATATAGCCCTTTACAAGGAGGGATATGCAATTTTTAAAACAATGGAAAGAATATTTGCAACATTAATGTATTTTTATAGCGTGAAATTAAAGCCATTTTCATGGTGACATTTCCTTGAGAACATAAAGTGCTGTGTTGTGGAACGACCTCATATTTCCAGTAAAGTAAGTTTGCAGTAGCAGAAAAAAAGATGGATGCAACCTGCTTTCTTCCTTCTCACTGTGCTTAGGAAGATGGAATGGAGGCTGCAATAGGAGCATGTGGTGTGATAAGAAAAAACATTATTAGGTCAGTAATGCACAAGGAAACCCACTGCAGTACAGTAGCTCCCAGTGCAGCAAATACTCTGCAGTGCTGGCAGGCGAGTAGCAGTGACTCAACAACTACGTCTGGATTTGAGACAGTGCATGCCAAACAGAAAAGAAAAACTTTCTCTGACACAGTAAGCACTTACCTTCGTTCTTAAATCAATTCCTTAAGTGTTTCCAACAGATGTTTCAACCATTACATCATATATACTCACATTAGCTGGAGATTACAGACTGCGTTGGTCTGTAGTCACTGCCAGGAGCTTGCTGTATCCGTGCTTACTACTGCCTTTTCAAGAAGTTTGAAAATAAACTTGCCATTTGCTGATGACTCTGGGAAGCCACCCCTTTACTGAAAAGTTGCTACTTTATTTGAATAGCTTCATCAAGAGAAAACAAATCATTTTTATCTTTAAAGAAATCACTGAAATGGCCATAGTGCTCTCTAGTAACAAAAAAAACCCCTCTGGCCACAGAAAATACCTAGTTTTGCCCTAAATCTGTTACACCATGTAATTTGCTGAAACTGCTTTATTATAGATTGGTACAGTGAGTTTTAAATCAGTTCTCCTAGTCTGCATTCCACACGTGAAATCATTATAGGCAGCTTTTAAGCAAAATATCTATTATCGTGGCTTAGTCAAATATTAAAGAACTGGAGGGAAGGATTATGTTATTCCTTTTGCAAACTGATGTGTTTCTAAATGTCAAGTATCAGAAGAACTGTATATTTTGAAACACTACTAACAAAACCCAAAAGATTTAAGGGCATAGAAGCCAGAAAAAGCCATTTATTTCCATCTAATGATTTTGATCTTTCATTTAAATGCTTTAATGTTCAAGCCAGTTCCTTGATGGCACTAAGCTAATGGAAAGTACTTGAAAGACCCATAAAGCTTGTTTCAGTGTATTCTTTGCAAATAAAGAGTAGAGGAAGGAGACACAAATAAATGATAAAATGTCAAAATCTTCTCAAATGCCAAAGTAAGATTTCCTCTTAGATCTATGTCTAGGGAAAGGCTACTTTAAATTAAGTCCTCAAAGAGACGACTTTACTCTTAACTATAGTACAGTAACCGTTACTCCACTGATCTGAATTGCTAAGAACCACAGGGTTTGCTATTCCAGATGGTACAAATAACAAAATACCAGTACAAAATGCCTGGCATCTTGAATTATGAAAAAGATTGAACCAAAACTGTGATAAAAATAAACTCCTTGATTGCTCTTTAGAGAATTGCATTAGGAGGGACAACAGTGTTGCAAGAACTGCTGCTGGTCTACATTTTTAATAAGCAGTATGTTCAGTTACTGGTGGCATTTTCTTACAGCCTTTGGTTCCTATAAAAGGGCCAGATTTAGACCACCCACTTTAACCTTGAAACATCAAAAAAGCAGAGCCTAAATTTGAAAATTGATTTCAGTGCCTAATGTAGCTTCCTAAATAGCATCATGAATCCCTTTTTTACCTCCACTTAGGACGCACAGGTTTTCTTTTTTCCATACTACCTTAAGACATTTTTCTTCTTTTCATTCCAGGGTACTTCATGAGACTCTTAGCTTTCTGCCTAAGTGAGGAAAATTCTGTCAACAACTAAAATGAGATCAGTAGTCCCACTTTACATGTGCTTTACTCATTTTAAGAAGTAGTTCCCCATCCCTATTGCTTCTGATTACTGCATCTAATCACACACCAAAACTTCATAATTTTTTCTTGGCATCAGTGAACAGAGCCTGATGTGCTTAGATAGAAAAATAGACTATAAAAAAGAAAGGATTTCAAGATATGTAATTTTCTTTAATTGTGAAAAGCCACAACTTCATGGTTGCAAGTATCTGTAGATCAGATAATGAATGATGCCCAGCAATCTCCTTTAACATAGTCCTAGCTCTTTACCAGCTCTGTATCAGTTCTGTTTCCATAATAGGATTTCATACAGAAATAGGAAGAATAATTTATCCCTCAGACAACAGAAGGATGGGTGGCACAGAAGAAGAAACATAAGCCCTGCATAAGGCCTAGTGTGAGGAAGGGAGGAAAAGAGGAAGAAATAATGCTGGGCATCCTCTTCTGGGAAAAACAGAGAAGTGAAAGGGATTCCTGGGTTAAGTGACTCCAGTCACACAACTGTAATAGCTGCAGGGAAATATTGCTCCAGACACTAACTCATACACATGAATTGCAGAATTGTTCACGGGGAATCAGAGACTGTGTTTCCATGTCCTGTCTTACTTAAAGGAGCGTGGGGTAAGACATCAAATACTTCCAGTCTCCTACACCTCCACGACATGTCACTCTTCTTTCCAATTTGCTGGTGGAACTTCTTAGATAACTGTCCCTTACCCTGTTTCAGATGTCATTACCCAGATTAACAAATTCTTACTATTTGACTTGTTGAGGTAACTTGGCTCATTTTGATGGAACTGAGAAGCAAAGCACAAGGCAGCTGTGATATATTCAGCCTGGAGGGTGTGCTAGCCTGTAGCTTCAGCAGGGATAAGACACAGTTCCAACGAAGTGGTAGAACTTTCACTAGTTGGGAGCAGGGTGCTTCTGAAAATGCCATCATTGTTGTCTACATCTCTGTCAGGAGATGTAAAACTGTCAGGAGATCTGTGACAGGACAGATATGGTATGTCCTTTGGCATACCTCTGTATATTTGGACAAAAGAACTGTGGAAGTGAAGGGAATTTTCTGCAAAGGTTAAGGAAACTGAGGTGAGGACCAAGACACCCATAGAGGTTGCAGAGCAGATTTTGGGTGCACAACAGACTGTATGCTTATTTATTATGCATATGTATTCATATTTACACATACACACTTATGGAAAGAGTTGATTAGACACAGTATGTCAGCTATTATAATCTATGTAAAATCTCTAAATATGCATGTGACTTAAATGCAAAGTTAACTAAGCCTGTATTAATTTTGCTTCAGTTAAACTGCTCGTGCCTACCTCAAACAGAAGTAGCCACACTGCAGGAAAAAAATAAAGTAAAAAAGTTGCAGTAAAGGGTTACACATTCAGTGAATACTGGATTAGCAGCTGATGGGTTGTGGCTGTATCCCATCTGAGCATCAGCACTGCAAGAGCTGCGGTGCACTCCCTCCCTCCAGTCATGCACCAGTTTGAAGCATTTTGGTACCCAGAGACTTTTGTGGAAGCACAGTAACCAGATTAAAGGCAGCATGTGTTTAACAAAACTGACATTGCAGTAAAACCATCTGCAATGTAATCATTTCAGCCTTTCTAGAAAATAAGTTCTTTTAAATTAGCTAGAAAAGCATTTTTAATACTCATATTGCACCTGTGTGTTCATAAAAAGAGGAATGAGGATGGGAAGTTCAGGGAATTGCACACCTATTACCATTAATTAGCATAGTACCAAATATATATAATTAAGAGAAAATTCTAAAACATCAAAGTCAAAACCTGGGTTGGAAGCCTGTACTTTAGTTACTGTTTTTATATATATTGCACAAACTGCACAAACTGGGAGCATGGTCTTGTTATTATAGAGACTGTAGGAAAAAAGTCAAAAACATAAAAGCTTGTCCCTGCCCCAAAAACATGTTTGCAGTGGACTAAAGACATGCTGGGCCAAAATTTGAGAAGGATACTAATTTGGTCATCACATGGGCACAAGGGTCTACAAAACCTTCTTGAAATTCGGCATCTAAAGACCAAGTTTTGCACACAGATTTCAAAATTGGCATGGCTACCATTGAAAATACCCAGGTGTGATATCAATATAGAAGTTGAATCTCAGGTAAAATGCTGTATCAAAATCTTTGAAACATGTAATTTTTTTATAATTGACTGAAGCTGGAATAAAAAAAATCCTGTGGGGATTCTGAAATATCACTACATAGTCTAATGGAAATGCAGCTTAAGAGAGACTTACATAAAGTGAAAAAAACCCAAACTACATGAGCAGAAATCACTATACAACTGAGATGATGGGATATTTGTCATTTATGATCTTGATGGAACAAAGCCCATAATTTAACAGTATCCAAGGATGTCAATATTGAATTACAGAATTCTAATTTTCTGGCAGCATGAATAATGTTCGCTGGAAGAAATCTGCTTTTAGCAGAACAGATTGAGCCATTCACATGTAAAAGTCAACTATGTGTCAAGTCAAGCCTGTTTGCCTGTCCCTGGCTACAACTCTGAAGCCTGATGTTATCAGTCTCACCTCTCTCCATTGCACAGCCTCCAGCTTGACTATTGGCCCTGCAGCTAGATCTAGGACAATCCATACTTTCCAGCTCTTGTCCCTGGCAGGAACTGCAGTTTCCTTTCTCATCCCATTTTGGTCCTTTTTGCCAACCACGTTGACCATCAAGCTAGGTCTTTACAAGAGATCTTCATATTGTAATGGATTATAGACGAGCCTGCTCCATAGATAACACATACAATGTCAAAACCTCAGAGGTTTCTACATAAATTTGCATTAGAAGCCCCTAGTTAACTGATGTAGAAGAGGTTAAACCCCCCCAAATTTCCTTTCCTCTAGTCATCTTGCAATAGAAATACGTAAAACTTGCATGAATTCTCACAGAATTACCCAGGAAGAGGGTGGAACAGACCCTGAAGACAATGGCCAGCTTTTACTGTCAGTAAAATAGTAAAAACATAGTAAAATTACTATTTTACTATGTTTTTTCCTAACACAAAGTTAATCCCCCCTCCTTTACACACCGGAAGAAGCAGAGGCTGTACGTTACAGGGATGCACATCAGTGGGGATTCTGCAGCTTGGAAGGCTGAGGGTGTAGGCTGTTGTCTTCATGCAGGCCCATCCATAGCAAATAAGAGCACTTCTAAGGGGCAACCACATCCTGGGCTGCATCAAAATAAGTGTGGCCAGCAAATCAAGAGAGAGGATTCTGCCTCTCTACTCTGCTCTGTTGAGACCTCACCTGGAATATTGTGTCCAGCTTTGGAGCCCTCAACACAAGAAGGACGTGGACCTGTTGGAGCGCATCCACAGAATCACAGAATCATAGGGAAGGGACCTCGAGAGATCATCAGGTCCAATCCCCCTGCCAAAGCAGGTTCCTTAGGACATACTGCACAGATAGACATCCATACAGGTCTTGAGTATCTCCAGAGAGGAGACTCCACAACCCCCCTGGGCTGCATTATCCAGAGGAGGGCCACAAAAATGATCCAAGGGCTGGAGCACCTCTCCTGTGAAAATAGGCTGAGAGACTTGGACTTGTTCAGCTTGGAGAAGAGAAGGCTCCAGGGAGACCTCATAGTGGCCTTCCAGTACCTGAAAGGTGCCTGTAAGAAAGCTGGGGAAGAACTCTTCACCACAAGGGCATGTAGCAATATGACAATGGGTAATGGTTTTAAACTAGAAAAGAGGAGGTTTAGGTTGGATATTAGGAAAAAAGTTGTCAATAGGAGGGTGGTAGATCACTGGAACAGGTTGCCCAGAGAGGTTGTGGAGACTGCATCCCTGGAGATATTCAAGGTCAGGCTTGATGGAGCTCTGAGCAACCAGATCTAGTGAAGATGTCCCAGCCTACTGCAGGGGGGTTGAACTAGATGACTTTTAAAGGTCCCTTCCAACCTAATGCATTCTGTGATTCTGTGACTCTGTGATTATACATTCTTCTCAGAAAAGCAAAGTGTTGAATTCAAAGCTAAACAAGTGCAGGAAGAAAGCTTTCACTTGAGAAATGCTACAGTGAATGTAGACAGCACATGTAAGTTGAAAGTTAGACTATGAATCTCACAGGCATCATTAATTTTTCAAGCAGTTCTCATTAATTTCACAGAGACAATTCATAAGTAAATGCAAGAGAATCTGACACCCTGACACCTATGTATGATTTTGTAACTTAAGAGATTAATTTCACCTTTAAAAGTAGCGATTTTGTGCAAATACTAGATGAGTTTCAGACTGAGTCTTTAACTTTGAGCAAGAATATGTCAGCCTAACAGAAAATTCTTTTAGATTTTTTTTTACCTGTTCTTATCCTCGATCTCCATTGTCTGTTTTTCTTTGATATCTTTCCAATAGGAACATGAAGCAGATATTAGATTTATAAACTAGCAAATTATTTTTTAATTCTTCTTTGCTTGGTGGCTCATCATCTCTTCAGTGGACATGAGAAAGCTCAAGCGTGTGAAACTCAACTCAGTGTTCTCTGAACTCCCAAAGATGTCTGTGTGCCTCACCATCTGCTACTTCTCCAGTTTTCTTCTAAAGCCACTTGCTTAATTGTTCACAGAAGTTCATTCTCTTATAATCAGGGAAAGATTTAATAGGACTGGTTGCAGAAAGCAAGGAGGTCTTGTTTAGTTTCTTTAACTGAATTCAGGCTGTGTTCTTGCGCAATTAATTTATATTTATCTTCTGGAGAAGGAGTGGAATTCTGGAAGCTGCTGTTTCTGCTTTGTCTTCTTTTTTTTTTTTTCTTTCTGGAAGCAGGCACAGTCAGAGAAGTATTTGTGAGACCTGAAGTCTGATTTGTCTTCTCCTTCACACCTGCTAGGAGCCCCTTCTTAACATCAGTTCTGGAAGAAGAGACACAAGAGAAGAGGGTGGGCTGTTAATACAAAACAGGATTGGACCGAAGGGTATGGAAAAGTCATTTCCTCCGAGGGCATAGTTATAGTTACTAGTATTAAGTGAGTCATGGTACTAATTATAAACTGCCTTGTGCACTCCAGTACTTGTAAGCACATGGAGAACTGAAAAAGAGCAGTGAGGTTTCCTGCTTCTTCTCCAGTACAATAACTAACGCACGTGGCTGTAAGAATGCTGAATAAATGGGCAGTTTTTCAGCTTCTTCCTTTGCATCAATATCTACTAAAGAAAAAAAAATAGAAAAAAAACCCCAGGATAAATACTGCAGCCTGAACAGAAAAATTCAGGCTGGATAGAACATTGATGGAGAAGGATTTGGCCATTTTATTCAAATGGCTAGCAGCGAGGGAAAGAGATGAACTACCTTGCAATGACTTTCCACAGGGAAGACTCACAGTCTTCCCAGCTAATCCCCACCCCCAGCTATATATAGGTCAACATTTACCTTGTGCTGCACATATCTCCAGGAACTATTTCCCTCAAGCTGACACACAGAATTTTTGTAGTACCAGAATAGTGAGGCAAAGCATGTGCTGTCAAGCAGCTGAAAACATTTCATTCAATATACATGCTATTACCCAAGGAGGATGTTTGAGAGAGCTGGGAGGACGACAGTGGTATTCCATTATCGTTCTGCATCCGCGCAAATGTAAATCCTTCCCTGAGCCTCTGACAAATGTTGGCAAGTCTTTTCATAATGTGCAGTTGCGTATGTCCCACTTCAAACAGTAATGCAGAGGCATTCTTTCCTGGCCCAGAAAGGGAAACAACTGCGGCTCCATTGCAAAAGGTGAACTATGGGAGTGTGATATTGAAAAACAAATGGTATGAAAGAAAGGAAGGTCCAATCTGTGGCTCGAATGTTATTTTGGTTTTTTAATGCTTAGGAATTTATCTACTCAGTATGTACAAGTCTTTCAAGGAGCAGCTGAGAGAACTGGGATGGTTTAGCCTGGAGAAGAGGCTCAGAGGAGACCTTACTGCTTTCTACAACTCCCTGAAAAGAGGTTATGGTGAGCTGGGGGTCAGTCAGCCTTTTCTCGCAGACAAGTAGCGATAGGACAAGAGGGAATGGCTGCAAGTTGTGCCAGGGGAGGTTCAGGTTAGAAATCAAGAGACATTTCTTCTCAGAAAGAGTGGTTGGGCATTGTAAAGGGGTTGCCCTGGGAGATGGTGGAGTCACCATCCCTTTGGGTGTTCAAGGAAAGGTTGAATGAGGCACTTAGGGACGTGGTTTAGTGAATAATAAAGGTGGTAGGGGGATGGTTGGACTAGATGATCTTGGAGGTCTTTTCTAGCCCTTAATGGTTCTGTGTGATTCTGTGTAAATGAGATATCCAACTATATAGACTGGAGATAAATTCTGCATGCATATTTATCATGAAAAGCATCATGGAGAATTTAACTTAGTATAATGTGTTACAAAATGGCTTCAATAGATCTTTTTCTTTCTACAGATGCTGTGATGTGTATATACCATGTAATACAAAGAAAAGTTATACATTTAAGTCATACTTAACTAATACAGACTTAAGCAAACAGCCATGCAAATCCAAGCTAGGCTTGTCTGCCTAGCTATGAATGATACCATACAGAATAAAACTGCTGCAGCCCTGCTGTGCAATGGGTTGCAGTTGGGAGGGGAGCACCAAGGAAAGGCATTTTGGCTGTGGTGGAAAGCCAGGCTCAAGGGGGTCCTGGCTTTTGTAGTACAGCCAGAGTAAAATCAGGCATGAAAAATGTTTAAAGCTATTTTGGCAGCTTCTATTGTCTTGGGGAAGGAAAAAGAAAAAAATAGGCTTGAAAAAGAAAAAATAGACTTATAATAGAAAGCTAATTACAACTTTAAGAGACAGCCTCCCCTTAATGAGTGAGTGACACAGTTTCTCAGACTGCATCCTATTTCTAGGCTTGGCCTTTTAAAGATTGTCCTTTACTATGGTGCTGTGGGGAAGCTTTTTAACTCATTGCAATTTTGTGCATGGTTTCACACATAGCGCTGTACATGACTTGCACACTGACAAGATCCTAGCTAAATCCATTTTCTTAGTAAGTCAGTAATAGCTGTATTTCTCCCAGGACTCTGAAAAGGTTCTTGTTTCAAACATTACTCACTCTTGGTATTGACACACCCTAGGAAAATAAAAATATCTTCTAGGATTTTTTACAATTACACTTCGTCCAGAAAATGGATAGGTCCAAAGTACCTGAAAGCAGCCTAAAATCTATTAATTCAATCAACAGTTTGTTTAGCAGAAGATCAAGTTATACCACAGCAGGAAGTGACATGTCCACACTGGCAGATCATTCTAATAGTCCTCGAAGATGCTTGGTCTTGCCAGTATGGATGTGACCCAACAGTGCTGTCAGTTTCCTACCAGATCACATTACAATCCTAGAAAGATCTCTATGTTGTCTCCCATGGTAAGAAAGAGAGCCAACTTGGCTGTCAGATACAAGGTACAGAAAGACCACGGCACACTAACTTCCTGAACAGACACTTATGCAGTGCCTGAGGTGGCCATACAGATCACCTTATAGCTTTCTATGATACTGAGCTGCAGCAACTGAGCACGTTCTGTCACTGAATTTATTGGTATAGACATAACCATAACCATAAATCTCTCCTGGGGGAAAAAACCAGTTAAAACCATTGCCTAAACCAATTTTTCTACTGTGGGATTCAAGATTTTTTAAAAGAAAGCACCGTTTGCTAGAGGATTTTATGTCTGTCTTTAATTGAATTTTGGTGGAGGAGGTTTAGTAGTCAGTCTGTAAAAAACAGTCTTCCGTGGTGTGGATGCCTGTGATCAGTTGTAGGGATGAAACCACAGGCATTGGTGCTAGTGCATAGCTACGTATATACATAATTTTTCTTGCAAAATCAGGCAGAGACATAAATTAGTACATTTCATACATTTCTGCTGTCAAAACCGTTAGTGATCATCTGATTGTCTATCTGTTCACTCCTCATCTGTCCGTTTAATATTGGGATCAGTCTAAACCATACATACTACACAAGTTTCTTTCCTCAACAATAACAACCAAACCAAACTCCATCCAGCAGCACGGGAAGCACGCAGCCATCAGAATTTCTGAACACGATCCAAAGTGTAGAGGAGAAAATTTATGAGCAAAGCACAGCAGTAGAAAGTCCTCAATTTATGTTCTAGCAATTTTTTAAAGCACAATTTGATCACAAAACCATTATTGCTTCTGCTGACTTCCATTGAAATAAACAGGACCAGAGCAGCAGGATGTGTATGACCTCAGCAACAGGGCTATTGCAAGCAGTATAGCAGAGGAACAAGCTGACCTGACCAGGTCATTAGTAGGATGTGCACAGTCAAATACATCCTGTCCTTCTGCTCCTCATGGATCACTGTGGCTGTACCTAGCATTTCTCTTCAAGGTTCAAGGATACACTGTGGCACCATCACCTCAAGCTACCCACAGCTCCTTGCTGTATCACAGATACAAACAGTCCATGTGTAAAGAGGGTGGGGAAAGTGCCACTGTTTTGTTTTCAGACATTTCATTTTCCCCTCAAAATGCTTTCTTAGTTAAGTACAAATTGAACAAAAATGTGGAACTCCTACCTCATGAATATGACATAAGTGTGATTTTACCAGCAAATACAGGAAGATGTGCCTTGTGACACTAAACACTTCTGTTCTTCTATATTAAACCAGTGAGCAGAGAGAAAAACCCCTTTAAGAGGGGAAAAGCAAGGATACTCATAAAAGCTGAAAGCTGACAAATGGGTGCCAACAGAGGCAGAACGAGCTGGTGACCTGAGGCCTAACCTCTGGTCCCAAGCAGTATGGGGTCATCTCAGGGCTAATTCATAATCTCTCATAAACCATTATGAATACAGAATGGCTCCACTGTTTCCCTCAATTATGCCTTCTTGCAGATTTATAAGGCAGGAGGATTTAATTCTCACAATTAAAATCTTACTCTACACAGTAGCAGAAGTAGGTCTAAAGGAGCTGAGACCACACTTACCATGGCTTATACCATGGCAGTTCTGGGTTCCACCATTAAAGAAGGACCTGGAGATACTTAAATGTGTCCAGAGGAGGGTAACAGAAGTGAACAATGGGCTGGAAGGCTTGTCCTATGAGGAGCAGCTGAGGACTTTGCATTTGTCTAGTTTGGAGAAAAGGAGGCTGAGGGGTGACCTCATAGCTCTCTACAGCTTCTTGAGGAGGGAACTGGAAAGGGGTTGCTGGGCTCTTCTCCTTGGGACCCCATGACAGGATGCATGGGAATGGTGCATTCCTGGACATTAGGAAGCATTTCTTTACTGAGAGGTTGGTCAAACCCTGGAACAGGCTTCCCAGAGAGGTGGTTGATGCCCTGAGCCCATCAGTGTTTAAGAGGCATTTGGACAATGCCCTTAACAACATGATTTAACTTTTGGTCAGCCCTGAAGTGGTCAGATGGTCATTGAGGTCTCTTCCAACTGATATATTCTATTCTATGACAAGAACTGGTGCACAGAACAGATGAACATTCTTTTAATGTGAACTCTATCACTCTCACTATTGCATACTGTGGACATAGCACTCTGTGTGCAGAACAGGATACAGAAACGTGTATAAAAGTGAACCTGTGTGAATACTAACACAAGTAACTGTTCTGCAAATTTAAGACTCTAGTGTGTCTATCATACAAGGTTAAAGACAATCTGGAACAGATCTGCCTGTATACAGCTGACAGTCCAGAGAAAACAGCTAAACCTTGAAAGAAGACAGACTATCTAAGTAGAGTCTTTAAAAAGACACCTCTTAAGTATAAATTATTCCTGTCAATGCACAAGTATATTAGTTGGGTTCAAAGTGGATTTCTGTCAAAGGTTAAATTAAATTTGAGGCTATCACACAACTGCAGGTGCCACACAAATGTACAGAGTCGCTTCTGGGAGGCAGCTGTTCTGCAGAAATTTGAGATGAACCTGATACAGTGTAATATAATAATATGCCAGCAAGCTAGAAACACTGGAAGTAAAGGAGGTATGTCCATAATATGTGTACTGTCTAAACAGATTTCATGTAGCAAATTTAAGTGAAATGAGTATATCAGGCCACTAGCAGATATAAATCAGTGCCAGCAACCAAGTACATGGCTCTGCATTGACATTGTTATGCCCATCATGAGCTTTCATTTTCTATCCCAAACAATTGCAATATTAAACTTAAAGCTTTCAAAAATTCCAGCACTTTAATACCCTTTATGCTGTTTATGTATTCAGCTCTGGGGCTCCAAGCGTAAGACATGGACCTGTTGGTGTGAGTCCATGGGAGCACCATGAAGTTGATCAGATGGGTTGGAGCACCTCTCCTATGGAGACAGGCTAAGAGAGCTGGTCTTTTTGGCCTGAAGAATAAAAGACTCAAGGGAGACCTTAGAGCAGCCTTCCAGTATGTGAAGGAGCCTACAGGAAAGCTAGAGAGGGACTGTTTGCAAGGGCAGGGAGTGATAGGACAAGGTGTAATGGCTTTAAACTGAAGTACAGGAAATTTAGTTTAAAAGGAAATTTAGTTTAGAAAGCATATTTAGTGAGACAGAACTTCTGCACTGTGAGGTTGGTGAGGCCCTGGCACAGGCTGTCCAGAGAAGCTGTGGCTGCCCCCTCCCTGGCAGTGTTCAAAGCCAAGTTGGATGGGGCTTTGCACAACCTGGGCTAGTGGAGGGTGTCCCTGCCCATGGCAGGGGTTGGAACTGGATGATCTTTGTGGTCTTTGAGGTCCCCTCCAACTCAAACCATTCTATGATTCTGTGAAACTGTTAATTAGTCATATTATTAAAAAAAAATTAAAAGCTTTTCAAATACTTAGAAAAAACAAATATGAAACTGAGGGAAAGACCAGGTGGTTAAAACCTCACTGCTGCTCTCCAGAAACCTGGAGATTTTAAGACCTCTTCTCTGAAACTGAAAGCAGTGAGTGCCACACAAAAGGACAAGCAGAAGGTAAAACATTTGTGCTTAGAGCTAGTTCTGAACTATTTAATGGGTTTTCCAATGGAACAGGAAACTAAGGCTGTCTATGAACCATAATACAGAAACCTAAAGAGCTCTGCAGTCACAGACATATGAACAATGGGGCTATTATTCAGAGAAAAAAATAGCAGAGAGATGAGTTATGACTATATTTAGAGCAAGCAGAGCAAAGCTTGCTCTAAAGCAGGGTACATCAAGTCCAACCTGAGCACTGGCCTATATGCAGCTATATTATTTCTAGTATCTGAGCTAGTCTGGACCATCCACTGGAGCAACACTGTTCTGTGCAGACTCGCCATTACAAGGGTGTATGAATTATCTAACAGTGGGATGACTGTCTCATAAAGCCCCGATGAGAAACCAGATGAAGGATGGGATTGGAGCTGGACTTCACAGTGCTACACACAGAAGACTGTAACAACAGATACATGAAGTCTAAGAGTGCACCTGAAGTGCACTTTGCAGAAACATGCTTAAGATGAAATAGCAAATTAACTTACTTTAAAGAAGTTATGAAGAATATTTCTTTATTATAAAGTTAGCTATGCTCTGAATTATGAATACCTAACCTTGTATCTGAATTCTTTATATGTTTTGCCTCCTACTTTGTAGAATCATAGAATCATAGAATCATAGAATGGTCTGGGTTGGAAGGGACCCCGAGGATCATAGAGCTCCAACCCCCCTGCCACAGGCAGGGACACCAACCTCCAGGCCTGGATCTACACAAGGTTGCCCAGGGCCCCATCCAACCTGGCCTTGAACACCTCCAGGGACGGGGAATCCACTACCTCTCTGGGCAGCCTGTTCCAGCACCTCACCACTCTCTCTGTAAAAAACTTCCCCCTAAGATCTAATCTAAACCTTCCCTCCTTTAGCTTTAGTCCATTCCCCCTTGTCCTGCCATTATCTGCTCTTTTAAAAAGTCGAATCCCCTCCTGCCTATAAGCTCCCTTCAGGGACTGGAAGGCTGCAATGAGGTCCCCCCGCAGCCTTCTCCTCTCCAGGCTAAACAAGCCCAGTTCCTTCAGCCTCTCTTTGTAGGGCAGGTGCTCCAGCCCTCTAATCATCCTTGTGGCCCTCCTCTGAACCCTCTCCAACAGTTCCACATCCTTTGTAAACTCCTAGCAGGCTATTAAGGCTTAAGTATACTGAATCAGAACACAACTTGTGTTGTTATTGATTTTGGATGATCACAAAGAATTAAGTCTTTGTCTGTGTTCAAATGTATAAAGCAGAAAAAAAATTAGTTAGGAAAATTTTGTATCTATTAAGTAAATTTAACTCCAAATATTTATCATAAGTAATGTATATATACAGAAAGTTATCTCTTCACACATTTAAAAAAAAATTACCTTCAAGTGAAGTGTTTAGCTATATTAAAATCTTCCTACTGATCTTACTTCAACATTTTGATTCAGAGCAGATGGGTTAAGATCATTAAAAAAAATTGTTTTCAATCAATAAAATGAATTTATGTTCAGGTTAGGCATTACTGTTCCTGAACACTGTGTGACCTCAGCTATCAATATCATAGCTGACCTCATACCTTCTCTGTCCTAGTGACTTCCTCTCCAATACCCTTGCATCTCAGATGGCCAGGAGAGAAGGATGTTAGCCTGCTGTTAAGAACAGTTGTGTTCATAGTTGGACTTTCTGTCTACTAAGGACAGTTCAGGGTCATTTTCATCATTATTCTTGTGACTGCAATGACGACATTGGAAAGAATTGTTTATCATTGTAAATTGAAAGTCCCGAGAAGCAAAGTTGTTGCAAGTGCTAAACTATTTTTTTTTCCTTTCATTAAATGAGTATTTATTATTATATGGAGGTTCCCCCTTCTGTTTACAGATATTTGGATTTGGGCAAGATAGGTAGCCACAAAAGACTAACATGTCACAATTATTATTTATTGCATTAATCTGTTTTGCAGTAACTCCTTTAAGGTTTGAGGGAGAGTGAAATTCTCGGTCTACAACTCATAAATCCACATTTGACTGACAAAAGCCCCATGAGGAAATTTCAAATCTGCAATTACAGAATATTCCAAATACTTTAATGGAGGGAGAAATGCTAACAGCATTCAAAGGAGCATTCAAGAAGCTAAGCCATCTCCTAAGACTTATCCTGCCCTCAATTACTATTCCAAAGAACCTTTTTTCATGTTGAATTACTGGAAAGCTTATGATGAGGTAATCTTGATAACATCATCAGCTTGCCAAATCATTCTCTCCTTCAGGAGATGTGAGATACACATACAGCCCTGGTTTGAGAGATCATCAGGTGAGACAAGTGTGTATTGCTGATATTACTGTATCTGATAAAACTGAGCTCTGATTTATCATATCAGGGACCTTCACAGCAGTTTTGGACAGCAGATTGTGTGCAGTGTAACACTTCATTGGATGATGCATTTCCTACTCTGTAAAAGCTTTCAAATGATTCCTGGGTGCAATTTGAGAAATGGTCTTTTAACTTAGGAAAAAATCACGTGCAACCTGTAGCAGAGGGAAGAAGCATTCCTGTTTATTCTTTGCATTCAATATGGGGACCAAGATGACATGGCCAGTAGAAAAAAACATGTAAAAACTGAAACTACTGTAAATGAGCTAGGAGTTCACATTAGATCACTCTGGAAGAAACCAGATTATATCTGTCCAAGAACTCTGAAACAAAAAAATTGCATCTTTAGTAGGAAATGTTTATAATAAAGCAAACTGATGTTAGTACAATACGACTGAGAAAAAGTATCTGGGCAACTATAGATCCTTGTGCAACACCAATAGCATGCAAGGCTTTAGAAAAGAAAGGTTAATTAAAGGCATGAAAGAAAATGTAAAGTTAGTTAAAATGCACCAAAATATGCAAAATCAACCTAATGTCTTCCATTTAAAATATTCTTTCCAGATAAAGGAAATGACATAATTCTCATCTCTAGAAGTATAGAAACACTGAACACATTTAAAATTATTAAGTAAAGGGAAAAAGATTGAAATAATGACAATAATGGTAGGTACAGAACCAGCTCTGTGGCAGATAATAATAAGGACCTAATGAGAGTTCCCTACGTGACTTGAAACCACAGAGACAGCCAAGGGAATCAACGGCCTGACCTCTAAGCAGAGACTGAGACAAACCATCATCATTAGCCAAGGAGAATGAAAGAAAAGATAGCAGAGCAAAGGTGAGGTTATTCATTGTTAATCTATTAAATCAATAAGCACAGGAAAGATGAAGTTCTTTTTAACTTATTGGATCCTGTGGGTGCAAAAATATATAGGTTTAAATTACTCTGGAATAAATTCAGCCTACAGTGGAGAAAAATTAATAATATAAGCAATGAGGTTCTCAGGCAGCCGTCCAAAAGGTGATGCAAGCAGAGAAAAGTGTCAGCTTTCTTCCAAAAATGGCTCTCACAGCCTATAACCTCAGAGCTTCACCGTCTTTCAGGACATCCCTTCCAACCCCACAGTGCTCCTCTGCACAGAGCCAAGACCTGGGAATAGCTTGAGACACCTAAGCTGATGGTGTCTCAATTTGTGTACCTGGAAAACAGCAGCTGAGAAGGGGTGGGAAGAAGCTCTCAGCCCTGAAATTCTTACCTGCCCTCTTACCTGAGAGCAGCTGAGCTCACTGACCTGTGGGGCACGTTACCAGGTCACTGCATTCACTGCTAATTTCTCCAGCAGAACTGGATGAAATGAAATGATCTTGCTGTTATGGTTTAGGAATACTGTTGTGTTGTCAGCATAGTGTCAGCAAAGCTTTATTTTAAAGGAAGCTCACTCATGCACCTCAGCTTTGCTAAATATATGGGTCTAAACCAAATGTGAACAGACAATTGTTTTAATGTGGTCTCCTACAAGACAAGCTTGCTCTGGCCTTCAGTCAGCCAGCAGGGAATTTCACTGTGGATGGTTTTCTTCTGCTTGCTGGGCCCCAGGTGTACCATAAAACTGCCCAATTTAAGGCAGAAAAATTAAATGCATCCATTTTGCCTTCCACCCAGACACATCACAGGATGCCTATTTAGGAAGCAAAATATTTTGTAATAGTTGTTTGTTTGGTATAGTTGCATAATAGTATCAAATCTAGAATAAAGGTACCCAGTCTGCAGTTATTAGGAGTCACATTGCCAGCAAACAGCCCAGCCTGCAAATACATAAGCTACTGGAACAGACAGACCAGACCTCTGAGGAAAAGTTATTGGTCCTCACCTATGGAGAAGTACATATGAACTCCAGCAATACTCAGTGGTATTTGGCAAAAACTAGCATCCCCCTTTAATTCTGGTTTCCCTATTTGAAAAGCTCTTGAGTCTGGCCATCTCAGCCTCAGAGACTGAGCCATCAAAGATTGTGTCTGTCACAGCCAACTAGGCAGCATCAGATTTATGGTCTTATACCTCAGGCTTGACTGGCCCACATGATTAATATTTGGTACTCACATGTTCAAAGCCAGAACCAGACTGGGTCTGGGTCACACACGCATAGCCCTGCTCCTGGGTCTCTGTGCCCCATAGGACATCCTTGTGGGCTTGGCAGATCTGAGGGATTTTTGGGGGAACTTTGGAGCTCTCTGTAGGTCAAAAGGCCTGACATAATAAAGGTTAGGTTGTGTAAGAATGGTACTTTCACAGCATAAAGCCTCTACTGTGGAATTAATGCTGCAGTCCTCCGTAACCCGTGTGAAGGAAAGAGGCAGGTCTGTAAGCAAGAAGTGGGGAATGTCTTGCAGGATGTCTTCTTTCTCCAGAACAGTTCCACATAGCAGCCAGTCAAATTCTCCTGCAGAGTACTGTTTCAGCTGTTTCAGAAACAGACTCGAAAGTGAGACAAGCTCCGATGTGTGTTGTTCATCTACCTGGCACAGGGTGTTGTTCAAACCAACAGGTAAATATGTCTGAAGTGTTTGTTGCAAGGCCAAATTTTATTTTCATTACTGATATTAATGAAAAATAAATGCACTTTTTTTTCCATTTCTGTTCCTCCAAGCCTAGCTTTCTATATAAACAAATGGAAGAGAGTCTTAAGATCACTACGTACTTCTACAAGTATGGATAGATGCTGACAGACATGAGCAGAAGTATTTTCATCTCTATGCCATTTGCCAGCCAAAATTGATGACAAATGATGTGGCATTTTCTGTCTATGACTAGTATGCTTTTAAGCAGGGAATTTATCTATATAAATTTCTTCTGCACAAGTAGGAGGTCTAGTCTCTAAATTGAGACCCACTGTGCTGAAAATTTTTGTCTGGGAATGCCAAATGTTGCAGAAGCAAAGAGATTAACAAAGAGATTTGGCTGGATACATCGTGCCAAGATAGCGGGGAGAAAATAATTTCAGAGCTGAGAATACCCAACTCCTTTGCTGAAGCTGCAAAGCAATGTGAGGAACTGCAGTGTAGCCTGTTTGTTTTTCATGACAACAGCTGTTGTTGAAAAATATTCCTAGAAGAACTCTGCCAAGATTCAGTGTGCTCATGATCTGACATCTCTTCCTTTTCTTCTATTGCTTCACAACTTACCTAATTCTAGATATTCTTTTCTACATATGTACTCCCATGCTTTCCCCCCCCCCCCCCAATTAAAAAAAGGTTAAAAGGGTGGCCTAACACTGACAGAAAATTACCAAGGGGCTAAATATTTCAGCATATGAAACAGAAATGATGTTGTTAACAAACAGCTGTAGTAAGGAACAGAGTTATCGTAAAGCTGCATTCATGAGTGTTTGCAAAGTGTTTTGAACTACTTGATTAAACAACACCTTATTAGCGAAAATTATGATTAATGAGAAGCTTATAACAACAAAGCTCTCTCTACAAGCACTGCAACAGAAAGGAGAAGCACATTTCAGATGGGAGTTGCTAAATTAATAATTAATAATTAATAATTAATAAATGCAGCTCCACTGAAAGGGTATTTGTAAGACTTTTATATTATAGAGTTCGGGTTGACCAAAAAGAACATGCACTTTGTTCTATTTTCTAGGGTTTTTATAAACCTTTAAGAGCTTATTGCTATTCCTCTTAATCAAAGTAGTATTTTACAACATGATGAGATTCATGCCAGAGATCAAGATGAAAGGGAAGCTGGAGCCCCTGGGATCAATACACTCAACTGAGCCCGAGCAATTTTGTTACCCAATTGTGTTCCATAAAGCAAGCTGGTGCCTTTTCCATCCAGCAGTAATGCTGATCCATTAGAAAAGGAGGAGACATGGCCCTTCTCATTTATTATTTATAAGGCAGGGCACGCGCAACTTGTCTGACATCATCCTTGTCACAGCTAATGAGAGACTTAAAGCAGGTTTTTCATCACAGAAGAGATGAAAAATCTCTTTCAGGTCTGATGATCAATTTTCCTGCAGTAGGGCAGTGCTCACTAACATATGCAGCTAAAGAAAATATGGTATATAATTTTATATGTCCCAAAGTGATGATCTTTCCACACGACTATCACTGTTTGGGGGAAGTCCCTGTGTACATATACATGCATTGTACAAACACCAAACAGCCAATATGATTTAAAAAGATGTGTTTAGCATTGGCAGAAGCAACCAAAGCAAATAAGAAAGTACTTTCAAGTTCTTCAGCTCTTCACTCAAATTTGCTGCGGTGGATCAACGCTGTTAGGAATGAGATACTGCATGGCACTGGACTCCTGGGGCAGCATGATCCTGTGCTGAGAGCTAAATGTTTTCAATGAAGTGAAAATTACATGTTAGTGCCTGGAAAGAGACTCCATGTCACTCTGCAGTGCAAAAATCACCCTCCAATGCAGAGTCTGTTCCATCTCTCATCCATGGACTGCTGTAGACAAGAGAACCTGGCTTAGCACATGCTTGTGCTGGTCCCATCCAGGGATGAGATTGACTGCACCTCTAAGCACAAAGGAGAGATCTAAGGGCCTGAGCAGTTTTTTTTTTCCCCTACTCTCTTATTTAGTAGCACAGATATGATCAGAGCCTCCAAATTCACTCTTGGAGAAATGGAGAAATGTGAGATGGTGCTGGAGGATGGGTGAGGGCCAGGGGCGCTGCTGTTACAAACCTCATGAGAGTGGATCAGAAGTGGTAATTCATGTAGGAGTTGGCCTCAGATGGAGAAAAAGAATAATATAGATGGAGAAATTTGAGAAGGAAGGGGAAGGTGTATGAGGAGCAGTTTAAGAAGACAGCACAGGTAACATAAACAAGGATTGAGAGCATTGGACTGCAATTCTCTGTCTCTCCTGATGGCTTTCCAGACATCTCCTGACATTAGCAATTTCTTTCATAGTTCAAATGATTTTATGGAACAGGACTTGGCAACAGCTGGTGCCTGCTTGTAAAGCACGTTGGCCCACTCTGAAGCTACTATCATGTTCTCCAGGATCTCAGCTTACATTAGTTAAAACGTGAGAATAATTTTGCCCTTAAAACTGCAAAGCTCCACCATATACCCTGTATAACTAACAAAGAGACAGACAGGTAAACTAGTCTCTCCCAAAACAAGGTACTAGCTGTTCATTTTGCTTTAAACCTGGTAATTTGAATACTATCATTGGGATTTTCCTTCTTCAAGGAGGCCAGAATATTAAAGCTCTGACCTTTACTATTTTCTACCAGCTGTCTTATCTCAAATAGGTGATGATAGGGATATTCAACCAGCTGCATCATTCTCCTGTAAGAAAAAAAGAAGCCAAACCTTACCACTGAGAGGAGCCTGGGGCACATTCATGCCCTCCTGAGAGGACAGCAAAGGAGCTTGAAGCACCTGCCCCATCACATCCTGAGTGTAATCATCACCTACCAGAAATGCTGCCTTATTTCGGTTTCACCTGGATTGAGACAATTCTACAAGTAAACTATGGGAAGAAAACTAAACCTCATTTATTTCTAGTCTGACCTTGGTGGCTGCACATTTATTTGTGTGTAAGCAAATGTAGGTCTTCACAGGCAATGTGAAACATTCCTTCCTCACAGTTCTGGTGTACCTCTATCAACAATATCATTGCTAAAACTCTCTAACAATGACCACATTCTATTGAGCTGATCAAAAAGCAAATGAAAAATGCTAATAAACTAGACCACCCCATTTAGAGATTTCGTTCAAGACTGCTAAAATGCAAATATATCCATTAAATACACACTCATTCAGAAAAATCTGAATATGAGCCACAGAGAAAACCTTCTGTACTAAATTAATGTGTGACTTGTTATATTTCTTAGCTGAGGCAGAAATAATTGCTGAATAATTGTGTGTATAAAAAAAAAGTGCTGAATGAATTAACACTTATTTCTAAAAGGATTAAATTTTTCAAAAGATAAAATACTTCAAAATGTGACATGCATTTTTTCAATGTCATATGTTATTCCAAGGGTTCATACAAACTGGACAAAGAGATAGTATTAAAACTCGTCAAGAAAATGCTCTTTTGGATGATACTTTTGTATATTTTAACATAAAAATTCATCTGGTGGCTTTTGAGAACAGACTCCAAGCAGCCCCAAACATTTTGAAGCACGATGACAACTCGCCGATTTTAGGTGTGTGGCCTATCATTTTTTCTGGATGTGTCCCTGTGTTTCCACTGGCTTCACAGGGGGCCTCAGGCAAGCATGGTCCTCACTTTGGCATCTTAGATCCTCCATATTATTTTTATTTTACCAATCTGGGCCTGTTGCCCTAGAGACCAGGAAAAAATCATGCCTGAGAAACAGGAAAACAATTAAGAAAAAGGGACAGAGAAAGAAAAGGTTTTGCAGTAGGCCCCAAAAATGCCAAATTCACCCTGGTGTAATTCTGCTGGAAACAATGGAAGTACACAGGAGCTGAACTTTTCCCCACTGTCTTTGCATGACAGTGGGCAGCCTACAGATCAATTTTATCTAATTAAATTATGTCATGGTACCGCGCATTGTCAGTATGGGAACAGAAATTCTCTATGTGGGACGGAGTTTTTGTATTATTTTAGTGTTATTTTTACATTCTTGTGATGCTCACATGACAATACAAATGACAACTCTCAGTCTTTGGGAATCCTGTTTGCAACCAGGGATGCTGCTTGGTTTTGGGAGTGTGACATCCCTGATACAGGGGAGGAAGAGACAAGAACGAGCACTGACAATACCACAGCCTTGGCATTCACACTTACTGCTGGAGCACTCCCTAGTTTGTTATAAGCTCATTAAGGGCTAAATTTGGACTCTTATAATTAAGTTTCTGGTAGCAAGCAATAAGAACTTGTTTTGCAAATAAACAGCTGATGGAGCTATAATACATCTGGGAATACAAGGTGAGGGAAACTCTAAAAGCAACAATGCAAAATCTTCCCTGTGGGTTTCTCAGTGTAAGGGAGGCTCTGCCCTAACATCCTCACTGAGGGCATCAGTGTGATGGGGTCGGAAGCACGTAGTTGCCTACAGGCATCCTCATCAGGAGCTGCAGCTCTGCTATGTCCCAAAAGAGATGCACAAAATAAGACTGCTACTGCATCCACTACTCATCCTCCTTACTGCACCAGCACAGGCTGCTCGTCACAACTACCCCGCTGTTTGTTACCTCCTCTGCTACTGGAGTGAGATCTCCCAGAGGTTTCTGCAGCAGCTGGGTAAGTACCAAGGTGCCACTGCAGAGGCCATCAAAGAGGTGATATGCTTTGGGTTAGAGCAAATCACCATGGTCTTATGCAGTACTTAGATGAAAACAAAATTTATGTTGCCAGAAAAAAACAAACACACTCATTACTTAGGTTTTTTTTACTCTGCTGATGTGGATAGTTTTTAGCTACAATAAAGATTACTGAGAAACACAGTGCAATAAACTTCCTCTAGCTCTGTCTTTTTACTTGGTTCTAAAGCTGTACTAGATCATTAGGGCATACACAGAAAAAAAAAGCACCAAATCATTTGCCAAGGAAAAAGATACTGGATTTCCATAAGAGCAAATGTTTACATTTAAAAATACATACATCTCCTTCAACTAGAAACAGCCCAAAAATAGGAAAATGTTCATTCCTTTGAGTAATAAATCATACTTGGCACTGTTTTGGGGAGAGCTATGTTAAGAAAAAGTCTCCAGTGGTAACACACAAAGCGACTGGAATTTCATAAGCTTTCTACAAATGCATACAGAAGAAAAATAAATAACAGAGCACTTGGCACGAAGTAAAGTTTGTGTAACAAGCAATTCTAGGATTTTTTTTTTAATTAAGCCAGCCACTGTAGCGTGAAAAAATGTATTGTGTGTTCCAGTGCTTGAAGGCAGAGCTGAAATTCAGAGAGGCCTTTGCACAGGGAGGGTGGTACTGCAGCAATCTGCTAGCGCATCTACAGAGCCGAGCCCAGACAAGCCATCAGGAAGGGACAACAAGCTCATGTGCAAAGTCCTATGCTTCAACCCACCCTGCCAGCGCACTGCAGCTCATGAGTCACCCAAAAATCCTATAGAGACACAGAGGATACCGTTATTTGCCTAAATACACTATTAAATACGTCGCAGCCCAGGCTTTCTCGACCTATGAGTGCTAAAAGCGTCGTGGTACCCACAAAACATCTCCCACAAACAGCTGCAGTGACCATAGGATCTGATACCGAGCTCGTACTTACAGCATCGGCCGGCGCAAAGCTGGTATTTAACTATTTCTTCATAAACTGCTTCCACATGCTTGTCTGCTCATTGTGCCATTTCTTCCATTGGTTGCTCCTGTTTGACAGCATCTGGACCGCAAAAAGATCCTGTTCCCCGTCGTTTGCAAAATCAGCAGGATGCGGAGGGCTGCGTGACCGCTGCTGCTGCAGCCGCGATGTACCCACCAGCCCGATGCAGCAGAGGCTGTAGCTCCCCCTTCCCAGGATGGGTTTTTCTTTCTTTGTGTGTGAGGGTTTGTGTGGTGGTTGTTGTGGGTTGGGTGTTGGGTTTTTTTATTTAAAGAGACACGGTCCTGGTTAACCTCCGGTTTCAGGAGCACGACACAAACTGTAGGGCACAGGGTAGGGGTCAGACAGAGGATGCTGAGACAGAAATAAGACATTTTCAGAGATGCTGTTCCAGGAATAACTTGTATTTGAAGTACCTACGTCCTGTAACAGGTCCTGTCTTGTGGTTTGTTTTGTTTCATGCAAATTTACTTCCTGACAACATGCTGCAATATTTCTTCACCTTTTGCACTTATTTCAGTTTATACACTAAGAAATCACAGATCTTCTGTTTATTTCATGTTTGAACTATCCAGCTGTGTCATAGAATGTTTATGCTTAAAGTCTTCACAATATGAAGAAGTCCTCTTCAAAAACTTCTGTCTGTGCAGCAGCTTCAGTAAATACCCTCACTGTTCTGCTTCTGCCTCTCTTCTTTACCAACACTGTGCAATGCCCAATCTCTTTGGGACTGCCTTAGATTAATTTCATCAGTGCTGATTACATCAAGACTCAGAAGTCCGTGTGCTACCAGTACCGTCCTGAGTTCAGCTTCTCTTTTCCAAGCTGGCACAGGTAACATTTTAAAACTTAGCTCCTTACAGACTACACATTGATACTCCTGTTCACATCATCAACCATGCATAAAGCATAACTCAGGAGAGTCAGGGATCTTGGATACAGCCTCCAACAGAAATAAAGATTGGACTGAAGTGTTAAAGGCATTTCTAAGCTTTTTATATCCTAGATGTGTCACCTTAATCACCCATGTATATCTGTCAGTTTGTCCTCCTGCTTTGATTTCCACGTGTGAGTGCAGTGCTGTCCCTTCCCATGGTCCCGAGCCCCACAAACACGCACTTTCAACCTCTGTCAGTCTTCATTTAAAATGCTGCAATAATACAGCACTTCAAAAGAGCTTCAGGACTGGCCAAAAGTATGAAATGATGGATTTCTAGGGAATCTGCAGCTCTCCGTTAACTCTGCAGTCCTTGGCTGCATGGAAGATGCACTGGAAATACCTTGTCTTCAGGGCAACATCAACTGCAGAGGCAGAAAAATATTTTCAAGAAGAAAACATGGTGCTATTGCAGCTTTGTACAAACAGAGGAGTCACACTTAGTAAACTCCTGGACTACTATGACTCTGCTGCTTTTGGTTTAAAAAACCTGTTTTCCCGCCAAGGAGCTGAGGCTGACTTCTCTGATGTTGAAGGTTAAAGTGACACTGCAAACACTAAGAGGCACCTGCAGCATTGTACAAAAGGATATATTAACCTTCAAGGTAAAAGATGCCTGTTTCATGTTAAAATGCACCTGAGGTATGTGGCATTATCTGTGTTACAACAAGCAATTTACTGGAGGAGGCCATCATCCTTGAGGATGATCATAAAAGGTCAAGAGGTACTGAGCATAAGCAAGCAACAAAACTGGCCCTGCAACATTGCTTTTTGTAGCACAGAAATCAGGTCATACAGATATTTCTGGTCATCACATCTCAGCTTTACTGAAGTTCACCAGTCAGGCTAAGAAATCCTCTCTGAGTTCAAGTAAACAGAAGGACATTGTAACCAGGCAGAACAGACTGTTTAGGCAGGAAAACATGCAGTGCCCGTCTCCAAAACATTGCCCCACTGGATAAGCTCCTGCAGCACAATGATCTCACACAGCTGTTGTGTTGCTGCTAAGTTTAGTTGCCAAAAGCACCAGCTCCAATGCAGTGGCACGCTGAGAACGGCACTGTGCTTCCCAAGCAGGGCACATGTGTTGGCTGCAACTGCCTGGGGCCATGCTGGCCACATGGGTCAGTAAGGTGGCATCAGACCCATTTATCAATGTCACACCCTGAAAGCAGGAAAAAAAATCCATATAAGGGGGTGGGAATGAAGTCACAGATGACACAGGAAGCATCACAAGGATAGGAAGGCAATGAGGGGGGAAGGACATTGAAAAGAAAATACTTTAAAGATATTCTCTCACAAAGTGTTCAAATCCCTTTTAAGCAGCAGGCATGAAGAGCCCTCCTTTGAAATTCCCTTCCTAGAGTGAAAAAATAGATTGGGAACTGCTGGCATTATCAGCAATCTTCTTACAGAAGCATGTGAGCTGAGGGCAGCCGTGTCTGGAAACGGAGCCTGAAAAAGCAGCTGGGCTTCCTGCGTGGGAAGCAGGTGAAGGGCAGATTTCCCCTCCAGGGACATTTTAAAACAAAGGCAAAAATAAGTATTTGATTGATGAATTCACCATCCAAGCTGTGAAAATCAAGTAATATTAGAAGGCTTATCATCACTGCTGAGTTTTGGATGACTTTCATTATTATTAGATATTATATATTCATAATCATAGAATCATAGAATCATAGAATTGTAGGGGTTGGAAGGGACCTCAAGAGATCATCGGGTCCAACCCCCCTGCCAAAGCAGCTCCCTAGGACATATCACTCAGATAGGCGTCCAGACGGGGCTGGAATATCTCCAGAGATGGAGACTCCACCACCTCCCTGGGCAGCCTGTCCCAGGGCTCTGGCACCCTCACTGTGAAAAAGTTCTTCCCCATGTTGGTGTGGAACTTCCTATGCTCCAACTTGCAGCCATTGCCCCTTGTCCTATCCCCACAGACCACTGAAAAGGGGCTGGCTCATTCCCCCTGCATCCCTGCTTAAGATAATTATAAACTTTAATTAGGTCCCCCCTTAGTCTTCTCTTCTCAAGGCTGAACAGTCCCAGCTTACTTAGCCTATCCTCATAGGGGAGATGTTCCAGGCCCCTAATCATCTTCGTGGCATATATATATATGTTATATATATTATTGTTATATTAGATGTTTTATTATTTATTACTATTATGATTCATAAAATCATGGAATCTTTAAGGTGTGAAAAGTCCTGTAAGATCACCAAGTCCAACTGCATGCCCAACACCACCATGTCAACTAAACCATGTTCTGGGGTGCTGTGTCTACACTTTTTTTAACACCTCCAGGGATAGAGACTCCACCACATTCTGGGCAGCCTGTTCCAATGCATGATCACTCTTTCAGTGAATAGATTTTTCCTAGTATCTAATCTAAACTTCCCCTGACACAACTTGAGACCATTTCCTCTTGTCCTATTGCTAGTTACTTGGGAGAAGAGACTAACTCCCACCTCACTAAAACCTCATTTGAGGTAGTTGTAGAGAGAGATAAGGTCTCCTTGCACATTGATGAAGCGCAGCCAGTTTCTCAAATGGGTCACTATGCATTCAGCCATCTCCTCCTTCAGCCAGAACCATTCTTTTTACTTCTCTGCCTTTTTTATTTCAGCTCCCTCCTCCCCAGATGGGACACCTCCACTCACACAACACTTCTACTGTCAGCAGCCTCTGCATGATACCCACAGAGGGAGAGGCACAAAACTGCATCCCTGGGGAGATCAGCCTCCCACTGGGTAGCACCACACTAGGGCAGTCAAAAACACACATGCTCATCACTTGCTGCTACAGCACACCCTGTCACTGAAGCACTCTGGGCTGAGCAAATATTTTCATCATCCACACGCAGCCCACAGCCATTACCATAATGAGGGGGCCTGAAATATCTCTCAAATGAGAGTGGATTGCATTTACGTAATGGACCCAGGTCAGAAGTTATGAGGGAGCTTGAGCGGCTTTTAACCATCTCAGTAGAGGTGACCCAGCCATTATGAGAAATTGGAAACAAGATTCAGAATCTTAGCCACAGTTAATGTTCATAAAGAGAGCTCTAATTCCTCAGCAATTTGATTAAATTTTTCCCGGCGCTACAAGATCACACTCCTCAGCTGTTGGAGGAAAACTGTCAATTACCTGTTTAATCCATCTCCCCAGCCCCTGGCACTTCCAACCTGAAATTAAAGGGGATAAAAGTGAAACTTGGCCATAAAACCTTCCTGCAAAGCCCATCTGTTGGTGACCTGCACTATATAACAGCAAACATTAAGTGGGCTTTTTGATGTCAATGAACGTCCAACAGGTAACTCATCAGTGGCATTTAAAGATAAGCAGAATTGTTGACAATCTGAATTAATTTCTTTAAGTATCAACAACAGTGCGAGGGGTTTTGTTGTATGGGGTCAACTGCCTGAGTTGGATGTTATAGTAAGAGTGCTGTAATGCTTGAGAACAGCAAACCCCCTCCAGCTGTACCAGGTGATGTGGTCACATGCAGCGTAAAGGGGTTGCAAGGAAAAGAATTTTTCAAAAAAGGGGAAAAGTGGGAAAGAGGTGATCTAACTGGAAAGTGTTCAGTACTATGCGTGCCAAATACGATTATTTTTCAAGTTAAAATATTGATTTCTGCATTTTGTAATTGATCACATCTGTGGTAGAGCTCTTGTTAACCTTGATGAAAAGGCAGAAATGTTAAAAATTATAATTTCTAGGCTGTGAACCGGGATGATTAAAATACCATCTTGCCCAGGCCATTAGTGCTATAACAATTATAATGCCAACAAGGCCAGACTATTAGTGTTTGGGTGATTAAAATACCAGTCTGTTCTTATAGAGCCAGAATGATTAGTATGTTGCCAGCCCAGGCTATTAGTGTTAGCACCACCAATGGTCTGGAATTGTGTAGGTCTTTGAGAATTTATTTTATGCTCAGATTAGCTTGGCATCCTGCTTCTTCATTATCTATACTTTACATCATTGAAAAATATTTGTATGCATATTTCAAATGTTTATAGAATCATAAGTGGTGCATTTGTACCATCGTGGTAATGGGAAATTTAACATATTGTCTGGGTAGGAGAAGTCACAAAAAGACTAGGTTATCAAGTAAGAATTCCAAACAGAGAAATTAGAATGATTATGATGATGATACTCAGCCTCTAAATAAAATGCACTCAGAGCACGAGTGTAAAACACAGAATTGCATCTCCACTGCTTCTTAGAAACAAGATAAGATTCGTACTACACATACTTATACACACTATGTACTCTATATATACACACTATATATATATATTCATACAAGCATATTTACTGCTGCTTTTTATTTCCTGTCTTTTAACCAACTATCCAGATATCCATGTGGTCTTATCCTGTGGCCACTGAAAATTCCTTAAAAACCTTTGGCAGTTGTCTCAAATGCCTTTTAAAATCTAGGCAGGCAGGATTTCCAATATCCCTATGAGCTGATTCTCTCAATTGAAGTAGGAATGTGAGGTATGATTTGCACTTTAAAAATTAATGTCGATTTTTGGCCAATATCATTGTTATTTATGCGTCCTCTAGTTTTATTCTTTATTAAAAATCTTGTGAATGTGTCCTGTACAGATATTGAACACACCAGCCTGTAGTTCATAGGTTTTAGATTTACCAGCTGATCAACACTGAAAAAAGGGAGTTAATTAGTAAGTAGATTTTTTTTTTCTAAACATCTTGCATTGCCTTTTTTAACCCATACATTGTATTTGTGCACGATCCCTTCTTTGAAGATGCTTAATAGAGAGAATATTCTCATTTCTCTCACATGCCTTAAGGAATTTCTTTAAAGAGCTAGAACATAAACACAAATCCCAAAGAAGCTCTTTGTTTAATGTAACAGAATCCTTTCAAGTATAAGAAAATAGCAAACATCACCTGAAATAACCAACTTCACAGAAGGATAGTGTAAATTTGGGCATGTGTTGATTACATGATTGTCTAAAAAGCTATCATGTGGACAATTATTTCCTTTAAAATCATTGCACAGTTTCAAGCTATATTTGCATCGTTTGACAGCTAGGAAAGAAAATGAACTATGTTTTTGTTCTCCAGAAGTCCCAATGTGATTAACTTTCACCTTATGAACATCCAAAGTTTGTTTCAAATAAATGTGTGTGATGTTTTCTTAGTGAAAACATTGGTTCAAAAACCCAGTAGCAGCGTGTTACTGCTGCAAAGTGAAATGAGCTGGAATAGAAGCACCTGCTACACATCTGTAACTCTAAGTATTTACAAAATCCTAGTGAGTGTTGCAGAATCATAGAATCAATAGTTCCTCAGCTCCCGTTTGGAACCCTGTCTGGAAACTGGACTCATCAGTCGCTTTCCAGCCCCGTGGGAACCAAAGGCATTTGAAACACAAATTACAAGCATGGACAGTCATTCATGTGTTTCTTTCCTGAGATAGATTAACTTCTTTTTGAAAATGTCTAGGTGAAACATCTGACCCTGCTGATTTGTTACTCTTTATTTTATCTACTTCTCTACACATACATCACTTCAAGGCAGCTATTCTGTGTAGCTGCCATCTGGAAAGATGCCAACTTGGAGATTTCCCTGAGCTCTGTTATGGTGAACATAGATGCAAATAACTGATTCAGCTCTAACTGCTCTGGGTTTATTTTCTTTGTTTACCATGAGAAGGACTTTATGGGAAGCATTTGAAAAACTATGGAGAATTAATTTTGTGCTTTTACAAGTTGTTTTGCAGTAACCAGCTCAGAGCTGTGTCACTTCCAGTCTTGGTTTACAGAATCACAGAATCACAAGGTTGGAAGAGACATTTGAAGATCATCGAGTCCAACCATTTCCATCCTAAGCTAAACCAGATCCCTAAGAACCTCATCTACCCTTTTTTTTGAACACATCCAGGGAAGGTGACTCAACCACCTCCCTGGGCAGCCTGTTCCAGGCCCTGACAACTCTTTCAGTAAAAAATTTTTTTCTAATATCCAATATTATTCATGAAAGGGCTTTTTCCTATGTGAGAAGATGCTTCACCTAAGCAATGGTGTCTAATATCTTCCTAAACATGATACCACACAGAGTGCAAGATAGGCACAAGCTAGCATTAATCATTGTGTTCAACAGCCAGAGCAGAGTCATGTTTGGGATATTACTTGCTATGATTTAAATGTCAAAGAAATAGGATCAGGAGAGAAAGGTGAAAAAAACCTGTATATAACACTTGGCACACACCTCAACAGATGTAAGTAAAGCTATGGAAAACATTGCAGGAATCCTCCTCTCTCAGACCTGCTTGCTGGGGTTTACGACAGAAGAGAGAGCTGACTGTGTGAAATGAGGGTTGTTAAACTGGGTTTTGAAGGCAGAGTGGTAGTGTGACTCAGACTGCAGCATTGACAAGACTGCACTCTGCCTCCATCCTGCAGTTAAGAGTAAAGCTTATTGATTGCTATAACAAATAACCATAAAATAATATAAAAATGTGTGCATATTTAGTATTATGTATGTATTCTATGGATGCTGTGTATTTTCCTTTTAAATATGTTTCACAACTTTAATAGAATCATAGAATTGTAGGGGTTGGATGGGACCTCCAGAGATCATCGGGTCCAACCCCCCTGCCAAAGCAGCTCCCCAGCTCATATTGCACAGACAGGCGTCCAGACAGGTCTTGAATATCTCCAAAGATGGAGACTCCACCACCTCCCTGGGCAGCCTGTCCCAGGGCTCTGGCACCCTCACTGGGCAAAAGTTCTTCCCCATGTTGGTGTGGAACTTCCTGTGCTCCAACTTGCAGCCATTGCCCCTTGTCCTATCCCCACAGACCACTGAAAAGGGGCTGGCTGATTCCCCCTGCATCCCCTGCTTCAGATAATTATAAACTTTAATTAGGTCCCCTCTTAGTCTTCTTTTCTCCAGGCTGAACAGTCCCAACTTACTCAGCCTTTCCTCATAGGGGAGATGCTCCAGGCCCTTAATCATCTTTGTAGCCCTTCTCTGGACTCTCTCCAGGAGATCCCTGTCCTTTTTATACCAGGGAGCCCAGAACTGGACACAATACTCCAGGTGGGGCCTGACCAGCGCAGAGTAGAGGGGGAGGATCACCTCCTTTGACCTGCTGGCCACACTCCTCCAGATACACCCCAGGATCCCATTGGCTCTCTCAGCCCCCAGGGCACACTGCTGGCTCATGGTCAACCTGTCATCTACCAGGACCCCCAGGTCCTTCTCGACAGAGCTCTTCTCCAGCAGGTTATCCCCCAGCCTGTACTGATACAAACTGTTATCCCTTCCCAGGTGCCAGACTCTCCACTTGCTTTTGTTGACCCTCATCTGGTTTCTCCCTGCCCAGCTCTCCAGCCTGTCCAGGTCTCTCTGGATGGCAGCGCAGTGTCCTGTGTGTCAGCCACTCCTCCCAGCTTTGTACCATCGGGTACTTGCTGAGGGTGGATGCTGTTCCCTCATTTCATAATAATAATCATCATAAAGTTTGTTGATAACCATTATCTGCTGGTGTTGAACAACGATGAAGGAGGAAAGTGTGATCTATAGGAGAGGGAAGATGGGAAGTTATTAGTGAGAGTTTTTTGCAAGAGTCTACATGATTCTGATTTTATCCTGGTTAAGCAGGATGCCAAGATTCAGAGAACATATTCGGAGAAGCCCTAGCAATGCAGTCAGAAGAACAACATTCACCTGCCTAATTGGTTTATTGAAGGAAGGTGATGAAAAAAATATGACTGATTGTCAGCAATAGCCACGGGTAGCCAGGAAATAGAAGATATTTTTACATTGCTGGACAACATTAATTTCTCATTCAGAAATGCTTTACTCAATTTTTCATGCATTTTTTCCCTTTTTTGTGTTGCTATTCTACATTTGATTTTCAAGTTTTTTTGACAGAAGTGAATCCTTGAGCACAAAGTCAAATATTTCCTTCTCAAACATGCTTCCTAAATCAGTTTTCACAATCTCCTTGATAGCCAGTTTTGCCTCTTACCTCCCTTTTCATCTCTACTGTGCACCAGTGTAATGGTTTTTCTATCAGGCAATTCAGCCATGGGGAAAGTCTTGTTCATCTTCCCTTATCTGCTTTTTGTCTGGCTCAAGAGCTACTCCCTGTCATTTTTAAGTTTCACTCATGCTTTCATTATGACTCTACCTACAAGTCAGCCTTTTTAAAATTTGTGGCTAGTATTTCACACTAGTTAAGTATAAACGGAGGTTTTTCCTCATCTTTCCCCCTACATCTCCTCTTCTTCCATCCCCTGAAATCAGTTTGAGAGTCCAGAGCAATCATTTCAGGAGGTTGTTCTCAAGAAGGTGAAGACCTGATTTCTCCTTGCTCTGCAGAAATGTGTCAGCCCTTAAGCAGGATTTCTCTTAAGATTTTGCTGTTAACCAGTCTGGCTTTTTTCTCTTTGTCTACCTATCATCTGGCTACACAAATTCACAGGAGGCAAACCAGAAAGGAATTGTCAATGGCCACAGTGGCCATGGACCACAGAGAGCCCTGAAATCATACTAACTTCTGCCAGGAGTGCTCAGAACTGGGCACAGCCAGGCCAGTATTGCCACTCCCAAAACAGAGCTGCCCCAGGTGCCTCTGCACCTACACCACGTTCAGTCTGAGACCCAAGCACATATCCATGAATGGGCAGGAACTGGCTGCAACACATGTCATGACATACACAGAGGTAATGAGAGGGCTCTGATCACTGAACAATTTTCCCATCACAATCTTGTAGTGATACTACCTGTCTCCTTTCCTTTTCAAGGAATATTTTTATTTACCAGGAAGGACTCTCTTAAGTGGGTTAGATGTTAGATGGAGTTCTGAAATAAAATAATAAAATTATAAATAGCATAATAAATAAAATGATAAATAAAATTATGACTGTGGCAGCACCTATCTCTGATGCTGTCATAGCCTTAGGCTACCTCAACAACTGCTTCGTGAGGTTTCAAGCCTGTGGTTTGACACAAAGTGAGCTTCATAGACTCAACCTTTGAAAAATGTCAGACCCAAAAGCTCTGACTCTGTTACCTAAAACAATTTGGTACAAGAAAGACCTGATTTCATGGGGCGACATGTCTAATAGCTGCTCCAGTAGTTTCTTTCCATCAAAATTACTTCTCACTCCTTTATCTCTCAGGCTACCACAGTTGTTTCTAGGCCTGTTTCAGCAGCCCTGCACTGCATTTCTACCATAAAAAATGAAAGTTTAAGGCAGGTGCTTACTTCATTTGTTTAGATTTTTCACTCTTTACATCAGCTACTGAATTTTTGATAATGCCCACTCTTTATTATAAACTGCAGAGGTTGCAATGTAAGGATGAGAATAAGTTACAGGGTTAACCAGGTCATCCCTATAAATATATGGATTCCCTTCGTGACTGTGCATTTTTTCAGTCACCTTACTTTTCTGGGTCCACCTGGAGTTCTCTGAAAGCCAACAGGCATTTATCTCTTCAGGGAGTATCAATTCAACTAAACCCCAGCTTCCCTCTGCTCTGAGTAACATCTGACTCCCAACGTTGCACATCCAACACCTGTTTAGGTTATTGCAGACTGGTACCAGAAGCTTTATGTGTCTTTCCTTGGTGTATTCCTTCCTGAAGCAGAGCTGCTATCAGCTGCAATGCCAGCAAACTTGAAACCTCTTTCATGCACAGCTCTGCTGATGCCCATAAGCACTCACACAACCCAAAGCCTGCCAAAACCTCCTGGGTGGCTGGCAGGTACATTGCTCAATACTCCAGAAATCACCCTGAAAATCACAAGAAGTGACACTGTTCTATCAGAAAGCTGATAGAACATGCTCAGCTTTGGTAATAGATAATGATTTCAGCATTCTTGTAAGGAACATCAGATTCATTAGTCTTCCCACTCCCAGTTTTCTTGCCATCACTGAGTTCAGATCCACTTTATCATGACACTGCATCTTCCAGGCTCATCAGGGCCTCATTCAGGAGCTCCACCAGAGCTAATGGAACATACATTTTGGTGGACTTACTTACACATTACACTCACAGAGGACATTGAAGCAGACACAGCTCAATTTTCCTGTGCTCTGAACCAAAAGCTCTTTAGCTGTGATTAGCACAAACCAGATCCCAAGCTATTAAGCTCTGCTGAGAGGAAAAGTGTGTTAGCTTAGGCTGGAAGCCACATAAACACTTGGAGCAGGGAAAGAGTGAGCTCATGCTGGTCTGTAAAAAAATCATGTAGCCATACCCATTGCCTACATGCATGGATCTATTCCTAATTGTACTTTGCAGATGACACCAGACAGGAGGGATTAGTGAATACACTTGAGAACAGGCTGTTCAAAGAGAGCTAGACAAGCCAGAGGAATGGTCCAGCTTTAGGAAGTTTAAGGACAAATGCAAAATCCTGCAAAATCTCCCTGGAAAGGGAGAGCCCCTGGCACCAGCACAGTCTGGGACTGCCTGTCTGGGGACAACTTTATCGAGAAAGCCCTGGGGTTGATGAGCAGCCAGCTGAGCATGAGCCAGCAGTGACCCTGACAGCAGTGAAGTCCAACAGAGTCCTGGGCAGGGGCAGAGCCAGAGGCTGAGGGAAGTGATTATCCCTTTCTATTCAGCACTCATTAGACCACAACTGAGGCCCTGAATAAAGGAGAAACATCAACTAACTGGATGGAGTTCAGAGGAGGCCACAGCAAGATGGTGGGGGCTGTAGGCCGGTTCAGCCAGGGCAGAGATGGCTTCAGGGGACCTAACAGTGCCAACAGGGAGGTCTTTGAGGAGAAGGACCCATACCCTTCACAGCACTGCATGACAGGAGTATGAGAGTCATCAGGTATCAGTTGAAAGAAGTTATAACTAGTGTACTGGTTTAGACTGGTTAGACTGGGATAGAGTTAATTTTCTTCATAGTTGGTAGTACAGGACTGTGTTTTGGATTTGTGCAGAAAATAGTCTTGATCACACAGGGAAGTTTTTGTTACCACTGAGCAGTGCTTGAACAGAGCCACAGCGTTTTCTGCCCCTTACACCACCCCACCAGCGAATGGGCTGGGGGTGCACAAGGGGCTGGAAGGGGACAAAGCCGGGACAGCCAACCCCAACTCACCAAAGGGATGTCCCTGCCCATCTGGCATCATGCTCAGCCATAAAATTAGGGATGGAGGTTGGTGGGGAAGCTGCTGCTGGGGGTCTGGCTAGGCATCAGTCAGTTGGTGGTGAGCAATTCTTTCAATTTGCATCACTTTGCTTTTTCTTTGGGTTTTATTTTCCTTTCTCTTTGTTGTTTAGGTAGGGGTTTTTCTCCTTACAATTCTTTTTAAAATTTCTTTTTAATTATTAAAACTTTAATTTAAACCCATGAGTTTCTTTCTCAGTTTTATGCTTCATATTTTCCCCCCCATCCCATCCCATCCCATCCCATCCCATCCCATCCCATCCCATCCCATCCCATCCCATCCCATCCCACTGCTGGGGTATTTAGTTGCCAGCCTGGGTTAAACCACAACACCTGGTTAGAAGGTTTTTTCCCCATGAGGACACTCAAGCTGAAGCAAGGTTGTCCAAAAAAGTGGTGCACTTTCTGTCTTGGGAGGTTTTCAAGCCCTGCCTGGATGAAGTCTTGATCTGCTTGGGTCAACCTCAGAGTTGGCCCTATTGTGAGAGAAGGTTGGACTAGAGGCCTCCTCCTGCCTAAGTTATCCTGTAGTCCTGTGATTCCATGGTCCTCCATGTCCATCCTCTTGAAAAAGTGTCCCTCCAGTCCATTAAAAAATTAAAAAGGAAAAATAAAATCCCCACTCAAACAAACCACTGCACCATTATCTTACTTTCACATAAAGGGATCAAAAAAGAATCATCACCTCTCCATTCGGCACCTCACATGGGAGTCTGCACTGTCTGTTTCAAACACCCACATGTAGGTGCATTTCCATAAAATAATCCAGAAGATAATAAAAGCTCTCTGATGCACATGAGTGTACATTTACATGCCATATTGTTCTCAGATTCTCTCAAGGATAGATCCAGGTTTTGCTAAAGAGTTTTAGTCTGAGATAAAATGCATCTTTCATGAATTTTTTTAAAAGCTAGGGTCGAGTAGTTCTCAGATGGACTAGATAATCATTGTAGGTCGCTTCACACTCAGAATTTGGGCATTTATGAGGAAAAAATGAAACAGAATGCAGTGAGGAAAACCAGAAATATTAAATCCTGCAAGCACAAACCCACAGGTTTTTTTGAGTACACAAATCTGGTATTACAGGAAGAGGAATTGCAGCATGAGGAAGGATGAAAGAGCACGTCCCTCAAACTGAGATGGAAAAATCTCTTCTGTTGGGACTATGTGTCGTTGAAAGGACTGAAAATGGCATATACACTATAAATATAGAATCATAGAATAATAGAATTGTAGGGGTTGGAAGGGACCTCGAGAGATCATCAGGTCCAACCCCCCTGCCAAAGCAGCTCCCCAGCTCATATTGCACAGACAGGTGTCCAGACGGGGCTGGAATATCTCCAGTGAAGGAGACTCCACCACCTCCCTGGGCAGCCTGTCCCAGGGCTCTGGCACCCTCACTGGGGAAAAGTTCTTCCCCATGTTGGTGCAGAACTTCCTGTGCTCCAACTTGCAGCCATTGCCCCTTGTCCTGTCTCCACAGACCACTGAAAAGGGGCTGGCTGATTCCCCCTGCATCCCCTGCTTCAGATAATTATAAACTTTAATTAGGTCCCCCCTTAGTCTTCCAGTCTCCAGGCTGAACAGTCCCAACTTCCTCAGCCCTTCCTCATATAGATACCAATTACTCAGAAAAGCATGAATTTTCATGCAAGAAGTTTTTTAATACAGACGTTTTAACCAGAAGTGCCATCCAGTCACAGCACTGTTGAATTTCTCCTTGTTAATTCGCTTTTGTGCTCCCTCTCCCGTTCTCCACTCGGCTGTACCAGAGGGCAGAGCTGTGCTGTGTGTCAGGGAGAACAGGTCCGGGGGCTGCTCCCTCGATTTCCACCACGAGAGGTCCCCCCAGCCCCGTACCGGGGACCGCGGCGCTTACCGGGGCTGGCTGGCCGGGGCACGGCTCCCCCCAGCGCAAGGCAAGCCCGGGATGCTCTGGTGCAAGGCATCAGTCAAGGCAGCCTGATCGTGAGCAAGACACTTCGGCAAGTTTGGGTCTCTAAAATCAAGCACCCCACTGTGGTGAGACTTGGGTTTTTTAATATTTCATTTATTATTTGTTTTCCTGCCCGTTGGGAATAGGAACAGGATGTGGGATAATCATAGAACCATGTAATCATAGAATCACAGGGGTTGGAAGGGACCTGGAGAGATCATCGGGTCCAACCCCCCTGCCAAAGCAGCTCCCCAGGTCATATTACACAGACAGGCGTCCAGACGGGGCTGGAATATCTCCAGAGATGGAGACTCCACCACCTCCCTGGGCAGCCTGTCCCAGGGCTCTGGCACCTTCACTGGGTAAAAGTTCTTCCCCATGTTGGTGTGGAACTTCCTGTGCTCCAATTTGCAGCCATTGCCCCTTGTCCTGTCTCCACAGACCACTGAAAAGGGGCTGCCCATTCCCCCTGCATCCCATACTTCAGATATTTATAAACACTAATAAGGTCTCCCCTTATTCTTCTTTTCTCCAGGCTGAACAGCCCAAGCTCACTCAGCCTTTCCCCATAGGGGAGATGCTGCAGGCCCTTAATCATCTTTGTAGCCTCCTCTGGACTCTCTCCAGGAGATCCCTGTCCTTTTTATCCCAGGGAGCCCAGAACTGGACACAATACTCCAGGTGGGGCCTGACCAACGCAGAGTAGAGGGGGAGGATCACCTCCTTCAACCTGCTGGCCACATTCCTCCTGATGCCCCCCAGGATCCCATTGGTTCTCTCAGCCCCCAGGGCACACTGCTGGCTCATGGCCAACCTGTCATCTACCAGGACCCCCAGGTCCTTCTCCACAGAGCTCTTCTCCAGCAGCTCATCCCCCAGCCTGTACTGATTCAAGAGGTTTAACATCCAGCAGGGAGCGGAGTGTGCTCATAGTTTGTCATCCGAAGTCTGTAATTGTGTTTGGAGTTGCCTTAGATGAGAAGGTATTTAAAATAATGGTATTTTCAAATTCCAGCCTCGTTGTCTCATGTTTGCAGTTTCAAAGCCTGAAGTTATACATGTTCTTTTACCAGAGTAAGTTAGAACAAGAAACAAAACCAGAACTAGAAAAAAAAATGACATTAACCGAATATTCAGAATAATCCAGAAAAATTTTCTCCCTCTGATGAGATCTTGAATAAACCCAATTACTGCCACTTCCCTCCAAAGCAACTTTTACAATTCTAATGGAAGTGCAAAGTTCGGGGTGCCAGTAGGAGCCCTGGGCAGATGGACACGCATAGCACCTTTGCAGGCAGCCCTTGCCATATGCTTTCACTGAAGCACATTCTGAGGTGCATTTTGGTTGGCATCCAGATGACTTCAGGCATGGGTGTGCTCCAGCTGAATCGTTAACATGAATTCACAGTAGTGAAAGCGACACGTACCTGTGCGATACGCATCATCAACATGAAAGGCCGGTGCAGGTGGCAGCGTATTAGCCACCATGTTAGTTTTGGCCGAGGCTGCATCTCAAAGGCTGTCATGCATCTTTTCCTTTTTTCTTTTCAATTTTGCAAGTCATGTGAGAGATGGGCTCGTTGTGCATTAATTACCATTGCAGAAGGGAATGGCGAGGAACAGGTTGGCCTGGTTGGACAGTTAGAAAGAACCAGGGGCTAAATTTGGCAAGGCTGTGCCCTAGCCTTAATCCGACAAAGCATGTGTTTAATTTCAAGTTCATAAGTGATTCATTGACATCAGTATATGGTTATTCTCATGTTTGAAATTAAGCACCTGTAAAAACGCCACACAGGATTGGACCTCTCCCTTCGATACCCTCAGAGTGTTCACACAACAGTGCCCTTTGTAGTGTCTGAAAATCTCGTTCCTCAGCTTCCTTTGCCTGCAGGGATACCGCACAACATGAGAAGCAGGTCATTTTGGGCCCAGTCCTGCCATGACCTCCATTTAGGCAGATTTCAAAACTGTAGAGAGTCCCTATAGCCCAAGCCTCTTAAATCTTGTTCGCACGAACCTGAGGCTGAGGTTGCATTCTTCCCTCATCAGACTGACTCTCAAACTATGGCAAAACAACTTCAGCCTGGTAACGCACAGACTGCTGCATCAGGGGAGCAGCTTCAGCTGCATAAAACTCATACAGTACCTTGTCATGATGAAATGCCCTGTTTACTTTCAGCCTCCAAAATCCTGTAAGTGAATTCTGAAGAATGTGGTCCAGTAGACTAAAAAGTTTACTTTCCTTCACTTCCTAAACATCTTGCTTAGTTCCCAGATGGAAAGGGAAGTATATAGCTACCAGGTGAAACTGCTGAATTAGCCTGAATATGGATGTGCCTCAGAACGATGCCTCAGTAAAATACCTCAGCCATGTACTACAATACACAAAGCAGAGTGCATGTATTTGCATGCAGCTAGTCATAAATGCTTATGCTTTAGCACTAGATGTCCTTAGGGGGAAATGAAGTAACCTCCTAAGTGGCTGATTAGAAGGGAAAAATGTTATCCTGTCATTAAGGAGTGAGTGAAGATGGAAATAAATTTCCAGACCAAAGAAATGAACTAAAAGAATTTGAATTACTTTCTGATGCTAAGTGTATCAGGCATTTGGACTGTGGCCATCACTGCGGTGAGCCAGGAGTTGCATTCGTCATGTAACTGTCACCACAGAGGAGTGGGTGAGGAGTGTCCTTCCCAAAGGACGACAGCGTGCCGGCTGCACAGACTCGTTTTGGAGCTCAGTCACACAGTAAGTTCTACCCATACGAATCATAGAACCCCAGAATCACAGAATCATAGGGGTTGGAAGGGACCTCCAGAGATCATCGGGTCCAACCCCCTGCCAAAGCAGCTCCCCAGCTCATATTGCACAGACAGGCGTCCAGACAGGGCTGAATATCTCCAGTGAAGGAGACTCCACCACCTCCCTGGGCAGCCTGTCCCAGGGCTCTGGCACCCTCACTGGGGAAAAGTTCTTCCCCATGTTGGTGTGGAACTTCCTGTGCTCCAACTTGCAGCCATTGCCCCTTGTCCTGTCTCCACAGAGCACAGAAAAGGGGCTGCCCATTCCCCCTGCATCCCATACTTCAGATATTTATAAACATTCATAAGGTCCCCCCTTATTCTTCTTTTCTCCAGGCTGAACAGTCCCAGCTCACTCAGCCTTTCCTCATATGGAAGATGCTCCAGGCCCTTCATCATCTTTGTAGCCTCCTCTGGACTCTCTCCAGGAGATCCCTGTCTTTTTTATACCAGGGAGCCCAGAACTGGACACGAAGTGCCAGCTTGATGCCTTACAGTAGCACCTTTAACCATGACACATGTGTTTTGTTGGGGTTTTTTTAATATCAGAGAGACAGGAAGAATGTTTGTGTGCAGGAGTATTCGCACAGGCTTTGCATTCCACTCGTGGAAAATAGAAACTGCCCCTGGAAATGAGCTATTGCAGAGACCAGATCAAACCTTTCCAAACAGATGCCTTGGGTCTGGCTGCTTTGTGCTAAAGCGCTTACTTTAGAGTATTGAAAGTTGTTAGTGTCTAGTGGGTCCTTGTAATGTGAATGGGAAGTGCAACAGAGGGTTTGTATGCAACCACAAACTGGGGTTTTGGAGCCTCCACTTTTCTAAAAATCTTTGCAACTGTGTAGAAAGATCTTGAACAAACCCATAGGTTTACACCAGCTCTGAAGAAAGAAAGTATGGAAAACTTTTCTTCACAGGGCACACATTTCTGCAAAGAATTAAACTACTTATGATCACATATATTTGTACAGCAGGGCTCTTTTTTTTTTTTAATTTCAGTGTGTTGCCATATGATGGTTGGTACCAGAATTATTATATTCTTTAAACTTAAATATCAGCAAAAATTCATGCATAGAAACACATGTAATCATGGAAATAGATTCAGAGGGCATGGCTGAAGCCTCAGTAGTTGGATGTGTGCAGCACACAAACATCACAGCTGTTGTGGTTGGATATCAATCTGTTTCTTACCCACCACTTGGGGCTCTTTTTCCCCTTCTCTTCCATAACAGGAGTTCCAACATCCAGGTCCTGCCATGGGGTACAGAAGGTGTCTTCCTTCTCCAAAACAGATGTGTCCAGAAATGCCCCACTATCTGCAAAAAGCAACAAGTACCTGAATATGGTTTTTCATTTCATTGATACTAAATCCAAATCTCATCACTGCAATACAAATTACAGCAGAATTTGTCCTTTGCTGGCTTTGAAGCAATAAGGGAAAACATGTGCATAATCATTAACATCTGTGAATTTACACATTTTGAGGCACATTTTTAAATTAAAGTAATGTGTGTTCTGAAGATGTGATTAGTTGACATAAATCCTGCAGCTATATTGAAATCTGAGGTGCAAATAACAGTAAAGCACTGGCTTCAAATGCTCATGAGACTTTTCATAAAATATTCTACATCAGGCAGCAGATCGATCATAAAATCTTTTAGGAAAAGATACAGATAATTTTGTTAAAAATAATACAGGTCAGAAATAAAGACATAAATACAGTGCTTGGAGGAAGAGGTAATAAAGACCATATTTGAATAATATAGACCATATTTATAAACTTTTTCTTGCTTATGTCCTTAAATGGTCACTGCTACTGCTCACAGGCAGGATGCTCACTTGGAAGTGTCCCTTCATTTTCTTCTTTAATACAAGCAAGAAGTTTTAAGGCATCCAGCAGCTCATCAGTAACCCACCTGTGATGTAGTAGCTTTTTTATTTTTCAAAATCAACATTGCACATTCCAAAATGCCTAAAGAATCTCCTCTGTGCTTCTGCATATTGAAAAGGTGGGGCTGCAGAGAAGTGCTGTTCCCAGGATCCAGCAATGGGCTCTGGACAATAGTGGAACTATTCCAACCATTTCTCCATCACCATATTAAAAACTATTCCCATGCCCTGAGAATCATTTGAACAGTTTAATCCTGCTGAATATTTGGGCCCATAAAGGATGGATTTGCACCTAAGCATTGGAGCTAATGTTGTAAAGTTGGAATTGTTTTATTTTTTGTGGCTCTGCCTGAAGCTCACCTAACTGCCAAAGCCCTCCACCATCTGCATCCAGCTCCCTGACCAGCCAGGCTGGGCATCATTTGGGGTCTGCTGTAGCTCCAACCTGGCTCACATCCCCAGGTGGCCTTCCTGTGGAAACCAGGGATCTGAGGAGGGATGGCTGGCATACACATGGCTTTCACCCCAAAATGTGATCCAGACATGACCTTTGTGCACATCCTGAGTCAGAAACTCAGATGTTTCCCAGGCTACGGTGTCTAGACATGGGCTTAGTGCTTCTGGGACAATAATTTACGTCTTCCTGCACACAGGTTTCTCATCTGCATAGTGGAGGTATTGACGCTGTCCATTTGCTCACTATCAGTTTGGAGTAAGACTGGTCTTCTGACTTCATTGTTCAGAGCTAAGATATGAACATCCCAATTTCTATTTAGCTCTCTAGACAGTACTGTAACCAATGCCTGCATAACAAAGTGTTGCTAAGTGTTAGAGTGTCTCTATAGAGCATATCATACTGTCAGAAATCAAAAGTGCAGATGAAGCAAAAGTTTCATCTCTCAAGGATAAGTAATGCTTGCTTCCCTGTTACACACCTGACTGTGGGGATGGCTGTGATGCCACACACCAAATAAATTCAGAATGCATATAAAAAGGGTATGTCCCACCACCTGTTCTCATCCAACTACTTTTTTTTTTTTTTTAACTAAAACAACTGCAAGTGAAAGGCAGACTTTCAAGCCAAAGAACCACTTCAGCCAGCTTCCAATTTCAAAGGGTTCATATTAAAATTGTATGAAGAGAAATTCAACAGGAATAACTTTGGGAATTCAAAAGAGAAAAAAAGAAAAAGAAAAAAAAAAAAGGCAGCTTCAAATTCCATACTGGAAGATGACCTATTTTTAAAGACAGATGAGAATTTCTGCTTCACTTTAAACCTTTTCTATTTCTGGAGCTCCAGGCAGCTGCCTTCCTAATAAAAATGAATAACAATAATAGCTACAACATGTGAACATTTGCCTTCTCACAAGGGCTTGCAACTTTAAGAAAAAAAAATTGCTAACAGTCATGTTGTGCTGCTGCAACAATCTCCTCCACAGCCACACTCACCTTAAAGGAAGGTAAGTTAAACTTTTGGTGGGAAACTTTGAGTTAGGGATTATGTAGGTAAATAAACAAAATGCAAGCTATGAGGAAAAGAATGTGCATCTAGACACATGTTTTTCATTTATAATATTGGATTAAGTTCATCTCATCCTCAAGGCAGGAAAAGGATCATCTAAATCCATCTGTAAGTTGAATGAATGATAACTTATGCAAGGATGCAGAAATTCCCTTTCAACTAGAAGTAAGCAAAATGGGTCACTGGTAATTAAATTATTGATTAACTTGGCCTGCCACCCATTCCACAAAGTGAACTGATGTTTATTCATTTAGACAACACATCTTGGCACCCTTTTGAATACAGGAACCCAGAGTGTTTGAACTGGTAGTAGCCTCCCAGTCAACATGGGAATATTGTTTTCAAAGCTCAATTCTTACTGGGCCAGAAAGACAAAGGGCAAAACACAGTGGGGTTTAGTGCTGGAAGTAGGAGGACTTTGAGGCCATCTAATATATAAAGACTTTTCTACCTGTGAATTTTCTGACTTGGTGGCTCTTGTATCATAAACTCAGGGTGTCATTTGTCTTCTCATCAAGCAAGCAGGAGCTCAGCAGTGTGCCAGCCAGGGACAGATGAGACCCCCCCTGATCACTTACTGTATGTTTGCACAGGGCATGAGGTCCTTTCACATGTACATGCATAAAGGCATGAGACAATTTTTCACCTTTCCTTCAGCATCTATATAACACTGATGCCCCTGATTTATGGCTGATGAATGTGCCTCTGACCAGAAAGTCTGGCAAAAGTAAGTAAATACATATATAATTAAAATACTAGCAAAATCAATATCATTTTTGTCCCCAAGTACAATAAATTATACCCTTAAAACAACAGTGGAGGAATAGAATATCCTTATTGCTACAGGATGATTTTTTCAACAGAGTTACAATTTCCAAGTAAAAATGTCATTTTCATACCTGATGACACAATTGTCTCAAAAAAATTTTAAAATAATAATTAAGGCAAATCCACCTTTCTGCTATTAAAAATGTATTTCCTTCAGTAGTTGCATTGGTGCAGAAAACATTCATTCTGTTTGTGCAAAAAATTATCCTTAAATAAGCAGAAGGGAACAGGAATGCAAATGGCAAATATAAAGCATTCTGTGCTAGTAAGTTGCCTCTGTTACACTGTTTGCAACTACACTAATCCTTTTTTTCCTCCCTGGTTTTTGTATTGCTAATTGCCAGTACAGCCACTCATTTTCATTACAGAAATCTAAAGTATAAAACAAGAGGAATATAATAGTTAATCAAATATTATACAAATAGAAACACTTGTATCAAGGCCTTAAGGGCACTGGCTGATTTTAGATTGCAGGTTTATCTTGCACATCATATTATATAATGTAAAATTTGAATATAAATTATGAGAGAAAGAATTAGGTAAGTAACACCAAAGCAACTTCAGCAGCCTCTCAAGTGTCTTATTTTTGCAAATCAGCTGCATATAGGGACACTATATTTTTATTATTTACACACCCTAATCTTACCTAGATGTCTTGCTGACTTGCCCAGTCCTCAGTGCTTTTCCAATTCCTTTTTAGGGAATATATCAAAGTGAGAAGCCAAATACAACGTCTGACAAGTATAACTCAGTTCAGACTATTTACAGAGAGAGACCCTTAGACGGGTTTGTTATTTCATCCAAAGCAAAATTTGCAGCTGCTAGGAGTTGACTGAAGACCTTCCAAATTTTTCCCTTTTGTTGTGGATCTTCAGATATCATTGTTTTTGCAGATATCTGCCCAACATGTCTTGACAGCTACTTGATCTCACATTATCTGATAAGAAAATGTGGAATAATTTACTTTTATTAATAATAAACTCTCCTAAATGCTACTCTGCAAGCACAGAAGCAAAGTGTACTCACATGAAATGAATATGAGTATGCCCTGACAAGTTTACCATCTCAGACTGGGAGCCTCAGGAAGAGAAGAGCATGAGCTCTTCTTTTGCCCCAAATGAGAAAATACAAGCAAGGCAGGAAAGCAGGCAGCTGCTGTGGGAAAGAAGAGTGGAGATCAACAATATCAGGAGGAAGGCTGCTATAGTAAACACCTTTTAAGAACAGTTAGAAAAACTGTTTACTGTTTCATTTGGGCTTTTTTGTAGTTTTCCCTTCCTTCCCAGGATAAGGTCTATTCTTTGCAACTTCCCTCCAACTGGTACAGGGGAAGGAAAGGTAAAAGGGTGCTGGGATTCACAGCACAGGCTGCACTCAACCATAGGCACCTCTCTGAGCTCTCTCAGACCACGCCTGGGACCTGGCTGGCTGGCTGCTCAAGGCTCTCCCTGTCTTGACACCCTGCTGCCAACACTCACCAGGCTGGGAGCATCCTCTGAGATGCACACAGGTTTAGGAACAGTTATATATTAATAAAAGGGGTGAAATAATAATAATAATAAAATAATGTAGTCACAAAAAAAGTCAGAAGGAATCTGAGCCCACCACTCTACTGCTGCACAGAGGCTTATGAGAATGGTCTCATATCTGCTGTATGGTTGCATATCTGCTGTACTCACTGCCTGTGCCTTGCAAACCATTAAGGTGTATTAACAGAGCTCTGAGTTTAAGGTAGTAAATTTTCCTGGAAAGCAGTACTAAGTAGCTCATACTACACTGGAATATTTGCATGGATGCTACTCTTGAGCTGGCTCATGTCTTGCAAGTTCAGAGATGCAAGTGCCCACGTTTACCCATGCAGACAGCATAAAGGCCTGTATTTTTCCATTCTCCATATATATGTAGATACATTCCTTCCCAGTCTCTCAGAACTACTTTTCCAAGGAATTTAGCATAGCTAGCTCTAAGATAAAGCCTTAGCTTTTTTTCCTTTTCATTAAAACAAATTCTCTCATGATGAATATGGATATAAACCTGCAAACCATTATTTCTTTCTCTGGTCTTTATGGGTGAAATTCCGTTCTGGCACAGATGGCTGTATATATCATCCTGTAGTAGATGAAAAGACTGCAGGAAGAGGGGCTGCAGGATCTTGTGTTTAAAACAGCTCACAGACTTACTAAAAAAGGTCTCAGCTCCACTGCTTAGCTTGCTGCATCACACTGCAGCCTCAAGCAGCAACCTTTGGGGTGTGTGTGTCTCTGTGAACTCCCAGCTATGCAGCTTGGCAAACTGAAGCAGCAGACATGAAGGTCTAAGCCTGCAAATGTTACACTGCAGGCTGCTCCCTCCTGAACTCTCTGTGCTGGAACTCTAACATTGCTGCAGGAATCTTTGTGATCTATGTGTTCCCTGACACACTGTTCCTTGGACTTCAGTAACATTGCTCACCAGAATGGAAGATTTCAAGACAAAACCCCAGTTACTGGGGGCTTTTCCCAGTATAGGAAAGACATGGAGCTGTTGGAGTGAATCCAGAGGAAGCGAAGTTGATCAGGAGGCTGGACCACCTCTCCTATGAAAACAGGCTGAGACAGTTAGGCTTGTTCAGCCTGGAGAAGAGAAGGTTCTGGGGAAATAAGGTCTTCCAATACCTCAAAGGGCCTACAGGAAAGATGGAGAGGGACTCCTTGTCAAGGAGTGTAGTGATTGGACAAGGGGAAATGTCTTTAAACTGAAAAAGGGGAGATATAGATTAGATATTAGGAAGAAATTCTTCCCTGTGAGGGTGGTGAGTCCCTGGCACAGGCTGCCCAAAGAAGCTGTGGCTGCCCCCTCCCTGGCAGTGTTCAAGGCCAGGTTGGATGGGGCTTTGGGCAACCTGTTCCAGTGGAGAGTGTCCTTGCCCATGGCAAGGGGTTGGAACTGCATGATCTTTGAGGTGTCTTCCAACCCAAACCATTCTATGATTCTATGATATGTCAATCTCTGCATAGATTAAGCTTCCTGAATGGAAGTCAAAAGGGCATCTACTGCAATGTAACTTCAACCATGAGAATCCCGAAGTAAGGAGGCTTTTCAAATCCCTTTTAGACAGCCCCATATACTAATGTCAAGCAATTTCTCATATTAAATACACTATAGTACTGGATCCCAAGCTCAGAATGAGAGAGAGAAGGATCTAACTTGTGCTTTTTGAGCACATTTCCAAATAGAATCACAGAATCATAGCATAGCCTGAGTTGGAAGGGACCCATAAGGATCATTGAGTCTAACTCCTGGCTCCACACAGGGCCAGACAAGTCAGAGTATGGGGCTGAGGGCATTGTGCAGACACTTCTTGACCTCAGTCAGTCTCGGTGCTGTGACCACTTCCTTGGAGAGCCTGTTCCAGTGCCTGACCATCCTCTCAGTAAAGAATCTCTTCCTAATATCCAGCCTAAACCTCCCCTGTCGCAGTTTCACACCATTCCCTTGTGTTCTATTGCTGGACACCAAAGAGAGATCAGTGCCTGCCCCTTTTCTCCCCCTTGTCAGGAAGCCATGGAGCATGATGAGGTCTCCCCTCAGCCTCCTTTTCTCCAGGCTGAACAAACCAAAGGATGCCAGCCTCTTCTCATAAGACTTCCCCTCCACACCCTTCCCCATCCTCGTTGCCCTTCTCTGGACACTCTCCAACAGTTTGTGTCCCTCTTGTACTGTGGCACCTAAAACTGCACCCAGTATTCGAGGTAAGGCCGCACCAGCACAGTGTAGAGTGGGACAGTCATCTCCTCAGACCAGCTGGCCATGCCATGCTTGATGCACCCCAGGTGTAAAAGCTGTAAGTTCCTAATTTTTTGCCTTAAGATTACATCTAAACGTTTTTACAGATCTGAAATGCTTTGAACTTTAAAGTGTTACAATAGCACAACTGATTTTGATCTTTTCTAAGCACTTATCTGGTATATGTAACTAGAAAGCCTATATTGTGATTTAGCCCCCAGGCTTTAAAAATTGTAAATACAATTCCTTTGAAAAATGAAATCTAAAATCAAATACAATATCTTTAATGACTGTATTAGGCTTCTCAGTTTATGGTTTTACTACTGTGATTAATACACAGACCCTGCACTTCAGGGAAAAGGAACCCATGATTGTTAAAACATTTGCCCAACGTAACACGGAGCAATATTAATAATTGACTTAACTGAAAAATCCTATCAGTGAGGGCATTAACTCTGCTATGTGGGACTGTTTATATTACACTATATTAGGATGTTCAGCACTTCTGTCATGACCATGCCATTGTAATACCCACCAATGTCAAACTCGGTGTAAGAGTGAAGTGTTTGGAGCACTGCTGGGGAGCTATGCCACAGAAACTTTTAGGTGCTGGGGCACACATCAAAATTCATATCCCCAAATTGATGTTGAAGTTTCCATGCTACCTGGTGGTGTATGAAGCATCTACAAATGCAGAGAGAAGAGCAGGTCCCAGTGTTTTTCCTGGAAGCCTGAGGATGCAGCACGCCGCTGAGGGATCTACTTGCAGCCAGCTCCACTCACACCCAGCCAGCACAGCCTTAAATCTCTCCTGGACATGTCATCTCAAAACCACTGTGAAACCTCCAAACTATCCACTGAACAAAGCCTTCTGTGCAATGACAGGGCACCAGAGCACACCTCCAAGAAGTATGAGAGCTTTTCCATTCCTTTTTTCTGTCCGGTATCATTTAAGTATGTCCTTCATCCCATGGCACTTTCTCACAGTTTTGGAGTAAAGCATACACCTCTGCTGAAGAGCACAGCCAAGTCTCCAACAGAATAACGACTTTAGCAAAAAAAGCCCAAAACCAACTCCTATAGGTGATGATACACAGCTTTTGCAAAATACAGCTGGTACATATTTATGTGTTTATGCTTTGTGTAAATGCTATTATGTTCATTTCATACAGTTTTGTATCATGAAATAAAATTACTGATCCACTTCTAGGAGGTGTGAGACCCATCTTCCAAGTCTGCACCAGTCTAAAGACATTTGAACACACTCCTCTCACAGGGAAAGCCTCATCCCCAGATTATACATCTGGTGAATGAGGTGTTCCTTTGATCAGTACCAAAAATGTATATGGGTGCTCTTCTGTTAAAAAACAGTCACTTGAATTTCACAAGAATATTGGATTTGATTAACCCATTTTTTGAGTGAAAGGGTTGAAGGCTGGAGCGGGCATACTGGGCCAGACTTGCTGCCTTGCCTACCATCAGTGAAGCAGTGCAGGAGACTTTGGGAAACTCATTACAGCTCTCTGATTCTCTGCCTAAATTTAGCCTTCTTAGGGAGGCCTGGAGAACACCCGTCTCTTGCGAGATCCTCTACAATGACAAGGATGGCTATGACAAAGGCCAAAGTGGGGTGGCTGGAAAGCAAGAGGCTTAGCTCTTTCCTCTGCCCTTTCTTCCCCCACCTTTATTCAGTGGAGGGATGTTAAAGAGATTTCACCAAATACTGCTGCTCCACTCATCCAGAAATTTTGGAGGTGGGAAGGCAGTAGGAGCACTCAGGTGAATCCCTCCAGGGCTCACTTGGCCCATGCTGGCACAAGTAGGTGTAATTTCGATCTCATGGGTCAGCAGAGGTGAAGTGGGGAAAGGATGTTTCTTCTGCTTTTAGGGCAGATAAAACATAAACCAAATGTAATGTCTACAGAAAGCTAGCTCAGCTATCTTCACATTATTTCTGTGCTGCAGACCTTAAAAGTGCATCTTAAAACTGATCAACAATGGAGACAATGCACTCCTCATAAGGAGTAATGGGAGCCAAACCTAGAAAATGGGCTGAAACATATTTTGTTTGTTTGCTTTCTCCATGTTTTCTTTTTTTTTTCCATACTACCCATTTTATGGTTGTGCCACCAGGTGCCAGTCAAGAGTGGGATGAAAGGATACAGAAATAAAGCAGCTGTTTATGCGTTTGAGGACTCAGGTGCCACTCTAAAATGAGATGACGCAGCTCTCACTACAAAGCATCTCACAGGCTTTAGGACACAGAAAATAAACACTACCAAACACAAACACTATGAAGACTAATTTTAGCCCTAAGCCTCTTATTTGAGTGTTTTGAACTGGAACAGAAACTGCAGCAAAAATTCCTGAGAGCTGAATTCAATCTCCATCTCAGACACATGGCTAGTTCTCTATGTTACATGACACTCTCCAACCTGTCATGTACTGCTATCACTCAAAAGCATTTCTAACTTGTTAACAAGGTGGTGAAAGGGAGCTGAATATTTTCCCAGAATGGTAGTTACATGTTTTAATAGAGATTAATAGCTTGATTATCTTAAGGGCACGGTAAATAGTGGGGCAAAACAGCCGCCTTTGAGATCTGGAAACGAGTTCATTTGCCAGAAAGCAGTGAAAAATTAATGCATAAATTATTTTAGCCAAAATTAAGCCAACAATTGACAGCACCAAGAAATATGCCACAGATATCTTGATAATTTCATAGGTGTTATTATTGTAATTGAGAGAATATTGTAGAACAAACTCAGAGCTAAAGAAAACTCAGGCCAGGAACGAATAAACTACTGTGGTCTTGTCACGCATTTCTCCCAGAAATGCATTGCTTAGTTTCTGAAGAGAAATCCAATTATGACTTTTATAACCCTCACACTTTTCTCTTTTGCAGAAAGTGGGTCATCTGCAGCAGGCTGTGGCATATAAAACACACGAATATTCACATTTTCTTGACAAAGCCTGTTCTCCAGGCTCTACAGATCTTTTCCACATTCTCCTCTCTTTCCTCTTGGTACAGAGGCAGCTTTCTGCATGGAGCAGAAGAAACCAGCCCTAGCCAAAAGGACAATGCCATGAGGTGGCTCCTCCATGCACCAGAGTTATCTCACACCTGGACCACGGTGGGACAAAGAAACAAAGTTTGGATTTCCCAGATTCCTTCACAATTTTGTTTATGTTTTTGTAATTCACTGTTATCTGTTCTTAGATCAAACTCTCCTGCTATTCCAGCTTCCTTTTGGGAAATGGATCCAAATTATACTATTCAGTACTAAGATTTATCTCATGTCAGCAGCTGAAGAAGGCAGATTTCATATGTCTTAGTGAGCTACCACAGATATGAGTCCTGTCACCATGTATAAAATCTTGTAACAAAAGGAAAGATGGAATTTAAAAAAGAACCTATGAAGTGTAGTGAGAAAAATGTAAGGTGTAATAAAAAAATATGAGTTTAACTTCACCTCTGCAGTTCAGGTAGGAAAAAAACAATCCTCCTTAAGAGCTTAGCAATGCATCTATAAAAGACTCAATCCTGAAACCATGAATTAAAAGAAACTTGGCATCTGCGTCAACATTTGCAGAACCAAAGTTCACACCGAAATGAGATTGCCCTCTTTCAGCTTCTCAGTTTTCTTTTTTTTCTTTCAGCCCTCCCTTCCCCTGCACCCACCACCACACAGTCTCCTTTTTCCTTGTTAGCTGCCAAAATGCATAAAAGGTCTTAAAGGATTTTTTTTTCCCAGCCCCATCTGATGAAAAACCATCAAACTGAGTGAGATGCAAATAAAAATGTCATCTGGTTTCACATGTTTTAAAGTGCCTGGCTTTTTTGTGTATATAATTTTTAAAATTACTTAATTTTAAAACCTCAGACTTTAAAAGATGTCTTCATTATACCCTGAAAATTGCACAAAGGCAAAGGATAAAGAAAACAGGTTTTAAAATTAACATTTATTACATTTTTTTTTCCTCTGACAAGCTTTTACCCAAACAGCTGCAATAGTGAAATAGTTAACCAGCTGTATGATACTTAACCCTTTACATGTCAACTTCAATCTACATCTTGAAAAGGAATCAACCTTTTTTTGTGCACTTGTCCTTCTTGACTCCCAAGCTATGCTTTTGGGATAGTACATTGTCCTCTACTCAGCTGGCCACACAGAGAAAGCTTCATACTATCATTTTGCATGTGTTTTGCTGCTGGTTATGCTGCTGTCCCAGAAGAACAACTGAGAGAAGTTACGACAATTGAGTTACTGGCACTCCTGTGTCCAAAAATGCAGCATTTGGGAGAAAAGAACTTACTGAGATGTGACCTACAGGCACTGGGTACTGTAAAACAAAACAAAACAAAACAAAAAACCCCAAAAACCAACCACAGGGTTTTGTGGGTTGTGTCCCTAACATTTGCTGAAGTGCACTCTTGAGGTGACCTGTGTGTGTACAGCAGAGACATGGGTATAAAATGGATATCAGCCATGTCTCCAGTCCCTTTATCCCAGGCTTCTTGGTGGCCAGCTTAACCCCCAGTATCACATGTGAGCAAGTCTAACTCTGTATACTTAAAGCAAAACTGCAAGGCCAGGTGCTGCTCAGGCTGTCTCATGTCCTTCAGACTCCTGTCCCAGGAGGCAGACACTTATTAGTACTACAGAGGTTCAAAGGTAGCTCTTTTTTGGGAACCACATGCTACCTACTAACACACAAAGGCTGAAGTCAAGACCAAAGGAATTAACCCCAATTTGGGCTTACATCCTGTGTTGGTTTTGGCTGGGATAGAGTCTGTTTTCTTCATAGCAGCTAGTAGGGGGCTGTGTTTTGGATTTGTGCTGAAAGCAGTGTTGGTAACATAGAGATGTTTTTCCTATTGCCAAACAGTGCTTACACAGAGCCAAGACCTGTTCTGTTCCTCGCCCCACCCCACCAGTGAGTGGGCTGGGGGGTACACAAGGACCTGGGAGGAGACAGCCAGGACAACTGAACCCAACTGACCCAAGGGGTGTCCTAGACCATATTCTTTTGGAAAGACTGCATATTCCTTGAGGCAGAGCATGGCTAGAGCATGAAGAGGGCAACGACAGAGACAACCAGCCACAAACCTCCCCAGCTGCCACCTCCCTGCAGAAGTGATGCAGCTGTAGAACCTACAGACCACTCTCAGAGAAAAAGTCCCTGCTGCTGTCTGGGAGTCTTGTGGCAAAAAAAAAAACCCAAGTCACCCATCCTCAGTTAACAAGCAGCCTGGTCATCTCCTGGGGCTACGTTTCCTGCCACAGCAGGGTGCGACCTACCAGTCTGCCTGTCACGTAGAGACATAATTTGCTCTCCTTTGCAAAGCAGAAGTGCCTTTGATCCAAAGCCTGGATTAAAATCCAGCTTTGAAGATTTGCTAAGTAGTGCTACATTTAAAACTTTCCTATAAATTAATTTAAAGACCCAACAATTATCTTGCAAAGAGAATTTCCAAGCTCCACAGCTGCGTTGCTGTGACCACCTTTCGCAGAAGCTTGGGTTGGAGCACGATCCTTTCACAGGCTCCAAATACAGGATATCCTCACCCACATTTTACCTTGACACACCTCAGGTATGTTTCAGGATACAGACTGAAACCTATTTCCCCAAGACATTCCCCCTCTCGCCAGAAGAAGTGGAGCCACAACCAGGGATTCCCACACACACGCCTGGTGCCAGTGAGATGGGCTAATCCCACCCATCCCTGAGTGTCAAATACAGCCCAGGGTCCTAAGCATCAGTTTTATAGAACAGTACAGTTAAACAATTGTGCAGAAAACTTACTCCTTTGTGCTATTTCAGAGCACTGTTTTGGGGGATTTTTGCAGTTACAGACACTAAAACCAGACAAGGCTCCTTATTTCATCGCTACACCCAATCTACCTGTCCTTGTGACTGAGAACTGTTACATTAATGGCAATCACTGGGAAGCAACCTGCCAAATTAGAATAAAGCCATTACAATTTAAGCCTAATGAATATAGGTAGATGCAAGAAAATTTATTAAAATATATTCCTATGAAAATGCATCATTAAAAATAAAAGGATGGCACACAAGATCGTTCAAGGGCTGCATACCCTTACAATCTAACTAAGTACACATGCAGTGAAAAGTCTCACTGAAAAGCCAGGGAACCATTCAGGAACTTTATCAGGTTTTAAAAACATGTTTCTGTTACCTGTTAGCCCTCTGTAAATACCATTGTCAGCAGTTTGTTGACATCTGTCACTTCTGCTGAGCGAAAGAACGTTGCCACTCAAACATGTATCGTTTAGTCCTCTATGTGTTTCAACACTAGTACAAGCAATTTTCACATAGGCAGAGGGAGGGTCATTTTGGAGATTTACTTGCTGAATTTTCCCCCACTGCTGCTTACTGTACATAATCTCTGACCGTGCTACCTTTGTGTGGCTTGTGGGTATGTTTATCCTCTTCCCTCCAATCGTTCCTTATAAAGCACATCAAAAATTAGGGTTGGCTGGTTGGGAGGTTTGTTTCTGAAGAGAAATGTTTTGACTGCTGTCCATTTCCATGCTATTTAATTGGTTAATTTACATCCCTGGTTCCTTTTATATCTTCAGCTGTTTGCCTTGGACACCTAGCCACCTGTCCAGCCCCTGCTCCCTCGCCCAGGCTACCTTTTGTTCTAAATAGTCTGTCATGAAATATTTGGTTTTGATTATAGCTAATTCTTCTCATTCTGCACAGACAAAGTGTTTTTTGTTAGATTAATACATAACCAGGCCAGAAACTACTGAGATCATCTAACCTAACTCTGAATAATAATGGCCACAGGACTGCCTTATATTAACTCCCCTTTCAACTGGAGGAGACCTCTAGAAACACATATGAACTTGATTTAAATTACTCCAGTGATGGTAAATCTACAACAACCCGTGATAAACTGTTCCAGAGTTTAATTAACATCTCTATTAAAAATGTGTGCTTTATTTGTAGTTTACATTTATCTGCTTCATCTTGCACCAACTGGATGTTATTAAAGCCTAGTTTGGTTTAGAGTTCAAAAAGCCTTTTCATAGCAAGTTTCTGGTTTTGATATAGGTACTTACACGTTCGTTGACTCTCTCACCCTGAGGCAAGTTTTCAAGGACTCTGGCCATTCCTATAGCCCTTCATCTTCTAGACATGTAGATAGGAGACCCTGGCACATTTTTTTCTTCTGTGTTCCGTGACCATCTGGAGCCACAGTGAATGTTTCAGCCTAAACTTTTAGACTCTATTCCCTTATTCACACATCCCAAGATGGATGTTGTCTTTCTCACCAAAGCATCATTTTCAGATGATAATCCTCTTGAAAATTTCCCCCATAGGGGACCAAGACAGGGAGACACACATCACAACCAATGTCTATCAGCTCACCATTTATGAATTTAACTGTTACTACTTGTAGCATCAAGCTGTTACTATTAATAGTGTATATGGTACATTCAAGTATTCAGACACATGTTCACAATCATTCCTCACTGTTGGGCTGAAGCAGCCATTGGGAGGCCCATCCTGGTGGTTTGCTGAGAAGGAGAGGGTTTTACTGAGGCTCAGGGGGCCTTCAGGTGAGAGTCTTCAGAGCCTGTCAGCTCCTGACAGACTTTCACCCTCTCCATCTCAGGATGTATTTTTTCTTTTTTCAGCCTGCTGTTTGCAGGTCACTATTTCTGTATCCACACACAGGGCACACAGAGTCCATCCACACAAGCTCACCCAGGAGAGGTTTAGATTAGATCTTAGGGGGAAGTTTTTTACAGAGAGAGTGGTGAGGTGCTGGAACAGGCTGCCCAGAGAAGTAGTGGATGCCCCGTCCCTGGGGGTGTTCAAGGCCAGGTTGGATGGGGCCCTGGGCAGCCTTGTGTAGATCCAGGCCTGAGGTTGGTGTCCCTGCCTGTGGCAGGGGGGTTGGAGCTCTATGATTGTTGGGGTCACTTCCAACCCAGACCATTCTATGTTTCTGTGATTCTATGATGTTCATGACACCACGTCATGAAGCTCAAGCCTTCTCCAGAGTCTCTCCTTCCCAAGCCCCTCTCCTGAATGCTCCTTTCAGCACATGTGGCCAAATAGTTAATATTTAGTTAATTTCACAAATTATTCAAATGATTCTATGTTCACAATCGTCCCTGACCATAATTTACTTCTTCCACATGCATCTCAATAGCAGAACATAGTTTCATATAAAAGCACAGAGAATCATTTTTACATTACATTATCTTTTACACAGACCATCTTGCTGCTTAGTATTCCAATATGCACAAAACAGCACAGACAAATATACTATTGTTTCGGTATTTAAAGATTTATTTTTAATCTATTTTAAATGTTCTTCCTTCCCCCCCAAAAAAACCCTGGAAGAAAGCTTTACATATTTCTGAGTCTATTACAGGTGTTTACTCTCCTTTTATCTTAATCTACTAAGATAATCATGGCTGTAAAAAAAAAATCCCGTATCTCTACAACTCCTTGGAACTTCTAAAAACTTTGACATTTGAAATATATCAAAACTGTCTTTAAATAGTGTTTCATGGGTTTTTGAACTGAAAAATATCACTGGATCATGATGTACTCTGTAGAATATTTTAGATTGTGTTCTTTTATATCTGTAGATCAAAGTAATTTTAAATTTAGAAACAAGAACATAAATATCTCCAGCAGTAAGTTTCTGCTACTTCCATGATTTTTAAACACTTTAGACAGGAACAAGTTAAGACAACCTAATCACTTAGATCCTCAAACAAAGTCTACTGAAATCAGCAGAAGGACAACCTGTGAGTTCAATGTCTTTGAGTCAGCCCTTAAAACTAAGACTGGATTGCTTCCTTCACAGGTTTTTAAAGGTTTTTAAATGAGTGAACAAAATAATTCAATGCTGTACAAGCTAGCTGTGCTGCCTAATGATCAAAAGTGTTAATTAAAAAAAGAAACACCTCCAAAAAATAACCCCAAGAACCAGAACAACTGAGCTTGGCAAATAGAGACAAAAAGTTTACTAAGAAGCTATTATTTAAAAAATAGTATTTCTTTCATGGGAATTTAAAAATTCTCATGAAATTAGGATAACCAAATCAGAACTGCTCCTCTGAAAATGAATTAGCAAATAAACAAATAGTTACACATGACATCATTCAACTCTTTAGAACAGAACAAGTAGAACAGAAGCATTCAAATATGTCATAACAGGTTATTAAAAGAGGATAAATAGTCAAATGCCTTCTGTATGCTTATGGTGAGATTCCCTCTAAGCAAAGTAACAGTATTTGCAAAATTTACTCCAGAGCAACTGTTTTTCCTGGTGGCACCCTTCAGACATGCAATTCAATTCTCCCTGTTTCTGGTTGATAGTGGATTGATTTGGGGTTATCTAGGATTTCTTTTCAAGTACAAGTATTTTAAAAGTCATGAAAGGTGTGTGAGGTAGGTATCGTTGTCATTAAAATTAAAACAAAGCAAAACAAAACAAAACAAAACAAAAAACCCAACCAAAAAAACCCCCAAGTACACATGAAGCATGCAATGTAAATGTGCAGAAACCAAACACCAAAAGATAAAAATGGGAAAGATTTTCAGCAGGCAGAATCCCATTGTTCTGCACTAGGACATATGCTGTTGAAGATGCTGCAGGCACACACACAGCTCATTAGCCTGGTTTAGGCACTCAAGACATACCATATTTCACCTCATCAAAGGTATCTGGGAGTTTGGTGTCTTAGGTGTCTCCTCTGGTCATCCCTGCACCCCACATGCAGGCAGTGCCACTGGCGGCTGAGTCACCTGTCTTGGGCATCTTGTTGGAGGCAGGATGAAACCCTCCCTGAAAACCCTTATTTGTCTCCTCAGATCACTAAGAAAGTGTAAGTAACTGTTTCAGCCTCCAACTTTTGGATAGCTGGAGTTAGGTGAGATGAATCCTACTAACATGAACCGATTACCCCAATATTCAAAAGAAGCTATTTGAAGGTACATAGTTGGCAACAGGAGAGCAAATGGCATTGCTGCAGGTAGCTACAAGCTAATGACCTTTGGAAAAAAACACTGTTTAAATATTCACCTATTTCAATGTGAATTGAATTTCAACTTTCCACAAAAAGGTTTTAATGACAGTTTTGGATACATTTGACATAATTATGTACGTAGTATATAGAAGAAATCAAACACAATGAAAGATTCTAACACTGATTTTTAAAGAAGAAAATACCCCTAGATAAAACACTGGTACACTCAGTGTTTGGGGAAAAGATTGCATTTTACTTATCTACCTAAAAAGAAAAAAGATACAGGTCAAGGAGAAAAAATCAAGCAGAGACAGCATTAAAAATTCTGAATTATTTTTAAAAATAGAAGTAAGCGAAGTGAACATGAGAGTTTATTTTAAAAACCCCATGGTGTGAGAAAGAGGAGGAAGATGCTCTTCTTACAGAGTGCAGATTCCCCATGTCTCCAAGTCAGAGGCTATTACCCACCTCAGTACACTAAGCTTTTTTTGGTAACTTCTCCCATATATGCACGTGCTTAAAATCAAGGGATTTACTTCACTGAAATGGAAGAGAAATTATCAATATTTCTGGAGGCTATGTGATGCCAATAGAAGGTAAATTCTTCACCCTGAGTAGCTCTGTTGAACTGACCAATGTTTCTCCTCATACCTAACTGACCCTGCGTCCATATGTCACTTGTATCAAGAGTGAGTATTCACGTGTGAGTGTTTGTAAGGTATGAGGTTCTTATACAAAGCTATAGCTGTTCGGGTTTCAAAGCACATGTGGTTATATCCAGTACAATAATCTTCCTGCTAAGGCCTCAAGAAGTACAGCTCATAATGTGTTGCTTATGTTGGAGCCTTGAAATGCTCTGGAGAAAGTTGGTTGGTTTTATTTTCAGGAAGGACCCCTAATTTTACAGTACATGAGTGTAAATTGCCACTTCAATTTACAGTTTCATCTTTCAGTCTGCATTACATTTTAATGTGCTCTGAACTTGCCTTTTTAAGTTTAAACAAGCCTAGTACAGGGCAGATCCTGTCTCTCAACATTATTATTTCTGGTTTTCTCTCCGACCTCAGGAAGACAACTCAATTTCCATATACAACCATCCTAATAAAACCACATATTTTCTCAAACTTCAGGGCCAGAAACATTATAAAACCAGGGCTGGGAGCTTCTCTGGAAATTTACCAAATCATTTTGGAATAATTATTTCAATAAATTCCAGTAGCTTCACAAGTGTGGACACACCCTCAGAACGGAGACAACAATTCTGCAGCAAGGGGTGAATTCCACAACAAATGCTCTCCATAAATTAACCACCCCAGCAAGGGTATAGCAGTTCCTCTACATCTACACATCTGCTCTTGTTTTTAGTATCTGCCAACAGATTCTGACTGGAGTTTTTTGATATGAGTGGGCTTTGTCTTCCTTTGTTGTTCTTGTGATAATAATTCTGGAATATTCCTTTGTAAAACTACTTGAGAATCCTCACCTAAAAAATTGTGCCAATTTGAAGCATTATTACCATAATTACTCTTGTATTTAATTGGGAAGTTATATTTGCTGTTTGCATGCCAGAAAGAACAAATTGTCTCTCTCTGCTATTTTTATATCAATAGGGATGTGTGCTCTTGTTCTGTGATAATTATTTTACTTTTCAGCACTTCTAATACTTTGGAAATAGTATAGGTGTCTTCTGCTAACTGGTTGCGTCCCACACCTACTGTGCTCACCTATCATAGCATTAATTTCCACCCTCATTCTAGATGTTTTTCAAAGACTAATTAATAAAAAAAGTCTACCACAACTTCTTTTCTTTCTGGAGTTGTCATAAATGTACATAAACCGAACCGTGTGACAGGTATGCAGACAAATAAATGGCAGTGATATTCTGCCCCACGGTATGTTTGCCTGGAAGTGTGCACATGCCTGTAGGTTCACGTGTGTATTTGACAGCTTGGACATTTTACCATCCCAGAGTCACAAAGCATAGTTTCAAGGAAGCTCTGCCAACACAGGGTGTCTCCAGAGTATCTTCCTTTGAGCAGACTTGATATTTCAGTCAACCACTGGACTGAATGAAAACCATTTCCACAGCAGATGACTTAGTGCAGTGAAACAAGTGAAGTGTGGTGGTATTAAAATGGGATCAAAAGCTAAAAAGGTGCATTTAAAGAAGGCACGATGAGGCAGCCAGGAGGGTGGCTATCCTGTTCCTGCAAGCATTTAAAATCTTCACAGGGTCTGAGGCCATGTGACTGCTACATACCCTGGGGTCTGTAGAGCAGGGGAAGCTCCAGGGATAGTTAGAGGATGAAGGTGATAACAACGCAATGGGAATTCATCTATCCTGCTGCAATCTGGGGGAGTGCAGAGGCACAGAGCTGAGTGTTACATTTCCTACTGGTGTTGGGTATCTCCATCTCCTGCTTGATCACCTGCTCTTGCAGCCAGAGGCCACGCTGCCCAGCTGTGCCATGCCAGGACAGCACTGCTGACAGCCGTGTGCAGTCGTGGAATGAGAACTGCATCTGAATTGCTTGGGAGTCACAGCTGAAAGACTACAAGCTGTCTCACCCCAGGCTACAAGATACATGGAAGTGTTTACATCAATCTGGTTTCACAGGGCAGATGACATTTTTGGTCCAGACCCTTTTGGCTTTAGTGCAACTCTAGAGAGCTGAGTAGCCAGAAAGTGCAAGCAGCATAGTGCATTTTATGTATCTTAGCCAGTTTCACCACTTTAAAGCAGCAAAATTAAAGAGCAATCAAACAAAACGGTAGGTTTTAATCACTACTCCTTGACAGGGTGAGGAAGAGCAAGAGACATTAAACCATGATGAAATCAAACTAGCCAAGATTTCATTAAATTAATATGATGTCCTACAGTGGTTACACTATCGGCCCACCTCAGCACCTTCAGGGAACTCCTCACGTGTGGCCATCATCGCTCCACACACAAAGCATTCACTACCTTCTCTGGAAAAGTGACATTTGAAGGCACCTCTGCCACTCTGCCCTCTCTGAGACACCTTCATGAAAATGTCCTGCAGAAGGCAGTGCTGACACAGCAAGAGTCAGGACTAAGGGAGCACCTTGGGCTTCATCCATAGGCCAAAAAGCTTCCCCCAAAAAAGATACAGTAGACATGCAGGTCATTCTCCTTTGCACAGAGCCAGGAAGCCTTCATGTCTCAGCAGACAGTGGTACACCAGTGCTTCAGACTGCCATGTAAGATGAAGATAACCCATCTTGCACGCAGGTAACTTCAGTGGACCCCAAGAGCAACATAGGGTGATAGCACAGTACTCAGCCCAGGCAAATTTGTCCTGCTCCCTGCACCAGGCTGCAGGTTCAGACTGTTTCTAGAACCTGAACTAGCTGGCACATCTCTGCACTTACAGCAGGGCTGGCACTCTGCTGGATCCCAGAATAAACATAAGTGGTAGGGAATGCAGTGATTCCCAATGAACCCAGGGAGATATGGGACTGTGCCCGACTAGAGAGGGAGTCTCTGAGCTAAGAGAAGGGGGGAAAAAAAATGTATTCTGTACTTTCACAGGCTTTTTTTAGATTTTCACACACATTTCCTAACCAAGCATATCTCACCTAAGGTTTGCCACGGGAAGGAGAAGCCTAAGGCATTTTGATAACCCAGAAAAACCTGCTTAAGACTTCTGAGTTCAGGGCATCTGCATGTGCATATAAAATATTCTTAAAAGGTAGGTGTGCACATGGAAAAACTCCATCAGATTACACACACTTCCACCTTCTGTGAAATTATATATGCATGCAAAAAAGGGAGGCTACATGTAAAAGAGACAACTAACAATTGCCTGCATCAAGATAGACACAGGTTTCAGGAAATGATTTTGGCACGAGACTTGGAATAATAAATTAAAATCTAAAGATAAAGCACAGAACCGTGACACAACTTCAGTTTAGATAAGGCTGCACAGCATAAGATACTGTAGAAAACTGCATTTAGGCCATGACAGGTGGCTGCAAATTCCTGCCAGAGAAATGACAGCTAACAGACAGCAGCACTTAGAGAACATAAATCACACAAATCAATTGTAATATTCAGAGATTCTAAGCAGTAAGAGCTCAAGTTACACTATGGGTGGGCAGAACAAAATAGACTTTGAAATTCATCAGGAAGTATGAGGCTTAAAATATGGGAATGGGCCTGATCGTTCATACTCATTGAAGAGCCCTCTAGTACTGCTCATGGTATCTGCAATCTTGCCCTCCTACTGAGAGGAGCACTTTACTGGGAAACAAGTGAAAACGTGTTTCAGTGCACTGCACACAAAATACTTTGAAGCTAAAATTTACATTAGGAAATCTACAATTTAAAGCAGCTAAATAGAAAGTTTCTTTCCAGTAAAGTGAATAGTCCTACTTATTCTAACCAGCATATGTGGCCAAAAAAAAAAAAAAAAAAAATTAAAATTTCCCTATGTTTACTACCTTTTGTCACTTAAATACTTTAAAATTTCCTAAGCCAGTCAATTTAAAACACATATATTTTGTTTTCCAACACTTGTGTTGCTTGTGCAGTGCCAACATTTTGTCACCTGAGTAAGAAACATAAGCATCTTCATTTTTTTTTAAGTCTATGTCCTTCACTGGCTCTCATTTAGGAAGAGAAGCATTTAATCAAGTAAGAATTTCTACTTTTGGTACATGGGGGGGGAGAAAAAAAATTAAACCTGGAGATCACAATTAAGTCAGAATTTGCAACATACTGTGGTTTCAGCAAGTGCATTTTTACAAAAGAAGCCCCAGCACATAATCCCTGCGTTTAATGAAAATATCTAGAGATTCCACAATAGACAGAATTGCCTGGTTTATCTATGAACTATAGAACTGTTGGGATGCCAAGCTCAAGTTAACTGAACAAGCTTCAGGAACTGTTGTGAAAATTTGAGGCTGAGAGATGAGAGAAGTTGTTGTGTCTCAGCTAAGCTGTGGCAGCTGCTCGTGCCAGTTGTAAATGCAAATAAAACAAAAAACCTGGCAGTGGAAGTACATCACAGTGCTGTAATCCAGGAGCATGCACAGGGAAAATGATTCTGTTCCAACTCTTACTGTTAACAGAGGAAGGACATGACGATGATGAGGGGGCTGGAGCACCTCTTCTGTGAAGACAGGCTGAGAGAGTTGGGCTCCAGGGAGACCTTATTGCAGCCTTCCAGTACCTGAAGGGGCCTGCAGGAAAGCTGGAGAGGGGCTGTTTGCAAGTGCATGTGATGACAGAACAAGGGATAATGGTTTTAAACTGGGAGAGAGTAGGTTTAGATTGGATATAAGGAAGAAATATTTTACAGTGCAGGTGGTGAGGCCCTGGCACAGGCTGCCCAGAGAAGCTGTGGCTGCCCCCTCCCTGGCAGTGTTCAAAGCCAGGTTGGACGGGGCTTTGGGCAACCTGGGCTACTGGAGAGTGTCCCTGCCTCTGCAAGGGATGCTGCAACTGGATGATCTTTAAGGTGCTTTCCAATCCATTCCTGTCTGTGATCCTATGACTTCATATAAAACTGGAGCAGCAGCAATTTGACACATTAAATGTAATTAACAGTTAGTAGAGGATTAGCAATCACTTGGACGACACACTACAAGCATTAAATACAATGCTGGCCCTTTACACAGGGTACCTTGTGGCAATTAAAGCTGGTCCTTCCCTTTTATATGGCATAAAAAAATGGTTTTCCTCAACACCTGCATCAGTCTCCACTCTATCAGTGGTTCAGCTGGAAATCTATGGAATACCTTTGTGGGCTGTTCCCTCTCTATTTCTCAAGGCATTTCTGTCCATTACAGAGTTTCACTGCAATACATACAGGGTTCTTTGCAGCTGCCAAAAAGAGAAGAAGTGGGTCTGTCCTTAAGTCTTCTGCCAGGTAACACTGAATAACAGCATGCCCCTCTCCTCTGCATGAAGGATGGAGCCAGGCTCTTGTCAGTGATGCCAGTGATAGGACAAGGGGCAGTGGGTACAAGCTGGAGCACAGGAAATTCCATGTGAATATAACAAGAAACTTTTCACTGTGAGGGTGACTGAGCACTGGGACAGGCTGCCCAGAGAGGTTGTGGAGTCTCCTTCTCTGGAGACATTTAAAACCCACCTGGATGCATTGCAGTGTGATTTAGTCTGGGTGATCCTGCTCTGGCAGGGGGGTTGGACTAGATGATCTTTCAAGATCCCTTCCAACTCCTAATGTTCTCTGATTCTGTGATGGCATTGTCTAAGGCCAACACAGACATCAAAAAGTGTTCTCATGGCTATGCTACACACAGAATCAAGGCTATTTACTTGCCCACTTTTAGAAACTTCACTACTTTTTGCAGGATTAGATACTCTCCCACTGCAGCAAGGTGCAATTATAGCCTACATAAGCAGAGCCTGGGTAGCTGTAATTTCTCCAGTTTGGGGAACAGCACCAGTAAAGGTGTGGCAGCGCTGACTTCAGCAAAATCTAGAAAACCAAGAAAGTACTTCTCTACCTTCATATAGCCTGGTGGAAAGCCAGTGCTGCTAAAGGCTCTGATACAGCTACCTGAGACTGCTGTTAACTAGATGAAAGTTAGCTCAGGATGCCCACACATACTGCAGCCACACCTCTCTATGGCAACATATGCATAACCTCACTTCTTGGATAATTAAAGACCCTTTTATTTTGCAAAGGGACTTGTCCATGGGCTGTTGTTTCTTAGCATGCAGCTTTACTGTACTGAGGATGGCAGAACTATGGCATAGCCTCACAGGAATCCCCAAAAGCATTTCTGGCTAATTCTGCTGGGGCAAACCCACATCAAAGGAGAGGATCTGACCTTTTCAGATAAGGTGTTATTTGAGTTCCTTTGCCCTCTCCAATCTCTTTAGAGTCAGAGTGCAATTGTACTTTTCTTGTTCTTTGTATTCAGGGAACTTAAAGAATGTAGGTAATTATGACTAATGACCCCTACCTGAAAGCATTCACAAAGGAGCAGCCACATCTGTCAAATATGTTTAAAAAGTGAGGCAGAGAATATTACAAATAGGAGTTTAAATGTGATATCAGCTGTAAACTGTACTGCTTTCTAAAATAGCAAACATCTGTAGATAAAACAATGCTGGAATAGATTTTTCTACAGATTTGCAATGTCTCATAAAGCAATCTTTTTACAAAATAAATAATCCAGTCTTTCAAACTCAAGAGAAGTTATCCAGTCTTCAGTATAACCCACAAGTTCAGCAAATGACATACTTAACCCACATAGCCTGAACTGATTTTCATTCATTCTTTACAGCTGTGTAAAGACCTTTTTTTCTCTCATTCTTGTGTTGTCTCCCACATATGTCAACATACTTCAAATGTAAAATGAACTCCATCAAGATGGATTAAGTCCAGCATGAGATTATGAATAATACATATACACACGAAGCAGAAAGGAGATGAAATAGCAAACTTCAAAATGCCTGTTCTGGTTTATCCTCCTCTAACTAGGTAGGGAAGGAAAGTCATCCCTATGCACAGTGTTTCATGGGCTGGAATTTAAAACCTGAGGGATATACAACCTAGCCACATTGCTGAGCATTCAAGGTTTGAAACACCAGGAATATCTGAGGTACATTTTTCACTTATATGGTAGGGGGAATATATTGACTAATAATCACTTTTCAGTACAGTGATAATTAGCTGTGAATGAGTAGCACTATACTGGTCCTCATTTGCTTAATTCCTTCCCCTTCTTTAAAGGCATAATGAGCAAAGATTCAGAAAAGTTTTATTACAATTGAGTATCAGACATAAAAGAATCTCTTGAAGGGCTGTAGCCAGGGGTGCTACCCAGGGGTCAGTACTTGGTCTAGTCTTATCCAACATATTCATTATTGACGTGGATGAGGGCACAGAGTGTACCCTGTGTGCCCTCAGGAAGTCTGATGGTGATACAAAACTGGGAGGAGTGGTTGACACAACAGAAGGCTCCACTGCCCTTCAGCGAGATCTGGACAGGCTGGAGAGTTGGGTGGAGGGGAACTAAATAAAATTCAACAAAGGCAAGTGTAGGGTTCTGCACTAGGAAGGAATAACCCCAGGCTCCAGTACAGGTTAGGAGTTGACCTGCTGGGAAGCAGCTCTGAGGAGAAGGACCTGAGTCCTGGTGGACAAGTTGCCCATGAGCCAGAAACGTGCCCTTGTGGCCAAGAAGGCCCCAGGTATCCTGGGGTGCATTAAGGAGACTGTGGCCAGCAGGCTGAGGGAGGTTATCCTCCCTCTCTCTACTCTGACCTGGTGAGGCCGCATCTGGAGTTTTGTGTCCATCTCTGGGCTTCCCAGTTCAAGACAGACAGGGAACTACTGGAGAGAGTCCAGTGGAGGGCTATGAGGGTGATGAGGGGACAGGTACATCTCTCATATGAGAAAAGGCTGAGAGAACTGGGCCTGTATAGTCTGGAGAAGACTGACAGGGCATCTGACCAGTGTTTATAACTATCTAAAGAGCAGGTCAAGAGGATGGGGCCAGACTCTTCTCAATGGTGCCTCACAATAGGAGAAGGGGCAATGGGCACAAACTGGAACACAGGAAGTTCCATCTCAATATGAGGAAAAACGTCTGCACTCTGAGGGTGCCAGAGCCCTGGATAAGGCTGCCCAAAGAGGTTGTGGAGTCTCCTTCTCTGGAGACATTCAAAACCCACCTGAACACAGTCCTGTGCAACCTGCTTTGGCTAATCCTGCTTTAGCAGGGGGATTGGACTAGATGATCTCCAGAGGTCCCTTCCTACCCCTTCCATTCTGTGATTCTGTGTGATTCTTCAAGAGATATTCAAACTTAACAAACCTCCACTTTATTGATCCTCTTCATACATACACATTAGCCTGTGTTACTGACTTCATTTGCAAGGATGGAAAGATGTCATTCAGCAGTGACCCTTTCTTATTTAAGAGTACTGACAAGTCACCACTTCTGTATATTGCTGTAGTGGCTTAACAAAATCAGGAGCTCCAACTGTTTTTTACACCTCTTTGGAAGAAGTTTCTGCATAGAAGAGTCCTTCAAATGGACCTGCAACAAAGCCCTGGCCACTTTTCTGCCAAGTCCAGCACCTTCACATAACAGATTTTTACATGTGGCTTAATTTGATGGGTCCATCCTGAAGCCCCTGATGCCCCTTTTCTGCTATCTCCATTGAGAAGATGCAAACAGTTAGGTAGGGGTGGGCCTCCAAACCTACATGGACTTATCTCTGTGCTTTTCAGTGCTCCCTTTTTTCTCTTACACAAGGTGGATCTACAACTGCTACCATCTTCCCATGTTTGGTTTACAAACCAAGTTTACTGGGGGGGTTTATTTTCTTTGTTCTCCATTCCAGGAGAGAAAGAAGAAAAGAAGCTTCTGCTGTCTTAGCTACTCTCCTTTCTACAGCTCCTTGGTTATGGAATATTCAAACCTCTTCCCACAAGGTAGCAAACAACGTTATCATTATCTTTAATTACAAAGTAACCTGATGTATATTTATAATTAAAGGGAAGTAAATAACATCTAGAGTTTCAATTTTGAGCTTCTGCAGAAGGCAGTGGTTAAGTTAAATCACTTATTGGAAGTAAAAAACCCTATTCACAAAAGAGGCAGATGAAGCAGATATACCAATTGGCAAATGGGAATCAGATCCACAGTACCTCATCTTTCAAAGCAAGTATCTGCATCATTTCAGTGAGAAGAGCCGAGCTGTGCTGAGCAGCAGGGTAATCATAGCATGCTGTGAAAGGACAGCTTGGACCAGAACTGGGCTTCTTGTGAAATAGGGATGAAAATTGCTGTTTGCAGCTCCTTAATTAAAAGGTAGCTATCAAAGCCTTTTAAACCAGAGAGATTACCAGTTCCCAAAATGTTGAGCTTGTACTGTCCTTCTTTGATACAGTCGTATTCCAACAGACATTTCTATTTTCAAAACAAGCATGGTAAGGAAGGGGCACATCAGAGCTGTGACTATCGAAATAGCATGTCATGTACAGTGCTACATGATTCTCAAATGATTAAAGGCTCTGTAAATAGTACAGTTATTCTTACTGATCCAGCCCAAGTCAAGTCAGTGTCCCCAGTACTGTGCCACACCGTGTTTCAGACAGAACGAGCCCAGCAGCACATAATACATGGTGTATTGTCCATTTACAGGATGAAAGGCAACATCTGCTCCTGGACAACTCAATCCAAAGCCAGCAAACACTCACTGATCCAACAACTCAGGGGCAACATCAGCACAGGACCTCAGGGAGCCTGCACAGGTTGTGGCTTGGGGTGGAAGGTTGAAGACCTTGCTGCTGAGCACAACATGCTGGCAAGCAAAGGAGCCAGCACCTACACACAAGCCTCTGGTGTGGCCTTGGCCAGGCAGCAGTGAGATTTGGGTCTGAATTAGCAGTGCTGAGGGAAGAGCAGATGTGCAGAAGTAATCTATATGCCATGGTAGTACAGCCCAGAACTGCTGAAAAAAGTCATTTTTCCCAGGCTGCCTAAAATGTAAGCATTTCCCAGTGTGAAAAAGCTGCAGTAAAGCACAGCACCAATAACATACACTGCCATGTACAGCACTAAGGATCTCAAGGGATTCTTGAAACATCAGAAGCTTTCATTTTACATTGCAATAGATGGAATATATATCACTTTTTATTCATAATTCTCACTTTGAATAACTATAACATTGCACGTGGTCTTACACATACTTTTCAGTATTGCTCTATTGCAAATTTTGCATGAAAATGTAGCACTAATTTGCAACCTCTGTGCATTTTCACAAATCCCACCGTGCACCTCTTAACTGCAGGTTATCATCATCTTCATGTACAGTTCAAAACATGTTCATTTGTATTCACCTGCCATTCTGCCCAGTAGCTTCCTGTGTGCTAGGGGTCTTCTCCAGGGTTTAAACAACTTCCACTGGTGTTTGTTCTTAAAATATTAGGAGGACCATCATCAAAAAAAAGGTAGGTTACTTGAAACTAAACTCTCTACAGAACAACCTTTCTTAGAGTCATAGAATGATAATTCTTCCCTAGGAGGGTGGTGAGGTCCTGGCACAGGTTGCCCAGAGATGCTGTGGCTCTTCTCTCCCTGGCAGTGTTCAAGGCCAAGTTGGATGGGGCTTTGGGCAACCTGGGCTAGTGGAGGGTATCTCTGCCCATGGCAGGGGGGTTGGACTAGATGGTCTTTGAAGTCCCTTCCAACCCAAACCATTTTATGATTCCATGATCCTGGCATGATAGAATCACAGACTCACAAAATCATCACAATTTCACTGGGCAACTTATTCCAGTGCCTCACCACCCACATCCTAAAATATTTCTTCCTTAAATCAAATCTAAACCTACTCTCAGTTTAAAACCATTATCCCTTGTTCTGTCATCACATGCACTTGCAAACAGCCCCTCTCCAGCTTTCCTGCAGGCCCCTTCAGGTACTGGAAGGCTGCAATAAGATCTCCCTGGAGCCCAACTCTCTCAGCCTGTCTTCACAGAAGAGGTGCTCCAGCCCCCTCATCATCGTCATGTCCTTCCTCTGGACATGCTCCAACAGCTCCATGTCTTTCTTATACTGTGGACCCCACAGCTGGGTGCAGTACTGTGGGTGGGGTAGAGTAGAGCAGAGGGGCAGAATCACCTCCCTTGACCTGTTGGTCACACTGGTTTTGATGCAGCCCAGGACATGGTTGGCCTTCTGGTCTGTGAGCAGGCATTTCCAGGTCATGTTGAACTCTACGTCAACCAACACCCTCACATCCTTCTCCTCAGGGCTGCTCTCAACCCATTCTCCACCAAGCCTGTAGTTGTGTTTAGGATGGAGCAAAACCATATACATGACCTTGCATTTGGCTTTATTGAACTTCATGCAGTTCACACAAGCCCACCTCTCAAGCCTGACCAAGTAGCTCTGGACTACACCCCTTACCTCCACTGTGTCAACTGCACACACAGCTAGGTGCTGTCAGCAAACTTGCTGATGGTGCACTCAATCCCACAGTCCATCTTGCCAACAAAGATTTAAACAGTTGTGGTCCCAGTACTGATACTGACCTCTGAGAAAAGCCACTCATCACTGATCTCCTCTTGGATGTTGAACTGTTGACCACAACTCCGTGAGTGTGATTATCCAGCCAATTCCTTATCCACCAAGTGGTCCATACATCAAATCCAATTTAGAGACATGGAAGTCATGTGGGACAGCATCAAATGCTTTGCAGGTAGATGACATCACTTTCTCTTCCCTTAACCACCCACACTGTAGTCCTGTCGTAGAAGGCCATCAAACTTGTCAAGCACAATTCACCCTTAGTGAATCCATGTTGGCTGTCACCAATCACCTCCTTATTTTCCGTGTTCTTTAGCATAGTGTCCAGGAGGATCTGGTCCATGATCTTGCCAGGCACAGAGGTGAGACTGACTGACCTGGGTCTTCCTTTTATCCCTTTGGCCTATGTGTGCACTCTCACATCAGCAGAGAGTCTTGCAAACAATAGCTTATTTGAAATAGTTCAAAAATGCCTCAAATTACTAGTATGTGATATATCCATCCTGTGTGCCCCTCTATTTCTTCACAGAAAGCACCTTCCACTCCTCCAGTTCCTGAAGCCACACCTGTTGTTGGGTAGTATATTGAACCCAGTTCTGGCTAAAGCTCTTTCGTAACAACATGAATAGCATGAAATGTACTAACACATCACCACCCAGATGGGCTTACAGAACAAAACCTTTTTGTTTTAGTCAGCCAGAATTCTAATACTGCCAAGTAACTTGCCTTTGAGTAATTAGATCTTCGGCCAGGTACAGCATTCAGCTTTGTGGGGCAGGGCACTAGAAAACAGCTTGGGCGCTCTGAATTAACAATGAGCAGTTGTCCTGTACGTTTACATGGAGGTAGCAAGACCCCCTCCTTGTTGCTCAGATAGATGAATCTCAAAGATATCAGATGTCCTATCACTGCATATGTACCAGTGTTTGTTCATTGTCTTTTGTGGCTGATGTAGAGGTAGAAAATGAAAGAATAACCACTCTTTCTTTTTTAATTATTTGTATGTATTTACCAAACAGAGTTAGAAAGGGAAATGAAGAGCCTATCTATAAAATTGTTTGTTCCAGCTGTTCCCTTGTCCCAGTGAGGTGCTTGTTCACCAGCAGTGCTTGTGAAGGTTGGGTAAATCACAAGTGCCTCGCAAATGCTTAGCAACACAGATTTTCCTTTTCCACTCAGGATATCTCCAGGTAGTCCTTGGCAGCCTTGATCTGCACAGCAGAACTCATGGCAGCCTGCATGTAGTGTGTCAACTCCATATCAGCAAACCTGTTTCTAATTACTGATTAGTAAAGTATATAATATTTAGTATAGCTATTGCATTCAGCACCTGGGATCAACACAGTGCCAAGCTCATACATAATTTGCATCAGCCACTCACAGCATCCTTCAGTGGGGAGCCCAAAGCTCTCTGCCTCCTGCTGAAAGAGATGCTACAACAGAGTCCTGCTCTTTGCCACCAGCGGTGTCTCGGGTCATGGAGCCATGTAGGACTAGGCATTGCCTTATATCCTTCATTTAATTTAAGATGTTGGCATGTTACATTTTTCAGCATGTGACAAGGAAGGTCAAACAGGTTCTTCCATAGGGCTCTGTGAAGAAATATGAATGGTGGCTCGATTTTGATGGGCACTTCAAAAGATACAGCTGTAGGAAGCCTAATGCCTAACCAGGATTGCAGAGGTCAGTGTAGCTGCAGTTTACCAGGATGTGAATACAGTGTAGCTGTGCAGAGCAATTACTTTTAGCTGGTTTGACTAATTCAGTTTTCTGTATCTGAACTCTGTATTAGGGACAGACACATAGAAGTTGATGAAATAAGAGGGTTCCTTCACTTTAAGTAAATAAATATTGGAAAGATCAGTAACAAGAGGAAATCCTTTTCAAAGATCCCTTCATAAATGTTTTTCCCTGTAGTAGTGAGTGATAATTTTTGAATCTTTCAGTGACAGCAGTATTAAATAGCTATCACGAGGTCATAAGTGATTCAGTCTTACTAATTCTTTTGCACAAATTGTCAGTGCTGTTCCAGAGCCATCACTTTGGTCTCATGGAGGAACTATGACCTCTCCTTCAAAATAACTTCTGACACTGGATGCTGCAAAGCTGGTTCTCAGAGCACTGACATCTCTACATTCACCTCATTTGTCTCTCCTGTCCCACAGCACCTCATTTCATCATCCTCTCCCTTTCTAGGACATCCAGATTCCCTACTGAATTCTCAGTCTGCTTTGAGAAGCAGCAGTTGTTTCTAAGGATAGAGAAAAAGACGTGAGAACACAGAGAGCTTCTAGCCCCTGCTCCTATTTCTGCTGGAGAAGAGAAGCTGTGCAAGTGACATCTGTTCTGGGTTGCAGGAGACAGGCTGGGGCTGAGTAGGGCCAGACATCACAGACTCAGGAGGAGCTGAACACAAGGTCTGCATTGGGGTTGCTGCAAGCTGTTCATGTTGTCATAGCAGTGGTACCTAAAATTTCTGAAAGCACTTTGCTACTGAGATAGTACAGTGATCTCAGTGTCACCCTACAGATCCATACCCATTCTGCAGCCTCCTGTAAACTGCACCTCCTGCACCTCCACACAATTCCTGCTGACAAGATCTCCAACCCCAAATAACTGACTTTCCCTTTGCAGCAGGCTGCCTGGCTGCTATCTTCAGCCCACTGACACTTCCCACACAGGCCTCTGATCCCTCCCAATCTGATCCCTTTGATACCTCCCTTTTTTTACACCTACCTATGTTTGTTGCTTCCAGGTGATTTTCTTTGAGATCAACACTGCTGCATGGGAATGCAGCTGGGCAGGAGTTCAAGGCTTAGTCCAGGCATTTGCTTGGATCTTCTGGAATGTAGCAGGGATCCCATGTCTCACAGACCATGGAACCCCTCTGCCACTAGGTATTAACATCAGCGCCAACTGAAAAGTAGTTTCATAAGACTATTTTCTAGGGTGGAAAAGCAAAGATGATTGAAAACTTGACATAAAATCTCACATGTTGGTACAGAACAGATATTCCTTGTTTATTTTATTACAAGAACTTGTGGGTATCAAATGAAAACAAGTCACTGGGTCCAGAATAAACAAAAGGAGGAACTGCTTCATGGAGCATGATGTTAAGTTGCAGAACAATAGATGAATTATCATGTTTCTGATGGTTTTGGCCACTTCATAAAGTTCAGTTCACTCCTTGATAAAAGTACATGTTTAACACCAAAGTACACAGAACAGGTCAGAAGCTGGAATATATCATATGGAGCCGTATTAGGGCTCAACATTTGAAGAGAGAGCAAGCACATCACAAAAAAATAAATCAAGAAACAAACCACTTTGTCATGCAAGGACATGTTCCACAGCATAAACAGGCTTCTAAGAAGTGATTTTTCTGTGGAATTACAGTAAGGAATTAATGTGCATTAGGTGATGGTCACCAATCTTGACTACAGTTTTTTGTTACTTTCCTAAGATAAACTGCTGTCACAGTATTTTCCTGATAAAAAAAAAAAAATTAGAAGTTTTGCCAACCAACCCTTATAGCTGTCGCCTCATCATTTGTATTACTACTTTGAAGATATTAAATCCCATGATTGCTTTTCCTGAGCCATCTCCATTTAGTCTTTATAGTCTTTTGGGTTTAGGTTGTTTTAAACTATTTCTTTTCAGAGCTCTTTGTTTTTTTAGAAGGACATAGAGAGTTTTAAGGTGAGGGAAAGTGCAACAGTGTAGCTAGGGAAAATATATGAAAGCTTTACAAATCATGAGCTAGGAAATACGTGTCAAACTAGATACAGAACTCCAGACTAAAACCAGATGAATGTCAGAAGAAGAACATCTGCTTTAAAAAAGCTGGCAGCAAGCATCAGCTAAGCCTGATCCTTTTTATAACTTATATTCTTTTGTTTACCTTTTTCCCTTATTCTTTTGGCGTTTTTATGGCTGCAGCTAATATGGAAGATTTGGGCAGTAGGATGCAGCTGCTATCACATCATACAGGGAAAGTACAGTTTTATCATCTCTAAACAGGAATGAAAAAGAAAAGAAAAAAATAATCAAATCTGTCAACTCTTTCAAAGTAGAATATGTGAAAAAATGATGTATTGCAACTGGGGCTGCAGAAAATTGCTTAGGGATTAGATCAAGTTACTATTTCTTCTGAGACATTGATGCTGTTCAGATGTCTCCTTACAGATAGTGCTGTTTATCAAAGCTGCCTATTTAAGAGCGGTGACAATCTGTACATCTTGTCTTTAATTTCTTTGAATAAATCTACTTTTCTCTAGGAGGCAAAACTCATCCAAAAATTGCACTAATGCTGCTCTACAAGTCAGTTACTATATCATCGTGTGAGGAAAGGCTCTTTACGCCTGAATCTCCAAAAATAACACGTGGGCTAGGCCCCAGTTCAGAAATAGGCACATATTTAAGTCCTGTTGACTGTCTTCTACTTAAAGATGCAGACCAACAGACGCTTTGCTGTAGGGATGGAATCAAAGAAACCTCAACTCCCTACCCCCATGTGAACTTTTAAAGATAATAATAAACTTTTGAGTGAGTAAGTTCAAGCTCTAAGGATGTTAACCGCGGAGGAGTAAGTACTCACAGTTTGCAGCCATTCCACGTATTGGGTTTGCCTGGCAAAGTTTTTGTACCAGGGGGCTACAGGGGTGGCTTCTGTGAGAAGCTGCCAGAAGCTTCCCCCATGTCCAATAGAGCAAATACCTGCCAGCTCCAAGACAGACCTGCCACTGATCAAGGCCAAGCCCATCAGTGGTGGTGGTGGCTCCTCAGGGATAACAGAGTTAAGAAGGGGAAAAGAATGAACAGAAGTTTTTGCAGCCAGAGGAAGGAGTGAGAAACTCTGCAGACACCCACATCAGTGAAGAAGGAGGTGGAGGAGGTGCTCCAGGTGCCAGACCAGAGATTCCACTGAGGAAGAGCATGGTGAGGCAGGATGACCCCCTGCAGGGCATGGAAGATGATGGTGGAGCAAATATCCACCTGCAGCTCAAGGAGGAGCCCATGCTGAAGCAAGTGGATACCTGAAGGACACTGTGAAATCGTGGGAAGCTCACCCTGGAGCAGGTCCCTGGCAGGACCTGAAGCCCATGGAGACAGGGGCCCACACCTGGACAGGTTTGCTGACAGGACCTGTCACCCAATGGGGGACCAGGCTTGAACACTCTGGTCCTGAAGGTCTGCACTCCAGCACAGCACCCGTGCTGTGGCAGTTTGTGAAGAAATAAAGCTCTGTGGGAAGGACTCATGTTGGAACAGTTCATGGAGGACTGTCTCCCTTGGAAGGGACGCCACACTGGAGCAGGGGAAGAGTGTGAGGAGTCTTTCCAGTGAAGAGGAAGGAGCGGCAGAGACAATGTGTGATGAACTGACCAAAATCCCCATTCTGTCTCCTGCCCAGCTGAGAAGGTTGGGGGACATCTGGTCAACCCATCACTTTCCATAAGAAGCTGAAATTGCTCAGCACAGAAATTTGGGCTTGTGTTTGCAGTAAGTATTCCTTGGAATATAAGATTTGATATAGACAGTTTGGTATTTTACATTTGAACTGTTGAAGTGAGCTTCCAGATACCAAAGTAATGACAAACCAGCAAAAGTAGAATTGTATTGACAGCAGGGTTGTACTGACATAAGTCACAGGAAACTACAAGTATTAGGTGAGGATCTTGACTACTATGTTTCTACATATTTATACCTTCAACTGCATAGACCACTGAATCAAAATTCCAGCATAAAATAGTATTTTAGAAACAATTTTAAATGAAGCACTGATCTATTTTTTTTCTAAAGTAAGCAAGGGTGGGTTTAGTTTGTTCTTGATTGCACATGGGGAAAAACAATTGTGGAAGAAAGCCAATTCTGTTTAAGATTGACAGAAAAAAGGGAAAAGGAAGGGAGAAGTGGTATAAGATCTGTGAGATAGACTTGAAGGTGTTTTATTTAAATAGGAAAATTCTGAACTACAAAGTGAAAATAAGGAGCAAGTGAGCAAATGTTTGAAGATAGACTTGTGGTCACGTGATTTCAGTCTATGATCAGACGTAAGTATTTATAAACATCATTTTGTCTAAAATAAGAACATTCCTTTTTTGTTGAAACTAACTTAATGATCTTTTAGAAATTGTTTTGCTGGAGTTGCCTTAAGGGAATACTTCTAAACATGTGTTTTGATACCAACTAGGCAGGTGGCCAGCCATGATCTCTACTCATGATCAGGTAATTGCACACATCAGATCTGTTTCTCCATTCCTTTTCTTCCCACTTAGTTTCTTTGCATCTTTTATAGAACAGTTAGATTTGGGTTTGGAGTCCGGGGGGTGGGGAGTTATACTCTTTTTTGCAACATCTCGCAAAACATGGTATAACCTTGTTGAGACCTTAGCATGGTTTAAGAGTAAAGGTTAAGTAATAAAATGTTCTGAAGAGAAAGGCATGCTACTGTGTACATATTTTTTTTAAAGGAGGCTGAAAATATACTGCCTCTGTTGGCTTCTGAAATACAAATTATAAAATCATGGGTGTATCGAATCTCCTGCTCTAGCTACCTGAACAATATTGCTGATCAAGCTCCAACAGCCTTGAAGGAAGTCTGTTCATTGAGACAACTCAACCAGCACCTCTGGAAAGAATGCTGTGTCATTTGTTTGCATGCTGGTGCAGAGCTTCCAGCCATTCTAATAGGTAGAAAATCACAGTGGACCATTTCAGTACAACTGAAAACTGATGTAAACCAGGGAAGAAACTTTATATTTTCATTTATGAAACAAGGGACAAAGATACAACTCTTACACCGTTGATTCACTTTGCTGATGTCTGTGAGGGCAGGTAAGGGCTGTGAAACTTCTGTGCACAGTAAAATAAGAAGCGTAGTAGTGCCCTAGGGATGCTTATCATTCTCATTATTCTTCAAAAACACTTTACATTCAGAAACTTTTGAAGTTTCAAAACCAGGTTATCTACGTTTGGAATTCATACAGAATTGTTTTGCACTATCTCAAATACAGCATTACAAATAATAATCTTCATATTATTTTTAAAGATATATGAAAACATACTGGGGGGAGGAGGGGGTGGCTATAGGACATTAACTGCCATTGCCCCTTGGATTTAATTTTAGCTATAACTGACTCAACTGAGGATCTAACCCAGTGAGAAAAAGTAACTTGCCTCCAGTCATACCCATGTGATGGAACCAAGAATAAAACCACAACTTCTGACTCCCCATCACAGGTGAATTAACTAATGCTTCCTACAGGGTTCATCTACATTATCCTTGAGGACAACCTCAAAGCCAAATTCCCAACCTTTCGCATTATCTAGATGCGGGAATACCCTTGAGGCTTCCCTTAGAGTGATTTACCTCGAAAGCCAAGAACCAAAAATCTCCATTTTCCTTAGATCTTAGGGTACCTATAAGGGAACCAGCCAAAGCTGGGTCCTATGAAAACCCACAGGCAAAAAACCCCAGACAAACAGCAATAAAAATTCAGGACCAAAGAGAGACAAACCAAAGCTGTTTTTTCCTCATAAGTCAGGAGGTCAAAGACCTCCCGTTGCAGCATGTATAAATGGCAGACAGGGCTTTTTCCCTGAAAGTCAAAAACTGCTGGGGCTACATTCAAAGCTAGTGTTGACTTGAACAAGTTGCTTTATGATGACTGTGCAGAGTGTTGCAGATTATGATAGGTCTGATGACATATTCTGTGATAACAGGGAGCCAGTCTTTCAGGAAATGCCAAAGGGTCTTGAATTTTTTGCCTAAAGGGGCTGTAGATGAAGTTCTTATGAACCTTCTGACTATTGAGGAGACTGTAAGCACTGTAGCAGAGAGTGGGAGTAGGTATCAGCGATACCTGGACTAACACCACCCATGTGATAAGGCAAAAACAGTGTTAGCTTTTATCAGGACAGCAATGCAAATCATGCAGGAGGATGGATTTGGGTATTCTAAAGCATCTCTCCTGACCACAGGAGTGACCAGTCTCACAGATCAAAATCCTCCTAATGCATTAGCAGGGTGATGATCAGTATTTCTGATTACAGCTGGGGCCTAGACTGACAAATACTGATTTCAAGCCAGTGCTGACCTGCCACAAAAGGTCTCAGAAAATTGTCTTCCATGTCTACAAATCAGCAGCCCATCACTGGTTATCAGGACACAGCTGTCCCTGTAGATGTGCATGGTGAAAGCATGCAACTGCATGGATGTTGCTGGTGTCATATTTGTAATAGGATATCCAGTATCTATGCCACACTCAGAAAGACTGTGGTTAGCACGATGGTCGCATGGTCAGTGAGCAGACAATAATGATGGCACTGCATTTCCTATGATGACTCTAGACTTCTTTTCCAAACATCTGCTGGAGCTCCTGAGGACTTAAATAGAGGAAAGGTGAGAGAAGAGGTATGGGGAAGTGGTTCAGATAGCATGTATGTAAAGCAACATGATAAATTGTTTGATCTATATGATACAAGTAGGTTAGGCACAGCAGGAATGCTAGAAGATCCTTGTTAAGCATGGGGCAGAGGTTTGTATAACTACTGTCAACTGTCTAATAGGTTTGATTGTTTCTTTTAAGAAACATCTCCAGAACATTCTCATTTCTCCATCTGACTATCTTTTATGGCTTTGAGCCACTGAAGCACTTTGGGCATGAATAGCAGCAACCTGGGGCTTTGTTCTGCCTCCCTAGAAATTCCTAAAATAGGATCTAACCTGCCTAACTTAAGACCTTTCTCTAATCCTTGCCTAACCTTTAGGAGAAAAATGAAGCAACCTCCTTACGAGCTTGAGGTCCTCACACAGTAAAAAGAGAATGGTTAACCCACCAAGTATTTCTCAAGGGCAGTTCTTTCTAAGTTCAGAGAATTTGAAGTAACCAATTAGGAAGACAGCATCTACCTCTGTGGGACCTCAGAGGTGCCCTTCCCCTTCCACACAGGGCACACAAGTACTTCTGGCGAGTACTGCTAGATACCTAAACAGTGAATGTATACCCAGATACCCAATTCCAACAATTCCAGGTCGCACCCTACCCCAGTAATTTCAGTTATTAGAACAAAACATCTAGCGAGGGGTCTAAAGGTTTTTGATCAGACCACTTGTGCTTGAACGCTTTGCTGGATCAGTGACTACAAGCGGAAGCATGAGCTGATGTTCAGAAGGTGTCAGTGAAGGGTCATGTTACAGAGGTTCTATTTCTGGCTCTGGTATTCGTGTGTTCTGTGCCTTATACAAACTACAAGTATTACCCTCATTTTATATAAGAAAATATTATTATCAACCTCTGGAAAAATAGTGAATTATATGGACAACTGTTGTTACCATTACACACTTTTACATCAAATTTTGAGGAGGCTGTAGAATAGGAAATAGCAGATTGTTCAGGCTTCCAGGCTCCCTCCACGGTGAAAAATAGTGCCATAAATACAAAATGCAGTGCTTAAGCTTTAGGAGGTTAAATTGGTAATAATTAACCTTACTTCTCTTTTCATATGTACAAAAGAAAGATCAAAGACCTCTAATAGACCTTCAGGACTTGCTTTTGCTTAAAATCCAGAGAACTAAAAGGTGCTTTCTGTGAACAGTATTGTTCATAAAGAAAACCACCTTTGAAATGAGCAGAAAAGGGTTATCTCAGTCCTGTACAGCTCTCCCATATTTTTTTTTTTTCAACATAAGCACTTACAGTTTTACCATGAAAGCAACAAATGGACTGGTATCAAAAAATCTTCCAGTGAGTGGGGGGAAGTTGTATGTCAGAAGAGTGCAAATTAACGCTAAAATAGAATTAAGCAGCCCGGATAATTTTCTTTTATTTATAGTAGATGGAAGTGGAAATTAGAGAAAGAGAGAAATTTATGGTTTGTTTACATATTTTTACAGCAGTGTATTCCCGAAAGTCGGATTCATTTCCTGCACGATACTCCTTTGTACTCGCAACACCTCTCCTCCATCTCAATTACCAGAACATCCCCCAGAGGCCTGCCTGGATAGGTGAGCCAAAACCGTATTTAAACTGTGTCCAACTAACACCAGCACTACACAGCATCCCCTTTAAGGACCGCAAAGCTTTCTGGAAATGTTAATTACCATCACTCCGAAGCACAGTGCTCACTGCCGGCCGGGTCCTTGTCCTCAGTACATCATCCCACCAGCAGAAGGCTCCCTAAGCTACCGAGTGCAGCCGGAGCACCCACCTCCCGAGCAGCCGGGGGCCGAGCGGCCCAGGCGGAGGGAGTGCGGGGGGCGGTGGGTACCGCAGCCTGGGACCGGCCCTGCGGCCAGAGGACGGGGCAGGAGCCGGGCGGGCGCGTCCCGGGGCTGGCAGCGGGGCTGCGGCCAGAGGGAGAAGGCTGCAGCCTGCAAAGGGGGCGCAGGATGAGGGATGGGCGCAGGATGAGGGATCTCCGCAGGACACTTCAGTTTATCTCTCTCGCTCTCGACTATCCGGTACCCGTGATCTGCTGATCGTTTACTTTTGGTTTTGATGCTCAAGGCAAGCGTGACTAGCGTGTTTCCTCTTTTTACTTTTGCCTTTTAAATGAATTCTCGGTTACTCAGTGTGCAAATATTTGCAGGAATCTACCAATGGCTAGCGGGTGACGTGCTTGTATCCCTTTCATCTCCACATGTGGTATACCCAAAACATGAGGTATAGGATTATGAGAACTTCGGCGATACCTTCAATACGGCTGATTACCCTAAAGGCCATCCTGCTTGATATCTGTATGGTTTATGAACAGCTGAAGTACAGAGGGCTGAATTAATCTCTGTGCCAAAAGCCAACCTTGCTTCAGATCTGAGAAAATGAAGTTTGGTTGTACATTTCTTCTGCATTTCCTCTGTACCAAAACAGCGCGAGCCCCAGCAGCCTTGGGAACTCCCCATCTGTCCAGGGCTGCACAGTATCCTCCAACAATTCCTGGGTCCACGGACTGCAGCAGCACACAGAATGTCTGTCAATAAACTTTTACTCCCCTCAAACCTTGCTCTGCTGACAGCACAATAGTGACCACTTCGAATCAAGCCCGGCTAAAAGAACCCCTTTACACTGAAAAGCTTCTGAGAGTTACTTACAGCAGCTTTGCAGCTCATTTACGTAAAGGAATCATGAGCCACAGATGAATCAGGCTCAAATAAAATGATTTGCAGAAGGCCACACAGTGAGGAGCAGGCAGGACGTGAATCAGGGACTGAGACCATGCTCTATTGTGCTTGGCTTTGGCAGTGCAAAAAAACAATTCCAGTGCACAAAATACACCGTTTCCTCTTCTCCAAACCTCAAGAGCCTAACAAAAGTAGTTTTCAGTCATGTACTACAGCTGCCTAGCAAACTGACCTGCATGTCTGTCTTCCAGAACTTCATGGAAAAACTGTAACTTCCTGTGGCAGACAGAATTATACAGCATCTTTTCAAGAAAATCGTACAGCTACCCTATTCCCCCTTCTTGGGAGCGAACTTTAATGCAACAAAAACTTTGAAGTGAGCCTTGGGTTTGTTACAATGGACTAACCTGATTAGGAATCATGCAAACTCTTGTTGCTCGTTAGCTGTATTCCCCCACAGGCTGTATTATAGCTCTCTAACCAGTCCCACAGCATTGAATGATGTCATGGGATCTGCAGCTCAGCGAGATGAAAGGGATAAAGCGGAACCCGCTGGCACTGGGGAAAGCTTCCAACACACAATCCACAACACAGCTTGGGAACTCAAAGGCTACAGATCCAGCCACTCAACTCCAAGCGTTTCAGAATCGTGTGCATTCTCCCAGCACAAGCAAGGAAAGGCGGGGGGTGTGGATGAGGGGGTGGGGTGGTGGGGGGGGGAACTACTGATCGATTTTTAACAAAAGAACTGGAGTATTGAAAGGCAGAATTTCAGAGCGCAACTACCTGCTGGAAAAGGAGCTTTTTTTTTCCTCTCCAAAGCACTGCCTTTGATGTATGGCAACTGATCACTGATCAGATTACAGGCATTTGGTCTCAGTGCTCGTCTGCCTTTGATCTGCATGGTTAATTTTATTTTCCCGGATTTGGAGTTTCGTCTGGGCTTGTGCTGACATACTTTTTTTTTTTTTTTTTTTTTTTAAAGGAGGTAAAAGCATTTAATACAGAAGCTCTGGCAGTGTGAAATTAGGCTGCAGAAAGCCTGGGCACTGGAAGACTTCATCAGATAACAGGTACTGGATTTTGTATTTTTCTGTAGTTTTGTATGGCTAGATTTTTAAAAATGACAAAGTTTGCATAAATACTAATACTACACACCGCTGTGTGTACAGATTTTGAGAGTGCGTATAATTTATGCAGAATTTTATTTGCAAATCTTGGGCAGAATTGTATTGAGAATATACTATCTAGAATATATAATGACAGTTGAAAACTGAAGTAAAATCAAATTTTGTTCAATATTTTGGGATACAAAAGATATTGTTGTGTATTGCTCATTCCTACTGGCTATGGTTTTGTAAAGTTATACCTGAATATAAGCATTACATGACTTAGGGGAGTATTTATTTTCTAAGAAAAGACCGACCATGTTTCCTCCTCACTGTGTATATTTTACTCTCAATGCATTTATTAAACTGTGACTTCTTCAAGCAACACTTTTAATCCTAATAGTTCCATACTTGAGGTGAAAAAAGTGTCCTTTTCCATAAGTTATTAGAACTCAATTTATAAATATACAAAAGGGAAATGGTTTTGTTTCAAGATTGAAGAGATAGTACAGCTATGCCATGTGAAAAAAAATCTTGATAATAAAAGCAATATTTTAACCTGATGACAGAAGCTTCCTTTAAGACATTTTATTAAAGTTATTAAAGAAATCTTAAGCTTATCTGGAGCAAACACCTGGTTTTGCTGAACTTCATGGAAGTTTTGCTCCCATTTCAGTGAAGCAATTTCCAGTCACAGTACGTTGTTTTCTGATCCTCAAATTCAAATTTATGAACACATACTGTGCTTAAGAAAACTTAAGACATCTACTCCAGAAATTCCTTATAAAGGAAGTATCACTAGAAGATTCAGGATTATCCACTATGCATTTGCAGTTATAAAGGGACCCATTTTTGAGTGAGTTTGGGCCAAATCCATGAGTGTTCCATGCCTGCAGCTGGAGCCAGTGTGTTAAAATAAGACTCAAGCTTCTTCTGTAGGTATTTAAATATAATTTAGATTTTCAGAAGAACATAGACGCATAACTGGGGCCAGACTTGCAAAGTTCAACATTCCAGACGCTGAGCTCTTTGAAAACCTAGTCTTAATGGTGGATAGTGAGTTCTTCTGAAACACTGACTTAATCTGTATATTCTTAAACCTAAACGTGTCTTTGTCTATCAGTCTCAAGTACATCTGTTTATTAAACAAATTGCAACTAAAAGTCAGTGTAACTGGTAGCTGCTAAGCATTGTTAGAAAACTCTTCTTTAAGAGGTTTATCAGTCCATGGGACCCTCAAGATGTTCATACTTCAGTATGCACCATAGTAACATGCAAACCTAAATTGTAGCAGTCTGAATAAGATTAAGTTATCACCACTTCTAGATAAATGTCGTCAGCTTTCACTAGTCAGTCTGCAAACTTTGTTTCTTCTAATTAAAAGTATATTTGTATATATGTTAACGTTACTGAATATCAGGAGATAATATGCCAGACACAGATTAACTGGGCCTGACTTGGTATCATTTAGTTTTCTATACCACCAATTAATTTATATTCTGACTTAACAAGTCAATTACATTATAAGGAAAGTAATTAGCCCTGCATGAATAATGTGCATAGGGCTGTCAAGGAAGAATATTGTTTAAGGCATAGCCAAAGCAAATTTAGATTTTTTCCTTAAATGACAATGATTTCCTAAAAGATGTTTCTGTAACCCTGAAAAGATGGTATTATTTATTACTTCTATACTTCATTGATGAGCTTCTTTGCCTTTCCAGCCTCCTCTTGTTTGCAGCTAGTTTTCTATCACATACATTTATTTTCTGAGGAAAATAATTTCTAAACCGTAACTCTGCTGTGAAGTAGAAAGAGAGGTGAATTAAAAAAATAGTGTAAGGATTCTTTTTCCTCAGGAGTCAAAATAGTTTTGTGAGTCGAATACAATTAAGCTGTGAGGGATCTCTAACACCAGTGAAGTGGGAATGAGTAGGACTTACATATATAAATATTTTCAATATTCAGGCCATAGAAATATATTTCAGAAACAAAGATTTTTTTTCATTTTGTAAAACATCCCTAGGATTTTAGGCAATCTTCCAACATATTTAAGCCCAGATGGGTGTTAACCCATTTACACTGAAAAATATCTTTGCTTGTCTGTATTTGAGACTGAATTGAATGCACAGTTGGACATATTTAAGGGGGGGAGGGAAGAGGATTTTCAGCATTTTTGTTATTTTAAATAGCAGTTCTCTGACAGTTTAGTCTTTCACTGATCTGACTTTTAAAGATTAAATAATAATAATTCTTGGCACTTGCAACTTTGCTTTTACAAAGTGCTGTATAAACATTAATTAATCCTCAGGCTTAAGTCTTCAGAAAGGAAAAGTTCACAATGTTTTTTCAAGCAAATCTGACTAGGAAACTCACAAGTATAGAATTTATTTATTAAAATAGCTTGAGCAATTTCTGATTATAAATAGAGCCATTTCCAAACAGTGTGTCTTAGATAACATCATAAACATATTTAAGGATTGTAATAGTTAAGACTATCAAAAGTCATTGCACAGTTACACTGACATCAGTTTCCAACAGCTGTCATAACAAGAGTAGATCTATCTCACAGTTGACTGGGGGAACCGTGTTAGCATTTGAGATACGGAGATAACAACTTCCTATTGCTGTACAATTTCTGCTTCCACATCAGATATGCCATGCAACTTAGACTTATCAAAGGGGTCAGCTAAAATTACTTTCCAAATATTTCTTTTCTGCTTTCTCTACTGTAATGAGAATCTCTGTACTTGCATCTGTAGTAGCTGTTCTGACAGTTCACTTCTTCCGTTTCCTTAGGAGAAACATCATGATTTAAAACAAAAGAAACCCTGCAATTTTCAACATCTTCTGATGATGAATGGAATTAACTCATCCACTTTACCTTTAGAGGAAATATTATACATGCTACAACAGGGACTTAAAGATACAAGTTTCAATGTTACAAACTGCACATTGCACTTAATTCATTTAGCATAGTGTCCCGTCCCCCCCTAATGATAATGTTTCTTTACATGGTAATTCTCAGGCTTCAGTCAACACTTTAAGAACACCGAGACGTTTCAATACATTTGTCGAACTATATTACTTTAAAATGAGTATCTGAAGCTCACATGACAACTGTGCTAAGAAAATCTCACTGGTGTCTACACAAAACAGATAACACTCAGAACAGTTGTCTGTAAATAGCGAGAGGATGTAGCCTGCCCAGTGCTGTGCAGCAGCTGCCATCCACAACAGATGCTCCTCGTTGTGCCGTAGCGTGCCATTCCTCACAGAAATTCCAGCCTCTTGCAGAGCTCCTTCTGGCAATTGTCCTGAAGCAAAACGCTTCTTTGCAGGTCCGGTTTAAGATAATTAATGTAAACCCCCTATAAATCCTGAGTTAGTTTGATGGGGTTTTTTTAATTGAAAATAACTTCTTTTGCAGCAATCATTTATCTCTTTGAAGACAACTTGCTGTAAGAGCTTCTTGTCTTTGTATTAGTCCACATGGCTGGCAAACTCCAATATTTTGTCTCTGTGAGAAGCCCCCTAAAATTCTGTTTATTTGAAAATGCCTTACTGCCAAGTGTATCCACTAGATCAGAACCTAACTCAGTTCCCAGTGTATCCATACACTCGTTCAGGCTGTCCTCATGTCATTAACCTTTTCATTGGAAGTAAAACGAATGACCTGAAATCCCTGCAGTAGCAGTTCTTTCACCAGTCTCCAGGATTGGTTTCACTAGTGTTGGAGCATCACAAACTTCAACTAAGCTCCTAATTTACATCATGATAAGTAGCAGTAAAGTACACCCTTTCTAGTGACTGCGAGCAATTTATTCTTGGTGAAGGGCTGGATTTCTGAGCTCAGATTTGGCGTTGGCTGCCATCTCATAGCTGGGTAACTTGTTACTTGCAGAATAGAAAAAATACTCTGGGTTCTGAGATGTCAGGGAGAAAAGCTACTCAGGTACTTTGGAGAGAACTCTGCAGTGTATTGTCAGGGGGCCTCCATCCTGCTCCTTGGGTGGGACAAGCAGAAAGGCCTTTGGTGAGTTACCAGGGCTCCTTTTACACTCACCTTCCCAGTCCACCTAACAGTCCAGGCAGCCATCAGCACTTCTAAGCCAGGGCTATTGCTAAAGGAGATCAGCCACAGCAGGGCTGCGGCCGTGCTGGCTCTCGAGGCAGGCTGGCAGCCCTAGTGAACCACCTAGGTGCACTCGGTGAGCCTCTGCCACCCTCCTGGTAGGATAAAGGGGACCATTTGCGGTTTCACCCTGGCTCTGCAATGCCAGTTACAAGACACACCAGACCACGTAGCACCAGGCACACACCTCCCGGCAGGAAGGAGCCCTAAGGGGAAGGCAGGCAGCACCCCGCGGGAGGCGAGGCGGGAGCGGGTCCCCTCAGGCGACGGCCGCTGACGGCCGCTCCCGCCGCGGGGCCCGCGCGACGCCCAGCCACCGCCTCGCCCAAGCGACCCCTCCCTCCCGCGGCTGCCTCCGCGAGCGCGCGCCTCCTCGCCACGGGACACGTGGGCCGGAGGGGCTGCTGATTGGCTGCCTCCGGTCACCTGAGCACGGCCCCTCCGGCGAAGGAGGAGGAGGAGGAGGAGGAGGGGAGGGGGGGAAGCGGCGCGGCGTTGCCGGGGTGATCCGCAGCGAGAGGAGGTGAAGGAAGGAGAGAGCGGGGCGAGAGCTCCTCGGGGGCGGGTGGCCGGCCAGTCGTCTGGCACCCGCCGCAGCGGCCGAGGAGGTCGCGGTGTGGCAGGTGGGTACGTGGGAGATCCGTCCGGGCTCGGTCCCCTTAGCTCCCTCCACTCAGACAGGCGCCCTCTCGCCCCCTTCCGCGGGCGGCAGGGAGGCTCCGCGGGTGCGCGGGGACTAATAAGCAGTGCCTCCGGGGCTCCGCGCAGGCTGAGCCCCCCGCGGCACTGGCCTGGCTGAGAACTGACCCGAGAGTGCCGGGTGCCCGCAGCCCCGCCGAGTGCCTGGCACCGACCCGCTTCCCCTTCCCCGCCGCGGAGCGCGGCGGGGGAAGATGCTGGGAATGACGCCCCGCGGAAAGCTCAGGCTGCGGGGCGGAGGGGAGGGCTCCGCTGCATCTCCTCCTCGCCGAGATGGCTCCGGCTCTGCCGCTCTCTCACCGGCCCCTCTGCCTGAGGCGTCCCGTGGTGGGTATGAAGGGCACTGCGCTGAATGTCGCTGGGTTTTGCAGCCCTAGAGTAGCTCCTCCGCCAAAAGTCCTTGAGCGCCGGGCGTTCTTGTTCGCGAGGGGCTTTATTTCGTGTCTTCTGGGAATAAACTGCTGTTTGCTTCAAGCGATTTTGGAGCCGGAGTTGAAAGAACAGGAGTTAGTAACTTTTTCTCTTGGCTGGTAAGAGGTGAGAAGCCACAGTTGTGGTTCTGCTGAAAAGCCTTTGATCGTTTTACTTCCTCCCCGATGTCTGTCTCCATTAACCTGACCTTGGACTAAAAGCTTTGCCTGATACTCGTGAAGTCTTGATACTTATTTACAGCCCTTAGACTTCCAACTGCTTTAAATGATGGCTTTTATCAAGCCAACAGAGGGGTCCAGTAGCATTTAATACGAAAAAAAGTGACCAATTGATTCAATCTGCAGGTGGGCTTGTTTACTGTATGATGTCTTTCAAACACACCTTCACCATCACACGTAAAACAGGTATATTAGCTGGAAGCTTTTTACTCTACATGCAAAGAGTTTGGGGTTGGTTTTCTTTTTAAAAATGTAAGTAATTGGCTTAGTAATAAGATGTTTAAATTCTCAAGCAGGCAATAAATCACTTTTTCTCAGTTTCCACAAGTTGCAGTCGTAACCCTAATGAAAGAGAATGCTGAGAATGGAAGTGACTCAGGTCTGTGCGTTGTAAGATGCTGTGTGCTATACAAAATGCTGAGGGATGGCTTGATAAATGTAATGCCTTGGCACTGCACCATTGCCACAGTTGCTGTATTAAGCAGACTGATGCTTTATAATTTATTATTATTTAAAATTACTTTAAGAAAGAACTATTGGTATACTTTTGTATAAATGAAATATTAATATATTGGCGTTCTCATTTCATTGTATACATACACAAGTACAGATACATACAAATACAGCTGTATGTTGATGTTTTCATCTAGCAAACTAGTGTCTCCTAGAAGTTGAGATGAATGGGATGTATCAAACAGAAGAGGTGGGGTTTTTTACCACAGATTTCATGTTGGAGCACAGAATTGCTCATTATTGCTATGAGTTAAGAGTAGTCTCATCAGCTTCAATAGGATTAGGAGTTCTTGTGTGAATCACACGTTCTGATCATCTAAAAAGCTTTGTTTAGGAAAAATGTTACCATGTATCCAACTTTGGTATGGTATTTTACTTCAATTTCTAACTAATGATAATCTGCATAGTCACGTTGACGAATGTGACTGATAAACTACGTTACCTAATTTTACCAGCATGGTTTTGGAACGTCGTTTATAAGTAGCAAAACTATGGATGAATCCAGTAGTTCACTCTCAAGTTTTGCTGATTCTGATCTTTTTGAGACACTGGGATATAATGCATTCTGTAAATGTTGTATGTCATGGTGAAGACACTGTAGAGATCCTTCTTTCAGGTGCTAAATTGTCATCACCTTGTAAAGTCGGGGACTTCACCTAACATCACTCAAAGCAGGTGGTATTCAGGAGTACAAATGCTTCTTGGTTGTATGTAAAACCTCCTTCCTTTCTCCCCTTAAAATAGATGTAAATGTTTTCTATCACCTGCGATGTTCTGACATCTCTGTCTTTACAAAACTCAAAATAAATTCACGGCTGCTTAATCTTGTACAATGTCATGTGTGGCAGCTTCTGAAAAATACAGATTTGTTCAACACAATGCTTAATGTGATGAATGATTCCTAACTGACAGTATATTTACAATTTTTTCCCCATATGGGACCTCTCAGAGCAGTTGGAGAAGATGTGGTCTGAGGAGACCTCATTTACTTCACAAAGTGAAGAGTACAAGGGTTCTGGGCAGGGTGTAAAAGGAAGGTGCTCTAGAAGTACAAAAGAGTATAACAATGTGTAGTTCTGTAGTGGAAGTACTTGTCCCTAACTTGTTCCCTTTGTCTTTACCGTTGCAGCAGCATAAGTACTTTCCCTTCTCTTGTTTCTTGCCTGTGGGGCGCTGACTCTGCTAAAGCCATCTGCCACTCCTTGTCCTTTTCTTGGATGCAGTTGACAGCTGGAGGTGGTTAGGAGGGAGCTGAGCTCCTAATTCATTGGATACCAGAGACCTCTATTGGGAAGATGATTATATTTTCATCCCAGAACTTCTGAGAGTACTCTTTGCTGGTGTTAGAGCATGAAAAATGGTCGTTGAGTATGAATGTCAAATCAAGTATGGGAAGCTTAGAAGATCTAGGAATGTTAAATGAATTCAGTGTTAGGACCCTTCACCTCTTCTAAAGTTTCCCTTAGAAGATGGATGATGTTAACTTCCATTTCAATGCCCTACATGTATGAGAAACCTGCTAGTAGCCCATAATTTAATGATGCTGCCATGAGTCTTGAGGTGGTGAGTCTTTCGTGGTGAAACTTTCTTTTTTTGGAGAGAAGGAAGCAATGTTTTTCTGACAGGTTGACTTTGAAATAGAATGATGACTACTGCTCAGGCAAGCCCGTAAAATGTAGGACTAAATTTTGGAGGACAGAGGGAGGTTCAAAGTTCTTACTTTCACCATATGTTTATTACATGTTCCTAATTTATTGTTTGATATTGCCTTCTATATATACCCACAATAGATTCCACACAACCTTAAAAATGCATTCCATAGTGGAATTTCTGTGTCTTGAGTTCAGTACGTTACCGGTGATGATTACTCTTATCAGAGTATTTTGGGCAAGCATATGAATTTAACCCTAAAAGATGCATGGGGAATGATTTACTGAGTTCACAAAAACTGTGGACACAGTTTTCTTTCATTTAATAAAATAGAGGATAACTGAACTCAGCACTGTAAATACCAGTATCTCGGCAAGAACAAATACCCTTTACGTTTATTGAACTTCTGTTTGGTCGCACATATGTTAGGGGCAAAACCCATCTTTTAGTTACTGCTTCCTTGAATGCAGATGAGGTGAATGGCTGGTGTCCAACAGACATCAGTGTAGTGCCACTTGATATCGAGAGAGAACAAATTTGCCCAGTGGCAACCTATTATTAAGTACTGCAGTGTCTGCTTTTTAAGCGGCGCTCTTAACCAAACTGGAGACAGAAAAAGGAAACAAGCAGCTGGCACGGTTATTTCTCCCCCAGGACTCACTTTCAATACAATAAGTTATTAATGTGTCTTAACCATTTGCGTGATTTTTATCCAAATCTTGTCATGAAAAGAAACTACTATTTTTTTTTTGTGCTTTTAACAATGGGGGGGTGTTATTGTACACCAGTTAATTTCTTTCTCATATGTTATAAGCTGTTATATATTCTTGGGGGCTTTTTTGGTAGGAGCTGGGGCAGTAAGCACAATGATTGCATGATGCAGTACCACAGGCATTCATGCACGTCTACTGAAATGATCTGAACATGTTTTGGTGCTTCTAAGCCTGCTGAAGTGTACTGTAGTTTGAGGCTCACAGACCTGTGAGCCCATTTTAGAAGATTTGATGATTGTAAAAGATAAATTATCTAGATGTTTTATCACAGACCCAAAGCTATGAGCTTGCGTTGTGCCTCTAATGATCAGTCCACAAATTTGAAGCTCAGTAAAATGCGTAGATAAGTCTGAGAAGTCTGTGGTAGTTGATGCCAGTTCTAAACCACTTGATTTTAGAGATTTATTCTGAGTTCTGGAACTCCTGATGTTTGAAGGTGTTGGATTTGACAAGTTTTATGAAGGCAGTAGATTGTCTTTTAAATAGAAAATATTTCATGTTGCAATGAAATTTCCACACCGAAGTCAACAAAACATGTTCTAGTACAGCTTTGTCTTTGAGGTCCATGCTATAGGAAGACCATCTTAGAACACATATGGCAACTGCAAAACTGAAATATGAGCTGTCAACATGACCAACAACTTAGAATGAGGCTGCTTTTTATTCTGTACTAACTTCTGCGAAGAACTGGCATTTGGGTTTTAAATCCAGTTGTGACTCCAGAATATTAAAAACATAAAAATACATCACTTGTTTTGTTTCAATAATTATTTTAATAAATCATTGATATGCTAACTTTTTTACAATATAAATTTTTCAGGTTATTCCATATTGGAAAAAATGAATAAAATTAACATGGCTTCATTACATAAAACCTAATAAAGTTTTATTGCAATAATATGGCAAGTACTGAATCTGCTGGCCAGTTAATCAGCCTGTTCTTAATTTTCTTTATTTTTCCATACTTCAGGTGACCAACTCAGAAAAAATATAGACTGGTTAGGTTATGCCACAGCTCGTATTTTAGATCATTAGGCTTACTTCAGCTCACCAATATTGTTTGTAATGATAATTCTACTTGAAGCTTGACATAAAAATATGCCATTCTTATGATAGTCTGTTTCATTTTTAATACACATCTATTTTCTAAAGGGTAAGTAAATCTTAAAATATAAAATAAAGCATACTTTTAACATTACAAAGAATCCTATTTTTAAAATGTTAGTAGTGTTATATAGATGGTCGTATTTTATTCAACAATATTGTTTTATTTAACAATAATACTATTAAGGAATACAATGGCTATAAATTCATATGACGTGGAATAATCATTGCCACTCATTTCTGTGCAACTCAGTTAAATGTACAGATTTATTTAACTTGCACACTTAAAGTTTTGCCTCCTATAGCAATTAAGAAAGCATATGAAAAATTTAATTTTTTTCATTGAACAGCATTATATGAAGTCAAGAAGTCAACAGGGATTTTTCTCCCAAATCCCTTTTGTTCCAGCATGATTATTGGAATTAATCAGTTTAAAAATTTAAAAGCTAGATGATATTGTTTTATTGTTATGTCTTCTCTAGGTGAGTCAAGATTGTTTTGCAGGACTGCTTTTCTGTGATCCTGTGTAGAGTGGTTTATTATTTACTATTCTTAGTTATTTTTTAATCTTTTCATAACATTAGCACTCTGCAACTTCTGTAGCATTCCAGACTCTATAAAACTGGACAGCAGCAGGCTTAAATCTTTCTTGATAGTTTTTTCAAGGTTTCTGAGGTGCAAAGTCTCACAATTTCTCATCTTCAGTTACTGTTCCACCGGAAAACACATTATGTGTGTGTTTATCCATATTGTTTCTTTCCAACCATAGACGAGAAACATTTCTTGAAGCTTGGGTTCTCTTGATAGTGTTTTACTGTCTCAGCCCACTCTCTGTACTTTCAGCAGAAATAGTTTTGTTCTCCTATGCTTTTGTTCTTATGTACCTCATTTTTTTTCCCCAGCATTACCACTGCCCACTTCTCATGCTAACCTTGCGCACTGAATACGTTTTAAACACGGTTGTCTCTCCTTTTCCATTTGTTCTACAGTACTTTTTACATCTAATCAGTGTTTTTAGGTCATCTAGAATTCATTCTGAGATTTCCTGTTTCCTTTTTCTTTGCATATTTTCCTTTCATCCAACTTAAAAAAATCAACCTCTGTCAAATACTATATCCGTAGGTATTTGTATTACCTGACGGCAGGTCTTCTTTGTCACCCATGTTGACATGCATATAATCTGATAATTATGGTTGGCCCAAAGATTGTTGCCATCACTTAGTGAGAACTAACTGTAAAAATGCAGTCCTGGCTTTCTGCAGAGTGCTGCCTGCCACACCTCGCTGCTTTGCCCCTTCTGTTCTTTCTAGCAGAAGATACCTTAAAATGCAGTTCTCTCAAAAGATATCAGTAGTGCTACTGAAGCATACTTTCTTCTTATTGATTAGAATTCATTAATTAGGGTATTATTAGTAGACTACAGCGTGAAATTCTGCGTTGGAGTCTATGCTCATTCTGATTTTGTGTTTTTTGAAGTGCATTATACTTGTTATAGTTCCTGTCGTAGATCAGTTTGCAGCTGTTCTTAATCTTTTTCTGTACTACTTGCGTTTTGGGTTCCATCCTTTCATTTGTAAGTCTCTTCTACTCTTAAATGATAAAATTTACTCGTTTACCTATGCTGGTTTAAAAGACAAAATAGAATTCCTTAAGTTATGAAGTAGACCAGAAATGTTAAAAATTCATTTTTGCTTCTAGCTGAAAGCAATGACTTTATATTACTGCTGTGTAAATATGCAAATTAAGATCACATTCAAATTGCATGCTATGTATGATGAATTTATTCTTTTCTTGTTACGTTGTTGTATAGTTGGGATTTTTGAACTAAAAGTTGCACTTTCATATCCAGGTTATTGACAAAACCAGAAAGTAAAAAATCAGAAATTAACACAAAGACCCAAAGAAACAAAATGAAAGTAAGCAGAGGGAAAATGTTCCGTTGGCCAAGCACAATATTCTTAATGATTATGGAGGTGCACTTTGTTGATTTTAATAATAGAAAACCAAATCCTACATTAGAACTTCTCTTCTGTGATGGCTGCAAATAGTTCCCCTTCACTTTGTTTCGTTGTGTGTTTGTTACTGCTTCTTAAAAATAATCAAGCAAGACTTTATGGACTGTTCTGTCTTCTTTTTCTAATTAAAAATTTTTCCAGGAAGGGTGTGATTTGTTTATGCTGTTTAAAATCTTTTCTGTAATAATCTTTGCCTACCATATCATAAACAATCATGTTAACACATCTTAAGAAGTTCATAACCCTTAGGTAAGTAGTAAAAATAGATCCCATGTATGCCTCCAGTTCATTGGAGAATGAAATAGAAGAGGTTCTCGTAGCCCACTAAGCAAACCCATTCTGCTCCACACTGCGACACAGAAGGAACATTCTTGTGATCAGCTATGCCTTGGCTGATACGTGACTTATTTGAAGAAAGTTACTGTTGTGTGTTGGTGCTGTACTTAGTTGGGCATCTAACAAGGAATGTTAGGGATGCCAGTTCTATGCATGTTGACATTATCTAATCAAGACTGGTAGCACTCTCTTCCTTTGAGAATTAAGGCTATAGAAATTTTGTGTATATTGCCACCTCTTCTAAAATAAGAGCATGACTTTTAAAGCATGTTCATTGTTTAGCTTTCAGAAATCTATCTGAAATAGTTTAATGGCTTTAAGGGATACATATTTTGACATGCTGAAGGACTTGAAGTGCTCTATGGACACGAGACTTTTGCAATTTAAGCAACCATGTCAAATATGATTTTTTTCCTTTTCTTCTAGGGATAAAGTTTTAATTGTAAAAAATGGACACTATAGGATTAAAAGGAGAAGATAAACTGAAAATGGTCATAATTTTACTAGCATATTTGGTAAGTTAAAAATTAATATCTATTTTCCCCAGGATGAAAACATTGAAAAAATTGTTGGACATCGGAATGTTTGGGGGTTTTTTAAACACATTGCTGCTACCATCAAAAGTCTTAAACACATTTATGCAAACAATTACATACGCTCTTTATCAATTTAGAAGTGAGCTTGGTGAACTGATTTGTTTAATTTCTTACTATTCCTCATATATGCAATTAAAAGATTTTACCTTGTTAGCCCCTTCATGGAAGGAGGATTGAACTAGAACAGAAAATACAAGTGAATATAATGCTGTGAAGGTGATACTGCTTCACTTCAAAGAGACAGAAGAAATTCTAGGCAATTTGCAGTGGCCATTTCTTAGCACAGTGTGCTTAATATATTGTTTAGGAGTTTGGAGTATTCAGCTAATCCATGGAGCATAGCATGGCACACAGTTTCATTGCCTACTAAGCTAGCAGAGATAAGCTCAGGAACTAAGGGTATCTGTGGCTTCATAGCTATCAGAAAGGCTTAGGTCTTTCTGAAAGGATGAATACACAAAGTAAGAATTCAGTAGCAGTTGTGGAGAGCACTTTCTGTGATGGAAGACTGTATGTCGGCATTTGATTTTAAGTTCTACTGCGAGAGCTCATAGGGTTTGCTAATGTTCCCGAGTAGGATTCCAGTGATTATACTGAAACTTTGCATGGCTGATAGTACTGCTTGTGGTATTTCTCATAACCTAATCTTGGTTTCATGTTTGGTCGGATAACGTATGCAAATGCTTTTGAAGGCAGAAATTGAAATCTCTCCCTTGTTGGGCCCATGAAATACAAAATGACAGTGAAGTTTAGAAGAATTAGTATTCATACAGGTTTGGGATGTGGTTTAAGTTTCCAAAAGGTTTCGGTGACCTTTTAAAATCTCAAAATATTTCTGTTTAAATTAAGAGATTTTAGGGATTTTATTACATTTTAATAGTGGCATTAAAAAAATCACAAATAAATGTAACCTAGCAATACACTGTAATACACTGTAACTTACTGTCATGAAAACTGTACCTTTAGGAACTGGTCATGTGCATTTTTTTTATAACGTTGACTAAGGTGAGGAACTTAAACTCATCTTCAAACAATTAAGTGTCTTGATGTTACACAAGTGCCAAACATCAAGCAGATCTTATGAAAATTGTAAAATTATTGAAATTCCCAAAGTACTGAGAGACATTTAAATTCAGGTCACTTATCCATATTTGGAGTTAGATTATACATTTTCATTGCCATATTTAACTATATTTGATAATGCAGACAGCTATTTTTAAGACAAAACCAATAATGTAATTCTCAGATTTAGAATGTATATAAAGTATGTGTTAAACTCAGTCTAATTGTATTTTATTTAATTTACTTTTTTTTTTTTTTTTTAAGCTAAGTAGGGTAATTTGTGAGACTGGAGATTGCAGAGAGCAAGAATTTAGGGACCACACTGGGAACTGTATCCTCTGCAAGCAGTGTGGACCTGGAATGGAACTCTCAAAGGTAAGCGGAGAATTCTTGCTTGAATTTACTTGTTTCTGGTAAGTGCATTTATGTATGTGGCTAAAATAATAAGTATTTATGTGGAAAGATATTTTTATTATTTTGGTATTTGAACATTTTACAGTTTTCTTAAGTACTATCTTTTTTGGTTCTCTTTATATGCAGTGCTCAGTTGAGGAAATGATGATGCCATTAACAAAATAGGCAGTACCATTAAAGCACCTGGGTATGGGCTCTCAAATTAAAATTACTCTTTTTAATGGTGAGTTAGTGGTACAAGGTGGGGGGGGACTACAGGGAATTAAGACTGAATAACCTCACTGTGTAGAGGAGAGCACAAAAAATTAATTCCAGACTAGTGATTGGTACAAAACCACTGAAATGGGGGGAGGACAGGACATGACACATGACATGATTCTTTTTTTTTGCAGTGCCAACTCTCAGAATCAGTTCTCAATTTTAGGTCAATTGCCACTATAGTTAATGCTTAAATATTTTCTACAGAACTAATTGACTTAAAACGTTTCATAGTAAAAACAAGGGCATAAACACATAAATACAGAATAGAATTCAAGTGAGAACTAAGACATATCCTGTATTTCCTTAGAACAACTGGGAGGTAGGTGATTATTCTGTTTTTACTAGCTTAATGGTTGGAGCACTTTGTGTGGTGAAGCTAGATTCAAGTGCAGCTCAAATTCTTTGCTTTACAGCTTATTTAGAAGTCTATTACCTGATCCATATCTTTATGCTTTGTAAAGTAATTGAGAAGGCTCAGACCAGAAAAATATATGGCAATATGTATAAACAGAAGTAGTCCTTGTTAATATCACAGAGAAACAAAGATTTTTATCAAGAGTCTTATGAATGTTTTTTCTTTTAGAACTGCATCTCTTTCAAAAGAAAATCCCCATGAAAGTTTTTGAATTAGCAGGGTATTTAGAAGTGTAGAAATAAATCAACAGAGATAAATGGCAACTGGGATTCAGTAGAACTAGAAAGTTAACTTGACAGAATTTCCAGCAGAATTCCAAGTCTGCATGCAAGTCATGAGGGGGTCTCAGTTGCTTCCAACACAAAGTAGGTGCCACGTATGAGTAAGGATAGAGAACAAGCAAAGGAAGATGCAGCTGAAACGAGAGGGAGCGAGTGATATTGTGGAATTCATTAACTTGATCACTGGAGGAGAGAGAAATAACAGAATGAGTTAGGAATCATGGGGAGAGTGGATGTTTTGGGGGAGCAGGTATGTCATGCTAGAGGTGGGAATACGGTCAGGCAAAAAAGACAGGGTGCAAGTGGCTATCATGAAGGGTCTGCAGGTTTGTCAAGTCTCATGCCAAAGGCTCTTTCTTTGGTGCCCAGCTACTATACCCACGTTTTGCCCATTGTTAGAGTGTAAAGCCATGGCTGACATAACAGTGCAGCCTGATGGATACCTGATAGGTGGGACCATGAAGCAAGAGAGAAGTAGCTGCCCTGCCCAGTGCCCTTGCATATAAAAGGGCAAACATTACCAAGTCTGGTGTGTATGTGTGTTTAAACAACAGGAAAAAAAGAAGCTTTCAGTTTGTGGCTTTGTATTTCTTACTATATTCAGCTCTGAAAAAAAGCACAAGTTAAGTATTGTGGTTTGTGGGTGGTTTGAAGAGATTTACTGAAATTGAGCGACACATTTTTCCCTACCTCTCTGCCCTTGTAGGTAGTGTTCAGTGCATTAACAGAAATACTTAGTTTCACACTTCAGTGAGGATTGTTTTCTATGTTGGGCAGTATTAGTTAAGGTTTAGGCATAGAAACAGTGCTCCTGAAGTACAGATTTAAAGATGACTAATGTTATGGATGTGGTTTTGTTTGGGTTTTCTATTGGTTTGGTGTGTGTTTTTTGTGTTTTTCAGATTGGCCTTAGATTTGAGCATTGAAATGCTCAAAGCACTGAAAAGCACTGAAATGTTCTGGGGGGTGTTTTGATTTATAAAGGCACTTGTAAATATAGCTCTGTTTAACAGTGGTCCTACTAAAGCAGTATTGTATGCGTTGATGTAGCTTGCTTATCTCGTTGGCAAATAAAAAAAGCATAAAATCTAGTTCTCCCAGTAATTATACTTTTCTTTCAATTTAAAAATGCTAAAGTAAAATAGAAATGTGGTATATTATTCAAGTTATACTTGTACTTGAACTATTTTTATTTACAGTCTGATAGTTCTGATTCTTAGGACTAGTTTTTCTGAAAGTACATTTACTAATTTCAGTGTGTCAGCAATAACTTCTCCCAGACCTACAACAGCTTTCAAATACTATTTTTTGCTCCCACACTAGAACTGAAATGGCTAAGCAGATTCTGCTCAAACCTACATGTGAATGGAAGCGTAATTTGCTTTATAAATAGAGGTCCAATTGTCTGAGTCGTGGTGAAGGGTGCAGTGCTGTGGCTGTTACTTAAATACAGTTGAGAGTAGTCTTGCTGAACTACAGCTCGAAGCGACAAAGTTAAGTCAGAGGTCAGAAGGCAAAGGGAAAAGGGATTTAATGATACACTTGAAGTAATTTGCAGCACAGGGGGAGTTCTGTTTGCTCAAGTTTTTTACATGTGAGAAAGCAATGATGTAATTATGCTGTAGTTTAATAACAGTTTCTTAATAACAAATTATGTGTCTGCTTTGCTAGCAAATATGTAGTGCTCCTGGATAGAACTAGGTACATTGCTTTGATGTATGGGCATGACTGTCTAAGTATGTAGTAAAATACATTATCAGGGGGTGGGGGAGGTAGCTTCCCAAAGAAAAAAAAAACACCCATATTTTAGGCAAATGCCTGGCAGGTGTCTTTTTTATATTAGTGACAAAAACCTGCAGCGTATGTTGTTAAATACAAAGGTCCAGCTCTTGGGTCATGCAGCAGTGAACTCTGTGAACTGTTGATGTAATGTATGTCCCTATTTCCTTCCCTTGAAACTCAGTTCAGGTAGAACTTCTACTGCTGAAGAGGCTGAAGCAGACAGATCCACTGCCTAAGACTGCAGAGCCATCACTTCACTCTTATTTATGAGAAACTACTTCATTTTAGTTAGAACTCTACAGATTTAGTTTGATTCTTGTTATTGCTGACTAAAAATAGGAACTGTGTTCCTTTTAAAAGTCAAGTAGAGTTAGGTTAAACACTATGAAGGAAAACCTTAGTTGTCAAGACAAAAATTAAGATATTTGCCATGGTACAGATGGGTACTATGATTTAAATACATTGCCATTGAATTGAGCAGCAGACTGTTTACAGCATAAGTACACTTGTGCATATACTTTATCCTTTTGCCTTTGTTAAACTGAGTACGTGATTTTATGGAAATCACAGCTAATACATTGTTTTCTAACTATGGTACCTGTTTAATTTTTAAACTTCAATGGGATTTTTATTGTGGATAAAACCCTGTTATGTCAACAGTCATTAGTTGTCCCTATACTTAAGGAAGAGACAGTGATACCTGATGACCAGGCTTAAGAATCTTAACACAGGCCACACAGGTGACAAGGTAGGTAATTGTGCCCCTGTACTGGGCATTGGTGAGGCCACACCTTGAGTACTGTGTCCAGTTCTGGGCTCCCCGCTATAAGAAGGACATTGAGGTCCTTGAGCAAGTGCAGAGAAGGGCAACCAGGCTGGGGAAGGGGCTGGAGGGCAAATCATGTGAGGAGCAGCTGAGGGACCTGGGGCTGTTTAGCCTGGAGAAGAGGAGGCTGAGGGGAGACCTTCTCCCCACCTACAACTACCTGAAGGGAGGTTGTAGAGAGGTGGGCGATGGTCTCTTCAGCCAGGGGACAGAAGATGGGACAAGGGGAAATGGCATGAAGCTGTGCCAGGGCAGGGACAGATTGGATGTTAGAAAACAATTTTTTCCTGAAAGAGTTGTCAGGGCCTGGAACAGGCTGCCCAGGGAGGGGGTTGTGTCACCTTCCCTGGATGTGTTCAAAAAAAGGGTAGATGAGGTACTTAGGGATCTGGTTTAGCATAGGATGGGAATGGTTGGACTTGATCTTCAAAGGTCTCTTCCAACCTTGTGATTCTGTCTGATTAAAGTCTAATCGAATTGAATTCTCTCGTCTGTTCACATGTCACCAGATACTCAAGATATACTACAGACTTGCATCAACAGTATGGATAAATGTGCACATACATATGTGCCTAGATTTACTTAGTTTTACAAATATTGACTTATTTACATGACGTTTGTGACTCTGTGAGCATTTCATAATACATTTCCAAGTTAAGGAAACCCTGTTGTTTTTCCTTAATTTATGCATGAGACTAGCACAGAAATCGACTTGCCTGTGGTAATGCAGGAAGTTCTTGATGGAACAGAGTAGACAGAGGCTACAGAGTGGAACAACAAGATGGAGATTCTTCCTTCACAAGGTGCCACATGGACAAGAAAAGGAGTGACAGTTAGAAGTTGTACCAGGGGAGAGGTTTTACCTCTATGTAAGAGGATTTGTATTTTTTTTACAGTGAGAACAGTCATTCACTGGAACAGCCTCCACAGGAACATGGTAGAGTTCTAATCACTGAAGGTTTTTAGGATGTAATTGGACAAGGTGCTAGATCAGCTCAGCTCCCAGTCCCACGAAAAGTTGAACCAGATGTTCCTTCCAACCTGGACTGTTCTATGAATCTACGATGAGTGTTAAAATTTTAGTTACAAACTAGTGTTCAATCTGTTGAGATTGACCTTCAGACACCCTTCATAGCATGAAATAGGCAAAATAAACCAGCCTTATTTCATGTAGCAAGTTGCAAATCTAGGCTACTTTCAGCTTTTGCTGTCACAGTTTAGCTTCCTTAAAATAAGAAAAAATAGTACACCATCAACTTTTCCTTTCTGATTCCCTGTGTACTAACAGTAGCGCTGCAGATGTCACATTAACTGAAAACTAGAATCCATTGATAACTTCATGTTGATTGTATTTTTTATAAAGTACTTTTAACATATTGCCATCATAAGCAAGCCAGCTTTGTTATTATCAGCAGTTCAGTATTGATGAGGAAGGGACTGAAAGCTGCTTCTCTTTTTTGTTTGCTGCTTTGTTAATTTAAAGAAAAAAATATATATACCATAGTGTCCTTGGTAGCTTTTTTGATGCTTTTGAACCACTAGAATAGCTTACTTTTGAGTGTGTGGGGTTTTTTTTGTTTGGGTGGTGTTTTTTGGGGGTGTTTGGGGTTTTTTTAGCTTTCTTATGGGATGGGAGACTTCAGTTCTGAAGGACATGTTTCCTTCATGTGGCTCAGCTTTATTTCATTTCTCATTCGTTTAGTAGGAACTGAGGCATCATATAGTCAACCAGGTGGTTTAATATCATTCTTTACGTGGTGTCAAGTTGCCAGTGTCTGACCAGTCATTGGTGTGGCTTGATAGTAAGAGCCTTTTTTATCCTATCTTTCTTATATTTTTTCTGTATAAATCAAACTGTATATGTGATTCAAACTTGTATAAGTCATAATTAATGCAGAAAAAAAATACATTATGTTAGTTTGGGTTTTAGCCTTTTCCTGAAAACATTTCAGTACAGAAATGAGAGTCCTTCTAGTCCCTTGACCATAATTTGCTTTAAAAAAAAAAAAAGGAAAAGTTCTATAATTCTGGGGAACTTCCATGTAACTTTTGCATATAGAAATAAAAACAAAGCAACCCATACCTCAGTCACATCAACCTGGTATTGCAACTCAGAACTTCAACTGCAATTCTAGATTGTTTTGTCAACAGATCACATCTGAGATTGTCGTTCAGAAACACTGAAATGACAGCTTTGGCAGTAGTACAGTCTTTCCACAGCACCCTGCCTGTGCAGGTATGCTGACACAGTAGGTTTTTAGGGTGTACTATGGAACAGATGACTGAATGGTCAGATTTACAGCTCAGTCTCATAGTCTATTGTAGCAGTACAGTTGAGGACAATGTGTGATAAGGAAGAAAAAGGCAGAGATGAAAGGGAGAGAGTGTCTTAAGCCAACACTGCCACCAAATATTTAACGATAAATATTGTCAACAAGAGACTGCTGCTGTACAGAGAGCCTGTGGGACAGGGGCAGCTTGGTAGTTGCTTCCTTGCACTAGCTATATGGTGAAGGAACAGTAGACCTGTATGCTGGCTCAGAAAAGGGATTGTGAATTAAATGGGAAGGTGCTGTTTGAAGCTAGTCCTGAATGTAACAGCAGTACATGCTACAGAGCATCAGATGTGGTGTGCTATGTCTGACAAGTTGTCGCAGTGAAGTTACTGAGCAGCTGCTACCACATAACTTCAAAGCAAGAGAGCTGCCTGAGAGGAAGCCTGCCCTGCCTCAGCTCAGGAAAGGCTAACATGTCTGGGTTGGTCTTCTGGAAGCTGGAAAAGCTGTGTGTCGGCATGTCAAATCTTACTGAGCATGAAACTTTTCTAACTTTTGCCACACCACCTAAATCTGACATGTTGGCAGCACACTGTTGCAGTCTGTCCTGCTTAGAGACTTCTGCTGATACCTACAGCTCATTATTGGATTTTAGATGAGGCTGATCCACAGCCTAAGGAGCTTTTTTGAAGCTAAAACTGTATTCTATTTAAGAAGGCCATATACTCCAAGGTATTACTAAAAACTTCATTTCATAGCACCAGTGTTGTGCTGCAACCTGACAGCAATTAAAAGTGCCTTAATTACTGGAAGGCTTTTTCTTGAGAATACCCAAATATTCTTGTAATCATCGTGGCCTAAGTGGAACTTCTCTGTGCTCTACTGTCTAGGGACTTACGTAGGATGTGGATAATCAGTGGAACTAGAAACAAATTCTGAGATGCACTTGGAGATTACAATCTTAATAATGCCTGAAAGCAGTTTTTTTAAATGAAATTTGAGGTTGTTATAATTGAAAGAATATTTAAAATCTAATTTACTCTTCATTTACTTTTTGCATTGCATTCAACTTTTAGGGAAAAACCATGCCACTTAGCTCATTACCCTTTATAGTCTGCTGTACTTTTGGTCATTCTGTCTGTCTTGAGTCAGTGGTTGGGTAGTAGTATATACTGACAGAAAACGTTAACACTGCTGAGGTAGTGCTTTAAGAGGTGTCTCTATTATTGTATGTTTTTAATATTTTTAGCTGGAAACTAAGCTGTGAGTTTAGCTAACTAGTTTGCTACAAATTCCTAGGTGGCTTTGACCAGTCATCTCACTTGTATCTTAGTGAAACCTACTGCTGAATAAAGTGTTCTGGGGATGCATACATTAAAGGTAATGAGATGTCACAATACTGTGATAGTGAAAGAATCATAGAATCATAGAATGGTCTGGGTTGGAAGGGACCTCAAGGATCATAGAGCTCCAACCCCCCTGCCACAGGCAGGGACACCAACCTCCAGGCCTGGAGCTACACAAGGCTGCCCAGGGCCCCATCCAACCTGGCCTTGAACACCTCCAGGGATGGGGCATCCACCACCTCTCTGGGCAGCCTGTTCCAGCCCCTCACCACTCTTTCTGTAAAGAACTTCCCCCTAATATCTAACCTAAATCTTCCCTCCTTTAGCTTTAGTCCATTCCCCAAAGCTGTATAAATAGCCAGAAAGTAGAAATTATTTTAATTCTGATGGTTTTTTTCAGTAATTTCAATGCAGTTTTCTAAATCAGTATTTGGATTTTCATGGCTTGTATTGTGAGAGAGAAATTTTTAATTAATATTGTCTCGTAACATTGTAGCATTGAAAAGGGGATGTGCAAAGGAAATAGTGGGTTAAGTATACTTCACAATATAAGAAATAGAGTGTGTATTTACCTGCCTTTTTTTTTCTGGCACAGAAAAAGTGGTGGGTTTTTTTTATAAATTAGCTAATGAAGGTTACAAGTTTCACTTCTCTGCAGGCCTGAGGTGAACTGCCACAAGAGATGAGCCCTCTTTTTAAAATATGAGTGGGAGGATAGAAGGGATGAGGGGAGTTTGGAACTATTCAGATCACATCAGCGATATAATTTGATAGCTTCATAAATAGACCACTAAGAAAACTGGTGCACATGTACTGATAGAAGATGAACAGTTGATTGTATCTTTGCTGGACTGCTAAATTATAAAGTCCAAGATTTCAAAGGGCTTGAATCCATAGTCTAAATCATATCCTTCAATTTTGGGAATGTGGTTAATTATGAGTACAAATCTGTTTGAAGTTCTGCCTGGTTTACAAACTTAAATATTTATTTTCCCCTGCCAGGCAGTTACCTACCTCAAATATTATGTGAACATAAAAAGCACATACATAAAGTTGTAGTTGTTATGGATTATATCTACAGAATTCCTGGCAAGGTTTTAGAAGCCATCTTTGAAAAGACCAGAGTCTGTAAATTCCTTGGGCAGAAGATTTCTTTATATTGCATCCACCAATTTTATAGCTTTAAAGTAAAACATTCCATGTTACAAAGGACCACTAAGATGTCTCCATACATCTGACTATAGCAAAGCAGATCTGATAGAGCTGGAAACAATTTACTCAAGCTTTGGTAGTTTGGGCCAGTGAATTGAAGGCATTCAGTTCTAACTTTTAAGTTAGAAGGCATTTAGTTCTAACCTAAGTTCCTGGTGTTTGCTTGGTTTTAATCAGAAACTTCAAAGGTATTCTGAAAAGCAGAACTTATAATTAAGTTAATTTAAGCCTTATATTTGAAAGTTTACTAGGACTTGGGAGGGACTGATTCCAAGCGATTTATCAAAAGGTACAAATATACATGATTTGACTGAACTATATAATCTACCCTGTAACACTGCTGTTTGGATGATCTAAACAGAAAGAGTAGGTATTTAGAAAGAATGTGTTAAGAAATAATGAGATTCAATGAAAAAGCTTCTTAGGAAGAGCAAAATGTCCTACCAAAGTTCATCTGGTTCCAGTCCCTGGCTTTGTATACAGCTAAGTGAATTTGAGTGTAAAACTGAATGGTAGTGGGATATTTTTAGGTGGCATAAAATAGAACTGCATTGATTCCTAGCAGAAACTGGTAGGTTTGAAATGAAATGGTAGCAAACACTGTGCTGAAGTAAGTTTTTAAAAAAGAAAAAAGTTTTTATCTCCTTTTGCTTACCAGTTTTATTAAGGTCAGTATCTTGCAGGAGAAGCATGCTTTACAGTGCCTGAAACTGTGGTATGCTTTTCTTGTTGTTACTAACAGCAATGATTTATCTATCTGCCCCTTCATCTGAACAGCAGTCAATAGTAAGAAACTACATTTCAGCTAAAAACAAACAAAAATAATTAAAATTATTTTTAATGCCCATTTCAAATGGTTTCCTAAGAATTGTTCATTTTCTGTGTGCTTCAGTGCTTGTTCTTCAGAGGACAGCAGAGATTCTTAATGTAAAGAAAAATTTAAAATTCCTAGAATGTCAAGCAGAATGCATCCAAAGTTGTTTATCTTTGCAAATTAGAGGCACTGTAAAATACCTATTGGACAACTCTGTCACAGAGCTTGTTCCATAGCTGCTTTCCCACTGTGAATCTTGGAAAAACCTGAACGTGTTTCTAAGCTTCAGAGCTCTACTGCAGATTTGCCTAGGTGGGTGACTTTGGAAATAGTTATTTATATGCATCTAACATGCATGTATTATGAAGGAAGCTTCTGGAAACCTGCACCTAAGTTGCCCCAGGTGAAGATTTTCTGCAGTTTTCCCACTAGGAAGTTGTCCTATTCTTCTGCTGAGACAACATACCGGAGGAAGGTGGTCTCCACACTGTGCCTTTCCTACCTACCTACCCTTTCCCAATAAGTCCTTTCTAACAATTTGTTGTATTCCTCTTTCTGTTTTGTGGTGTGTCACTAATGCATTGGCTATAACTCCAAAATACAGTGAAAAAAAAGTAGTAAGACACATAGATGAGAAAAGGGAGTAGTAACTCTCAGTAACTTAAGAAATAGGGATGTAAAAATCAAACAGATTAATAGCTTGATAATCAGTTCATAGAATTCAGCCCCCAAACTACTGCAAATTATTGGGTGAAGTGTTTCTCTTTTGCAGCCTGTCAGTTGTATTAGGTGTTTTTTTCACAAAGGAATGGAAATAATTTCTTTAAACAAATGAATTTGGGATACATAACCAAACGTAATAATATTCTTTGTACAGTGAAATACCATGTGTCCCTGTGATCCCCAGAACTATTAAACTTTTCCAATAGTTCAAGAACTGTTAGAACTGGAGTGGATTGAGTTTCTGAAATTCTTCGTAGCTAAGCAATGTTTCATGCCTAGCTGATGGTCATTAACCAGCTCTGTTTTATTTGGTAACAGAAATTCTAAGCCTTTGAAGATCAGTGCACTCTCTTCGGCAATTAACTTTGTTCACCTTAGCTATGAACCTTAATATCAAAGTGTTTCTTTGCTGGTTTTGTAACTGAGTAAGTGCCTTTATACTTCACTTGTCCCAGTTTCTGCACTTTCACATGACTGACCTAATTAAAAAACAGACAGCTCAATAATTCTACCATAAGCTAGTAATAATGAAACTGTGGGAGTCCTTGAAGCCCTTTATCATTCAAATGCACAGTGGTTTCATGAATAAAGTGGATGACTAAGTATTACTTATAGAAGTAAGGGAGATTATTAGCAGTGGAAGACACATTTGAACTTGCTGAAAGGGTGGCTTTTGTCTCTAGAAAGACCTACTCTCAGTAATAATTACACTAGGTCTTCGTTTTATCCCAGCATTCTCTTCTTGTTCACTCTTTCAGTGACTGAATAGCTTGCTATTGCTTGTTAATCCCTACAGGAATGCGGCTTTGGATATGGGGAGGATGCACAGTGTATGACATGCAGGCCAAACAGATTCAAGGAAGACTGGGGCTTTCAGAAGTGCAAGCCTTGTCTGGATTGTGCATTAGTTAACCGGTTTCAGAAGGCCAACTGTTCTGCCACCAGCAATGCACTATGTGGGGACTGTTTACCAGGGTAAGTCCATTTCTGAAGATGAGACTAGAACAAATTCAAAACTGATTGGCATTACCATTTGCTTGTTCATTTTTTCCAGATAAATGTTTGTTTCCTTTAGGAAGGTCCCAAGTTCTAATCCTGGCCTTGCTAACAATTTGCTGTATGATCAGAGCACATAATGTCCAAATTGCAGTCTTAATTATTTCCTATATAAAAATGGTTTCATAATTGCCTATCTGATCTATGATAGTATTGTTTATACAGCACCTGAACAAAATCCTTCAAAATGCTGTTATTGGTGACTTAGTTCATTTTTCTGGAGAACTAAACATTTGGAAATATGTGGTTACCTTCCTGAAGACTGATCACATTATTTGCTTCGTTTTTTTCACCCTCCTGTAGGTCGTTGTGTAATAATTCTCATACACACATGTATTTTTAGGTCAAAAATAGTGACTGGGGTTTATGCTCCTGAATTTCCTTCACCATGTTGGTAAATTCATAGAGCAGGATCCTGGTTGAGGAACATAAATGTGTCCGAAAGAATTGGTTTGGAACAAATTGTGATGGTGTGGAGACTCACTGAAGCTGCTGTTAGAAAATTAAGACCTGTGCTTAGTTTGTTTTCCAGTTACTACAGATCTCTGTTGCTAATCTTCCCTGTTTGTAGTATGAAGACCTGTAAAAGGATATTCTTTACATTGTGTCAAGTCCCACCATTATAAATACCTGCAATGAATTTGTTAAAGGGTATTTCTAGTGCTTTTTTGAACTGTGGATTGCTAGCTTGATTTATAGGACTGGGTTAGAACTGATTTGCAGTTGTAACAGGCTTTGGATTTTCAGGGTATCTACTTCAGAGATGCTTTAAAATTTATACATTTGTTTCCTTTATATATCTCAACCTTTTAATTTTATTTTTATACACTTTGGGTGTTGGGGTTTTTTTTTAATACCAGCTATCAAACACTTGAGCACTGTCAAATCTCCTACAGTTATTCCTGTCAAGCCAGAAGTGAGGTTTTTTCATTTAAAAACACTTGGTAAAGCTTTGCTAACTAATGCTGGTTTAAGTCTCAGTATAACGAAGTGAAGGCCCAGGTGTTAGATGTTATTCTCAGCCACTTTTGATAGTACCTGGAGCCACATGCTGGATTGATTTTAAGCTCTGATTGCATATTAATGTATATCTATTGTAGGGCTTATTTGGCTGTTAGCAGGGAGAAAGTGTAAACAATATAAGCTGAATTTTGGAAGATGAGAAAGAAAGGAACAAAAAAAGAAGCCAGACTAAAACATGACTTACTAGTAAAACGAAACTGGGGGAACCTGGGAATGCTTCTGGGTATTCTTGATACATATGTTGAGTATGTGTTAAAATGAGAGCTGTTTCCACAACCTGTTGTACAGGCAGCAAAGCTGGAAACATGAGGAGGGAGTCAGTTAGGAGTAGAGGAGTCACAGGACATCTGCTCTGGATGTCTTGTGGAACAGAACTGTAGAATGTGCCACCCACTTATACCTGTCTATCAGTTTAGATGCTGCTTAAGTGAATGGAGGATAAAACTAGCCAAACCAAATGGTTTAGCTAATGTTTTACCTCTCAGCAATCATATTTATTTCTGTTTTGCATGGGTTTCCAACATGCCATTCCCTATTGTTCAGCTTCAAAACACTACAGCGAGCATGTCAGCTAAAAACAAATATTAACACATTTCAGTCAGAATAAATGATCACAGTGGCCCCTCCAGTCTTACAGCCTATGAATCTCTTTCTGTTCACATTGTTAAAGCAGGAGTTTCTTGAGCAACTGGAAAGCTGTTTGCTTTAGCTGATACAGTCTTTGTACTTTAATTTGCAGTGTTAGTAACTTAACATCAGTAGAGCTAGCACCTTTTATTTAATGTGCCACTACCACTGCAGAAAACACTTAATTCACACACTCATCTTCAACGGAGCACAGCTATTGATTCTAGTGTAGTACTAATGACTGTTTGAAAGACACAGACCTACTTGATTAGAGAACTGTTCTAAACAAGCTCTTTAGAGGATGCCATGCTCTCATATAAATTTGAAATGCAGCACGAAAATTCTGGTTTTTCATTTGATTCTACTCTTGTTCCTTGGTTTAGGAAGGTAGGCTTCTGCCTGTCACTGTGGACAGTAAGCTCTTCAAACAGAAACTCAATAGTAGAGTTCTTGAAATGTCTGTAGAATGTCTCCTTGGGTACAACAGCCTTCTTTTTTTTATTTTTTTTAAATGCTGTTTGCATAATATCTTTAGGAATGAGTAGCTAGTTGTTTAGTTTGCTCTAAAGTTTTATTTTACTGTTCAATTGTTACTGCTTGTGGTATCCCACTGTTATTACTTACCTAAACCTTCTGATGGATATTTCTTTGTAATACCCATTTTTTCATACCATGCAATGCTTGCTATCTAGAATTTTTAAAGTATACATTTGAGCATATAAAAGCAAAGTGGAGAATTGGATAATGTGCATTGACACTTATGTAGCCACTCCGTTAATTTGCATTCACAGTCCATGCACAATGTAATTTTGGGTGATGGTGAAGATCTTCCTGGAGAAGAAGGAAGAGCCCAAGTGGGATTGTTGGTTTGATACAGTATAGTTTTGAAAAGCCATTTTTTATTGTTTTGCTGTTCCACAGTTCCACAGTTGGAGTAATCTCGTTTTCTGAAGATTTTGTCACACAGCATGTTAAATTTTTTTTCAGGAGTGGGAATGCCATCCTATACGAGTACATAAATGAATCAATTTAAGTGACTTCCCCCCTTCCCCTCTCTGAGCTAGGGGATAACTTAGGGATTTTAAATAAAAAGCATCCACGTCTGCTCCATTATTTATTCTTAGTGGTGATAACTACCCTGTAATATCTTTAACAGAGCAAAGTAGATTAATCTACTCACTTTTAGTTTTTTAAACATGTAAATAAGCTTGTATGATAGAAGTTCATCATACTTTTCTTGTATATTGTAATCTATGTGGAAAATGGATATTGATTTCTGTCTGAAATCTCCAGAATTCTGTATTTCTTATATGAATATAAGATTATAGTGACTACACATAAGGAGTAACAGCTTTAGAATTTTTCCTCAATTTACTTTAGATCTGCTGCTGTTCTATTAATTAATATCTTGCAATATGAGCTGGGGAGCTGCTTTGGCAGGGGGGTTGGACCTGATGATCTCTCGAGGTCCCTTCCAACCCCTATGATTCTATGATTACATGATCTACTGTACTTTTTTTTTTTTACTTTTATTTTCTTCTGTTTCCTGATAGTTTGCATTGGGACACAGATTGACAAAAATTTGTAGTTTGATTTTTATTTTTGTTGTTGTGTTGTTTTCTTTTGTTAAAACACCAGATTAATTTTGTGAGGAAAAATAACTGATTTTGATTGACTCTTTCCATTCCTTCATCTTCTAGATTTTATAGGAAGACTAAACTTGGAGGCTTTCAAGACATGGAGTGTGTTCCCTGTGGTGATCCTCCTCCTCCCTATGAACCTCACTGTAAGTGCTCCTGCTGGAGAGGGATTAACTCTTTTGCATTAGAATATTTTCTCTTTTAACTTGAAAGCTTGGCAAAAAAAATACAGTCACAGTTATGAAGAATTTGTTTAAAGTCTAGTTTTCTTGTTAGTAAATGATTCTGTTAATACATGTCATCAGGTCCAGTGTTATCATTGCAAAGTTTCCTCATATGACCACTCACTCAAGGATAAACATTCCTGTCATACCACATGATTAGGGAATCTTAAGGCTACTTCTGATGTTGTCATGTTAATTTTCATTTCTGGTTTGTGTTAATGCCAAAAGAAAGGCAGTTTCTCTAGACCCTCTGCCTACGATCAGGTAGGCTTATGTGAGTATGAACTCTTTCATGAGACCCAAGAGGAGTAATTTGTGGACAATTTCACTACTAAGGTTACAGTGTGAGAGAACAATAGAGATAAATATCTTTATAGTACTCTATACATTAAGAATTAAATTAGTAATTGGTTTCTCTATTTGTCTCTGGCCTATGAGAAGATTAGAATCTCTTTAAAAGGAAATTCTTTATTCTGCAACTTAAGCCTTTTTACTGCTTCTTCCAAGACTACTGATGGTCTACATCCCATTAAATTTTTAATTCAGTAAAAGGAGTGAATTATTCTTGTTATATTTATTCATGTCAGCTTTATAATATGAAAAAAAAATAAACCATAATCCTGTGGAAAACCTCGGGGGTTACTTGTTTGTTTCTGTAGCTGTGAAGTTGTTTTCTGAGGTTTTTCCCATTTTTCAAACAGACACAATTTTTTATAGAAAGATTGATTTGCCAAGTTCCTGAAATGTTTCATGCTACCTTAATAAGGATTCACTGTTTCTTATAATAATTCTTTTTAATTGTGCTAAATTAAAATATAACCAAGTATATGCTATTGCATGTTAAAATCATGTATTTAAATTGTTCTATATTGTATTTAATTTAATGCAATAAGAATTCTTCATCATTGCATATATTGCTTAAGATTAGCTGTTTTCAAATGAGCCAGACTTCCTTGTTTTGCTTCCATTCTAGTTTTAGTGCCTTTTGGGGTATAAACTTACAAAACCCGTTTCTCAGGCAGTATCTTTAATAGCAAAAACTTTTATGAGTGGGGCTTCCTATGCATTTCTCTTACTCTTTGACAGAATTCATTACATAGTCCTGAATCAGAATAATTTAGTTCTTATGGAATATTGTGACATTGAAAACAATTAAATGAGATGTCTATAAAAAAGAATAAGTCAAATAAGTTACAGTGTTTGCAGCAGTAACTCCTGCCCATGTATTATTCCCTTAATTATTTTTTTACTCTTTTTCATCTCTGAAAAAAGAAAGCTAGTGAAATCCAAAATTCCAGTCTAGTATCTCTAACTCATTAATTCATTTTATGCATTTTTTCCTCTTTTATACTTTGTTTTGTTCCTTTCTTCTAAGGAAGCATGCTGTTCAAACATAAATTCTGCTCCCTGGCACAATTAAAGACAGGGAATAAGAAATTGCCTCCCTTATCTTTCTGCTTCAGCTCTAGCTAGTGACTCTCATGGGTATTTTCATCTTTTCCAATACCACTTTTTTCACTTTTTTTTTTTAATTTATTTTTTAGAGATGGTGAATGAATGGATACCAAGTCTTCTGAAATAATTAATTGTTTATTTTATAGTGATTAGGCTTTTGCATTTGAGTCTAATTTTGAATCCTAAATTGAATTGTTAGGAAGCTACTACTAATCTCAAGTGGGAAACAGGTAACCCCATGGAGAAAAACATTTTCTCTATCACAAGCTGCAATGGTAAATGTAGATTTGAAACACTTTTCATGGCTGTGACAGGGCATTTGACTGAAGGGCTTGAGCTGGAGCACCTCTCCTATGAAGACAGGCTGAGAGAGTTGGGCTTGTTCAGCCTGGAGAAGGCTCTGGGTGAGATGTTATTGCAGCCTTCCAGTACCTAAAGGGGCCTACGGGAAGGCTCCCTGTCTGCAGGGGACTACCGTGACAGGACAAGGGATGATGGCTTTAAACTGTAAAGGGGTAGATTTAGATTAGGTATGAGGAAGAATACCTGTGAGGGTGGTGAGGCCCTGGCACAGGCTGCCCAGAGAAGCTGTGGTTGCCCCCTCCCTGGCAGTGTTCAAGGCCAGGTTGGATCGGGCTTTGGGCAACCTGGGCTAGTCCCTTCTCATGGCAGGAGTTTGGAACTGGGTGGTCTCTGAGGTCTCTTCCAGCCTAAACTGTGCTGCAATTCTAAATAACATGAGAGGCATTAACAATGGGTTGTTTTTCATATTTCTGGTGTCAGGTTGTGATAATTTATTTTCAGCTTTTGCAGAAACAATAATAAAAAACTTGAAATCATTAAAATTTTCTTCATTTACATACTAACTAGCCATTTAAATCTTAAATAACAGAAATCCTACTATGAAGGATGATTACTGTATGTCACTTTTTCAGAAGGGTTTTGTTTGGAGTTTGCATATTGAACATGAGCAGTCTGTTGAGGAAAGTATACATGCCTTCCTCAGAGCAGCCTAGGAGTTTATTCCTACAATAGTAGATATATGAACTGAAATCTGTTTAGAGTTTTAACTAAGATGAAATAGGTGAAAGTATCTCAGTTTTAAGGCTAAGTCAAAACATGATTCTAAAGAAAGCATAAATAACGGTGTGTGAAAGCAAGCTTTTTCAACCTGCTGGCTGTTTATTTCAATAACAAATATATTTTGATAGTTAAGATGGTTAAGACTGCATGACTTGAAGTTAAATGTAGACAGACCATTAGGTGCATGGGGCAAGTTCTCAAAGATCAGAGAACTAAGTTCTAATTCTCTGCCTTTCTTATCCTTTCTTTCCACTGTGAAACAGAAAGTCAAATATTAGTGTAGCTAACTCTTATATTACAGATGAAAAGGAAAAGTTTAAATGTCCTGTTTCAATGAATTAATTGTCCTGTGAGGTGTGTAGCAATCTTTTGTTTGCTTAAGAACGTTACCATAAGGGCGCAAAGGCTCAGAGCCCCCTACCTGGACTAAAGGCTCATGCTTAAGCTGAGACATGGATGAAGTTCTTTCAGCACTGGTAGCAGTTGATTATTACCCGGTTAGCTATAAATCTAAATACTTGCTTTTATCTTCTTTCTTTCTGTAGACATTTTAAAACAGATCTGGCTTAAATATTTACTCATGAGAAAATGAGTATGTGAATTGCTAGAGGCAAAGTTGAAAGGATTCTATAATGAACAAGTAAAGAGAGTATTAGAGGCCAGGAGAATTGCTATCACCTCTGTGTAAACTTAAAGGGGACACAATGACTTATGTGTGTTTTTAGGATGTCAGAAAATTAAATACACAATGATAGTTATATTTTAATTATCTTAGTTCAGGTAAATAAACTGTAAATACTAATCCTATATATAGGGTCAGCATCTAAACATTAGATTAGACATGAAAGCCTGTTTTTAAAATTACTATTTATATTCACATTCTAAACTGAAGACTTTTTTTCTCAACTGAATTACAGAAAAGGAGTCCTTTGAACTGGGAACTAGAGTGAAAACCCAATTAATCGAAGATGAAGTAGAAAGTAGCATAGACTATCCCAAATTCCTATTTGTTTAGCAGAGAAAGTGTCACATAAATATGGCTCAATTATTCTTTTTTTCTCAGCACCTCTTACTCTCCTGTCTGCTCTGGCCAGCGTTGTGCTGCCCTGATGGTTCATCTTAAACTGTCAATGGGACTCTACAGTAAACAAGACTGTGAATCTATCAATGGATATACAGTGAAATAAAATAACTATAAAATAACTATCTCCTTAAGGTTATTTTTTAATGTAATGAGTTCGTTAGCTTGTGGTGACACAAGTGAAGGAGAGATGTAAGAGAAATGTTAGGGTAAGGAGCAGAAGGTTTTACAAAGGTATGTTTGCTTTCTTTGAGCAAGCATTATGTTTTCAGTTAGTCTTTCCTAGCAAACAAACACCACCCCCACCCCCATTAGAAACCATACTCATCTTCTTTTGGTTATAAGAAGATGGCAGATTAAAAAGCTAAGCAATAGAATTATTTTACCAACTTGACTATGTCAGGTGTTCCTACAAGTGGTTCCTATTGTGTTGTTCAGTTTAAAATGTAGAACAGCATCAGTCACCAGAATCCTTTAGCCTCTGGTCAGGCTTTCTACTAAACAGAAGAGCCTGTGACGTTGAACTTTTTTGAGCTGTATTAAAAAAAATGGTTCCTAGCACTTCCACAGTACTGTTCCTTACTGGACCAATCTGCAGGCAGTCATGTTCCCGTGGTATGTGCAAATTCAGTCTAGAATTTGGCTGCACAAACAGTTAAGTGTGAATAAGTTGTGGGAGTCAGGGTAGAGAGGAAATGAACCCAGGTGCCAAGAGCATTTTGCATCCAAACTTACCACTGAGGGAACACCCTTGTCCGTTTTGGTGGGTTGTTTTTTTGTAATTAACTGCACTATTACATATTTCAAATATAATAATAGCACAGTATGTCCAGCCAAACTCATTTTTCTTTCTCCAGGACTACTTCTGCTTCTCTCTTTGATATGAAGCAAGGAGCTTGGGAAGCTGGGGTGAGACAGGACAGGGCCAGGATACCATTCCACAAGGAGCTTGGGAAACTAGCCTCTACATGTTCCAGGAAATAAATGCATTCTTTGCTTCAATGAAGCAGAAAAGTTTTATTGAATAAGTCACAGCAGTGGAAATATCTACAGTTTGATTGTAACATCATGTGCATTTGAAACAAACCTGCAGTTGGGTCTAAAATCGCTACTTTTTTATGCCATGAGTGATGTTTTGAGATACTGATTTCACTGGTAGTCATTACAACTATGAAGAATATATCAAACTAAAAACCAAACAGTTTTAACAAAGATGAGGAATAAAAGTAAAGACTACAGCTTGTTGAGACAAAATACATATAGCAGATCATAGTGAAAACATTACATTTTTTAAGTGAGGCATTCATATCTTATCTGCTTTAAATTTTCTTTCCTTAAGGAATTTCCAGAACACTTTGACTACTTCTACTAAGATTGATCATAAAGCTTCCTTTACAGTTTTCTTCTGTAGATTTTTTTAATTAATTTTCATCTGTATGTTTACAAGACTTTTTTGAGAATGAAATATGTGTCTCGACTGCAGCTGAGGCTCACTCTGTATCTACAAGGTATGTTGTTTCTGTGAGGAAAGGTGCTGTTTAAGGGATAAAACCTGGTTGTATTTCCTTCTTCCTGTTGTTAAAAGTAGCTAGTATAGAAAAAGTAAAATTTGGTCTACTTATTTAAATGCACAAGGTTAGCATCTGTGATTTTGTAAGCTTTAATGTGAGTGTAATGGGTACTTGGGATATGTGAGGACTGTACTTCAGAACAAGGAAGGTAAAAAGCTAGATATTACAGTCTACATGGAAGATTGTAGGATGGCAAAATACATGATTAAAAGGGAGTGGGAGCTGGAAGCTTGCTAGCTATGTATATATTCTGTAAAATACTTTTGCAAGCGGTAAAAGAAAAATTCCCACTGTCTCAGCTCTGCTGGAACTTTTTACATTATTTCATTAAACATAAATGCAGCATTTTAACTTGAGAGTAAATTTTGGATGACATTCAATCCCACATTAGTTCCTCTGTTTACATAGTGGAATTTTAATTTAATTGTATTTACTTTCTTCTTTCTGTTTACAGAATTTTGTGATTTGAAAACTGTCAGACTCCAGATAAAGTTTTTTTACAGCTATTAAGTTTTTCTGTAACTTTTATTTGGTTGCTTTATACAGTAAACTTTCTATTACTAATGCAGAGCAGCCTTTGAAGGTAGGCTGTGTGTGCATATGAAGCAACAGACAGCTGAAAGTATGTAACAATTGAAACAAGTCTTAACTATTTGCTTCTAATCCAACATATATGTCCATTTTATTTCAGTATTTTTTCTGATTTTGGGTTAATCCTCTTTGATATCTTGGACACTGTGCTAGAAAGCAGCCAGAATATTGGATCAAACTTTCTCAGAGGTCATAAGGAGTGACAGCTTATTTCAGTACAGCCGATAGCATCACTGTCTTGTAAATATCAATGATGTTTTATTACAGAGAGATTAGCTTTCTGTTGTCTCATAATCAAAATGTGCACTTCTGTAAAAATTTTAATAAGCCAGTCTGATTTTTTCCATATGTGACCTAATGGTAGAGTAACTTCAGGAAGTCTGAAACAAATTTGACTAGGTGTTTCAGAGATACAAGAATTGGTATTCATGTCTTATAAACTTTTATTACAATTGTATTTCTTTTCACTCATCACAGAACAAAGAGAGTTAACTTAGAAAACTTCTATGTTTTAAGTTCCTTGACCTTGATAATTGTGATGCTTCTGACCCACTGGGGAAAGATTCATGTACGACGGAGTCAAAGAGCTCCTTTTCTTCATGTTCTGAATATACATGCTGGGGTCCCCTGCTAAAATAAAAATTACAAACAAAGAGGAGGCAGATTTTTCCTCCTTCTAATCACAGAATATGCCACTAAAATCAGTGGTGTATATATATGTTCTGTAATGTTGTTTAATGGAGGCAAAATTTAGATTCATAGAATCAAAGAATGGTCTGGGTTGGAAGGGACCCCAAGGATCATAGAGCTCCAACCCCCCTGCCACAGGCAGGGACACCAACCTCCAGGCCTGGAGCTACACAAGGCTGCCCAGGGCCCCATCCAACCTGGCCTTGAAACACCTCCAGGGATAGGGCATCCTCCACCTCTCTGGGCAGCCTGTTCCAGTCCCTCACCACTCTCTCTGTAAAACACTTCCCCCTAAGATCTAATCTAAACCTTCTTTAGTTTTAATCCATCCCCCTTGTCCTGCCATTGTCTACCCTTTGAGAAAGTTGATTCCCCTCCTGTTTGTATGTTCCCCTCAGGTACTGGATTCATTGCATAGTTTAATCGTATTTCAAAATTGTCCCTTGCCCAGGTCAGAGATTAGCCCTGTTCTACATATGCATTTCCAACTTCCTTTCACCAACTCCTGTTGGCTATAATTCAGCATTAGTCTTGTCAGGTTTTTAGGAGTATTGAAGGTGTATGCCAAATAGGCATTGGATCTTGACTCCACAATTGCTCAACAGCTACCTACTGTGCAAGTGCTTAAATCAGTACATATATATATATATAAAAAAAAAAAGGAAGAACAACAGAAACAGGCAAAAGGTTTACTTCCAATCATGATCAACAGGAAGGAAATTGTGACAGTTTTTGAGAAACGGATTTATGAGTAATGGGAAACTTGGTAATTGTAAATTCAAGCAGAGCAAAATGAACTGCCATGGCTTAACCCCAGCCAGTAACTAAGCGCCACTTAGTCACCTGTCCCCATCTCCCTCTCCTAAGGGGTGGGGAGAATAGAAAACAAACTTGAAGGTTGAGATAAGGACAGTTTATTAGGATAACAAAGGAAGAAAACAATGATCATAATAGTTATTCATAAAACAAGTGATGCACAAATGCACTTGCTCACCACGTGCAGAAGGAAAAGAAAAAAACCCACAGAAAACACCTTGATGCCCAGACTGTTTCTGAGCCTCACATCTGGCCTCACAGCTAACTTCCCCAGTTGTATAGGGAGCATGATGTCCTGTGGTATGGAATATCCCCCTGGCCAGTTTGGGTCAGTGATCCTGGCTGAGCTCTCCCAGCTTCTTACGCTCCCAGCAGGGCGTGTGAAGTTGGAAAGTTTTTGACTTAGGTGTTGCTAGGTATTTGTAGTGTCTATGCTAAACCCATCAGTATTATCAACGTTATTCTCATCCTAAGGCCAAAACACAGCACTATACCAGCTGCTAGGAAGGAAGAAAATTATCTCAGCCAAAACCAGAACAGGAATTCTTGTTCAACTACGATTTAATGAAATTAAAAAATTTAACACGCTAATTAATGCACTATAACAAGTAATTCTGGAAATTCAGGGAATGTGGGCTTTCAGTCTTTTCAGTTAGAAAAGTATTCTTTGATTGATTGTAATTGTATTTGTATGTCTGTGATGAAAATATTTTCTGAGCTTTTAAAAAATGTACAATATCCCTGACATACAGATAAATATTCCAGTGGCATATGCTAGATAAAGACCTGCTTTACTAACATAACCTTTGCAGTAGCAGTGCAAAGCCAAACAAAGTTGGATTTAATGTGTACTTCTTGGTAGTATTTCTTCCTGGAGACTATAGAAAGATGTGCTTTGAGCTAGGGAGCTGCTTTGGCAGGGAGGTTGGACCCGATGATCTCTCGAGGTCCCTTCCAAAGCCCATGATTCTATGATGCTATGACTCCTGTCTTGTGTTACTTTTCAAGGAAGTTGTTAAACCTTTCCTTTTATATATGATAACTATAGCAGGGATTTTCTTCCAGCAAAATGTAGTTTGTTAGATTGATTTCACACGTGTTGCCAGAATTTTGCATCGGATGGATTGTGAAAGTTTGGAACAAAATGTAGTTAGAAAGTTTCACTACAGAGAGTTGTGTGTGTGTGAAATCTGTCTGAGGTGGTACTTAATGGAAGTAGGAAGCCCAAACTGATATGTAGACAGTGAAAACCATCCATCTTTCAATAAATAAAGAATGTCCCAATGTCACTGTGTCTTGGCAGAAGACTGGGCTTTTTGTGTGGCTCTGAAAATAATTCTTCTTCCTTTGTTCAGGGGACAGTCACATATCTTTTATATTTTATGCAGAATTCTGTTGATGCTGGTAAGCGATTAAGAGGTAGAACACTCAATTTATCTTAACATGTCAATTAAGACATTTGTACTTTTCTAAGGATTGGGTTTGCTACTGTCTCTCTGATGGCAGAGACCTGTGAAGATGAGTACGTCTCTTGCTAGCTGAAGAATGAAAGAATGCAGTAGCTCTTCCAACAGAGCAAAAATATCAAACCAACCCTTTCTAGTTCTTCCCTGCTGTTACTTTCTGCAAAGCTTCTGATTTAACACAGATGAGATGCTGCCATAAGGTTTCATCTTCCAGAATCAGTGGGGTGTGTTCCACCCTTGTGCAGAGTGACCCAGACAGACATGCCCAGGGCTGTAAAAGGCTATCAATAGGAAGAGCTTTCTTACTGACAATCAAACATTTGCTGTCATTCCACTTCCCTATAATTTAAATTCTAAATTCATCTGGGTTGAGCTGAATTGGGTTGGCTAGCTGAATACCTATCAGAGTGTTTGGTGGTTATCACTGAGCACGCTGAATTATTTCTTTAATGCCTGCATCATATTAGTCTCTGCATCTGTGATTTTCCTTCCTGGCATCTTAGCATTCTTTTGGGGGAAACTCCTTGTTTCTTCCTGTCCACTGAAGGCCAGATTTCTGAGAACAGGGAGTTTATCTTTTATTGTTTTTTTAATTAGTACATATTTGAAGCATTCTGAATGTTGCCAATAGCCCATAGGTGTGACAGATGTAATTCCTGGCAGCTGAAAATAATTTCAGAATTGTAAATTCAGGTGCTATTGCAAAGGTCATGATATTTAAAACATCCAACTTCTTAAGATACATGATAAGGTTAGATTTGGGTTGTCTTCAGTTTGGTTTCCTAAGTAAACACAGTATATGCAATATTGTTGTCATCTATTATCCTTTTTTAATCCTTTTGACCCTGATGACTAATTTCTATCCATGCTGACAGAGCAACAGGTACCTCAGACATGGAATTTTCTGATTTTATGAAAACAGGTCATATAGGACTGAGCAGGGAACTAGATTAGTGTACTTACAGAGAAGGTTGTGGCATAATCTCTTACCATATTCATCAACAGCAGAAAATCTCCAGAAAGAAAAAGAATGTAAACCACATGGTAATTTGTGGACCTCTTTAAGGTGCACATTTTTTTGGGGGGGGGGGGAGAATAGGAAAATTTGAATACTAGAAGTTTGAAACTTTAAAAAAAATAAAAATCCACCTACTTTTAATAAAAAAATCTAGAAAATTTACTATTAACAGTCCCTACTTAGCTCTTAGCAGATGTATTGTAAATGGCTTCTGTCATACAAATAGAAATGATAGAATACATTAGGAATGGAAGTGGTTTTTTTCAATGCTATTTATTTATTATCTCTGGAAATTCAGTGTGTGAAGTATGTATGATCATAATCCAGTAGAGTTTTAAGTAGATGGTATAGAAATGAGATGATATTTGACCAAGCAGAATTGCAACAAAAGGCACTGGCTTTCTAGTTTCAGCATGAGAATTGCACTAATAGTGTGTAACCTACTTTTATCTGCTAAAGCATGTATTGGTGTATTTTGGAGAGATCACAATATTTTTGTGTAAATCTCTTTGAAAATACATTTCTTGTTGCTTACTGCAATCTGGTGAAAAATGTGTAGCTTGAAATTAAAATGTCAACTTGTGATTTTTTTTGAAATAAATTTAATCAAATTTCATTCATTTAATGAATTCACACCATAAGTCCATGCAAGTGTTAATAGAAGTTTACATAAGTGGTGCCCATCTGGCATTCAGAAGGTTATAGCAAATCAGCACATGGTAACGTATAGGGCAGATATCCTATCTTTGTTCTCACTCACAGCTGGCAACCCTGTCTTCTAATCCCAGTGAAAGCTTCAGTTTGAAATACAAAACTACTTCTGAACTTGTATATCCTTCCACACAGATGTCTGAAGCCTTGATGATGTGTTTCTTTTATCTTTCCTTTTAAATCAGGGAATAATTGTGGCATTAAGAGTGAGGTTAGGGATTCATTGCCTGATAATGCAATGAATCCTTAAATGTCCATTTGAAGACCATGTTTTTAAATTAAAAAAAGAAAGCTGACAGTGACTAAAATGCTACTTTTGCATCTTTTTGTGTAGGAAAAATTCACTGTAGAGACTTCATTATTAAATTAAAAAATTCTTTAGTGTATGGAAGGATGAAGATTGTGATTGCAGTATCCACATCTAGTTTGCTCATCTAAAATGCGAATGAGCAGTTTGCAAGTGTATTTCTGCTTCTTGACGCTGTTAGGTACAGTTAGAAAATTAAATTCTCATCTGAAGTGCAGAGTATGAGAATTTCAGTATGTTTTTTCAAGCCAGTTTACCATACTTCTGTTTCTAGTAGTAACTTGTGCAACCTTTCATCTTATGAGTCAATCCTATAATTAGTACCCTTCTTTGCCAGAGGCATACTGCATGTTTGTTTTAGGTACAGAATGTCTGCAAGAAATTTAACTTAATCATTACTTTTTAATGTAAGAGCTGGTTAGCTCAATTACACTAGATTAAAGTGAACTTGAAATTCCTGAGTTACAGAGAAGGGGCTAATCGTTGACCTATACTGAATAAGTACTATTTCCTATGTTGTTATTTTTTCTTATGTGTAGCTAGTAACGTGGCTACCCCTTTAGCCTGGTCTTGCAGTGGCTATAAGTAGTTATCTGTTGCATGGAGAGACTTTGCAAAGTTCTTATTTAACTCGGACATTAGGTTGATCAGAATTATTCCAGTATTGCATACCTTGCAGCTTTAGCTGCAAAACATTTTTTCAGTTCACTTTTACTTTATTATGTCCAAAGATAATCTGAAAAAAAAAGTTACAGGTTTGCAGGAACTTGTGTACTGCTATTTTTATAAACATTTTCCAGTTACAGAAGCATATGATTGTTTTAAAAGTATGGATTTATTAACATGCCTTTACTTTCCTTTCAAACTGAAAATGTTAGTTAAATTTATGTCATATAATGACCGAACTAATTCTGGGAATGGTTGCATTAGCAGTGCCTAAACAGCACTGAATTTTGGTATAAATACATGCTGGACTGCTATGGCTTTTGGGGACAGAATCCAAGTTGTGGCAATATAAAACACTGCTAAAAATATGTATAAGTATGTTGAGGTTTTTTTATTTTACTTTGTGCTAGTAGATACTATTGGCTATGCTGCTTGGTTACAAAATACTTAAGATGTGTTTCTGTTAAGTTTCTTGTTTAAAAAAAGAAAAACCCAAGAGTAGAAAACAGGCAATCCTTATAGTGTGAAATTGCCCATATTGCCAACTCTCTATTAAGAAAACAATTGTGAAGCAAAAGAACACTGAAATATCACTCCAGAGGACTGGAATTACCCAGAGAACTGGAATGTATTGGAAATAGAGTAAGATGCAATAGCTTTAAGACAGGAGTTGTGCTCTAGGGACCTTAGTGGTAGTAACTCATCATAAACCAACACACCACAAGCTGGAGACAACATAATAGAAGAAAGACTTAATGTTCCTGCTGGTGGCTTGTATCCTTCTAGTTGTTGTCCTCTATTTTGCTGCCCTTAATTTTTGGGTGATAGCCCTCACATATTCTTACTGTTAGTGTTTCATCTGTGTTAAAGCAATTTGCTGCCAACTTCTTCTTACAAAGATGATAGCATGATCTCACGTGTTATTTTGGGCAGTGACATGTGCCTTTGAGGAATAGGCTGTGACTGTTTCTTATAAAGATGAGCTCTTTGTTATAGCTGTCTTAAATAAAGGATAATATCCACCAGTTTTAATACAGTTTCATTTAAGTCCAGTGGTATAATTGTATGTGCATACTACTGAATGCAATTTATAACTACCATATCTGCATGTGGACATATAGGCTGGAATTAATGCACCCTAATTTGGGTATATAAAAGTTAATGCTTAACATTGAAGTTGTCAACCCAGACTCCCGTTGATAACCAGTGGACAGAATTAGGTACCTCAAGTGTTCAGGCAAGCCAGATAAGGTGAGCGTCAGTGATAACACTGAGCAATCTTGCAAGCCATTTCAGATTAATTACTTCTCTAGAGATGTCTATTTCTGTCTCTCTTAGAAAGAGAGCCTAAGGTGAGTGGCTCTGACTTTGTCTTTAGACCTTTAGACTTCTGAAGTAAGAGTTTCATCGAGGTGCCAATATCAGGTTAGATGAAAACTGCAAATGGAACATTGAACGATCATATCAGTCGTCTTAAAACCTGATATTCCTCTTACTTTTCTTAATTAATCTTCAGGAGGAAAATTAAGTTTGTAGAGTGTTGATTATTTTTGATTCATGCATTAAAAATAAAAATAAAATACTCATTCTTTGATGAAATGCTTCTTACAATCTGAAGGCCCCATTCTAAGAAAACTGGCCCAGTTTAGAATGTGCTAGGCCTGCAACTGTCATTAGATTCCTTTGTACATCATCTCTCTGATAAAGCCTGTATCTACATTGTTGCATATGATGCTTTCTGCTGTGTCTTTGTTCATTTAAAGCACAGGATAGCCAAAACCTATAATTCTATGTCTGGCCATATTTGCCACACACTGTATTCCATGCAGAATGCGAGTTACTAATTACCACTGGGCTTTTATGTGGTTCTGCCACTGTAAAGCAGTTGTTACAAATTTTGCAGTTGCTACTGACTTTTATCTCTACATGTGTAATATCTGTTCTACAGTTAAAGAACTGAAGCAGAAATTAAAGTTAAAGTAGACAAAGGCATCCAAAACTCTCTGTCCTTACACTTGACAGACCAATAGTGGGATGTCTCCTTCTTGACTGGATATCTGTCAATAATGGCTACACCTATAAGCTGGTCACCTTAGGCTCATTCTATATTTGGTGAAGCAAAATGATCAAGGGAGGTATTTAAAGCAAATCAGGTTAATTAGACACTAAAAGAGCTTTTTTCCTCTGCACCACTGCTGTGTAGAGAAATTTCAGGTGACTCCCTCAGAAGCAGATGTTTGCTTTGGTTAGATGAATCTCATCAGTAGAGCTCGACTTTTGAAAGATAATCTTTCAGACTGTCTTCTATATTCCATGACTAATTCCTGTGGACTTCTGTTAAAGAGGGGGAGATGTCACATTTCAGATTAGGTAATATAACAAAGCAAGCAGCAGCCTTTTGTTCTGGATGACTTGACTTTATCCCCAAAGCTTTAAGTAGTGAATTAAAAAACTGCAAAACCCTTTTTTTATAAGCTATTATTATTTCTGACTTCAAAGCTACAGCTTTTTCTTCTGTAGTATAGTTTTCATGTGCATGGTTACTATTGCACAGTAGGTAACCTTCTCTGTAGTAAATCATGACATTACAATAAGCTGGTGATAAATGTCCAGCTTCTAAAGGTGCTAAGGCTATATGTAATAAAATTATAAAAATTTCTATTTAATCTGGTGTATTTCAGGTTACTTACCAAAAATAATTTTTTAAAGGTGCTGAGATTATAAAGTTGAACACTAAGAAATTAGAAAATACTAGTAGTGTTGGTTATGCAAGTCTTAACTGCCACCTTAATTCAGAATCATAATTGAGCCCAGTTGTGTGTAAATGTTATGAAACAGTCTTAATTGCATAAACACACTCTGTGTTTTCTACAGTACAGACATATTTTCCCCCTAATATGTGGAAATGGCTGAGAGTTTAAAAGAAAGTTAAAAGAAACACACACACACAAACCAACACCCACCCCACGTTCAGAAGTACCTTTCTTGAAGAAGTTAACCTAAATTAGTGATATTTTACATAATTAGAAACAGTAAAAACAGTAAATGGTGAGCAAGCCTTAGTATGGTTTATTGCTGGAACAGGCTGCCCAGAGAGGTAGTGGATTCCCCGTCCCTGGAGGTGTTCAAGGCCAGGTTGGATGGGGCCCTGGGCAGCCTTGTGTAGATCCAGGCCTGGAGGTTGGTGTCCCTGCCTGTGGCAGGGGGGTTGGAGCTCTATGATCCTTGGGGTCCCTTCCAACCCAGACCATTCTATGATTCTATGATTTCATTTTACTGCATTCTAAGCTTCATGTGACTGTTGGCCATGTGAAGAAGGATCCCTACTCCTTCTGCTGCAGCTTTACAACTGGGCAAAATGTCGTAGCTGCCCTGCCCTGACCAGCCCTCAGTCCTGCCTCTCTGGTCATGGTTACAGGGTGGAGCTTTCCACACTGCTTTGTTTCAATTCATACTGAAAACCAATCCATGCATCAATCTACAGGCTCATCACACAGCAACTGTGGGATCTTGTTTGCACCTTTTAGAACAGATCCCAGTATGAAGTGGCTTCACAATGTTCAATTATGTTTCAAGTGTTTAAAAGCAAAAGCTAGAAGTGGGGAAATCAGCTTTTGCTGTACCTAATGATCTCACACCTGAGGAAAAAGTGGCATTTTCTGCAAAATAGGTGTGAGACACCCTCAGCTGACAGAGATGCAAAATGAGCTGCTAGAAACATAAGTCAGGTAGTTGCTGACACCACCACATTCATAATAACAGCCTTGTGCCACCAGATCATGCTACGTATTTCCTATTTCTGGAGGAAAGACATACTGTCTTTTCACAGTGATAACCAATTACCTTATGTTGCAGGGAGGAAAAGATGTAGTTCAGCAGTCACACAGATTTTATCCCACTTCCTCTAGATTTTTTTTCTTATTCTCAAGGTTTTTTTTCCGGTTATTTGAGGGTATCAGTGATTTGAAGCTTTACTCTCCTGTAATAGTAATTTAAATGGCTAAACAGTTCTCATAGGTGCATGAAAAAACGTTACTTTTGTGCCCATATATCACTTCAGTGTAGATGACTATGGCTGTACCAAGAATTAACATCTCTTAATTGCTAAAAGAACATATTGCAGAGGTTGACTGTGCCTTACAGACATAGTGGTGTGTATCCAGTGTTGTGGAGTTCATATATATTTTGAATTTATGTACATGGCATAATTCTTCTACCATTTTAACCATAAAAGGCTGACAGCAGTTGGAGCTTATGAAAATACACAGTGCAAGAGAAATGGTCTTGGAAATGAATAAATCAAATACCAAATAATTTAATTTATGAGAACATTTCTCAGGATTTCAAAACAATGAGTAAATACTTGAATAGTCATTTTCTTCCCTAGGGCTTCTTTTTTTTTTTTTTTAAATTGACAAAACTAGCAAAATAAACCAAAAAAAGTTGTAGGGCACTTGGAAACTAAAGGCTTTGAAGTCAGCAGTTGGAGTTCATTTGAAGAATGTGGTTTGATGTGATGAACTTTTGGGTGTAGGCCATGCACGCAAATTGTTGTCCTTTTACAGATGTTGGGAGACTCTCTCCAGTGCTTACCACAGTCTCCAACGTAATGTTTAATAAAGTTTCTTACCTCCTGCCTAAAAGATCAGGAGAAGGAAGGCAATCTACTGCTTTATGAAGACTCAGAAATATATTCAGGACAACTTTCTATTGATGTTAATGCTCAGTAGTTTATATTACACATGTACTGTACAGATATAAACACATACATAATCCATGGACTAGGTAGAGATGCTGCCTTTGTACTTTTAAATGAACATAAACATCTTTTAATCTTTTTTCAAAATTAAGGAGTTTCAAGATAAGTAGCATTGCCTTATATTTTCTGTGGGTGGGAGATAGCCACTGCAATTCAGCAGACAGGCAGTATCTCATTAAATTATTGTAACTTGAGGGTATGTCTGAGCCCTTTATTCTTGTCAAATTAAGGTTGACACCACTGACTTGGACCAAACAATGTAAAGGAAATGGACAAATACTTTTTGTAATAGGCAAATGCAGTTTTCCCCTCACTTGAGCAGAAATACCCACATTCCAGGAATTAACATTTTAATTTACAACATCAATCCTGATTGTAAAAGAGGGCACTCTGTCCAACATTACCATGTTATCTCTATCAAGTGAAGTTCTCATTAGCGTTGTTTTATTGAGTGAAGCCTCTTTGGGTTAGCATTGACTTAACATGGTAAGAAAGAAAACTAAACACAATATTCTCCCTCAATTTTGATAATTATTGCATTAGTAGTAGTTTTTCCATGGAAGGAATCAAAAATTTTGCCCATTCTGTTTTCACTTGGTTAATCTACTACAGAGAGCTGTCTTTTAGGCATGGTGATTCCAGTAGAGAGTGCAACTAGTGTAGTTCTGAAAAATAAAAAATAAAAAAGCAATTAAACATGCAGTAATTGATAAGGAAGGTCATTTTTTTTGCATTTTGTCCTGTCTCTGGTTATTTGGTATAATATGCTGAAAATTCAACTGTTCTGTTTACTGGCAGAAGTTACAGTGATACAGCTGGAGTTCATATGTTGTGTATTAGCTGGGTTACTGCTATTTGAGTGTCTTGGATTAATAGAAACTTTGCTTTTAATAATCACATCTTTGCATATACTGACATTATGACGTACTATTGGTTAATTAAGGGAAGAAAGTGTATTTAGGCCTATTGCTTAAAATTATGCAGCAGACAGCTTGGTGTTTTGGGTCATTTTAATTTAGCACTAGCACCTTTACAGAATATATTGGAACTAAGACTCGGAAAAGGAAATCTTATTTCTTAAATAAAAGATTTTTTTAGTTTATTTTTGTGATGCATAACAAGCACATGCTTTCCAGAATCATAGAACAGCGTGATCCTCCTCCATCATTTCTTAATGTGTGACATCTGATTCACAAAGTATTTAATTGCATATTTAAATTTAATAATGTAATCAGTTAATAAACGTAAGTACAAGTTTAAAGTTTCAAATGAACCTACTTGCTTTAGTGACATGGGACCATTAGGTCTGTGAACCTGAAAAGAAAGGGAGAGTTTAGGAAAATGCATACATATCTGAGTAACACTGTAAGCAGAGTTCAGCAATGCCCAACGGGCCACTTCTACAATAGCAATCCACTTCTGCAATGTTGGTCTCTGCAGGGAAGATCACTATCATTATAATTAGAGCTACGCTACAATGGACTGCTCACAGTAGCTGTTCCAAGAAGTTCTTTGAAGGTGAAGATGAGTGGTAGGCATTCTGAGTAATAGAAAATTTGTTTCTCAAGTTTAAAAAAGAAAAAAATCAAGCAAATAAATCTTAAATAACTAGATGCCTAAAATAAATAGAAACTTTTGCCGTCCCTATTTAAAATAGAATCACTGTATTTCCCGTTTGGATGTTACTGATGGGCCCTAAAGAAATATGTATAATTTGTAATTTCCCAGAACAGTTAATTATACTTGTAAGTAGATATATATATCACTTCCACCTCCAGTTTTCTTGTTCTGGTTTTGCTTTCAAAATTAACAATTCTTTCTACTCATTTCTAAGAATTGTTTAGTGCTTTCACATGCTTACATTGATGCAACTAAGTATATGGATATGAAAAACGTTTTAAGATGTTCTGATCAGGTTTTTATTGTCTTGTTTTTAAATACTTGTCAAGACTGTCTTTAATCTTCATAAAGACTACATCAGGCAGTTGACTAAATTGAAAACCTCGTATCAAAGAACGGTCCTTGATTTTCACACCAAAGCCAATACATGTTGCTGTATAGACATTTATATTTTTTAATACAGTTTTACTGCTTCCTACAAAATTCTATCCTGGAACTTTACATACCATGCAGAAATTCCTGCAGTCTGTTAAAACTATAAACTTAAAACTACAGCTGCAAGAATCTGAGCTGAGTGAAAAGTTTTCTCTGTGGAAGATTAAAATGCTCCTGCCAAGAGTATTCAAGTTATGACAAAAAGATTATGACACTGGATGCTTTTTCTTCCCAATAACAATGAAGATCTGGAAAAGAGGTCATAGAATTTAGCTCTATGAGTAATAGGAATTATAGAAGAATATAAAGAGAAGACAGGTGGTAATTATTCAAGAGAAGAAGTACCTGAGATCCTGAACTGGAGTATTATTCTGTCATGTGGAACACAAATAGTAGATTGACCATCTGTTATGATAATGAAAATGATAACATTTCAGTACAAGGGCAGATTTTCAATTTTTTTTCTACTTCATGTATGAGATTGCAGCTGCTTTATTGACTTGAGTTTTGAGATCTGATGATGTATTTTAATAACTCAGATTCACAGAGTGATTGAGGTAGAAAGGGACCTCTGGAGATCATCAGGTTCAACCCCTTGGTTCGTGCAGGGTCATCTAGAGCTGGTTGCGAAGGACCATGTCTAGATGGCTTCTGAGCATCTCCAAGGAGGGAGGTCAGTCACCCTCACAGTTGACAAAGTGTTTCCCAGTGTTCAGAGGGAACCTTCTGTGTTTCACTTGGTGCCCATTGCCTTTGGCTCACTGAAAAGAGCCTAGTTCTGTCCTCTTTGCCTCCTCCCTTTAAGGATTTATACACATTGATGAGATTCCCCTGAGCCCTCTCTTCTTCAGACTGAGCAGTAGTTCCAGGTCTCTCAGCCTTTCTTCATAGGGTGGAAGCTCCATTTCCTCAGTCATTTTTTGTGGCCCTTTATTGGACTCTCTCCAGTAGCTCGACTCTGTCCAATTTGGCAAGTTAAAAGGATATAAAAAGATCTGCTGTAAATTTTCTCTTCACACTTCTGATGTGGCAGGGGAACATAATAGTACAAATCAAAGCTAAATAGAAATATTTGAGCAGATACAAATACAGTAATACTTGTTTCTCTTCACTTTGAAATCAGGAAATTAACAACTAAATGTTCTTTCTTCTGAAGAATAGGCATGATTTGACCTCCTCACTTTTCACGTTCCTCCAGTTACCAGCAATAATATAATGCTAGAATCAACAGACACTATTTTTATTTGATATGTTGGGTGTCTTTGTTTGGATTTTTTTTTGTCTTTTGGGGTTTTTTTTGTCCTAGAAATTAGCATTTTCTTTAGTGTTAAGTGGTCTGAAAACTTAGAATTGGATGGAGTGAAGTTGGCCTTCAAAATACCTAGTTTTTTTGGCAATCTGGCCATTATAACAAAGCAATATGTTTTTTTTAATGCTTTGGTGCCTACGGTTGACATTTGTAGAGGAAATCCCATAACCATTTCAGAAAACTATTCTTGAGTAATACAATTCCATTGATTGTGCTAGTTAAGATAGTAACTTTTCTCCTGCTATTATTATGCTGTCATTGAGATAGAAAACAATTGCATATATATACAATTTGATTAGTGATACTCTGGCAGACATTTATCTCCCAATTTAAATTTATCACTGCATGAACCATTTCCTAGGAAATTCTAGTCTTTAGGTTTTAAACAAAGACTTTCTGGGGTACGTAGGCACATTTAACTTACATTTACAAATTAGTAAAATATTGTTTGTGAGGTGTTGTTAAAATTGCTGTCAGAAAAAATTATGTTACTCTTTCTCATAAAATATTATTAAATTGTTTTTAACTTTAAAGCAGATTGAAATAAATAAGCTATCAAAATTCCTAAGTTAAAAATTAACTTTAAAAGACTGTTTGTAATTTAAGATAGTTTCAATAGTTAAAGTTTTGCTACTTTTAAAAGCTTTTGCACTTTCCACTTGAAAGTAACAATGTCTGTCAAAACTAGAAACATAGCTTAGGTCTTTACTACTATGTATAGGAAGTCAATCTGTTGAACTTTTACTAGAGGTATTATCTGCATTAAAAAACAATCATTGAAGAAAAGTTAGCACAATTGAAATCTTACCTTTGGTGCTGGAAATGATCATGGTGTCATGACATAAGCAACCAAACAGAATGGTACTTTTGACAGTGTTTGAACTTCCATGGTATCTCAGTTCTCAGAGAGTTTCCTCCTTAAGGGAAGTTTATGTATTTGTGACCCCCTCTAGTGGATACCTTTATCAGCTAGACACGAGGAGGTGTTCTCCATGTTAAATCAGCTGAGTTAAAAAACCTGAGAGGTCTTTGTTTTCATGGTGAAGATCTGATTTTATTATGGTGGACAGTCAATATATTTTTGTTCATGTCCCCTCATTATCACTCCTTTTGTGATGTATTTTTCAGATTATTTTAATAATGTGGTTGCTGGTAATCTATGTGTAACTAATGCTTATCCATTAGCAAATGGAACATCCTTTTATCTGTCCTGCAAACCTCTTCTTTTCCTAGACTTTCATTTCCATTATTGTATTCCTGAAACGTTTACCAGTCCACCTTAATTATTATTCAATTATATTGCAGGTACCACCAAAGTAAACCTTGTGAAGATCCCTTCAACTGCTTCCAGCCCTCGAGACACTGCTCTAGCAGCTGTTATATGCAGTGCGCTTGCCACAGTGCTCTTAGCTCTTCTTATTCTTTGTGTCATCTATTGTAAGAGGCAGTTTATGGAGAAGAAACCAAGCTGTGAGTTTCCAGTTACTACTTTTTCTTTGTTTTCTCTGTATCTACATACACATGCACATAAATACCCATGTTAGTTTGGTAGATCTCTCTGTAGGTAAAAAAATGAAGTGTTTACAGTGTGTCCAAAGCTCAGTGTGGGTGTTCCAGATTCTACTGACAAAATACCCAGAAACAGTCCAGTTGCATTAGTTTTATGCCATACTCTGTTAGATGTTGCACAGATAGATTTGTACATTTTGGGATTCAAGCTATGACATCACCATAGAGTTGCAATGCCAGTGTGGAAATACCAGCTTTGGAGGATCTGTGCATCACATGCTATTGTGAAACACAGATTAGCTCATCAAGATAATGAATGTGGCCAATGTAGATAGCAAATTTGTTATTAACAATTCTGGGTTTATGGGCATAGTCAAGATAAATTGCCTCAGACAGATTAATATGTATTTAAAAAAACCCCAAGAAACCCTTAACATTCATCAATTTTTCTGCTCCCAAATTTAAATTAAGAAAAGTAATAACCACACTATTTCCCATTTATCATATTAAGAAACTTTTATTAAAATATGTTTATAGCACCTAGTGAACCCTGGATGTCAAACAAGAACAATATCTAAGAAAAACGAATGTTTTACTCACTGCTTACAGCAAAAGGAAAAATAAAAATGTATAGAGAAGCATTGAAGGAATTGTTCTGAACCTAGAAGATGCTTTACAGTGTAAGTTTTGAGGAATTCAGACTTTGTGAATTCAGACTTCAGTTAGTGAGGTTTAGTAACTCATTTGCCTTGGCCTGCAATTGCAAAGATTAAAGGAAGTCTGCTCCTTAAGATAACATAAACAAAATCCCAGTGGCTGAAAGCTGAATGTGGAAAATTTCAGATGGGAATCACTGTGAATCATTAAACACTGAGAAAATCTAACATTAAGATGTGCTTTCAAATCATCAAAATAAGAGCAGATGTCTTCCTAGAAGAGGCTGTAGTTAAACCAGCTGTTCTAGGGTTTGTTACTAAGTCTGTGGTTTGTGTTATATGAAACCACATGGTCTTTGTGGATCTTTCAGTTGGAAAATGTATGGAAGTACTGTATAGTATGGCATTGAAGCATTCTATGAAGATAGGAGGCTCTGAACAGGAAAAAGGGTATCATTTACTAATACATATTTTTGTTCATTTTGTCTGAAGGGTCTCTGAGATCACAAGACATTCACTACAATGGCTCTGAATTGTCATGTTTTGATAGACCACGGCTAAATGAATATGACCACAGAACATGCTGCCAGTGCCAGAGAAGCTCATCACAGACATGTGGTATGTTAGGTCTACTTAAAGCTGACTTTATGGCATGGGGAACATTTATCTAACCATTATCAAAGACTCGAGTTGTGATGTTTATCTGCACAGCTAACATTGTCAAACTGCCCTTTGTCCTTCTCAATAAGCAGATAGAATTTTTCAGTATCTCTTTGGTTATGATTTTTCTTCTGTTTTCATTCCAGTGACTATTCACTTTAAAAAAAAAAAAAAAGTCTTTAAATGTCTATCTCATTTCTTTCTGATAAACATACCACCATGTCTGGCTTTAAGACTTAAGTTAGTGTGAAGGATTTACCAGACAGTGTATAAGAATGTGATAAGAACCCTAAAGGACATTAACAACTTGAACAATTCACATCACTGAGGTTTTGCAATGTTGTATTAGAATAGATGCGTTTATGACATTAACAAATACATAATTTAATACGAGTACAGGTTTAAACAATATCCTCATGCATTAACTCAAAACATGGTTCTCCCTCTCACACATATCTAACTGAAAAGCAAATTAATTTTAAAAGTAGATACCTGTGGCTGGCATCTAAGTTACTGCTGAAAGAAGGTCTTGACTTTTATAAGTTATTTGGTTTTAAAGTAATAAATTAAAGAACCCATTTTTCATCATAGAATCCTACAATGATTTGGATTGGAAGGGACCTTAAAGATCATGCAGTTGTTGCACCCCCTGCCATGGGTAGGGACACCCTGCACTAGCCGAGGTTGCCCCAAGCCCCTTCCAACCTGGCGTTGAACACTGCCAGGGAGGGGGCAGCCACAGCTTCTCTGGGCAGCCTGTGCCAGGGACTCATCACCCTCACAGGGAAGAATTTCTTTCCTAATATCTAATCTAGATCTACCCTTTTACAGTTTAAAAGCTGTTCCCCCTTCTCCAATCACTCCATGACCTTGTCAATAGCCCTTCTCCAGATTTCTTCTAGGCCCCTTCAGGTACTGGAAGGCTGCAATAAGGTCTCCCTGGAGCTTTCTGTTCTCTAGGTTGAACAACCCCAAGTGTCTCAGCCTATCTTCATGCTCCAGCCCTCTGACTGTCTTTGTTGCCCTTCTCTGGACTCACTCCACGTCTGTCTTGTACTGGGGACGCTAGAGCTGGATGCAAAACTCCAAGTGGGGTCTTACCAGAGCAGAGCAGAGCAGAGAGAGCAGAGCAGAGGGGCATAGTCACCTCCCTGAACCCACTGGTCACGCTGGTTTTGATGCAGCCCAGGATACAGTTGGCTTTCTGGGTTGCAAGCATGCATTGACTGCTCGTGTTGAACTTCTCATCAACCAAAACTCTGAAGTCCTCCTCAGGGTTGTTCTTAAACAAGTTTTTTGCAATAAAAAAATCTCTTCTCTGTTCTAAGGGAAGGGGCAAACTAATACTTAAGTTTGAAAGAAGACTGAGACTAAGTTTATACAGAGTTTTATTACTTTTAACTTTAATTAATTTTCATTCCTTAGGACCAGTTCACTTGATTCCATCACTGTGCTGTGATGAAACCTGTAGCATGGAGCACAGCAGTCACAGTTGTGCTTTCCACTCACAGACTACGCTTAATGAAAGGTAACTTGGTTTTACAAATGTCGATTAAGCATGAAATATTTTGTAGTGTATGTTTATATTGATCAGATACAACAGCTGTTTGGAGGGCAGTAAGTGATTGTGATGAATTGTAGCCTCCCATTTAGTTCAAAAGGAGGTTTATCACAACAATAACAGCAGATAGTCATCCTCTTACTCTATGGTACTGTAGAGACTATGGTGACCCCCTCTTCTGCTGTGGGTTAGCAAGGTGCTTCATAAACCTGTGAATTGGGGGGATCAAGGGACAGTTTAGAAGTGTCATGAAGTTCTTCACTTTTCCTTTTTTTTTTTTAAGAGACTCATAACAACTGAGAAATTTAAATACCTAGTGTTTCTGAATTTCCACCAGATTGCAAACATTCTTTTCTCCTCATCAGTTGAATATAAATACAGCAGTAGAGTTGTTACTGCTACAGCAGTGCCATGAGCTAAATATATGAAATTTATGGTGTCATTCAGTTTCCTAGTTACAGATTTTAACACAGGATGTATTTATTTCTTTTAGTTTGAGTAATTTTCCATATAAGGTTGGTCTCCAGCTGTTTTGTTCTTATGGCCAAATGTAACTAAAAATGTAGAGGCAGCTTCTTCATAGGTATTGTTTATCCAAGGTGACTTGGTGACCTAAGTACAAGATGCAGAAAACCTAAATTTTCCACAACAACTTGTTTAAATACCAGCAAGCCTGAGTCATCCTTTTGTACCACCAAGGCTGACAAACTGAGAGTTGTGTACTTTGTGAGGGATCTTTTGGTTAAGGCTTTAAAAATAAAGTTCATATCCATGCTGTGCGGACATCAAAGGTCCCGTGGTTCCTTCCAGTAGAAATGGGGTTTGCTCCAATTTCCTTTGCCAAAATAATGTATTTCCTTCAATTGTGGTGCAAAGTGCTGACTTTTGGCCTCATCTATAAAAAATGCCTTGAGTGTATATCTAAGCTATTAAAACATCATGTTTTGGAAATGAGTAAGGCTGGTTAAACTCTGTTACAGGCAACATTAGTGTGGGATGAGTTTTGTCACATAAAATATTACTGCATATTTGCCCTAATAGAGTTGTTACAGTTTTATAAATCTGGAGACAGTTTTTTGAAAGAAAATTTATCACTATATCTTTTTGGTTTTGTTACTCCTTATTTTGGTATGTCATAGGCATAAACATTACTGGGCTTTCAGCAGAGATAGGCATGTATAGTGCCCTCAGACATGTCGGTATCATCGTGCACCTCAAATACTCTTGAGATAGATAATAGTGAGATTCTACTTCCACTTTCTTCCATTTCTCATAAAATAAAAATGTGCTTTGTGAGAAAGAGAATGGATGAAAAACTTTTATTTTCATATTTTGAAGACTAGACAGAAGAAACTGAAAATTCTAAAGTGAATGCATGTTCAGTATCAAATCACACAGATAGAAGGACTTTCAAGCCATCACAATTGCATATTCCCTTCTCCCGGTCTGAACCCATTTCTTTCACTTCCACTAGGTATTTGTCTAGCCTGGGTTTTTTTTGGGGGGGAGAAAAAAACCCTAGTGTTGGAGATTCCAGTCTTCCCAAACATCTTCCTCGCTACAAATTAAGCTTGTTGTATCTTGTCTTAATACACGCATTCCCCCAATGCACTGAGAACAAATAAATTCCTTCCATTTTGAAACAGTCTTTGTATCTGAACAGTACTGTAGTATTTTTTTTATCATATTTCTGTTCTTCAGACTATAAAAAAACTCAGCTATAGGGGTTCAGGTTTTCTAAAACCCTGAATTCATAGTGTGAAGGGCTCTAAGCATCCTCTTTACCTTTAGCAGTGTTCTCTGGAGCTCTAGGCATTTCCCTGTGATGAATAAAGTCTACTCCTTTCCAAAATAATTTGTTTGTACAGGATACCTCTAGAGTATTAACAATATAACCCCGATAAACCTTCTTGAAATATCTATAGTAATTAACAGTAATTACAATACTGATAATATTTTCTGGGGTGTTTTTGAAACCATCTGTCTTTTATCCTTTTGCAGGGCTTCTGATTCTGTTGGAGAAATGATTCCTACATTCCTTGGTTCTCTTTCACACTCTACCTGTGGAGACATTTCTGATGCTTGGCCTCTTATGCAAAACTCAGCTTGTTGTGACAGCATTTCCTTCTGTGAATCATATTCAGAACTGGCTGGAGGATCTGCAAAATCCTGCAGTCCTGAGACTGAAAACGTATCCACTGTTGAGTCGGATAATAACCAGGATCTAAGTGAAGTACTTATTTCAGCTAAGTCTCTTGATGGAAACATTGCAAAGTCCTTTGAAATCTCCAAACATAGAACGTCCATAGAAGTGTCATCACTTCAGGACTCAGCGGCTGCTGAAACTCAGCCAAAGACAAAGCGTAATGGAACAGCAAATGACTCTACAGACTGATAAAGAGGTAAAAAAACATAACTACAGAGGAGTGAGAATGAGTACTCAAGGCACATAGAGCTAGATAAAACAGAATTGTAAAAAGTTGTAGGGTTATGTTTGTCCACAGGTTACACCTAACTATTGCTGCAATAAGTTAAAACTCTACAAGAGATCCAACATTTTCACATTTTTAAATCATTGGCTGAATTTGAAAGGTATTAATTACTCAAATGGTAATGTTGATATAATGTGAAGTAGAATACAGGGACCAAGTCTGTACACCGGTCAGCTTTTATCATGCTGGTTTGGTTTTTTTTCATTAACTATTATGTGAGGCTAGTCTTTGTTTATGAGGGAGGAACTGAGGACCTGTCTTTGTTCATTGTAAACAAAGCATAAAAGACATGCAAGTGTTCATCCAAATATATTTACAGAGCCTTCTCTGTGAAGTTACTACAGCAGTAGCAGAAACAGAAGATTATAAAAAGCTTTTTAATGTAGTTTGTATTCCCATGTCATCAGATTAAACATTCCATAAATTTTTCTATAAAATATAATTTAATCTGTAAAAGCTCAGTGTTCTAATTCACAGAGAAAATGCAAGTCTGAGATCAGAACAAGAGGTGATAAACAATCATCTCTACACATAACAGTGTAACCATCACAAAATGTCACTGCTGCTTCTTCATCGTATCTTTTTGAATAGTAGCTGTGCTGTACATTGAAAGTAACTTGGAGCAACAAGTAGCTCATATGTGAAAGGATCCCGAAATATGGCATGTGTACTGGTGGTGTTACTCAAGGATTATGCAGGCTGTGGCTGGAAAGCTGAAATAGTCCCTTGTGCATGTTCACAGAGGCAGGAACAGAAGCGGTTGCCACTAATATTAATAATCCACCAAACTTAATTAAGAAAATTGTGCTATCTGTAATTATGAAAATGTTGGGTCATCTGCAGAAATAAAACTGCCTTCCTTTGATCCTCTTCCATTGGGTTTGCATGCCACTTTCGTATTGTTCTTAAATAAGAAGCAGAAAGTAATTAGTTTTTAACAGAAAAATATGCCTATTCTGAAAACGTGTAAGTGCAGTAGTTAATTCTTTGTGAATCGAGCTGTAGTTCTTTAGGTGATGTTTTCAAGAGTGGAAAGGGAGGTAAACAGACTGCTAAGTCAAGATTTTTTGCCATATTAGCCTGAAAATCTACTGCTGTCACTAAAAATCCTCAACCTGATCTAGGACGCACAGATTTTTCTCAACATTATTTACTATATGTAGGTCTGTCTGTAATGCTGGAAGATGCAGCCCTTAATGTCTGGCACTAACTGCCCAGGTACCAATTGGCATAGCTTCATTTTGGTATATGCCGAGCACCTTTAGGTGATAGTCGTATTCTCTAGGTGTATATATGGGAAAGGACAGAGGTAGGGCTATGAGTGCAAATCTCGACTCTGCTAGTTCCAGTTTTTCAGTGGTTATCAATGGAACTTGAATCTCTCAGTGTTTTAGGGGAAGGACTGTTCACCAGAGAGGGTAGTGATAGGACAAGGGGCAATGGCTTTAAGGTGAAAGAGGGGAGATACAAGTTAGACATTAGGAAGAAATTCTTTGCTCAGAGGGTGTTGAGGCACTGGGACAGGCTGCCCAGAGAGGCTGTGGAAGCCCCAACCCTGGAGGCATTCAAGCTCAGGTTGGATGGGGCTTTGGGCAACCTGATCTACTGAGAGATGTCCCTGTCCATGTCAAGGGGGGTTGGAACTAGATGATCTTGGAGGTCCCTTCCAATCCAAAGCATTCTGTGATTCCATTTCCATATTAACAAGATTTTCAAAAATCAGAAATTAATTTGAAAATAATCACTATAAAACTTAACTTACATTTCACTGTGTTTATTACAATATAGAAATCGTAAATTTTCTTACTGATTCATATGTTTATGTAGAAATCTATTAGATTAGATAGGAGTGTACCACTTTGGGAGTTTGTGTACAATTCTGAATAAGCAAAGCAGTTTGGCTGGGTTAAGGGTTTTTCCTTCACTTCAAAGTTCACTGATTCATTTTGTGCATTTTCTCCATATTTCAAAATATTTGGAGAGCAGGATAGTCTTTTAGTACATGTGGATGCATTAAAGCCTTGCATAGTGCCATACTTCTATATTGAAAAATAAATAATAACAATAAAAGTAGATCTTTTTATTTCTGTGCAAAAAATGTAAGTTTTTAATGGTTTTTTTTAAGGTTTAGGGGAGCTTTTACAGCAAGCTTTAAGTATAGCTGTATTATATTTAATGCTGATTCAAGTATATAAGTACATACAGGTTTTTTTATGAGTTTAGGTAACCACTGTTCTTCTCTTTTAGGAAGCCAAGCTATTTCTCTCAGCACAAAAGCTGAGCCCTTCCCTAATGCTCCTCTGCTGATTCTCATCAAACGTAGCCTGGACTTCAGCGTTGCATGGTTTCAACTGAGCTGGGAAAAAATGGCATCATTTCACACCTTCTGAGCAGTTGGAGCCATAACAGCTGTAAAGTGAAACTTCAAGGAGCATCCTGGGAGAGTGGGGAAAGTGGATTTGTGACCTTTTGCATCTCTTTTTTAAAAAGAATCTTCTATTCCCTTGGATTCTCAAAAAGCCTAATGGAGTGAGTTTGAAAGTATGTGTAAATACAGAAAGAAAAAGAAATACTTCAGTGTGTTTAGGTGGGTGTCTTAAATACAGCTACAGATGTCAGAAGGCGTGGGACAAGACTTTGCCAGTTATTCTGCTTGCAGATTTATGCGTGCATTAGGATTTTTTTGGTTGTCTCTAATTTTAACTCAGTTTCCTGCTGTTGAAGGACTTAAAACAATACACATTTCTATTTATGCAAGGATCACCTATTGATAAACTGAAGCTTTTATTATATATTACGTTATAGTCAATAAGCTAGTTTGGGAAGTTGAAAGAATTTGCATGTTACAATACATATGGTTGAAGTCCTCTCCATCCAGTTATTACATTTGTGGGAGGGGTCATTGTTTTGTTAAATGTAGCAGGAGATTAGCTTTAAATTAGATTTAGTTTAATGAAAGTCAGCCATATAGGTAGGGATGTCGTTGCTAGTAACAGTATTGGAATACAGCAGTCGTTGTTATAGCATGTAATGTTTGGGTGTTGAAATAAATGTAATCAACTGTCACATCAAAATGTCAAACTATAGGTGTGCCATGAAAGTATTCATACAGTCACACTGTTAGTAATGTTTTTTAGTATATATATTATTTCCAAGGGTCAAGCTTCATGTTGACCTAATTAGTTCATCCATGTTAGTCTGCCCTTCTCATTGTAGTACTGGGCTAATCTAATTTTTCCACACAAAATATAAAAATCAGTTCATAAAATTTGGAAAAGAAACCCCCAAACCCTCTGAATTGAATCCTCAGAGTTGTGTGCACACCGAGTAAATTATCAACTCTCTGCCTTCATTGCAGTTCTTTTAAGATTTTCTTATCTGCAGTTCATTGCACCACATCCCATAATACCATGTGTTCCTCATCCCCTCATACCCTGTGTTCTGCAGCCATTTTTATCCCTAAAATAGTTTTCACTCCTCTGCGTAATCCCAGTAACCTCTACTGATTCACCACAGGCCCAAACTTGTCAGTGATGAACTCTAGCAATTATTCTTTCAAGTACCCAATGTGCCTTGACAGAAGCAAAGCAATCAGCAAAACATATGCAAATCTGCAATAAATATTACTCATCTTTCCACACACGCTTTGCGTGGCAATGGAAATGTTGAGACAGTGCTCGTGTTCCCTAATGGAAAAAGATCTCTGCTTTGAAACGCCCAGTAGAAGGTTGAACCTGCACAAGGATAGCTGAAGCCAAGGCAGTAAGATGTTTTGGCTGAGACCAGCAACGTTATTCATGAATAACAGTTATAAATGCAAAGCAAAGTAAGTAAAGAAATCATCTAAGTGTTTTGTTTGGGTTTTTTTAAAGCAGCAAATATCACCTTTTGGTCACTCACAGGCTAATACACAGGGAGCACGAGGACTCAGCTAAATATTTTAAATTATATATTCAAATAAAAGTAGTTTTGAATACTTTCTTTGGATACTTTCATACATTTAAGAAGTGGCAAAATGTTCTTTTTCTCTGCGTGTGCATGAAGAGGTGTGTGCTCCTCTGTATATACTTTGTAAATAGAAAAGATTCCAACGTGCATTTCAGTATAGGGCGAGATATTTCAGAACATAGGGAGACTGAACTTCTCACTAATAGCAGTTCTTTTAAATGCTGTGTTCAAAAGTGTTGCCAGTATCTGCCACAGTAAGTATGTTTTCCCATTGGAATTTACACTTTGAGAATCGCTTTTGTCCGGCAACTCCAGAGAAAAATACTCATTTCTTTAAATGAGTGACAGATAGCTTGAGAGCACATTGGGAGGAAAAAAAATGACTAGAGTGCTTTTTACATATATATGTATATTGTGTATATACTTTTTTTTCCTTAATTTAACCAAATTGGTCTTTTTTATATTGCCTGTGGCAAGCAATGTTGTACATGCCAATAGAAAACATACACTACCACTGCATTTGTACTGCCCATGTATCACATCTCGGGTCTTATAGGGCTGTTTTAAATACTCCTTTAAGGAATGTAAATTAAAATCTTGTATAAATCATTTTGTAATACTTTTTCTACTTGTGAATAAAACGTTACGTGAACCAGTCTCGGTTTGTTGGTCTCAAATTAACAATAGCATTCTATTCAAAATTAGCCATCAGGTCTTTTATTATCTTTAGAATTCCTAATGGTTTAATTGTCTTAAAATTACCATGTGATTTGGCACATCTTTGTCTTGAGATGCTTGCTGTTTAACAACAGCATCGTTCTTCAAGCTGGGGGACCTTGAAGTAGCAGTAAGTTAAATTGATCCTTAAAATCAGAGTGCTTCAAAGGCTTCTCAAAATTTTGCTGCTCACAAAAAGGGAGGTAAAAAAGCTGGCAGGCTCCCTCTATAATGTCTTTAGAAAAGAAAACCAAGTACTCCACACAGTAGACTGTTTCAGACAAGATAGATACATAAATAATGAGAGGATGCCCTAATCATGGTCCCTGATTAGCACCACCAGAGCCTGCATTTGGGTTGCACTCAGCAGTGGTCTCAGACCTTGACTGCAGAAAGAGGGAACTGGAGAACACCACCTAAGAACACCAACTGCCTGTGATTCTTCAGGCCATTTTTTGGACTGTGTCCAGAAGGTTGATGTTACTCAGATGGGATGTTGTAGAATTTAATTGACTGAGAAAAGGATGGCAGGGCTTGACTGACAAGAGTATAGGACTGAGAAGAATGAGTAATTTGATAATTATAGGTAACTACGTTACTTGTTGTGGTAAAGAAGCAGTGACTGGTAACTGACTCCAGATAAGGATGGTTGGTAACATAAAGTCAAGCTGGTTGTGGTGGAGAATTAATAGCATGATTGTTTTTACAGGAAAGTTCAAGAAAATGAAAGCCACTCTGCCCTGTCTCGAGTTCCATGCAGCAGGTTTCACATTGGTCCTTTCTCTGTGTCGCTATTACCTTCCCAGTCTTTTAAATGCAGAATTCAGAGCTTGCCCAGGAACACCTTTGCAGAACAGCAAGGTCTTCTAATGTGACCATACCCATGTGCTGCACTCCTGAGTAGTCTTCTCCTTTTCTGCCCAAGCTGTTACAAATGGCAGCAGCCACATGCCCAGCCCACATAAACATCCAGCTCATTCATTTAAATGCTTCCAAGTTGGAAAAGCAGCACATGGCTTATTGCTAGTTTGCTGCTTCCCCTTTGTGTGGATAAAGGTGGCTTTGTGATGCTGGGGGTGTCCCTGCTAAAAATAGAAACTTACAAAAGAAAAAAAATCTGGAATTGAAGCACGGGTATAGATCCTATTTTATCCCAAACCAAATACAACTCGGAGCACATTACGTATGTGATCATAAAACTTGTATAGATGTTGATCATAGAATCACAAAATGTTTTGGGTTGGAATGGATCTTAAAGAACCTGCTATGGGCAGAGACACCCTCCACTAGACCAGGTTGCCCCAAGCCCCATCCAACCTGTCCTTGAACCCTGCCAGGGAGGGGGCAGCCACAGCTTCTCTGGGCAGCCTGTGCCAGGGCCTCGCTACCCTCACAGGAAGAATTCCTTCCCAATGTTTAATCTAAATCTCCTCTCTTTCAGTTTAAGGCCATTCTTCCTTTTCCTATCACTAGATGCCCCTGTTAATGTTTCTTTAGCTTCCTTGTAGACCCGTTCAGGTACCATTAGGCTGCTCTTCATAGAGCATGCTCATTCTCAGGCTGTCATCACAGAAGTGCTCCAGCCATCTTCATAGCCACTTCTGGACTTGATCAACAGCTCCATGTCTTTCTTGCACTGGAGACCTCAGAGCTGAATAGAGTATTCCATGTGGGTTATAATTGAGAGCAGAGTAGAGCAGCAGAATCTCCTCCCTTGACCTGCCTGTGATGCTGGTTTTGATGCAGCCCAGAACATGGTTGGCTTTCTGGGCAGCACTTGACCCTGTTGAACTGCATGCAGGTCGCAGCAGCACATCTCTCCAGCCTGTCAAGGTCTCTCTGGATGGCATCCCTTCCTTCCAGTATGTTGACCACACCACACAGCTTGGTGTGTTGGCAAACTTGCTGAGGGTGCACTCAATCATATCAGATTCTACATAAATGTCATTAGCAAGGCTGCAACTTCCCAGCCAACTGGCTTTCTGAAAGAAGTCTATAGAGAAACACTAACCCAAAAGCTTTTCCCTGCTTGCACTGCTTTCCAGTACAACAGCGTTTCCTGCCTTTTCTCCAACGCAGACCAAGCTTTTAATCCAACACTCCTCACCCTACCATGAGTGTGGGATCGTGTGGCTTTTCCCTTTGTTGTGGGCTCTTTGAGGTCCTTCGGTTTGCATTCCTGTGAAGTCCCGCCAAGCAACAACCTTCATGCATTCAATTAATCCCCTCGCTGACTTTGGTGATGGAGGCTCAGATCGCTACCTGCAGCACATTCCAGGGCAGACACTGCTGCTTTGTTTTGCCCTTCTAAAAAAAAAAAAGGCTATTGAAGGGACTGTGCAGCATTTCATGGAGCAAGCTGAGGCTGGGTGGTGCCAAGCAAGGCTGCACAATGCACACTTTGTGCTGGCAGGGGGGCAACTTAATCCGCATTCAGTTTTGGCAGGAGTGTTGGGAAAACCCACTTGCTCTTCACGTTGCCCATGAGCTGTTTCGATTCTGTCCGATAAGGTAGGGCTTCCTCTAGGATAAAACCAGCAGTGGGTGGATTTCCTCGTGAGCCTGCTGGCTTCCACAACGGCAGTGAAGGGTGGGATTAGGGGAAATGTTTTCTACCAGTGTCCTGGCGGAGAGGGGGGGCTGGTTGAGGGCACGCTGAGGCTCCTACCAAGTGCCACAGCTTCAACAGCAGGGTCAGCAGAGTCAGATGGAGATTTATTTCTTTTTCCCACCATTTGATTTTCGAAGTTCTTCCTTACTATGGTTTGTTTTAACATTTTTTTTTCCCCATTGACCAGCCAAAGGGAGATTTGGCTTGTTCAAAAGGTCATAAGTGACATTGCATCCGGAGGAGTATAGCCAGCAGGTCAAAGGACGTGATCCTCCCCCTCTACTCTGCCCTGGTCAGGCCCCACCTGCAGTATTGGGTCCAGTTCTGGGCTCCTTGGTTTAAAAAGGACAGGGATCTCCTGGAGAGAGTCCAGAGGAGGCTACAAAGATGATGAAGGGCCTGGAGCATCTCCCCTATGAGGATAGGCTGAGTAAGTTGGGACTGTTCAGTCTTGAGAAGAGAAGACTAAGGGGGGACCTAATTAAAGTTTATAATTATCTTAAGCAGAGGATGCAGGGGGAATCAGCCAGCCCCTTTTCAGTGGTCTGTGGAGACAGGACAAGGGGCAATGGCTGCAAGTTGGAGCCCAGGAAGTTCCACACCAACATGCGGAAGAACTTTTCCCCAGTGAGGGTGCCAGAGCCCTGGGACAGGCTGCCCAGGGAGGTGGTGGAGTCTCCATCTCTGGAGATATTCCAGCCCCGTCTGGATGCCTATCTGAGTGATATGTCCTAGGGAGCTGCTTTGGCAGGGGGGGTTGGACCCGATGATCTCTTGAGGTCCCTTCCAAGCCCTACAATTCTATGATTTTTCTAACAAGGAGTTGATGAAAATCATGCAAAAAAGAATGTATCTTTTAGAAAGTGTTTTCTTTGAGCTTCAGTCTTTGTGGAGCTTTCAGTTTCTCCTGCCCAGGTCCCAGCTTCAGTTTGTGGATGGATAATTCATGTGCTGTTCAGCATGCAAAAATTCTCCATAGTGTAAGAGACACTGTACCTAGATCCAGTGTGCACTCAGTTTAAGGGAGAGTTTTTATTTAAAGCCTGGAAAAAATGAAACCACTGGAACTCAAGAAATCAGCCTGTTTTACCCAGGATCTGTATCAGACAGTTCAGTGGACCATAATGATAAATATACATAAATACAGAATGAGTACATGTACATAAAGATAGATTATATAGTAGAATAAAATAATAATTATTTTTTTTAAATCATCTAATCATCTTGCATGTGATCTGAGGTGGGTCACTGTCCAGGCCAGTTACAGTGATTTTATTCCTAAAGCCTTAAACACAAGAAAATTGCAGAACACTATGGCTCAGTTCAGATGTAACCTTCACACCACCCAAGCACATATTCTGCAGGTGGCCAGGGATACAGAATGAATTGAGAACTTCTTTAAAAACATCAGAAAGGGTCTAGTGCAACTTCCTTTAAGTGCCTTTCAAGCCAGAAATCCAAGTGCCATAGACATTTCATAGGTCAATATGGGACCCTTAGAAAAAATAAACTAAAACTACTATAAACAATAGAATAAACAATTTAGACCTAAAACCAGTACTCTGTGGCTCTCCTCCAAGAATTTTAGGGCTGCAATTTCTTGCCCTTTGTTAACACCATGCTGGAATATTCAGCGAGTGAACGTAATGTCTCTGCCAGGGTTGGAAAGATCTGAAGGCCCTGGCTGGCCTCACCCGAGGAGCTGCGAGCGAAGCAACAGCTCTAATGCCTCTCAGCTGGTGGGGATGGCAGCAGAGTGTTTTGTAAGGGGTGACCCAACCGCCTCCCTGGGCAGCCTGTTCCAGTGCCCAATAACCTTTTCGGTGATAGAACTCCTTGAAAGAGTCCAGCACAGGACCACCAAGATGATTGAGTGGACCACTTTCCTTATGAGGACAGGCTGAGGGAGCTGGGCCTCTTTAGCTTGGAGAAGAGGAGACTGAGGGGTGATCTCATTAATGTTTATAGATATGTAAAGGGTGAGAGTCAGGAGGACAGAGCCAGGCTCTTCTCAGTGATAGGACAAGTGGCAACGGGTGCAAGCTGGAGCACAGGAAGTTCCATATGAATATAAAGAGGAACTTTTTCCCTGTGAGGGTGACAGAGCACTGGGACAGGCTGCCCAGAGAGGTTGTGTAGTTTCCTTCTCTGGAGACATTCAAAACCCACCTGGATGCATTCCTGTGCAATTTAGTCTAGGTGATCCTGCTCTGGCAGGGGGGTTGGACTAGATGATCTTTTGAGGTCCCTTCCAACTCCTAACATTCTGTGATTCTGTCATCTAAACCTGCCCTGGCACAGCTCAAGTCCATTACCCCTCGTCCCATCACCTGTCACTTGGGTGAAGAGACCAACACCCACCTCTTTACAACCTCCCTTCAGGTAATTGTAGGTGGTGATAAGGTCTCCCCTCAGCCTCCTCTTCTTCAAGCTAAGCATCCCAGTTCCTTCAGCCGCCTCTCATAAAATTTGCTCTCCAGACCCTACACCAGCCTGGTTGCCCTTCTCTGGACATGGACCAGGACCTCAATGTCTTTCTTACAGTGAGGAGTCCAGAACTGGACACAGTACTTGAGGTGTGACCTCACCAATGCCAAGTGCATGGCCACCATCACTTCCCTGGACCTGCTGGCCATACTATTTCTGATAAAAGCCAGGGTGCCATTGGCCTTCTTGGCCACTCAGTCAAGGTTATTCATTATGAAAATAAAAATAATCCTGAGAAAAGATCTAGCTCTTAATACACCAAAAAAAAAAAAAGAGGAAAACCAGTCATTATGTTGCAAAGTAATCTTATTTTTAAAAGCCAACACAAAGATTTACTCTTATAGCCACCTAACTTCTCTAACTTCACTTAAACTCTTGTTAACTCTGCCTGTGGCCAAAGCAAAACAAGGAATATCTGGAATCAGCAGAATAAGAGCATTTACTGCAGCAGCTTTGTTCATACATTGCAAATGTGCTTTCTTGTAGGTATGTTGACTCCTGCTACGTGTGGTAGCTGAGCTCAACCTTTGGAAACTCAGCAGCCACTGTCAGTTTGGCCATTTGCTTCACTCTGTTCTGAGGGAAAAAAGACCAACCTGATGCCATTTTATGTTGTTGGATCCAACAACATTTGTGTTCCTTTATCATAGGATGCTTTGGGCTGGAAGGGACTTTAAAGATCCTTAGTAACTCATTTATCATTAGTAACTATCAGCTTCAGCTTTATTAAACCTTATTCCTGAGGATGTTCAACAATATGAATTCAAGGGACATCGCATTTGTGCAAGAGCAAGACTATCTTTCCTACTGAGATACCAAAAGAGGCCCATAATGTGCCACTAAATAAGACCTGCAGGACATTTTGTCAAAATTAATCTCTTTTTTTTCCTAGAATCATAGAATTGTTTGGACTAGGAAAAACCCTTAAGATCATCCAGTCCAAGTTCACCACTAAACCATGCCTTAAGTGCCACATAGACACATTTTGATAATGGATAGAAAATATTTCTTGCTTGAAAAAAATATTCTTACGATGACAAAACGCTGTAAAATCTTGCATAGGGCACTTTCTCCAGGAGGATTTGTGCAGATACCCTCAAAGTTACACCCTCAATAAATTGGAACCCTCAATATGAATATACGTTGTATCCATAAATATATTTGAAATTTTGGAGGATTAGTCATTTCCACAAGGAACACTAGTGCATTTGTGTGGGCAAGAACTGCCTCAAGGGTGTTTTCATGCACTGTTTTTTGAGTAACAAGACAGACAGATTCAGGCATAAGAAACTCTAATCCTTTAGATGATAAAATACCTGTTCTATTGATGACTTAAAAGGAGCAAGCCATGTGGGTTCAGCCCTCCTAGGAGAACTGCAGGGAAGATCAGGCTATGAGATCTGCAGGGAAGAGCTCAAGAATGTCATAAATTACATCTCCTGTGGCTTTCAACAACAAATAGAGAGCACTGGAGTTTACTCAAGGTGTTGGCAAGAGCTGTCATAGGGATTCCCGAAAATATCTGTCTGCCAGATGATGTTTCCCAATACGTGGACTTTCACTGAGGTCCTCTTGTTGCATTTGCAGGCAGATGCCTTCTTTTCCTGAAGAAGATGTCTTTTTGTTGCCTTTCTGCAGTGGGGGGACTGCTGGCGGAGGGGAAGCAGAAGCCAGAGGAGAGCAGGGGCCACGCTGACATGTCTGCGGCCTGTACGGCTGGTTTCCCCATCCCGCACACGCTGCGGCCTGTACGGCTGGTTTCCCCAAAGATTCACACTAACCACACTCAGGAGCTTCCGTGCCCCCAAAGATGTGACACTGCACCTTCTGCAGATGCAGCAGTGTTGTAACTGCAGAAGCTGACAGCTTTAAGAAGAAATGAATGTCTTCTGTTGGTTGAAGGGCAAAAAAAATCCCAAACCCAAAATAACCTTAAGATTTTGGGCTCAAGGCCTCCTTGGGTCTGCCTACTAATATTCTCCTGCACACTTTGTGTCTAGTTAAAGGTCTTGCAGCTCTGAGGATGTTCTTGCAACTCTTAACCGATCTTACCTCTTAGCAGCAATTACCTTTCAGATTGTGCTTGTTACACTTCATGCTGAAAGGGCTGAAGGAGAGTTGAAACACCTGACAATCTCTGTTCTTTTCCTGATTACCTCATATTTTGGAGCCAAAAAAAGACTGTTCTAATTTTGCTGAAACTGCATTACTCAAGAGCTGCCCAAAATCACAGAATCACAGAACAGTCTGGTTTGGAAGGGACCCCAAGGATCACAGAGTTCCAACCCCCTGCCACAGTCAGGGACACCAACCTCCAGGCCTGGAGCTACACAAGGTTGCCCAGGGCCCCATCCAACCTGGCCTTGAACACCTCCAAGGATGGGGCATCCATCACCTCTCTGGGCAGCCTGTTGCAGCACTTTACCACTCTCTTTGTAAAGAACTTAATAGGACTGTGATTTCATTTTCTCATGGAAAAAGAAATGCAGTTACCCTCGTGCCTCCCAGAAGACATCCCGGGAACCAGGTGCTGAATCACGCTGTTAGGGGTTGCTCTGTCCCCCAGACCAGGAAGCAGGCCAGAATAAAATCAAAACACCTGTTTGACCAGAGCAACCCCCAACCCACACCAGGAACTTTATGGGTAGTTCAAACAAATGAATGAATGACAGCAGAGACATTAGAAAAGAGGAAAAAACTGCAGGAAGGTTCATATTGGAGAGTCATTTAGCAGAGTTCCCATGTGTGCATTAAAAGGTTGTCTAAATAATCTTGGGCTGCACAGAAAGACAAGTAAGAAGGAAAACCTCTTCCGATCTTCAGTCCCCTGTCCCTTGAGCATTTCATCTTCTTAGTCTTCATAAAAACTGGATTTTGTGAAGTAGGCATGCAGCACTGTGTCAGGAACAGTAGCACACAACTGGCACTGGAGGTTCTTTCCCATCCAGAAAGGGATGTCTGTATCTCCTGTTTCACCGATTCACAGAATTGTAGGGACTGGAAGGGACCTCCAGAGATCATCGGGTCCAACCGCCTGCTAAAGCAGGTTTCTTAGGACATACCACACAGGTCGGCATCCAGACGACTCTTGAATATCTCCAGAGATGGAGACTCCACCACCTCCCTGGGCAGCCTGTCCCAGGGCTCTGGCACCCTCACTGGGGAAAAGTTCTTCCCCATGTTGGTGCAGAACTTCCTGTGCTCCAACTTGCAGCCATTGCCCCTTGTCCTGTCTCCACAGAGCACTGAAAAGGGGCTTCCCATTTCCCCCTGTGTCCCGCATTTGAGATATTTATAAACTTTAATAAGATCCCCTCTTAGTCTTCTTTTCTCTAGGCTGAACAGCCCCAGTTCACTCAGCTTTTCCTCATTTCTTGGCTCTTCCTTTCCATTCTGCCTTATTTACCATCGCCAGGGTATTTCTTTGCCTTCTTTTCTCCAGACCAGCATTTCCCATTCTCCTGCCTCCACTGGTCTGCTTCCCCAGCGCCACATGAAAGAACTCCAGATTTAATTCCACCAGCTTGGAAGATGTAATGCAACTTAGGCAAGCATCTCTAAGGCTTTGCTCCATTCTTAGATAAAAGCAAAGGAAATAAAAGGCAAACAAAGCAAATGCTGGCCCATGCAACACTGGGCAACACTTACTTTCAGAAAGGCAGTGAGCTCAAATCCAAAGCCAGAGCACCCAGGAAATTACTTGGTTGGATTTCTATCTGGGCACAGCTGCTTCTAAAATGGGTATTAATGGCTGAGTGCTTAAAACAATGCACGTGCCCTGAGCAGGGTTTTTCTGCAAGAACCCTCAGTGAAAACTAGAGACAATGAATTGGTTGCGGCAGAGGATGAGCCAGAGCTGTGTGTCAGGGTGTGTAAAAATTGCCCCATAGTGCACCGTAAAAGAAAAAAATCTCTGTAAGAAAAGAACACAGGCAGGGTGCTTGGGAATTATGGTGGCTCACATTGACTGGAAACAAAAACCTGCCTTCTTTTTTTGCCTGGAACAGTCATTTTCTTCTCACCGAGACAATCTTACAAGAAGATATTACAGCAAAATAAACAATCATTCACCTCAGTTCTATTTTCCATGCTCCTGACCTGGTGTTTGACGTAATATCCCGAAGCAGGTTGGGCTGACCTGTAAATTGAGATACCCAAGGGCATTCCCTGCTGTGTGCTTAGGCTGGTGAAAGGCAGTATCAGCATGGCAAAGCTGCTGAAAGGAAGACACAATCATGGGCTCCTACTCAGAACTGCTAAATTATGAATTAGCCCCAGTGACATACAAGTTACTTGTTTATGTTTGGTTCAACAGACATTATTTTAACAGGTTTTCTTTAAAAAAGCCAACTCTTTAAAACTTACAAATAGCAAGATGGAAGAGGTGGAATGAAGAATCCTACACAGGTTGGTCTGAAACAGACAATGGTCCCCACAGGCACTGGGCAGATGCTGGGGGGAGCAGGTGGGTGTACCACCTCCCAGCATCTGCCCAGTGCCTGTCACTCCCACCTCAAATCACAGGATCATATAATCATAGAATATAGTGGGTTAGAAGGGATCTTTAAAGGTCATCTAGTCTAACCCCCTTGCAGGGACTCCTTTAACTAGATCAGGTAGTTCAGAGCCCCATCAAGCCTGACCTTGAATATCTCCAGGGATGGTGCCTCCACTACCTCTCTGGGTAACCTGTTCCTCACCTCCTGAACCTCCCAGCAATTGCTAACCTCACAAGGGGTTTTCAAGAGCCCTTGCAGCTCTTCATTGCAGCTGGGCTCTGGCAAATCCAACCCCGTGCAGTGTGACACTCCTCACCTGCATCTAGCCAAACACATGAGCAATGCTGTGGCCATCGCACACAGTGGCTCCTCCATCCTTTCCTGCAGCAGAAGCAATACTGTATTACACTGGCATCTGTGTGCCCCCAACCCCCTTCTTTGTATTTTTGGTAAGTATTTAGTTGATGTTTGTCAAAATTTTGCAGTGGGTGAAGGGGCCATAACTCTCATTCCCTCCAGTGAGGGTAATTTCTTAGGTCCTTACTAATTCTGTGAACTCTTGTGGATCTCCCTCCCTCGGTACTTAGTTTTGTTTCCAACGCTCACCCCACCTTTCTAGCTCTCATTTCAAGGCCATGCCATGACACGAGCATTTCGTGCACCCTTCTCCTTTTCTGTCCATACTCCAACCCTCAGCCCCCTCCCTCCCACACCAGCTTGAAACTTTTTGAACACAGCATCTGCAAAACAAATCCCTCATCCTAGTTTAACCCATTTGGCCCTAAAACATCCACCCAACGATGCCCAGGGCTTTTGGCATGGTGCTGCTCCAGCTGCTTTCCCTCTGCCTCCCCAGCTGCTGTTTTTTCACTCCTGACTTTCACCATTTCCTCCCCTGGGTTTCTGTCATGTTGGACCAACAAGCAACAAGACCTCCAAAAGCATCTGTGCCCTCTCTGAAGACAGGATCAGGAGAGGGCTGTTTTGGAGGACTGCCCGATGCTGCAGGTCAGGACCCAGGAGGTCAGGAAGCCCTGAAGCAGGCAGACCCCATGCAGGACCTCTGAGTGGATTTTGGGAGACAGAGAAGAGCAGACCAGACTTAGGCCAATAGAAGAAGCCATGTGAGATGCATATGAAGATGGGGCACTGAAGCTACGCTGAGCAGGGAGAGCAGGACCTGCCTCCACCACGCAGGAGCTAGGCCGAGCCCCTAGGCACAGCCCTCTCCTAGAAAAGCCACCGACTATTGATGTCTTTGTCACCTCCCTGCTGCCACTGCTCAGCTTCTCAAGAACATCTTCCAGCCCCTGTGGTAGGGATGGCATTCCACCAGGTGATGACCCTGAAAGTGGAGCAAGACATGGAGGCCACAGCTGCTGCCAAACACCCCAGAGCTCCTGAACAGTAAGAAATTACCAGTTTGGCTGCCACATGCCCTGCCAAGGGATGTTACAGGACTACTAATTGCCCCAAATGACCTCTGGGCATATTAACACCTACTCTTTTCCAAACAGTGGTCACTGCCAGGATCCAGTGCCTCCTTCCACTCCTAGCTGGTTTATTCAATTGCTCAGAGATTCATCTATGGACAGCAATTTGTTTTCTGCCTCCACAGCTGTAACCACATCTTCTCAATCCCGCTGGCAGGCACCAATGGCCCGTTGGCAGGGTGCTGGCAACCAGCTCTTGGGCAAGTCATGTAGGTCTGTCTGCAGTGAAATCCTGCCTTCTTGGGGCTTCAGGAAGGAGAAACTTGTATTGGCCACCTCATTTCACTGCCTGTGTTGCCACTATAGAAATACTCCTACTAGACACATTTGTACTCATCTGCTGTGCACGTTGTCTAACAGATGGAACATGTCCTACTCCCAGTCTGCTCTGGGATGGTCTAATGTGAACCACAGCAGCAGGCTCGCAGCGTGCTGCGGCCAGCTGAGCTGCTCACCCAGCACGCACCTGCAAAGCACACACGCAACCCTTATCCTCTGCATCCTTACCCATCCTTCTTTTCTATATTCAGGAGATTCATATGTAAGGAACTGCCAGGCAAAGCAGGAGAGATGCAGCACCTCTTGAGGCCTCACAGCCTGTGGGGCAAGCCTGGCTTGTGGTGCATCTTCAACTGGTCCATCACGCCTTTTGGCTGGGACTCGGCAGTGTCTGCTCCTATAAATCAGCCATCTGCTGGCATAGCCCATCGTCTAAGCCCTGCAGCCAGCAGGTATAGAGCAGCTCCAGCACCCTAACACCACTGCACCCTGTCTGCAGCTTTGGGTGGGCTTCAGCCACAGCAGGGAATCTGCAGAAAATGTTAAATGCCAACAAAGAGCATAAAAAAGTCTCTCTGATACTCTGCACGTGGCCTGTTTAATTGTTTAAATAGAGTGTACAGCATTAGGGTGGTAGTGATGGAGAAAGAGAAACAGACAGATGCACATGGGCCCTGCCACCCTTCTTTTAGTATTTGTACAAATAGCAAGACACCAAAGGGCATGAGATTTATGGCATAGGTAGGAAAAAAAGCAAATAAAAGGTGCCAGCATTTGTCTCTGATGGAGGGGCTGGAGAGCCACACCCCAAATCCTGAAGGGATTTCCTTGTAGTATGAGTCAGCAAAAACAGGGGTGATTTACCCAAGGGATTTCCTGCAACCAGGTTATATTCAGGTGGGAAGAAATCAAGTCCTTCCCCAAAAGAAAACAAAGAGCAACCACTCAAACCCAGCTTAAAAGCTCAACAGAACACAGGTTTCTGGGCAGGGGAGGCAGGTGAGCAGCAGCAGCAGCACTTTAACAGGCAGGGCCCAACGCTGGCTCAGATGATTTTGTGTAACGAGGACTTTTCTCCAGTACACAGAAAACCCAAACTTTCAGTCACCCCATTGTTTGCCCCAACATTGAGGGTGAGACAAAATTCTAAGATGTCAGCCAAACCACCAGCTCCCACCCTCCTGTGTGTCGCATTTCCACATGTCACGGTTGTTTCAGGTCTTGGTAAGTAGATAAGCTGTCTGGGCAGCTCTCATGTTTAACAAAGCCTCTCAAGAAACAGCAGAAGCACCACACTACCTTTGGCCCTTAAAATGCTTTTTCAGAGGACTGGAGCTGATAAAACATACAGGTGTATGTCCCTCAGTTGACCGAGAGCACTGATGGATCTTCTACCCCGAGCTGGAGGACCAAAGGTACCCCTGGGGGACTTTAATGTGAGCTCAGACAGGGACGTTCCCCACTCCTGACATCAATGAGAGGTGCACAGCCTCATCTCTCCAGCCTAAAAACCTAGGTGAATAATGAGAAAGTTAGAGCAGAGTTAAGGGGTTTGGTTTATTTAAACAAGCCCTGCACGTCTGAACGGGTTACGCTGAGGTGACTGTCACGTAGGGTGCTGTGACAGGGGTTTGAAGTGTTTTCAGTTGGCACAAAGGGTCCTGACACACCAAGAACGAGTTTAAGAGTTTAACTGAAAAATCCTGCCTTCTTGGGGCTTCAGGAAGGAGAAACCTGGATCGGCCACCACTGCGCTTTGTGAAATGCCTTTTTTGCCAAATGATAAAGCTGGAAATGGAAAATGAGATTGGAAGCAAACATGAAGCAGGGAAGAAATAAAAAAGCATGTACAAAGCCAGTGAGGCACAGGTTTCAGACCAGGTCAACAGATACTACTGACAGACCAAGGGGAAGGCACAGAAAAAAGAATAGGTCACAAAGTAAGAAGGTGAATGTTGATTTAGCTATTTCCCTGTGCCCAGCCAGCCTACATCATTTTTCACACACATTTGAGATCACCAGAAACCAAAGCAAGGAGAGGAGGAAAAAAAAAAGTAGATTTTCTTGCAAAACAGAGATTATAAACTGAACAAACTACTAAAACCACCTCATCCTCAGAATTTGGCTTAAACACCAGATTGAATCAAAGATAACTAATTTGATTAAGTAGAACAAGTTATCTAAATCCCTATTGAGGGAAAACTCTGCCAGCAATTCACATTGTTTTGCAAAAGGCCTTCAGTGTTAAATGGTTTCAGCAAGGGCCAGGCCTGCAGACACAGACACTTCTCAAGGCATGAAGGACACCTTTGTTGGGCACCACTGGGGCAAGGCAACAAATTAAACTTAGGGGAAAATAAGAAGAAACTTCTACAGGGTGGTGAGGAATCAGGTCTGATCAGAATTTATCTGCTCTCTGACAGCCAGGTTGGGTTATGGGTGCCAGTGGCACTGCCTCTCTCCTGCAGCATGAAGTCACAGCTCCAGTTCTCAGGGAATTCCTTTTCCAGGCCCATCGCGGCGGCACGTGCTGTTTGCACAGATGTTGAGCGAGAGCGAAGTGTAATTTCAACTCTCATCTGTAATGAGTGGGATTTCCTATGGCTAGCATGAATCATTTTGATAACATGTATAATTAGTTTTACTGAAGTTTTAGTGTGCTATAAAAGTTGCCGTATCGCTCGTATTCCCCCAGGGCCCTCTTATAAAATGACTTTGTTACAACTGTATTATTCTGGGAATCAAAGTGCAGGCAGTGGAGCACAGCTGTGTGTCCAGAGAAGCACCGTAAGCCAAGACATTCAAGGCAACTTTGCTGCCTTTTTCATTTCTAAAACACACGTGAAGAAACACGACCACTTCTGGACCCCCGCATTGTCAGCCTTTCAAACCGAAGATGCTCATTTCCTCCCAGGCCATGAAGAAGCTGCTTCCCTGCAGATGCTGCAGCTCAGCTACCAGGAGCTGGGATGCCTGTCAACAACCTCGGGGAGAAGTGCTCAACAGGTATAAACAGCTTCATTTGGGCAATGGAGATTTATCCTGGATGAGGATTTGGCTCCTTACAGAGGGTGCAAAGTGAGTTAACTTTATGAGGAAGATGAACAGGGCTGGTGCTATATGGTGCTACTGTCATTAATATATAAACTCAGTCATATACGACAGCCAGGAAAAGTGAATGATGTTGGCATTTGACTATAAAAATCGGTAACACAAAAAAAACAACCTAAAAAAGAGTAAGTTTGATGTTTTGAGATATTCTGAATTTTAAACAGGACTCCTGACACTTCTCTTCCAGCCACTGGTGCTCCCTCTGTGTTTCACAGAGCAACAATAGGCAAAGAGCTGGTTCATCCCACTCTACAACAGGTTGGATGCACCCCATTTTGAAAGCACCCGTTCAAGTGCGGAGGCAGCCGGGATGGCAACCTTACGCCAACTACAAGTTGCCTTCAAGGCTACAAGCTCATAGGCAACTGCTGGGCAAGAGGCATCCCAGCCCCTTTCCTTGTGTTTTTAAACCTGCAGATCACCAACCAGTCATCCTGTCCGATCTTTATCGGCACTTTGCTTCTCGTTTAAGTATTTTTAACAGGTTTTTTTGATACTTCCTCTGAACAACAAGCCGTAACGATTTCCTACAACCCAGCAGCTCCAGCATGCCGGGGCGCTCCATTTAAAGAGCCATTTGTTGAAGAGCAGCCGCAGCCGACTTAAAAGGTAAACAAATCTCAGCCTGGGGAAGATCAGAAGGGCCGACAGGCAGTCCTGCTGGCGATGATTTATACTTCCTTATCTTTTATCTCCTTCCCTCTCCTCCCCGAGCACACTAGCTGTTCTCCCACGGTCCTTCTCCCAGGGAAATCCACACGCTCCCATTTCTGTGTATTTACAGCTCTCGAGTTCTTCTAGTTTTCTAATTTTAAGGTAATTTTCTCCTTTTGGCACACTGCAAATCTGCCAGGGTAAAGCACTCACTTGAACACGTTCCCAACACCACGTAAATAAATCCCTGGTTCTGGGAACAGAAAACCTCCGATACTTTGCCCAGAAGTCGCCTGAACCAGCAGATGCGCAGTGCCTCCCACGTAACTACAAGCAGAGGAGGTATTTTGGCTCTCACACAGCTTTTCCAGCTCTCCACTTGTGAATTCTTCCCTAGCTGTGAAGCCATTGGCAGGACAGTTACCCAGCGAGCGTGGACTTGCCACCCTCATGGTAAAACCTCCTTCCACAGGCACTCTTCGTTCACAGCTCAGAAGACCAGGAATGATGACTGTCTCCTCGTGTAACTGAGGCCACCACGCTTCCCTGTTAATCTGAATTTGGGAATATTTTTAAGAAAATCATCCAGTTTTGATGCAGACTTCCAGTGCCAATCAGTCAGCCCCTGCACCACCCTTCACACATGAAACAGTGCTCAGTTGTCCCAGCTGTCAAAAAATAAAAAATCAAGGGCAAAATTGTCTCATGTCAATTCTCAACTACCTGCTGTTTTTAAACTCGTGCTTTCAGACCAGCATTCAACCTTTCAAGCTTCTGCTTGTGTATCACAGTGAGGATATTTCAATCTTCCGATGAAATGAACCCCGTGGTTTCTGAGCCATCAATGTCGCTGTGTTACGACCATCTGTTCTCTTCATCTCCATGCTGGTGTCCTCTCCAATACCAAGCTCCAAACTTAAAAATACTCATTTTTAAGTTTCACACATGGATTGAAGTCTGGCCCACTGTTATTTCACATCTGTAGACAGGAAAGTATTTTATCAGTGCAAGATATGAAGCCTTCCACCTGGCTTTCTGCTGAAGACAAAGCAGAAATATTTTCAAACCCCTCTGCCCTTTCTAACAGGGGTGTAATTTCCATTTTAGACTTACTGCTTTGAAAGAAAACTCTCCTTTACCCTCCTTAAATTTTAACTCAGAGGTCATTTTGCTTCTGTATCGACCCCTTTCTCAAGCCTGGTTTCTAATGCATATTAAGTTCCTCCTTGCCCTATTTCCCTTCTCTTCCCTGCTTTACTTAATTGCCACCCTCTGTTCCTCTTTAACTTTGTTGGTAAGGTGTTCAGAGAACTCCGTGCAGCACCGGCTGCGTTTATGTCACCAGAAAGCAATTATTAAGCAATATTTCAGCCTATCTAAAATGAATCAGAAAAATAAACACATCAAACATGGAAAAAAAAAAGCAGAGCTGACAACTCTGAGTATCAAACGTAATCCAAGTGTGTTCTTCTGATGTGTCTTAATTATGTGTCATTATTTCAGGATTGCATAAGGGTATTATTTCTTCTGAGGATGTTCGCTACTTATTTTCTATAGCAGCTAAAATCCAAAACATGGTACAATTTCAGATTAAAAGCACCACACCGAGCTGCAATATTATAAAACCAACTTTTGGAAAGCTGGTTCAGCAGCCCCAGTGGGAAAATATGGAATGCTGGAAAAGGATTACAGTGGTTTTTACATTTAAGAAGAGTTACACTGCTGGTCACAAGAGAGGTCTCACATTACTGAAAGTACACATATTTGCTGGAAAATAAAAGTCCCTCAAAAAGAGAAAAAAAAAAGAAAAAGAAAGGAAAAAGCATCAGACATTTGAACAGCTGGAAGCATTTTTAGAAACTACCAAAAAAGAGAAAAAAAATCATTTAGAATAATATTTCCCTTTCTGTAGTAAGCATCACAGTGGTGATATAACACATTCTCAAGAGGCTTAATCATGTCTACTGTTCAATCCTCAAAGGTTATTTCATAAAACAAAAAAATTAGCAGAGTCGACAGAGTTTCTTCACACAAAAAAATGCAGCTGTCGTTGTCCATTCTCTTTATTTTTCTACCAGTTTCCATCTTTGTCCAGTGTCCCAAGAGCTGAGAATCTGCGACAATAAGCTGAAGCCAAACTGTGCTGGGAAAAGACAGGGCTTTCTTCCTTTCTTTGTCTGCACCCCCTTTCAGTATAGGAAGGTGCTGTTTGACACCACTCCGATAAAAACATGAAAAGACTGTTGTTTACAGAAGGATCAAATGAGATGGTGAATTAAGGAAGTAGTAGCAGCCACGGGCATAAAACAGTGTGACGGCTACCTGTACGTTGATAAAGTATCTACCCTCTAGAACCAGTATCATTTTAATTTCTTATAAATTCAAATCCAGGGGCAATTTATTTAAATAAATTTAATATTATAATAATATTCTATTTTTAAAATATTTAAAGAAATTAAATTTGTATAATCTCTGAGTATTCTGACAATTATGATGTTTTATTGTCTTTACTGTAGTGCTCCCAGGGCCGTGTCAGCACTAGGATTTCCTTCTGCTAAGTTCTTTTTGTCACAATGAAATCTTTCAACACGTGCCAGCTTCAGACAAACATTATTGGTAGCTTGCTCCAGCACAAAAACAAGCATCAAACACCACAAAGTTCACTTAGCATGACCCTTGAATTCTCTTTAAAACATATTTCCATTAAATACTCTTTGTATATTCATGAGCTCTTGTATCCTTTCAAGAACTTCCCATCTTCACAATGTGCTTTTGCTCACACCTAAATTTAATTTTTTATAGTTTTTTTGGGGGGTTATATCACGTAACTCACAGCAAAATACTCACCATTCATTCTTTCCTCATAAGGGCCAACTGCAGCTACAGAATGTGATCAGTCAGATGTGCGACTAAGAAGCCTTCTTGTGGTACATGTCTGGAAATATGCCTGCTATTGTTTAATCAAACCATTTCACTTCTAAAAATGTCTAAACCCAGTTCTAGTAGAATGGCAGTGCTATTCATACAAGACAAATTCCCACTTGAAAAAATACCACACTGAAAAAATAGGGTAAAATATCCAAAGATGCCCTGTAGTACAAATTCTGCTAAAATCCAGGGCCCAATCATCCAGTCAGCTCTAACTCTTATGTATCCCTTCCCAAACATCCTCTTTTTCTGGTTAAGAGAAAAAGAAAATCGAACTGATACTATTATTTCCTTTGTTCATCAGCCACAATATAATGTGCAACCTTAAACTGCTCCAGCATATCCTGGAAAAACATCTTTGTTTTGAAATATTTTGTGTCTTGTGTGTCCCCCATACTTGCTCTCTTATATTATACAGTGTCCCAACACTCATCCACTCATCATTAAAAGGAAACCTCATGTGATCAAAGATGCAGGGACCAGATTAAGGCCATGCCTATGCAGCGTCGTTGCCAACATTTTTTCATAGTAGCTGTTCTCTGCAATGGAATCATCTGAATGCCTGCAAAGTCATATTCATGGAAACATGATGGACTTCATCCAGTAGAGCCCTTAAACTAATGTAGGCAAAACTAAACTACCACTACACAATAAAACAAACACACACAGATTCGCTGGATTTCACTGGAACAGGTTGCCCAAAGAGCTGGTGGAGGCTCCATCCCTGGAGACATTCAAGGTCAGGCTTGATGAAGCTCTGAGCGACCTGATCTAGTTAAAGGGGTCCCTGCTTACTTTAAAGGTCCCTCCCAACCTAATACATTCTATGATTCTACAGATAACAGGACAAAAAGACATAGTTAATGGCAGGATACTCCTCAGAAAACAACCGCCAACCCCTGAACAATGAAGCTCAGTGAAATTGCTGCAAAAGATAAGCCTAGGAACTAAAATTCTACCTCTGCTGGATATTTTAAAATCTACTAATTCAATAGTAAGGAGAGTTTTATGGTACCTTGTAAATTCCATTCCTTTTTCCAGCCATTTTACACACCCAATACAATGGACAGTCCATCTTTTGTGTTAAGCTTTAAAGCCTGCCATTCTGTCCCAAACCTGAAGACCCGCTCAGTGGCTTTGTATAACAAAATAAACTATTTGTACTTACGGACACGGTCACACACGTAACCACTGGATCATTGCAGCTACAAAAGCATGGCTACCTTCCATGGCACCTTCCACTAGGAAACATTTGTGGGGTACATATTTTTTTGCAAACAGTTCTGGGCCGTGACACTCGAGAGGTTTGTTCTAATACTGAATCCAGTGTGCATACCAAAAGACCATTCATACCACTTCACTCACTCTGAAGATGAGTTCAGTTCCCATTTTACCAGCTGTTCCAACATGATGAATTTTCTAACAGTACATGCTAGAGGATTTGTTCTTGCAAATTCCATGCAAGCTCCTGCACAACAGAAAGCCATCATCTTCATAAATGAAACCAGGTCATCCAAGGAAATTATTTATTACTGTTCCACCAACATGAATAGTCAAACTTTTAGAAGCATTCACCAAGAAGCAAAAGCACTCACAACAATATTTTATCCATAATTATGAAGATGTATGCAATCTGCCATAAAAGTATTTCGTTCTGTTGAACAGTTTTAGGAGTCCATGATAAATGTTTCGAAGTCCTGGTCTAAGTCTGAAACAAGGGCATCCACAAAATCTTCAACTGAAGGTGATTTCTGAAGCATACCTACAAAACCAAGACAGCAGACTCTTAGCAAGAATACTATGACCTTGAAAGATTTGTCAATAATAACACTTATTGATAGCTAACTTTTAATGTCACAATACAACAGAAATGGAAATCATGTTTCTTCATCAAGAAATAAATGTAATTCTAGTGTATAGGGATTATTTCATTTCTTCAAGCTACCTGTTATTCGTTACCACAGAACTGACAAGTTTCAAGATTGTTAACTGACTTTTATCATTACAATCTTGCTTATGCAGGGAATTATATCCTTTTTAAAGCAATATAACCATAGAGTCAGTCATTTCCAAATGACTGGAATAAATCAGTGATTGAGGGAGTATCTCAGTCCTTATCTGCTGAGCCTCAGGTCTGACAGCCAGAAAAAACAACATATTTTCCTCAGTGTTACACACCTTAAAAACATTTAATTTAGCATTTAGAGTAAAAATGCCTCTGAAATGCATTGCAAGGCATCAAAAACATCCAAATGCATTTTCACTGCAGTTTTAGTTTTGCTTTTTAAGAGTACCAGGACTTACCTTTTATTAAGAATTTTAATCAGTGCATATGGTAACCTGCAGCACACGGCTACAGAGTACCAGACAGGGAAATTAGCATAATGAAGAATCATGCTTAAGTACTTTGTCAGGTAATTCTACAAGCAGGGCAGCTAGAAATCTCACACTTTCCTCCTCAGAATCCCACTTTTCAGAAAGCATGAGAATACGTCCTGCAAATTATTTTCAGATGTTTCTTTGTACTTAACATTAACGTTGGTCTTTTCACTGTTATTAACATTTTCAAGATTATATATGGAAATTTATTGCATTACTTGTACCAGAAAAATAAATAGTACAGCTGCCAAATTATGTAAAACTTAATCTTCGTACTTCTTTGAAGTGATCTGTTCTTTCTGACAGCTGCCAATGTAAATATAACCTTGTTCTACCCTTTCTGATCAGCGTACCTAACTGAACATAATTTTATATTCTTTCACATCCTCAACAATATTTGCTTTCAGTGGAAATTATAATTGCATGCTGCTAAAAGACCGGAATCTTTTACTCTAACACAATGATTCAAAACCCACCAGGAAACAGACTGGCTCAAGGTAATTTTGTGCAAGCAACCAAAAAGAATTTTCTTGCTAAGACCTCACAGAATCCCATTTCAATCTGATTTAAACAGACGTTGCAAGTGTCAACAAAAACTGCCACGACCCAGTAAATTAATACTGAGCACTAAAAGGAAAACAAAGCTTGCACTATATATAGGTTGACTGAAATGCTGTTAAATGAAATGTGCATCAAGCTGGTTTTTGCAATGAAAGAGAACAGGATTAATATTTCCAAATATTTTGTAAACTTGTCATCTATCCTAATGTTAGTAAAATTGCCCTGGAACTACCTCCAGTTCACAATGAAAAACGGCTTGCTATATGCTGGGCTGAGAAACAAATGTGTCCAGACACCAGCTACTAATCGAACCTCCCCAGAGAGCCGTGGCCTCTTGCAGACTCCCTCTCTCTGGCTCCTCAGTGGGCTGGCTGGGGGACATGCATATATCAGGAAAATTCCTTTTGAAACTCCTATTATTTTCCTGCAGCTTTCTCAGAAGTGGAGAGAAGGTTTTAACAAGGTGACATGGACAGCAGACCACTGGAACATGTACTGTCGTGCATGGCTGCTGGAGCTTCATCTCAAACTCAATTTGAGCAGTCCAGTTTCAACAGTGCAAATTCATTTTGCTCTTTTTTTGGCCTCATTTTGCCTCAGACATTTACATCTGAACTAACTAGTTCTGTTTCTAGAGACTGAACATAGAAAGACTTCCATGGGTGCTACTCATCTGACCTGTTTTAGAGGTCTACTTGATGATGATGATGAATCGTGCCTATGAAGAACCTACTTTTCCCTGTATCCCAGAAAGGAAACCTGGATGACTAGCTCAGGCATAAGAAGTTCAAGTGGGTGAAATTATTCACTCCTTCCTTCCTTCCTTCCTCCCCTCCTTCCTCCCTCCCTTTTTTTAAGTTGCTCCTCTATAATTTCTATAGAAAATATGCCCTTTCCTATCAGATATCAATGTGAGGGTTGACTGCAATGCCTCACAGACAGTGTACAAAGATGGCCATAACAGGCACAACCACCATTCCCCGAGCTCCAAAACACCAAACACCCCTTCCAATACTGACATTATAAAAACCAGCCAGCACAAATAATGTCTAAAGAATTCTTTTGACACACTGAAATACATTCTGCTGTGGACAATGCTTAAAACTATGATTATCAGTATGTTGCAAGAGAAGAGAAGCTAACTGCAATATTTAGGAGGAAAAAGGTACACTGATGATGGGGTTATCTTCAGGTAGACATAATTTCCCTCTTACACAAAAATAGCAAATCATAACAAAAAAAAATCCAATCCTGGATATTCCAAAATGAACAAAAGAAACTTAATTCACTACATTACACTTGGATGTATTTTAGTGCAGCTGAATACCATCTTACCAAATCTCACTCAAAACTTGTCATACATTACATTCACTTAAGACTCCACATGGTTTGTTTGTTTTAAATATGTAGGAGAATTCCAAATCATTCTGGCAATAGTGATGTCAAATGACCTCCTACACAGTAGTTCCTACAAACAGATTTCAGATTTCTTGCATTAGTGATCTACTGCATTGGTATTTTCCCATCACTGACATCAAAAGCAGAGAATTTGCCGTTGCAAGGGAAGGATGAAGAGTAACTGAAGCCATTGCTGAAGAACTTCTTCTGTAATAAAACAATCATGCCCTTACAAAATAAGTACCTACAGATTTTATAGTAGACAACTCCAAAAGAAACAGACACTGATGGTATTTCCCTGTTTTAACCTCTTACTCTGCACAGTTGTGTTAAGAATGGTCATGTCTCCCTTGAAACTCCATTAAAATATATCAAAGCAAGATGAGCTTTGATATATTGTAAGTACTCAGCACTTCAGTCTAAATGATTTAGTAAGATGTCCACAAGGTCTGATGGTTGCAGTTTTAAAATCTAGGAGTGTATTTTATATGTTCAGCCCTACTCCTATTTCAGCTCAGTCTCTCCCAAGCCTAAGGCAACTGCATAGCTTATCTTCTCTGCTTTGAAGTTTTCTTTCACATTACAGCACTGTGGTTAACCACACCCTTTTGAGAGATGGTTAGCTGTAACCTACAATCACTGAAAATTGGGAGAAGAATAAAGCCTGTGGCAAAATTTGGCCTCTGCCCCTTTGGAACACTAATTATTTTGTGTCCGTATAGTTTGAGTTAACATATGTTGCCATTCAAATCGCCTCTTGGGATTTATGCACGTTTCTTATGCTTTCAAGGAGACATACAGTCACTACCTGAAGACTTTTAAAGCCTCTTCAAATCCTAAGTATTCCATGAAGCACAACTTGAGGCACAGGAGAAAACAGAAGTCAAACTGCATTGGAGGAAATGCACGTCCATTTCCCAATTCAGTTGGCCTGACTGCCAGGTATGAACACAGCGAGCGGCGTACGCCTGTCTGCACCAGAATCCAGCCCCAATAAATCAAGAACACAACTCCACATGCAGTGTGCACCAGGCCTCCTTTGGAGACCCAAAGGGCAATGTGACTGCATCAAAACTGCACCAGGGCCACACTCCAGGATATGTTCCATGCTCTAAGTTCCCAGATCTCCCGAGCCAGTACTTTTCACACTGCGGTTCCCTTTCTGCCTATGCACCTGGGTTTCTTTCCAGTCAGGGAGTGCCAAGGGAGGGAGGGAGGGATGGGGCACATCTGAATCTTGTTCAGACCTGCAACCAGCACACAACTGGACCTGGAAGGGACACCTGGGTTACATATCTTTAAAGGAATTTGGAATCCCTAATCCCATGTAGTCCTGGGAAGGAGACGGTCTGCAAGAGCCATACAGCCACCCCACAATGACAGAGGAATCAAGTTCTTCTCAAACTGTATTTTATCTCTAAGGGAAAAAAAAAAAAAAAGAGCAATCCTCTTGGACAAACCAGTGTTCACTCATTTTTCAATTGCTCCCGATATCCATATTTGTGACTATTTCTGTATTTGGTAGATTATCAAAGGGGTAAGATAAAAGGGGTCTCTTCAGAAAATGTTTAAAAGGGCTTCACAAAGCCTTTATGTTTGGACTGGGGGGGAGGAGAGACATTTGGATTGGGGGGGAGGGGACTTGTTTGGAGTTTTTTTAATGGAAACAAATGTGAAGAGAATAAAATCCAAAGGGGGAAAAAAAGTATACTTCATTTTCTAATTAAAGACTAGTCCAAACAGGATTCTTGTCAGTAATTCCACTGGATGGCAGGCCAGATTCTTTATCCTCAATAATCAGTACATCTATGGAATCATATGGGAGAAAGATGAAAAGCTAAGGTCATATCCAAACACAAAAGGAAGAGAATAGATAGCTTCTGAGAAGAAAAACATAACAAAGAAACTGTTATAAATGAAATGCACTTGTGAAGTTATCTGTTAGCAAGCAGTCAATGAACACAGCTGACTTCACAATGAGACATGGAAACCCTTCAAGGGTGAGGCTATGCACACGCATCCAGAAGTCAGACTTGTGTGAGCACATTTCTTTACATCTCTCAAAAAATAAAGTCCTGCAGACCAGCCCCCGCAGAACTTCAGGTTTTTGAAACACGGCACTTGTGAGCAGAGAAACTGGACTGTTTCCCTGAAGAAGAGTAAAATCAACAAGCTTTTAAGTTTGGTGGAATCTGTCTTTAATCAAGAGTCTGGTCCTCTGCTACGCGAGCGCAGTTTTGCAACTGATGAAAACCAACAGAAGACGGTAATCAAGTCTTCTGGAACATCCTTAATGAACAGGGAAAAAATGCAACAAAAGGAGTTAGAAGCTGATTGAATATAAACAAATTGAAGAACAAGTAATTGTTTCTACTTCTCTCCTTAAACTCTCAATTTTTGTAATAAATACAGAGCAATTAAGTATAAACATATAAGGTTTTTCCATCGTGTGTCCTGTGATTTAACCTCAAATAATCCCAGACAAGCAATCAAATTACCAACTTGTCACAGGATCTGAGTCACCCCGATTTCATTTTGCAAGGAGTCATTCAAGCATGGTTGTTTAAGTTTTGCACTGTCTACAATGAACACCACAATGTGTAGAGTCAATAATCTGCTGATGAATTCTGGGTATTTTCATGACCTTCAGTATCTTTCAAATTTTCTGTTTAAAGTAATGCTAAAGAAACACATAGTATAAAGGTGAAATTCAGAACACAAAAGTGGCCAGGGAGACAATCTGAAGCAAGGATGATGTACCCTTGACAGAAGAGGATCACACCAGAGAACACTTAAGTCAACTGGACATACATAAACCCACAGGCCCTGATGGGATGCACCCATGAGTGTTGAGAGAGAGAGAGCAGATGGCACTGCGCCGTGATTCTGTGACCTTTGATCAGTCATGGCAAATGGGAGAAGTGCCAAATATAACTCCTCTCTTTAAGAAAGGCAAGAAGGAGAACCCAAGGAACTATGGCTGGTCAGTATTACCTCAATACCTAGGAAGGTGGTGGAGCAGCTAATCCTAGAAACCATTTCCAGGCTCATGAGCAACAAAAAATTATCAGGAACACTCAGCAGGGTGTCACTAAGGTCAAGTCATGCTTAAACAACTTTATAATATTATATGATGAAACACATGGCCTGGTAGATGAGGGGAGAGTAGTGCACATCATCTACCTGGACTTCAGCAAGATTTTGGTCATTATCTCCTCTAAGATCCTCACAGAGGATCTGTTGCTGCAAGGGCTGGATGATCAGATAGGGAGGTAGATTAAAAACTTGCTGAATGTCTGGGCCCAGAGGGAGGTGATCAATACCACAAAGTCTAGTTGGGCGCCACTAACTAGCAGTGTACCCCAGGGGTCAATACTGGGTCCAGTCCTTTTGAACATATTCATTAGTGATCTGGATGATAGGGCAGAGGTCAACAAAGAGAAGTACAAAGTCCTGAACCTGTGGAAGAACAACCACAGGTACCAGAATATGCTGGGAGCTACCCAGCAACAAAGCCGCTTTGCAGAAAAGGACCTGGGGATCCTGGTGGACTAGATGACCTCCAGAAGTCCCTTCCAACCTCAACTATTCTGTGCTTCTGTAATTCTGTGAAAACATCTTGAAAACTTCTGCCAGTTTTTGTAAATCATCGTCTGTGCTCTCATCACCAGTACTGCAGACACAGAGGAATTATGCTGTCTGTTTCTCCTATTATGCATGAACAAGCACACCAGCACACTACAGATACTGACCTTCAAGTGACACACAGTCCTGTTAAGTGGGTTACAGATTTACTGATTTAAATTTAAAAAAAGAAAATCAAACTACATCTCTTTTATACATAGATTTTTTTCGTCACATGATAAAACAATCCCATTACACTACCATTAATGTCAATGCCTACTGCCCTGCAGTATGCACATCTATTCCTTAAACATAGCTTGCTCTCTTCGTACCCCAGGCTGCACAGCTATCACCATTCCACTTTTCACCACAGGTCCTGACAACTCACCTGCACTAAATGAATTGAGGACTATAAGCCTGAGGACTCTGAGTATTGAAATGCTTAAAACTGATTACTGTGTTACAAGACTTAAACTTGTCCATGTGCTTTCACTGTAGCTTCACAGACTTCATCATATTTTGATTTCCTTTAAACTTAAAATAAACTTGGAATTTCCTGGACTTCAATGCCATGTTTTCAGATTAATTTCAGTAGGAGGTTTTATCCCAAACAACCGATGCACATACTCAATCCCAAACTGATTGTAGCATGTTCCACTGTTCTCTCATATGCAAGAGGGAAAGACAGTTCTAATTCCACAGATTTTATGTAAATGCATCCACAGATTAATTTTGCAAATTTCACTCAAATAATATTTGATTCAAGGGAGCACACAGTCAGCAACTACAACATAGCCTCTAGGACATTCCAGGAAGATTCCAGGTTCAGTAACATTAAAAATACATCCCAGAAATAGAAGAGATGATAAGCAGGTGTTTAAAAAACATTCCTTCTTTCTCTACCATATGACTTACAATACAACATTCCTGCCTTGCAACCACTTAATCCACAATTTTGGGCTATAGTTTTGTGTGATTAAAAATGCAGACTCTTTAAGAACAGTAAAGAAAGGCACAGTTGCAAGGCCACACTGAATGAAAAGTAACCCTGTAGATCAGAAATATAAATAGACTAATCTAGAGAATATATAGTTGCTTAATACATGACGGGTCTAAGGAGAGCAGAGGTTATGGCCTCAAATATAAACAGATGGGTCAAAGAATCAAAACATTCTAGTTACAAAACTGTGCCAATCCCATGATGAAATACAGACACATTACCACTGTCTTAATTATCTGAAGAAAATTCCCCACAACTTCCAGTCTACCAAACTGGAGTGAACAGAGCCCAGTCAATTGATATTCATCCTTAATATTAAAAATTTTAGAGCAAATTGAGAGATGCACCATAAGACGATGTACTTACTGAGTGCTCCTATCAGGAACATAGAATCACAGAATCATAGAATCATAGGGGTTGGAAGGGACCAAAAGACATCATTGGGCCCAACCCCCCTGCCAAAGCAGCTCCCCAGCTCATATTGCACAGACAGGCGTCCAGACGGGGCTGGAATATCTCCAGAGATGGAGACTCCACCACCTCCCTGGGCAGCCTGTCCCAGGGCTCTGGCACCCTCACTGGGGAAAAGTTCTTCCGCATGTTGGTGCAGAACTTCCTGTGCTCCAACTTGCAGCCATTGCCCCTTGTCCTGTCTCCACAGACCACTGAAAAGGGGCTGCCCAATTCCCCCTGCCTCCCATACTTAAGATATTTATACACATTAATAAGGTCCCCCCTTAGTCTTCTTTTCTCCAGGCTGAACAGTCCCAGCTCACTCAGCCTTTCCTCATAGGGGAGATGCTCCAGGCCCTTCATCATCTTCGTAGCCTCCTCTGGACTCTCTCCAGGAGATCCCTGTCTTTTTTGTACCAGGGACCCCAGATATGGACACAATACTCCAGGTGGGGCCTAACCAGGGCAGGGAGGATCACTTCCTTTGACTACTGGCCACACTCCTCCTGATGCCGCCCAGGATCCCATTGGCTCTCTTAGCCACCAGGGCACACTGCTGTGTCAGCAACACTAATGCAAAAACACTTGGTTTGAATATTGCAAAGTTACAGAAGGAAGTCTTTATCCTGATCTCATTTTAAAGTTTGAGATGAAGTCAGCACTTTCTCAAACTTGTGGCATTCTCCTGATTTTATTTTTTTAATATACAAAGCATAGTATTTTTGTTATGGCTACTACTGATTTTTAAAAGCTATTGTTCAGATTCAAAAAGCAAACAAGGGACTGAGGGGAATATGATGCTGCTGATTCTGAAATGATGTGACCAAAATAAGCTCAAATTCTCGCATACAGAATAACTGGATCTATTATGAAATCCATGTATGTAAAAGTTACTTGTTTTTTGTATTCAAAAATGGTGTCATCTGTCTTCCTTCTAGTATATACTTCACCTACCTACCTACCTTCAAGTATGTGACACTCTTATTCTGAATTCTTTAGATAACCTTGTAATACAAACCCCTTCCAGCACCTAGCCCCAGATATCTGTAGAGTTTATATTCTGTGTATCACAAGGAGTTCTACTGACCATGACATAAAGTTGGTGACTTGTCCACTTAACTAAACAAATTAAGAAGTTTTCTTTCATAAATCCAATGAAAGCCATAATTAAACTAAACAGACCAAACTTGGAAATGCAGTCACATTGTTGCTTCCTTGAGCAAGGGAATAAAACATTTGTACCTTCAACCATAAGTATGGGCTCTTTTCCACCGCCGTGTGCCAGCATCTCTCTACGATAACGTTCTCCCATTGCCCTGGAGAAACACAGATGTTAGAGCCATCTGCAAATACAACCTGTTCAGCTTTCAGTCAGATTTGCTTCAAGGATGTCTACAGAACTCAGAGACAGAGATCAAATGAAATTTTCCACCGTGAAACAATGACTGCCTTGATTCAGTGCTGACTCCAAATTCAAATTGCATTTAAAATTACACGACGAGTAACTGAACTAAAGAAATTTTATACATACAAATATGTGTTGGTGTTTACAAGAGTTAGTTTGAGAACAATATTTCAACCTTCATTGCTGAAGGGGCAAAAGCTGCTCTGTTACAATGTTCTGAACAGACACATAAGGTGTAAGAATACTTACAGTTTGTGATCTCACAATGTACTTTTTCATTTCATTAAGCAAAATGGGATAGTATAGCTATACTTAGCTTTGAAGTTGGTGGCATGAAGCTTGTTTAAAACTCAGAGTTGCTTTGATTTCAATAGAAAATTACAAGTAATTAGGCATCTCTGGAAATCAAGCTCTCTAATTATATATAAATATGGATTTCAGTGCCTCCCAGCTGGCACACCTGTATTTTAAAACACCAATGTGAATTTGTTTGCACCAATGAACATGTCCCAGAAAAAACTTCATACTTCTGGTTGTTTCTTATTTTGTAATCCTCTTAAAATATTGAAAACAGAAAAAAAACTAATTGCAATTTCAAAAGCCCATCAACCTACATATCCCCATTTGTCTCACAATTTGCAGAAGCAAGCAGCATGACAGTTGTTTCTACTTAATACTATCTCTGTTTTTACCTATCAAATGGGTCCTGAGCAAAACACTGTTTCCACACCATGGAGGCAACAGCCCTAGACATGAGGTAGGAGTAATATTTGGCACCATAGCCCACAAGATGACTGAACCGAAGCTGCCAGGCCTGTAAAGAGAAAACAAACAAAAACCAGAACAGAAGTCATCTTTTAAATCCTTTAAATTGTTCGGTGTTTTCTAAAGTATGATGGAAGGAATCTGATACTATTAATGACAAAGAGTATTAAATACAGGAAGAAAAAATCCCACATCCTTTACTATAAAAAGCAATTTTCAACCTAAACACTATATATCCAATATACTGATAATTATGACTGAAATTATACATAAATAGGGTGAGAAAGAGAGAAAACCAAGCAGTAAAAAGAAGTATTGATATTCGATAATAGCTGAATTGTTCTACTGCTCTGGAAAGAAAACTACAATTACTTTATTACAAGTAACACTACATTTTTTCATGTTCCATGTGGGTAAGTTCAGTGTCACACCTGGGAAAGAAAGTTCAATCTGTAAACTTTTGCCACAAACAAAATGATAGTAGAGACTTGCATTTAATACCATAAAACCCACAGCTGCTCATATGTAAAAAACTCAGGTAGACAAATTACATCCACACGCAATGTCATTGTTCACAGATTTGTCTGCACATTCTTAAATGTATGCATATAGCAGATTATCATCTGTAATTATATTGCTATTCATATATATATTGTTACTTGACTTTATGACTCATTCCAGTGATGGTGGACTCCTTTTTTAATGCTGTTTGTTATTGACTCTTTACAAGTAACAGTCTCATTTCCAGAGAAATAAAATTAAGGGGTTTTTCTTTTATTTCCATGAGTAATTTCCCCAGTGGAGTAATTTCAATTGGTTGAGACCTCCGAAGGTCATCTGGTCCAACCCTTGTTCAAAGCAGAGCCAACTTTGACGAGGTTTCTCAAGGCTCTGTCCAAAGTCTCAGTATCTCCATCAGCTCTCTGATGCCATGTGGAGAGACAAACAGGTTCAAGTTGAAAAGGCCTTGTTTCCCAACAGATTTAGGTATGTTTTTTTGAACTGAAGATGGATGAACATAGAGATGAAAGAGTGAGAAACTTACTCTGCCTCTTCAGCTCTCTGAGGAAACCAAAGGGGAGACAAGTCCCCTATCTTATTTGCCCTTATATCCAAAGTTGAAGCTCTTAACATTCTTGTGATATGACTGTTGTCAAGATTTTTGTAGGTACTACAGGAAACAGAGCTTTAAAGAGGAGCTAGAAGATAAACAATAAAGTAGCACAACAGATGTTTTAAATTTAAACCCATGGGCTGTCAGACGCTTGTTCTTATCCTACAGTCAATGGCTGAAACTCTGAGGCAGCCAAATAGAAAAGTGAAGGGGCATTAACAATTTTCCAGAACTATTTATCTTTGACTGATTCTTTATCTCACTGTAAGCAACAACCTCCTCATTTTTGACAGCTGAAATAAACTGTTTCTTTATTCAAGAAAGTGCTGATCATCATCTTATTCTCCATTAGCCAAGTCAAAGATATATGTGCATGTTAAAAAAAAAAAGAAAGACCAATTGAGAGTGTGGAAAAGTAAAGTATTTGGCTTTTAATCAGTCTTTTTACCTTAAAATAAATGACTGTAGCCTATCACCTAGACTACTGTGAACAGCTGATGAGAAACAAAGCTCTTGGCTCCCTTTTCTGAGCAACACCTCTAAGTCAATATCTTGAAGTTAGCTCTAATTCAGCCATTCAAAAGATACTTTGACGTCCACCCTAAGACACATGGTGTCCAAAGCAGATGTCATTTGCCATGGGTGAGCAATCTGACCTCCACTGACAGCCTACAAAACTAGTTTAAAGGAGGAGCAGCAAAGTGAGAGAAGACGAAAAAATTTCTTTACCCTCAATTTTCCTCTCAGTCCTGAGCATGATGCAAACTCTTAAGAACAATTAACCCTTTTTTTTTTGCTTTTCATTAAAGTAAACACAACTATACCATATCTCATTGCAATGCAAGTATGTAAAAACATTCAGCTGGGATACAGATTCTCCAGTTTGCTCTGAAAAGTATTGTGGTTGCCGTGTTTATACTTTAGAGCTACAGTTTTCCTAACTAGTCCCTTAATCATAACCATAATCACTAAACTAAAAGCACATTTTTAAACAGCTCACAGAGCCTACATTTTTTTAGAAGACTGAGGAGGAAAACATGTCAGTCAGTTTTTATTTTATTGTATAGTAAGTTTTCAAAGTCAGGATTAAAAGTTTCAACTTGAAAGTACAACTCTCCCAGGAATGTGGAGAGCTTTACTGATGGATTGGTTTCACATACTCAGAAATTTAAAATAATTTCCAAATCCAAGTTGCTTTTTCTGCTACAAACAAAAGTAATTGCTATGTGCTTGACATAGGGAAGAGTATTTCTACCTCTTCCATTAGAAAGGAACTCTTTTACTGCATCACATAAGCTGTAACTTGGACAGTATGTCTCCCTCAACAGCTCAGATGAAGCTGTTCCCATCAAACACTCTTGCATATAATGGTCTGCATCTAAACCAGCTTGTCTTCACTTCCAGGATGATCAAATACTCCATTCATCAAGTTTGTTGAAACTCTCTATCACAAGCAAGTGAAGAGAACAGAACATCTTCTCAGCAACCTGACCAAGACTAAAAGGTTGTTTCAGACTGCACCTAAAACATGTCTCAGTACCCTCTAGTCAAATATAAGACATTTTGTCTGACCTTGTCTTTGCTAGTATACTTAAAGTAAGAAAATTCACATTGCTTCCTTTCAAAAGGGAAAAAGAAAGGATATATATAGGACACTGTTCATCCCTCTCCCTGCATTTGGGAAAGCTCTCAAATATGATGAAGTTGAGAATTCAAAAATTCATTGGCAATAGGACAGCATCCAAAAAAAGAACCAAAAATAGAGGATGAGTCAATCCATCTTAAGTTAGATGCCTAAGACAGATAAGGTACAGATGACTAAGGAACATACTTTTAGATAGCTCAAGTTATTTGACTACCATCCTCAAAGGCATACTGCAGCTAAGATTGTTTTCATATTGCAAACAGTCAAGGAAAGCTGATTATAAACACTGTTATTCCCAAGTGAAGTTTGAAGCCTACACTCAACTTGATTTATTTTTTTAAACCAGTACAGATCTTCCCTGCACTAGAGTATGACTAATCCTAGCATATCATCACTCCTTCTCACTACTTTTTTCTCAGTCCTCACCCAAAGTTTCTGATGAGGAATTTCCAATCTTCATTATTTCACCAATTACCCAATACCTATTACAAGTACATTTTCTAATTCTATGCTGTTCTAACAAATAACTTTCCAAAACTGGACTTTGCTACCTATAAACAAATATTTAAACATTAAGACACATCATCTACCTTAACACAAAAGAAGCTAACTGCCTGCATTAAAAGACTCTTCCTACTTTATTCAGATGAGATTATGATCTAGACAATAAAACTTTTAAAAGCCCAAGAATATATAAGCTAATACTCCTTTAAAAAGTTCTATGATCAATAAAAAAAGAAACACATTACTGTAAATGTATTTAAAACTGTTTCACCTTTTTACATAAAACTCCATATCAATAAAAGTACTGTAGATGCAAAATGATTTGGTTTCTTGGGTTATTTCCAATGCTGAATGATTTCCCTATATTAAAAAGAAACTAAAAAAAAAACCCCACACAAAACCAAACCAAAACCCTGTGATTTTCCCTTTTGGAAAGGGCAAAGGCTAGACATGTAGAACTAGGGCACTCTCCTTATTAAATATTGTATTTTTGGTAAGCAGCTAGTAAGTTAATGAAGACTCTGAATAATCACTTACTTCAAAAAGTTGCATGAACCCATTCCAGGAGTTCATAAACCAGTGCATTTCACAGCATAGCCTGTGGGTTATGATAATATGCCATCCACAGGTCATGTTCATGCCTGCTTTTTATCAAACATTACACAGGCTGAAATAAAGGTGTGCAACTGATCCACTGCAGTTATTAAAGGGGCCTTTTTCCTACCAACATTACCAACTCTTCTCTTATAACCACGTCTGAAATATTTCCAAAATTTCATGTGCAATGGCTGCATCCCAGCCTGTAACAAACAAAAATACCTCACATTCTCAAACCTCACAAGGAATTTTTTTAAAGGTCCTTGTGGAATACATTCCTGGGGTAAGATTCAGTTTCTACTTTTACTTTAGCTACCTTAAACTAGACGTCTTGCCCAAACTAGTCACGTAGGCTTCCTCTGTAGTCAGAGGACAGGAGTATTTTTCCTGTTAACATAAGACTACTACTCTAGGAGAAATCTGAATAATTTACTACAACTCCTATCTTCTGATTAAAAGTGAAGCCAGTGCATTCATTTTAACAACACAGTAGGATTAACTGCTTTGAGCACTACATGAATTAATTTAGGATTCAATTATTTGAATTCTAAATCTACAAAGATTATCACAAAATTAATCTGATATAAAAAATCAGATGTGACTCTAAAAAAGACAAAACCAAAAGAGAAACACTACAGGTATTAATATATACTAACCTAGCATTTGTTTGAGTGTGTGGAATCACTGTTCCACAGAGCTACAGTACTTACTTGGAATCTACAAAATCGTACTACAAGTTTTGGAAAGAAAAAAAACACAACAACAACAAAAAATCCCCCCCCCCCAAACAAAAAGAAATCTTGACTAATGTTTGGACATTTCAAAATGCTATTCCAACAGTTCCTGCTGTAACTTCAGTTACTTCAAAGCGTATATAAGTCCGTTTTTCTTTGCAACTTCAGACAAAAAGCACACATGAGAACCTGAAAAGACCCAACACTAAATTAAGAAAAGTTTTTGTCATTTAAGTCTTCTAATTACAAAATGAATGCTACAGTAATTACATCAATGAACAAGTTGTTGAATAGTTTCCACAAGAAACAATATTTGATGGAGATGATACTTGGTGCCCTCCCCTTCTTAATTAAATTCTTACTCTGGCAGGAAACCCAACAGACAAGCAGCCAACTTATCTCCTTCAGGGGCAACTGGGTGGAGAACCCCTGGGTCTGGCACTAACTTGGTATTATTGCTCCTAATGCCCTTGAATTTAGCTATCAGCACTAGTGGAAAACTCCTGAGAGTCATGAAGCTCCAGGCTGCGGTAACTTGGGAGCCAGAAGAGAACAGTCATTTGCATGGAAATCAGTACAGCCCATTTCCCTCTGCAAAGACCAAGGTTTATCAGGGCTGGTGGAACTCCAGGACAACATTGCTTTGGCATGCAAACAAGCACGCTGAAAGTTAGCGCAGGCAATGTTTTCTTGGCACTGTGTCAGCCACTTGTGTCAGCTGTATGAGCTGGAGCTGGAACCCAAACAGCTGCAGGTTACAGGTCAAGAACAATGATACCACTTTTCAGCACAGAAGAATGGTGAATTTATTGTGGGTTGCAGATCAGAGGGATGTTCCACATTTAGCTTTAGCAAGTTTCTTGCTCTGATGTACCAGCTGTGCAGGCATCATTTTAAAGTGTCAGAGTGGATTCAGCAAAGGAACAAATTTTTTTTCCTTTAACTTCACTTTGCATTTTCATGCTCTCTCTATCCCAGATGGAAGTTCAATATCTCTTGTCTCTATATTCAAGGAAGCCACTCAAGAGATTTCACAGCAACTGCAACATCCAGTTATCACATACGGAAAATTTCAGTCTCATTCATTCATTTATTTACTCCCAGAATTAGTGTGCTTATCTAATGCCCTTCTCTGAACATCTTCTATACTCCCTTTCCCAAAACAACTGAGGCTGCCATCAGATGAGCTGACAAGCTTCCTGGTAAAGGTCCTCTTTTGTTCTTGCCACTGCACAGTAATGGGGACGAGCAGCCCAGCACTGCTTGGCAAAAGCCCAGGCAGTGGCTACCCTCTCTGAAGCTCAGGCTCTGCTGTTGGGTGCACTTATTTTAGGCAGGCCAAATCATCACACCGCAGAATTTGTTCTGCCACTTTTATATTTAAGCTACTAATTTACTCTACAAGTTTTTTCACATACACTTTGTAGCTAAAGAGTTGATGCTTCTGCACTGAAGCAAAAGGTACAGGTTTTTTCCTTATTGTCACAGTTTCTTACGTAAGTTTACAGCGTGCTTTGAAGGTGTCCTTGATTCATTCTCACTTGAAGAAATGGTTTAATGAGTTTTGGAGTGCAGAGTTTGCAAACTGTTTGTGCCAGTAGCTAACTCTGGGGAAAAGCTCGAGCACTCACTGACTGGCAGCAACAACTCTCTCCATAGGTATGCAGCGGCTCGCTCGGTCAACTTGCTGTATTTTTGGCCTGAGCCCCTCTAAGTTTTATAGAATTACATCATCATCGTTCTGAAGTTTCACAGTAATAAAAAAAATCCAATAAAGGGCTTTAAAGCCACTTCCTTTGCTGCAGTTTCTAATCTTGTTTATAATAACAGAAAGCTAATTTCAAGAAACCACATCTTACGCTGCGCCCCTAACTTGCTTAACGTCAATAGTCTTCAGTTGTTCAGCGTGGTGTAGTTCTGTGTTAGGAGTGGGACAGCACACAAAGTAAACCAACCCCAGACACAACGCTGACGTTTTAGAAAGTGAGTCAAGCAAGAGATTAAGATTTCAATTTATAACACTTCTGTGTTTTTATTATAAAATTATAAATAAATCTAGCAAGGCAGGGAATGTAAATATTTTTGCAGTTGTTTACACTAGGAGAGAGGAAAGGAATTTAACATGCAATTAACCACTTAGGTGATTCTAGATATGTACCATATGGTCTGTGAATTACTTAAGGAAAAATATTTCATTTTTATTTATAAACTATTAATACATTTGATCTGTTTATAGCAAAACCATTTGAAACTATTTACTCTTCAACTTCTCCCCACAAAGGGACTTAAGGAAGGGGGACATGGGAAATAACAAAGAATGCCAACATCAAAAAGCTGTATGTATGATCTGCATTGATCTACAATGCTTAAAAGACACAGAGATATAAAAATGGATACACAACCAGGCAATTTCCAAACAAGTCCTTCGTGTTGTAAAACATAACCCTATACACATATACATGCACATGCTACACACGCATTCCCATTCTTTTACCAATTAATAATTTCTCTTCCTGCCTAAGCCTAAAGATTCATAAGCCTGAGATATGTAGAGTCAGATCAGATGGTTTCCTTTAGGGTACAGACTCATGCTGAAGACCAGTGTTTGCATTCTATTTTACTAATAAAGCCAGATTTAAGGTATTGACCTATTATTTTTAAACAAAATGCTACTTCAGATAAGCTGTTATAAAAACTGTGAAATGCTTTAACCAATGCTATAACTGGTAAAATGTATTTGCCAGTACAATTTAATCACGTAAATTATCTATACTTATACTGGAAGATGAAATAGCTACTATATTACAGTACTCATTTACTATCCTTTGCTAGAGCCATTCGAGACAAGGATTTAGGGAACCATGATTCTAATCCTGAATATGCCACAAACTGGAGTGTGAATGTGAAGAAACTACACTCCCCCCACCTTCTCAGTCTAACTGCCACCTCCTGCTAAGCCAGGATGACCATACCTCCTCTCTCTCATTCTCTTCTGCTTTGCCTGCAAGGTTTTCATAGAAAGGACTACCTCCTACCACGTTTCAAAAGCATTTAATTTCAGGCCCTCTAGAAAGGCAATGATATTAAGTTCAATCTATTAAGTTCTATCTATCACTATCAAATACAGCTCCAGTACTGCAATATTGGGAGAATTAAAAAAAAGGTGAGATGTCAGAACAGAAATATGTAGAACTGAAGAAAGCAATTTCCTTTTACACATATATATACACACATACATGTGTGTGTGCCTCCTTTTTAAGCACAAATAGCTATTTCACAGTGTTACCATGAGATTTATTGAATCACTTCCTGCACTGTTCCTTAAAATGTTCTACTACATGCAAATACTATCGCTAAAGTATGTTTGAGTTTCATGGGGCTAACACTTGCAAAAAGAATTTCCTTAAAAGTGCTTCATATCTCGTGATATCTGTAAACACTCTGCTGCTGTAGATAGTTGCCCAGTGAATAGTGTCATGTTACCACCAGAAAACAAATCTTCGCAATTATTTGCTATCAGCGTTTTCTTTATCATAAAAAGAACTCAACCCCAGAAAGACAGAAACCTAAACAAACCTTGAAGGGTGACTTTAAGAGCTTTTGAAAGTCCCAGCGTCTCCTTTAATACTGACCTCAGCAGGGCACCAATCTGTTTGAAACTGCTTTTAGCTATTAATTATTTCTAGAACTATCACTTCCCCAGGGTTCACTGTGCACTCCTTTATTCATCTTTTCCTCAGACCCAGACTCTTCAACTTGATTTTATAGTACACTTTTAAGAAGGCTCATATGAAAACTAATCCAGGGATTTGCACTTTGTGTAAACAACTTTGCCTTCCAACATGGGAAGGTAAAAAATTACTTTGAAGGGGTTACACAAACTTCAAGAGGTTGAGTAATGACATAAGACTTCTCTCTCTTCAAAACACTCCAAAAAGTGGAATACGAGCAACATCAGTGCCTCTTCAAAGAACTGAAGAGAAAGAAAAAGTGGAAAACCAATCTTCTGTGAAGGCTCTCTGAATGTAATATGAAATCCCTGTGTCTCTATGATCTGCAACAGTGTTTGCTTTAAACCCCCCTATAAGGGAGACCCTAGACCTACTGGGAATCTGCTTCCCTCTTCAACAAACAAGGGAAAAAACTGGCAAGATTTTAAAATATTAGGTACCAACCATAATCACATTTGCTGTAAATGAAACCAGTTTTTCCCTCCTACTGTCTGCTTACTTGTCAGAAACAAATGTTCAGTCTCAATTCCAATTTTTTGTTTTTCATAAAAACCTTTCAATACCAGAACATGCAGACTTGTGTGTGCCTACATCGTTTTCTCTTTGCTAGCCAAATAAACTCCATTTCCTCAGCTTTCCTCATAGGTCATGTTTCAAACCTATTATCTTTCCCAAACTGCTTCACTGTATTTCTTTCAGTTTTTCTACATATTTTTAAGAGTTAGACACCAACTACAGGACACACTACTCATTGACAGGACACACTACCCACTGCTCAGCCCCCAACACCAAATACTAAAATATATTTCTAAAAAAACCAGATATGAGTTTCTTTAACAGCAACCCACACTCTTGAAATACTCATGCATTTAATTGCTTTCCTAATGCAAAGTACTTTGGATCAAAATTTTCTGAGTCACTTAAATTCTACTTACCCAAACAAAATTAACTCTTCTTTTTAAATAAGGCAAAAATGTGGAATACTTCTGCTTTCTCTGACATTTGTTGTTCTTTCTCCCACTGAATCCTTCATCATTTATGGAACTTTATTTGTGATTGCTGCTTGCATTTTGCAGCTTAGCACTTCTAGCCTTCTTTCTTCTGAGTTCTTTCAATATTCTTTAGTAATTATATCCAGTCATATCATTATCTCTTTTTTTTTTAATAGAATCATAGAATGGTTATGGTTGCAAGGGACCTTAAAGATCATCAAGTTCCAACCCCTGTGCCATGGGCAGGGACACCTCTCACTAAACCAGGCTGCTCATCTTAGTAAGGTCTTTTAAATGGCTTGGTTCCTTATTCCCAAATCTTTGCAAATGGATGTTTTGTGTCTTTGGCTCAACCCTCTTTCATAACTACATAGAATCTTTTGAATAATCACATTTAGCTTTCTTTTTACATTACCTTTAATCTAGCTTTCAGTTCTGCTTAGGTTGTACAATTACATTAGTTTAACTTAGATTTATTAAGACAAATTTGGGAAGATTTTAGATAAAATAAGTAGGATGTGAAATCACAGTTTACAATATAATTGGCAGCTACTACTTTGCCTTCCTTACCAATAATTTCAAGATTCATGTTCACCACTTGAGTCGGCTTTTCAGAAATCAGAACCACTTTTACCTTCAGAGGTTAAGGGTTATCACTTATTTATTTTGAAACAGCTGTCTCATTGCTTGCTCAGCCTGACTCTCCTCTTTATACAGTATTATAACCCCACATTATTAGTCACTGCAAAGCCCTAACAAGAAATTTAAGATGAAGCCACAATGACATGGGCAGCAGATTCAATAACAAGATACTTCACTCAAACTGCCAGCCCTCAGTAGGCTGGGGAATAAGCCTGTTAAAAATGATGCTCTCCTCTTCACTGCAGCACCAGTATTGAGAGCGATCATGATCAGTACAAGACTGCAATACAGAACTTCAGAAACCACACTGTCTCCATTTCTTGACCTCTGGCTTACCTAACACAACTAAATGTGAGGTCAGGTCACCTTCAAACTGCTAAGAAAAGGCTCCCAAGAAGGTAAAAGAGGCATATAGCTGAGATGCTCTTTTGTTCTCAGGTGTTCTTCAACAAAATAAAAAGGGGACTTAGGCACATAGTGACAATGTGTGACACAGAAACTACCTCTTTGCCAAGAAGCTAGTTCTCCCTCTCTCATGACACCAACTCCTGTTTAGCTGACCAATCTCCTAGATGCCTTCACATGGATCTATTAATTAAATCCTTGTGCTCTCAGCACCCATGGCAAGCCACATCGTCCTGCAGTGTTTGACAGCCTCTCTGAGCAAGCACTCCAAATGATAGGTTATGTTTCCATTGATTTCCTTTGTCAGGAACATGACAGGCAAAATCCCAGCAAGTTAAGACAAAGACTTAGATGGAGCCTTCCAAGGTCAGGATCCCTGTCTGGGCAAAGTCCCCCCAGCTGCAGGAAGAATAAAGACTAACAACCACATTGGTGATGCACCTCTTTTCATACCCTTCTTCCCTCTAGGATATCTGTAACAAAACCCGTCTTGTTTTCTGTTGGCAAACTTGGCTGGCTAATGTATTTGGTCTCTAACCACTAGCAACCACAGCCCATTAAAAAGTTCTCATACTGCCAAAGAAACCTGCAGTCTGGACAAAAGTACATAACCATAACTATGCCTGCAACCTGGTGTAAATTCTGGGCCACCAGTACAGGTGATCATTCTGAACTAAGATCTACTTAACATGCTAGAACAAAAAGATCTATAGAAAATTATTTAGTGCACAAAAAAAATATCAAGACTCCCCACAGAGCAACACATTCCCTCCTTCAAATGTAACTACAAAGATGTGGGGGGGTTAATTCCAACACTTCACTTTGTAGTCAAGAAGTTCTGTTTCTGGAAGAAAAGCATGTAATTTTTAACAATGCAAAATGGACTATTTGGCAGTGAGCTAAAAAAGAACCCAGATTCACTGTCCCTCACTCTTTCAAACCATTTGTCTTCACAGTTACAAGTCAAACTGGCATCTCCCACCAAACTTCCAGATTACTTCTGAGCCAGCAGTGTGCCCTGGTGGCTAAGAGAGCCAATGGGATCCTGGGGTGCATCAGGAGGAGTGTGGCCAGCAGGTCAAAGGAGGTGATCCTCCCCCTCTACTCTGCCCTGGTCAGGCCCCACCTGGAGTATTGGGTCCATATCTGGGGTCCCTGGTATAAAAAAGACAGGGATCTCCTGGAGAGAGTCCAGAGGAGGCTACAAAGATGATGAAGGGCCTGGAGCATCTCCCCTATGAGGAAAGGCTGAGTGAGCTGGGACTGTTCAGCCTGGAGAAAAGAAGACTAAGGGGGGACCTTATTAATGTGTATAAATATCTTAAATATGGGAGGCAGGGGGAATGGGCAGCCCCTTTTCAGTGGTCTGTGGAGACAGGACAAGGGGCAATGGCTGCAAGTTGGAGCACAGGAAGTTCCACACCAACATGGGGAAGAACTTTTCCCCAGTGAGGGTGCCAGAGCCCTGGGACAGGCTGCCCAGGGAGGTGGTGGAGTCTCCATCTCTGGAGAGATTCCAGCCCCGTCTGGACGCCTGTCTGTGCAATATGAGCTGAGGAGCTGCTTTGGCAGGGGGGTTGGACCCGATGATGTCTCGAGGTCCCTTCCAACCCCTATGATTCTGTGATTCTATGATTCTACAATTACAATGAAGGAAGGTTACTATGATGGACAGACAATTAATACATAAATCCACATTTTTTTTAAATAAAAATCAGTTAATCATACTAATTCAGTTTTTCACAAGGAAAATTAAAGTATGATGATTTGGGCAGCTGGTGTTTATTGTAAAACCACTTCATTATTGGGAGCTCTTTCCTGTAACTGCAGGAGGCTGCAACCTCCACGGTCAATGCAGAACTTGTTTACCCTGTGTCTCTTTTTTTGCTTCTATACTGAACAAAAGCCCACAGCAGGAGTTAGGAATTATTATGCTTGGCGCAGGACTAACAATGGCATATCATTAGGTTTTGATGACTGCCTCAAAGGAAAGTAGTTTTCAAGTCTCAACTTGGGGGACAGGCAGGGGACTAAGCAACAGATCATGGGGAGAAACTTTGATCACATCTCAGGTGGATCAAAGGGTGACCTGATACTTTTTTTTTTTTTTTTTAAAGACTCTCTGGGCATCCTAGAGACAAAGTTAGAAGAGACCAGGAGAGATATTCTGAAAGCAGACAGTGTAATCAATTGCAAGGTCAAAGTAAATGGGAAACGGCTTCACAGGACATAGGAAATAAGCTATGATTTGAAGAAAAGTCTGGAGTAAAAGCAGACTACTGAATTCCCTGCAGCACGTGTATTTTGACACCAAGTATATTCAGGAAGAAATGGCAGGAAAATGTGTGGTTATCATTATTTGGTTTATCTTGCTTTCTTAGAAGAGTCAAAAGGAAGACCGATTGCTTTTTAAAGGCTTCATAATGACTCAAGAATACATTTTCCAAATGCAGTAACACAGATCTCCTCTGGCAATAAAACCTCCAGACACTACAAAAACAGGCAGATACATTTCCTTGCCCCCTGCCTGGCAGTCATCAGCTTCTGGATTTGGTAACAGAGCAAAGAAATCCCAGTGGAATTTCATCCTCCAGGAGCCAGCAGCAAGCCTTGTGTACTTTTGAACAGACAAACAATGGCCAGCCAGAAACTGAGATTTGCATTCTTCAGAAAAAACAAAGTCTTGTGGACTGCTGTTTCTCTGTGCTTCCTATTAATCTACAGTTTCTGCTCCATCTTTCCTTCCTGCCTTGCATGCAGCACTGGCTTCTGCAACCACCTGTGTCAATGCGGCCAACGTAAATACCACTGGACACGGTGCCAACTGCCCCACTGTGTGTAAAACCTATTTGAGTGGCAAAAAACAGACTTTGATAGGATTTTCTTCCCACTATCCCTCCTCCTGCTGGCACATAAGGCAGGATATTTGCTGAGGACCATGCTTTAGTTTACCTTGAAAACGCTGTCACCACATAGGTACAGCAGCATTTATTCCTTAGGGGTAGTTTGTGTTTCTCACTTTGAACATGCTGTAACAAAAGGTTGCACAGAAGTCTGGTTATCTGAGCTGTCCCTCAGAAGGACAGAAATTCATCTGCTAAAGATATCTGCTGTAGCTCTATTTCAGAAAATGAGATTGAAGCCCAGGTACACTGGGAGGATACTTGCCCCTGAAAAAGCAGTAAGAAGGAATTAAGGTTTATCAGGAAGAGATAATAAGGGATGCTTGGCAGCCCTGACAGACAATGCTACTATAGAAAACCACATGAATGCAGTAAAATCTTTGCTAAGGAACAATTACTTCTACTCAGCACCACTAACTTAGGATACACAAGACTAACACAACAATTCAAAATTGAATCTAAACCAATAGAAACCAGATAAAATTAAACTAATCCAAATACTTCACTTTGTCTGCCAGCCATATCTGTACACATGAAAATAGGAGCTGATGTCTCTTCTCATATTTCAACTTCTGAAATGAAATGAAAGGAACATACTCCTTCATAACCAAAAAAGCTTCCTAACTCCCCCAAAAAACCCAAATCAAAACAAAACAAAAAAAACCCCACACTTTTACTACATTTTTTTATCTGGACTAAAAATTTAACTGAAAATGTGTCTTAAGTTTGAGAAAAAGAGCAGAGAAGGACAGCAAGCCAAATGACAGAGCACTAACATTCTTCTAATGTAATTTTCCACTAAGTTTTACCAAATTTTCAATTGTATTGCAGTTCTTGGCTAAACACACTAATTCTACATTTGATAATGTAGAATTATTGAACTGGAGGTTGGAACTAGATGGTATTTACAATCCCTTCTGGCCCAAACCATTCAATCATTCCATGAAATGTAAAGAACATAAACTTTCTGACAGTTCAGAAGTTCAGAATGCATTTTTTTCTGGGATAAAGTTCCAGGTCAAAACCTGCTGCTTCTCTTCATACTGAGGCTGCATTCACTATAAAATGTTACTCTTTTGAAGGTAACAGTTAAATTAAAAATATTTTAGATGAAACAAAAATGTAGACTAACTTTCAGAGCAGAGATCTGTTCTATTCACTGGATAAGTAACACTTGTGGAGGAATGATGTAAAACACCACTCCAAATGCTAAGAAGTCAGAAATTGTACTCTGAAGAAATGTTGCTTACGCTTCTCTGGCTTTGCCAGGCCAGCAGATGTAGGAGAGTTTTGATGAGGGCTGAAGCATATGCTTTATGCTTTTCAGAGAATGAGACTGACATTGTTGGTAAGGGGAAAAGCAGATTTCCTGAGAAGCAGAAAGCAGAGAAAGGATCAAAGAATCATGGAATCATTAAGGTTGGAAAAGACCTCCAAGATCATCTAGTCCAACTGTCCCCCAACCATCATCTATATTACTCACTAAACCATGTCCCTAAGTACCTCATCCAACCTTTCCTTGAACACCTCAAGGTATGGTGACTCCACCACCTCCCTGGGCGACCTGTTCCAATGCCCAACTGCTCTTTCTGAGAAGAAATGTCTCCTCATTTCTATCCTAAACCTCCCCTGGTGCAACTTGCAGTCACTCCCTCTTGTCCTATCGCTACTTATCTGTGAGAAGAGGCTGACCCCCAGCTCACCACAACCTCCTTTCAGGGAGTTGTAGAGTGATAAGGTCTCCCCAGAGCCTCCTCTTCTCCAGACTGAACAGTCCCAGTTCCCTCAGCCACTCCTCGTAAGACTTGTGTTCCAGACCCTTCACCAGCTTCACTGCCCTTTTCTGGACACGCTCCAGGGCCTTGATGTCTCTTGTAGTGAGGGGCCCAAAACTGAACACAGTATTTGAGGTGAGCTGACTACTGGGGGGTAATCACCTCTCTGGTCCTGCTGGCCACGCTATTCCTGATACAGGCCAGGATGCTGTTGGCCACTTCTTGGCCACCTGGGCACACTGCTGGCTCATGTTCAAGTGTGTACCAACCAACACCCCCAGATCCTTTTCCTCTGTACAGCTTTTCAGCCACCCTGACCCAAGGCTGTAGCATTGCCTGGGGTTGTTATGACCAAAGTGCAGGACTTGGCACTTTGCCATGCTGAACTTCATCCCATTTGCCTCTGCCCATTGGTCCAAAAATCTGGGTATTCTGACCAAAGCATCACACAGTGATTCAGGCTGTGTGCTGGTTGGGAATTCAGCTCAAGACAGGCCAGGAAATATAGTGACTACTATCTAAGCAAAGCTGCACCTTCAGACGTAACATGAAGTACAAACCAAATACACATTTAGTCATGTAGCTCTTTAAAGTCTGGAGTTCTTCTCTTTGAGCCCATGCTACAGATAAAACATGAAAAGAGAACCAAACATTGTGACAGAAGTGACAGCAATACAGTGGGATTAACTCCCAAGTCCTATGTCACACTGACTTGCTCCCACATGTTGAAATTCACAGTATGCAAACACCAACATGCAGCACAATGTTTGTTGCCTTTCAGAAACAGTCCTTTTGAATGCTAAAATAAACCCTCTTTCCAATGTATAGTTTCTTGATGAGAAAACAAATAATGAAATTTAGCACAAGACTATACCTATACAAACCCAGGTACATTAAGTAAATTTTGATTTTTAGCTGAAACTTTCCAACTCTCTGGCTAAAGTGGCTGAAAGAAAGAAACCTTTTCCAATGTAGTATAACAATAAGGATGTCAGTGTGTGTAGGGGGGGGTAGGTATAAGTAGAGGTATTAATAAGCTATCAAACAAAAGGTCTAGTTATATGGTCAGTATGGTTCTACTCACTGTATTAGGTACATGTGGCAATCCGTAAACTTTCTCCTGTGTTTCCTTTAAAATTTCTGTGGTTGACTTTTTTAGAGGATGCTTCCCATGGTAGATTTGGTCCAAGGCAGCATAAAAGACCTAAAAATAAAACAAAAAAAAATACATGCTTGTCTTTGGCTCATAGTGCTGACATCTGATAACCTGAAAAGACAAATAGAAAAGAACCAGAGAGACAGAGAATAGGGAGAGGGGAGAGTCTAAAGACATACAGTTTTGTACATCTCTTTTTAGTATAACATACAAGGACAGCAACAGGTTCTTGGAACACACCAATCACCACCATCAAGACCCATCATAAATCCATGTTTAGGTCACTGAGAACACTGGCAGTACCAAGCCACCTGCATTTTTAAATAAAATTAAGACCTGTTCCTAGACCCCTCCAGTGACTCCTCTTTTCAAAAATAATATTTTAAACAGATTTAATAAAAAGACTTGAAGTTGAGTGGACACCAAAACACACCCCCTCCCACCTAGTTCAAGACTTGCAGAAGCAAGTTAGGACCCAAGCAGTGAATATAAGAATCATAGAATGTATGGGGTTGAAGGGATCTTTAAAGGTCATCTAGTCCAGCCCCCCTGCAGTAAGCAGGGACATCTTTACTAGGTCAGATTGCTCAGTTGCTCAGAGCCCCATCAAACCTGACCTTGAAAATGTAAAGGGATGGGGCCTCCACTACCTCTCTGGGCAACCTGTTCCAGTGACCCACCACCCTCAAATTGAAGAACTTTTCTTAATATCCAACCTAAATCTAACTTTTTCTAGTTTAAATCCATTACCCCATATCCTATTGCTACCTGCCCTTGTGAACAGAATAAGCTGCACACAGACTTGCTGATGCTCCTGAGTTTCTGCTAGAGCACCCAAATGCTGTAGTAACTAAGGTAGATGCTATCTACCTTACTACTATCCTGTGGAAGTGCAGAGAAGACAGAAGACATCCACTGGTGTGTAACACAGGGTATTTTTAAGAAGTTTGGTGCATCCAGACATTTAAGCCAAGGAGTTCAGGTCAGGCTATGCTGCAGTAGGCACACTTCATAGGAAAGTTGACTTTGGGTAGCCTCAAAAAACCTTTGTGCAAGAGATGAAGCAAATAATTTGGCTAGAAATTTGGGCCCATTCAACACTCCCAGGGACACTGCAATACCATTCCCAAAGAGATAAACAGAGTGTTTTAAGAATTATAACCAGGAAATGCTGAAATTTTATGGAGAAAAGGCTGTTTGGAGGCAATCCCTGGCCATGGAGAATGGATGTTTAATGCAATCTGAAAACACAACCCCCTCAACACATGAAAGTATTCTTTATTATGAATTGGGTACAGAAACATTTTTAACTAATTATTTACTAGAATTCAACATGGGGGGAAGGGAGGTTGGATACAGCACACCAAAAATGTGACTGTTTCTAAAGGGCCATAATCCTTCTGTTTGAACAAACCACCTTCTAATGTACAGAATCTTGACAAATCCTTTGGCTCTGTTTTCAAAAATGATAAATGTGACAACTGTTTTTTTAAAGAAAAACTGAGGGTTATAAGGAGAGGGGCTTAGAAGCCATGACTTGCAGCAGCAGGTCCTGAATTTCCTGCTTTACTTTCTACATGGCTAATGAGAAGACAATGAGACCTACTCTTGCAGAAGCAGCCAGTAACAACATTGCAAGTTTTGTGTCCTGGACAGAAACATTGATCAAGAAATGGGAAGCTCTTAACATTGCCAATCTACAAACCTAGAGTAGTATCTGTTCAGAGGATAACTCTGTGAAGACACTGCACCAAATGGCAAACAGGAATGAGTACTTTATCTTTTCAAACCAGGGGTATTTAATTTTTTCCATCATTATGTTGATAACATTAAAAACACTAAATATCTAAATAAAATCCTATACTAGACTGTAGAAAATACAGTATTTTTTACTCTTATCTTAGAGGAGAAAGTAGCTTGGCAATACCTTTGCTTGTTCTTTTCATCCTCAGAGCTGGTCTTTAGAATCCTGGTTCATTTTTTTTAACAAATTTTAACAAATGCTATGGCTTTTAAGGCAGCAAGGTTGACTGAGAGTGTAACCAACAGTAAGTATCATAAATAGATCTTGAAATTATTTGAACCAGAAGTCCTAGAAAACTTACTTTCTACTGTCACCCTGGGCCTTTGTGACTCTGAAGGAGTCTTTTCACACCAGCTTTCCTCTTCTTCCCAGAAAATCCAAACCAAACATCAGAAATTTCAGCATCTGGCAACAGATTCTGGCATCGTGCTTCATTGCAGCCTTAATCCTCCTATTTCCTATCTCCCAGCTTAGTTGTGACCTGTTCACAGTTGCTCTTCAGTGTTCTTCACAAGATGGAGCAGACTGGACTGCAGTGGACCTTCCCCAAAGTAAAACTTGGAGTCAAGTAATTTGTGGTCGGTGAGTTGGAGCAATAGCTGCCTTCACCTGTTGTTTCCTCGCTTACTGGTTGTCAGCTGAGCTTTTGCCTGCCTGAACAACAATGTCATGATAGAGAAATGAGCCACTGAAGCCAGCTATAAGCTTTCCCCTGATCCTGGCATATGAAAGCTCTGAGCCAGGCCACCTGGAGAGCATAGTTTAAAAAAAAATCCATCCCTGAAAATAAATTGGATGATCTTTATATCCATAAGCATTCCCATCTACAAACTACAGTTCTGCATGTTTACACAGAACTTTGCTATGGGAAAAGGAGACATAACCCAGGACCACAGGATTTTAGGTGATACTGCTAAGGGACACACTAACACTTCAGCAGTAGCTAGAGGATTATTTCTAATTGCAGTAAAACACATTTCCCAGAAGACCTAAAAATATAAAAAGGCAATCAAAGTTTTCTATCTTCATATTTCTATTTCACACTGACATTGGTATTTACTAGTTTTGCTTGGTTCCAGTTGTTTTCTCTAGCTCCTCATCTGCTTAATAGCATTAACATGCAAACAGTTCTGCACTTTTCAGTGAAGTTACTACTGATTGAAAGACTCTGGGATTTAACCTGCATGGAAAAAGCCTTATGAGAAGGTATATGGATTCTTCTCTCTTTCCTCCCGAGTAACTGATGACATGAAAGAAAATGCAGCAGACCCCAGCATCCTTCCTTACTTCCACAGAATGAGAGACATTTTTCAAACAGATCAAAAAAGAACCTTAGGCATTTTCCCCACTGCTGGAAAAATGTGTAAGCATTTTTCTTTCTTTTCTAAAGGTCAAATAAGGCTTACATAGTGCCTAGTCACCAATATAGAATAAGCATTTTGCCAAGTCTGAGGGAAAGGAATCAGAGTCATTGTTCACAGGTTTGTTTCAGGTATGTTCATCAGTAGTACATATATACTTTGGCATCTGCAGATTGAAATGTATATTTTTCTTCCACGAATTATTTTACTTTTAAATCTGCATGAGTAACAATAAACACTTCCACAAAGGAATGTGTGAACTTTACATTTGCTGTGCAATCAACTTCTCTGGGACATTTTTTTCTGAAGTAATAAACTGAATGGCTCTGCCAGCCAGTCTCTGAACTGAGATCATCCTTCTGCAGGCATTACAATTAGAATCTCCAAAAGCATGGGGCTCCAAGTAGGAAATGACTAATATTATTCAGTGTGGCATACTGGTTATTTGGCATGGGTTGAGACTGGCTGACCTTTAGTTACAAGGGCAAGCAGCTTGTTTAATCACTGTATCAGTGCCAGCACCAGTCAGTCATTAGGCACCCACAGGAATCTGAGCCCACCAGAAATGGGTGTTCTCTCCCCAGTTTTAAAGCTTTGGGATCTGAGGTCACTCCAGGGCAGACCCTACAGAGACCCTAGGAGCAGCTGAAGGCCAACAGCAGCATGGGACATTGCACAGCACATCCCACAGGACTGATGCAATGACTCCTCCTTGACTTACTTAGGGAGCCACCATGTCCCCTGAAACAGGACAGGGAGGCCACATCACTTGTTAATACACCAATGACTTACAAGTCTGGTGGGTATCCAAGCCCATTTTAGCCCCCACATTGTCAATTTGGTCTCAACTCCTGACAGGATTATAGCAAATGCATATGAAAAGTAGAAAGGAAATCTGTCAGCTCTATATATAGCTAGTTTGGACACATCAGGAAAGAAAGGGTCCTTTGATTATCACTTTGGTGGCTACTAGTCTTACACTGGCAAATTATTCTGTGTAGGGAGGCTACATAAATAGAGATCCACCACAAAGCATTCTCTGTATAAACTTTATTTCAATTTAGAGTTGTTTTATTTGTGGTTTATTTGGGTTTTTTTAAACCCTCCTATATGAAATAATTCTGTTCTTGCCCACATTCTTTTCAGATTCTCAGCTATCTCTACATTAGAACCATTTGGAGCCAGGAGCATGCATTTCAAAATCAGTCCTGCAGAGAGGGTGCAGTTATTTTCATGTCACAGAAGTATAGCCACAGGTAGAAACCTCCTTGTTCACACCTCCTCCACACGCAATGCTGGCCACCAACACCCAGCACTGCACCAAAAGCATAATTCAAAAATCTGTTCCATTTAACCAATGCAATATATATATATATGTATATATATATATATATACAGGGGAAACAGTGTTAAGTCAGGTTTTGATTAGTTTAACTGACATGCACCCATTTACAGGTCCACAGTCCAGTATTCTGATTAGCTTTAAATCACTTTAAATAACTGCACAGAGCAAACTGCAAATATTTAACTAAGCTAAGCTTTTCCTTTTTCTTTTTTTAAACCAACTTCAGTTAACCAGTGCAAGCCATGTTTCCAGACAGAGCTGCAGTCATTTGGGCACTTTTCAAAGTGAAGAACTACAAAGATCTGATCTTTAAATTTGTTTCTTTCAACATCTCAAAGATAATGACTACCCTTTATTAAAGTTCTAACAGAATTAGCTCACCTAAACACTGGGTCAACTGTAAAAAGAAAAACTACATGCTTCTGGCTTAAGGCAAAACAAAGAAGAAAATGAAATTATGAAACTCACAAAGAAGAAGATTGTAGCAAACTAAGTACAGCCAAATACTCACTGTAAAAAAACAAAAACCTTGGCTGGATGCTAATGCTACTGTTCACAGGAGCTGCTGTTGCATGACTTAAAAAACCTAAATACCCATTTAAATAGAACCCCAATTTCCTTTACTTGGAGAAAAGCAACACTGATTGTTTATGGGAATGACTGATCAATCACATCTACCCACAGAAAGCAAAGGTTTATGAATTTGATTACCACTTCTAATACTGTGAGAGAGAAGTCTCACAGCCTTCTAGCTCAGCTCCCAGTTTTGATGGCAGTGACAGGTTGTCAGTATTACTGGAGGAGCAACAAACAAGGAGCTCAAATCATATCCTACTAAATAATACAGCAGGACGTGAGCAATCCGGGAGGTTCCTGGAATGAGTTGATGATAACTTCCTTCTCCAAGTGATAGAAGAGCCATGGAGCAGCAGTGCCATGCTGGACCTTGTTCTCACTAACAAGGAGGGGCTGGTGGAGAATGTGAATCTCAAGGGCAGCCTTGGCTGCCATTACGATGAAATGGGGAGTTCAAGATCCTCAGGGAAGGGAGGAGGGCACACAGCAAGCTCCCTACCCTGGACTGCAGGGAGGCTGGACTAAATGACCTTCAAAGGTCCCTTACAACCTAATGCATTCTATGATTCTATGACTTCAGGAGAGTAAACTTTGGCCTCTCCAGCATATTTTTCCCATAGGACAAAGCCCTGGAGGGAAGAGGACCCAAAAAACCTGGTTACTACTCAAGGATCACCTCCTCCAAGCTCAGGAGTGACGTATCCCAGCAAAGAGGAAGTCAGGCAAAAATGCCCAGAGGCCAACAAGGAGCTCCTGGGCAAACTCAAACACAAAAAGGAAGCCAACAGAGACTGGAAGGAAGGACAGGTAAAACTGGGAGAAATACAGAGAAACTGGTCAAGCAGCCAAGGATCAGGTTAGGACAGCTAAAGCTTTGTTTTTTGGGGTTTTTTTGGGGGTGGGGGGATTCTGATAATCCAAGATAAAATCCAAGATGATACAACCATTTTCAAAACCTCTGATTTTCAAGACGTTTTCCTACAGATAAACAAACATGAACGTTAACATAAAAATTAATTACCTTTCACTAGTTTGCATACAGTTACATATGTTTACATTAAAATAAAGAATTGGTAAAGTTACAGAACAGATTTTAATTCCTGTAAATTCTTGACCAAGAGTAGACACTAGAATGAAAAGAACATACCTGGAGTTGCATATCAGCTGCAGCACACACCTTTTTGGACTCACATAGTCTTGATACCATGTTTTTTGGTAGTGGCTTGAAGGAGAAAAAAAACACCAAACATATTTAGAACTGTTGTATATCTATAAATAGTACACTTACTGTTAGAAAAGGCTGAAGACAAAATAAAAAGACTTGTGGTGGTAATAAAACTGTATTTGAAATGCTATGCATTGAGGAATTAATAAAAGGAAATATCATTTGCTAAACGAAGTATTAAATGGGCAATTAAGATAGCAGCAGTAACTTACAAAGCCATCAAGAAATCACTGTCTCAAGGATTGTTTTTCTATAAATTGGTTTATGTTCCTTTATATGCCTGTTAAAAACATTATGACTGCCTTCAGAGTTAAGGAACAGATGGGGCAGTTAAAGTCCTCCCAGGTTATCCTGACTGATCTTCAAAAGCAAATCCTACAACAGATTCTCCTGTTGGTCTTTGAGCATAGTTCATTTACATTTACAGAGAGGCCCATATAACTCCCACTGGGCTGGCCAGGTTTTCCTAACTTCAACTGGGACAGCATCAGGCCTACCCACATAAAAACACCTGGTTGTACTGAACAGTAAATATACCCTTTGACATTTTTAACAAAATATAAGTTATTCCACATCTATGGCAATTAAGTTATCCACACCACCATAGGCTGAAAGTCAGAGACATTTTTCAAATCATTAAGTAAATTCTTTTTTCACCTCCTATCTGGGCACCTACAATTACAGCCAAAGACTTTTTGATGCTGGATTTTAATAATATCTGTATATGAACACTTGACCTTGAGCTTCTTCCACTACTTCCTGAAGCTTTTCAATAGAAGTTTTTCCTAGTTAGCATATTCCATTTTGCTAGCAGTTTTATTAACTGAACACATTAAATATGGTTAAAATAACTGGGTTCTTGCTAAAATATCAAGAGAGTTACTACAAGCTGAACAAGGTAATACATATGTTTGGTATTACACTGAACTGTACAAGCATACCTACACTTCTACAGTGTGTTGAAGTGTTTGAGATATAATACATGAAAGTTGTCAGATCCTGATGGCAGAGCCATTACAGACAAACATGTTTGTGTTCACAGAATAAAAACCTGATGCCAGAAAAGTTACACTTAAGTGAGGAAAATGTTATCAATTAACTCTGTGGAATCTGGAAGTTAGAGCAGATAAGAAAAACTCAGGTTGCACAGCTGTTTTATGCAGTAGCTTGCCAAGGCTTGTAACCTCTTCTCCAAGACAAATGTTAGCTGGGTCAAGCATGGGATAGAACAACACCCACTGTTTTGCCTGTCATAAATGTCCACAGCTGTTAAATTTCAACACAGAAAAGTGATGAACATGAAGTCAGCCCTACAGTCTATCCTTGTTAGGCCAGTATTTACCCTTCCCAAATACAAAAATTCTGTTTCAAATTACGCAAGGATTTTGGACTACTAGAGTAAGAGTAAATGAGCAGTTATCCACAGTAATAAAGATGTTAGTAGCTGGCTACTTTGAGGTTCTACACTGAATTTAGTATTGTTCAAAATACTATTTAATTATGTAGGAAAGTTAAGGCAAGGAGCAGAGCAGTAAAAAATAAAATTAAAGTGGTAGAAAGTATTTTGGTTGGACAATCTTTCTTCTGGCTCTGTAAACATCTCTTGTCTCATTCTCTTAGACAGAGCAAGGCATGTGCTTCAATGACTTTTCATCCTGGAACTAAAGTGCATGTGGGATTGCAATAACACCATATCAGTTGTCATGCAAGAAACCCTTGTGCAAGGAAACCTCTACAATTTTGTGCAGTTACAAATCAAGCACCAAACCCATCAGCAAGTTTCAGCAGCTTTTTGGAGGCGTGCATGTTCTAGTGAAGTACTGCAGTATGGAATTAAACAAAGCTGATTTCTTCTAGGGGCACCTGCATTTTGAGTACAGTAAAGTATGAGAAAACTGGATGGGAATTCATAAATTGTAATTTGTCACTGTTTAAAAAACTGAACATCCAAAAGATTGGCAGCAGTGAGTAAGTATGTCTTACACAGTTATTATTTAAGAGTGTTGAAAGCCAAAAGCCAGTAAGGTCAAACCAGCTCTTTCAACATAATGGATTTTCAATTTTATACTCTGGCTATATTAAATGATGGTAAGAGGAAGTGCACAGGCTTGCAGCTGGTATACAAAATAAACAGAGCAAAAGGCACTAAGACTTTTCTAATTGGCATTGCTTCTTCCTTGCGTTCTGCTACAAGCACCTACCCTGTTCTTAATCAAGCACCTGAGGGGAGCCACAGCACGTTCATTAATAAAGTACTAAAATATCATTGCACAGGAGATGTTTAGCACCACCTTCCAGAGACCAAGTAAAATGTAGGCAATACCAGAAGCCTCCATGAAAATCTTTCTATCATTTTGCAGTTATATGAATATCAAACAAACAACATCTCTGCCCTGAAGATCTAGCTCTGATGTTTGAGCTTGAACAAATCAACAGGTAATTACAAATCATTCTTAGGACAATGCCTGTTGGCAAAAAGGCATAGGAGAAAACACATAAATGTTATTTTATTTAAATCTATCAGTGCTACTGATTCAGCTCAGAGGTTGTGTTGTGATCCTAATTCAACAAGCCAAGGAGAATGTGGCATCAGAAAAAAAATTGCCAAAATTAAATTGAAATAGTGATAAAAAGGAGATCATTTATTTTTCCCAAAGTATCTTTTGTATTTTAAAATTTAAGATTTCAGGGAACTAAAATTAGACTAATTCGGGCCTTTCAGAGATCACCACTCCCCTACAAAGTTTGTTTCTGTGAATGTCAGGCATAAAGATATGTGTGGATCTTGAATGTAAGGAAGGAGATGTACTGTTTCAGGCAATAGAAACTTCTGCTTGCTCCATTACAGTCTCATATAGCCCCTTAATAAGCAGCTGAGTGAAGAAAAAATGCATCAACAGGATTATTTTACTTATCCTGAAAGATGAGCTCACTGATAAAACAAGAATCAAACTGTCATCCTCTTTCTAAAAGAAAGACTTCACAGAGCTTTAGGTAAAACTATTTTAATTGAATAACCATTCCCATTTTTAAGTTTAAACACTACATGCTTTACTCCATGTTCTACTTTTCCATCCTTCTATATTAAGCAAATTTGAGATCTTGGCATGAATATTTCTGCATGTTTGCCATGGTGGCTGAAGGAACAGAAATCTTTACGTCCCAAAGCATGTTTAACTCCTTACCGCTGTGTAGTAAATGACACATTATGACTGTTTACTATCTGTGGGCTTATTCCTGTAATCATGCAAACACAATACTGCCTTTGTAATTCCATCTCTGTGAAAAATGAAGTCCAAATTTGAACAGTTGAAATACTGGCCTTTGTTTAAGGGAGCCTCTGAAGATACACAAGCTTAAAATTATTTAGCTCGACAGACCTACCACATATCTGTTCAGTTAGCAAATGAAATTAAACAAGCACACAGTGATACAGAATGGTACACATGCACTAGAGTGTCTGCTTAAGCGCTGTTACAACCTCCTGATGGTATGGCTTGACTTCATGAGTTTACCTGAGTAATTTAATCTGATTAACTAATTAACACCGCCCTCTCTGTTCTTTTTTTTTCCCCTCAAGGAGTTTCTGTTTCAAGTTCTCTTTAGATGAAATGAAAACTAAGCTTGCTGCTTTCTTGGAACAAATGTTTTTGTGCTGGCCAGTTTATTGAACTAAATTCACAAGATTCACTTCTTCTGCCAAAAGAGTTTGTAAACTTTTTCACTCCTCAGTGCTCAATAGCAAAACCATCCAAAATGCACAGAAAGCAGAGACAGCCTTTCTAACAACTTCAAGATACTTTGGACCAGATCCTCATGATCCACCTCTATATGCATAATGCATTCTCATCTCTGAAAGCCTGTGCACCAAATCTTTTTTTCAGCAATGCTACTAAAATCTAGTCTTCAACAATTATATGCTTTAATAAACAAAACACCATCTCTTTCTCTTCATAACATAAACACCAATCCTAAGTGAGGATCCTCAGGACCAGTCCTTCTACAACTGGCTCTTAGGGTAGAGGCAATCATAACCTGAGACGATGCTACCAAGTTCTTCTGATGCAGTAGTGCTGGGTAGGAATGCTAAACATTCCACCACTTAAGTTTTACATCCAAAAACTACGGCACAGAGGCAGCAATGCTGAAAGAATCACACAATCACAGAATCACAGGAGTTGGAAAGGACCTCCAGAGATCATCGGGTCCAACCCCCCTGCCAAAGCAGCTCCCCAGCTCATATTGCACAGACAGGCGTCCAGACGGGGCTGGAATATCTCCAGAGATGGAGACTCCACCACCTCCCTGGGCAGCCTGTCCCAGGGCTCTGGCACCCTCACTAGGAAAAAGTTCTTCCCCATGTTGCTGTGGAACTTCCTGTGCTCCAACTTGCAGCCACTGCCCCTTGTCCTGTCTCCACAGAGCACTGAAATGGGGCTGGCTGATTCCCCCTGCATCCCATATTTAAGATATTTATAAACATTAATAAGGTCCCCCCTTAGTCTTCTTTTCTCCAGGCTGAACAGTCCCAGCTCAATTTTTCTGTATTGCCTCCTCAAAATGCTAGGTCAGCAAAAAACTGTCCCTCTGTCGACCTCCAACAGAGCTACACTGATAACGTTGTTGCAGAGAAGATCCTTTTCCCACAAAAAAGTTTGGTGTCTGTATTCATGAGAAGAAACTTAATGAAAGTTCTCATACGGAACAGCATTTGGATGAAATGGTTTTACAAGTTTCACATTTCAACTACTTCAACCGCCTTCCCCTTGAAAAGGAGGCAGGGTGGATCCATTTTTCTTTCAAAAGAAAAAAAAAATGGAAAAGAATAAGTTGATTCAAATTCCATTTGCACACCAAAAAAATTAGTCAGGGAACAAGCACCAAGTATATAAGCCCCCAAAAGGTTTTTGTGAAGTTGTAAACATACAAAAGTTGGGATTTTCTATTCAAAGTACTTTGTTACATAAACACAACAGATAAAAGTCATTTCTGTATCACTGAATTTCAAGACCAGAAAAGATCACTTCAATCTATTTGTATTTCAAAGACAGATACAGAAATCTGGTATTAGAACCATAAAAACAGCCTAGATGAACCACCATAAGCAAAAGCAGATTTATATATGTTGGCTAAAGGCTTAAAAAGACATTCTACGTTTTTAAAAGAATAAATAAACAAATAGATAGATAGATAGATAAATAAATAAATAAATGGAAGTGGCCTAAAGCCTTCAAAAGCCACAAAGCAGTTTCAGGCTCTTTTTCTCATCTTCCAGCATAATCCGTTCCTGCCCCCCTGAAGATGGAATTTCCATGTCAAATCTCTCCCAATTGCTCTCTGAAAGGGCAAGATTTCACCACCGATAAACAGAAGAAGCTTTTTGGAAATGCCAAATGGGACACAGTTGCCTCCTTCTTAACTTTTGCCTTGCAACTAAACATGGTTTAGATTTGCTAAAGCCATTTTGAAAATACAAAGCCATAAATAATGCTCCACAAATCTCTTTCAGATGTTTTAGTCAAGCTCATTCTCCAAACTCATATGCAATCAGATTAACTCCACGCTGTTAAAACACTACATGAACTTTATAGAGAACACCAGAAAGCAGCATTTTGGTACGTGGACTCAAACATACAAATGATGAACACTCTTGAGTACTTTTCACTCCCAGGTTTCAAGGGGACTTTCTTAGTGTAATAAATTCTGCAGAAATGATTGCTCTGTAAAAAAACAGAACCAAACCAAACCAAAACAAAACCCAGACAGATTTACAGAGCCAATTTCTCAGACAGTATCTAGTAAAACAGAAGTTAAGCAATGTATTTTTCTAAGTGTTCAGTGTTCCACTTTCATAATGCTGAAATATACTGAATGTTTAGTATTGGATAAAAAGCTTCAGTGAAGTGTAATACTACACAACTTGAGGCTTCCTTGGTTTTGCACTGCTGGGTAATCTGTTCTTCAGCCATCACATCTGAATATACTGAAACTTGTCACAATGAAAACCACTGGAAAAAAAACTTTGGTTATTGTTTGCTGTATTTTTGAAATAGCTGTACACACATAAATCATGTTCTACTGGCATGCATGAAAGCAACCACTGAAAGTCACCTTGTTCCAAAGAGCACTGTTTCCTAAAGTTCCCATAAAAAGTAGAACCTTGCATTAGAATGGCACAAAATAGCTTTATTAAAAAAAGAGATCTGAGTTTTAATGCAGAAATTCATGACCGTCAGAATCTAAATAAATCTAATCTTAATCTAATCCCAAATGAAGCAGTACACTTTTTATCACAAAATATTTCAATCACTACCCTACACTGTGCTAAAAATGGGAGTTTTAAACACTGCAGATCATTTCATTTATTTCCATTATTTGATAGCTGAGCTTTATTTTAATACAGACTGTAGAGAGGTTGATGATGAAAATTTTGTTATAGCTTACCTGTAACTAAATTAAAACATTCCACATAACTTGATTCACACAGTTGTTCACCTACAACACCAGGTTTGTGTAGTGTTGAAACTACATGACCTTGGAAGGAAAAATAGGCTGAAAGTTTTAAACATGTAATTGGAACCCTGGCTATAAGGACCTGGTATTCTCTTACAGATTAACCTTTTCTGCAATGAGAATATTAGATTTTTTTCTGAAAACTTAAAAATATAATATTAAAATAATCTGTATCAATTCTTTGGTTTTACTTTAAACATTATTAATAAACACCACATGAAAATGTGTTTCTTCCCCTGAGTACAAATTCCTATTTTCAATATTTTACACATTAATTTTCCCTACCTGTCCTGTTTTATAATGCCTTGCAAACTGGTTAACCACTCGATAGTCATTTGCAAAGTACTCCATCAGAATTGAAGGAACTTCAGCAAAATCAGTAGCACATCTGGTTCCTAGAGGTAGAATAATTAGACACATTAGCATTTACCATCTTCATTAACACAAACAGTTAACTCTTCCCAAAAGGTTTTGCAACTTTCAGTTTGGACTTTTGGCGAACTTTAATGTTCTTTCATTTATTAAGTCAATATTTTATTTCCACAGCATTATTGTGCATCTTGCCAGAAAAGCTTCATTATAATCCTACACATTTTACTATAAATCACAAAGTAAAAATATTTGAACAGCTGAGTGAGGCACCTTATAAAGCTCTGGATCACACCCTTTTTAAACTAAACCAGACTGCAGCCAAACTGGCCCTACATGAAACACCAAATCTACTTAAGTGTCCTAAATCTAAATCAAACTGCAATGTAAATAAAACTCTGCCTTAATCCCATTCACAGTTAACAATTTTTAGCTTCCCTCTGTTTGTTGAGCTTACTTATGCTTTATATTAACCTTGCTTCATAATACCTCATCATTCATCCAAGGAATGCTCTTGCAGATTGAAGACATGTTCCCAGTAAGTGCGATGAGGTAACATCTCAGCAGTTTGTACTTTCAGAAAGCACTTTCCCTAAAACTTTATTTACTCTAATCTTTATCAGCACGTCACACAATGGAAGTTAAGTAGCATGACACATCACAAAGTCAAAGCTGCGCTTCTCATTTCTGTGTCACAGGTAGGGACGTACGAAGTTGTGACTTCAATAATGCTCCCACTGGGTCATCACCTCTATCCCCATCTGCTAGAAAAACAGCAGCGTTCAAAATTACTCTTAAATATAAGTGCAGTTTTTGCTTCGACTATTCTTTCTTGAATCCTTTGATCTTTACAAATCTTTCTCTAATTTTTAAATCATAGAATCATAGAATGATAGAATGGTCTGGGTTGGAAGGGACTTCAAGGATCATAGAGCTCCAACCCCCTGCCACAGGCAGGGACACCAACCTCCAGGCCTGGAGCTACACAAGGCTGACCAGGGCCCCATCCAACCTGGCCTTGAACACCTCCAGGGACAGGGCATCCACCACCTCTCTGGGCAGCCTGTTCCAGCACCTCACCACTCTCTCTGTAAAAAACTTCCCCCAGGATCTAATCTAAACCTTCCTTCCTTTAGTTTTAATCCACTCCCCCTTGTCCTGCCATTGCCTATCCTTTTAAAAAGTTGAATCCCCTCCTGCTTATAAGCTCCCTTCAGGTACTGGAAGGCTGCAATGAGGTCCCCCCACAGCCTTCTAATCTGAACTCATAATCTGTTTACACTCAATGTTTTCAGGCCAATACTGCTCTTTAGTATAAATTGCATTTCCCACACAGGTCTTTACCTCCTAAACTGAGAGAGACTATAGTCTCTCAGCCATCATTATCCTAAGGCAAGATAGTCTAAAAGATTGTCCCCTGTAGCTCTTCTCTGCAAGTGCTTCAATTTGAATTCACCTTCAGAAGACTCACAAAGCCATGCCCAAGGACTGCATGAGGTTTCACCAGTATCTCTCTTTATCATTCTAATACTTATTGCTGTTAGATACACCTCTGATGTAATTTCAAAACACGTTTGCCCTTTTCACAGACACATCAGCTATTTGTAGTTCTGCATTAACACATTAATATTTTCCTCCACCACTGTTGGAATACCCACTTGATAGCAGAACTTCTCTTTGTACTCTATAAATGCCAGGTCTGCACTGTGTAGCTCTGAACTGCGCTTCACTTCTAACGGTGCAGTATCCAGTCATTCAGTTTTTACATCCCAAATCCTTCTTTTGTGCCATCACATTTCATTAGTGTGAAACAGGGGGGGTTGCTATTTGAAAATCATTTTTAAAAGCCTAAAATAAGGCAGAACTCCACTGATGCTTCCCTTGCCGTTTGTGTTTTCTCTGTGCTCTTTAATAAAGTGAGAGAATTCTTTTAATAACCATTAAAAAGAATCCTGAAAAATTACATTATCTGAAAGTCAGAAAGGTAAAAGGTTGGGTAGTTATCTGGGATAAATTAATCCTCTGTAAAACAAGTGCAGGTAAATCTCTACTGCATGATAAACCAAAATGACTGCAAGCTAGGGCTTCAAAAAATTCTTATGGACACACACATATCCATTAAACAATCCACAGATGCATCCAGTGAAATGTCAGATTAAGCTCAAAAAAAGCACATCTTAAGTCACATAGGTGGTGTCATCCAAGTTCTGGGCCCATCAGCAGCAGAACGGTTTCCTGAATACTTGGGAATGTTAATCAGAAAAGCCAAATACTCAGTACATCTCAACCAGAATGTCAGACTTTTTGCTCTCACAATAGCCTGTAGTCATCTGGTTTCCACACTTTGCCACCCTAGTGTCCTATGAGAGCTGATGGCTCCTACCAGAGTCCCTGGGGATGAGCCATTTGATTGTCACACATTCCAAACACTAAAAAAAAAAATATTCTCTGCAGAAACAACACAAATGACCTCCAATGCTGCTTTTGCAAAGATCTGGAGTGAAATCCCCTGGGATTCAAGACTGTCTGGAGCTAAGGCAACACTGAAACCATATACAGCTCATGGAAAGTCTGAGCCTCAAAATTAGCTATTTCCTGCCCCTTCAAGACTTTCTGACATGCAGATGAATACAATTCACCACGACAACAGGTGAACTCCACCAAAGCAGTTACTTTGGGCATGTAAGTACCCCCAGAGGTCAAGAAGATCGAGTCCATATGAGTGGAAGGAATGTGGGAAAGCAGTTAACTGTCCCAAGGAGTATACAAAGTTTATACTGAAAGAGCACATACAGTGTTCATTTGTTTTAACAGTGCCCAGTAGTGACACACTTATGAACAGTTCAGTCTATTTTCAGTTTAAGTGGATAATTTAAGAAAGCATATTTTGTTACTGGGGACAAGGTATCTGTTGACAACACGTAACTCCCCTTGGTGTCATACACAAAACCAGTAAAATATTAAAAAAAATCCTTCAAACAATTTCATCTGTCTGCTTGTGGCTGGTTTTTTAAATAAGTGAATGTCTACTGCAAATGGGATTTCCAGCACACTGCCATAGAAGAGGATATACCAAGCAAGCTGCCCCCAGACAAGAAAGTAGCATGCTGAGCAGCTTTGGCCAGAACACGTCTCTGACCCATTTGCCACCACTGCAAAAGGCCACAGCAGCTTGTGAGCCATTAGCCCACACGCTCATTGGCACGGCTTGGAAAAAGGGACTAAATGAAAGGAGGCAATTTTCCTCTTCTATGCATCCACTGAGCTATGACTCTGTGTTCATTCATGTTCATTTACATATGATACAAAGGCCTACCACTTAATTGTGCTTGCAAATAAAATATATTTTTAATTCATCAACTTGGCTTTGATCAGAACTAACTAGAAAAGGGCTGGCTTCACAGATTTTCCACATTACCAGTGTATGCTCTTTGCAAGAGCTAATTTACTAATTTTCCTTAATTCAATTTCCTAAATCATTTCCAACCCAGGATTTATTGTGCTTTTACCCTAGGTACAAGTTTAGTTCAATTTATTTTCAATCCTCTAACTATCCCATTATTATAAACACATAAAGTAAACTTACAAGAGTGGACACCAGCACTAGAACAATGAATGGCAGTACAGAAAGAAGAGGAACAAATGCCTGATTCTTCCTAGGAGGAGAATATTCAAAACTTGTTTGATTCAGTTTTACATAATATCTGGGGATCTGATATTTTATTTTCAGTTCATCAAGGTTGTACAAATATCAACAAGACTCAACCATATTTGGTTAACCTTCTTTTCCTACTTTCTTTTTTTCTTTTTTTTCTTTTTATCTATTCCCTTCATCTAGAAATGAATCATTTAACTAAAACAAATAAAAAAAAAATCACTGTTCTAACTTTCTTACCAGTGACATGTTGGTACCTAGTTCTTCCCAGCATAGAATGCATAGCATGTCCCATTTCATGGAAGAGGTTCTCCATCATACCAGGACTTAGTAGTGTTGGTGCACCCCTTGTTGAATGGGGCAGGCTAAGCATAAGAACAACCACAGGCAGCTGATACTCTCCATTTTCCCTTAGCCTGCCTCCACGAACTGTGAAGTGACAATCCTTTTCAAGATAAAAGCAAACATATGGACAGCCAACATCATTGTATCATTGATATGAAGACAATTATGAAATTATTAAATGAAACAAACTATTAAATCAAACCTAAATGTATACCCAGTTACACAAGTTAAATTAGGGGATCATTGTGTCATTCAATAGCAGCACACTGTTTCTCTATCTTTATTATTTGCCTTATATTCATAATGAAACTACTTGATTCCACAAAGAAGAGACTGTGTTGCTTTTTGAAAATAAAATTTAAATTTTTTTGTTTACAATTACCAAAACCTCTCAATCTTTCCTAAAAAATAGCATGAAGTCAAAGAAATCTACTGATGTGCCAAATCCATAATTCACAGATAAAGTTCTCTCCTCATTCTCCATCAGTAACTGCACAACTCTCCTAGTATATTATGAAATATTAGCAAAACAGTAATATTATTACATTAATGCAGATTTAAAGGTTGTCCACTTTCCACCTCGCTAAAGGTGGTAATTTGTAAATGCTTCTTCTACAGAGTTAAGTGTCTATTGTACTGCATTGTATAGTTAATATACTGGCACTGGGCAGCATGAGTGAGCCACAAAAGTTGGAACCATCTACAGTTTTAAGTAGAAATTTGAATAAAAATTAGCTGCCATTATCAGCTTTCACCTTTAGAGGGTATTAAAGTTTCAGATTGTTTTAACCTATAAACAGTTCTCTAGAGTTCTACAACATTTCAGGCACCTGTCATCCTGTAGAAGAAACAATCTACCAGGTGACACTTTTTAAATTCAAGTTTACTCACAAAAATATTTTACCTAAACTATATTCAAAGTTACAGATTTTTCCTGCTTTAAGAGTCATTCATTTTAAATCAAGTTATCTTTTACTTACACTGAATGCAAATGGCCCTAATGCTACAGTCATTATTCAAACCCATGCTGGGATCAGATCATAAATGTTACCTGGTGTGGTTTGTCAGGTCTCTGAAAGAAGTCACAGTAGATGTATCCCAGCAAACCTTCAGTTTCATGAACAACAGCCTGAAGACAAAAAGCAATTTCCACAGTGAAAACACTGATGCGTATATTGAAGATGCAGTATTCTAAGAAAAGATTTGTAAGGAATAAATGTCAAACTGGGAACAATTAATGTAAAATCTGTTGGAATCAAGCTGCAGTTGTCTCTGCATTTCACTCAGAACTAGTCATAGATTAGTATTAATAGTAACACTCTCTGTAACTAATGACTGTTACTAAATGACTTCTGAGAAGTCAACACTAACAGTTGATTTACCATGGAGAAAAGCAGGAAGAGTAAGTAATTATAAATTGACCCAGAGGATATAAAGAACGGCAGCTCTTGCTGGAGGTAGAAGAGCAGTGAAAATCTTGCAGTGAATATGTGATGAGAGGACAACAGGGGAACCTGGGAACCTGATGAGCACACTACTGCCCAAGTTCGTATTTCTACCCTCCTGTAATAAGAGGGCAGAAAAATGAAGACATAAAAACCAATCTCAAAGTAAAGATGACATAAAGAATTTTTTTTTTAAAATGAGGATAAGACATGACTGCTAGAATATATACTTGAAAAAAATCTAGTCATCTACAAATTGAAACAAAAAAACCCTTAGCTGAGCTCGTTCAGAAGGATGGCTCAAAAAGTGCAACAATAATCTCAGTACAGAGAAATTGATTCTGGTTCAGGCACCCTTCACACAGAGACATATTATAAAGGCCATTAAAAACCAAGCATAAAAAGGCATTTAGAGAGAGTATGATATCCTTGAGGTCTAACTTCAACCAAAATTAGACGAGTAGTCTGTCCTTTTCATAGGTACCCAAATCATTTCAAAACAGAATCTGATTCATGGCTCAGAGGAACACACCAGCTTGCCTAACTTCCCTTTGGTGATGCTGGGAACAAGAACACTTACCAGCTTTCGAACATCTTCAGACCAAACCTCTCCTCTCTGTGTCTGTTCAGCATAAAGGGAGATTCCTAGGAGCTGACTGAACAAAGAGTTCAAACCTTCCATGCATGCCCCAAGGGAGAAAAAAGGACAGTACAGGCCAGGATCAATGTTGTACCTATGGAAATATAAGCATCACAGAATAATCAGTTTTGCTACACAAACTACAGTCCTCACCTCCAATGCAACTACATGTAACAGATAAGCCTCACAAGGCCCTTATTCACCATATTTGGTTTGATATTTCAAAGACTGAAACTAAGTCACAGAACAGTTATGGCACAGTGTTTCCCAGTAACTCCATTTTTCTTATATTCAAATTTGGATACCAACTTCAGCAGATAATTGCTATGATTTCCAGAGATGTGCCAAACACATAGCTCAAACTGACCATGGCAACACCATGGGTGGCCAGGCTCTGGCTTCTGATCCTCAAGAGGACACAGGCACTCAAGTGCAACTCCCACACCAAGGCTGATCAGGAAATGGAGCTGGCTCTGGCTGTGGTGTAAGCCAAATTCTCAGCTAGGGCAGGAAACTCACCAGTAAGCACTGCTGACTCTGCAGAGCTGTCTTTTGCTGGAGCAACAGAAACACTGAGGAGATGCAATCATCGCCCACACATGAATCACACCTCAAACTCTGGGGACTTTCTGAACCACGTAGAAAGTATCTTATAGCTTTGAGCCACAGGAAGATTTTAGTACATGATGTGGAGCTTCCCAAGTATGATCATAACACTGCAGCACAGCAGACACACGGGGAGGAAGACACCCTGTGCCTGCATGTACACCCACCAGCTGAGAATGAACAGAAAGTTGTTCAGGGATGTATGCATTCTATAATGGGCTCAAAATTTTTGAGACTCTGACCATAAAATGTAAACAAGTGTATCCAGCAAACAAATGCTTTGCAAACTTAGACCTTCCATGAGCTGCTCAGGGCCACACAAGTCTTTGGAGATGATAGCAAAATCACAACTGGAATCTGCTTGGAGATGCGTATGCACCTCAAGTAGCAAAAATGTTCTTGCCCCCTCGTTTCACATACAAAGTCCAAGTGTTAATTTATTTTTACCATTTTCTGGGATCTCAGAGTAAAGACTGTTAAACTCAAGAGAATCACAGTCCACCTCTTCTTTCATCCTTGTGTGCTTTTGCTTCTTAATGACATGGTAATTAGACACCGAAATTTAAACACACATCAGACAGACTACAATAGCTGAACAGCAAAGATAAGAATGAGCTATGTTAAGGCCTATGATCAAAAGGCTTAGGAGGACAAAGCCAGGGTCTTCTCAGAGGATTAGAGGCAATGGACACAAATGGAAACACAGGAGGTTCCCTCAGCACTTTCTTCCTGTGAAGGTAACTGAGCACTGGCACAGGTCATCCAGAGAGGTTGTACAGTCTTCATCCTTGGAGATATTCAAAAGCTGGCTGGCCATGATGCTGGGCAACCAGCTCTAGGTGGCCTTGTTTACCAGGCAACATCTAGAGGTCACTTCCAACTGCAATCACGCTGTGAAGAGGTTATACAGACCCAGGACTAAGACCACACAGCTGCAGTATGAGATACATTCCAGCTTTATCAGAGTAGGACAACATTTCATGCTAATTGCAAAGGATTACCAAGATGAGTAGAAATACTGGATTAATGTGCTTGCTGGAGAGGCAGAGGGAAGAACTCTGACACTACATTTCATTTCGTTTCTGTCCAACACAGATACATACTAGGACAAAGCAGTGATATTTCTTCCTGAATAGAAGAGGGGACATTAACATATTAGAGTGGGAAGATAAGTGCCTATTTCTTTCTCATCCTCAGTAGTCCTCCAACATGTTCATTATCCCCACGAACTTAGCCCATGATGAAGAGGATGGGGAGAAGGCTTTCTGCAAGGTATTTTGTAATACTCTGTCACTACCCAAAGTGGGGAAGGGGGGAAAACAACAGTTGGCAATAGTTTTGTCTTTTGGAAAAGCACAGTACTTATCCACCCACACATAAAACCAGCAATAACAGACTATACTGGCCCAAGGCAGACTTCCCAGGAGAACTAGTCCCCTACCCCAGCTAATGTTTGAAGATGTCACAATGTGACATTTTGAGCACAATGAGGTCCTGATTAAACAGCCACTTTAACAAATACTACACAAAGTTCATGTCAGTCGCTTCTGGTAGAATGCTGTCAGGATCAAAACCTCTCCCACATTTAATGAAAGATGTGTGTTAATATTCCTCTTGCCAAGGGAAAACCGTAAAAAAGGTTTTTAAAACCAACTTTTTTTTATTATACAGAATGAAAAAACCCCAAACATTTCTACTTCTGATTTCATTTCTCCATTTCTGGCTTGCCTACTGCACCAGTGTACAAATATCAAAGACTGAAAGATCTTCAAACAGCATTAGTGTCTTATGATGCAAGATTTGTATTTAAATTGCTTTTAGGCAATCCTTACTGCAGTCAGTGGTGATTACTATATTTTAACTTATCTGGCATGCATAGTTTGTTTGCTAGCCACTGCAATGTCACAGAACTTACAAAGAAAGTGGTCCAAATATGATAATATAAAGCAATTATCACAATCACATTATAATAATCAGTAACACACTTCAAAATGAGTACCAGGTACTGGGAAAAAAGCTACTGTTCCAGGAAGTGTATACTACATCTTTAAAAGTCCCTAATACCAGTCCATACCCACTAAGCAGTAACCATTCCAGACACCAAAATACGTGTTTAATTCACAAGTTTTGAATTTGGTCCTACCTCATACATGAACTCTCTTTGCACAAATCAAGTAAGACCAACTATCATAGAATAAAGCCTAACCCCAAACTTGTACTGATTCCAGGAAAACTTTCTCTTCAGGCTTGTTTGGGAATAGAAATTAGCCAAAACCTCAGCTATCTGAAACTTATGTCCTACAACCAAAGAACTCAGTTCCTGGAATCATTATTGGTAGATGATCTTGCCTTTCAGTGGCAAGAGCAAGAATATGACTGACTTTTCTAAGATACCACTTTCAAGACTAAATGCTACTCACTGCACAATGTACATGTAACACTAGATAACATTAGAGGACAATGGGGAAAAAGAAATTGATTTAAAAGACCTGAATCCCCAAAAAAAGAATGTCCAATGAGCAGAACAGGAAATCCTACAATCTCTCCTAGATCTGTAAAAGTGAAGTCTGGCTGGAGGGTGTGGGTGGAAAAGTATTTGGAAGAGTTTACTGACAAAATACATGCTCCCTTATTGAAGATTCTTGCTTGATTCCAGGCACTCAAACGGTAGCAGCCATTAGCAACTTCATCATTTCCAGATGACAGGAAAAAAGCATCTGTTTGCTAGCAAATGATTGCCCAACCTCAGTTATTCACAGCTTCATCACCTTAGTGAAACTGCAAGAACACAACATTTCCCAGGCACAGTATTTCAGTGTTCAAATTCATGCTAATCCAAACCACTGCAGCGCAACTTCTTGGCAGCAGCGGGGACTGTGATTGTGACAGCAAGCCAAGCCTCTCTTCCCTCAGCCCTTTGAATGAAATTTCTAATGCTGCTCAAGGGTCTCAGATTGGATCTTCAAAACACTCTCTGACCTGGGCCAGACTGTCTAAAAGACCACAGAAAATTCCAAGCAGAAGACTTTTATCAGTACACTCCTTCAGCACTTTAGACTGCCCTGTAACAAAGATAGAGCTTGTCTGTGTAGGATGCAGAGCCTTTTTGAGGGCTGATCCAAGACTGCTAAATGAATTTCTCCTGAAGCTAAAGGGGAAATTCATCTTCTATCCCAGGTGTATGGTGTTTCTTTGATAATTTTTTTCAAATGTGAAACCAAGTGTATTTGAAAAAGCACACAAAAGCCTCCCAACAAAACCCTACCAGATCAGGGCATTCCACTGCACATTACTTCTCTACTGATGGAATGAAAGGACAAAAGCTTTAGTTCATGAATTCACTGATAGTGGCTGACTGTATGAAAAGGAACAGAGTTTCCAAGATGCTACAGCTTAACCTGCCCCTGAACTGCTCACCGGTCAGAGCAAAGCATTCTTCATAATCTACATGTTAATAAATGTTGATGACCCTGTTGTGCATATAATTATGTTTATTATATTACATGTTGAAGTAGCAGCCATTCTAAGAATCACTTTATGCATGATTTCCAAGCTGTTATCAACTGTGGGCTTTTCTCCTTCTACTTAAAACAAACAGTAAAAACTTCAAATAAAACTGGAAGAAGCAGCTGCTTTAATATGAGCACACTCTTTCTGGTCACACTTTGGCAAACTGCCTCTACATTAATTCAGCCAAGTTACAGTTTTTTATCTCCAGCAGGAAATACATTCAAGTATTTTTGGGAAAAGAAATCAGAAAGGAAGTTACTACGACCCACACTGAACTACACTAACAGGCATTCTGCTACCAGTAAAATTTCTGCTAAGGGTTACTGCTACTAGCAAGAAAGGTTAATGTTCTGGAGACAGCCAAAATCGGCACTGGAAACCAACTGGAGCTCCACTTGGTGACAACAACTGCAGAGAAGTGCCTGAAGACAGATCTTCTTGTATGCTGCAATCTGCAGCTGGCTTGCTGCACCAGCTGAGCAGACAGGCAGGATTCAATGGGGAAGATGCTGCTGCACATGGCACACTCATGTCCCTAGTAGAACATTGTACTGCTGTTTCCAAAGCTGGCAACTACATGGAAACATGGTTCGAGCACTTCCTAAGAAACAAAATGGATTCAGGTCAGCTAAGTAGACTAGGGCAAGAATCAAACATCCTGTCTGTATACCCTTTCACTTCAAATGTGAGTTCTGGGCCCCAGAAAGAGTGCTTCAAACAGGCTTGTAGAATGCCTGTCACCAGTGAAAGGCAGACACAAATATAATTAGCAAGGTACCAGCTAGAGCAGAAGTCTTGAGCTCAGCTATGAGGTCTTGCTCCTCTTTGGAAGTTCCCTGACTGGACAGCATGTTGTATACCCAAATCCCAAAAGGATGAACAGCATAGCCTTCCTATGGGAAGATACCTTTGAAAATGCAGGCAAAGCAGATGGAAGAATAAAGGTCTGATGAATTACAACAGTACACTGCAGAGATCTACCTGCTCCTATCAGAAAGATTTCTTACTGCAGAACCTTTCTTCCACAGTATCTGAGGTCAAAATGTATGTATTGATTTTTGATAAGTTACAGGGCTACAAAAAGCTTTCCTAACTATGCTTGACCTTGACCACATAAATTTTCCTAAACCTTTATGTGAAACTTAAAGGACATGAAGGCACTTCTAGAAAAGCAGGAAAAGGAAATACCAAAATTTCTATCCGCTACAGACACACACATGAGAAAACACAATTATTAATCTAAAATATGACTTTCTGAAATCAAGAAGGCATTTTTACATGACTAGATACTAAAATACTTCTTTTAGTTTAAATGTAGGCAACACTATACCACATTTATCTAAAAAATAAAGGACACCAGCACATAAATCTCACTCTGAACAGATCAGAAACAGCATTGCAAATACATATATGAACTCATGTACAGTGGAAATTAATATTTTTCTTCATTTCAAACTTTTGATTAGGTAACTTCACTTAAAGAAAAATCATTAGTAAAAAATAGTCCCTTTTGTTGTAATAACAAACCTTAAACTATTTTCTTGTAAAAATCAGGTAATTCACATGCTTAAATGTCCAAAACTGTGAGACCAAGAAGCACAAAAATGAACAAAAGAAGTTTATTCTGCTTTCGCCTTAAAACATACTCCAACAACTTAGTTCACCCTGAACATCTGCTTTCCAACACCAAAGCATTTGTATTTCTAACAAAGCCCAGGAAAGAATGAACAATTTCTTATGTACTTGATGTCAGAATGCGAGTTCAGAAACTTTATGAAGAGAAATCTCAGTACCTCCTAAAGAAAGTAGAAATATCAAAGAAAACAGTAGTTACTTTGATGTAAATTCCTGCTTTATATTAAAGGATAATCTATGTTAAAAAATCCAGACACCTTACTTTTACAGCATGCAGCCCAGCACTATTTTTAAAAGAAGCAATGTAGCCAAACCAATTTAAAAACCAATTTTAAAAAGAAGTTAACTGACACAATGAGGTTTGGTTATTCTTCAAGAACAGCAGGCTTCAAACAAAAAGGCTGTGTCCCTGTGAAGAACAAAGATGTAGTTTGTCATTATAAATAATTATTTCTTAAGCTTGTATGACTTCACCAAGTCTAAATAAAATGCAGACTTCTCAAATCACTTTCATTTAAGCTGTATATTTGGAAGGAAACTAAGACTGTTTTGTGTAGCATGACTTTCATCTATTCTATTAAGAATGCTTTTTATAAACTTGGACATTAGGGATATTTGAGTAAGGATCACTGTTCTTTAGAACATGAGCATTCAGGCTCTTTAACAATTACAAATTAGCTGCATGGAAAGAATTCCTATTGGTGGCCATTAAATGTAGTCCCTGATATATCCTGATTTTTTATTCTGTTGACATGCATGAAAGTACAGAACACAAACAATTTCTAATAAAATAGATTCTCTCCAAACTTTCAAAGAAACCTGAAAAAAATCTCGTTAGTGGAAGATAAAAGTGAGATGAACCCCTCAGGTCAACTTAAAAACATCAAGACAAGGAAAACCCCTTCTAATTTTCATTACGTGCCAGAGTATGAAATTTAATTCTTTACCTGAAGGGAGACTCTTAACCATGATTTATAGGAGACTCTGGATTTCTTAAAAGTAATAATAATAATAATAGATACCCTTTGTGCTCTCATGAACCATAAACTAGCACCTGTACTCACATTCCTTTTTTCTTTCTCTTAATTGTACTTCTACTTTGGAGGAGGTCAGGGGGTAATTCAGAGTATTGGTTTAGTGTAGTCACTATGCAACTTTTAGATTTGACTTTATTTCCAAACCAACAATTCCTTTGTCCTTCCACATTGTTTTGAATAAATAAGTAATTCTTGAAAAGGTGAATTCTGCTTCACAGAAAGGGCTTGCAATCACCTTCAGGGGCTCCAAAAAGCTTAGTCCACTAGCTTAGTGACTTATAAGTTAAATGGTCTTTTTTGCACCTACATTAATTGACTTAATAGAAGGGATGCCTTCTCCTGCTGTAGTTACAGAACATTTTCCTTCTCTATGAGCACTTTGAAAGATTTCCTGATATTTTTGGGGGGCCTTTTTGGTTTTGTTTTGGTTTTTTTTCACTCTTTTTCCACTTCAGTTTTTAATTTGAGCAGAGTGATAGTTTTCTCACACATTCCACAAAGGGTCTGGGCTATTTTTCCAAATGTTGTTTCTAACACAGAACACTCTTCTGTAAAACTAAAAATAATTTAACAAAAAGCAGCCATAAACAAGTTTGTTTACAAGTAACTTGCAAGCCTCAACATTAGTTGCAGCTTTTAGCAACTTCAGAAAAGCCATGTTTAAGAACTTTGCTATTGTTCCTGCCCCTCTGAAAAAACCAAAATGTGCTGCCCACTCTCCCCTGAAGCCAGCAGCCTGTGTACAGTCCCAACAAGAAAGGAGATGAGTTATTCCTAGTGACCATCTCAATCGGTCACCCCAAGATCCAAACCGCCTGCAGTCGCTGTGGTGGGTTCTCCTTCCTACACAGCATGCAACTGGCTTATTTTGGCATGGATTTGTTCATCCCCAAGGCCAGACATTTACTTCTGCAGTCCCAAAGTGATGGACCAGCAGGGAGTACAATAGCCAGTACAACATCCCAGCTGCAGTTGAATAAAATCTTTGACGTTTTGGCAGGAACCCCAACAGCAAATTAAAGCCAGTGAAGTCAGCCCAGCCTGGTAAGCACTAAGGTTTGGGAAAGAGGAGTCTACACCAAACACACTAAGCACACCACTGATGGCTCTCAAAAACAGTTCTGTGCCTCTGTCAGAGGTGGCTTAAGTGTAGTCAATCCCACCTTAAAGGCAAACAGGCGACCTCAAAAGGTCTCTACCAGCATTTGTTTTGGGGTTATTTATGACCTAGAAGAAGTCAGCAAGGCTACTACATCTTTGCAGAATCAGGGCCTTGAGAATTACTTGTAACTACAGCTGCACTTACTGAGAAGTAATGGAATTTAATTAATACTGTGGTACTTGCCTGCACTAAAATGCAACAGTATTATTTTTATAATATAGGTATCAGACATCTTCTTACTTGTTAGAGGCTGAAGCATGTTCTAGCATTCACAGTTTTATTACCCTTACCCTGCCAAAATTCTTGAGGTTCTTCTAATTACTCTATCTTCATTCAAGATGCTACTACCATGGATTTCAGACTTTCATCTCCAATTTCTCTTAAATGTACATTTATAGTGACATCTATTTTCTCTGCCACTTAAACTGTAGCTACAGAAACTTTACACTGTGGTGTGTGTTTGAAGCCAGAAAGGCTACTTAACATTTAAAAAAAAAAAAAGAAACAAAGAAAAAAAGAGTAAATGATCCTGTTACCATCAATAGGAGACTTACACTTTTGAAGTAGGATCAAGTTTCCAAGGAAAAGACTTGGTGAAAGCTGGCAGAAACAAAATTATTGTGGGCAAGTTTACAGACAGAAAAACAGACTCTGTGAATTAAGTCTGGAGCTCCTCCTGCTGTTCAACTTACAAAAGAGCAGAAACGGTCAGTAACGACTAGAAGCAAACAGTGCAACCTGAAATAACAGCAAGTGACATTATAATTCAGTCGGCCAAACGCATGTGAATATCCTACGTTCTTCAGAAGTTAATATCCAGCTCTTTAAACTAATTATGAGGAATCTCACAAAGGATTTGTTTCCTTAATCCTGTTCTAATATAGAACAAACATATATTTAGAATTTAAAGTATATAAATAAATTTTTGAAATATAACATGCAGATATAAACCAGACACATTAAAATATATGTCATGAGATTCAGTGTCATTTGAGACAAACTGATGAATCTGGACAAAACCTGGAGAAGTAAAGAGAAAGTAAAAGATCACATCAGGATCACACTATCTAATGTTTGCTCACAACACTGCTGCTTGCAAACGTGGTTGTACAGACCAAACCAGGTAACAGTAAACCTTTTTCAAGAGACATAGACAAGGTCCCATCTAGTATTCCTTGCACGCCTCAGGTGTGCATGTGTGACAAACTAGAATGCTGCAAAGTTACTTAATGAAGAACTAAACCCTGCAGTCTTTTGCTTTGCACCTAGGTTTGTAAAAAGAATCTGCATCTTATGTACCTGGCGAAATCTAGGAAACTACAGTTGTGTGCATCAGCCAGAGACACAGTGATAACAAAAGAAGTATCCAAAACAGTGCTAACAGTGATAACAGCTACAGTGATAACAAAAGAAGTCCAAAGGAAGTACCCAAAAGCATAAGCTTGCTCCCTTTTCAACAAAAACTAAGCAGAAAAGAAAGAAATTCCTAACAATACAGAAAAACCCACCACACAAACTACTACTGAGTCCCAAAATATGACAGACAAAAACTGTGAGCCCTGCGCCATGCACAGCACTATTGCAAATAAGACCATGGAATTTCAGTAAAAGACAAAGCTAAGAGTCAATTTCTTCAAAAATAAAGAAACCCTCGAAGAACAAAATAGTTACTCTACTAAACAAAGAATACTAAGAATGAGAGAAATGCATGGCAGGTAAAGGTACCTTGTTTGAAAACATGTTTTGTCATTCCACAATGCAAAAACACAAAATAAAATAGGATATAATCAAAAAAAATTAAATTATTTATTTCTCTTGTAAGTAAATAAAACACAATACTTTTTCTTAAGTATAAATTATATTCCCCAGGGGAAGAAAAAAAAACACCACAAAAAAACCCAAGGAAAACAACATCACTTTGCCTTAGAGACAGGATTTAATCCTATGAGATAATTGTCTGTTAGAAAGAGAGCACTAACAAACAGCCAGAAGTCAAACTCTCACCAGCATGAAGCTTTGTGACAGATCTTGTTCTCATCTTCCAGTTACAGAAGTGTTGAACTGGACATGCCATAGCATCCAAGGGGCATTCAAGAAAGGATGCAGTCAAAGAGAGTTAAGTAGAAATACAAGGTAAAGGATGCCAGATTCACATTTATCTAGATATTAAGTAGCAAACAGAACATGTTTAGGGCATAGATATGACTATGTATATTCCTGTCCTCTGGTTGTTATATGAATACCCTCTGACTCCTGTCCAGTTCCAGTCATAAAGCACAGCCACTGATACTTTGCAGCGGAGAAGCAAGTTTTACTTTTCAGAGCTGATTACTCATTGCCCAGTACCCTGCTAATTAACTACAATATGGGCAGAATGAACATTAAGCATCGTTAAGACACTGCCAGATAAAAAAAAAAGGTTTCCCAAAACCAGACCACTGTACAGAAAATGGGACACTGAGAGACCTGAATGCCTTGGGTTTTTTTAGTGAAAGATTGCTACATACAATGGAGTGGAAAACTACTTTTCCACTACTTCACTGTCTTGTAGATGCTCCTGTAACTTCCAGAAAAATATACTTCTGCCCAACATAAAGGACTGAAAAGGTTGGGCCCCAATCCTGCACCATAATCAGGGAGGCCCTGATTCAGGAGATGCTTCATACTGATCCAGCAGCCAGCCTTGCTGCCTGAATAAATTAAAAGCAGCAAGAAACACAGCAAAAACCACCAAAGAGACCGTCTTGGACTGTACCTACAGACTCTCCTCTGCTATAACCACTACTTCACTCCCACTTTCACAGAACCATGCCTGCTGCCTGTCCAGTTTAAAACAAAAGCAGCCACTCACAGGCCGTGCCCCAGACACCCACTGTGGAATGCTGGTTCTCTGGCACTGGCTCCTGGGAGCAGACACAGCAGCTGCACATCCCTCTCACTCTCCTGCGCAATCAGCGTTGCAGCACATACACAGCTTGGTTCCCATCTGAGCATGCAGCAGTTGAAGACAAGGCCAATATTACAGCTGTTCATAAAACTACTGCCTCGTTAACAACATACAGGAAAGCCCTGGGAGAAGCACAGCTTTAAATTACCATTTCCAACACAAACCTAAAAGGTTACTGCTGCTGATCCAGTAAAGGCAACACGCAGGGCTCACATCTTTCAGAGCTGGCATCTCATTGTGTGCAAAGGTCTTGTGCACTTTTTAAGTCTGTGAGAAGGATTTATCTCCTCCCAGCCTTTGTGGGGGAGATGAGAATTAACTGCATCCATAAACAGTGAAAATCTACTCAAGAAGTTGCTATTTCAAGTTGGTAGAAGCAGAAGATAGGTGCATGTTCAGTCAGTAGTACCATACAGTTAAAATGAAGAGCTGGACTGTATCCAGTGATCAAAAATTATTTTTAAACATTACTGCAGCTTAGCTAAGAGCCAAAAGCAAAACAAGAACAAGGATTTTCCAGCTGTACTGAAACCAATTCATCCTCTTACATCTTCAAAGAGGGCCAATAATTCCATAACAGGAGGCAAAAGCTTCTACAGAAATCCCAGCAGTAACTACGAAATGCTACAAACAACTGCCCCAGCAGATACTCTTTTATTTCTTCACATGGAAGTACATCTTCAAAGAAGGAAATCCTGATTACATTGAGAAATTTCTTTATTCTCATTGCAAGGAATGAAATAAAGACACTCATTTACATTACAATCGTGAACATAAGGAGCTTACCTCTCAGCACGAAGAACACCACTGTAGTAAGGGTGATCCCACGGCATCAGTTTCTGAAAGAGAATTCCAGCTTATAATTACAATAATGAACAAGTGAACTGAAAGTAAAAGCCTTGTTTCCTATGAATATTTTTTGCAGTTTTGACAAGTCATGGAACTTTAAAACATAATGGGAAACATTCAGTACTAAAAAAATAATCAGAAATAGCATCATCTATCTTAACTTCAAACCTTTTTATTAACAGTTGCTGGAAGATGGTACTTCTTGAAATATATAATGGGACTTCATACCACATTTCAAGGATTATACTCAATTTAAATAAAAAGATAAACCTAGTTATGTACAGAATTAAGTTACATAAACACAGCATGCAAACTGGACATGCATCTATATATAGGAGCAGCCTCATGTTCACAACCTGGTCTTCATGGAGAACTTCAACTACCCTGATATCTGGTATCTGTTAGAAGCACAACACAGCAATCCAAGCTGTGTGGTGTGATCTAAACTCTGGAGGGAAGGGATGCGCCCAGAGGGACCTTGACTGGCTGGAGAGGTGGGCCCATAAAACTCTATGCAGTTCAACAAGGCCAGGTCCAAGGTCCTGCACATGGGTTGGGGCAACTTCAAGCACAACTACAGGCTGAGTGGAGAACAGGTTGAGGTGTTGACTGATTGAAGTCTCAACATGACCCAGCAATGCACTTGCAGTCCAGAAAGCCAACTGTGTCCTGGGCTGCATCAAAAGAAGGATGACCAGCAGGTCAAGGGAGGTGATTCTGCTCCTCTGCTCTGCTCTGGTGAGACCCCACCTGCAATACTGAGTCCAGCTCTAGAGTCTCTGGTACAAGAAGGACATGGACCTGTTAGAGCAAGTCCAGAGGACAGAAATGGTCAGAGGGCTGCAGCACCTCTTCTGTAAGGACAGGCTGAAGGAGTTGGAGTTGTTCAGCCTGGAGAAGACTCCAAGGAGACCTTAAAGTAGCCATCCAGTATCTAAAGAGCGCCTACAAGAAAACTGGAGAGGGACTGTTTATAAGGACATGCAGTGACTGGACAAGTGGTAATGGGTTTAAACTGAAATAGGGGAGATTTAGATCAGATATTAGGAAGAAATTCTTCACTATGAAGATGGTGAGACACTGGAACAGGTTGTCCACTGAGGTTATGGCTCCCCCTCCCTGGCACTGCTCAAGGCCAGGTTGGATGGGGCTTTGGGCCCACAGCAGGGCGGTTGGAACTAGATGATCTTAAAGGTCTCTTCCAACCCAAACATTCAATGATATGGTACCACCTTTATTTTTATGATTCAGTTCAAAATAAAGTAATATTAACTTTCACCACTTTATGTTTTGGTTATTTTTCTATCATTTTGTATAAACCAACAGCTATCTCACACTCAGTGCTTGGCTTTAACACAAATAGCACATAAGCAGTCCAAATGCATTTGAAGCCATAAGAGACAAAATTCCTCTTTTAATTACAGTGTATTTTGTACACTAAAATAGAGTTATTTTTCCTTGTAGATCAAGGGTAACTATACTGCATTTAAAAGAAGAAGAAAAGGAAAAAAGAAAAGAAGAAAAAAGACGAGGAAAAGAAAAAAGAAATGGAAAAATGAATACCACTATGGAAATTTAACTTACTGAATTCTGGGGGTTGAGCTTCTTTTTCATCTTTGTCATCATTTCAAAATCTTTTTGAGTTCTGAAACATATTTTTATGATGAAAGTGTTAATGAAAGATTTTTGAGCAATGGAATATAGTACACAATAAGACTCCATCCAAACAAAATGCCTGTCATCTGAGATAGAGTACTCCATAAAATTACAGTCCCATCTACCACAGTAAAAGAACTTTTCCATTCTGCTTGTGTCATTCAGGTACCTTCAAATCAAGTCCCTCTCACTCTGGTTGTGCACTTCCAAAGCATTTTCTTTCTCACAATACACCCACTCTGTACAGTGGTGAAACTGCTTTGTGCTCTTGGAGGCAAGAAGGAGTAACAGAGGAATTTGCTTATAGAAGAAAAATATATAGAGCGGTGTGTGTGCAGAGAAGACCAAGAGAGGTGTTCTTCAACACTTAAACTTGGTATTCTTGTTTGCTGCTGCCTGCATTTCTTGGCACGTCACTTGTAGTGTTCAGTTCTCTGAACCAAAGACACAGAACATATCCTAAGCCAGCAGCTCCCCTCAAAACTCTAAGTCTTGCTTTTTTTTCATCAGAGCGTATAATAAGCGGCACTGACTTACTAGAGCACAAGTCCCTCTACTCTTGAAACAAAAGAGTATGGTGAGAAAAATAACAGTGAAAAACACACACCTTTTGGACAGCTGGTCCGAAAGCTTCTCCAGAAACTGGGTAACTGTCTCTAGAAATAAAAGGGGAGGAAAAATTAAGAAAGTGGTTTCTTCTACTAAAAGATTTTAAGTTTGTATTTAAAAAATCCAAACAAAATAAGCTCCCTTTGAACAAAAAAGTTATTTTTATAACAACAAACTACTCCATTAACAACTGCACCATCATTTCAACAGAATTTAGTACCATGTTTACTTTGTTACATGTTGGGATAATGGCAACTTGATAACATAAGGAGTGAGTGATGATTCTGAACAAAAACACTGCTTCCTACTCTGAGTATTGCCATTTCATAGAATCATACAATCACAGAATCATAGGGGTTGGAAGGGACCTCCAGAGATCAAAGGGTCCAACCCCCCTGCCAAAGCAGCTCCCCAGCTCATATTGCACAGACAGGCGTCCACACGCGGCTGGAATCTCTCCAGAGATGGAGACTCCACCACCTCCCTGGGCAGCTTGTCCCAGGGCTCTGGCACCCTCACTGGGGAAAAGTTCTTCCCCATGTTGGTGCAGAACTTCCTGTGCTCCAACTTGCAGCCACTGCCCCTTGTCCTGTCCCCACAGACCACTGAAATGGGGCTGGCCATTTCCCCCTGCATCCCATGCTTAAGATATTTATAAACACTAATAAGGTCCCCCCTTAGTCTTCTTTCCTCTAGGCTGAACAGTCCCAGCTCACTCAGCCTTTCCTCATAGGGGAGATGCTCCAGGCCCTTCATCACCTTTGTAGCCCTTACAGAAAGCATGAATATTGCACACAGCAAAAGGTAAATGCTGATACTTCACTGGAAGAAATATGTGTAAACTTAGCTAAAGGAACTAACAACTTTTGACCTAATACCTAACACAGTGCATCTGGTTTCTCATTATGTCCTTCCACACATGCCTTATACCTGGATTTTTGGCCATTGTTCCCTGAAGAGCCCTGTGGGCAAAAGTGTCATACCCAACCAGCTGTGCCAGGCTGTTCCGACTAGCAAGCAGCTCTTCCAAACGGCTCAGCTGCTCGGCGTTCGGGTAAAGAAAGATCTTGTAAGCAGCTTCTCGGACCTAATTAAAGAAATAGTAACGAGTAAAAGGTCACATTACTACAGTGCAATTGTTAGGGGAAACAACACGACTGAAGATCTGGCATTACAGCTGTATTTCACCCATACTGTTGGGAAAAGCCTTAAAGCCTTTTAACAGTAGCAATTACGACTGCCTGACAATTACTGCTTTCTTATCCATTAAAGATGGAATGAGGAAATGCAATGAGACAACATAACAGATCAAGAGTGCCAAAAGGGGTCCTCTTTATTCCTGTCGACAATCCCCCCTACTCATTGCCTCTTTCCTTCTGCCAACTACTATGCTCCTCAGACCACTCTGTGGTGGTCTGTGTTGTTCTGAAAATAAAGCCAAAAGAAAGCCAAATTGTTCTCTGCACATCAGTTAAGCTGGTTTATGGAAGGATCTGATAAGAACCGGAGACAGGGTCAGGGGAGGAAAGAAAAAAGAAAGAGGAAGATAAAAGCCTTATTCTTACTTATTTTGAAGTAGTAAGTTATTACTTTGCCCATCTGCCCACCCATCTGCCCACAGACAAACAGTCCTTTTTCCTATTTCTAGTTTGTTTGGGGCTTTTTATAACTCTCAAAAAAATCACCTGAAGTCTCAGAAAATTTGGTTAAATTCTTTAGATGTTTCACAAACCAATTGAAGGTATTTATTTTGTACATAGGGAATGGACTTAAGAAATCCAGCAACAACTTATGCTTGTCTTCATTTGAAATATGCTTCTCTCTTGGATCATATATTCAGCAAGAATGTGAGATGATTCCCCTTCCTTCAAAATGTTTCAGCAGTGTCTTTCTAGCACAGGCCAACAGCATACTGAGCTCTGCTCCAAAGAGTACAGCCCGTCTGGTCCATGGATGGGATTGGCTCCCTCTACCTGGCACTGCTCAGACTACATGTACTGAGGTACAATGTCCAGATTTGGATTACCCGGGACATTCCTATAATGGAATCCCCATCCTTGCAAAGTGTCCACAACTCAACGGGACATATTATTGAGAAACATGATCTACTCAATCCTGCTCTGGACAGGATTAGACTCAAACTCACAAGCTCCAGAGGTCCTTTCCAACCTAAATTATATGATTTCCAAAGAGTGTCTCCAAAAATCTGACTTGGAGAACTGCATTCTTTAATTGATATATTACTCATAGCTTCAGTAGCAATTCTACAAGTTCACTCTATTTTCAGGACACAACCATATAGAAGACATGAAATTACTTTTATTTCTGTGTTTACATCTGATCAGTGCCATAATTTTAATTCATTTTTAATTTCTTACAGAAAATCCCAGCTTGGGACAAACAAGATGTCAAAGTCACCTCAATTATTAATGATATAGTAAGTGAAAAGCAAACACATGAGTGTTGTAATACACTTGAGTCATATCTAAGAGACTAAGGAACCACTCATTTGAAAAAGATTAAATTAATTTTATATTTATAAACAAACTTAAAACCAAACAAATTTTAACTCTTTTTAGAAAAGCGTCAAACCAAAATAAGATCATTCAGGATCATTCAGGTTGGATGGGACCTCAGGTCTTCAATCCAATCCGCTGCACAATGCAGGTTCATCTATGAGATGAGATTAAGTTGCACAGAGCATTTTGTCAGGTCTTGAAACCCTGTACAGATGGACAGTTAGTGTGACCTCTCTGTTTCACTGCTTGGTTATTCTCATCAGGAAAAATCTCTCCAATTGGCATTTTTCACTTCAATTTGTGCCGTTGCCACTTTTCCTTCTGCCATGCACTACTGTGAAGAGCCTGGCTCTATCTCCTCCATGATATCCTTGTAGGTACTGGCAGACTGCTGTCAGGGTCCTCCAAAGCCACCTTTGCTACTGGGTGAAGAAGCCCAGATCCCTCAGCCTCTCCTCACAATACAAGCACCCTAGTTCCTGGCCATCTTGGTGGTGCCCATTGAAGTCACTCCTAAAGAATTATGAGTAAAGGGCTATAATCTCATCCTCCAGTCTCTGGTTCTGCCCCTGTTCGTGCTTCGTGCAATTCAGGATGCTGTTGGGTTTCTTTGCTGCCAGGGTCACTGCTGGTTCACACTCATTTTTCTCCCCACCAACCTTCAGGGCCTTTGCCACAGATCAGACCCAGAGAGGCAGTCCCAGCCTGTGCTATTGCCAGGAAATCTCCCTTTCCAGGTGCAGGACTTCACATCTGTCCTTCAATTACATAAGGTACATACTACACCATTCCTGCAGCTTCACGGATAAAGATGTTAAACAGGAGAAGTCCCAGGACACACTCATGCAATACATCTCTCATTACCAGCCGTCCAGTAGGGTATACAACTTCAATCACTACTCACTGAGTCTGATCATTAAATGAGAGGGGTTTTAATCTGGTTGTCCACCAATCCAGACTGTAATCTCCTAACCTGGATTACTCCATTAATCTTCCTAGGACTCAGAGTGAAGCTAAATTGCTGTAATTCCCTAACTTGGGGGTTTTGGGCCTTTCTGAAGTTGGGTGGAACACATTTCCACCACTCACTGGAGTTCTTCCCTGATCTTCACAGCCTACCAAAGACAGCAAGCCTTTCAAGAACAATAGCCAGTTCTCACTGGACCCTTGGATGCAGCCCATCTTGTCCCAAGGATTTGTACAGGTTGAGTTCTCTCAAGTGATCACAAACTGGGTCCTAATATACTGCTGATTGTTCTTTTCTCTGAACCCTTTCACTAAGCACAGTGGGCTGGGACAACTCATTGGTACACACTGAGGTAAAGAAAGCAATCAGCATCTCAGCCTTATCTGTGTCTGCTACCACTATGTCACTCTCAGCACTGAGCCCACCTTTACCTTATCCAGCCCTTTAGTACTAAGGCAGGGACACCAACCTCCAGGCCTGGATCTACACAAGGCTGCCCAGGGCCCCATCCAACCTGGCCTTGAACACCTCCAGGGATGGGGAATCCACTACCTCTCTGGGCAGCCTGTTCCAGCACCTCACCACTCTTTCTGTAAAAAACTTGCCCCTAATATCTAATCTAAACCTTCCCTCCTTTAGCTTTAGTCCATTCCCCCTTGTCCTGCCATTATCTGCTCTTTTAAAAAGTCGAATCCCCTCCTGCTTATAAGCTCCCTTCAGGTACTGGAAGGCTGCAATGAGGTCCCCCCGCAGTCTTCTCTTCTCCAGGCTGAACAAGCCCAGTTCCCTCAGCCTCTCTTTGTAGGGCAGGTGCTCCAGCCCTCTAATCATCTTTGTGGCTCCTCTGAACCCTCTCCAACAGTTCCACATCCTTCTTGTATTGGGGGCCCCAGATCTGGACACAGTACTCCAGATGGGGCCTCACAAGGGCAGAGTAGAGAGGGACAATCCCCTCCCTGTCCCTCCTGGCCACTCCTCTCCTGACGGAGCCCAGGATACCATTGGCCCTACGAGCTGCAAGAGCCACTGCTGGCTCATGTCAAGCTTCTCATCCACCACAATCCCCAAGTCCTTCTCAGCAGGGTGTATTTCTAAACTCCCCCCTTGCACTCGCTTTTACTTCCTGCCTGATGCCTTCTGGAAATGAAGCTTTGTCTTGAGTTCCTTGCTTGCCAAGCCTGGCTCCTGATGACAACTGCTTGGCTTTATAACTACCAGGATGCATTAGTATCGAGTGCTTAAAGAAAACGATCACTAAAGAACTGCCAGCTTTCTTGAGCTACTTTACCCTTCAGAGCTGCATCCCATGGGATCCCAACTCCCAGGTTACTGAATAAGCTGAAGTCTGCTTGCCTGAAATGCAGGGTCTGTATTCTGCCCCACTTCTTCCCCATGCCATTCAAGATATTCATCTCCATTATTTCATAGCTGCTACAGCCAATGGTGACATTGATGATTAGGTTCTAAAACAGTTCTTCCCTGTTAGTTTTAAGATCATAATCATATTACTGAAGTGAATGCATGTAGTTTAATTCAAGTAACTTATATGAAAAAGCAAACTCAAGGAATACACACCAGATCATCAGGACAATCGGCATGCAGACCAGCAACTTGCAAGTAATTGCCTTCAGCTGTAAAGTTATAGTGAATGTGCTCTGGCAAAACATGTTTGTCAATCCTGTTGGGAAGGTGAGCTCCAGTCAGAAATTCATTGCATAAATCCAGTATTCTGACGTTGAGGTTGACTGCCTTTTTACGCTGGAAGGAAAACGAATACACAATTTTCAGACATAGCACAAGCAGAACTTAAAAGTTTCTAAAACCTAAAGGACTCTTACAGAAATGGAGTGGTAAATACAACATTTAAGATTATACCTATAGCATCAACAAAACCTTCATCCCTATGCTTTCTGCAGTAAGAAAATCTGCAGTGGAGTTTAGGTAAAATTTACATAAGTTTTCTAGCTGCTTGGAAAGCATTTCTAAACCTATGCCTAATATCATCACTATGTAAAACAGAGGAGAAAAAAGAGATAAAGACAGATAATCCTACTAGCATCCTGAAACAGATACAGAATTACAGTTCTTTTATTGTATTGCAGTATTTTTGGGATACTGCACAGCATTTATGGAAATACCTTTCCTCGAGGAGTTTGTGATATAGGGTTTTATCACCATCACACATTCAACTTTACACAGATTTGCTTCAGTGATCTTGAGAGTATGCTTTCTGCTGCCTGTGGGTTCATAGTTCAAAAGAACAGACTGAGGATACAGACACTACATACTTGTAGAGTCCAGACAAAGACAAAACTTGCAGGTATCTGTCCTCCCATTTAATCTGTGCACTTTAAAACACATCTTTTAATTTTATTTTAAAAAGCAAATAGTCTTTGTAGAAGTAAATTTCAACTTATCATAGTGAAGGATTTCTAAAGTCTGAAATGACAATTGAAAAGAAACACTGAACAGCAAGCAAAGAGGTGAAATAGGTAGGAGAGGAAGAGGAAAGCATGCAAAAAGAAGGAGCAAGTGAAATTGTCGCTGAAAGGGGATGAAGCTCTGTAGAGCTGATAGTCAAATCAGAAATAACCCAGAGTCCAAGTTTCAGAGTTGTTCTTTGTACAAAGTAATTGTAAAAATATATTCTAGAAGCATTTTACAAGTCACAAAATACCATCACGACCATGATCTTCAGAGTAATTTTACCACATAAATCTGATAAAATAGCCTTTCTACAGATCCTTTTGGAGGAGATGACTTAAATGAGTAGTGTATTAACTTTATATAGGGGCACGAGTTATGAACAGACACCCAACAGTGCATACATACCAGAAAACATGATTAAAGCTGATAGTGATGGATTTGCCAAAACAAACTACTGCAAAAGCATGGAAAAGCTCCAAGAGATATAATCACACCATGCCCAGTTGTGCACAGAATTAACAACTTCTGATTATGTGAGCAAAGGGGAAGAGCATGGACATGCACCTAATTCCTTCTAACATGTTCTAGTTGATTAACCTATTATCACAATTCTGGGGGTGCTGCTTTTCCCACTCTAAGTAAGTTGTTCAGACAGCTAAACACTTATTTAAAATATCTGATGCAGACACTAATCAGAGGAAGCAGGATGCCAGGCCTTGCTTAGAACTCTTCAGAGCAGAAAAAGGAATGATGAGGGACAAACTGGGAAGAACAGCCAACTAATATCAAGGCAACATTAAAAAACACACTTTCAAAGTGATTTAAGATAGACAAATCTAACCACTTCTGAGAAGATTAAATTCCACAGAAGGCACTGGGAATCTTGGAGAACAAACTGGCCCAAGACCCACATGATTCATGTCCCACATGTTTCATTATCTGGTCTTTGGTAGTCAGGCAAATTTCTGTTCACATATTGTAGCCAAAAATTACCTTTTCTTCATCCAAATGAATGCCACTGATCTCAAAATCAAACATAAAAAGTTCTGCCACTCGCCTAAAAATACAGTAAATCCCTGTTAAAACAACCTCATTTGATGGCAAGCATAATTTCTTAACAGATTTTACCCACAGTAGTTATTTAAGTCCAATGTCTTTTACAGAGAATACCACTACAGTTATATGAGCATTGATATTATGGACCCAGATTTCCTATGTTTGAGGTGCTTAACAGTTTACTCAGTGAAAATGGGATTTTCCTTTTTTTAAAAGTTATTTTAGTTATATGCATTGAAAATATCCTTCAATATATTTCCACCACATTAATCTGGATGTTTAACCACTTTGTGCAAGTTACCATTTTAGTTTGACACTTCATTTACTCCTGCAGATCAGAAAAACACCTCTTCAATTCTAACATCCTTGATTGTGGAGAAAGAACAGAAGAGGAAGTAACTTTACTCAAACATTAAGCTTGTCTGTCCATGCCAGTGAAGAAAGAATTCAAAACTGTAACTGAATAAGCAGCTAATAAACATTTTACAGCAATCATAAAGTAAGCTTTAAATAAATAAGCTGATTTTGAAAGATAAGCTGAAATCAAATTATATAGTCTGTTGCCTATTTTTATTGCTAAAAGCACTGATAAATACATAACACTGCATCTCATTTTAATCAAAATTTCATTATTGAAAAAAAATCTAAAGTTCTCTCTAATCTAAAGTTATTAGTCTTGAATATAGCTTGTGCTTTAGTCAGAGACATTCTCCAAGACTACAGAATTACAAAATTCCCAACTCCTGTAGCAGGAAATGTAATAGTGACACATAAATTAATAACAGAGATGTGGTATGTTTTCCAGTTGTATTAATCAATTTAACAAAACACAAAATATAAGCAAAATAAGGAAAGATATATATTATATAAAAATTGAATCTATAAGCATTAATAAGTACCTGGTTTCTGGATCTAGGGAACTCATAACAACTTCATCAGCTAGCAGACGCCTCAAGCTCTGATACAATTCAACATCTGTATTTAATCTGGAAAGATACAGAGTAAAAGAATCAGACATTAGCAACAAACACTAATATGTCAGTCTCTTGGTACTACTTACTCAAAGGCAGAGCTTAATATTTACTGAAACACCATTAAAGAGCAAAGACTACATTTTCAAAATTCTTTCTGGTTCACAACCACACTGAAATACCACAAAATTTGTATACAAAGGATGTGTGGACAAACTGGCATGGAAACACATGTTGTGCATTCAATAGGAAACACTGATGGGGAGCATTCTGTGGCAAATATGAGCAAGTCTCAGACAGATGGGTTGTTTTTTTATGGACAAATAATGTAATCATGGCAAGAGCATATAGGTGGAAGAGCTGTTTTCTAATCCTTACTTTGAAAGGACTCCAACTCCATTAAAGAAAAATCTGTGCTCAAGTTTGTCATCAGATAAATGTGCTGCTGGCTGCCACTGAATTAGAGTAAAAGCTTAATGTCCCCAGAACATTTCTAGATGCTCATTACTGTCCCTGTGCCAGATAATACTCTGTCCATCACTTCTGCTGACATGTTAGCAAGAAGTATGCACGTTGACCAGGATTATTGAGTGGGAATCACAGTAGGAAATGAAACACACATGCCTACATCAGCATAGCTGCAGTGGGCAGAAGTCACCAGTCCGGCAATATTGAGCACTAACTTCTTAAATCAGCTGAGGTGCAGGAAGCCTCCACAGCCCCATTTGTAAAATGAACTTAATAATTACCAACACTCAATTCAAAGACAGAAGATGACATTGCATCATTCCTGTACTTTGCCCCTGTACTGGGCATTGGTGAGGCCACACCTCGAGTGCTGTGTCCAGTTCTGGGCTCCCCACCATAAGAAGGACATTGAGGTCCTGGAGCGAGTGCAGAGAAGGGCAACCCGGCTGGGGAAGGGGCTGGAGGGCAAATCCTCTGAGGAGCGGCTGAGGGAGCTGGGGCTGTTTAGCCTGGAGAAGAGGAGGCTGAGGGGAGACCTTCTCCCCACCTACAACTACCTGAAGGGAGGTTGTAGAGAGGTGGGCGATGGTCTCTTCAGCCAGGTGACAGGAGATGGGACAAGGGGAAATGGCATGAAGCTGTGCCAGGGCAGGGACAGATTGGACATTAGAAAGTTTACTGAAAGAGTTGTCAGGGCCTGGAACAGGCTGCCCAGGGAGGGGGTTGAGTCACCTTTCCTGGATGTGTTCAAAAAAAAGGGTAAATGAGGTACTTAGGGATCTGGTTTAGCTTAGGATGGGAATGGTTGGACTTGATGATCTTCAAAGGTCTTTTCCAACCTTGTGATTCTGTGATACTTCAGAAAAGGCTCTGTACACAAGGTGCTAAGAAGCACAGCATTATCAAAAAGTGGCTAAAAGCAGATACATACATTCTGAGAAATGGGGTGTTTAAAGCACAAGCATGCCAGGGTGGACCAGGCAAACAGCACAGCCCCAGACAGACACATCCCTGACCATTCATTTTAACAGAAGACAGTCCTTCCCTCTTTCACATATCCTGTTCACTGGCTGGAATTCAAGGGGTCAGCAAACCAGGAGAAAAAGTGTTGTGAAATATAACAGCTTAAATCTTAAAAACAAATTAACATTTTGTATATATGCTTTACAACAGCTAGTTACTGTTACAAGTTCTAGAAAAATGTATCTCAAATCTTCCATGGGTTTCAGTAACATGGAGTAAGTTGACAACTTCAAAACTGTTCAGAACACAAATAGAAACTACAATAGAATACCCTTTCCTGATACACTGCAGCAAAGCTAAATCCTTAAAAATCTGTAACAGCAATAGTGATGTTATTGCAAATCCTTCCTACATATTTTTTGCTCATTGCTCTCCTGCCAGATAACCATACAATAATTTTGAAAGATGCACATGGAAATAGGAAGAAAAAAAAGGAGGGGAAAATACATTGAAAAAATTATTAAAACATACTTCTCTACCACTGTACCAATAGTCCTGCAAGCTTCTTCAGCAGCCTCTCTGAATGCAAAGTCAGGATGGGCAATTTTCACAAAATCAGCCTGACATAGTAAAAGAAAACAGTGAGGAGGAAAGACAAATTAAAAAAAATACTGAATTATAAACAAAAGTTGCACCTAAACAGCTCCACTGACATTTATTTCTCCAGTACTGTGCACTCTATTAGCAGAATTTACATGTTTGTCTAAAAAATAAAGCTTATTGGAAAACCATGCTGACAACTATATTACACCAGGCAGCAAATGTGCCTTTCCAAAAAAACATATTTAATCCATGCACTTCTTATAAATATTTTAATATGGTCTGTATCTTAGAGTCCTTACAACACAGAGATACTCCAAGGTATTTAAAGAGAATTACAAAAGATTTTTAAAACCAAAACTCACAGGGAGGAAAGTATGCCAACAAATGTGTTTAGGGGGTTTGTTTTCAAACCTTTTACTCTTCTGTATAGACAATCAAGTCAGCTTTGACATCATTATCTAGGAGGTAAAAACATTTAAAAAGAAAACCCAAAAGTTCTTTTGGATTCAGAACAGGGGTTTATTTGACTTAGTAATTTTTTGTAAGTCTCCAAATTGTTCAGGGATTTGATAAGGCTAGAAGGATGCTAAAAAGGGGCAGGGCTGAGCTAGGGGCTTCCATGACTGCTGATACGTATTCAAGGAGGTTCTGGCATTGAAATGATAAAGAATTAAAGACTAGGAATATATTGAAGCTATACAGCATGATTTTACATAAAGTACATGAAACAAGCTTCACTTAATGTTTAACAGCATAGAATCATACATTAGGTCAGAAGAAACCTTTACGGGTCACCTAGTCCAACCCCCTGCAGTAAGCAGGGACACCTTAAACTAGATCAGGTCACTCAGAGCTTCATCAAGCCTGACATTGAATGTTTCCAGGGATGGGGCCTCTACCACCTCACCACCTTCACAGTGAAGAACTACTTCCTAACATCTAATCTAAACCTACTCTGCTCTAGTTTAAAACCACTGTCCCTCATCCTATCACTACATGCCCTTACAAACAGTATGATGGCAGTCTGATTGAAAATATACCTTACAAATGGTATACTCTTAAGACTTTTATTGCTTAGAATCCCTGTTTAAAATCCTGAATAATGTTGACAAAATAGGTGCTGAATGGCAGATCTGAAAACTTCTGCCAACAGATAACAATCACCAAATTGCTTCTAGACAGAGCTGTGCAAGCTCTGCATCTTGGAACATACAAACCTGAAGGGTTTTTTTTGATAGGAGGTAATTTTAACTCCAACTGATAGAAAAAAAATGACCAGTGAATTCTGACATTACTGTTTTAGTTACATATTGATTGATTAACAAGAATTAGGCACAGCCTATGAAATATAACAGAGAGGGAGAATTAGTGGCTCGACAGAAACTGGCTGTATTTTCAGAAGGAAAAAGTGCCTACCATAAATCTGACTTGAATCTAGACAAGAGTAAGAAACAAGATTTGAGAACTGAAAACACACATGGAGAAATTCAAGTGTGAAAACCAAAGTAAAAAAAAATGTGGTGACCTATTCATTAAGAACTGATTTCAGTACGATGGTTGGGTCTGATTCCTTCAGAGGAAGAGTTATGCTTTGATAAAAGATATACTTTGGGCAAACAATTTCTAAAGAGCAATACCAAGTGCTGTGTTAACATTAAAATTTTGTGGTACAGAATATCAGATTAAGTACTCTTATTTTGTGGACCACAGAAATTGCAGTCCAGGAAATACCTGCATTCTTTCCTGTGTTAATAAAAGGCTATACTGTTTCATTTAATCAGCTGCTTTTAATCTCTAAATTCTTTATGGACCTTCTCCTATAGCCTTTCAGAACTTACAAACACATGTACTGCAACTCCAACTTTAACTTTGAGAGCAATCCCCTGTTTTCCAGAAAGTAAGTGATGCTGGAAAGCTTATGCATTAATATTACAGCAGAAATACAATTCTGATTTCATTGTTATTTTTTCTTGTTGTGGTCTGTATACTGTTTTCACATCTGTCTTTAACTGGACAGTTTGACAGGATTTGTAGTTGCCCATCATTTTATAAAAGCCTTTGTAACTAACTTTAAAACAATTAAATTGTCTATCTTAACACAAAATTTCACAGAGCTGATCTACTCTTCATTGCAATGCAGAAAATCATAAAATGGAACAACAAGGTGTAAGTTTATTCAGTCAATCAGTTCAAAAGAAATTGCTTCAAGTAACAGCAAAAAAAGTAACTTACCAAGTCAGCTACTCTGCACAAGGCATCTGAAAGCTGATCAAAGATCTTTACAGTCTCTGGCCCAGGTGGTGTTGAACAGGCTTTCTGGACTAGCTGTTCTGATTCTTGCAGTGCTTTGTCCTGTGCTTCCTGAAATCCTTCTGGACAGCTCAGTTCTGGAACACCAAAAAGACCCTGTAGTGCAAAACACAATGAAAATACATCACTACTGTCCTCCTCAATTTCTGCCCCTTTGTTTCAGGATGGAATTATCACCATGACATTTTACCAGAACGACCCAACCTAACATATTGTGGCACTTCACAATATCAGCCAAAGACACTGGTATCACACAAAAACATCCACAGCAAAACCTCACTGAGGTTCTTTTAGCCAGGACTGTTCTCAGCAAACCTTAAAGAGTTTGGGATCAAATTCTCCTCTTCCACCCCATAACCTCCATCCTTTTCTCAAAGCGTTTTTTTCTCTCAGTTTCCAAGTACAGGCACCAGAGAAATCATAAAAAGTCCATTTACATTCTGAAATGGGGGAAAAATCTTCAATCTGAAACAAGAGACCAAGGAATGCGAGGACTAACAGGAGTGTCACAACAGCGAATGAGTAGGCAGCAGCCCTATATATTTACAGACTGCAGGCAATAGGACTGCAGTCTCAGGCTCACTAAATGAGCCCCAAACACTGGAACCAGATCTCAAAGGAATGATGAAGAACAACTCAATAATGTTATGGTATGAACAGTTTTATTCCTGAAGCTTTTACCAAGCCTGGCCTTGTCCAACAGGGCAGGGTAAACACACGATTCACAAGCCAACAGTTTGTTTTGTGTGTGTGGAAGAGAGTTAAAGATATCCTACTACAGGTCAAACAAAACTGCTAATTCTACCTGCTAGAGAAGTTCCACAATACAGACTTACAACAGTAAAAAAAAAATCCTTTAAGACAAAACAGCACCACTGCAAGCAATAGACTACTCCCTCTGTAACCACCCAACAGCAACATGAGCATCTCCTTACCTCCTAGCAACAGCATCTGACAGCAAAAAGTACATGATTTCACATATCCCAAATCTTCCAACTTCCTCAGCATCTAAAAATCACAACCTGGATTTCAAGTCACTTTACAATGCACGTTCTGCAAATTCTTTTGTGTTATAGCAGTCAGGTGCAGGTTTGCATGTAGCTCACACGTATTTATCCAAATAAAATGAAAAGCTGCAAATTAACAGCTTGTCTGTAAAAGTATATACTCTGAAGCAAGAGCTTCACCTAAAAGAAGTATTTGGGACACACTGAGTTCCTTTTCCTATTTTTTTTCCATCACGAAAACAGCCTTTCTTTCCCCCTAATACTCTTACTAAAGCTGCCACCCTAAGGCAGAAACATTTTCCTCACACTTCCCATGTTTTAATTTATAATTTGGCAACAGGAACTGGACCAAAATAAACACTGAATTATATTTATATACATATACACACATTTACATAAACACATGCAGATAAATATACGTGTATCATACATGATAATAATGTTTGCTGTGTAAGAAACTCAAGACTGCCCCTTTACTCAGGCCCTCAGCCAGCTGATGCTATGTTCTGCAGTGTCCCAGAAAGCCCCTGGCCCTGCATCACCGTTCAGCCTCCCAAGCAAGCTCCTCCTGCACATGGAGTCCTCTGAGAACAGGAGGTATCTTCTCTTAAGAGATAAATGAGCAATTGAGCACCTCTTCCATATGACACTGAGTTTGACATTAAATGAGAAAAAAAAATTACAGAAAGGCTACCACAGATCTCTGTGTCCTTTAATGGTGTAGCTGCAAGGCTGCAGCATTCTTCTCTTTGCATCGACACCTTAACCAGCCACAGCCTCTTTGCAAACCTGAAATATTAATCTCTGTTCCCAAAGAAATCTATATCCTAGTAAACACAGATGAGGCAAATGCACAATAATGAACTGTATTATTTCCTGGAGCATGACTTACATCAGTGTGTTCACAGAGGCAGGAGAGCCAGAAGAAAAGTTTCCCAAACAAGTGCTGGATTGCAAGCACAGGTGAGATCTGTCCTCACTGCATCCCTTAGTCCCAGAGTTCAAGAACTTCACACCACAGCAGGAATAGCTGAGCCAGCCTACCAACACCTGGATTTTACCAGTGTGAAGTACTCTGCATACCTGCATGCAGAATGTCACCGAAACAGCACACCTTGTGCTGGCCAGGAACTCTGTTTAGATTCCCAGGACTCTCCTTAACAAACAGACCTGATTCATGCTAAAAAGTAACCCAAAAATCCTGAGCATCACCCACCCAGCAAATAAAGGTTATTTTTGCAACTGGATGTCAAGAATTACCCCCCACAAGAGGCTGTCAGCAGCCTCACTGACCTGGAAGCGCTGCCAAAGCGTGCTGGCACGGCACGGACAGGTTATAAACGGGACAGGTCAGAGCTGGGAGTGGGAGTGATAATGTGTACTTCTACACACGCGGTGTCCATTGAGACCCCAAGCAAACGTCTCAATAAACAGGCGCCCTGATTTTCTGGCTCTTGTGTGTCGGGAAGGCAGCACCTATTTGGTTATTAGACCCAAACCAAACCCTTATAAAGATCTAACCGCCTGTCGTAGCAGCCCGGCTGTCCCCGCCACTGCGATTTACAAGGTTTAAGATAAAGAATTACACAGAAGGAAGGCAAAGCGCAATGCTGCCGGCAGCCAGGCCCGCCTCCTGCCCGCAGCAGGCCCTTCCCCTCCCGCCGCTCACCGTCTCCCTGCCCGCCGCGGCACCGCGCGTTTGCTGCTGCTGCTGCTGCTTCGCATCGAACGCGGCGCCCACCGGGCACCAGCTGGTGCTGACGGCCCGGCGGCCCGGCCCCGCCGACCGCCCCCGCAGCGCCCGGCCCAGCACCGCCGGCAGCGCCCGCCGGCAGCCGGCCAGCATGGTGCAGCGGAGGAAACACCAGGCCCAGGCACTCCCGAGTCGGCCGCGACCTCCGCGCTTCTCGGCCGAGAGGAGGCGAGGCAGGCAGAAGGGGAGGAGCAGCAGTGCCGGGGGACAGATCGCGGAGGAAGGCGGAGCTCCCCATTCCCAGCTGTCACTGAGCCTGCCCGCCCGGCTTCCGCCGCTGCGGGGTGGAGACGCGCTCCAGCGGCTGCGGCTTGGCCTGGCCTGGCCCGGCCCGGCCCGGCCCGGCCCGGCGCTACAAGGAAGGGAGGGTTCCCTCGGCGGGCCGGCCGGCCGGCCGGGCTCTCCCTGGGTCCTGCGGAAGCCTGACGGGCAATGGAGACCACGGTGAGAGGAGGAACCTCGGTCGGCCAAATTTTCTGCTACATATTTATCAGTTAAACCTAAGCCCGCTCCAAGGCAGGTTTTTTTTTGGTTTAAATGCTTCAATGGCTCAAATATACAGCCTGTGGCTTACGTAACAAAACCTGTTACAGAAAAATCCACATAACCCTTTCCTGCGCCTTGGTGTCCCAGTATCTCCTTCGCCAGTTCAGCTGACATGAGAAGCACGTCCGTTCTTCCTGAAGAAAGTCACCTCGCCCGGTTCTGTTTGGGTCTGTGATCCACGATCAGGGTCCCACACCCGTGGGGATGACACTCGTGTTTCCTTGGCACCCTGGCAGCGTTAGGGATTTGCATTTGTGCTGAATTTCATGCTGCTGACCTGTCAATTGACGTCTCTGCTTTATTCTCTTTCAAGGGGAGGGAGTGAGGCTTACCGGCACCTCTTGTTATAATTTTGAGTTTTGGAGGAAAAAGGGAAAAAAAGAAAAATCTGAAAAAATTCACAGAAATTAAAGTTTTATGGCACAAGAAACACCAGTATGTGTGCAGCTCTCCAGTATGTCTGCCTTAGTGTTGCCTAAAAGTTCTCTTTCATTTGTGAGAATTCGTTGGGCACCAGCTAATTCCGGAGTACAGTGGCATTATGCACCACTGGTATTTTTGCACCAGCACTGAATATCTGCCCACATCTGAGAATCCACATGCCACTTCCTCTTATCACTCCATTTCACTCCATTTCAGACCATCAGACACACAGAGAGCAAAGACCTAAATTTAAAAGCTGTAAAATACACCCAACTGCAGCCAAACTCACTTGTGCCACAGAGGAAGCAGCCCCCGTGGAGGTACCAAACTACATTAGTTCCTAGTTTAAAAATCATTTTGAAATGGTTGGATGCAAACTAACCAAGTTTCAGGTCCATCTGCACATGCCACCTAGAAAAATAAACTGTCATGGAAGTAACTGCTGCTTAATGCTTATACGTGATGGCAACAACCCACATGTCATAATTCCAGAACTTGAAATGTTATCCTCTATTTTGTCCAACCTTCTTTTAAAACATTTGTCCTTGTTTTGGGTTTACATGGCAAGGGTTGTTTGTGTTTTTTTGGGGGGAGGAGGGGTGTTGCTGCAAGGGTGCCTTCTGCAAGAAGCTGCTAGAAGCTTCCCCTCAGTCTGACAGAACCAATGCCAGCTGGATCAAGGACGGGCCTGCCACTGACCAAGGCTGAACACATCAGTGACGGTGGTAGTCCCCCTGGGATGACATATTTAAGAAGGGAAAAAAAAAACCCAACCAACCCAAGCAGCAACTTTTTGCCAACAGAGAAGGGAGTGAGAAGAAAGAAGAAACTGTGCAGGCACCAAGGTCAGTGAAGAAGGAGGAGGGAGGAGGTGCCCCAAGTATCAGAGGAGACATTCTTCTACAGCCCGTGGAGGATGATGGGGAGTAAAGATCCCGGCTGCAGCTCATGGAGAACCCCACAGTACAGCAGGTAGAGACACCTGAAGAGTGCTGTGACCCAGTGGGAAGCCCGTCCTGCAGCAGGTTCCTGGCAGGACCTGCAGCCTGTGGAAAGAGGAGCCCACACCAGAGCAAGTTGTTGGGGAGACTTGTGACCCCGTGGGGGACTGAGCTGGAGCAGCCTGGTCCTTAAGACCTGCACCCCATGGGAGCCACATTGGGGCAGTTCATGAAGAAATGAGAAGGACTCAAGTAGGAGAAGTCTGTGGTGTATCGTCTCCCATGAGTGGGATCCCATGCCCCCACACTGGAGTGTGAGGAGTCCCACTGAGGAGAAGGGAGTAGCAGAGACAACGTGTGATGAACTAACCCCAACTCCCATTCCTTGTTCCCCTGTGCTCCTTGGAGGGAAGAAGGAGAGAAATCATTAATACAGTTGAGCCCAGGAAGAAGGGAGGGGTGGAGGGAGGTGTTTTAAGATTTGGTTTTATTTTGTCATTGTCCTACTCTGATTTGATTGGGTAATAAATTACATGCATTTTATTCCTTATTGAGCCTGTTTTGCCCATGGCATCAATTGCTGAATGATCTCTCCCTGTCTGTATCTTGACTGGTAAGCCTTGCAAGTGAGCCTCGCATGTTTTCTTCCCTGTCCAGCTTAGGAGGGCAGTGATAGGATGGCTTTGGTGGGCATCAGGCCTCCAGCCACAGTCAACCCACCACAGTCCTTCAGAACTGGTGTTCACAACCCTGTGTAACTGCAGTAAGTCACCAAACCAGTAACATTACAAGTGCAGCACTGTATACTCATAAGAATTGTCCTGCCTCGTGCAGAAGCTTTTCCTGTAATCAACTGTGCTGCAATTGCAGACATCAAAACAGTTTATTAATATTAGGAAATTTTATTTTGAGTTTTAAAAGACAAATAGTAGATTAGGACAGTTTAACAAATAAACACCTGGTACCTTGTGTCTGGGACAAGAAGGCATTCAATTTAAACTCTTCTGAGCATGGCTGCTGAAGCCTTGAGCTCTGTTTTAGTGGCTGATTATGAAAACTTCAGCACAGTAACTTGTGCAATGAGCAGATGTGTGCACAATGAGGCCTGATTTGCTACAGGTACAAGTAGTGGGACCCTACACCTTCCCACTGTGATGACTCCAGTAAAAATAACTAGCTTGACTTTTAGGGAGATGCCAAGCTGGAGCAAACCTGCCTGCAGTCCTGCATCTCCCTTTCAGTCCTTGACATACCTCACTGGATGATTTCTGTTGAATCCAGTAGAAATTGGCCAGCAGGTAACAACTTTATTAGGGAGGGCTGATGGACACAGACGTACAGCATTCACGGATAACGAGTAGTTACATAGCAGGGGATGGCAGAGGCCCCACCAGCTCCGAGGTGCTGAACAGGAGGAACCCAGAAAAGGTGGTATCATCATCAGCATCTGCAAACAGCCCGTTGAAAGTCTCTCCTTGGTGAGCCTGCAGCCACACCTCATCTCCTCCCTGTAGCTCCAGGATGGCAGCTCCTGAGGCCTGATCCTCTCCACTCTGGTACCTGTCCACTGTGTGCAGCATCTTGATGCCATTTTTAACTAGAGCTACTCGGACATTTCTTGAGTAGACAGTGATGTGGTAGGTGAAATAGTAAACACCAGGGTATTTGCAGGTGAATTTGCCAGTGTCCAAGTTGTAGTCATTTAAACTGTTATACAGCACCTTGTCAAACTTGATCGGACGATTTGGGGGGGGAAATTTGGTGGCAACTGTAAGGCCAACACTGAAAGCACTCTTTGGCAGGACTCCTGGGGCACCTACATTCCCCTTATCTCCTCTGTCTCCTTTCAAGCCTCTTTCCCCCTGAACTCCTGGATTACCCCGTGGCCCCAGATCTCCAGTATTGCCTTTAGGACCTGGATTACCAGTCAGGCCGATTGGCCCTGGGAAACCAACTCTTCCAGGATAGCCAATTTCACCTTTTGTCCCTTTTGGACCTATGGGCCCAATGTCTCCTTTTACACCCTTTTGTCCTTGCAGTCCCAGCTCTCCCTTCTGACCTTTGTAACCCACTGACCCTACAACTCCTTTTGGTCCCAGTTTCCCAGGATGCCCTCTTTCTCCTTTATCTCCTTTGTTGCCCTTCTCTTCAACAGTCCCATTGGCTCCTATATGGGGAAAAAAAGAAAGACAAAAGACTCTTGTGACCTTCCACTGGGCTAGTGGTGCACAACAGGAGTTTCATCACAAAGACATAGGTGTAGTTGTGTGTCACCACTCTACATGCTGTGCTCACATACCAATTCTCCTACATTTATGTGCTGGATAAGCATAACATCTCAAGTACCTGCTGTTGTGTTAGAAAACAGGTGCCCTGGCTGACAGCAGTAAAATAAGCGCAAAGAAAGGAAGATGTAATGGCTTTAAACAGGGGAGACTTAGATTAGATGCTTCTGATGTGAGCAATAATGCTGTATTTACAGTTTACAGTTCTCAATGTACAATTAGAAGTATTTAACAGCAGCAATGAACTGAAAACAGGTGAGGTTGTATGGTGAGCTTCTGAGAAAAGCAGCATGGGGCCATCAGGACAAGGGCACAGGAAAAGAAGGTAGCTTTGGTAATTGTAAACATTTGTAGCCTCATGTCTAATGCTCCTTCCAGGGCTGGACTGCTTCTAATAGACTGGAGGGAAGTCTGACAGATGTAGAGCAGCTTGTAATTGCTCCCATGCAATGCACACACTGTACATTATTTCTCAGTGTCAGCTTCAGGATTTTGGAGAACCTGGACACTGCCTCTGGGAGGCTTCCATTCTTTTGGATATATACATTACCTGTGTACAATTATTCTAGGTATGCACGAGTCCAGCACCTCAGAGTTACTGAATTACTGAGTTACTGCCAAATGATGTGATGCCACTTGCACAATAGCTGACTCCCAGCTCTTATGAACAAGCCACTCAGCACATGTACATCCATCTGACACAGGGACTATGCACAGGTTGGCCAAACAGGTGAAGTGTACAAGATCTACTGTGTTCTTAGGTGTATAACTTGTACTTTCTATCATTTCTTTTAAAAGCCCTTTTCCCTGAAGGTACACACCTCACTTTCCTGAGGTAGCTGCAAATGCCATGTCTTCCTCAGCAGCTGACAAAAAAGATCAGAGCTGGGAAAATTAAGATAACAGGTTGAGTGAACAAGTTGTAGGGCATCAGAGGCAGAGAGATTTGGAGGTGGCAAATTCCTCCTTACTGCCAGCATACGTATGCAGTCTCTACTACCTCAGGAAAAAGGCTTTTTAACCTTTATGGTACTTTGACACAGCTAGAATGTATAGCATGTCCAGTGCTCACTAACACAAGGGCAGCAGTTGAGAGACAAATGATAAAGTGAAACATTTCTTCTCTGACCTTGTTCGCCTTTCTCTCCATTTGCACCATCTTTTCCTGGCCTGCCAGGAAGTCCTGCTTCTCCTAGTGCAAAAGAGAAAAACAGATTTTTATTAAACAGATTACCAGAAAATTTGTGATGAATCCTTCTGTAATGCTTCCTCTCCAACAAGCCTGGATAAGCAGTAACATGATATTATTCCTGACTTTTAGTGGGTGCCACTGGTGATACTTTTATCTTATGCAGAGACCACAGAAACTCTGCTTGAAGACAGTGCTTTTTTTTTGGAAACAGGGAATCCCTGCCAGTTACTGAGATAGGTAGAGGAGTATACCCTGGTCAGGGCCACCAATGTGAAAACCTCTTGTCCTGTAGTTGCCTTCATCCATGGAAGATTCCAGCAGGAAAAAGAGTAAGGAAGTCACATTTAGCAAGAAGCTTTGCAGGGACATTAAGCCTAGTAGTGAAACAATGGTAAATTCCCTTCCCAGGAAGAGACATCTGCAAGGGTTTTGGCCAATGGTAATGAAACTACTGTGGAAAAATCATTGCCTGCAGATCTGAGGAAGGCATTCACACTCTTGGTCCCTGTATCTAGCATGACACAGGCTTTACACTGCTCTAAAAAGAGCAATTATGGAAGTATTTTTTGTTGTAACATCACAGGTGACCCTGTGATCAAATACCTGGATTTGCATCCAGAACACAACACAGAAACAACACAACAGAAGAAAAAAGAGTTGGCAGTTTGGATGTAACCATATTCCAAGAGTAGCTCTCTGGCCATGCAGACTGGAGAACAGTTCTTCATCAGTTTTCTGCACAATGGGCACAGTCCAGCATCTTCTGAAATCTCATTGACTTGGTAAGGAAGAAAACTACGTCTCATGTATTTAACTGAAAAGGTGTCTGTAGGTACAATATAAACAAACAATACAAAGTACAGTACAGTCACCCCAGTTTGTCCAAAGAATAGTCAATACAGTCACCATAATAGCTTAATTCAGAAAAGCAAGCTGGGGACTTTATCAGAAACCAGTGATGTCATGTGATAACTCACTGGAGTAAAGTGAGGACTTTTAGAAGATAAATGAAAATAAGAAAGCTCTAGATTTTCCATTTCTGCAGACTTTCCTGAACCCCTGCATCTAGGAAAAGAAGGCAGTTAATTCTGTGTGCCTGTTAAGAAGATAATGGAATTTTTGTTTCTTTCTTTCTAGATTTTAGAAGGGTTTGGTTTTAGCCAGGCTAGGGTGCTGAAAGCAGGAACATGTCATGTGGTTGCTTGACAGAGCTCTAAATCATTTTATAAACAAGAGAGTTTAAATTAAGTCTTTAGCAACCACTGAGGTTGCTACCTAAGTGGGTAGACTTGTCTTTCAGTGGTCCAGAGCAGGCCATGAGCAGTGAGTAACTCTTCATTGCCCAAGTTATAAGTGCTTTTTATTTTTCAACTGATCTACTTTTCTGTATAGCCACATAACGGTTGTGGTGCATAGGAGAGTCAAGTGGTAGGAAAAGGATGTGGTAGAGGATCCTGCCTGCGCCAGCATGGCCATCAAAGAACTGCACATCAAACTACCCGTTCAGCACTGATTCTACGATTCTATGACGTGGATCCTACAGTGCTTTTCAATAGTCTCCACTCCTAAACTTGCCTCTAGAGGCTCTTGAGTTACAGCAAGCAGGCACACTCAGAAGCATGTCCTACAAATGTAAAATTTGGGTAAGAAAGGGAAATCTTATTAGTGCACACTTCTTGTCACACTGAAAAACGTCATCAGTTGCAGTTCTTTGTACTGGGCTTGAAGCTCTTTACAGAAATATGGTTTCTATCCTAGTCCTGTAGGAGGAGGTTTACAGGCTTTACAATTTTCAAATAGACATGAAAATATTTTTTTAAAAAATAGAAGATAAAGGCTTTCTTCTTTTGTTTTTATCCCATGGACCTGACCTCTCCATAGTATTAGCTACCTTGCTTCCATTATTAGGTTGTTATTTATATTGCCTTCTTCAAACAAGTCTGGGAGAAGACCTTCTTGAGAGTAGCCCTGCTGAGAAGGACGTGGGGATTCTGGTAGATGAGAAACTTCACATGAGCCAGCAGTGGCTCTTGCAGCTTGCAAGGCCAATGGTATCCTGGACTCCATCAGAAGAGGGGTGGCAGCAGGGACAGGGAGGGGATTGTCCCTCTCTACTCTGCCCTCGTGAGGCCCCATCTGGGGTCCTGTGTCCAGGTCTGGGGCCCCCAATACAAGAAAGGTGGGGAACTGTTGGAGAGGGTTCAGAGGAGCCACAAAGATGATTAGAGGGCTGGAGCAGCTCCCCTACGAAGAGAGGCTGGGGGAACTGGGCTTGTTCAGCCTGGAGAAGAGAAGGCTGCGGGGGGACCTCATTGCAGCCTTCCAGTACCAGAAGGGAGCAGAGAAACAGGAGGGGATTCAACTTTTTAAAAAGGTAGATAATGGTAGGACAAGGGGGAATGGATTAAAACTAAAGGAGCGAGGGTTTAGATTAGGTATTAGGGTAGATATTATTACAGAAAGAGTGTTGAGGTGCTGGAACAGGCTGCCCAGAGAATGAGTGGATGCCCTGTCCCTGGAAATGTTCAGGTTGGATGGGACCCTGGGCAACCTTGTGTAGATCCAGGCCTGAGGTTGGTGTCCCTGCCTGTGTCAGGGGAGTTGGAGCTCTCTGATCCTTGGGGTTCCTTCCAACCCATGCCATTCTGTGATTCTATGATTTTATGAAATTACAAGTGTCTGAAATGTTTTCTGAAGGCTGTGAAGAACAATCCCCTTACTGTGGAATGACTACAGACAACTCTGGAAACTGATGGCATCGCATTTGATCCATGAAACCTTTTATTCTGAACATGGTACCTGTATCTCCCTTGTCGCCTTTGGAACCATCACGTCCATCACGACCGGGTATGCCGTTGTGCCCAGGATTGCCAGGGATGCCAGGATAGCCTTGGGTACAGACGTCCTGCTTTTGTGTTTCTTCTGTGCTGACTACAATAGCCAGCAGTATAATCCAGCTTTTCATTCTTTAGATAGGAGATGTGATTTTGGCTGAAAGATTTAAGAAAGCAAAAGTACATCTGCCTAAGTCTACTTTAGAAGGGGATGCAGGGTAGGGGAGAGAGGAAAACAAGGAAATTGTGTTTCATCATGTCTGTTGTTCTGGGTCTTTTTATAGATCTGTATATAGCATTAAATCCAGTTCTGGAGACTACTGAGTGCTATTTCAAATAATAATTTATGGAATATCAGCCATAGCATCATTATACATTTGAAACATTAACTCAGCTTTACACAATATAAAATATTTCTTAATCCCCTGTGATTTGGAGCATCAGGTTCTATTCCATATTTTCTTATGCACTTACTTGTGTAAGTGACTCTGCAAAGGGAAATTTTGATGCAGGTAGACGGTGAGCAGCTGAAAGTCACAAAAGCTCTGGAGAGGTTTAGAGCTACCCTTGACGTCCTCAGGATCCAGCCAACAAACAAGAAAACAGCTCAGTGCATCCCACAGAGTTTTACTCTGTTCTATTTGAACCATGACTGCATTGACAAAGCCCAGATTTCATTGAATTGGCTGAACTTAACCCAAATTTCAAGATCATAATAAAAAGGCAACTTGGGAAAACATGGGGTTTTCCCCCCCACACCAATTACAGGAAGGTATATACAGTTGCAGCAGCCATATGCTGAAGAACTTCCAGTGTCCTGTCTTACTCCAACCAAAATCCTGAAAAACCCAGTGTCTGGCAAGTCTACAAGGAAGTCTAACAATAATGTTGTTGCTGCCCTACACACAAGTGGACAGTCAAACTTTCAAGTCTCAGGTAGGAGCAGTGAGCCTGCATTCGCTCACAAGGATTCATACAATGTTCTGTTTCTCTGAGCTGTAGTTTTGCTTACATAACATACAGGCATTCTCCTTGTTTGGAAATCTCTTGTGAACTCCTCTAGAGTTCACAAACAGTGCCCAAAGAGGAGCTGTTTCCTGGCCATTGCTGTCTTTCAGAGCCATGCAGAAGCCTGTCTACATCTTCCAGCTTCCTCTTTCCTACTTCACCAAATGGCACTTTATGCATTTGGAGTCTCACTGATCTCCAACTTTTTGTCAGACAGTGTTGACCATTACTAACCCAGTATCTATTTTACATCTCCTTAAGGGAAAAATAATATAGTTGAGCAGTCAAACAGCTCATAACAGAAGAAGCAGAGTCCTTAATGCCCACTTCTTCATCCACATTTCTTCCTGCATCTACCTGTGACTGCATAGTTGTACTTCTCGTTTCCCAGGAGCTGTCTCTGATAACAGGAGGTGAGCTGGGGAAATTCAACCCCCTAATTAAGCACAAGTAATCAGGTTTTTCCCCCTCTCTCTTTCTCTCTCTCTCTCTTTTTTTTTTTTTCCACTGGAGTTACTTGTCTTCTGGGTTAATAAGTTGAATGACCTCAGATGGGGTCAGACCTAGGGCAGAGTGAGATGAGGACAAAGATGTGAGGGATCAAATAAGAGAGGTTTTTTGGCAAAAACAAGTCTTTAGTCTGGTTCTTCCCTCTCATGTAACTATGTTACTTAAAAGTTGAGTTTATATTTATCCTTTATTAGAGTCTCCCTCCTATCTCATATCTTTTAGCATAGGCCCACCAAATACAGTGTACGAACAGTTAATGGCAAGAGGTTGGATTGAGGAACAAAAATCAAATAGCAACAAAAATAATGCCTGTTTTATTTGGAATTAATATTCATAAATACCTAATGCACTGAAGCTTGGTCTATATAGGTTAAGTATTTATACACGTAAAAGCAAGATTCAGAATGAGTAAATTCTACCTAAGGGGCTTTGAATTGGTACTTTCATTAATGAGGACTTAATTCTAAGGTCAGTATTCCTTTTGAAATATTAACTAGCACTGACTAAAAAAATTACATCTTCTGTTTAATTTCTTCACCACCATTTCACAGTCTTAAAAAACCATGCACACAAATACCATGGAGAGACTAGTCTGTTCTCAATAAGAATAATTACACCCTGATAGCAATATTCAGTCTAAATATTCTTTTAATTTATAGAGAAAGACCTTAATTCTGGGACATGTTCCTTAATCTTTTTATTCTGTCTTCAGAAAGTTCCCCGTGTTGCAACAGTTAATGAAAATGGGATTTATGGTGCCTTTGCCAGTGGTCAACAGGGACATGTTTGACCACCCACCACCAAAACCCCACTTTGTCCCCTGCTGCTGGTTGGCACTAAAGAAATTTGAAAATAGATTAAACTTTTGCTACATAAATAAACATTTACTGCCTTAGTCAATGGGCTAAGGAGGAGTGTAAAAGGAAGAAGTGCTCTTGAATGATGCTGTTAGAATATGACGCACCCCATGGAGAAGTCTGACCGACCTTGTCCATCGATGGAAAACCCCCTTCCCAGTTGTCTAAGGGAGTGTTTCTTGCCTAAGGAATAGGCAGTTTGCTCCCTGCACATGCATTTCTCTCCACAAGCTGACAAAATCAATATCGACATCACCATCATCATCACAAATATAGGATCTTTGGTCTTACCTCATTCACCTTGTACCGGCAGTGTTCTTGGGCATCTTTAACTGTAGTATAAAGGCTTCATATAAAGGAATGCTTGCTTCAGATGTGTGCCTTGAGGACAGCCACTTGCTTGGTCACTAAATTCTCAAAGGTCAGTCATTTAATTTTGAGACCTGTTCAATTATTAAAACAGAGGTTTAAACTGGAATCTTCCTATTTATTCCAATATTAAGCTGAAGTGCTCTGTACTTTGACTTTTACCACAATTACATGAAAGAATATTGTTAAAAAGGATTAATAAGGCTTTGATTTGCCTGTTCCATTATACAAATACATTATACAAAAGCCAGCCTTTGACAGTGTGGTTGGGTTGCAGGATGGAAGGTGTCTTACACCATTGCTGTGCTGCAAAAGCATGTCATAAGCTTAGTGTCTGCATCAAGCAATTTACAATGGAATTGGGGACAAAAAATATGGAAACTAAAAGTAACAATGCTGTGAACAAAGATTAGGTGATGATGGAGAAGTAAGAAGGTTGAATTTAAGTAAATGAATTACAGAGCTTTTCCTGTGTCATTAGCAGGGTCCCCATCTCACCATGGAAGCTTCAGTCAAAGCTATTGCACTACTAAATTATATATTATCGGCAGCTAAATCTGAAGGAGCCATAACTTGCTACTGAACTGTGTCTTCTTGGAACTACTGGAACTGCTGCTGCCGAAGGACTAGTGGAAGTAGAGCAGCGGAGCGGATCATCAGCCCCTCAGGTGGTGGCTGTGAACAGTGAAGGGTGAAACAGGAGTTAATGTGTTATGGGAAGTGGCCTCAACTCACCCCCGTTGGTGCCAGTGACTGAAAACACTGTGTCTGAGGCGGCTCCCACACGGCAAAGATGTGACACGGGTGGTCTGAGTGCCAAACTAAGGTCTTCACCACCACCCTGTGGTAAGAAACAAGCATTGCAGGCCTTGTGCTGCTCCGGTTTGTGTCCCGGGCTGGCGTTTGCCATTCTCCGAGGCAAAGGAATCACAGAATCACAGAATCGTAGGGTTTGGAAGGGACCTCGAGAGATCATGGGGTCCAACCCCCCCCTGCCAAAGCAGCTCCCCAGCTCATATTGCACAGACAGGCGTCCAGACGGGGCTGGAATATCTTCAGAGATGGAGACTCCACCACCTCCCTGGGCAGCCTGTCCCAGGGCTCTGGCACCCTCACTGTGAAAGAGTTCTTCTGCATATTGGTGCAACACTTCCTATGAAAGAACAGGGTGCAGCGATTAGCTGCTCTGCTTGAATTAACTTCTGTGGCCAAATTAGCCTCGCTGCTCTGCTAATTGAGAAGAAGAAATGAGAACCATGACAAGCAATCCCGTTCTCTTTGCCCATTAGGCACCATCTGAAATTTTCGAAGGTTGTTTAGCCTCAGCCTCTTCTCACACTTCAAAAATGTAAGTCATTAAAAATAGGACATCCTGCTGGCTTAGTGCTGCACCCTGAGTGATCTGTCCTGCCATGCAGAAAACCTGGATCTATTGACAAACCTTCCAGGCTGCAGGGTGCTGGGAGAGCTGGTGGCTCCGTGGGGGCAGCGAGGGCTCCTGGGGACATGATACGGGTGGTGGGGACTCCCAGGATAGCAGGACCCTTACACCGGCCCAAAAGAAGCTCTGAATTTTAACAATGACAACTGTCACTGTCTATCCCAATCCTGAAGTGAGAATGACATCGTTCATTAATTACCTCTACCTTGATGGATTTTCTGGGAGCTGTAGGAATGCCCTTAAAGACAAACAGTACAATCAGCTGCTTTCTGGTGTGCCCTGTCTCATCACAGAATCATGCCCTGGAAATAATTACTCAGGAGGGTAAGTTCAGTATTTGCTCTAAAAAAAAAGTTACAGGAGAAGCAGGGGGTTGTTTTAGATGGATCACTGTCCTAATTACCTCTGTTAGGGGATGAATATGGCAGTAATGACCATGAGATGTACGGTTAATAAAAGGAAATACACTCAACCTTATTAGCCTATAGTATAGCACGTTCTAGACACTTCTTTACTCCTTTCTGAGTCTCCAGTGTCTGGAAATTGCTGCTCAAGGCAGTTTTATCTTTCAAAAAATCACTAGGAGTAACAGTCGATAAATCCTACATCATCTTAAGTTACCTTTCTGTGTGAAACTCAGCCTTTGAAGGGCAGCAGTACTCCTTGCTCTGCTAACCTCTGCCTCCTTGGATTTGCCCTTCTGAACTTTGCTGACACCCTTCGCCAGTGACACAGACATCTTCCAACCTTCGCTTGTCTGCAGAGTGGTTTGTCCATCATTGTGGCAGCCCACTCTGAATGCTTAAAATACTAAATGACTCAGGTAAAGCCTTGTCCAGCTGTCATCTGTGCTCCTATCCATCATCTGTCAGTCATTGGGTGTGATAGCTGTGGATCACTTGCTTGGTGCAACCTGCTGTAGGTAGGGGTCAGCAGAGACATTATCTGGGGATGCTATATGGGGGGTGGGGATGGAGGGGCTGTAAATATATGTACAAACACACAGAGAGTCATGCACATCATTTTTTTTCTTAAACTAGAACCTAAATAATTGTAGGCTGCCCATCCCTAGGTACCCACCTAGACAACCAGAAGTCAGTCCTGACTGCAGTGAACTAAACCTAACACAGACCTAAGATTTAAAAAGCTCCACTTGTGCTGACAGTTCATGCAGTTCCTCACAATCACATGTTCTCCAGCTAGGTAGAGTAACCTAATTTTGAAAAATATCCTGAAAAACACTAAATATTTGTGTGCTTTCCTTACAAACCACATGATACGCAGATTTCCATTGCTGACTTTTTCATTTCTACTTTGATATGGTAACAAAAAAAAGCCTCTTTGATACCATGCACAGGTCATCATGCACCCTCTAAAAAAACCCCAAAGAGAAAAAAGAAAACCCAAAAAACCCCAAAACAAACACCACACCCTTCCCCCCCCCAGAAAAAAAAAAAAAAAAAACAAACCCAAAGAAAACAAAACCACCAAACCCCAAGCACTATATTCTATTTCTGTGCTAACTAAAAGCTCCAACTGATAGATCAGCTCTCCGAGAACTTGTAACGTGGTGGTATGGAATGATCTGCAGGATTGGCCTAAGTGCCAAAGCACGAAATGAAATGCATAAATGAGCTCACCAGAGGCAGATGAAATTTCCTGAGAAAGCCTGTTGATCACTATGCCGCAGTCAGCGTTTGCTCAAGGTTTGCTTTTCAGTCATCTGATCTACCCAATTGCTCAGACCTGGCCTTTCACTTTGATACCTGAGCACCTCGCACGCATCCCGCTGGTGCAGCGGCACTTGGGAGGGCTGGGAAGCTCTCAGCTTTGAGGTTAATCGAGAAATACAGGTAAGAGTTTGTGCACTGGACAGAGGGGGAAGGAACTGGCAAACCTAACTGTTCTGACAGCATCTGAAGCCACCAAAACATTTTTGATGCAAGGATTTCAGCAAAGTGTGTTACCTTGTTAAAGATAATCTGCCTCAGCCTAAGGTAATTTTTGATGCAGCCTTGAGCAGGCAGGACACACACTCACCTTTGAGGTGTGGTTCCCTGCTCTGTCAGAATAATGAGAAACAAAAAACTTCCCTGAATCAGAGCCGCAAGCTGAATCCCCAGCAGCGTTGCCTGTCACTCTCAACAGGCAAAAGAGGTCAGCCTGTTCACACACACTGCCAGAACACGCCTTTTGGGGGAAATCTTCCCAAAGATTTTGCTTTGGTTCCAAGGAAAAGAAAATTTAATCCTCCTTTACCTAAACTACAGCACTTAGGTCACCATCCTGGTTTTGTGTGTCTGGGTTCTGGTTAAGGAGGGGGCTGCAGGGGTGGCTTCTGCAAGAAGCAGCCAGAAGCTCTCTGCAGGCCTCACAGAGCAAACACCAGCTGGCTCAAGGCCGAAGTCGTTGCTGACCAAGGCTGAGCCCATCAGCGATGGTCACAGCGCCTCTGGGAATCACATTCTGTCATTTAAGAAGACAGAAAAAAAACCCCTCGAGCTGCACCAGGGCAGGTTCAGATTAGACATTAGGAAAAAATTCTTCACCAAAAGGGTTATTGGGCACTGGAACAGGCTGCCCAGGGAAGTGGTTGAGTGACTGACTATGGATGTATTTAACAGATGGGTAGATGAGGTGTTCAGGGATATGGTTTAGTAAAGGACAGGTACAGTTGGACTCGATGATCTCAAAGGTCTTTTCTAACTTTGTGATTCTGTGATTCTGCACTATAGCTGCTAGTGGAAAACCAGGAGAGGAGGGTGTGAGCTTTTTTGCTTTACAATTGTAAAATAAATACAATAGTTGTCACATTTTTGCATCAGAGAGGATATTTTGTAGGCAATAAAAAACCCAAACCACAACAATTTTAAAACTGCACAACAAAGTTTTATGAGACACAGCTGAGTAACTTCAGCTCCGTACATTATTTAATCCAAACATGTACAATAAGAGAAAAATAATGGGAATGTGAGTTTGTACTTATCTCCAGAAAATAGATTCATTTGACAAACAATGTTCCAAGTGTAAATAAACCTTGTAATGCAATTACTTCAGAACAAATGCACGTCAAGCTACCACAGCCCTATACATTGTACTCCAGCCGTCAACAGCCAATTCATCTGCTCTGTAGCCAGGACACTTCATTCACAACATGTGTAACAGCACACAGATGGTAAGACACAAAAAGCAATGGACACAAGATAAAATGTTACAAAACACCTGTCAAAATAAAATACATACACAAGTCATCCCTAGTATTTACAACAAATAGGTTTAAATTAGAGACCAGTCAGAAGGCATCTCCTACATACAAATGCCACACAGAGAGAAAAATAGCAGAAAGGCAAAGAAAGATCCTGTGTTAGTTATGGCTAAAGACCTTTGGCTCCAAGACTCTCTTATAATTATTTTCAAAAGACAACTAAAACGTGGAACATTTGAGTAGTCTCTCTTTGAACTCCGTTACTACACTGACCACTAAAACTCAACGTGAAATTTAGCATGGCAAAAGCCACTTGTAAAACAATCTTATTATTTTATACATCAAATGCTCTGAGTTAGATGCAATTATGGTTTGGCGTTATCCTAACTCAGTGGGAACACATTTCAGGACAATTACATTTTACCACATCTCATGCATGAAGTCTGAGGTTATCTGCTCAGCAGGCCACTGGGAAGGCTCTGGCTGTGCTTTTATCTAAATGAGGCACAAAAGTGCTTAGTAGTTGCCCTAGAACTTTTTATAGTAACTTAAAGCATGCGAAGGTGAGAGCAAAGGAACAAATGTTGCCATCACACCTTTCTGGACATGTCTAAGGAGGAGGATCCAGCCAAGAGGAGGATCCAGGCAAGACTTGCTGGAATACGAACTTGTACGTTTTAATTGCAGCTTTTTTGCCCACAGATGCTAAGGTCAGGCCAAACCCCAAGTAAATACCTGTCTCAACTGTTGGATAAGGTAATTACAAAATTTGTTTACAAGATTGTGGTGTAGTCTAAATTTTGCAGGTCTTGTTACATTTTATCTTAATCTTTTGCAAGGTCAGACTGCAAAGAAAGACACAGAAGTAGTGTACTCCAACCATGTCTATATGTTGGGTACTACATGTAAAATTATCCTGAGTAATCTGCACCATTTGCTTTTTACCTCTCTGAAATTCACTACTTGAGGGAAAAAAACCCTGCTTCATCCAAAACCTTATGCAAACATTTCTGTTCACTTTGAGGGCTAAGGCACCAGTACTACTATGTGGGAAGAGCCTTCAAGGGCACTGACACGTCAGAAGACACCTCCCAAAATCTCCTGTTTTTTTCCAACACCACACAGGAACTAAGCCCTGGATGGAAACTGGTTGTAGTAAAGATGAATATGTTAATTCCAGTGTGGTTCTCATAAAGTCCAGCTGGGAAAGTTTCTGGCTGAGCACTGCTATACAACTTCAGCCACTTTTTTTGCATCTAAACCAAATCTTTGAAAACATGATTATGAAAATATCATCTCCACTTCCACAGCACGTGCACCACTTCGGTTTGCTGGCCTGACCGTGGCAAGTACCCAGGAAAATGGGTACATAAGGAACAAAGAAGGGTTGCTCATTTAAGGAGAAGGGCATGCATCCATGCCTGCAATTGGAAGTCTGCTCCTTGTGTTTAAATTTAGAATTATTTTTAAAAAAATCTGAAAAGAGATGGGTTGTTTTAAACATCAAAAGAAAAACACAACCCAGTTGGTTTAGGGTTGGGTTTTTTTTTCCACTAACTTTCCCGTGCATTTTCTTTAAGCTGGATCAGTGGAAATGTCAGTGTGTTATTTCCAGTTCTTAACTGTTTCAGGTCATCTTTCACCTGGGAAAACACAAGTTGACTTCTGCAGTGAACAACGTGGCTGAGCATCACCAGACTTTGCATTATTGCTGAGCTATATACACAAGGCATTTGAAATGTACAGTTCTCAAAAGATGTAATTTAAAATCAACACTACAAACCTGGGCTATGCTGAAGTTGCCACAAAGTTATCAAATCACATAATCTAGTGACTAGTGGGCTTCACAACACAGATGATAAATAAAAAGTACAGAGGTAACAATAGTAGTAGGAACAAATGTTTAAAATAAGGCTTTTTTTACATTGCTGTTAAGATGCCTGGCCTCTAGCCCCTTGTTCTTCATATACTACAGATTCATGACAATTCTGATTGTGTCCATTGTCAAAGAGTACTCTTGGATCTATCCTCATCATCAGATAATGCCCCTAATCAGCAGCATAGGATACAGTATTATAAAGACATTCATAACAAATCAGTTCTGAAACATATGGAGTCTTTCTTTCCTTCCATATTACCAAGTCTTGTCATCCTTAGTCAAAGTTATCAAGCAGAAATGATCAGTGCTGCAAATATCAAGATCCTGTTTCTTCCTGGTGGGTTTTTTTTTTTAGTTATTTTCCCAGATCAGGTCCATGTCATTGGCAAATCGTAGCAATGCATATCACATATTGCATGTGCTGCTGTCAGGCTGTTCCCCTTCCAATATAGACTGACAACACTGAGACAAAAATCCATCTCTGGTCCACACAATGTCTCTTCCAGTATGGATTTCTCTTTCTTTGTGAAGATATAATTGGTCAAAACCCATTGTCAATTGACTGTGTGTAGGAAGCATGGATTCAGACCACTTTAATATATTTACATTACCATTCACCCAGTTTCTAAGTCAAGCTATATGAATACAAAGCTTGAGAACTATGTAACATCGCCAGCAGTCAGGAGTCAGCACATACTGTCTCAACTCTGACTTTGTACATTCACATTATCTCTGTTAAAAAATAAAAAAATACTTTTTACACAGAGAAATAAGCATATTGGAAATATAAAGAAGCATCACCCAGGCTAAGAAGTGCACAAAAAGTGGTATAAAACCTCTACGGTGCAGAGCATACATGCATGCAGGATATTGCTGCGACTGAAAGTAATCCATCTGAGATGCCCTGGGCTCCTCTTGTTTCCACTTGTGTGCAACAAATGCACATATCTTTATAGTCCATTTTTCACTCTGTTCATGTTTCTATATGACAGAATAAAATTTTCCTGTTCCAATCTGGAATATGGTAAGGCCTTGTGGGACGTTCTCCTGCCATTTGGCAATTTAATAGAAAAAAGACAGGAAGGACTAGGGTGCACCAAACTCTGCAGCAGCAGGTTAATCCTGTGGGATTTCTCCACCTGATTTTAATGGGCGGTTTCTGCTCAGTGCTCCAAAACCAAGGAGTAAACTCTCCTTGCTGATATACCTACCCTTATGGAAAAACTCCTCCCTATCCTAAATTTGGCCATCAATATAAGATTAAGAGAAATGAAATGTTACAATGACCTGCATGGTTCCATTGCTACTTCAGTATAACAAAGAAACAGAGATCAAATACTGCTACTTCAGAGTAGCAGCAAGTTGTCTTTGTCAGAAGGGAAACTGCTCTTCATCAGCAATGCTGACACCTGGCAACAGTGACTTCAGAGCAGTGTGGAGGAACTTCATTCTTCTTCTGGACAAAGGTGGTATATTTCTGGCTCAAGGCAGCTCGAGGTTTTCCCTCCAAAACTGGAAGACTCGCTAAGCTCAAGAAAGCTTAACTCTGTCTCCAAGGTCCTTCACTGGAGTAAGTCTCCCTCCATGTTGACACCCTTGCCAGACCCTTGGCCCCTCATTTTTTGAAGGGGGTGAGTTTGTTGAAGGTGTGCCAGAAGAGGGATGGCTTCCGCTTGGGTTCTGCCAAGGCGAAAACCTGCTGCTGCGGGATGCTGGTAGGCACAGTGATGTGGCGCTGATGAATAGGATGCAGGCTTTGGTGTGGAGGAGGCACAGGACACCCATTATAGCTTACACCTGTAAAAGAGCAGTTGAAAACAGTGTTATGAGTCAGTTAGCACAGCAACCAATACTGCTAAAATTTAAGCACAGGACCATGGGACAAATTCAACGGTCAATACAGCCAGTATGAATCTCGCCATGATCATGATCATGCCTTCAGCACTACTGAAGGTTACCTTTTCTGATCCTAGGCTTTTTTAACTGCTGTGTTAAGAAGAGAATATCACCAGTAAAAAATAACCCTGCAGAATTACAAATGAAAAAAAGCTGCAGTTTCACACAGCCTGGCTATACTGTTCACAGAAGTGAGTTCTAGTATTTGAAAGGAATGAGTTCACATAGCAGCCAGCGTTTTAGTCGACTCTCAGAATAAGCCTGGGTAAAATACTGCTATTAACAAAAATGTTATTTCTTCAATTTAGAAAGTATTTTTCCAGGATAATAAAATCTCAGCCACTGACTTTTGTGCATTCTGAACAGAATTGCAATTTTCAGCCACTCCCCTAAAAATCCAGACAGGTTTTATAGGTATCCAGAAAGCATTTCTAGTCCATCCATCCTTCCAGTCCAGGACAGAAGGAAACCATTTTATAGTGTGTTATCATAAATACAGCAACATGTGCCTTGCAAAAAGAACTTTAGGATATTCTAAACAAGGCATGGAATTGCTAAGGAAGAACAAGCTGTCTGAGTAAAAGCAAAGGAAGGAATCAGCAGCCCTCATTTCTGATTTAATCTCCACATGCACCTAATATCCTTATACAAACTGCTTGCCTTACCTCTTCAGTTTCTTGTTTAATAAAGATAATACTGACTTTCCTGTCTGAAGGACACTGGGGAGCTGATTCAGTAGACAATTTACAGAGGCATTGGAATTTGATATTAAAAAAGAGGTTAAGAGAAATTATTTGATCTCCTTCTACACCATGAACATTTTTTAAGTGGTTGAAGAAGCCAACCGTAGCCTGATTGTGTTACTTCCTAACATAAAGAACCCTGGAACACAGGAAGGGTGTAAAGCAATTCTAAATACCCACCTTTAATTTTTCCATGCCTTGACTTGCGGGCATTCTGCATGGCTTGTTTCTTCTGGTTCTCTGAGATTTCCATTCCTACATCGAAGTGCAAATTAAGGCACTGGTATTAAAAATACTGCATATAATAACTGATTACATTAAAACAAACAAGTAAACTATATTTCAAGCATTTTTTATTAAGTCTTAATAGTAATACACCTGAAGTTTTTAGAAGTATGTTTTACTTTATCATAAAAAATTTAAAGATAGTTTTTCACTGGCATTAACAATAGGAACATTAATTAGCTTTTAGATTACTGGGAAAACCTGCTTTCCAGTTCCTGCAAATCACTGGGCAAGTAACCACCCAAAAAGTTCTTTTTATAGATAAATCCAAATAACAAGAGATTACAAAGAACTGTAAATTAACACTTCAGAAATGTACAAGCCACCAAGACAAAACCAGAATCTCTTTCTTTTTTCACTCACTCTGAGCTAACTTTGGATAACAAATTGAAGTCATTGGTATTGCCATAGTACAAATTTGGGTATCCTTCCCTGCACTCAGAGGAGACTGTATCACATAATCTGCCAGACACCGAAGCGGGCTGGATCACAGTGGGGCTGGATCTGCTCACTTGGGTTTCTCATGCACTTGTTCACACACTTGTATGACCTACCCTAAGTCACCCCTAGACTACTTACTGTCATGTGACAGGCACATAAGTGATCTGTGCTGAGTAGAGATGCCAGACATCTGCTATGAATGGTGACAGCAGTGACTGTCATCTGAAGCCCTTGTACAGGCACTCTAGCTGCCTCTCTGTGTACAAGGCAGCTGAGATACATGGAAATGGTACCGCTGTTGGCACATGAAGACAACAGGGTGCACGTGCTGTCACTCATTTCGCTCACGTGCACATAAAAAGCACAGAAGTTGCAATTCAATGTCAAAATGAAGCATCTTGTGCAGAGAAGGGCAACCACCTGGGGAAGGGGCTGGAGGGCAAATCCTATGAGGAACGGCTGAGGGAGCTGGGGCTGTTTAGCCTGGAGAAGAGGAGGCTGAGGGGAGACCTTCTCACCACCTACAACTACCTGAAGGGAGGTTGTAGAGAGGTGGGCGATGGTCTCTTCAGCCAGGTGACAGGAGATAGGGCAAGGGGCAATGGCATGAAGCTGTGCCAGGGCAGGGACAGATTGGATATTAGAAACAAATTTTTTACTGCAAGAGTTGTCAGGGCCTGGAACAGGCTGCCCAGGGAGGGGGTTGAGTCACCTTCCCTGGATGTGTTTAAAAAAAGGGTTGATGAGGTACTTAGGGATATGGTTTAGCTTCGGATGGGAATGGTTGGACTTGATGACCTTCAGAGGTCTCTTCCAACCTTGTGATTCTGTGATTCTGTGATCTGGTTTGGACCCATTTTCCATCTTCCCACAGTACTTTTAAAACTCCCTTTACTTTTTTAGCCTGAATTTATAAAGAAGTTATTACAAATCAACCTATTAACTTACAATACAAGAGCAGTTAGCCACAATTTTGGGGTAGGAGAAGATTATCCTGTCGGGTTTTTTCCTTTATAGAACCAAGGAAACAGATTTTATAAAATGAAAGCCATTTCACCAACAGAGATCAGACCACTTTCTTAGGGTTACTATTAGTGGTTTGGAGAACAATTTCCTTTCTTCCCATATATTCATAAAAGCTAAGAAAAGCTAGGTATGGTTTGGAAGACAGTGACTCACACCAAAGTGACTTTGAAAATAGAAGTAAAATGCCATTTGCAGTTCTGAATTGGAAGAGCATGTATTTGTTCTCTGAGTGGTTAGATTAGAGGCTTTGTGTGAAGTCCAGCAAGATAGCTTACAAAATCAACAAGATAAATTTAAACTTGAGGTTGAGAATACTGGCGCCTTTCCACTGGTTTTGGCTAAAGGAAATGTTCAATTATGTCCAAAAAATGAAATTTTAGTGAAGAAGCAGTCCTCTGGGTAATGGAGAAAACATCAAGGCACTGTGACTCACAAGACCAGATGGACATTAGCTATTACTACTCAACTCTTTTTCCTCTAGTTCATGATCTATGTCATAAAAGGTACCTGAATAATGAGTTCCAACATTTGCAAAACAAGTTTCCAAAAGGCTAGATGTTACATGGGCAGAAGATGGCTCCAAATGCCTTTATCAAAAACTTGGTTTCTCATTACACTGAATTTCTTTCCCTATATTGCAGTACCTTAAGAGCAGCCAGTACGATGCACCCTCCCTTGCAACCCCTGTGCTCAGCACCATGTGATTCTTGTATGCTGGAGTTGAAGCTTTCAGTTACTTTGTTACAGGAGGGGTTGTTTGGATCCTTATCATCACATCCTCTGCGCTGCTTTATTACCTTCCAATCACTCTTGCCCCTGTGCAATACCCACTCTATTTTAGAGTTCTGTTTAGGTGAATTAGCAAGGGCAGCAGGCACCGTGAGCACAAGGTGACTGAACAAGCTCTACACAGAGGAACCTGTGAAAGCCATTAAGTGTTGTGCTGAACAGCATCATAATGCCACACCACAATGTTCAGAACAGGAGAAGCAGCAGCTTTGAAAAGTCCAGAAAGCTTAAGGAAAGCTTAGGGAAGTTCAGCAGAGGCTGCTTCACTGTTGACTCTGGAGTCGAGAAGATGGGTGTAATTGCAACTGTTGGTGCAATGGGGAAGAGCTAAAAATGGTTTTAGAGTATGAACTGGCAAACTTCAAAGTATTTTCTTTAGCTTATGGACAATCTCAAATATATTTGGAGAAGTCCTTGTTTTTGTCATCTTTACAACAGTATCAAACAAGGCAAAGGGTTACATTCGTAATCTAAGGGTTATTCCTGTCCTATTCTTCTGACTGGATCTTTAAGTGGACATGAAATACAAGCTTTGGCACCTTGACTTAAATTTTAATTGTTTCTGAGTTGCATTATCCACTTCAGTGCACTTCCAATTTGTATCTGCTGTCATCCAATGCCTGAAGAATGTTATAAAGAGAAGCTCTCATGCAGTCAGCACACTTGGATGCACTGTAGTTCCATTATTTCTTTAAGAATATTAAAGAGTTTAATTTTTCTTATTAGTGTTGCTGTCTTCATGTATGCTTTCCCAATGCAACTGTGCAGGAGCTTTTGTCACTGGTCTTATGCAAAGGATGAAACCATGCAACACACAAAAAAAACCTCCAAAACAATCCTAAAGGTACACAGAAGGCACTGTCCTTAACCCATCCCACAGGCTCTGGATCTAAAGCAGATCCTAGGATTTGCAAAGTCCTAACTTTTCCCTGATCACTCAAGGTTAGGCTTCATTTATCTCTAAACTGCCCAGTGATATAGATAGCCAACTGTGTCCTGGGCTGCAGGTTGAGGGAGGTGATTCTGTCCCTCTGCTCTGCTCCGCTCCAGTGAGACCCCACCTGGAGTACTGCATCCAGCTCTGGGGTCTCCAGTACAAGAAAGACATGGAGCTGTTGGAGTGAGTCCAGAGAAGGGCCACAAGGATGATCAGAGGGCTGGAGCACATCTCCTATGAAGACAGGCTGAGAGAGTTGGGCTTGTTCAGCCTGGAGAAGAGAAGGCTCCAGAAAGGCCTTAGAGCAGCCCTCCTTTAGAGTATCTAAACGGGACCTAAAAGAAATCTGGAGAGGGACTGTTTACAAGAGCATGGAGTTATAGGACAAGGGGGAATATGTTTAAGCTGAAAGAGGGGAGTTTTAGATTAGATACTAGAATGAAATAGTTTTATTTTTGAGAGTGGTGAGGCACTGGGACAGGTTGCCCAGTGAGGTTTTGAATGCCTCCTCCCTGGCAGTGTTCAAGGCCAGGTTGGATGGGGCTTTAAGCAAGAGGGTGTCCCTGCCCATGGCAGGGGGGTTAGAACTAGATGATCTTTGAGGTCCCTTCCAACCCAAAGCACTCTATGATGATGATTGTTGGGTCTGTAACTAATGATACCATGCAATTACACAGGTCTCCTAGACAAGGGATGTGCCATTGTATGACAGAGAGTAAAAATCTAGAATTACTGCTGCTTAGCTTTATAATAAAAATGTTGTCTAAGAATAGACGTTTTGTGCCAAGTATTCATACAGAAGTGTGGGATTTTGTATGGATTTTCATTACTGAGTGGTCTTTGTGAAGTGTATCTTGTCATGGACCAACTGCCCTGGACTTTTGGCCCACAGGGATAGGGCAAACACACCTGAACAGGGTTCACTTACACAGCTAAAGGTCATGTTGGGTAAGAAAGAGACAACAGTCCCAGAAGACAGAGTACACATCTGCACAAAAGATAAAGTGTAAAAGCAAAGAACACCCCCCCTTTGTTTTTAACACCTTTTAAAGAGGAAATCCTTCCACTCACCCATTTCCTTGTCTTCCTGAACTCTTCTCCTTTCACTTTCACATGCCTCCATCCACCTCTTTTTATCCTCCTGTTTTTTCGCACAGAACAAGTGAATCTCTTCTGTTGCTCTGTTTACTATCTTAAAAGCATTCTTGACATTAATGTTAAAGTCTTTGTCTCTGCCATCTTCAGTGTCCACAATTTCCATCTCATCCATGTCAATACGATCCTTATAATACAAAATGTCCCTTCTCAGCAAGTCCTTCTTACAGAACACAAGCTGATGGTCAAAAAGGAAGAAAGTCCTCTGCTGGCTTTTGCCTTGCTTTGATATTTTGGTCAGTTCTCCTGAGTGGATCAGTTCTGAGCTTCTGGCTAACACATCTAGTCCCTAAGAAGACATAAATATGTATAGTAAATAAATAATATTTTAAAATCTTACTGTGTACCTAACCAATCTCATTTTACAGTCAAGTCTTAAGTTCCTTCATCTCTCTTGTATTTTCATTAATAGATTTGAAAATGTCACAGAATGTAGCTAATCAGGCAAACTCAATTAATGTGGTTCTGCTCTACTTATGCATAAATCAGGAAGAAAATTTATTAGTCAGTGAAGCAGGTTCAAATTCTGACACCAAAAATCCAAAGGAGATTCTATAGGTCCACCATTTTTACAAAATCCACTTTGTCATCTGAATCCAGTGTCACCTACACGCTGCTCTTCCTGCCAAATAAACAAGGTAACCAGTAACGGAATCACTGCAAATGAAGCAATTGGACTTTTAACTGAGCAACGATCAGTACTTACTACTTACTATGCAGAAAGACATAGCCCATAGAGGACATGAAGTACTGTACACAGTACCTTTGCTCAGGAAAGGGACAGGCTGACACTTACCTCCCAGTCTACGATAGAGACTTGCCAACGTGCAATCTTGTCTATGCTTTCTAATCTTCTTTTTCGCTCATTGATCAGGCATGCTACGTTCTTCATAGCCTCATATGCAGCTTTTATGTTGTTATAATCACTGTGAAATGTAGGCACATTTCAAAGATCACTTACACAATGGACATGATGCAAGGGCAAACTGTGACACAGTGCTTGAAGCATTAGCCCACATAACCCATTTACCCCTCTACTCAGGGTAGTTAAGTAGGAGAAAAAACCTGATTCTCAGCTTTCCTAAACTTCACATAGTGGTATGTACAAAGCAGTGCTGCTGCACAGCTAGGCTTTGTCCAGGAGCAAATTACTACACTGGTGAAAGGAGGCAGAGGAGGCAGATTAATGAATATACCTTCTCGACTGAAAACAATGGTAGAAGTCCTGCTGACCTCAGTGGTACTCACACCTCACCAAAGGAATTTGGTTTTGTTAGTGGGATTTTTTTTGGGAAGGTCATTCTTTTAATTGTATTTAACAACTGTACTTTCTCCTTCTTCCCAATGGCTGGGTCAATGAATGCAAAAAGAGAATGCTCTATGGGTAGGAAAAAAGACTGAAAGCAACCTCAAACAGGGAGAGTGAGGGACCCAGGCACACGGGCAGTGAAGAATTAAAGGAGACTATGCTGACAAAGTGGCCTGTTTTCATGGAACAAATGTGTGAGTGTCACCTTCCCCTGCTTGCTCCAGGTGAAATACAAGCCTCCTGTCCTCATTCCATTGCTCTGCTCCTCTCTTTTCATTGAGCACCCCTGAATCTTCCCAACCTGTAATTGGGTTTTGGTTCCCCTTTGTATAGCACCCATCACTCCTTCACCTTCCTCAAATGGAGTCTCTGAGAAGAGGGAAGGAGAGAGAAGTATTTCCTGCCCTAGAGTCCCAGCAGAGGAGCTGCTTTGCCCTCCTTTATCAAAATGTCCCTTGCAGAAAAGGGAGCCAGAGGTAGAAAACAGCACAAGCCAGAAATAAATCCTGCAAAGGGGTCAGCCTCACTGTCCTTTTTATCTGCTTCTGTCTCAGTTCCTATTTTCATCAGCTGCTGCTGATGGATGTGCTTCCCCTCTAAATACGTGCATTACTCTCCTCTATTTATATCTCTGGAAACTCTTTCCTGCCACGTTGTATACAAAAAATGGGATTAACAATAACAGGATCCTAGGAACATCAGGGAGATGTCCCACAGGGTGACTGCTATCGAAGCTATGACTCTTGCCCTCCCTTATCTTGGTTCCTTTTTCTCTGTGTTATTCCTCACTTGCTGTATAACCTGTACCCTTCACAGCAGGCTGTGCAGATCAAAATTTCAAACTTCTTATGAAAAAAAATCCAAAAGGCTACCACAAAACCAACCAAACCAACCCAAAACAAAACAACAAAAAACCCCCAAGTTGGCTGGATCTTTATCAAGGCTCTGTGCAGGCCTGCTTGTCTGAGAGCATCTTGGTACACCAGGTACCTGCCTGTGTTTGCAGGCATCTCTGCATGCTGTGCCAGGGAAAATAGGTGGCAAGACCTTCCTGTCACTTCCATCTATGATAGTTCAGTAGCTGAAAGGATACCCATGTTACCAATTGTTATTGTTGTTATTATTATTGCACGTCTTCCCAGTTCTGAATGGAGGCATTGTGCACCTGAATGTCAGCACTTCCCATCTCCTGGCAAAACCCCTTCATCTCCAAGGGGAGTTTTCTCAAGGCTGAAGTGCAGACTTTGGCAGGAGGCATGCCTCGGGCTGCACTTGGACTCTGAACACAGGGGTCACAATGGAACATTTTTCTTGGGCTTGTAGGAGGTAAAAAGGCAGGCATTTAAAGATAAAATCTTAATTTAATCAGAGTTAATCAACTCAGTGGCATACTAGCAGAAAGGCTAATAACCTGCAGGTTCAGTTCTTATTTATCCCAGCTGAAAAATAAAACGGCTGGACTTCATGGCAAACAAAGGCAATGTTTGTTACTAATACATTTCTAAAAAACCCTCACAAACTTTTAAACTTGCTCAGATTGGGTTTTTTCCTAAGGCCTTCTTTACCTTTTCTTGTGTCCATAACATTTATGCAGCTTCCCCCATCTCCTGTGGATTTCCTTCTCCTCCATTTTTCCACTTTTTCCTTGTTCTGTCTTGTATGCTGTCAGCCCCCTGTGCTACATTTCAGATACTTTTTTTCTTAATAATAAGTTACCCATCTAGTAAGGAGCTCCCATCTATAGCAGCCACTGAGAGTTTTGCTCCTGATCTCAAAAGCCTCAGTGCTGTGTCATCCAAAACGCTTAAGTAACTAGGTGTTATTACCATTAGAGTTGTCTGGTTCTTTCTCTCACCTGTGCTCCTGAGTGGTGTATTTGAGCAGTTCTGCAAGCTGCAGAGGGTATTTGCAGATTTTCTGGACGGGTGTGAGAAGAAAACCATCAATGGCAATGTCAATCATCTGCTGAAGCAAGCGACACGCCTCAAAGAAGTGACGGTACTTGCCCTGTTTCATTAGTTTGGAAAGCTCAATGCAGGCACTGGGATGATTGTTACAATACTCTGAATAAATAGCAAAGCCTTCTTGCTGTAAATAAAAAAAAAAGTCAAAGCTTTAACTAAGCTGTATATCTATAAAACAGGAGAGATATTTCAGTAACATTTATTATATCCAATTAGATTCATTAATCCATTTCCTATATTGTTTTCAGGCTGAGCAGCCTTGAAACTACGCAGAAATCTACTTTGTAACTGTCAAAGCTATGTACTTTTTTTGTAAGAACACAGAAATAGACACTGGACTTCAATGAACCAGGATAATCAAAGCCACTTTTTAAGAAGCACTTCTCTTTGTGCAAGACAGCTATAGACTTAGTGACTGCCTATTGTTAACTCACAGACTCTTTCCCCACCCCCCCTTCTTATTTTCTTTAGCAAGTTTTTGGATGCCCTATTTGAGATCACTGCAAATAATCCAGCTCGACTGTGACCATTAGTTTTGAAAAGGAAACTTAAAATTGTGTGCAAAGTTACATGCTTTCTAAGGACAAGGAGAAATCTAAAGCATTAAAATAATTCTTTATTTGTAAATTATTTTTCATTCTAATCTATACAAAGTTTAGTATTTGATAAGCACTTGTTACTTCCTCCTAAGGTGGGAATGTAGCATTTTCTTATTATATTTTGTTAATTTCATAAACAAAATGGGCTTTGGCAACATACATGTTGAAGAAAACATGACCCTATTTCACTTAGATGAGGTTCTTCTTTGTTGTACTGTTTCTCAAGATCCTTCAGAAACTTCCTTTGGAACTTGTAAATATCTTCAATATTTCCAAAAATGGTGCTTAGCTGAGCTGGGGTGAACATTCCTGTATGTTTGCGACACTGCCGAATGTAACCCTGGAAGTGAAATGAAAAACCTCTTTAGGATGAAGACGTGAAAACAGGTTCTACCCTGAACAGGCCCACTTGAGCTGGCAAAACCCCTGCGGTCTGCAGGCAGGTGAGCGGTTCCCCAGCCACACACACACACACAGACATCCCATTTCAGACCTGCATCAGAAATGTTTACACACTGGTTCTTGTGGTCCAACATCTGTCTCACAGTACTGTAAATGGATCAGGGATCCAGAAACCTGCCCAGTATGTAAAGGCCGTTTGTATCTCCCGCCAAGCTGCAGGTGAGGCCTGTGTCAGGCCCCATGTTAGATACAGTTACTTGGCCAAACTATGAAGGAAAGGCTTGATCATCAAGAGGAAAAAAAAAACAAACCACAAAAGGAATCCTGCCACAAAGGTGTCCTAATGTCAAGAAACAACTTAGATGGAGATGCAGGTTTTGTACCCACCTCAGTGAAAGAGTGGGAAGGAATATCATGACTTCACCTGCCATGCTTTTCCACAGTAATTTCTCTGTGCCACAATAGTTCTTCACTATGCAGGTAAGAACAAACCCTAAGACAATTTTTACCAGGGATAAAGTAACCGGTTCCTTAACCAGTAGGTAAGTAGGCCAGAGCATAAGCCAGAGAAGCTACTCAGAAAGCTGCTGTTTGATAAAATTCCTGTCAGTATTGGCAGGAGGTAACAGTACTCAAAGACCCCCCACAAAAATACAATCACTTTCCCAGCTGGGTTTTTTTTTTCCCAGTTGTTCTGGGTTTTTTTTTTTTTTTTGAGGAGGATACAGTCCAGGGTCTGAATATCCAGGAATAGCTGCTGTGCTCACACTCTCCTATGAGCTATGGCTCAGGGGTATGGATGAGTGTGAAGGTTAACTGGTGCGAGAAGGGTTATCTGCCAGGCTCCTCTGGCTGCTTTCAGGCAGGTTTCCCCAAAATCACTTTGGGAACAGACAGCTGTAAAAAGCCTTGCAATTGCTCCAGTGAGATTTACCAGGAAGCAACTCTGAATATTACTGGCACTGTTATGAATATTCCTGTCTCCTCTACAACCATCTGCTCTGAGAGCTGTGCAGTGGTTCTGCTGCAAACCAGCTACCAATTTTACTACTGTTAAGAGTATAACTCTGACAAGGAAAAATAATTCCTGTGCAGCTTCTGTAATGTGGACTGCAGGCACTTCTCAAACATAAAATGTTTTTCTGGGCATACTCCAGCTTCATGACTGCACCAACCCTAGTAATTCATTCTAGTGCAGAGCCTGCAAATTTGGATTATTATCTGCAGTAGCTTTTCTGGCTTCGTCTTATTTGAATATATTTTCAGCCTTATGTCCTGCTTGCACCATGCAGTGGATTCACTCTGAGGAAAGCAGTCCATCTCTACCCTGTATGTTGAGTATGGAGCATCACTTCTCCTCTCAGAAAATGGGAGTTTGCTGTCTTGTACTAACTCAGAAGTAAGTGAGATTTTAAAAAGATTTATAGAATATATATATTAGAGAAAAGTATTTATTACTATCAGCCTAAGACTTAATAGGTCAGTAAAATATGAAAGTCATGTCCTAGAACTCAGCTAACCACAGCAGTAACACAGCTGTGTGTACAAATTCCTCCTTGGCCTTTTAAGAAGACAATCAAACATACATAAATAAACAGTGAATCTACATGACAAAACTCACATGTAATATTCTACCATTTGCCAATTAGCAAACAACTTTTGTGGTTTTGTTTTCCCTTTTTTTTCTTCAAAATGCATTAAAAAGTCCTGATCTAAAAAAAAACCCAAACCACCCAAACCCACTGCTATCTTGTCTGCATTGCTGTCCATTAATAAATCTACTGATGAGTGGTGGACTAAAGGATGACAATATGACAAATACAGTGACAGATGCAGCAAACTAAGGTTAGGATCCTTAGCAGCCTTCCAGATGCTAACCACAAATGCAAGTCAAATACAGTTTAAATGCAGCACAGTCCACATTTTTTCCCCCTCTTTCTTGACAGATGAGGCAGACTTCAGTGAAAAGTATTAAGAAGCTTCTTGTCCAAGTGTGGGCCTCCACCAAAACTTGAAGAAAAATCAGAAGTCTCCTCCCTCCCTCTCATTTTATAGTTCTACAAGCAAGGTAGTTCTAAAACACCTTTAAAGACTTCATAGCCACTAAGCATCCACCAAAATCCCTTTGTTAGAGAAAACACAAAAAAATCTCACCCAGCAAACATTCTCTTTGCAAGTTAAATTTAAAAAGTTTTTTCTCCAAACTATCATTAATTTTATTAAAGTTACTGAAAGTTTTCTATCTAAACCAAGGGCTAAAATGTTCCGAATAAGCTGAATTTCCTTCTCTCATCATTATGGAAATAGCAGTCAGATAAGCAAAGCACTTTTTCCAAGTCAAAAGTGGAATTTTTTTTTTTTTTTTTAAGGAAGTGGTGCCTTGTGGCAGCTGGAAGAAAGGAAAGCCATAAGAGGACACAAGAAGGTTCTGACTGGCAGCCTCAGATGTGCAATTGGGAATATTTTGATATGAGAAACCACTCTGGTTCTCAACTTATATAGGATGTTTTCCTCACATTAGGTCAGCAGAATGCCCTTGGGTTAAAACATGTACCTCACAGATGTCCTTGAGATGCTTGATATAGACTCTTTCTGTGTTCATAATTTCCTGTATAACATTGGTTCGCATCTGATCCTTGTTTTCAGCTATTTTCTGACGATGCTTGCTAGTATCTGCATCTTGCTCTTCATCCTGGATACTGCTACAGTTTTCTGGCACCTCTTCCTGATTAACTCGCAGCTGCAGCCAGAACAAACAAAACAACAAACTTTAACAAAATGTGGTAAAACTGTTACAAACTTCTTGCCATTGAGCCATGACTTGCTACTGAAATGTTCCCATTCTTACCTTATAGAGAGGGTTTCACAACAGGATTTATCTCATTGTACCCACTGCATATTGGAATCAAGATTTCTGGTTAAATACATAGCTTTTTTCCTCACAGTATCTGAGATTTACCACATTGCATTGCCTGTGTATTTTTCAGACTTAAGCTTAGTTCTAACTTTCACTAATAGCTTATCTGTTATTTTCTCCAAGACAGCATATGAGTAAAAAGTACAAAACTAGTCCAATCAAACACTTTTAAACAACAGCACCTCCTTTTTCAACTTTTGTCTGATTGCCCATGTTTGGCAGGAAATCTAGACAAAGGTAGGAACCACCTCTTGCACTGTGTGTGGTACTTCAGTGTGACCCAAGCTTATTAGTCTCTCAAGATGTACTTGAAATTAAAATTTTTAAAATATAGTTCAATTTTATACCACTTGAGAGTTATACTGTCATGATTATCTGGCTGAGATCTGACTGGGAGTTCGGACTGTGAACCAGATTCCTACACAATGTTGTGTTAATAAATGAAGCCCTATTTTACCAAGAAATCCCCACAGCATCCCTTTCCTCACCCCCTCATGAAAACTGCTGCATCCTCTCCATATACATGGACTATTATACCGCTTGTCCTCACTTCTGCTTGAGAAGTTCCTTTGGTTACAAAAAGACCACACAAAGGAAGGGACCAGAATAAAATGTGTTACAGGAGCTACAGGATCTTGGGGTGTGATTCTCTATTGCTTTTTGCTGTGTGAAATCATTAGGAGTTACACTGCTGCTGTTCAGATACAAAAATTCACTTAAATCTAATGCCATGACCATCACTGTATTGCTCTCTGCCAGGAATCTCATGTTGCAAAAGGAAGAGTTCTCACCCTGACAAAGCTAGCTGGAAACCAGGCTTCCTTGTCTTCATTTCTTCCCCACCACCAGTCTTTGTTGGAAGCTTCTAGGACTCTAATGACATCTCCAGCTTTGAAGCCCAGCTCTTGATCATCCATAGTCACATGGTCCCAGAGGGCTTCTGCATAGACAATGCTGCCATCACTTATCAGCTGAGATGGGAAGAAAATGAGGTTGTGAAGGATAAAGAATAAACAATTAACTACTTGTACATAACTCAAAAGATCAAAATAACTCAATAGAGGATTTTCAGACATTGTTGCATACGTTTGCTAGGGAGAACAATTAAGAACCTTACTCCAAAGCAGTTATGTAGGGTAACAAGCCTACCAGTGAAGTACTAGTCCCTGTGCTCTATGCTCTACCCTTGGCATCTGCCTGTGGGTCCTGCCAGAGACAGGACACCATGGCTGCTGGATTCTTCGCTATGCTGGCTACTGCCATTGCACTTTTTTATTAGTATGAAACCTCAGAGCTGTGGAAAACATCCACATCCCCCACCCCCCACCCCTCCATCGTTAGAGCAATGCAAAGCCCAGGACATTACCTCATTAATTGCTAGCTGTTCACCTCCTGGCTGCAGGTACCTGGGGGTGGCTTGGCAGAGCTCCTCGTAACTGTAATCTTCCTCACTACCATTGTCATCCACTAAGGCTGAAGATTCAGTCCCACCATCTGCAGCAACTAAAACAAAGGTGCAACAGCTGTTTGCTTCATCATTTTTAAGATTCCCCCAAAAAAACAATGCAAGAGGAATCATTGAGAAGTTGCTTTTGTTATCATGAATATAACGATAACAGCAGAAGTGGCGGGCCGCAAAGCTCTCAGGAAATCCTCTTTTCCATCCTGAAATACTTTTTACTCTTCTTCAGAATGTTTTCACTTTGCAGCTGACAAATCTGAGGAATTGTCCTTTTGTGGCACCATTATTTATGTATTTTTTACCTGGAGGAAATCTTGAATGACCTGAATCAGAAGGGTGGCCTCAGCGCCACGTCACAGAGTAAAGAACTCCCATGCTCCCCGCAGTCAGAGGGGGCCACTGTCGGTCCCAGGCTGGCTGCCATCACATCATCACTTCCTCCTCGGGGATGTAACAACCAGATATCTCCATGCTCACCCACCCCTGAGAGGGGAGGGGACAGTCCATGACACAGCCCCTGCTCTGAGCCAGCTGCCAACACCTCTCTCATGTGCCAGAGGAGGCTCTGGATGCCCAGAGTCCCACAGAGAAGCCCACCAGGACAAGGCATCCAGACTGAGCATGGTGTAACTGCCTGGGAAAAAACCTGTTGTAATTGCCCCAAATTACAAAATACCTCTTGGTTTGAGGATTGTACATTTTCTGACTGAAGAGGCAGCTTCATAAAGAAACAGAAGACAGAAGTAAGATGAGCTTCATCATGTTACACAGCCACATGAACCAAGAGAAACATCAGATAAGCAACTGTCACCATGCACACATAAATCTGCAGTTACTGTACAAAACTGTAAACCCTGTTTGGGGTACGTCACTGGGTGGCAGATCTTTTCAGTGATTGTTTCTGTACTGGCACATGAAGAGGATTGGGGTCTGATGTCAGGACAAGTAATAGCGTGAGACTCACATCCACACTGCTCAGTGCTAGACCCTTTAAACTATATTTGCCTTTGCAAGCCAGCAACTGCAGACTCCAAAACAGACCAGGGGATGAGCTAGTAATAAAGAAGCCTTCACTGCACGCTATGGTCCTTGTTAATTTATCCCTAAAGATTTATTCCTACGGCAGGCCCAGGCTGTGAATAACTAGAGAGTCTGAAGCACATACAGTCCTCAAAAAGCCAATAAAAAATAAAAATTGGAACAGGCTGCTAGCACTGAACTCCTTTTTTCAATGGTAACTGTGTCCCAGATAAGTTGCCTTGCAGGCAGTGGAGCACCTCTCTCACCCCCCAGTGCCTGGAAGGGACCTTTAAGATGAGTTACTGCTGCCTCCATGGAGCATCAGGACCCTGGCCCTGCCTCTTCTCTGCCCTGCCCCAAGCCTGGGTACTGCAGGCTTGCCGGGCTCTGGGCTCCAGGTAGGTGACAAGTCACAAAATGATGACTCCTGGTTTTACTCCACGCACTGACAGCACTAACAGACACGCTGTCACCTCTGTTATTTAACCTACATGCAGAAATGCTTTAAGCCACTCCTTGTGGGTGCTCATACAATTACTAGCATCTTTGGTCATTTGGGTTTCAATTTGCAAGAGAGATCAAAGCTGATTACAGCACAGATTAATAAAAAAAACTTGGAAGAGGTTTTTTTCTTTCCTTTAAAAGTGGAAAAATATGCCATAGCCACGATGTAACACAGCATGGCTATTCAACTGCTCTGTTCTACTCCCCAGTATTTCAACCATACACTCCCGTTCATGGTACGATCTGCCTAACCAGGGAGGATGCAGAATCCCTATTTAAAAAAACAGTCTTTTTCTCCTTACAGAGCATTAAATCTGAGCACTGATAAACTTTTAAAATACCTCTTGTGAAACTTACTGAAACTGCTTTATTAGAAAAATCTGCATATACATAATTCATTAACTAATCTGTAGCTTATAAAGCACCACCAAGAAATTATTCCCAGTGATCCTTTATACATCTCCAGTATACGATCAGTACTGCCAGTTCGCTGTTCCAGTAACAGCGGCACATCAAAACAACCTAATTAATTTGGCTCCAGATGAAAAACGACTGCAATTTTGGGACTGGTAAGTGTTCAATATTCCGTCCCAAAGCAACAAGCTTATACTGGCTTCGTAGTTAGACCCAAACAAAAATCAGTTGCTTGCATTCCTCATCGATTCCTCTGTTGTTTACAGAGAGAAATATCAGAGGGAGGGGTGGGCTTTCCTGATAGCTCCAACGGGAGGTAAAAACTTAGAAGGCAGCCTGGGACTGATTCTGATCTCCAGCAGCTTTGTCACCCGTGTAAGGCTGCAGGTTCCCAGGATGACACAGTATAAGCACGATCAGAATCAGACTCCCTGACTGCCAGTTTATCAGTTCAATCTAGCAACGCCGTAAAAAAATAGCACGAGAGAGAGCATGTTCTACTCACACGTACCCATCTGAAGGCTTTCCAGGCTCCAAAATCGTGCCATTCCACCCCTGGCTACCATGCTGCTGTCGGACCTGTCTCCAGGGCAAGGATCTGCCCTCTAACAGGTGATGCTCGCTCCTAAAGGGCTGGTGGAGGATCACAAGAGGCTCTGAGCAACCCACAGCGCTGAGAAACAGCCTCTTCGCCAGCCTCTCCGCTGCCTCCAGCTCCGGTTGTGCCTCTGAGGAGGCCGAGCCTGGCAGGGAGCTGCCAGCAACGCGCTCAGCCTGGTCGCGGCGAGCTCACGGCTCACAGCTCGCTGACATCATGGGGTGCCCTTAGGGAGGAAGTTCCAGAAAAGAAACAAAAACCTGGCTGCCTGGCCCCGGCCGGGCTGTGCCTGCAGCCGCCTGCGCCGCCCAGACTGCTCCCAAAGTGCCCGAACGTCTCGAACGCAGCAAGCCAAAGAGTACATTTGTTTTTCATTAAAGCGGCTTAATGCGATTTCAATCTATATTCAAATGACTGCAATTCAAAGGGAAAGTCTATTTGGACGGGAGCTGGGAGTTCCTTGTATTACAACACTGTTCGGAGCGGCCGTCTATCTTTGTTCTATTATACGGGTTAAATTCCAGCAGAAGTAAACAATGAGGGCATTTTTTGCATGGCTATTAAAACTTCCCTTGCTTCACGGGGAAAATGCTGTATCATTATTTAGGGCACAAGCAGCTGAAGTGTTAAGGCTGCCGCAGGCTGCTCCCAGGAAAAGAGGGGAGGACAGAGACATTTTGTCACTCATGCTACAAACTTAATTCAGCTCCTCCAGAAAACAGGGAGCGAAGCAGGAAAACACCCCAAACAGTCCAGTTTTCACTGGGACTGACCCAGCAAGAGGACTACCTCATACACTAGCCATGGGCCAGCATTTACCACCTTTAAATCTGCATCATTCTGCACTAGAGCTGGATCAGTTCAGGCACTGCAAGCGAAGGCAGGAGCTGCTCTCATCAGCAGAGCGCACAGCCTGCTGCAACCTGTGCTCGCACCCATCACTGCACTACACTTACAGTTTGGAAAGCTCTGTAATTTTTACAGCTCATTCTTTACCTGCAAAATGCATGGCTCAGCTGAGCCTTTCCTTTAAACCGGGGACTGCCTCCCCCAGGCATTTCTGCACACAGAGACCTCTCAACACCCACCGAAATCACATGGTTTCCCCTAGAACTGCCTCAGACGGGAAAGGAAAGGCCAAACATTGCCCTGCAATATTAATGCCGCCTTCCTACCAAAATCTGTGCTGCACTGCATGGGAGACCGATAGGAATTCTCTTTTGAACCCTCAAACTTCTTTCCCTATTATTTCTTGTTGCAAGAACACTTGTTGGGGAGCACAGGAAGAACAAGCTACTATGTATTACGTTTACACACAGCCCCACACGCTTTTCTCGCCACAAATCATTACAAAAAAGCCCCAAACCAGCACAGCAAACGGAAATGACACCAAAGTACCAATGATCCTGGGACCTGCCAGTTAAGACTTCATGCTTTCAATCACCAGTGTGCAAGCTCTCTGCCATGTCAAAGCCCTCTTGCCCACAGGGAAAAAACAGCTCAGCAGGCAGAGGAAAATGAGATCAAACCCCACCACGGATCTTCTAGAATAGACATTAAAACCGACCTCTGAAAAACAGTCACTTGGTTTGATTTGTTGCAGAATGGAACAAACGGCGTGGTTTTGCCCCATGACTAACCCAGGGCCACCGTGGGATGCTGGCTGCTGGGGGGGGGGGGGGAGTGTTCTCCCTCCTCTGCACAGGCACATCTAGCAACTGCTAGAACATCTAGCAGCCACCAACTAAACCACCACAAAAGTACTCGTTTGGGGTGAGCTGCAAGCAGGTGTTTTCTAGCAGGAACAGGCAGCAACAGGCTGTCTTTTGCAGTGGCTGTCCACAGCGATGCTCTCAAAACGCATGCTGAGCTGGCTTACCCAACATGCACAGCACTCTGAAAAGGCTGTGGGTAGCACATACAGAAACACTAAAGCTCAAAGCTCGTTCATCCGCCTCAAGAAAATACGGTCCTAGATACCCCTCACCAGACATTCCACCTCGGGGCAGACCAAAGGTCCCCCCAGCCCATAGCTCTGACAGCAGCCAGTAGCAGGTGCCCAGGGAAGAACATAAAAACAGATGAGACATGTAATGGCATTTTTTGGATGCAATTTCCTAAATTTCAGCTATCTGCAGATCAGCATCAGATCCCTCCTGGGGCAGAAGTGATATCTTTGTGTTTAATGAAGTGAATTATTCAAACTACTTTCTGAATTTCTGTAAACTTTTGGGATGTGAAATATCATGTGTGGTAATTAGTTTCACAGCTTAATTTATAGAGTGTGAAAACTATGTTTTATTTTGAACTTGCTATCTGAGGATTGGACTTGATGATATCCAACTTGAGTTGGACTTGATGATCCTTACAGGTCCCTTCCAACTCAGTATATTCTATGATTCTAAGATTTATTTGGTGCCCTTTAGTTTTTACATTATCAAAAACATTAACTATTATCTGTTTATTTTTCCTGTGCCAATCAGACTTTTATACAGTCACAGAAGGGTTTGGGCAGTTTGGGTGGGAAGGGACCTCAAAGATCATCCAGTTCCACTAGACACCCTCCACTAGACCAGGTTGCTCAATTCTCCTATTGAGCTTTTCTCCCAAGTTGCAGGAACACTGAGTTAAGTTTTCTCATCCTTTTGCTTTCTCGGTAACATCAGCTGTAATAAATGCCTTTTGAGGTAGAAAGCAACAGGGAGATGGCCCCCACACACCACACCAGTGGCACAATTGGGCTTTCTGTTTTGTTCTCTATTCCCATCCTACAAACTCCTGCCCCTTTATTTACTGTTTTGACTGTTACTATGCACTGAACTGACACTTTAATTCTTCCTGAATGTCAATATCCAGCTCAAAGTCCATTCTTCTGCAAGCAAACCAGGCTTGCGTTCCTCCACGTGCTCTACCTTGACTTTATCATCACCAAATTCACCTGCTGCCAGCGCAGTGCATTGTGTCTCAGTGTTGTGAAATCCTTCCACAACTCTGTCCAAACACCCTGTGTTTTTACTGCTGGGAATAATTTAACCTTTCCAGAAGGAAAGGAAGCTATCCAGAGGGATCTTGACAGGCTGGAAAGATGGGCCCGGGGGAACCTAATGAGGTTCAACACTGCCAAGTGTCAGGTGTTGCACTTGGGACGGAAGAATCCCAGACACAGATACAGACTGGGAGAAGAGCTTCTTGAGAGTAGCCCTGCTGAGAAGGACTTGGGGATTGTGGTGGATGAGAAGCTTGACATGAGCCAGCAGTGTGCTCTTGCAGCTCCTGGGCCAATGGTATCCTGGGCTCCATCAGGAGAGGAGTGGCCAGCAGGGACAGGGAGGGGATTGTCCCTCTCTACTCTGCCCTCGGGAGGCCCCATCTGGAGTCCTGTGTCCAGATCTGGGGCCCCCAATACAAGAAGGATGTGGAACTGTTGGAAAGGGTTCAGAGGAGGGCCACAAGGATGATTAGAGGGCTGGAGCAGCTGCCCTACAAAGAAAGGCTGAGGGAACTGGGCTTGTTCAGCCTGGAGAAGAGAAGGCTGCGGGGGGACCTCATTGCAGCCTTCCAGTACCTGAAGGGAGCTTATAAGCAGGAGGGGATTCGACTTTTTAAAAGAGCAGATAATGGCAGGACAAGGGGGAATGGACTAAAGCTAAAGGAGGGAAGGTTTAGATCAGATATTAGGGGGAAGTTTTTTACAGAAAGAGTGGTGAGGTGCTGGAACAGGCTGCCCAGAGAGGTGGTGGATTCCCCGTCCCTTGAGGTGTTCAAGGCCAGGTTGGATGGGGCCCTGGGCAGCCTTGTGTAGATCCAGGCCTGGAGGTTGGTGTCCCTGCCTGTAGCAGGGGGGTTGGAGCTCTATGATCCTTGGGGTCCCTTCCAACCCAGACCATTCTATCATTCTATGATTCTATTGTTCTATGAAATTCAACAATTATACTTTTATTCTATACCTCCCTTCCCACATTTTTTGTGAAGACACGGAACATCTGACTGCACTTGTGAGCTCTCTCCTTAAGGAAACCGACTGGCCTCTATTAAGAGACATTTCTAAGAGGCCTTCTGGAGATCCAAGCAGCCTATCCATACCTACTGAATCCCTTTGGTCACATCATCAGGGATTTTTTTTCAGAAAACCTAATTAATTTGTGGGGCACAGTTTTCTACTACATAGGGCACATGGGCTCTTCTTCATCATAAAAGTCTACCACTCTGTTGATGGCACTCTGTTACAGTTTTTAAGTTGTAAATAGATTCTTTATATATTCTATGTAATATTATGTCTGACTCATTGATCTACAGCTCACTGGATTCCTCCTGATACCTCTACAGGGAGGTGATCATCCCCTTGTACTCAGCTCTGGTGAGGCCACACCTTGAATACTGGGTTCAGTTTTGGGCCCCTCGCTGCAAGAAAGACATCAAGGCCCTGGAGCATGTCCAGAGAAGGGCAATGAAGCTGGTGAAGGGTCTGGCACACAAGTCTTATGAGTGCCTGAGGGAACTCGGACTGTTTAGTCTGGAGAGGAGGAGGCTCAGGGGAGACTTTATTGCTGTCTACAGCTACCTGAAAGGAGGTTGTGGTGAGCTGGGGGTCAGCCTCTTCTCGCAGATAAGCAGTGACAGGACAAGAGGGAATGGCTGTGAGTTGCACCAGAGGAAGTTCAGGTTAGAAATCAGGAGAAATGTCTTCTCAGAAAGAGTGGTTTGGGCACTAGAACGTGTTGCCCAGGGAGGTGGTGGGGTCAACATCCCTCTGGGTGTTAACCAAAGGCTGGATGAGGTACTTAGGGACATGGTTTAGTAAGTAATATAGGTGGTAGGGGGACAGTTGGACTAGATGATTTTGGAGGTCTTTTCCAATCTTAATGATTCTATGATTCTTTATAAATGGTTATCCCATCGTTGCCTTCTTCCTTATACTAAGGCCATTTTTGAGGAGTAAATTCCATGATGAGGCAGAAGCTCAGCAATTTCATTCTTAAATCCCTTTAGAAGTCTTGGTTCTAGCTATTGATTACTATTCATTTAGTTACTCTAAAACTTTTACTGATATTTTCAGGCAGATCCTTATTTAATTTGAGCTCAGGTTTTATTACTTGGTCACACACATGGCCTACAAACTGTCTGATAGTCTACCAGGTTCTTATATAACAGTGTAGGTTTTATATCCTTAGCAATTTTTTTCTACGTTCCTGTAGTTTTACATCAAAATTACCAGAGGTTTGGGATTTTGTTTCTATTTGGATACAATTCAACAATCTGAAGGATAGTTTGTTTGGGTTTTTTCCTTCTTCTGACAGCTTCTCTTACCCTGTGTTTAATGACTGAACCTTTTTCTAATGTTTCCAAATTCTGTTTTGACAGGTAACATGAATTTGCTCTAAGCATGTAATATGCTGGCCTTGAACACTCTTCATGTTGCTGGCAAGAATTCAACACCTTTTTCTGCTCTTTTAAATTCCTTTGTTACCTAAATGTCTTCTCACTTTTATTTGCTTCCCTTCTTTTAATTTAAATTACATACTCTATTGGATTTTTTTTACTTTTCTCACCCCTGCAAGGATATTGGCTCATTATGGGCACAGAGGGCAAGATTCATTAGCTGTTTGTATTTGGTCAATGAACAGCACCCTAAATGATCTGTTTCTTCCAGGCAAGATCATTTAGCTTAGCTCAGAAGTCTACAGAGTTAGACAAGACACATCACACCCTTACTGAGTAGCTCTTATGTGTGATCCCACACACAGCTTGAGAATAGTTCAAGAATCATTTCCTTTCCTGTAGGTCTCGTGCTTTGCTGCACTGCAGTTATTTATGGTAGGCTGAAAAACATAGCACTGTGCCCCGTTACAATGCTTAACCTACAGGACAGCAACTTAGGTCTCATTTTATGACTGTACCTGCTACCCTTGACACTTCTCTGCCTTCCTTGGTTTGTCACATTTACGGTCACCATCCTGGTGATCTCAGGTGGTTCACAGTTGAAATCCTGTTTCCCCGTTTAGGCATGTCATTCCAGTCCACAGGTCCTGTGACACTTGACAGAGTCAATTTGTTTATCTGATTTGGCTCTTGGTTTTCTTTAAGACACCAGAGCCCCTCCTTCACTGGTAAAATCTTCTCTGTTATTCCTATACAACTTGCAAATGGTGGTACACTGGTTATGCTCCACTGGTTCTCTCCCTTCAACAAAGTTTCTGACATAGGCCAACTAGCTTCTTTAAAAATACATTTATTACTTCATCTTTTTAAACTTTCACAGTTACTGTCAGGGTTATCTGTTTTCCAAAATTCTCTTCACACAACACTGGTTCTACTGTTACCAAGTATCTCCTGCTACAGTTTTGTCAGCTTCTGCCCCATCCTTCATTTGAGGATGCAATGATCAATGACATCCCCTGTAAAGGCTATGCTGCCCTACACTGTGTATTATTTCATCTTGCCAACTTTCCCCTAATTCTTTGTTTAGAAACTACTCCCTAATCTCTTGATTTCCATGTCAGCAGGCTGCTTTTGTTTTGGTTTAGAAAACAAAGGATCTTTTTTATTTCAAATGTTCCTCAATTCATAAATAATCTAAATCTCCCTCTTTTAAATACAACTTTCTGCATGAAGGTGCCTGAAGGTAGAAAGGTCCCTCTGTCTGACACTGAGCATGGTACTGCCAGCACTTGGGACAATTCTACTGCTGGGCTCCCCCTGCTTTTATCCCCCTACCTGACAGCTTTGGTTTTGCCTCTAAGTACTTGCTCCCTGTCCATCACACTCTCCTCCCTGGCACCCACATGCCCCAGGGCTATCACCTCCCCTCTGGAGCCCCTAGGATTGCCTAGGTGCTTCACCTGACTTAAAAGCTGCTCCCAACACACTGCTAGGTCCTGTTTGCATCATCAATCCCAGCTATCTATGCGACTAATGATCCCATAGCTTCTATCTTTTCCCATCAGTTAAGAGTCCCATCCTTTAAAGTATCACATAGCCATTGACCTCTGGTCCAGAGGCTCCTCTGTCCCCAGCAACATTGGAACTGCTTAGTCTGCAGTACTGGGTTTCAAAATGCTTCTTCAGCTCCTGTCCATAGCTTTTCATCCTCCCTGAGCTTTTCAGGCACTTGGGTCATGGAATACAGCAACTGCCATTGAGCTGCTTGCAACATCAGGCATATTCCACCCACCTCCTGGCTATCACAAATATGTCACTCTGTGTAGCAACCCAGGAATTTGCATTTCCTGCATATTGTCCTATGTACATAGAATCATAGAATATCCTGGGTTGGAAGGGACCCATAAGGATCATCAAGGCCAACTCCTGGCTCCACACAGGGCCAGCCAAGTCAGACCACATGACTGAGTGCATCATCCAGATGCTTCTTGAGCTCAGGTAAGCTCCGTGTGGTCACCTTGCTCTTTTCAGGTAGGGGAGCAAGGATGGGAGGAAGGAGATGGTAGCAAGCAGGGAACCATTTTCTCTCAAGGAGTGATTAAGAACTTTGTTTAGTTCACTCCCACAGCCAATAATCTATTTAGGCTGTGGATGGAGAACCTAAAGGTCTCCCCAACAGCCAGTTTGCTTACATCCCTGCTTCACACAGGCTGAAACCAATGTGGTTACCCAACCTCAATGAACTGGGAAAAGCTTGACAATACTTTGAAATGGTAGTCAAACATCCAGGACAGGATACTACTTGAATTAAAGACATTTGAATTTATTCATTTAGATGCCAGAATCCACATTTGAACAAACCATCTAAACCAGCAGGTTTTGGTTCACAATTAAAGCAGCTGAGAGAGCAATCCACCTAATCCAAAGGCAGTTCCTACTATAACTGTCATTGACTGAAATGGCTAAAGCCTCAGAACACTTGTTTAAATGTAGATACTTAGCACCATTATACATATTTTTTGTGATATCCCACTGTCCTCCAGCTGCCAACTGAAGAAAGGAATAGGTATTCCAAAGGTCCCTTGTAATATCTGCCAGTTTCTAGCAGGTCCTCTGCTATCTCACACATATTTGGACCCTGAGGCAGGTAACTGTATCAAGTCCTAGATCTCCCACAGCCTTTAATGGGTGTTCAAATGTTTAACTCATATGTAGGTACCTACATTTAGACTGAATTTAGGTGACTTTAGCTGAAGCCTACCCTACCTATTCAGAGCTAAGCCTGCCTAAAGGAGTTCACCAATTAATTTAGCCAAATTCAAGTCCCACACACCACTGCATACAAAAGAGATGTGCTAGTTTTTAAGATACTTACAATAATTGTTCCACTGTGATAAAAAGTAGAATATAATATCCTTAATATAATTTAATCTTTCTAACCCTTTAAACACAAGTGCAGCAATGTAAGTCTCAAGGGAAGTTTCCCTTATGAGTTGGCTGGTTGTTACTCTGTCTCCTACAGTATGATGTATTACTGTCCTGTAACAGCTGTTTCTTCTAAAAATATACTTCTCCTTTTCTAACTCACATTGTCATAAAAGTAGACACGCAATGTATTAGGCTTTAGCAAGTAACAAATAAGACACCACTGGTCTTCAGTGCTTGGGTTTAGAATTTCTTTCTGTAATAAAGGGCTTTTGTGCTATCGAATTTCAATCTAGAAGAGCAAACAAAAAACTCTCACATGTTCAAAGACAAGGAAATGCCTTGTGAATTTAAGAGAAAAAGGAAAGAGATCAGAATGTGTGACACTAGTCGCTTCATTATTTTCTGCTGGAGCTACTTAACAGATCTTTGCAACTGCTCTCAAACTGTGAAATCCATGACATTCTCCACTTGCCTTCAGGGCTTTGTTTTCAGAAGCTTTTCCTGCTCAACAGAGTCACAAAAGTCACAACTAGCATAATCAACATTGCTTTGCCTTCATTGTCTTGAGAAGTAGCAGAAACCTTGCTTGGTCTATTTGTCACCCTGTTGAGTATATTTAGGAGACCAGGTACTGGAAAGCTAAATACCTAGAAAGATACTAGTCTCTGGCAGTAACTGATATTATTTTGTGTGGTTTCCAAATGTGAAATGGAAAGGGTAACTAAAAATGTAAAGGGAATCTCTACTCTGCAATGCATAGTTTCCTCTTTCAAAAAAGGGAGTGAGATCCTGACTAAAGCTCAGTCTGCTAAGAAGGGAGGGGTGGGGGAGGTGCTTTAAGATGTGGTCACACTTCTCATTACCCAACTCTGGTGCCACTGGGTGTGCAGTGCAGTGTCATCAATTAGAGTTTTCTTTCCTTTATTCTGTGTTGAGTCTGTTTTGCCCGTGATGCTGATTGTGGAATGATCTCTCCCTGTCCTTATTTCAACCCCTAAGCCTCGCATTATATATTTTCTCCCCTGTCCAGCTGAAAAGGGGAATGATAGAGCTACTTGGTGGGCATCTGGCCTCCAGCCAGAGCCAAACCACCAGTCTTTGAGTCAGTTGCTGTTTGCTCCGTGGGGCCTGCTGAAAGTTTCTAGCTGCTTCTTGCAGAGCCACCCCTGCGACCCACCTCCTCCACCAGAACCCAGTAACACAAAACTACAATTCTCAACTCCATTCCTTGGAAAGTAACTTCTGAAGAAAGGTGTCATACTGGAAAATGCAGTTTGCAAATGGTGTTATATAAATTAATTAGAAGTTTATGGATTTTTTTTAGCAGAATTTGGATGTCATTTCAACTAAAACTTAACTTAGAACCATAAAAGCCAAGTACTGACTTGGAAACAAGTGTACAGTTTTAATAAAGAAACAGTGAAAGTTCAATTTGTTAACTTTCCTACTTCAGTCCCTGCAGGCCCTGATCCAGACACCTGTACTTACTCTCTCCACAGAAGGCAGAGTTAAGGTTCCCAGTAGTGTTGTGTTCACTATTAACACTGAAGAATATAAAGTGAAAGTTTTGCTTTTATGTCACACCCTTGCCAGTGAAACATGAATAACTGTTTAGATTGTGCTCTGTGATCTGAAACAACACAAATGGTATGAATAAATCCAGGTTCTTCTGGGCCCACCTGCCAAGAAACATTCCACTAACACTAGAAAGGACTTTCTATTAACTCAAGATAGCATTCCATGCTATTTGTAAACACAGAAAAAAAACCACAGGGCACATAAGAGAGTCTGGTAAAGTATATTGCTTCCAAAAAGGCAACCACTTCCAAGAATCTGTCAGTCACATCCCAGAACCCTGGTTGGGCTACACTCACCACTGAGTAAGCAACTGCAACTGCATACAGTTCTCTGAAACAAGCTGCTTAATTATTTAAGGCTCACCTATCTGGGTAGTTAAGCTGAATGCATGGCAAACAGAAAATTAAAAATACATGTTTGGTGTGGCTATAGTTGGGGTACAAACTCAGGCATGTTAGATCTTACTTCCTTTGTATTCTATTATTATCTTCAGGCAAGTATGTGAATAGAGAGTGGAAAACACAGCACTGCAAGACGTACACAAGAACAAACCATAGTAATGGCAAATAGTAGCTGTGAAAAACAAGTTTTACATGAACACAGCAGCTACTAATGAGAAATTCACAAAAGAGAGTAACTTATCTGGGTACTACATTGTCACTGCGTTGATTTGCACTGTTTTGAGTTCCACATTTTTAACTACTTCCTGATCAAGCTGGGCTATGAATTTGACATCCAGAAAGTCAAAAAGACGTGCCCGTCTTACCATTAGATGTTCTCATCTGCCGCCTTCGTCCAACCCGGTCCAAGCCGATGGGGGTACTTTGTGAAAAGGTGAGTGGCCGGAACCTGGCCGAAACAGCTTTATAAGGGGGGACCTGGTGCGCTGGAATGGGTGGCCGTGTTACAGGCTACAGAAAAAACAGGAAAATCCAGTATTAGTAAAGCTCCAAGTCCAACTCAGCAAAACCCAGGTATGAAGTAAGGCTTCTTCAGATAGTCCAGCTAATTACAGGGGCAGTAAAATCCCCTGCTTTGAAATGACATTGCTTAAACACTGCATACCATATCCACCAGCATCACAGAAAGTAGTTTATTACGATACAGTCCTCTGTTACATTAGAAACTCCTCAGCCTTCTGTTACGACCAGGCATACTCTGTAATTTTCATTCTGCAATGCTCCATGCCCAAATGCCCTGGGATCTAACTGCTGCGAGAACAGCCTGCGCAATGCCGGCCGCATCGTAAACACACCTCTGAGGGGAAACCCAAAGCGAAAGAATGACGAGAAAGGTTACGGCTGGAAGTTGTGTTCATTTCCTGAGACATTTGCTTTCTTCAAATAAATGTGTTGCTTTTAAATTAAAATAAACATATTTTACAAGACAAAAAGAGTAGTCTAAGTGATCCTCTGCTCTGCAGTTCCCAGGAGTCTCATTAAAAAGAGGCAATACTAAGTTTACTCCTAACTTTATCTAGAAGCCCTCTTCTTCAGTTAAATCGTTCATTTGCTTAATTATAATTAGAGAACTTACAACTGTTTTATTTGCAAATCAAGACTAATTTTATGTTGTCCCTGAACAACTCCACATTAGCCAGGCTAAATGACCTTGTATAAACATTTAACAGTAAATTGCCAGACCTCAGCACACAAACTTCAGAGAAACTTGTCATTACATCCTCTCTTTAATTTGTTACTGTTCGTAGGCCCTTCTGTCAAGTAATCTGAAAGATCAGGTTGGGGTTTTTATGATCTCTTTGACACTTTATCGTGAAACCTATTGTTCAGTGTTGTATGAAATTTTTTTTCTCACACCTAAGCTGTCAGACCAAAACAAAGCACAACAAAGCAGGAATTAGCGTTGCTCTTTTCAAATATACCCCTGGGTTTTCAAAGCTTTTAAGAAAAACAATCAGCAAGGTGAAGTTCACATACTTGTAGCATGTGTATTCCTACTTCATTAGTCCTTTTTTACATCAGCTACAAATTTAGTAATATGATGGCCAAACCCCTCTGTGTGTATTGAGTATGATTCAACTACAACCTAATAACTTCTTCAGTGCTTCAGCAATATATCAGGATCCTATCACTGAATAACACCACAAAGGGTAAGTCTGACATTGTACCAAATAAGTAAGAGAAGTGTTGGCAATTGCTATATGCAAATAACTGGGTGATTAAGCAACAAAGCCGCTTATTTCTGGGCATCTAAAATTTTCTTGTAAGGCTTCAGTCCAGATCCCTTCCCTGGACAGACAGACAGAAGACGTGGTGTTACTCAGTGGCAGGCCTGGGAAGGCTGTTGTTTCGGTCAGTAATGTGTTCCCATTGGGAATGCTCCATAGTTTTGGTCTTGACCACAGTGATCCAGCCTAGTGCTTAGATCCAGCTCCCATGGCAGCATCACAGCAGTCAACCCAAATATTTGCCCTGATGCATGTTCCATCATTAATACACTGATGTGAGCAAGGTGTGAAGAGAGATCCATTTTGTTCACAGCGATAAATGAAGGGTTTGGAGAGTGCTGAATCACTTCATGGTACACCAAAGAGTGGGCTGCTGATACTTACTATCCCTTGAAATCCATCTATTATTTTTGACTAAGAATGCTTAAAATTTATAAAACTAATTTTCTTATTTTCTCTTTTCCTCCAAGCTAAGTACCAACAACATTAATTTTAAATTATCCCAATTATATAGGGTTTGAAATTATGTAATTATTTTAAATTATTTTAGTCTTTGCCTGGCTAAAAGCTTCATTGGCTTCAGTTGGAGTTTTGCTTCAAGATGCATGTTTCCATCAGGGAATTCTAAAGAAAAAAATGTGCACTGTAAAATAACAAAGTTCATGTTAACAACTGCACTTCACAGGAGAGCCACTGTTTCAGCATTTGATTTCAATTGGGTGAGTATTGTAGCCATGGATGATACTGCATTGAACTTCCCAGCAGATATCAAGCAGCAGCACGAGAAAGATTTAAGAAGATTCAAATCCCACTAATAACCACCAAATCATATTTTTTTGAGAATGTAAATGCTATACTTTTTTTTTTTTTTCCTGTTGCTTTATCAGCATGACAATTGCATTAGGCAGGAGTTGTTCAGCTCTTCTGGAAAGTGGAAAGCACCTGATCAGTGCTTACAAAAGCCCATGAGCCTGAAGGTCTGTAACCAACTACAAGATGGGACCACTACTACTGCCAGAACAGTAAGTTTCTCTACACATTGCACCTGCTCAGGACTACCTCCAGGAAAAAGGTGCTATTTTTATCTTTCAGAAGTTATTGTTTTTTCAGTCTCTTAACTAAGCCAACAGAGATGGCAAGTAAGTGTGTAGGTACAGATCAAGTACTGACTCAACCGCTCGCTATTTTCTAACAGGCTTCCTACATTCCATCAGGTCAATTTAGTAGCACATAAACAGAGTAGGGTGGGTTTTTTTCATAGTCACGGTTTTCTAAGACTCTTTCTTAATTTCATTAATTCCTTAATTTCTTACCAAGTTTCAAAAGCTACTTACTAGTTTTAAGTATCATTGCTATACCAGTACCAAGATTTTAAACACTACAGCTAATGCTACAGGTTTTGAACAGACCTGCTTTGGAAGAATTTGAAACAATCAATAAATAATGTGTTACTATCATATTGTTTGTACTCCTTTGTTCCTTAGGCCCTACACCTTCCAAGGTGACTAATCACGCAGCAGTACTACACACAAATCAGCTCTTACAACACCAACATGAGATACAACAACCATTACAAGAAAGAAAGAAGGTTAATTTACAAGATGAAAAAGATTATCCCGAAGTCAGTATCAGTTTCATTCCATGCCATTTTGGTTTTTAACAAGACAAAGTAATTAGTGACCAGGAAAGCAGAACTGTAAGTACATGACATCAGCTTGACAAAAGGGAAGGAAGAGAAGGAAGCATCCATTCTATTTTCTAGGCTGAAGATACAGACAAGGAAGTGAAAGGGTCTTTTGCAGTTTGCAGAGAGGACATCTCTTATCTTACTTGTGTCAGCAGACCTTCTATCTCTTCCGCCGGACCGCTTCCGTAGAAATTGACCCCACCTATTACAGAGATGGGTCTTCTTTTTCGCCCTCTGTGGTAGCCTACTGTATTGCTTTGCATCACAGAGCCAGCAGAAGCCAGTCTTGGCTGATTTTCTCCATCCGTGCAGTCGGTCTTCTGAGACTCCACAGCAACTGCATCTTCTGGTATGGAGAAACTTCTGATCGACATTTGCCCATAGTCTGAGAGAGGCCTGGGACGAGACCTTTTTCCAGAGCCCCACCTCCTTGGTGTGACCTTTTGTGTGTCTGTCTTGTCTTCATCCTGAGATGGGGACCTCTTCCAGTGGTCATCGGAAACAACCTTTTTAAATGTGAACAAGTCAAATAAGCCACAGAATTTTCTGACAATTTTTGAATTTTTCACATGGCAGATCAACTTAATATTGCTAAAAAGAAAGTGTTACCATAATGAATACAAAAAATGCAATTGACAGTTCCAGAAGAAAGTAACTCTGCAAAGGAAAGACGTCATGATGGTTGTGTTGAGTCACATTAACACCCAAGCATAAGCAGCTCTTAGGCAAGCATGAATAATACCACTAAAAACTCACCTATTACCTCAGGAGTAGACAGGCCCTACCATAAACACGGAATTCACTGAATGGTGGCTTGGAAAGGCAGCTGAAACAGCTCTGGCACTCACAGGACTTGTTCCTGTTCACAAATGCTACATGTAACACCCTTAAAAATAATTCAATCAGCACACTGTTTCTGGACTTTCTACCAAAACCTTTAATGACAGGGCACGGAGTAATGGCCTTCAGCTGAAAGGGGGGAGATTTAGATTAGGTATGAGGAAGAAATTCTTCCCTGTGAGGGTGGTGAGGCCCTGGCACAGGCTGCCCAGAGAAGCTGTGGCTGCCCCCTCCCTGGCAGTGTTCAAGGCCAGGTTGGACGGGGCTTTGGGCAGCCTGGGCTAGTGGAGGGTGTCCCTGCCCATGGCAGGGGGTTGGAACTGGATAGACTTTGAGGTCCCATCCAACCTGAACCATGGTATGCCTCCATGATATCCCTCTGCTTTACCTCTACTGAGTGATGAAAATAAACAGTAAGGCTGCTGTGTGACTGTTTGCCAATCCCATGTAACTGCAAACCGATACCAAAAGGGGCAGTGGCATCCCCTCCCAGCATTCACTCCCACACTGAGGTGGGTCAGATCCAGAGATTGTGCAGCCATGTGTGAATGGAGTGAGTGAGCTCATCCAGTTTGGAAGCCAGAAGCTAATTTTCTATAGGCTCAGGGAAGTTACAGTTGCAAATAGAGGAAAACCTGATTTTTTTCAGCGAGGAAGCTTGGAAAATGAGGATGTTGTTCGTATGTAACAGCACACTTGGCTCTGGGAGATTAATGCCTACAGGTATCATAATTGCAGTGGCACTGCAAGTTTGGAAATAATACAGTCTCAACTGAAATACTTGCTAGAGGGAACATCTGTAAGGATTTAAATGCATTTGGTGTAATACTGCTGCAAACTTTTCTAGCACCCCCCCCCCCCAATAGTTTTCAAGAAAAAACATTGCACATAAAAATATGTTCACTTTTCCATCACATTTCCAAATTCTCAACATTTCCTTTGCTTTTCTTTGCTCCTCAAGAAAGAACAGAAAAGAAACAGAGAGAGGAAATGGGTGTTTCTGTGTTGCACAGCAGTATACATGGAGAGAATGGCAAACTCCACAGCACTGCTGAGCAAGTGAACCCTGCCCCAAGTTCTCATAAAAATTAGGAAAATTAGGGACTAACTCAGACCTTTTTTTTTTTTTTTTTGGAGGTGGGAGGGTAGAGTTAAAACAGTCAGCCTACATCTTTATTAGGGCATCTTTAGACTACCCAAGTGAACTTCAGACAATGTTCAAAGCTAATAAATATTCTAAAAAAGAGAGGCATAATTTTGTCTACCTCTGGGTACATCTTGTTCATCAGTTTCAGACTAGCTGAAGGCATTTCAGGTATTGTATATTCAGAGCAAATATACAGCCTGGAATCAGCCTTTTACAGTGACACATATGAAAGAGGACTAATCTTCTGTCACCTTCTTCTCTACCTAACATTTTCAACCAGGTCAGTACCAGTCCAATGAGCCTTTTTTAGAAGGCCACCTCATACAGTAGGCAGATTTCACTTTTTATTTGAAAGGCAGCTTAAGACAGATTTCACTGTGTGAAACCACCTCAGCTGGTAGGCAGAGTTATTAAACAGCCAGCATTTTAACATGATTACTGCAATTAAGGTATGAAAAATTATCAACCTTGCTCTACATTCAATTATTTCACTTGCAGCGTGAAATCTGTTCTAAATAAAGCACTTGCATAAATTGTGATTTCTATGGTGTCAAGCCTGTCACTCAGGCATGCTTCAGCTTCTCTGCAGATTTTAGCTCATCACCAGATTTAGTAGTATAAGCAATTGAGTAGAAAGTGACTCCCTGGCTGGAGCTCCAACACAGCTTTGACAAAACTGTCCCTGAAACCAACCCCTCCAAGGTCAGAGCAGCAAAACCACAGGTTAAATAAGGTTCTTACCTCAGAATCAGACACAGGTAAAGGGTCTCCACATATGCAGTGGCTGAGAAAGGAGCTCATGAGAGTCATTTTACATGTTTTGCAGTCTTGACTGTCAGAGCTACAAATGTGAACACACTCTCTGCACAACCAGTCAGGCGAAGTTCACCCCATGTTCCTGTACTTTTAGACCGAGGGAAGGACACGTCACATGTCATCTCCTAATCTGCTTTTTACACCCTTATCTTGAGCAATAACGTTTGCAAAGAGAGGACTGCTCTGCTTCTGCAGCACTCCACCTACAGTAGTGACTCAAATGACACCAAGATTAATCTCTGCTGCGCAATAAACAATGCTGAAGGATGTGTATTTTTAGGCTTAGATTTATAAACTGCATTGAAGAATACTAAAAAACCAGAAAATGCAATCCTCTCATAGCAAAAATCAGAGGAAACCAGAGAGATAACCTCACATTCCTCTAAGTGATCTACTCAAGCAGGACTTGATCAAGTGACCACTTTCTAGTAGGAATAAAATATCCAGCACACAACTCATAGGCTCCAGTGTTGCAGTCACTTAAGCATAAGTGTGATCCTTGACATCAATGAAAAAATTCTTAGCAAATAATTTCATTCCACTTGTCATTGGCTTTATACTGGCACGCCACCCATGACCTCAAATAACCTCACAATTAATCATTGTAAGTGAAATCGGGTTTATGTTCCACTGTTATTGATGGTAATATCTACCGGCATGAAACATCTACAGACATGAGTAGAGATATACATGGCACTTGATATTTAAGATGAAAATCATAATGTCATGCGCTGACTCATGCTTTGTAAGTGCTGGTCAACAATTTCAATAACCAATTCCCAAGTAGTAAAGATCTAAGATGAATCCAGGCTGGATTTTTTGAAATTCACACCTGCTGGTCAAGCGATGGCACAGGCTCACCAATGCTAGCCATCAACATGATTCATCCTGTCTTTTAGGCTGCATCTTAGGTTAGTCTTCTTCTGAGTCTGCAAACACAAACAGCTCTACTAATTTATACTAATTCAAACTTCATCTGGACAGCTGAATTCCTACAACAGCACATTAAGTACATTAGTGTATTTAATTTTTTTTCCTTTTTCCTGACAGCAGTATATCTACAAATACAACCATTTTAAATAAACATTTACTTAGATCCAGGCTAAAGTTTTATTTGCTATTGTTCCCATGTAATACGTCACTCTTAGGGTGGGACTCAGCTCCAGATTCCCACATCTGAATTTTGATGTCTTTAATGCAGGTGTCCATATGTCAGCTGGACACTAAAGCTGTCATTTTAGCCTGTAGAAATCTGGGGTGAAGTTGTGTTGCCTGAGCATAGGCATCCAGGGACATTTCAAATGTCTGAACTATCTCCACGTACCATGCATCATGTAAGTGTGACACAGGACCTATAGGAGATGTGGGCTATCCAGAAGCAGTCCCTGGAGATGAGGGGCCACCAGTTGAGGCACCTTGAGCAGTGTTGGGTGCTCATGTCCAGGCAATCAAGTTCAGACCCCCAAACAAAGAGTGTCAGTCAAGCCTACAGAGCACTACAGGAAGGAATCAGGTGCCAAACCAGACTGCAGGTAGAAGAAGTAGGTGGACTACAACCACGTTCCCTGACACTGTGGAGAACCCTGCTTAGTTCCCATCTCCCACTCCAGCAAGGTGCAGCTTTCCTGCAAGGTACTTCCCAGCTGTGCACAGCTGTTGTGGATGCCTGACCCTCATTACACTTGACAGCTACTTTTAGGTAACTCAGGTCAGCTGTAGGTGCCACTTTCAGGTGTGCTGTTCAGGACGTGCTCCCCAGGGCCCCCTGACCACACCAACCAGGCTATGGTGGGATAGCAACCCAGGCAGACAACTATACCGTGGAGTCTGAGTCCAGCCAGACCAAATCTCTCCTCTCCCTGGGCCCAGGCTGATTTCACAATCCAGCACAGAAGCTTCAAGGACTTGATCATGATCTCACTCAACTCCACCTGGCACTGATACAGCCCTGCCACATTTAATGGCACATGACTGCTGTTGGTATTCCCTGTTACTCATTAATGCCAATGTAAGCAACATCAGCATCAGGTGGTTAGCCACTGAAATCTCAGCCTTGACAGCCAGACAAGAGCCAAGTTCTGCAAGTATTACTCAGGCTACAGTGTATATTTGATAAATTCAGCACCCAAAATGGTCTTCAGAGGAAGCACTGCCCAAGGAATCACAGAACCACAGAACATTAGGAGTTAGAAGGGATCTCGAAAGATCTAGTCCAGCCCCCCTGCCAGAGCAGGATCACCCAGACTATATCGCACAGGAATGCATCCAGGTGGGTTTTGAATGTCTCCAGAGAAGGAGACCCCACAGCCTCTCTGGGCAGCCTGTTCCAGGAGAATATGACATTCCAGGAACATGGGTGCAATTTTATCAGGGAAATGGCAAAAAAATGCCACTACCTGACATCACATTGAAGGATTTTTTCTGGCAGTGTTGGATGAGCCATGAATAACCCTGCATCCTAAACCTGACCACATCCTCCACTGCAGAAAATGTCCAAACTATACATCTGACCCAACACAGCCTGCTGCTGGTCAGCTTGCTTCTGTTGGTACACGTGTGAGGGCTGACATACAGCTGTCATCATGATGTCAAACAATCCCTGGCTGATATTTCATTAATGTGTTTATGGCAACAAACTCCCTAAAGAAAATGATATCACTGCTCTATAAACACGTTGGTGCCTGTGTACACTGCTGAGGCATTTTTATCCCTGCCCTTACCTATCTGGATTTTTTATAATTTCATTTGCATGTTCTAAATGTACTGACACAATTAATGCTTCATACATTTAGATGAGCATGGAAGTTTTACATATAATCAGAGAATCTTTAAGGTTGGAAAAGACCTCTAAGGTCATCAAGTCCAACCATCAGTCCAATACCACCCTGCCAATTAAACCATGTCCTGGAGTGTCATGTCTACCTGTTTTTTGAACACCCTCAGGGATGGTGACTCCACCATCTCCCTGGGCAGCCTGTTCCAATGCCTGGCCACTCTTTTGGTGAAGAAATTTTTCCTAATATCCAACCTAAACCTGCCCTGACACAACTTGAGACCATTTCCACTCATCCTAGGGGACACTTTAATCTCTCCCAAGTTTTATCCTTACCTTGGCAATCTGCTGGGAAGTCACAGGTAGATACAAGGACCTCCAGCCTTGTTGGTCTGCAGGGGAAGGAACATCCTCCCCCCTTCCCCCTCCCATAGCAGCAGCTGGGCCACATGGCCACACAGGCAGGCTGCTGTGGCTGCCCGTGAACCCCTGGGAAAGCTGATGTTCAAGGGAATTTCATAAGCTGTGTTTCACCAAAGCAACTGGCCTCCTTCTGCCTTTTTTTTTTTTTTTAAATTTAGCTTCAGAGTAAGTTGCATTGCTTTTCTGTCCTTCTATCTCTGCATTTTTGAGAGGCCTGGCTGAAATGCAACCTCCTTAACTACAGCTGCTGCCTTCTTATCTGGAGAAAGGGGATGAAATCTAATCTTTGCAAGGTCTTTGCAAGAAATGCATATTCATTTCCAAATGCAATTTATACAAAGATGTGATAAATGAAACAGATAATAATTCTGGCTGAGAATAAATTAGAAAAAAATCCTGAGTGGGCTGTGAAGTTTTAGAACATCAGAACTTCATATTTTCAGTGATCAATAACCAGTTATGTAATTCATAAATGAAAAGGCTTAAAAGCAGAAACTGGAATATGTATAGGGGAAAATCACAGCATTTGTGCTATTTCTTGTAGATATCTCTCTGCATTGATCATATGAGTACACATTTCTGTGTGCGTTTCTCAGTATAAATAAAAATGTACAAACTTCTTATGCTGGCAATGACAGCTATACCCCAGTTTTATAATTGGTTACTATTAATTAGCTGATACTTCTGTAAAACACATTAACTGCCAAATGCTAGGAACTCAGTAGCAATATTAGAAGTAATTTTTCAATTCATATAAGCTAGCCAAGTGATCATGACCGAGTTGTCATAAATTATTTTATCATCTTCACTTAATGGAGTGAAAGTCCGGACAACGTGTCTCCATCCAGGCACCTGATAAAAGGCAACCTTTGCACTCTTTCTTCTTGCTAAATACCAGGGGGGGACGGACACGACATTAGTTGAAGTTCATTTATCATCACTACTAACTGAGGTCAAAAGCCTGTTTTACATTTCATGGACACGATCAGTGTTTTTATTTGCAAACTGCTGTGGCAGACACAGAGATTATGAGACTCCAGATCCAACACAACCTCATATTTATTGCTTTCTGTCCAAATTTTATAAAATGATCCTGAAGTTTTATGAGCGCCCAGTGATTCCCTGTTGATTCAAGAGGCTGACAATTTCCAACAGCGATACCATCACAGCAACAGTTCCCATGGAAATGATTGCTTTTCCAGTGGAAGCAGCACCCATTCGGTCTGTGTGTCCAGCTTCTCTTACAAACTAACCAGAACTATTAAAGCAGCCCGGTTGCTAACTACAGTTGCCTTACAGGAAGAACATTTCCACCTATTCCTTTCTAACTAAGTGCAAATTGTGCTATATGTTTTTTCTTTACATGCCTCTGCCTCCTCTGCCACTAGCATCGTTTTAGTTAACCTTTGAGAAGACCCCAATTAAATGCACTGATTGATTATCCATCCCTAGAAGGCACAGTGCTATTCGCCCTGTGGTTTGCAAGACAGGAGAGCATGATCTGTGAAGCAACTGTGAAAAAACTATGTAAAACATAAACATCTATACCTATACAAACAAGGAAAGAAGAAGACATCAAATTTAGCCATATTTTTAAAAAATTAAGATGAGTTGTAAGTGCTTGGAAATGATAAATATTCTAGCAAGACAATCTGCCTTTCCTTCTACCTTCTCCCCTGCAAAATTGGGTGGACCCACTGTAAAAATCTGAAAAACACTGCCTCAAAGGGGGAGCCCCTAAAGGAACAGCTCTGCACTATGCCAGTACTAGGTCCTACAATGGATGCAGGAAAAACTATGCACCGTCATAAAGTAAAATTACATTACTGGGCCTTGTAATCCAGCAAAATCAATCCCCATTAGCAACACAAACTACTGTGGTAAACACTCACTTTGGAAGCTTTAGAAACAGGAAAAAAATGCTATAATTCTACTCTTGGGATCTGTTGACACCAAAGCAGTTGTGGTGTTTTAACTCACAAATACACCTATAAAAACCACATTCAAAGGTCAGGCTATACAGATAGAGCCACCTACAAAATTTGGCCATGTTATTTCTACAGCATCGTTAATACAGGTTTGCTTCATTTAACCTGATCCTTGAAAGCCTGCTTATCGTTATCAACAAGCATAATGCTTTCCCTCTCAGCAACGTGCCTTGCCAAGATTAGTGAGTTCACCTTCGTAATATCCACATTTCACAGATAAGGAGCAGACACAAAGCAGTTAAGTCATGTAAATCACAGAGGAAGCATAAAGCTGAACTGGAAATGACAAGCGGATCTCATGACTCCCGAATCTGTTCTTCAGCCTCAAGGATTTCCTTCATCCTCTCTAACTCATTTCCAAAACCAAATCAGCTAACATTTCCGACTGGCATAGGAGAGTTTGCAGGGCAATGTATTTGCTTTGCAGAAATAATCTCATCAATCACATAAAAACGTGAGTGTGCTAAAACCAGAAAACTGTCTCCACTAGTTTCCTGGTGACTGATACTTGGGGCTGGCTGGGTGATGTTCTAGCGCTGTCCCTTCTTTATTTCGGTATCTGAACTGGAGCAGCAAGCATGGAGCATATAGTAAAGGAGTATTCAGATCCTCCACTTCTTTTTAGAAGAGGTATAGGCATTATAAATCCCTAAATAAATCTCTAACCAATCTCTAGATTGACTCAGAACACCCCAGATCAAGTAACAGAACTAAAAAAATCTTTTTTTTTTTTGCAAAACAAGAAACTTCTTCCTGGCTGTCTTCCTGCCATCCATTAGAGAACCTCAAAAGCCAGATGGTAACTGCAGGCTGAGAGTGGAATATTACGCTAACAAAGCAAAACATAAAAAGCCATAGGCCCTCATGTCTCTCCAGTGTCTCTCCAGGCAGAGGTCCTCTGGGTCCCACCCCCTCCACACTTAAATCCTCATGGCCTTGCCCAAGTCCAAACCCATGTCCAGCCACCGCCAGATCCCAGCAATAGTCACAAACTGGAGCCTGTGTGGGGTGGAGCTGCCTTGAACAACTCTACGTCTGCAAACCACTACTTCCTCAAGCATGGAGTAAGGACCAGGCTGCTGTGGTTCAGCTTGGAGAGTTGAGGCTCCTGTGCTTGATCTCCTCCAGTGCTCAGCCAGTCTCCCACCCTACCACAGTAACTCGTTCAGCATCCCAGCAGCCTCCGGATGCCAGAAAGGGGAAACACAGGTGGCTCAGAGGAAATGCTGCAGCTGCCTGTGCTTAATTTGGGCATCGCAAGCACAGAGAAGGATTTTCAGTGCTGGCAACACCATGCTCGGTGTAAAAAATCACATGGCCAGAAGTGATGGTCCACTCACTGGGGTACCATTACTCCCAGTCCCTGGGTGAACAGAGCCTGGGTATTACTGTGGTGTCAGAAAAGAGCTACAGCAGACTAAATATCAGACACTGTGGAAAGACAGAGCAGCACAAACGTAGTATGGAAAGGGAGCAGCTTGCCCCAGCCTAATTGCAGTGGAGTCCCCCTTTGAACTCCCCCTTTCAGCATCCACAGACCCTTTTCAAGAGATGACAATAACCCCGGGAATGGGGGAGGGGGGTTGAGGAATGGTCGGTTTTATTCAGCACTGCAGTTACTCAGTCTAAAATTTAACCTGACCCGGAATTCAGATTACTGTCACCAGTGCCATGTTTTATTTCTTCCTTGTAGAGAATACAGCCAGCTGTGATTACAGACTGTACTGAATGGCAGACAACTCTGCTGCAGAGAGTTGGAAAAGTTTTTACTGTGACAGGAAGATACTCGTGTTCTTTGAGGGCTGCCTTCTGCATCATTTCAATGATCAGTTCTGCAATTTGGGTTTGTAGTAACGCACAGTGGTTTCTAGTTTAGCTCTGGGCAAGCACTCTTAAAGTCAGTTTTTGAGCAACTATGAAGGGTGGAGATGTTGTGTGAACATAACCTGACTTCTGCAGGGCAGTTCAGAGAGTTTAGTGTAAATCCAATGTCACTCGGTCTAATCAAAACCTCAGTCTGCTGTCAGAGACAGCCCGTTACCATGCTCTGTCCCAAGGCTCTGTCACCAGCAAGACCAGAGTGCCACTACAGTCTGGGTCCTCATTCCAAATCACAAGCCCCATGGGAGTAAAGCTAGTTTTTAAAGTTCCACTTTTATTTACTTTATCTAACCATTCCTCACAGTTCAGCACATTTTTAGCTACATGGATTATGCTAATTGAGCCACACTCAAAATTCTATGCAAAAGAACCAGGGAAGAATAAATCCAAAGAGTCCAGAGATTTGAAACCAGCCACCTCCGAGCCCCACAGTGCTCAAGAGCTTGCTGTAGGTACCAAAGATGCCCATCCTCAGTGCTTGTGGTAGACACCAAGGATGCCCATCATCAGCTCCTAGCTGCTGCATGCTCCTTGTGGGTACTGAACAAGACCACATCCAGCCATCCCTCTTTGGTCCTTTACAGTGAGGACACATTATGAAGCAATAAATCAGGAAGATGAACAGCAAGGATGGAGCTGAATCCTCTCTTTATTCCCACCCACAGAGCTCCCAGTTTAACCATCTGTGCTCAATGTTTGGAGCCCAGAGACACGTATGGGAAAGACCAGTTCAGCTCTACAGCTGAGCACTGAGGACTGCACGGTGTGGATTAGTTGGGACCACTGACTTCTGCATGGCACAAATATAAATGAGTCAACAGGCCTTAGAGCACCTGAAATACAGCCTGCAAACAAAATGTGACTCAACCCTAATTACATCGGAGTTACCTCTTCACTGTAACTGAGCATTCACCTACAGTCATGCAGATAAGGTGTTAAGTAATAAAACGTCTGGTTGTGCTGTGATGCCAGATGCCATCGGGTGCTCTAAGAGCTTGTGGAAGACTAGGTAAAATATCAAATAATTTGTTTTGTCTTCTTTGTAACAAACTGAGAGCTGTGCTTTGTTTAGGCAGCCTTAGTGGCTGATGGGTGCCTGTCCAAAGCAAAGAGTTTAAGTTTCTGTTATTTACAGTGACATAGGGCTCTTCTTCAGGAAAACAAGGACTATAGAGAACAGTCCAAACACAGACTTGTACTTAATCATCCACTGATGCTGTTTGAAAGCAACATATTGAATACAAGTGACAGTGGCATAAAGCAGAGACTGGGCTGTCACAGACAAGCTTTGGTGACTCATGCCTCTATAGCTGAGGCATGAAGCCAGGCTGCACTTAATTAGCTCTTCCCTGGGAAGCAACCTCTGGCAGGACCAACAACCGAGAAGGCCAACATCCCCCTTGCTCCACTCCAAATCTTGCATTTTGGTGAAACCAACAAAGCGACAGAAGCAACAGGTTCTCAAGAACCACATGGGGAAAAAAAGTCCCCAAACCATCAATCCAGGTAAACAGATAGACACCCTTGTGTGAATACTGCAAAATCAGCTTTATAGCATCACCGAAATGCAAGGTAGAGTTATTTCATTTCCACATTTGGGAAAATAAAGGGAAGGACCAAGTTCCACAAACTTCCTTCACCAGCTAATCTACTAGATGAGCAGGTAAGGGAATAAAATAGACTTTCTTCCAGCTACAGCAGCCAGCCCTGAAAGGAGAAGCCATTTGACCTTGACCACTGAGCACCTTGTAAGCTTTGTACTGAAATAAATCTCCAAGCCACAGAGATTTTGGTGGCTGTACTGGAACACACACTGGCTTTTGCATGAAACTCAGGATCTCCATGGCTTGGCATTACATCTCAGCCGATCACTGAGAACGAACTGAGCGCTTGCCTCTCACAGGAACCACTTGCTGGGTGGGTGCAGTTCTGTAATGCTGAGGTGTAAGGTAGAGTTAAAAATGAATTGTAGTCAAAAGTTCAAACCCTGCTGACCTCATTGTGTGAGTATGTGGCATTCATGAAAGTGCCTGCAGGCTGAATAAACTCCAATTATAAAAATAACCTGGCAGGAGTATCTTTGGTAGCAAGCTTCCTCGATGCTGGTGGACCATGCTGTACAGGAGGAGGAAGTGAGCCATGAAACCCTCCAAAGAAAGGGCAGGGAGACATCATACCCTGTTTTGTAGTTGGAGTGCCACAGCTTTAGGGTTGTGTATGGGGTAAGTAGCAGGCGTGGAAAAAAGAGAAGACAGAGTTTACACCCTTTGCATAGTAAAACTGAAGTAAACCCTGTCCTGCACTGCTCCTACTTCCAATTAACAGCTACCACCTCCAAAACCTTTGGGGTTTTTTTGGATCAGAAGAGAGGGTCTGTATGCAGCTGCACTATTTGGGTGGCCACAGTTATTCTGCCATTCAGGAGAGGGCTGTGGCCCTAGCATCCCAAGGAGCCCATTCCCTGGCCACCATCTCCATCACCTCCTGCAGGTCTCCATCGCAGGCTGTCTGTCTGCCCCACCACACAAACCTCCAGCTGCCACTCCGTATTTCAGACAACTGAAGCAAGCACCAAAAGGCACTCACAATTAACCTACATTATGTTATAGTATGAAGAGAAAGTTTAAATTGCATGCTATGTAGTAACAGAATGTGGCATTAAAACTACAACTGCAGCAACTTTTATCCACCCAACGTGCAGAGTCATTTGAAAACTGCACTGGTTTGTGGGGAGCCAAGGGGAGGGACAGGCTGAAGCTGGATGTCTCTTGGGTCGTGATGGCAGATCACCACTAGATGGTAGGTGAGCAGCATTAATTTCCCAAGAAATAGCGCTGACATGCGTCCACGCTGGGGCTCCCTCCTTTTCTGGCAGTGTGAAAGCGTCTCCTTGCCTATGCCCTTAAGGGAGTTTTGGAAAGGATGGACTCTAACCTAGCTGAAACCAGGACACTGTGGCAACTCAGGGACTCCAGAAGAGGAATAACCTCAGAGTCCCAACATTTATACACAGTGGGTTTATTTTTCTAATCTGAGCATAGCTGCAAGCACCACAGTAAACAAACTCACTTTTCTCCAGCAGAAGGACAATGTTGGGAAGTTCTGTAACCATTTACAGTTGGTTTGCAAAAACCATGGAGGCTTTTAAAAGAGGCTTGACAGACTTCATAAGACTTTACAGCATGAAAGGCTGCAATAATTACCTTTGTCTGTCTTATACCTAAGGCATAAAATACTTCTGGTCCAAGTGAGGTGACTTAGAAGATATGTCAGCTTTATTTTGTAAATGATCTCCATATTCATACAGATCCAGAGGGATTTTGGCCCCGGTGTATCTCTCCCAATGAGCAGCAAACCATTCTCTGCTGCCTCACCCGGAGAAGCTCAAAACACCCTGCAAGGCTTCCACAGGCAAAGTGGTTTAGACTGAATCAACACTATTTTAAACCATACAGAGTCTTTACAGACCTTTCAAGCTTGGAAGGAAACACAGCCAGACCCTGCTTAGGCTGGTAAAATCTGACAAGACCACGTGACAAGGTGGTGTATCTGCAGGGTGCAATAACCTGCCCTTGAAAACGCACATGAATAGCTTTGCTGCCAAAACTTTCTTTGATATTAATGCACAAATAATTTGATGTCAACATCCAGAGAGAATATATTAAAGGAAATAATTGCTGTCAGCATATTTTAGCAATAACAAGCTGCCATAGCTATTAGTATTCAGGTTACTTTGCATTGTTTTGCATTAATAAATACAAAACCTGATACATAATACATATATATATATGTATACACACAGAGAGCTTCTAAAGAATTTTGCTTTCTTACCTCTTCTTTTTTCTCTTCAGCACCAGAGGCTAAATTGAGGCTCAGCTGAGAGTGACTGCTTATGCCACTGTCTTCATTTCCATCATCATAGTACACAGTTTGCACTGAGTCCTGGAAGCAAACAGGATTCCTGCCCAGCTTCAGTGCTGGTACGTCAGCTCTCTCCTCACTCTCTGATGAGCTCAGCGAACACGTGCTGTGATGGTTTGGGCACTGGAAATTCATATTGCACTTGACCTTCTCTGCAGTGGGACTTTGAGGCTTTGGAGTAGTCGGCCTGACCGGAACGTGAAGGTTTTCAGCCTCACGTGTAAACTGCTGGGTAGCTTTTGGTTCATCTAAGTCTGAATAAAACACTTCATTGGGAATTGGACTAATGTCATTCAGCGTGGGTGATAAGCTGTCAGAGTCTGGGATACTCGATGACATCCTGAGGCTTTTGTCTTCGGCAACAGCTACATTCATTTCAGCCTCTTTATCCTGAGCAACTGTGGGGCTTTGCAGACAAGGTGTTCCTGGCGAGGAAGAGTCTGGACTAGGTACTGGGGTGGTGCATCTCTTTCTGTCATGATCCGTGCTGCTGGAAACCCTGCGGGAATAGTCATCGTGCAGTCTGCTGTTTGACCTTGTTCTCTGGGACTGCTCAGTGGGAGAAGGAGCGGAGCTCTTAGGGTCATCCTTCTTCCATGCAGCATCTGTAACGTTACTGACAAGCTTCAAAACTCGGTCAAAATCCTTTGCCCTGATAGGGCTCTTCCATCGCTTGGATCTCCTCTCAGGGTTCCCACTGGTTTTGTCTGAGTCAGCAGAAGTAACGCTCACAGTCCTTGCTGGCATCTGTTTTTCATTTGCAACCTTGAGGTCAGTGAGATTTGAGGTGGACTTCCGTTTGAACGAGCTTTTTTTCAGAAAGTTCAAGTTATCTGAACTTTTGCTTCTCCGATAAATGATCCTGTTGTTTTCAGAGTCTTTCACCAAAATTTCACAGATCTTTGGCTCTGCAGTGACAGGTGATGATGGCCTAGTACAGTTGTGAACTTTATCCGTGTCTAGCAAGTTTATGCGGCCAGCACCGTAAGCCCGCCTGATGCTGCGTGAGCGATGAGTGTTCCTTAGGAAAGATTCATCGCCCTCCTCTGCATCAGAGCAGTCAGAAGATAAACCATCCACTGCGTTCTGGAAGTCATGTAGAGGCCCTGCATAGGAATACCTGTTGGTCTGAACTCTCACCACCGTCCCGTTTGAACCATGTTTGCCTACGCCATTCTCGTTTACGATGTCCGAGCATTCCCTCGTTTGAACTCCTTGAAGAACTGAAGATTTCAACTTCTTGAAAGATCCCATTTTTCTGATGGAAGACAGAGCGTTCCATGTGGATGAGTTGCCCATCAAAACCAGAGAGCGGGGCCTGTCGGAGCTGGAATTAGCCCGTTTCCGAGGGGTGGTGAAAAAGCGCATGATTTTGGAAGGGCTAAGCTTATCCTCTTGAATTTCCTCCTCATGACTGTTGCTGGTGCTGTATCCCCCATTATGGCTGACACAGGTAGTCTGGTTTTGGGGCTCTTTATTATCCATAACTATACAGGTAACAGTGGTGCCATTTCCACAGCCATTGGGAAACGTTGTCATACTCTCGACGCTGTACGCATGGAGATGGAGGCTGGGCTGGCTCAAAGTGACATTGCTGTCTCCACCAGCTGACCTCTCTGTCTCTCCTTCATCTGCTGCACTTTGTTTTGTCTTGCTTTCACATCCACTGGGTGAGCTGAGATCCTCAGGCTGCACCGCCTGCACCAGGAAAACAAACCCAACCATTAGAGAGACATTTCCTTACAAAGTCCCCAACTAAAAGAGCCCCGATGTAAGAAGTAAAGGCACCCAGGAAATGAAGTCCTTTCTCAACGAACAAAGGTGTATTGCAGTGCAGAGAAGACATTCCTAAGTCCCTCAATGTATAATTGCATTCATTAGCAATTAAAGTGACCAGAATATATGTGCTCGTTTCTCTACTGCTTAATGAGCTAATAAATTCAGTATGACTACCACACTTACAACACTAACTATAATTCACATAGACACTTAGAGAACCCCCCAACAGCAGCAATACAGTCTGCCTTCCTCACAGCTCTTGCTCAGCCCCAACACACAAGAAGTTTTCATCCAAAAAATAAGCATGTCCATCAAGTGCAGCCTAACCCTCGAGCAACATGCAAAGAAACACATGTATTTTTTCCTACCCTGGCTCCTGACAGAGGACTGCATGACACTTGACTGTCTCGTCTGTCCCCGATCAGGTAAACTCAAGAGTAACACTAAGTGCACAGCAAAGGGGTTTTCCCCAGATTCACAAGTTGGTACAGCCAGAAGCCAGCCTGTGCCTGTGCTGTCTTGACAGCACGATGAAAACTTGAATTTGGAAGTGATCGGAGCCTCCCTGACTGGAATAGTGCTGTATAAGGGATGTCCCCTTGAGCTGAGTGTGGGAGACCCAGCAGCCCAAACCACACCCTGGTGCTTGGGAAAACTGTGTGGGGACCCCCGGCCATGCCTGTCCTGCCCCAGCTGGGCGTCTTTGCCAAGCAAGCAGGTGGTTGCACCACCATGCTACAGCAGGATGCCCAGTCCCATGCTGGCACCACCTTACAACGAAGGTCACGGCACGGTTCTCTTTGCAAGGGCCAGTGGGGGCTTCACAGTTCTGCCACTGCTTGGGGTGGGGGGAAATACCCTCCCCCCAAAACGAGGAGAGAAAATGCGCTTGAGAGAGAGAGAGAGAGAGAGAGATATCCCCAGTCCCTTCTTTGTCTCCTTTCCACCCAAGCGGCCGCGGGGGTTCCAAAGGCCAGAGGGGATGGATGGGGGCGGCCCCTGGGAAGCGGCGAGGGCCGGGCGAGGCGGGGGGACCAGCGGCTGAGGCCCTGCGGGAGATGCAAAAGCCTGTCGGAGGTTTTCACAGCAGTAAGGCAGCAACGAGCGGGCCCCGGGAGCAGCTGCAGATCCTGCACAGGGGCAACCCCCAACCACCCGGTGAAACGCCGGAACTTCGGTGCTCGCATCCACTGGTTTGGAGGCTGCTGCCGCCCGAGCGCACTTTAAAAGGAGTTCTGCGAGCCTCTGTCCCTCTGGGGATAAAAGGATTTTCCTGTATTTCCCCGAGACGCCTGAAACCTCCCTCGCCGCTGTTTCTAATCCCCTTCATTCACAGGGTCGCAGCGGGAGCCCGCCGGGCTGCAAGGCGGAGCCGGGCCGCGCCGAGCCGGGCAGAACCGAGCCGGGCAGAGCCGAGCCGAGCCGGGCCCCGCCGCCGCAGCAGCCGGGGCCGCACAAAAACCCCGGCGGGCACCGAAACTTCGGCCCGCCCCTTGTACTCCTGTGCCGCTCGCAGACTTCCACGCAGGGAAAAAAAAAAAAAAAACAATTAAAAAAAATGTATGTATAACAATAATAAGCCGCTGCTCTCGGGTGAGAAGCCCCCAGAGATAAGCGGCTTCGGGAGAAACTGCACCTGAGCATGCAGAAAGGGAGCGGGGAGAGGCTGGAGAGCAAGTACAATAAGACATGAAATTCCAAAGCCGGCTCCCAGCGCGGAGTCTACAACTTCCCCGCGGTGCCGCCGCTGCCGGGCGGCGACTCGCGGAGCAGCGCCCTTACCTGGGGGGAGCCGGGGGACCCCGCCGCCGCAGCCCGTCCCCGCCGCCGCCCGCTCCCGCATCGCTATGGCAGCGGCCACCGCAGCGGGGCGGAGGGCGGCGAGAGGGGGCGGGGGGGGGGGAGGGAGCGCCGCGCACACGGGCAGCGCCGGCCGGGGGCGGTGGCCCGGAGGGGCGGAGCGGGGCGGGGCGGAGCGGGATCCCCCGGCTCCTCAGGCAACCCCCCGCGCCTCGGCTTTCACCCCCACACCCACCGCAGGCAGGGTCTGCTCTGCTGTGCTCCGCTCCGCTCTGCCCGCCCCGAAGTGACTCCCGGCGTGTGACCAGCGCTGCCGCTTGCTGGAAGGAGCCTCCCTTCCATTTGCCGTGCGGGCCGGCGATACCCCGATGGAAAGGATGGTGGTGTTTAGTGCCGTTTATAGAACGTTCACGGGTGCCGTCCCGGCCTGGCCCCTCGCTCGGCCTTTGGGGAGACGTGTGCTCCGCTTGCCCTCGGCTTCTGCCACGGGCGGAGGACAAGCACGGTCCTGCCGGCTGGCCGGCATGGGTACCGGCACGGGTACCAGCTCTCACCCCTTCTCAAGCGTTAGGCACTCACTTCCTTACACGGCATCAATAATCCTCCTAATAAACCCAAAGAAATTGGGGGGAGGAGAGGGGAAGGGGTGAGGAGGAACCACCTCAGATCATCTGTCACTCTTTTTCACCCCAACAAAGTTCTATTTAGTAGCCAGCCGTCTATTTCATAACAAAACAATCTGCAACCTAGAAATCTGTTTTCATTAGTATTTAAATTGGGCTGGGGTCCCGTTGTGCTTGTGGGGCTGAGGGCAGATTTCTAACTGCAGAAGAAATCAGCGTGTTTTCCTAAGCGTGGTTTGCTTTGTTAAGCTTGAAGACATAAATGCTGGAAAAGAAATTCTTGCCATCAGCAAGCTCTTCCAGATACTCATGTTTGATTCCCAGGATGGCTTTCAGTCCCGAAACTGGGGAACTTCTGAGCTTGCCACTGTTCCTCAGAGTTAACAGCACTGTATGCACAACCTATTCATGCACTGCAAGGAAGGTTTTGTGAGGCATCTTACAGCCCCATGTCATGGCTCCTGACAACGACCTGCATCACCCAGTAGTCCTTGCTCACATAGTTTATTGCCTAAAAAAACAATGCACTTGGACTGCAGCTGCAGACACTTTAATGGACCCCAGGTAAGAGGCAAAATGAAAAATGGGACAGCACACAGTGGATGGCAGAACTAAAGAAGCAGCGAAGGCCATCAGCCCCACTGGCTCTCCTCTGAGACTGGTGTGACTGTACGAGCTGTAATTACTTCTCTGGAGAGCAGAGCAGACATACTCTCAAAGGCAAGGTGTAGTTAGGGGGTGAGGCAAACAAATGGGTTTAAGGGATATAGGTCACATGAGGCAGCAAAAAACACTGGGAGTGACCACAGGTCTCTGGCAGTCAGCTGCAGCAGGCACAGCCTGCCACCAGCTCAGGTCTTGCTGACCTCAGCTTTCTGGTACGTCCTGTGGAAGGAGTGAGGTTTGAAGAATGACTCAAATGAGAGGGTAAAGTAGTTGCTTTATAGTGTTGGACCTAGGAAGCAAAGAGGAAATGGAGATTAGGACTGGAAACACTGACACAGTGTGGAGAAGGTGCTCATGGACCATTGCTGGTGATCTATGTTGGCTTGTGACTAATTGGGGGAAGCTCTCCAATCAGCACAGACAAGAATTATCTGCCTCAGTCCATGGGAAAAGGAAGTCTCTGAAAGGGGACTCAGTGAAGGCACTGAAATGGCCAGAAGACTTTAGCAGCACCATTATGGGCTTGCTTAAAAACCTCTAACTATTCAAACTGAATTTCAATGGATTTAAGTTCCTATGTTCCTGCATGTTCCTTTCTGTAAATATCCCAGCTACATCCACTATGTTATTTTTTTAATATCCTTTTTAATCCACAAGCCCCCTCAGAGAAGGGCATCCTCAGTTCCTCCCATGTCCTCCACCTACCAGCTGAACAAAAAGACAAATCAGAAAAACCTATTGAGCTGAACCGGGACATTAATTTGTGTCTGTCCTTTATCCAGCCAACACTGTTTCTGAAACTTAAGAAATTCCAATGACTTGGAGAACTGAGCCTTTCTTTAAAATACATTTGAAGCTGATCAGCCGGTTAAAAACTACTCGAGGAGGCAGAAATGACACAAGAAGGTATTGACAGAGTAACAATGTGCTCACAAGAATTTAATTTCCTTAGAAAGACACACTAAAAAGATCATTTGAGATAATGAAGTGAATGTATTGCTGTATGTAGTATTTCCTAAACTCCATTACATTTAATAAAGGAAATACCTAGAAAATTGCAGTTACAGAGGTAACAGTATTTAGCCAAGTACACATCTGTCAATTTTCTAAAACTAGATCCTATAGTTTTAATCTTCCAGACGTGTGTGTCATAGATTTTCTACTGGTACTGTGGTAAAACCCCCTTCAAGCTCTTCTAGTTTCATTGAGTCAGACTCTGTCCTTCTGCATCCACATACTCATTTAGTGAAGCATGGATGCAGCACACTAAAGAGTGTCTGAGAACAGGATTAACTTCTTCTATTGGAGACCGATAATTACCCAAATATTTTCTTAATCTGAATTTATTCCTTTTTTTAAAAAAGCTGGGAAATGTACGTAGTATTCAGGTTTAGTAACATGAGGCAATGCAAAATTTATCAACAGGACTTCCATGAGAAAGAAGGTAAATCATTCTTCTGTCTATAAACTCAAACATTTCCCAGTTTCTTTACAATATTTGAAGAGAAAGAAGCCATACTGTTTTGTCAAAGTTACACACTGAAGTTTCAGTACATTAATTCTTCATATATAAATGTTTTTCTACAGTCCTGAAAAAGCAAAACGTCATCCAAATTTCCGATTAAAAAAAGGTGCTTTGGAAGTGGTACTCCTGGCTGTTTTCCCAGCTTGTTTGTTTCTAGAGAGGATTAGTATTCTTTGACATTGAGAACACTCAAAAAGGTATAAATAAGAACAAACTCATAGCCATTTCATAGGTATTTCTGAAAACCTGAGCTATACACTGTGTTATTTACAGGCGAATATAGTTTGGCTCCAGATGAGTAACAAAGGCTGCAGTCGGCTGAGAGGCAGTGCCAGCATTATGGTTAAAGTCCACCAAGTACAGCAATTTATGAAGAGAAGAACTCCAAGAATAAATTCCAGATTGGTATATGCATGAGATTTTTAATAGTGATTTGACAATGGCCACCACACCAACAAAATGAAATGCTTGTTTTAGAAGCTCTAAGTCTGTAATTTAAAGAGGTTTAATGAGCATGTGACAAGGAATGAGAAGGATTATTCCAAGTGTAATACAGGTGGGAAAGGATTACAAAAAATGTGGCATAGGAGAAAGAATATTGAGTTTTAATGGTGGAGGGACGTCTCTCTCTCTCTCTCTCTCACACACACACACACACACACACACACCCCAACCTTTAATAGGCAGGGATACATCTCTTGGCTTTCTCAGAATAGCAAAAGGCACATTTATGTAATAAAGTCACTCACTAAAATCTGAAAAGTCGAAAGGAGAATGATTCTTTCTAAGATTAGAAATCCTTTCTTTCACTCCCACACCTCTATTATTTCTTTCTTGGTTCTTTTATAAATACATTCTAAAAGTCTGTTTTAAAGTAGTGAATTTTTTTTAATCAGGTGGTCTTAAGAGAAGTACAGAAAAAGAGCCAAAAGGAATCATTTCAGAAAAAGTATAAAAGCCTTTGTCCTACTTCAACAGCTGTTGGGCAAGATGGCAAAGGAAGTGCATCTCTAAAACAAGCTCTAAATTAATGAGTGACCAAATTTAATTATTAAGATGCAGGATTACTGAAATAAGAGATCTCTTTGCTTTAAATTACAGTGTCTTTTCCAGACCGCAGTACATAGCTAATGCTCCGGTTCTGAAAATTGCACCTTCCTTTTACATCCCAGGCAAAGACTCTCCTGCAAGCAATTAACCTCCAAGGAGTCTTTACGCATTGACAGGTCCCACAGGAGGAATTAAGCTGAGTCATGTATCTATTGAAGTTAAAGGCAACTCCCCCACCAACTTCATGGGAGCAGGATCAAGAACTCAATTTGTTCAGTTTAGAAATGAGGGAAGAGTTAGTGTGTTTGTGTATGCAAATTCAGACTGAGGCGGGCTGCTAATTATTTTCATCTGTTTATATGTAAACTGTGTGAAATTAATGTAGGAATTTTCTGTTTGTGTATCTCTGCAAACAAATTAGTAATAATAATTTGAAAGGGAATTTCCAAATTCAAAGCCTTTGTCCTCTTGGCACTGAAAAAATCCATTCCAGAGAATGAATCATGTTGCTAAGGAAAACACTCAAAGGACTGCTTGGGTTAAATTGCTGTATTAACTCCATAATTTGGCCAGTGAAAGTCATCATTGCCTTTATGTAGGAAGGTGGTATGCTACTTGGAAAGGCCAGTTCCTATTGCATTTCTTTGCTGCTGATAAAGGCAATTACTGACCAAAGTGAGGAAAGTTTTATCACAATTTGGTCTAAATCACAATGCACAACGAACTGTTTCTCCCTCTAATCTTCTTTTGAATGTGCTTTGCCAGTTGTTCGCTGAGCTTGCTCAGCTCTGTTAAACACAGAGACCTAATTTAGAGAGAAGACAATAGCCCGATGGAGTGACGCCATCAATGAAAAATGACCCTTGTGTACCAGGTTACCATTATTCCATCTCCGAGTTGCTCTTACTCACCCACCTACACCACTACAGCTGCATGCAACTTAATGATGGCTTCAGCCTTTCAGGCTGCTAGAATGCTATTTATAACCCCACGGGGTCCAACTGCGATGCTATTCTTTCTCCCCATCCTCAAGAGGCATTATTCAGACAGCATGACATGAAGAGATGGCTGGTACCACAGAAAAGCAGCTTCCCATAAACAGATCATTGTGTTTAAGCATAAAGAAGACTTCCCGTTACCAATTAGGAAGGCTGAATTCCACCTTTATTTTGGGTCTTGCAAAGTGTAAGATGTAGGAAGGAAAAGGACCGTGGAGATGTAAAATAGGCAGAATCAGGAAGGAAATGAGATTACTCCAAAAAAAAATTCTATACCATGTATTTTTTTTTCCTTGAAATTGTTAGATTAGATTATCTGTTAGATAGATGTACATTGAAGTGGTACAGACTAGTTGGGGGGAAAGGGTGCAGTCTCAGGGAGTTGGGATTGTCCCACTCTGCAGCCGTTTGTTTTCTCTTCCTTCTCTGCTCTACCTGCCATCCTTTCCTATGTCACACCCTGCGCTGCAGCCTCTGATGGCCCTACAGCCCTTCTGTATTTATTTTCCTTACTTGAAATAATAGCATGTTAAAGTGATTATTAAGACCTCTTTATCAATCTTCTTCCCCACCCACTTAATTACCCCGCCATCCCACCCTCTCTATTCAAAACTGTCTTTCCAAAATTACCTGAGGATATGAAGGTTCCTTGTTATGCAACCAGGAGGCCAAAATAAATCAAGGTAAGGATAAATACATAGAGAAAGGCCCTTGAGGAGTTTGAGGGCTGAGGACCACCTGCAGTGTTTGCACTGCTCAGGCCAGGGGCTGGAGTGACAGGGAGGATCATTCTTGCATCTGAGCCATAGTGAGGGGCTGGGCATGGGTTTATTTAATTTCTACTCCTTAGGCTTAGGGGGGAAACACAGGCAGCACCCAACCCTCGCTTAAATTGTTTGTCTCCACTGAAGGCAGCAGGGATGCAGGAAAACACAGAGGTACAGAGTCCATCAGGTATTAGAAAGGATGGAAATGTTTTTAAAAAGAAGCAGGTAGGGGACTTCATTATGAATGATGCCACATCAGTAGAAGCTATGAGAAGTTATATAAGATCATTTTGCTTCTAATGCTTATTATAATAAAATAACAGGTCTCAGACTAATTGTCCCAGCATGATGCAACAGAAATACCCAACTGGTGATAGCGCAGCTGGGCACCTTCGTTAACTCTGTGCTGGCCAGGGCAAAAAGCCCCAAACAATTACAGCTTTTGATACGTTCATGAGGTCAGAGCCACAAGTATGATGCTAAGATTAAAAAAGGAGGAACTGGGGCCATTTGGGGGTGGGGGGTGGGAAGCATCGGGGCTTTGCTTTTAATCAGTGGAGGTTTCTAGGCGGACTTGATTCATGAGCTTCAAGAACCTTACAGTTGTTTTTTTTCAATTAGTATCAATACTTTTCTTTGTTTAGTCTCTTTTTACAATGACAAACTTGCTGTCTTTGTTACAGTCTGAATTAAATTAACATTCATGGGCACATTTCTTGTGCCAGAAGATTGAATTACCATCTCCACCATGTTTCTCTTTCTTTTTAAGGAAAAAAAAATATATCTTAAATCTTCTTGCTAATTCTACTTCTAGTTTGTCAATAACTTCTACTTTTTCTTTCAGTTTATCAAGAATCCTGTGGAATGGAAAAGCTAGAAGAAAACAATTTGAACCAAGTGCATACCAATGAAGTGCTACAACATTTACGTGCCAGGGTTTTTCAATAAAATACGTGCTCTGAATTCAGCCTGCCTGAAAACTTCAAAGCAATGATAAGCCTTTAACTAATAGTCTTCCCTCTCTTTCCCTGGTGTTGTAGTTACTAGCTAGCAGCTTCTTTATTAACACTAAAGTCAAGAGTACTTTTTTTAAAGAATGGATGATCAAATTTAAGCAAACTGTCTGTTTATTTTGGCAGGGAAATAAGTTACCTGATTTTAAAGAGGCAGAAAAAACAATGATGCTCACTTGAAAACTTGTTTGTCTGCACATGGAATCAGACACACACAAATTTATACATTTTGGGCTAGCTTAGCATTCCTTTAAAAGGAGCAATACATGCTAACTTAGATCTTTTATCAACAGGATACCCAAGGAAATCTCTTGCAGCCTGATATGACATCTATAATATTATAATTGGCTTTGGGAATCGGTGTAAATAACACGGTTTGACTGCCTTTACAAGATAGTGCAGCTGCACAGGTTAGCCATGCAGACACACTAAAGGTGTGAGTGCAATAGAGTGAGTTGTCACAGCTCATTCATGCTATAAAAAACAGTTATTGTATGATCATCTGGGCTAGCAGAGGTTTCCACTGGCTGGCATCTATTTGTGTCTAGATTTCTGATGGTTTGGGGTTTTTTTTAGGGTTGTTTATTGTTTTTTTAAAAACTATTTCAAAGTGGCAAAGCTGACAGTCTGTCTGCAAAGGAAGGAAAAGATTTCTTGTGCTTTCTGGTCTATACTCCTCCCTATTACTAGTGTATTTCCACACATGTTTTATAAAGATTTGGGTGGGAAATCAGAAAAAGATTTTTAAAGATCAGAATATTGGAACTGGGCAACCGTTTTCCTATTATAACAGCGTGGAAGAAAACCTAACTTAATTAGCCAGAGAAATAGTTACTTGTATCTAAGGTACCAAATTGCATCATTGTCTGCAATGGGGATCAGTGGCCCAAGAGACCTTTACAGCTCATACACCAATATTCCTCTGAAAAGGCATTAAACACCACTGGATTTTACCAGCCCTGAAAGTAATAGTAAATCATCTGAAAAAAAACCCCCAAAAATTAAACTTCTAAGCCAGGAGAGATGTCTTTATGACTGAGGCTGGGGAAGAGGGATTCTGGGTTTTGTTTCTCTCTGACCTTGGCAGTTCAGCATACTTTTCTCAGCTTAAGTGCCATATGTGTAAAATAAGTGATGATAGGAGTAGTACCTTATAACCTATGGGCCTGCAAGGACAAATCCATCAATGCTTCTCTGGCACATTGATGCTTACAGTGGTGAGAGCTATAAAAATTATACACATTGAGAAAATAATTCATTACCTACCCATGCAGAGGACAGACCCTAAAGTCCAGGTTTTTTAAAAAGAGTTCAGACTGAAGTGCCTGTTTCAAGACTCAATTGCCTATTTTGATGATGGTCCATTAATCTTCTAGACTGGGGTTTGCAGATCTGGCTAATAATTTATCTCTTGCAAGAGCACGGGATAGCTCTGAACCCGAAAGATCACACATTTTCTTACTACAGAAGTTAATTTGTGTTGGTGAGCTGCCTTCACCTAAATGTGGCAAACAGCAAAATGGACACTTCAGTTTCTGACAGTCACACTGCCCCTTTTAAAGAAGACCTCATTAAACCTCAGGTTAAGAAAATCTAACAAGGAAAACCTCAGCAGCCATTCCCTCAAGGTGCAGGGCTACACAATGAAAATACCAAGCTCGAGGTATGAGTTGTATTTCTATCTGCAGCATGAAAAGAGAGGCAGTTTGCATCAATTCTGTCCTAGGGTTGTGTTTTGCCTAGGCAGTATTAAATACCTGAGTCAGGTCTCTTCCCACCTCTTGCTTTTCATGGCACAATTCAGCAAACTTGCTGTTTCTGTGCCAGGACTGAATGGCTGCCTTGCTCTCTCCTGTTATCACACACTGACCTGGAGATGCTGTCACTCCTCATAGACCACCTGCTCCTGTTCAGATCATCTCCTTCAGTCTACCTGGCCTCTGCAGATGAAGGTAGATGCGATGGCTCCAGCCAATCCCAGAGAATGCCATCACCTGAAGGGAGAGACACTGGACATGCTGTCTGCTTTTTCCTGCCAGGCTGTGACTTGAAGCAGCTCCCCTGGCTGCACCCGAGCTGTTGCAGGGCAGGAGGTGGAAGTAAGCATCCAAAAGCAGGGAGGAAAGTGCAGAAGGCGAATGGAAACTCCTCCTTCCACAAGCAATGGGACTCCTGAAATGGCTCCAAACTTAAAATTTGTCTGAGGAGCTGCCCAGGAGTACTGTGAATTGTAAAGGGCTGGGAGAATGTGGAAGTGCCCTGAGCTTATTCCCTGTGTGTTGTGTTTCAAAGCCATAGGGTGCCAGGTGGTACTCCCCTCTACCCTGCCCTGGTCAGGCCCCACCTTCAGTATTGTGTCCAGTTCTGGGCTCCTTGGTTTAAAAAGGACAGGGATCTCCTGAAGAGAGTCCAAAGAAGGGCCACGAAGATGATTAAGGGCCTGGAGCATCTCCCCTATGAGGAAACGCTGAGTGAGCTGGGACTCTTCAGCCTTGAGAAGAGAAGACTAAGGGGGGACCTAATTAAAGTCTATAATTATCTTAAGCAGGGGATGCAGGGGGAATCAGCCAGCCCCTTTTCAGTGCTCTGTGGAGACAGGACAAGGGGCAATGGCTGCAAGTTGGAGCCCAGGAAGTTCCACACCAACATGGGGAAGAACTTTTCCCCAGTGAGGGTGCCAGAGCCCTGGGACAGGCTGCCCAGGGAGGTGGTGGAGTCTCCATCTCTGGAGATATTCCAGCCCTGTCTGGACGCCTGTCTGAGTGATATGTCCTAGGGAGCTGCTTTGGCAGGGGGGTTGGACCTGATGATCTCTTGAGGTCCCTTCCAACCCCTACAGTTCTATGATTCTGTGATTCTATAAGGAGGGTGTGCGGCTGGTGGTGCAGGGTGGGTGCCTGCAGAGGGTTTGCTAAACAGCCACAAAGAAATGCAAAATTCTGTGGTAGCACCCTGAACAGGAAACACTCTGAAATAAACAGGAAATACAATCTCTGGAAAAAGAAGGAAAGTAGTTCTCCAGAAAATGGTTAATTGGTTTGGGTTGGGTTTTTTTAATGATGTGCCGTTGTGTCAAATTCAGCGATTAAAATCAATCATTAAGGTAAATAAAGATTTTAGTCTGCTTTATGGTCAAGCTTTGACTCGGCATCAATTCCAGCCTCACCACAAAAAACACCCAAAAGTAATGTCAGTGTGAGGCCACTGGCATCGCTGTGTGCCTCAAAAAGCACCTTTTGTTAAATAACTCAGTAAGGATGCCATCTAACTCAGTTTTGATGCTGAGTATATTTTGGCTGGGCAATCTCTGATTGAGTAGATATTTAGTCTTATTGGAAGGCTGAACACTGTGTAGTGGTTAACCGTTAGCCTTATGCTGAAATCAGTTGCTTTAAAACCCTGTTTTCACCTGGAGCAGCAGGGAGCAGGGCCTCCCTGTCCAGCGCTTGCAGCCAAGCCATATGCAGCATATGTTCAGCTGAGCCACTGGTGACACCCCCTGTCAGCATCTGGTAATTTTCCTATCGGGGACAAGATTTACATGAAAGCTTTAACCCTGACAGTCCCGAAGAGTGACAGACAAATGCATTCCAGAATATTTGTTTTAGCCAAAAAGTCAGAGTCACACCTTTATCACAAGCTAATCTCAGCTGACTGTAGTGTCAATTCTATACATCGCTGTACCAGCCCAAGAGAAGAGGCTTAATTTATCAGAAAGCCTGCTATCATTCATCTGATAAACAATTGCTCATCAGTGTTCAGCCCTCAGAGCCACAGCTATTGCTGCCTGAGCAGCAGCCACCCTGCTTCACGCCCAACATTCTACATCTTGATTTTCCAACATTTAAACAAAATACATCATGCAAACACCTGGAAATTATTCAAAATTTACTAATGAAGTCTAAGAAAACTAAAAGAGGGGTGATTTAAGACAAGACACTAGGAGGGAATTTTTCCCTGTGAGGGTGGTGAGGCCCCTGGCACAGGCTGCCCAGAGAAGCTGTGGCTGCCCCCTCCCTGGCAGTGTTCAAGGCCAGGTTGGATGGGGCTTTGGGCAACCTGGTCTAGTGGAGGGTGTCCCTGCCCATGGTAGGTGGTTGGAACTGGATGGACTTTGAGGTCCCTCCAGCCCAGATGATTCTGTGCTTCTGTGAAAAGGGTGACAAAGTGGAGTTCAAGGTCTCTGGAGAAAGCAGCCTTTCCTAAGGTTGGAAGTAGGAGGCAACAATTCCACTAAATAATTAATATCCTAATAAAATATATTCTTTTCTCTCACCACTCTTGCTTCTCTGCTTGCTTAGGGCACCAAAGCTACACAGCGTTACTCGTAGAAACCAACATATAATTTTTAGCCAAATCTCATTTTACTGGAACCTCTAAGCTTTTGAGAGCTTATTATTCCAGATTTAACCAGGTATTAAATGAGAGTGAAATCCAGGCTTTACAGCAAGTATTAAACAGCTTTGCTAACACGTAGTAATGAAAGGGAATTAGCATACAACCACCGCCAGCATCATTTCCCCCTAAACCAGGAGCTCTTTTCCCAGGGAGGATATTGAGTACTGGTGACTAATTTCTGCTGCAATATTCCTACATGGAATCACGTGGTGCCTTCATCCTTTGCTGAAAGTTATGGAAAACACTGGCATCAGCAGTCCACTTTTGTGCCTATAAACTTCTACCTACTTCCCCACTTTCTTTTAATGGGTAAACAACTCTGAACTTAGTGTGCCTAGCTTAGCTAATTGTACTCAAATTACACAGAAACCTCTCTAATATACTAAAGACTCCTCAAACTTCCATTTTTGTTTGGGTTTTTGCTTATTTCCCAGAAAAGCTCAGTAGCCAACTTGATGGCCGTTAGTCTTAGAGAAGTGGCAGTCAGCGAGTTGCTTAATCCTCAGTCTACTTATGCTCTGATTTCGTATCCCAATTTCAGTTAGAGTACATTGCCAGGCCTGTGACCCTGCAAACATTTTACATATGTGATTCTTTGCTATTGCATGCTTAAAATCACACCGACCTCAAGTGACAATCCACACCACTGCTCGTTCACTTCTTGGGGTGAGGGTAAAGGCCAACACCGTGATTGGTGATTTTCAAAAGATACAGTTATTAACACACAGGAGTACCTGAATTAAGGTGAGACTCCTCCAAGAGTCCCTAGAACAGAACTGTGCCTTGGTTTCTGGCCAGCCTTAAGCATATGTCTGAAAGCAAAACTCAGGCTTAGTTTTTAGCTCCTAATTACCATCTTTTGCAGGTGACACCAGGACAAAAATTGAAGAGCAGCTCTTTGCTTGCCTGGCATGTCTGGGTGTTGAAGGGAAAGGGATGCCTCTTTGGAAGCAATATTCCTTGCTCATAGGATATAGCATCATAGGGTATAGCATCCACCCTCAGCAAGTACGCCGATGATACAAAGCTGGGAGGATTGGCTGACACGCAGGACACTGCGCTGCCATCCAGCGAGACCTTGACAGGCTGGAGAGCTGGGCTGGGAGAAACCAGATGAGGTTCAACAAGAGCAAGTGTAAAGTCTTGCACCTGGGGAGGAACAACCGACTGTATCAGTACAGGCTGGGGGATGACTTGCTGGAAAGGAGCTCTGTGGAGAAGGACCTGGGGGTCCTGGTTGATGACAGGTTGGCTATGAGCCAGCAGTGCGCACTGGTGGCGAAGAGAGCCAATGGGATCCTGGGATGCATCAGGAAGAGTATGTCCAGCAGGTCGAAGGAAGTGATCCTCCCCCTCTACTCTGCATTGGTCAGGCCCCACCTGGAGTACTGTGTCCAGTTCTGGGCTCCATGGTATAAAAAAGACAGGGATCTCCTGGAGAGAGTCCAGAGAAGGGCCACGAAGATGATTAAGGGCCTGGAACATCTCCCATATGAGGAAAGGCTGAGTAAGCTGGGTCTGTTCAGCCTGGAGAAAAGAAGGCTTAGAGGAGACCTAATTAGTGTTTATAAATATCTTAGACTTGGGACGCAGGGGGATTTGGCCAGCCCCTTTTCAGTGGTCTGTGGGGACAGGACTAGGGGCAATGGCTGTAAGCTGGAGCATAGGAAGTTCCGCACCAACATGCGGAAGAACTTTTTCACAGTGAGGGTGACGGAGCAGTGGAATAGGCTGCCCAGTGAGGTGGTTGAGTCTCCTTCTCTGGAGATATTCAAGTCTCGTCTGGATGCCTATCTGTGTAATATGAGATAGCGAGCCTGCTTTGGCAGGGGGGTTGGACCCGATGATCTCTTGAGGTCCCTTCCAACCCCTAAGATTCTGTGATTCTGTGATTCTGTGATAGATGTAATCAAACCCATTTCTTAGAGCTTTCAGGTCCTGACTTTTTCCTTGCAAACAACAGAAGATTATGGTCTTCATCTGCATAGAAGCCAGCAAGAGTAACTGTTTAGAAATAACATACTACAGCACTTTCTCTGTATCAAATGAACCTGAGTTTACAACACAGGCCAATGCCACGCTCTTCTCCTGAAAGGAGCTTCAGAGAAAAAGTGCAGTGATGAATAATGCCCACATGGCTTTGCTAGATGGGCTGCACAGATTGGCTGCTGCTCTAAAGACCACATACAGGTTAACAGAGGGGCAAAGCACACCGCAGCCAACACACAAAAGATTAAATATTAGTCTCAGTCATGGTTTTTCACTTAACTGGAACAACTAATACAACCATAATTGTAAAATGTAATTAATTGCCACCATACCTACCTAAATGTTTATGTCTTCCAGCAGCCATTAACTACAAGATCTGCTGTTCTGGATAAGATTTAATCTAAATGCATGAAAAGACGTAGCACAAAATACTGCCCAGGTACAGTATGAACCTTGTTCCAGAAATCCTGTTTGGTTTTCGAAAGAGCCTGTTGCTGTCCAGGTTCAGGGCTCAGTCCTGCAAGGTGCTGAGCACCCTGTAAGCCCTTAAACGCCACTGGGACACTGTGTGATGCAGAGGCAGCCAGTACCTTGCAGGATTAGGGTCTCAAGTTAATATATAACAGAGGGCTGCACAGCGGTGTGTGAAATCAGCCAGTTAAACATACACTTAAAATAAGTGTAAAGAGAGGGAAACAAGCGTATTTACAGGAGCGTTTCATTAAAGTCTTAGTCCCAAATAGTCTCATAGGCAGCATTCCTACGTATTTGCCATATGAAAGCCAAGGTTCAGGGAGTGTTTTGGTGAAAGGAAAAGGAAGTCAAGGAAGAAATAACCTAAAGCTGCAGCCAAAGACTTCTTGTTAAACATTGCGTAAACTGCGAGTTGGTTATTACCAGCTGGAGCCTACTGTGAGCAAACTGCACATGACAGCTGGGACAAAACGGATCACCCAGAACAGCACATGCAAGAAGGAAAACAACAGCCAACCTCAAAACTTTACCACCCCGTTTTAGTATTTGCAGGTGTCAGCAGCAGAACCAAATGCCAAACTCATACCTGGTCATGCCTGGTCATTTACAAATAAGAGGGGCAAATCAAAGGTGTAATTATGTCTTTGAGAGCTGCAAAGTGCCATGGGAAAGGAACCGGGTGTGCAGGAGGCACCTCGGGTGTGGAGCTGAGTTATCCCAGCGGCTGAACAACACACTGTGAAGAACCAGATACATGCCAGACCCGTGCTTCCCTGATTTTGCTGTCTGGGGTACAGGGGGAGAAACTGCACTCTCCTAAAGACCCACATTTATCACTTACAAAAACATGGAAAGCCCCTGGCTTTGGGCTCTCCAGTCAGTAGGACTTGTACAGCTCCCTCCTGTATATCCCCATACACAGGACAAAGTAATACATAACAGAAGATCTGCCAGAATGTGATTTATCTTCTCTTTTCCTCCCCAGAAGAAATAGTAACTTCCTGCTCCAATTATTTCTGAATTAGAGTTAGAAAGACATGGTGAATAACTGCAATCCTAAATGCAAGAGAATATTAATTCAAAGAGAAATTAATTTCTGTCTTACATTTCTTGGAGTCATTCTGTGAATAATCACAAAGAGAATTTTTAGTGGAAATATTTAATTTCTGAAAAGTAGAAATGCCAACAAATTTACTTAATAATAAATTTACATATCCGAGATAATTTTTGAAAACTAATTAATAATTTATAATGATGTATGAGGCTTCAGATCTGTCTCATGCAATAATTTGAAATTCAGATATTATTGAATTCCCAATTATTAGTTACATTCATTTTAGCTGAAAGCTCTGCTGGAATCCCAGTGTCAAGAAAATTAACTACAGGAGTATAAGGACAGAACTTACAACTCTGCAATGTTTAACTTAACACTCAAAGCCTCCCATGAAAAGGAGAAAGCAAGCTCCTCACTGCCCTGCGTTTCTCATGCAAAGCTGGGGTTTTTCCATTTTAAGCCTTCTGAGTCAGACACAAGGTCCACTAAAGTTAAGGGGACTTTCCTCTGCTTCTATCAAGCTTTACGCAAAGATTGTCCAAGTAATTTTCTTAATCTCCAACCGCTCATCTAGGATGTTGCCATATGAATGTCGATTGCGGCCACGGTCCTGGGGGAAGGGGTGAAGTGAACAACAGGATAAAATGCACATCTTGCTTCATGATTGGAAGTTTTAGGAGCAACTGAAATGCCAATAACACTACGTGGCACAAGTCTCTCCAGGTGCTTCACAAGTGGAAGGATCAGGATTCAGATCCCACAAGCAAAATAAAAGTAACAAGTAACAGAAACACAAACATGATAAATGTCTCTTCTTGCAGTTTCTGGTGTTCCTGTCCATGAAACCTTCCTTATGCTCAGGCTATCAAATGCTGCCGCAGAAGACAGACCAAAGTTTAGAGAACTATATGACACAACTTTCTGGTAAGACTAGTATCAAAGTCCAGTCCAATTAGGCAAGTCAGAAGTTGAAGTATCTTGATGAGGTTCCTGCCTAGCGAACAATAGACTGTTATATGAAATCAGAACTGTCTGGGTTTAATCACCTCATTTGTAGAAGTGCAGTACTGCACTGAACTACATCTCTTCTGCTGTATCCAGGTTTATACTATAAACTATGAAAGCACTTTTTTTTTCAAAATCAGTGGGATTCTGGGACGTATGTTACCTACTCAACTCAAAGCAGAAATAAAGCAGATACTTCTCAATGGAAAGTACCCTCTCTACCCCAAAACAATTCTTACTGCCTGAAAATATGACAAAGTGGTTTCAAATAATGACCAAGAGAAATAGATATATCTGGATTACTGACATCTCAGCACAGGAACCGAACACATGTTCAGCTGGGTGGAGTCTACAAGAGTTATATGCTAGATGTGAGCACCTGCTATTCACAGAAGGGTTTACATTGGAATGCACCTCTGGAGATCATCTAGTTCAGCTTCCCTGCTCAAAGCAGGGTCAGCTAGAGCATGCTGTGTCCTGTCAGGATTTAAATAGAGCTTTTTTGGCTCTCCAAGGATGGAGACTCCACAGCCCCTCTGGGCAGCCTGTTCTAGTGTTTGACCACTCTATCCATAAAAAAATATTACTTCTTCAGCTTACATGAAAATTCCTGTATTTCAGTTTGTGCCTATTGCCTCTTGTCTTTTTACTAGATACCACTGAGAAGAGTATGGCTCTGTCCCATCATCCTCTTTACCCCTACAGTCCAATCAGGTGTTTATACCTATTAATAAGATCCCCCTGAACATTCTCTTCACCAGGATGAACAGTCCCAACTTTCTCAGCCTCTCACCCTATGTCAGATGCTCTAGTTGGTGTATCAGGTACTCCTCCCACTTTTGTATCCTCGTCAGATTTTCTGAGGGTGCACTCTGTCCCATCATCCAGGTCATTAATGAAGACATTAGACAGTATTGCCCCAGTACTGACCTCATAGGTACATCACTAATGACCGGCTTCCAGATGGACTTCAGGCCACTGATTACAAGTCTTATGACCCAGTAGCTCAGCCAGTTTTCAATCCACCTAACTTTCCACTTATCTAGTCCATACTACATCAGTTTGTCTCTAAACACGTTATCACAGACGCTATCAAAAGTCATTCACTGTTCTCCCCTTGTTCACTGAGCTGGTGATTTTGTTGTAGAGGGCTATCAGGTTGATAAGGCATAATTTTCTCTTCACACATCCAATCACTTTCTTGTCCTTCATATGTTTGGAAATGGCTCCCAGGAGGGTTTGATCCACATCCTTCCTGGGGACTGAGCTGAGGCTGATTAGTCTGTACATCCCCAGATCCTCCTTGTTGCCCTTCTTGAAGACAGGAGTGATATTTACTTTCTTCCAGTTCTCAGAAATGTCTCCTAGACACCACAACCTTTCAAAGATCATTGTGACTGGCCTTGCAATGACCTCAACCAGCTCCCTCATCCCTTATAGATGCATCCCATCAGGCCCCCTGGACTTATGCATTCAGTTTTTTTTAAATATTCCCTGAACTGATCCTCACTGAGGATAAGCCTTCCTTTCTCCAAATATTCCTGCTCAGGACCTGCCATTGCTGAAGGCTGGTATTACCAGTTAAGACCAAGATGAAGAAAGCACTGAGTACTGCAGCCTTCTCCAAGTCCTTTGTCTCCAGGTCCCCTGCTAAATTCAGCAGTAGGCCCACTGCCCACTCTTCTACCCCACCTCACCCAAGTGGGGATTGCAGTCAGTTCTGGCCAGCCCACTGCAGTTTGTCTCTCCTTCCTCCTCACATTTTTTTCTCTGCTTTAGCATGAGCCCTTTCCATGCTGCAGTCCTTCAAGAACTCTTACAGTATGGTTCCTCTCCATGGGCTTACTTCTGCTCCAAATTGGCTCCTGCACGAGCCACACTTCCTGCCAGGAGAACCTGCTTGGTCTGTGAGCTCCCAAAGGGTTACAGTTCCTCCAGAAAATATCCACTTGCTCCAGGGTGGTCCTCTCCACAGCCTGCAGTGTGGATACCTGCTCCACCATGATGTCTCCATGGGTCGCAGGGCAATGTCTGCCCTGGGATCTGGAGCATCACCTTCCCCACTTCCTCCTCTTACCTTGGTGCTCATGGGACTGTTTTTCACACATTTTCCCTCACTATCTGTGCAGTGTTTTGCCCCTTTCATAATTATTGCTCCTGTTTTCCCAGGAGCATCACCAGCTTCCTTGATGGGCTCAGGTGTGTCCTGCAATGAGTCCATAGTAGAACTGGCTGGAACCCTCTCTGGCCATTCAGCCACCCCACTGCCAAAACTCTGTAATGTAAAGCCTATACACTCTCATAAGCTTCCATCTGATGTTTGAGTTCTGTTAGGAGCTCCTTGTTCATCCACTCAGGCATCCTGCAATCTTTGCTTGATTTCCTGCTTGTTGGACTGGACAGTTTCTGAGCTTGGGGGAAGAGGTGATTCTTAAAAGTTAACCAGCTCTCCTCTTTCCAGGATGTTCTCCAGTGGCTTTCTTCCAAGTAGATTCCTGGAGAAGCCAAGGTCACTGTCATGAAGCCCAGGGTTGTGATCCTGCTATTTCTCCAGTTTGTTCCTCTCAGGATCTTTACTCCATCCCTGTTGGTCACTGCAGCCAAAGCAGCTCCCAGTCTTTACATTCTCAACCAGACCTTTCTTGTTGTAAAGACAAGAAGCTCCAGCAGAGTGCCTTTTGTCATTGGCTTCCAGTATTAGGAAGTCATCCTCAATGCACTCCAGAAACCTCCTGGACTGCTTTTGCTCTGCTATGTTGTCCCTCTGGCACGCATGGGAATGGTTAAAGTTCTCCATGGCAACCAGGATTTCAATCATCATAGTTTAGCATCTGGAAGAATTCATGGTGGCTGCAAAATTTCTGCCCTTGATTGCTACTAGCTGAAAATCTGTTTTCAGAGGACCATTCCCTCTATGGAAACTACGTTTTACAACCACTGTAAGCAGTCCCAACCAATGCAAAGAACATAAGAAGGTTTGGACACTAAACACATTTCTAGGAGTAATAAATTCATTCTGGTGATCTGAGTTTATAAGGTGTTTTAATAAACCAATGCAGGGAACACTCACTCATGTTTGCCATGCTGTACATCTTCTGTAAATGAAAGAGTTGGCTTTCAGGGATGTTCATCCACTATTTTTCATTAGCTTGAAATTATATTGAAAATACAGAAGAATGGAGTAACACTTCACTTGCCATCAGCTCATGCCAAAGTTTCTGCTATAGTCAGAACACAAAAAAGAAAAAAAAGAAGAAAAAAACCCCCACACCCCCAAAACCTCCCTCAAAAAACCCAAAACAAGGAAAGAAATTGAAAAAAAGAAGAAAAAAGTAGGCATGTCTATATGTTACTGTGTCACTCTAAACTCCACACAATACAAAGCAGGCCCTGTAAGAAGGGTAATCCCCCCTGCAAATATTTAGGTTAGCAATTGCAAAGTAATCCAGGCACAGCACCATTCATAAGACCAATTCATCACCAGGTCATACAAGGCAATTAGGCCTGGACACTAGATACAGCAGGGAGCAGATTAACAGCCACCACCTGAAAAGATGTTTCAAGTGATCCTGGTTTATTTTTAACAATATTTTAAAACCTTTGAGAAGATTAATTCCTCAGCCCAAGAGCTGAGTACCTTGGTGCTGCTAAGGTAAAACCAGTGTACTAATAGTCCTCAGCACAGGAATATTCTCTGTGGGACTTGGGAGCAATACTGTCAGTACGCAAAATACACCTCTCTCCTTTGCCCTGAAAGTACAATTTCTTCCCAACAGGATGAAAAGGTTCCTACAATTTTCTCTCTCCCTCTTTATTGTGCTGTCATGCATAAAACATGCAACAGGTTACATCCATAAAAGCAAAACCTGTTAATGTGCAGTCTTTAATAATGAGAATCTGTTTCATAAGGAAGACTAAAACCCTCATCAAGGACATTATCTCTTTAGTACTATCAGTGGTCAGGGAATTTCTAACACTGAGGTTAAAGTGCAGCTGATAAAATACACTAAAATATATCTATTTTAAGAGATACCAGATGAGATGTCAATATTTACAGTAAAACCAGACACACTGGAAAAAAGCAATGCAAGATCAAGGACAAGATTTTGAGCCAGATTTCTGAATTTCATTCTCAAGAGAAAGTTGTTAGGTAGGACCTGCTGCATTAGATTGGACCAAAAGGCCAACTCTTGTCTCCAGGTGGCTTAAGGAGGAACAAGAAACAAGATGAATACAGAAGAAAAATTCCCTCTCTTTTATTTTCCCATCTTCTAGCAATCTGAAGTTTAGTGTCTTCCTTCCAAGGCTGCATACAGAATACACTGTTTTCCAACTCTGCTGGGGCACTCTTCCATAAATTTTCCTGCTTCCTTTCCGTTTTCACTAATACTTTGACTTCCATATATTCATATTTCACTGAATCACCATCATTAATTGGTACCCTGTTTGAAATGTGTACCCTTTGGTTTGATTTTAATCTCCTGCCCAGGTGATGCTGCATGTGTTTGAAAACCGAGTCCTGCCAAAGGTGCTGATAGCTGGGTGCCTCCAGCCCCGCAGACATAGGTGTTGAAAGAGGTGAAGTAACAAACAGGAAGGATGGGTTTCCAGGACAGAATAAGAAAGGAGAGCACATTTGGCATGAGGATGTATAGATATGCAAGTTAGTTTTCCAGATTTGCCCAAATATTTAAATGATGGTCATACTTGCTTCTTGTGCCATTAGGCAGAGATTCCTGGTTTTTAGGAATCTCAATTATTGTAATATATACATCATAAATAAATAATTCATTCCTTAAAAGCATGCTGGTTTTGTCCTCTTTTGCTAGCTTCTCCACAAGCTACTCATATTTTGTGCTCTCTTTCAGAGTTCAAGTAGCATACAAGGAGCAGCTGCGGGAACTGGGATGTTTAGCCTGGAGAAGAGGAGGCTGAGGGGAGACCTTCTCACCACCTACAATTACCTGAAAGGAGGCTGCAGAGAGGTGGGTGTTGGTCTCTTCACCCAAGTGACAGGTGATAGAACAAGGTGGAATGGACTAGAGCTGCACCAGGGCAGGTTTAGATTACACATTAGGAAAAAGTTCTTCACCGAAAGGGTTATTGAGCATTGGAACAGGCCTCCCAGGGAGGTGGTTGGATCACCAACCCTGGATGTATTTAAAAGACAGGTAGATATCTTTAAAAGGGATATGGTTTAGTAGAGGACAGGTATGGTTGGACTCTATGATCTCAAAGGTCTTTTTCCAACTTAGTGATTCTGTGATTCTGTATTTAACTCACTCCACTTTTTTACAAGCTGAAAAGCCAGAGCCCAACTGATGAATGCCACCAATTCCCCAAAATCCACTGTTCCTCTCTCAGTGGCCAGGAAGTACCATATTCCATGTTAACCATTTCTCTAGTGTGTTGCACAAGTGTAATAACAAGGTATTTAGCCAATATGCCTGAATAGCTAAGTTGTTCTATCAGTAACATTACAATGTTTTAATAACATGGCAAAAAAGCACACAGCGTGCCAAAGGAGCTGCAGAGCCCTTGGTTCATTGTTGGGAGTCTGCTTATATTTACAAGGTCCTGATTAACACACTGGAACAAGGCAATAGCTTACTTCAAGCAGTTCCAAATCATTGTTCTTAAAAATGCTGACCCTTGTCATAAGCAAGGACAAATGATGAAGACAAAAGGAAAAATGTTTCGGCTCTGAATGAACTTGAAGTCCTACAACCGACCCAATAATTTATAAAAGCCAGCTTTCAAACATTAACTTTTTAGTATCATAAACAGACAAACTCTTCCTATTAGTCACCCAATCCCCAAATTGATAGTATCAGGCAAGAACTTAATATTAAACAAGTCTTCTGGACAAGATTTGTCTTTAGAACTTTTGCATTGATTTTATTTTTCTAGTTGGTGCAACCTAACATATCGTCATCATTATTATTGTCTGGATCTGGTTTATTTAGTCTGTTAACTTGCAGAAACATTTTACTCACGTGTTTTGCCCAGAGACAGCGTTATCTACTTCTTAGAAAAAGCATTTCAGTTGTAATTCAGTCTTTGCAACAGTATTAATGCAGGAAGAGGTCCTGGCTTCACTTGAAGCTCTTTGCTCCAGTTCTTCCATATGCAAGCAGAATGTGAAATTACAATAATTAAGAGCTAGCCAAAAAACAACCAAAAGAATAAGGAAGTACTCTCCTCATCATGGAAATGTTAAGCATGGTAAAAATAAATCCAAGAGCTTTTGTAGAGAAGTTTCCTTCATTAGAAAGAAGGAAGCATCTGATGAAATATGTGGGTTAAGCTCAGCAGCTGCTGCAGTACATCTGTCCCGCCCGAAGTGGGTAGCTGGGTGAGCTGCTGAACAACTGAACTTTGAACATTTCAACAGACTTAATTTTCTACTGCCCCACATGCTTAAAAGCCACCTTTATCTTCTCATCCTAGGAAATGGAGGACATATGAAAGAGCAGAACTTTGGAATGCGTAAGCTGTGCTGGGAAGTTTAGTCAATAGCCGTAGAATTCAAGGAAACCAGAAACAACTGGGATGATTAATTCATTAAAATCTCTACTCCTTAATTTAATCAGGAAAACAAATAAAGCAAGCCAACCAAGATAAAGAATTAAGTACTTATTAAATCTAACTGGATGCAGCTGATGACTAGTAGGCAAATCAAGGTCACTTCTAGCTGGAGTTCACCAGTTTAGTCCAGTCGTGTGCTTTGGGTGAATGAAAGAAATAAATTGGCTTTATATGAAGCACTTTAACTCTTGGCACTACCTGTGCACATAGCAGCAGGAAAATTTGCCTCTGAAAAATGGTGCTGGCTGCCAGGAGCATATGTAAGGCGGGCCCTGCGTAGAAGCAAAGTCAGGTTACAGTGTAGTTAAACCACTCTTCAGTTTGTTGTTTACCATAGTTAACCAAACTCAGCATGTTTTCAGGGACCATAAAGCATTTGCATAACACAAAGATATATATATAAAAAAAATACAGAAATGCCAAATGCGACATTCTAACTGTCCATGAAAAATCCAGGATGAGATCAAGGAGTCTAGCCTTGAAGACTGTGACAGTGGTCACACAGACTCCATTAAACCACAGGTCAGACAATTCCCCACTGACTCAACTATGGAGGAAAGATGTAACACAGAGAGAGACGTCTTGGACACGAATGATATTGTCCAAGCATTAATTCTCTCATCTCCTCTTGCTCAGAGCCAACAGGCAGCTTGGAGGAAACAATACTCACTAGCAGTAACCGGGTTTGTTGCTGGTTGGACTTAGGATAAACAAGCTGCTAACATTGTAGCTATCAGTCTTTCCCTGCAGTTCCTGTGTGCTGAGTACCCCCTCATCTCTTCATCTGAACCTCATACTCAATCACTTCAGCAAACTGGACAAGGAAAAACCTAGGCAGATCTGTTAGCAAGCATAAAATAATCAGATAACATAAAATATGTTTGGTAAAATACAGCAAGCAAATGTATTCCATTAAAAAGAAACTACTGGGGGAAAATACCTTCCGACCTCCTAATTTTTAAAGTGGTTCATAAGAAAACCAGTAGCTCTCTTGATTTCATATTTCCTGCATGCAAACTTTATTTTGCATAAATTTTGGAGTAAGGTTTGACCTGAATTTGATGGATTTAAGGAAAAAAACCCCAAACTACTATAATGTGTGACTGGAAGTTAAGGTCGAATATTCTACTTGTTCTTGAAAGAAGCATAAGGAACTATTTTCTTGGAATGTTTCAACTTTGCCTATAGATCATTCCAGGGGGGTGACTGTCCCACTCTACACTGCGCTGGTGCTGCCTCACCTCGGGTACTGGGTGCAGTTTTGGGCGCCACAGTACAAGAGGGACACAAAAATACTGGAGAGTGTCCAGAGGAGGGCAACAAGCATGGTGAAGGATCTGGAGGGGAAGTCTTGTGAGGAGAGGCTGAAATCTCTTGGTTTGTTCAGCCTGGAGAAGAGGAGGTTGAGCGGAGACCTCATCATGGTCTATGGCTTCCTGACAAGGGGGAGCGAAAGGGCAGGCACTGATCTCCTGCCTTTGGCAACCAGCGTTAGAACCTGAGAGAATGGTATGAAGCTGTGGCAGGGAAGGCTGAGGTTGGATATTAGGAAGTGATTCTTTACTGAGAGGGTAGTCAGGCACTGGAACAGGCTCCCCAGAGAAGTGGTTACAGCATTGAGCTTGACTGGGGTCAGGAAGCTTCTGGATGATGCCCCCAGTTACACACTCTGACTTGTCTGGCCCTGTGTGGAGCCAGGAGTTGGACTTGATGATCCTTATGGGTCCCTTGCAGCTCAGGATATGCTATGATCTTATGATTCTATAAAATTTCATAGATATATCAGTTTCTATAAAGACCATTAGAACATAGATTTGCAAGAGATTGTGCATAAGGACCAACCTCCTGCAAGATCAATGCCCTAATATACCATGTATCTACCAAGTATCTACCAAGTATGTGAGTAAATTTGTGCATTTTCACTGTGCAATTCACTTGCTACTTCCCAAGTGCAAATTTCTATGCATACTTACAAGAGTGGTATAGTTTCCAGTTCTCTGGTGACTTCTTTAATGCCATGAAAAAAAAATGGTTTCTGTTTAATGATAGTTTGACATTAATATGTCTCTAAGGGAAGAAAACAATACTTTGTTTAATCTGTTTTTTATTAGTATCTCCCTGCATTCAGGGTCTAATTTAACTAATGACTTAATAATTATTTCTCTGTAAATCCTAGAGAGCATTAAGCATGCTGTGTCACTGTGCCTTGATAAAGCAGGTTTGAGAATTCAAAAATGGGGCAAAACCTTTCAGGAGAGCATAAAAGCTCTGGTCTTCTCTGTCATACCACTTGTAATTTTGGACAGTTCCCATTTAGCTTTCAGTAGTCATGTCCTTTCTCTTTCTGGGATTTGTCTTCTGCAACTTTTCATTTATCTTGCCAAACTTGGCCTTCACATATCCCCCTCTGCTAGAAAGTTCTCTCTTGCTGCCTCTCTCCTGACACTGCAGCGTGGTCTGCACAGAAAGCAAAACATGCTCTGGATTTCCACTTACAGTAGGTGGATGAAGATACCTTCTATTGCCTTCAAACATAGGTCTGTTAGACCAAATGACTAATCAAGCAGTTGTATCTCCATTTATAGTCACCCTACGTAAATTCAAAATATTCCCATAAAATGCATTCAAAATGTATTCCAATTGAAAATCAAAGGTTGCTATGGTACCTTTGGTGAGAGCAATACTGAGAAACCTCACTGGTTCAAAGAGCAGGTGTCCTGAATGAAAATCTTAGACAAATCTGACTTTTCAGAAACTTTTTGATGTTTTTCATTAGCAAGAGTTATAGCATTCTTCTTCCCTTCCAGTTCCCCACAAGGAAGACAAAGAAGGGAAAGAGACAGAGGAATTTTACATGTAGTAACATCTCAGACATATAATTCTTCCTAATGATGTAGGCCTTTTCCTCATTCATTCAACACTCTGTGCCAGCAGTGTAAGTACATCCAGACTTAGGGAACTGGCTGTTGAAATTTGCATTCCGGTATCGCTTGGAGCTGGTTTTAAATTGTGTGGCAAGTTACTCTTCCTATCACAATAATGCATATTACTGCCTGCTAGCATGGCTTCATGTACTGACAATCTGGGAAGCAAAAATAAACCATGTTTTGTGCTCCCATTGAAACACTCCTGTATTTGACTGATATGGGGGTTCAGTCCCAGGAACAGTTTTCCTTCCCTTTAAAATAATCCAGTTCATATATGTGGAATGACTCCTTCAGTACGACAAAAATACATAGTGTTAATACTTTGAGAACAGCAAAGCCACATTCTCAGAAGATCATCTCTCCCCCAGAACAGAGTATTAACGAAAATTAGATCTTTCAGATGCAATAGCAAGAATGATTAATGAGGGTTTCAAATACAGTCTAATACCACACGACTGAAGAATAGAATATGAGAAGCTTATATTTAAAAAGTGGTTTAAAAAAACAACCATTCCCTATCCCCCTTATTTGCTCAGGGGGAGGAAGGAGAGAAATCAGGAATAAAGTTGAGCCTTGGAAGAAGGGGGTGGTAGGAGGAAGGTGTTTTTAAAATTTTTAAAATTTGGCTTTATCATTATCCTACTGATTTAATTAGTAATAAATCAAATCAATATTCCCAAGTCAAGTCGGTTTTGCCCATGATGGTAATTGATGAAGGATCTCTCCCCGTGCTTATCACAGAATCACAGAGTCACAGAATCACAAGGTTGGAAGAGACCTTTGAAGATCATCAAGTCCAACCATTCCCATCCTATGCTAAACCAATTCCCATCCTATGCTAAACCAAAACACAGAAACCTTTTGTTACGTTTCCTCTCCTGTGTCCAGCTGAGGAGGGCAGTGAGAGTGGCTTTGGGGGGCACCCGGTGTCCAGCCAGAGTCAGCCCACCACAGTCCTCCCCGTCTCGCAGTCTAAGAGCTCTCTTCTGACCAGGAGTGACAGAACACACCCTTATTGCACATTTTTTTTAATATAGAAAAAAGCATTTTAGAGATAATGATTTCTGAGCCACAAAGAACTTACCTCCCTGCTTCTTCCTTAGACAGACCGTTCCCTGCTGGGGGGAAATCAGCATGTTGCACTGGTTTTTTTCTCTGTGGATTTTTTCCCTTAGGTTACCTAGTCACTCATCACAACCAGATACCTCTTCTACAGATACAGACTTGTAATAATCCTTAGCACTATAGCTTCTCAGCCTGGCATGTCCATCTCAGGTGAGATCTCCAAAGCAAACGGATTTCCCCTCTGGTTCTTTTTTAGTTTTTTCTTTGTGTGTGGAGGGCCAAAATCATTGAGCCCTTTTGCCTCATGCATTCTTCTTGGATGGTCAATATGACTCAGCTGATGGTCCCAAAAAAATCAGTGTTAGGGTTTGGAAGGGATCTCAAAAGATCATCAAGTCGCAAAAGTTGCAAATACAGCCCAAAAGCCAAAACAGCTTCTGCTGTTCCAGCCTCCACCTTGCCCAGCACAGACCCACTCAACGGGGCACTCCTGATGCCCTGATCCACAATCAGACACACAGGGCTTCCCTCATAGGAGCTATTTAAACTCTGCCATTAGGGAATTCATATTATGCTTACAACCAGAATACTGCAATACCCTTCACAATACCTACCTCATATATCTACCTGGTGTCCATCATTAAAACCACATATGTGTGTTTGCACCAGTCTGTACATAATCATCCACCACAGCATTCTTAGATTATTGCAGTGTAAGACCTAAGCATGCATGACATCAGCCAGGTCCAGTCTTTGACTCCACCCTTGTCTCAGTATCTTGCAACTCAACAATATACTAGGGGAGAACTGTCTTTCAGTTTTCTGCAGGGATAAAAGAATAATCTATATTGTTTTACTGAGTGGTGCCAGCTACTAAAGCTCTGCATGGAGTGATAAAACTGTCGGGTCTAGAAATAAAAAGCCTTATCAGCAGATTAGAACTCATGTGGTTTTTCTTTTTGCTTCTCTTTACTAAGAGGTTGAATGTGTCAAGTATTTTGCTCACATTTAAATCAGACTGAGAAGACTTAAAATAGCATTTTAGTCATTCGGGTTGTGCAATTCAGGCTACTAGTTTTATGTGGTGGGGATTTACTTGGCTAAATGTTGCATATTTTGCTTTATAAAACTGAAGGCCTCTCTATGGGCAGGCTGGCTGGCTGTGGCCCCAACAGTGCAGGGTACACACTAATTTCCTTGAAGATGATGTTGCTTTTGCAAGTTGCAGAAAAGGGTGTTGAGCCTGCTAAATCGATTCATTCCACAACTGCCATTCAAAAGCTGTCCACACTCCACGGAGCATATGAAGATAACTGCTGCTACCCTATTCTGCCACAGGAGCTCACCCACAGCTGTAATTCTCATCTAGTTGGGAAGCTTGTTAAAATCCTCTAATTAAAAACCTCTACGGTTTTATTCAAGTCCATCTCACAGACCTTGACCTTTTCCCCTCAGCTGGGACACATATAGATGTGACAGTCTTCTGTATCACAGCTGATGGGAAAAGCTTTACATCATCCATCTCCTAGATACTTCATCTTCCCACAAATACATGTCTTTGAAGCTTATTTTTGCTTTGAATGGACTGCAGTGTCACTATTTCATGAAATACAAACCTACTAGACTACCTTTCTGCTGATCCACAATTGCAGCACTATTATTTTCTTAAAAAATTGAAAAAAAAGAAAAAAAAAGGAATTCCAAGATTTGGACTTACTAATTGAGCAGAGAACAAACAAAAATAATGCACCCCTATTTTGAAAGAGTCACAAAATGTATATATTTCTGATATAGTCGCGTGAAATGGTTCTAAGAAGCATAAATAATTTCCCTTTGTTCCCTTCCTTTTAATATTCCACCTGAAAACTCTTCATCCAACTCATTAAGAGATGCTAACATCTGAATAACAGATGCTATCTGAATAACAGAGTTAGTTTATCAGAGCTGCTTCAGAAACTCTTGGAAATGAGTTCCATTCATGTCCTTCCAGGGATCTGGAAGTGAAAACTGCAGAGGGAGAGAGAGAGAGTGGCATCAAGGATTGGCAAATCACACTGTTCCTTGTGAATTGGAATCTAGGGGACAGTTATATTCAGATGACAAAAAATGCACAAGAAACTGGGACTGCTAACAGATACAGTAAACTGGTGATGTTCTTTTCAAACCTCTTAGGGCAACGTGCCAGTATTCCTACGAGAGGGGAAACAAAATCATGGAATTAAATACAAGATTCTCCAGCAAGATTTGTGGCCCCTCAGAGAACAGATGACACTCAATGCTACTAACAGGAATGATAACTGCAAATTGGAAGAGCTGTGACAAGTACCAATTAGTCACACACAACTTTGGCATGTCTGATTGCTCTTCATTCATTTGAGATTTGCTTGCAGATCGTGCCAATCCACTGAAAGGGAAAAGGCTTTGGAAAAGATTTACAAAGGCTATGAGGAAATCTTGGTATCCAGCTCACCCTGAGAAGCTGGGCATCTAACTGTCTTCAGAAATTATGCCCACCAATATGCTTCACCCAAGGGCATGAAAGAGGAGGGGAAGGAAACACTAACATGGTTTTAAGTTCCCTTATTAGCCCTCTCTGCTCAAATAGTATATTTTTCCACCCAGAAAGGTAGCCTGATCAGAGTGTGGTAAGTGTCTTCACCACTCAGTACAACCACAGGCTGGTGACTTTCATCTTTCCAGTTAGGTCCAGATGTTTCCATCACTGTTCTGGGTTCTATAGGCCAATGTCCAAAAATGTCACTGTTAGTTACACATGCTACACAGACGTGTCCCTGCTTCTATGAGGTGACAGCATGATGCTTTGTAATTGTAGATCAGTCAATCAATTAAAATACAGTTGTGTCTCCAACTGAAAATCAGTACCTTCATCTCTTCGTCTTTTTAGAAGCTCCAATTTAACATCAGGTACCCTGACCTCAGGTTTGTCTTGCCTCCCTTAGGCTAGAGTCCTGCCTAGTATCAGAAGGGAAGGGTGTAGCTTCATTCCCTGTGGAAGGAAGGTGAGGGCTCTGCTCTGCCTGTGGCTTCCTGACAAGTGAAGACCATGCTAGTCCCATTTTTTTAAAAAAAGGAGCACATAAAAGGACAATTCTGTGCATGTAGGGCATGTTATGACTTTTTTCAATAACACTTTTGTTTCTTTGAATCAGAGAGGGAATTAAAGAGAGAATTTTGGCTCTTTTGTCTAAGCTGGGGTCTACCCCGTGGGGTTTTACAGAACTGATCCTGAGTAGTTTCGAAATCATTCCCAAATGCAGCAGGATTCTTGGAGTCTGAGGACTTAGAAACGAAATTTCTGTACTCAATTCCCTACAGATTCAGGACTGTCACACCCATGCTCAGAGCAGGAGGCCTTGTGCAGTTGCTGCAAATCCCTGCTGAATAGCAACCCTGTCTCTCTAATCCCTTTAGAGAATTTAAAACAATTTGCAACTGAAAGTGGCTGTTCCTACCGTGTTTCTTACCACATCTGACTAAACACAAAACCAGAGTCTTCATCCATGAATGACATCAGTGGCGGCGGTTCTTAACCAACAGCTTCATGTGATTGCTCTGCATCTAGGCAATGGCAGAGTAAATCTAATACAAAGAGGAAAGAGGAATGCTGCTCTCTAAGCAAAACCGGGCTGGACCAGTCTCTCAGGAGACCACGTGTGTGAGCACAAAGTGTTGCTGGAAAGAAACATTTGGGGGTCAAAGCACACAGGGTTCAGTGGGCTTTGGATGAGGTCCTATGTGAGCAAAGGGCTGCAGAAGTGAGACTCAAGGCAGACCACAGGCTTTTGGATAGGATAGGATAGGAAAGTTACCCAGGATCATTCAACTATTAATGCAGTTGCAGTGACACAACACACTACATGGGCATCTTTGCTGGGCCACAAGTTTCCATGAGAGGCCTAAACACAGACACTCAGCTGGGGCTGGAAGGGGCAGGAGGGACCGCTGGCCCTGGCGCACAGCACTGAGCGTGACCTGCACTGGAGGGGCTCTGGGCTCTCACCTGTTCCCTCCAATCCCCTTGCAAATCCCTGTTGGAGTTGAAGAGGTACAAATTGCTGCATTTTACCAATAGGTTTTCACAAGTATACAAGCCCCTACGCAATACAAATGATTCTAATTTTAGGATTTAGCTTTATAACCATTTAGAAAGCATAATTAATTCATCAATCACACCTCCAGATCTGAGTTCATGGGCACACAGCTGTCAAAAAGCTCCAAGAAGAAATGTCAAAGAGAAGAGGCTTTGTAGAGGCAGGGAACCACTGTCCACGTCTCCAGCAGCCTGCGTGGATGAAATGCACTCAGAGCTCTGCTTGAATCCTGCATATCCAGCCCTGGAGCTCAGATACAATCCAAGGTAGCTCTTTCCCTTTCACATGACATCCATGTGGAGCCTGAGGCATCCCTTGGGAAACTCGTCATGATGGGGGTACGTGCAGGGAAGGTTCTGGGGAAATGATGGACCCCAAAGTGGTGGCAGAGCGAGGAGGGGGTGCAGGCTGGTGAGCCTGAGCACTGATGAAAGCAGCAGTGGGATACAGGTAGGAGGGCAGGAGTGGGCCAGGCTAGGGGAGGTTTGAGAGCAATGGGGATGGACTCCAACACCAGAAGAGGTCAGGGAGAGGGAGGGGTTGGGAGACGAAAGCTGCCAAGAGTGCAGTTAGGTCTCTGGGTGGTGATGGAGGGGTGAGAGAGACAGAAAGTGGGAGCTTTGTGTTCCCAAGGGATTCCTCTCTCCTCAGCACTGGGGGGAAACTTGGGGAAATATGCAGATTAAACAAAAGAGCAAAGAGCTACAGTAACATGGAAAGGGCAGGTGGAAATTAGAAACATTCACTGAAACAGTAAATTTCATACAGTTTTCCACAGTTTGGGTTTTTTCCCCCTGTCTATTATAAAGAGTGAATAAATCCAATGCAGCCCCAGACACTTTGACCTCAGAGAGGGAGCCAGCAATTATGCAGCTCACCTGAGGTCCCTCTGGCCTTGGCACCACTGTGTTTTATTTTCACATAGATAAACCATTCACGAACAGATTTTCCAATGCATTAAGTGTAAACAAGCTTTTCTTTTGCATAGGTAAGTATTTCTTCCTACCCCTGTGATTTCCCTTCCTAAAACAAATATTTTCATCCGTGGAACCACCGAAAGAAAACAAGTCTGAGGCTTCCCATTAATTACTGTGTTTCCCAGGACTTCTCCTGCAGCGTCTGGAGCCAGGGTCCCCTGCCACACACTTTATTTTGTGGAGTCTTTCCATTTTATGACTCTTGGAGCAACTGGTTGTGTTTATTGATCTTTCCACACAGCTGTTCTTTTCCTGCAGGAGCACTAAGATGGATTTTCTGTGGTCTGATACGTGAGGCCCTGTGTGTCTCTGTTAAAGTGAGTTTGTTGATGCCAGTAACAGGAGTTGAGAAGGCAGCAGATTTTTAAGACTCAGGGTTTGTGGGTGTAAAGGAAGCAGAAACTGCTACACACTGGCTTGACTTTCACTGTAAAAAAATGTGCTTGTGCGATGAATTCCAAAATCCCATGAGCAAGCTAACCCAAACGAGAGGAGGATGGAGCAGGGGAATTGTGAGACCTGTGTTGAAAAGGAGGGGTGAGACATGGGCAGCTGCACGGGAGAAGGGTGGTGGAGCACCCACACAGAACAACTCCAGCTACACACAGGCAGCTCCCTGCACATCTCCTCATGTCCCAGACAGCACTGAACTAACTCCCCTCAGCAACTTCTACCATTCCTCACCCATCCGAACTGATTTACCAGACCAAATACAGACAGGATTGACCTCATGGAGACACAAGACCTGTCTCATGCAATTACAAACCCCACAAGTGCTCATGACACCCCAGCTGGGGATAGCATCACTCGACTGGATTATCTTTCAGATTTCCAAGGGCCGGAGTGGCACGGGACCCTGGAGCTGAACACCCCTGTCACTGCTGCTCAGCTCCAGATTCGGGAGGCTGAGTCTGCCTGCCCATAGAGCCACCGCTCCGGGTGCCTCACATGCAACCCACCCTTCCCCACCTTGGGACACAGCAGCCCCGACGGAAGACACGCTCAAAGGCTTGTGGATGTAACAGGACCAGGATGCTGGCCAGGGCTTGTAACTTAGGGAGCGAGGGGGAAAGAGCAGGAAACTCGTTAGAGAAAATAGCTCTTACCTCTCTGCAGACTCCTCAGGAAGCACAACAGACGCTTGCATGTATAAATCTTCCCCCCCTCAAAAAGAAAACCCCCAGATGACGATCACAGCTCAGCAGAAAGAAAAGCAGGGGTGCTCTCGTTCTCCCCCAAAACACCCCAAGCCCCCTCTGAGCAGCGTAGGTTTCCCTCTGCGAGCAGCCCCAGCCCCCCGCCGACCCCCGGCTCCTCCAATCCAAGCACTTGGGGGGTCTCCGAAGGAGCCACTGCAGCCCGGAGCCGTTCCCGTGCCTCCTCTGCGCTCAGGGGGAAGAACAGCTGGAAGAGTGTCAGCACAACACGCTCCATAAATTCCCCCCTCAGCCTTCTGCAGACGTAGGTCCTTGAGAAAAATGCCTAAATCCAACCCTTTGTTGACATAGTAACCACATGTTAAGTTTTTGCCCCCCCCCCCCCCCCCCCCCGTCGGAAGCTATTTGCATAAAACAATTCATTACGAGAAAGATTTCTCCAGCTTGCAGCAGGCTGGCTTATGTGGGGTTTATTTGTCTAAGGAAGAAATAAAAGAGGGTGAATGTTTATGCACTAGCGACTCCACACCCCAGGCCAAGGGGTTGTTTCATTACCGCAGTTAATATTAAGGACTTCCACAGTTCTTTGAAGGAAGCGCATTTCCAAGTTAAAGGGGAAAATCCATTATTCAGGTAACCGAGCATTTCGAATGCGCAAGTGAACTAAAACTTTCGGCACTTTTAGGGCAGCCTCAAAATGTTTTGTGTTTTTCTCTTGTTCACATATCAGATTCCTCCAAAGACACTTGAAGCTAAAAGTTTTCCCCCAAAAAAACAAAAGTTTTTAAAGCCACAACAGATAGTGGGAGAATTAGCAGAGGGCAGAAAGGAGAAAGCCTATGGAAGACTCTGCTTCCCCAGTCCTATGGAGATGAGCCCTATGCAGATGAGCTCTTTACCCTCTGGCAGTGGATAGGGGAATGATAAAAGAGAATTGTGTTGCCGGGATCACATGGGGTTTAATGGGTTTTAATGCATCCCCTCACCCAAACTGCTGCCACAGACACAGATCTGCATTCAGATTTCTAGTCCTTTTGCTGGTGATTTAAGCTATGGGAGCAGAGTGGCAGCATATACAACCCCATGCTGTCCTGCAAGGGCTTTTTTGACCCCCAGTTGCAAACGGCTGGAAGTGAGGGTAAAGCAACAAAACCCAAACCTTGATATTTGGAGTTGAAAAGAGCTTTACCAGCAACCTTTTAGTGTTTTAACTCCATGTTGCCTTATAAAAACTGCCTTATTCACCAATCCCTTCAAGGGGCTTAATTGTGTATTATTTACTATGGAAAACTTGTCTTTCAGCAGGGTTAATTATGTTAAGCTTGGAAAGACCAGCCTCCCTCCCTCCCTCCCTCCCTCCCTCCCTCCCTCCCTCCCTCCCTCCCTCCCTCCCTCCCTCCCTCCCTCCCTCCCTCCCTCCCTTCCTTCCTTCCTTCCTTCCTTCCTTCCTTCCTTCCTTCCTTCCTTCCTTCCTTCCTTCCTTCCTTCCTTCCTTCCTTCCTTCCTTCCTTCCTTCCTTCCTTCCTTCCTTCCTTCCTTCCTTCCTTCCTTCCTTCCTTCCTTCCTTCCTTCCTTCCTTCCTTCCTTCCTTCCTTCCTTCCTTCCTTCCTTCCTTCCTTCCTTCCTTCCTTCCTTCCCCCCTCTGAAAAGCACCCAAAACCCAACAAACCCAAACCAAAAAACCAGAGTAGCTCTTAACTTAATACCTTTTTCCTTGCCCCCAAGAGCTGGAGTGTAGCTGAGAGTCATTTGTCATTTCCTCAACTGTCATTTAAAGGGGAAAATTCTTGGGAAGAGAAGAGAGAAAGGAAAGAGGATGTGGAAATGCCAATCTGTTTGCCTTGCTCCTGGGGCCACCAGGGGAGTCACTTCATCAGCTCCTTAAACTGACCTCGCTACAGTTGTGCAAATGCTGGGGGCAGAGCCAGGGAGCGCAGGCGGATGGGTGGGAAGCACCGTGGGACTGCGGCCACCGCTTCCTCTAGATGATGCATGATATTAAATTTCCTTCCAGGTCTTTTTGTGCCTGTGTTCTCTCAGTCAAATGGGACAATGCTCTTCCCTTGTCCTACAGATTGGAAGCCACTGAAATGCTATTGCATCGCAGCCATTCTGGTACCTGGGGAGTATCAGCTGGCTGAACTCAAAGACTCTTGACTGAAGTTCCTGTGGTCATCCACACATGGTATATGAAATCACTTGTCACAAACTCAAAAACTCATCTTTGAATAGTATATTGCCAAGTAGTAAAAAAAAAAAACAAAACATAAAACATACAAGAAGCAAAACAGATTGCTGTACACTGTAGCTACAAAACAAATACTCCACTATTAGCAAGAATACAAGTATTAAAGTCTCTCCTCTCTTTGGAAAATGAGTTCAGTTTCCACTAAATATGGTATTAACTGGGGGAAAAAAAAACATAAACAGAACCCAACAAAACCAAACCATACAAACAAACAAATGAAAAACCCAAAAAAACCTCCCAAACCAAGCCAAAACCACAAAACCAGTAGTATATATCCTCTTAAGTTATTTTTAGAAATGACTCCTTAGTTATTTTTAGACTCTAGAAATACCTTTCCTGGTAAATATACACAATATAGTTTGTATTAAGACTGGTTACCTTGTTTTTTCTGGATCTGTTTTTGACCAAAGAGTCAAAAACTCTGCTTGGACTGTTTACTCAGAAATGATACCAGAATTAGACTGCTTTATCATACAAATATAACTTAGATCAGTAGTAATTGGGCAACATCATCCACAGGATGTCATGAGATAACACAAAGTTGCAGAAACACACTGACTAGGGCTGCTATTGCAGATGAGCCACTCTACAGAAGAGGTGGCAGAAAAGTCCCGTGGCCGTTGGTAAAGGTGTTTTAGAAAGTGAAGGAGTGAAGGAACACAAGAAACAGGCTCTGGTCCAGAGCTGCAAGCACAACGCATTAGCAGCTGCTTAGTGCTATGTTTGCAAATGCTCTGGTTCCTGTAGAAACACCTAATCCTCCCTGAATTCTGGCCAGCATTTATGGTCAAGTGCAGACTGTTCTCATTACCTGCTTCTTATCTGTTTGGTCTATTTTGCGTGACAATGGATTTTCAACTAGATTTTTAAAGCTGAATTATTCAGGCCACGTATTCGGCATCAATTTACATTGCTGTGGGCCTGTTTGGTAAGGGCTGCACTGTAGGGTGGGGAAGTTTGGGTGCTGCAATAGCCTTAGGGAACGAAACAAAGCAGGGGGAACACAGGAAACTACAGAGCCCTTAATGCAAATCATGAACTTCCTATAGGTGCCCTTGAACTATCCTACAGAATGTAATACTGACTTACAGCACCCAATGGGATTCTCAAATAGCATTTCAGGAGTCTGGAGGGAAGAGCAGACTGTCAGAGCTGGGGCTGAGCACTCCCCTCCATTTCAGGGCTGTCTTCCTGGGCACTCCGAGCACTAAACAGGGTTTACAGAATCATTTCCTTGGGATCCTGCTCAGACCAGCAGGGTGAGGCCCGTGAGGCCTTCTCTAGAAAAGGCCGCAAAACATGGCTGCAAACTTCAAAGGCAAAACCCAGGATGACTGCACACAGACAACAAAACACGTCTTTAGCCTGTTCACATGGAAGGGATGCCCCTTGCCCAAACCGTAGCAATGAACTGAGCTCATTTTGCGGCTGTTTCCCTTCCTCAGCCTTTCTACACTTGGTACATGTACCCCGGTTCAGTATGGGAAGTCCCCTGGCATCACCTTACTGAACGTTACTGGGCCCTAAAAACCACCGTGGTGGATGTATCGGTTTTAGCAAACAGATAAGCCATGTCTAAAGAGGAGGGTGCTGTGTTTTCAAACCCAAGCACAAGTGCAGTGTCTTTGCTCTTGATCATGAAGCTGCACCACAGCAACTGTCATGTGAAAGGGCTGTCCTCAAGCCCATCTCCTCATGCCGGAGCTGGCATGTGCCTGATTCCACCATCAGTTGATTTTTCTTACTCAGTGAGCAGAAAAATCTTCATTTTCTTCTTGTGGGATTGCTTTACCCTGTATTAACTCCCTGACCTGCTTGCCACAGAGTCAGGACAAGCATCAGTGCTGCTCCAAGGGAAACGGCAGGAGGGCACCCAAGTGGGAAGGGGAGAGGGGCTGCCTGGCAGTTTTTGTCAGTAGTTATCTTTTAGCAAGTTTAAATATACTGCCTGGCTGTACCCTTTGGCCACAGCCAGAGATGTTGTCCAGGCCACAGATGACCAGGGTTAAGAGGTTCTTTTATTACTTTATACCTCCCACACTTCCCTGATGATTGCTGTCTCCTTAGATCTGTGGACAGGGTGGCACACGTTTCGTCCCTCCTCTCTCTCCTCAGTCTCAGAACGATCTGGAAAAGATCTCCTATGAAAATAACTGAGGCAAATTCAGATCATTTTCACAGAACTGTGCCAGGGAGTGACAAAATGAGCAATTATATCACTGCATCAGTGGGTGAGGTTTCATAAGGTGCGTGCCTTAGGTGATGGCTCACTGCCACTGAAACTGGGCAGCGAGTCTCCTTTCTCCCTTCTGGGCAGTGGTTCTCACCTCCACCAAATGCCAGTTCTGTTGTTCCTCTGACAATCTGATGAGCCAACTGAGCTTGATAAACTGACAGAAAAGAGTACTCTTCCCCCCACCCCCGTTTAATTTTCTACAGCCCGTGAGATGAACTGGCTCACGCAGAAGTGACAGAGCATTCACAACGTGCAGTCATGAACTGGGACCACGCTTGAGCTGGGGTGAATCCTGATGGGAAAGAAAGGGAAGAAGTGCTCAGTGAACAATAACATCTTGACGTGGGTCAGCTGCAGCCTCCCATTAACAATAGCCATTATTGCTATTTCCTAGCAGAGCCTGCGATCTGTCCCGGCACATACTTTACAAGCCCTGGTGAGTATAGATGGATGGTTTGAACAAAGCTGGAGACCTTTCATCTCCTCTCAAAGAGAAGCTCTTTCTTGGCATAGACAGGAACAACTCCCATGAAAGTGTTAATTTGTGTAAAGCTCCTGTGCAGCTCCTTTGCCCTCCAGGGCCCTGGGAGCTTTTAGCTACAAGTATTCCGATGATGCAATACTTGTGCCTACACACACTGTCAGAGGACTCTGGTAGGAGAAAAATCAGGAAAAAAAAAAGCCAGCAGAAGATTAAATTCCACCTTCTGATTTACCAAGTCACCTTGTGATCTTTTGCCTGTTTTGCTTGCAAGCCTACACCAGCTCCCACCCCAGCCCTGGTACGCTGATGTCATCTTCCTCGTCCCCGGTGGCACTCACTGGCTGATGAAATACTCCTGCGCAGAGGAAAGGAACTCAGGGAGTGTCCAACATCAGTCTCAGTGCCAGCATATCACAGCAGGCTGGTGCAGTCACCCCTGGCTTTACTTCAGAAGCATTTTGGGAATGCCAGTTCTTTTTCTCTTCTATCTTTGTAGCTAATACCTGCAGGCTGACATGCTGCGTCCTCTCTTGCTGGCTGTTGCACTGTGCAGGTTGCTGTAGCCAGTCATGCTTCAAAGAGGGATGAACACTTGTGGGAGTGAATTCAAACTACTTTCTAAATGTCCTTTTTACAGGAAGGAATAACCTTTTGAGGTAAGTAGTTTGCTTTCTAAAAAGAAAAGTCCTTTCAAAGGTCTTCACATACTAGTGTTCAAGTCTCTTGCTCAGCTGGCCCAGCAAGTTGAGGGACCAGTTTGCATGCTGTCTTGCCAGATAGTTTTGAATCTCCTCCTCTAGCCATGAATCTTCTGGATGAAAAGTATTGAGAGGCACAGCTGGCTGCTTCCCCAGGCTCAAGCTTCTTGTGGCACAGTATCCATCAGTCAATCAGAACCCAAACATTGTTCTTTAAACATGTGAGGTATCTGCACGCAGTCCAAGCTGTGATACCAACTCCACCAGTAGCCTCTGGAAAGAGTTGTGCCAGAATCTGCTAGGTTTACCCATGCTAGAGTCTCCCAAAAAAAGCCTAACATGACTGCTGCTGCTGCTCCAGAGGAAGCAAGTTAACATCTTGCTATTCTCCTCTCTGATTCCCCTTCCCTTCAACCAGATTTCCAGCTGCAGGTTCCTCTTTTTCCCTACTTGATTTGTTTTCCTTGACTTCATTCTCTGCTGTTTCAGTGGGTTGAATCAGCCTCTTCTGTAATCGGAGCAGTGCCAGAGCTGGCAACAAAGCAGCAAGGATACATGGTGAGGTGAGAGGGACTGGTGGAGAAGCTGGGTTTCACTGTTTTAGCAATGAAAGATCATTTAGGGCATGAAGGGTCTAAAAGCTACAGATATGATGAAGGTAGCAAATCACAATGTGTCATTGTCTCTACAGAATGCTATTATGGTCTGAGACACAGTGAGCAGCTGCTTTCCCACCCTGGTTATACTCAGGTTCAAGCCAACACCAGAGCAAAGAGTTGACTGTTGCTCACTCTCACGTTCTCGGCTGTTTTGGCATGAGCTCACAAGTCCCCAGTGCTCTCCAGTCATGCTGCACTGACTATTCAAGCAACCACAGGAGGAACAGAGGTGGTGTGTGGTTCTGGGAAGCATAGCTAAGTTGTCTAAGTCCCCATTAAATAAGTCCTCTCACCTACACAGCAAGACTTGTTCTTTGGCAAAGCATGTGGACAAGCCTGGTTCTCCTGCCCCTGGGAATGTCAGTCAGGAGAATAAACCCTTGTAGAGCCTGCAGCTCTGGTGAGCTCTGTAGACCCTAGCCAGTGGCTGCTGTCACAATCTCCAGGGCTTTCCACATGACTTGTCTTATTTGGGATTTTCCATTAGCTGGGTTATCGCATACTGGAGGGCTCATTAATTCATCTTTCAGCTGCAGTGGTCCCATTCCAAAAGAATGACCAAGAAAAATGCCCCCCTGAGCACAGAGTTGGCCATTTCTTGTCTGCCATGTAGGAATGGAGAGCAAACCTTTGAGTAGCCAGCTCCAAAGACCCAGTGGTATCAGCACTGAGGTCCTAACAAGATGACTTCGTATTTTTTCTATCCCAAGGCTTTTTGAGTGATATGTATATAAAAGCTGAAGCCAAGCATATTTTAAAACTCATCAGTCCTATATGTAATCAGGGTCTTATTAGATTTCCAGCCATGCAAAGGGACTAATAGTTTATTTGGAAGCTACTTGGAAGTGACTTCTTTATTTTATGCTTGTCGGTGTTTTTCCACATTGCTCCATGTAACTAAATTAAGTGTTCTGATAACAGTGCTAAGAGCAGTGGAAAAGCCAACATATTAAATAAACTTGGCCACTTCTCATATTTTACATGCCATCTCTTGCTCACAGCCTGTGGGTTTAGTGCCTGGCAGCTGGAGCCAGGGCACCGAGAGGAGAGCCCATGGCGCTGGAATTCACTTTTCCTTGCTTCAGCTGAAGCTGAGTTTGCTGACCTTTGCTCTCATCTGTTTGCCATGGCAAGAAATACAGAGCTTTTTGCATGGTACTTCATAGGCTGATCTGCAGCCCGGATGGTTGGAAGCCTACTGGGACCAGAGGAGAAGAGCGGTTTAGACCTGCTCTGGGAAGTCTTTGAACCTCAGAGCTGCAGGAAAGCTTCAGTACAACAGTGTTGTACTGCAGCTGTCCACTCCATCTGCAGGATGGTAAGAAAATCAGGAGAGATTATTATTTTTGTTCTGGATTGCCAGGGCTATGTTATTCTCAACACAACTTCTCACTGTTGGCTATTTTGGAGTTTACTGCATGGGCTCTGTCACATTTTCCTTTCCACCCCTGGCCATCAGTTGGTGGTGAGGAACTGGCCTCCCAAGGTGTCTGCCCTTGGAGCTTGGCAAGGCAAGGCAAGGCAACATCATCTATGACCAGATAGCCCAGAACAGGGCCACAACTCATCCGCTGGCACTTGAGGGCAGGAGCAAGTGTGGGGAACAGAGTGGTCTCTTGTTAGAAGAGAAACCTGTTTATTTGGACACTGGTGCCACACTGTGGGTGTTGTGTTTACATTCTTACCTGTACTGACATCCTGCTGTGTGAGTGCACTCAGCAAGTCCAAAATCAAATTGAATTGCCTGTGTTATTTAGAAGATATTTACTCCTACGTGGAGGCAGTCAATTACTTTGTTGAGTGCAATGGAAATGTTAGTCTATTAAGGAAGGTGAAGCAGAACCACTTACAGATCATAAAAGTTTAGTAGAGGGGATGACCCCTGCAGTTTGATAACATCACCAGTGTGAAGACAGCGCTGTTGTTCAGTTGGTCCTCTGGAAACTTGTCCTCCACAGCTCCATAAGGTCAGCAAAGCCAGGGCATCCTCCCACTTGTGATCTCTGGGGCGTACCCCATCAGGGTTTTATCTTCCTCCCTTCCATGAGCAGCCAGCACTGCTTGCCTCTCTCCTTATCCCTGCTCACAAAATCCACAGCTCAGCTCAGCCTCACAGAGCTCACTCCAGAATCTTACCTGAATCGTTCTCTGAGCCGCAGGGGCCCCCAGTAATATTTTCACCCCATTTTGCTAAGCAGCAGCAGTTCTCCCAGAGTGGGTCACGTCAGGCCACACATTTAGTTGCCAGTGAGTCAAGTACAGTGGCTGTTGGGTTATAATCAAGCTGGTGCTACAACCAGCAGCCAAATGTCAGTTGAAAAAGGACTTCAGCCTCCTCAAAGCAACATTTTCAGCATTTGTAGCAGGGCAGCGTTCTGAACAAAAAGCTCAGCATGTGCTTTATGTAATTCACAGGGAACCACAGAGAAAGCAATATTTTGGTTGGGAAACAGCTACTGACAAGGGAGAAAAAGCACCTTTGTTTTGAAATCTAAACTTAGTGCCATTTACTTTGGATTTCTTGGCACACCCTGGGGTGTTTACCAGCAGGGATGAGAATTTACACCGCTCAGGCCCCTCAGAGAAGTGATCATGATGTAGATAAAACCACCCATAGTTTGCTTATGGCAATGGTTTCCCCAGAGACTTGTGTTTTGGTTGTAAGTAAACAAATAGCAATACAAGTAGGAGTATGATGACTCAGGTAAAAGTACACAGAACTGTTATATATATGCCTAGGATTCCTCTGAGACGTGAAAAAGGCCAGTTTGAAAGGACTGTATTATCACCCTCTGAGACTCCATAGGTTCTAAATTAAACAACTAGATTAAAGTTATTTTAAAAATAGAAATACCCCTTCTTCTTTTGAAGTAGGCCAAATGGCACATTTCAAAATAAAATTTTATTACACTGGACATAAATAGCCTGAATTTCTTGCTGGTATTTGCTGATTTCAGAAAAGACAACACGTGGTCCTGCCTAGAAAAGGAAATGGTGTGGGGTTTGCCAGCTAACCTCCTTCCTGTTAGCATAAAACCCAAACCTCTGAGCTGGACTGGACCTCTAGGTCTTTCTATGGGATGAAGAATTCCCGACAATGCCTCCCTTTTAAGCCCCCACAAAATATTTGTCGGGCATAAAGCACTCCATTCCTGGAATGTGCTTTTCCCCCACCTGCCCTCACTCACAGGGCAGTGTACTCAGTCAAAACAGGGGGCGTACAGTGTCTCAATGGAAGGGTAGTCACAGAGCTAATTCCTTTTGCAAATACTCTAGTGTAAGACTGCTCCCCACTTTTTGACATCAGTGCATAGATAGATGCTTCAGTTCTGGTTATAAACACCAATAGTCATTCCAATGACAGCAACACAGTGACATCCATTGGAAGACACTTTTGCAAGCACAGCTACCTCTCTGGAAACTGGGCTCTGGCACCCTGCTGTTTCCTAAGAAGTGTCAGGAAAAGCATGCTGAAAGCATCTTCAAACTCTTCATGAACACACCACTGGACTTCGCTGAAGAGAAAGAGAATAATATGAAAGACAAATTTGGCTTGCTGTGGACAGACATTTATGACAATACTGCCTTCAGCCACAGGGAAACATCAACTCCCATGCATGGGTTTCCTTCCCCAAACTCTTGGAAAGGGCCCCTGGATGAACGAGGGCAAGCCTGGGTCAATGAAAGGATGATATAGGTCTTTTGATGTGTAATGAGGCAGAACCTAAAAATCCACTGAAGACAAAGGAAAAGCAGCCAGGTCAATGAGGAGTGTCAGATGCTGCCCTGAATCTGCTGGATTCTATGGTGGGGACAAGGCATGTTCAAGTCCTGGATGTGACAGGGACTCTGTTAGCTGAATCCCAGTTTTCCTTTGCAGTCCAGCAAAATCCCAAACCACAGGGCACTGATCCACTCCCATCACAGGAGACACACCTCACTTATCTTTGGGTCTCTGGTTTCTAGTTTGTGCTACAGTCCTGGAGATAGAATTGCTGCTGAAGATTGCCTTAGTCACACAAAGGGAGGCTCACTATGAACTCTCAAATCCTACCTGTTCCCATCTGGGTGTCACTCATGTCCCCAGTCCAGGGCTCTGGGAGTGGAATCACAAGAGGTGGGAGCAAGAGAATGAGTATTAACATCCCTCTGGCATTTCTGGTAAATCCAGGCCTGCCTAATTATGCTTACAGGGACTAAAGATGCAAAACCTTTTGTCTAGATGCATCTAGATGGTGATGTGCTAAAAGACCACAGCTGACTCAAAAAAGGGCTTTGAGCTGGAAACCATCTGGGGTCCCACAGTCACCTTTCTTCTCCACAGTCTGGAGCTAGGCAGAAAGTAGTCTCAGCATTAGTAAAATAAGTGTAGACAGCTAATCAGTGCCTCATCAGTAATTTCCCTATTATTTTCTATTCAACAAGACATGAATAGAGCTGAAGCAAATGTGCCACTATAGCATCTTCTCACTTTATGTTACTTCATAGGGCAAAACTGTCATGCTTTCAAAAATGGCAAGGGGGGAGTTGTAATAAGCCAAGAAGGGCAGAAGAGGCAACATGGCTGCTGCAGAGGGTAAGCAACACTGATAGTATGCTCACAGGAAAGCCTTTTGTCATTGGAAAGCACGAGCAGTGTCACAGGCCACCATCAGCTTGGTCTTGTGGCCCTAGAATCCACACTCCTCATTTTCCACAACAGCGGTCTTGCAGAATCAAGAAATGGAAATGAGGGAGCAGGGCAAACGGGAAGCAGACCCCTACTTACAACTTGAGGAATGGGCTCACAATTCATCTGTGTGCCCTGAGGTGGTCAGGCAATCAGAAATTTCCAAGGTGCCTGCAACTGCCTGGCTGGGTCCTTCTTGCCAGGTAGCAGAGTCAGCACTGCCCCTAAACAGGTACTCATGCTAATGAAAACACTTCTTTGGCAGCACATTTTAAACCCAGGGACATGTTTTAAACAGAAGTGGTGGTGACAACAGTCCTTTCATCTTCGCTTCACAGCATCTTTTAATTCTCACTAACAAAAAAACCCTTTGCTTTCCATTGTGTCATATTTCTGAAAGACTCAATGCAGGCAGGAGTCAGAAGTCATTAAAATGCTGAGCATGAAGCCAGCTCGTCACAAATAATAAGCAACAATAATAAATAATGAATGAATTTAGCACTTGTGAGAAGTATCAGACTTAACTGTGCCAGAGCGTCAAATTCTCTATTTATCTTATCTTGAAAGCAAAAATAATGCCAGTAGTGGCAGCTCAAGTACAGCCCTGGCGCCCAGGGGTGGCAGCCAGGCTTGGAAAGGCCATGTCTAAGCTCAGTGATGCTGAGATGACATGTCACTGGCCTGTCGCTCGGACAGCTTTCTGCAATGACCAGTGGCACTTCCACCTCATCTGCTGAAGTGTAAGTGTTCAATGTGTACTGTGGGCCTACAGCCCAGGGATGTGACACTCATCATCATCTCAAGCAAATGCAAAATCCAGTAGCAACTAGAAAAAAGAAACTAAGTCAAAGGGAAGGACTGAAAGGCATCTTTTCCTCTGCCCTGGAGCCAGGCAAAGGTATGAAAAAGGCTTCTGCTCAGAGAGCTGGCTTTATCCCAAGCTTGAGACATCCAGTCCTGTAATGCCATGTTGTTTTAGTTATCCATCTCTTTGTGGATTGTTTTAGATTTTATGTTCTTATTACTCCCAGTGATGGAGGAAATCCTGAGGAAAGGGCACATGGACTCTGTAATCCAGTCTGTCTGATTCACAGCCCCTGGAGCTGCAAATTTTGAGGAACACCTGCAATGTCTTAGGCAGAGCAAGCTGCACTCTGGCCCTAGATGTGAACTGTGAGCTGCCAGAGGGGGCTGAGAGCCCCAGCTGGGCAGACCAGTGTCATGTCAAACCAGGCAGAAAGCAATCACATGAGGAACAGCCCTCCCAGGGCCTGGATAGACACCAGCCAAGCATCAGTAGCTAAGAGCCAAAAATACTTGCATTCCTCACATCCACTGGCAGATCATGATATAATATTGACAGACAATGATAACATACCACAGTTATTTATGGCCCTCCATAACTACTTTGTCTCTCCATAACCACTTCAGCCTGGAACTGCTGCATCTGTGGGAAGTGAAGGTGTATGAGAAAACGCAAATAAACCTTCTTGTTCTTAAAACACTTTGTTACACCCTACATTTCCAGAGGGAAAGTGGCTACAAAGAAATGCAACATCAAGGCCCTGCAGGGATTGTAGGAAGCTAACGTATGGAGAACTGGCTTTCATACTCTGCATTGAAGACGACTTAAATTATGTAATCAATTAAAGATATTTTGGTTAGACATAGTAACCCAGCCATTAAAAGTAATAAAGGTCTTCTTGCCTCTGCCCAGGGCAGATGATACTCTAAATGTCTCATTCAAGTTCAGTGAAGATTCCTGATGATACACCATGCAGCAGTAGTCTGCTGGGCAGAGCATTACAACCACCTGCAAGGTACAGCATGGAATGAGAACACACTGTTTCTTCAGACATCTGCAGGTCGGGGAGCTTTTCATCTGAGCTTGATTACAGATGAACAGGTTCCCCACTTGCCTGCTTAGCATTAGCTAATCGACAATAACAAGCACTTTGCACCCCTGTGCTATAGCCCTGCTCAGAACAAGCTGGGAGGGAGGAGAGATTAGCATCCTCCAAACATCTTCCCTTTATGGACCATGCATAAATAGCAGTACCATTGGAAGTTCGTTCCAGGACACGGTCCTAATCCCCATGTAGCAGTATTTCAAATGCAGCCAGATCTACATTTCAGGTCTTCTGAACTGTCTCCGAGATGGCAATGTGACATGGGAAATGTAATTACTATAATTACCAAAGAAAACAAAATAGCAAATAAATCTTCTAGAACTTGTATTTCACTGTTGCTCAGCCTCACTGGTGTTATTTGTCTTTCTCTGTTTCTCAAGTGGAAAAGAATGTTATGGCCTAAGAGAGCCAGAACAGCTCCGTGTTAGGTCCCTGCTAAAGCTGTGAAGGTGGGAGCATGGGAGGCTGGTCACACAGCAGCACAGAGCCTGCAGGTTGTGTCTCTGAGCTGCAGACCATGGCACCCTACCAAGGAGCAGATCCCAAAGCGTGGCACAACTCAGCAGGCTCTCTGCTGCTTGGTGCCTCTTGGGCAAGAGGCTTGGGCAAGAGGTTGTTGGACCACAGATCATCTGCATCTGGCACGCAGGACCACAGGACAGGAGAGACTGTGGTGGAGCTATAAATGCATAGATGCAGCAGAGTAGGAAACCAGAGTTTCACTCTGAGCACATTAGGTACAGCAGATCCTCTGGGGTGGTTTATAGTCCTGCAATTCCACAATAAAAGGCACAATAGAAAAGATGTGTTATGCAAACTGACTGGTGAAGAGCATACCAAAAGTCCACAACTCCAAAAGGTGCACAGATAAGGAGAAGGGGCATTATACAAATCTGGAGGGCAGACCCACCTTCCCTGTACACCATTGCAAACAGTAAGTTCAGCCTGACCATCTACTAAAAAACAAAAGTCAAGGGAAAAAGTGTTACATGTCCTGCTGTGAAGGTCTCTAATGGGCTGCTGATTTTGGTGCCCTTGAGCCCCTTAAGTGAATATTTAATTCTGAAATTAGCTGGCATTTATTGAGTCATCTTGTGGTTATGTAAAGCAAACTCCCAGGCTTACAGTGAACTGTCAAAGGCTTTGAGAAAAAACATAACATCCATCATTGTCAAATCCACTGTTCTAAACAAACCTCCCAAAACTAAGTGTACATTTGGCCATAGCAAAGGCTGACTTTGCTCTCTTAAGACAATATATTTATATATATATATATATCCAGTGCATTCAGCTTGAATTCTCCAGGCTAATTTTACAATTTTACAATTTTAAGACCCTGGAGAGATCCCTAGGGATTAGACAGTGAAGAATAGGCAGCCCAGATCTTTCTTTGGGACTCTAGGCATCTAAATGATATATACACAGCATGAAACACAGCTGGGTTCTTCATCATCTTCAGTGATGGAAGACCAGGCAGTGATGCCCCATTACACCTGTGGTACAGCCATTTACTCCCCTACTCCTTGCCTACCAGCTACATTTATTCAGGATGGACCATCACCTTTTTTCCTTGTGTTTTCTGGTTTATTGAAGCATTGTGAGTCTGGCGTATCAAGGGTTAAGTACCAAGCTCTATATTTCAAGTGCTTCTTTCACAGGGATTCAATTAAAACACAGTGCACTGATGTGTTTTTAAATTCCCTCCTTGGGTAAGGTTTAAATGTTAGTTTGGATATGGTGTGTACCTCCAGGCAGCTCAAAGTAATTGCTATTTTGTCTCAAAGCAAACCATCCTATTGCTGTAAGTCATATGTGCATTGAACCAGGAGTCATTTAATGATACCTCAGTACTGGGTGAACTAGATATCCCTGTCTGAAGTCTACCTGGCTGGAGACACAAAAGATGTAAGGGGAGAAATCCCATGTGCTGCCAGCACTACAGCACCTAAATGCAGGAAGCAACAGCTAAACCTAAAGAGACATGTCCCTGTTCTTCTCAGGCAGAAGGCAGACTATTACCAAAACACAGTGAGAGGAAAACACCTGATACCAGGTATCTGATGGAGTCACAGGTGCTAAGCAAGAGCATGATGCAGCAGCTGGCACAGGCAGCTACAGGACCAGCCAAGGCAACAGGGAAAAGGAATGGACCCAGCCAAAGATACTGCCACATGGCAAAGAAAGATGCAGGGAGAGGGGTCTGGGAACTGGAGCAATGCTCTCCATGCACTGATGGGAAGCTTTGTGTTCAAAGCTGAAGGGACAGCCTCAAAAATCCCAAAGCAGAAATACTTGGATGTTCAGGGAGCTCTCTACATCTTTCATTGACCAGCTAGTCCTTTTCTGCCTCTCCTCTCTCATCCCACCATCACAGCCTCCCTCTCTTTACACTTCCAAGAGCTTCTCTTTCCTCTGTACTGGCCCCCTCCATGTTATTCCTTCTTTCACTCACCTTTCTAGGTGTTTTACCCCCACCTAAGTAAGGCAACATGGATGCCTTTTGCTGCAAACTCCTTGTAAGCTCTGCCCTGTAATACTGCCTCTCTCACAGTGCGAGCTTCATTTCAGCTGTCAGTATTTGAGGTCCCCTGTCACTAGAGAGAAAAAGACATTTCTAGCAGGGAATTAATTTTTATGATGTCTACCAGTCATCTATCTATCTGCCAGTGGCCAGATGAGTCCTATCTTTAATCTCTATTCCTTTTCTAAACCCATGAGGTTGAGCAGAGCTGCCTGCCGCTCTCAGTTTGTACAGTGCTGAGCACGACAACAGTTCTTCAAGGTCACTGTTTCATCAGTCCCACGACAAAGATAATTAATAACACATTTCTGTTACACAGCAGTGTGTGAAACATTAACTGGGCCTCCGTTATGTTTTCTTAACAACATGTTTTTGCAAACACTTCAACCAACTTCACGGCGGTTAGCTCCCTTCCATAGCAGGGTCATCGCAAAGACATGAAGTGCTGGAAAGATTCATGGGGCCACAGAGAAGGAGCAAAAGGAAGGAGCCTGACCATACGTTTTAACAACTGTACAGATTACAAATCTCTGTTCCCAAGAGTACTAATGCATTTTACACCATAATTTTTCCATGCAAAATTCATAACTATTCCAGCTGCAAAAAAACAGAATGGAAAAGGGTCACAGAGGCAGGCTCCCTGTTGCTTCTTTCCCTATTCTGTGTTGCTGAAATCTTCAGGCTTTTTGGCACAATGGCTTTAACGTTGGGTAGAAGCTCTGAAGAGCAATTCCCGTTCCTATCTGACCTCAGGCCACATCCTAGCATATTGAGGCTGTCTCTGAATACCTTCAGGCTGACCCCGGCCTCCCTACATTGGTGACTTAAAGGTTCTTGAAGTCCAAAAGGGAAGTGCTGTGTCTGTTTTCTGTGGCACAGCTAAGAAGAGTACTTAGAGCTGTCTTCAACTGCCTGGTGGGAAACTGTAGATAAGACAGGGACAGATTCTTCCCAAAGGTGCACAGTAGGACAAGAAGCAATGGCTACAAGGTATAACATGAGAAATTCTGACTCAATTCAGAGAAATTGCTTTACAATGAAGATGGTGGTTGCACTGAGAGGTGGAAGAATCTCCATCATCAGAGACATTCAAAGGTTGGCAGGGCAAGGCCCCGAGGAACCTGCTCTCATAGGAGACGCTTTGAGGAGGAGGTTGTAGTACAGACCTTCTTTCCAGCCTATATTCTGTAGAAACAATCCAGTTCAAATCATCCCCATGGGAAGAAAGCTTCCCAAAAGTCTCTCAATGAGAAGACCCAGGGGCTGTGGGAGTATCTGCATTACTCTGAAACCACACCAGATCCTGGAAACCATTTAATTGCGGTATTGTAACACACGCTAATTTCCATTCCTCTTTGTTTCACTTCTGGCAGCAAGCACAAACTATACCAAAACAAGGTGGCTTAGAGACTGAAGCCAACTACTTTTAAATGGCCACACATTACTGATAAAAGGCTTAATGGTAAATGTAGACTCTTCATTTTAAGGTCTCCTGCTTCTTTGAAAATGTGCTGTATTTATAACAAGGCTGAAACGAATTATTTCTTGACTCAGAGAAAAACAGTTCTCTGTAGATTTTGAATTGGCTGAAAACTTTCTATGGTTATTGCTAGAAACCTGTTTCATTCTTCCTCCTCTGCTGAGCTTGCCACTTCTGGCCTCACGGATCAAGACAGTGATGTACTGTGCCAACAGCAGGATGTAGAACAGATAATGTGTCAGAGACACAACACCCATCGCCAGGTTTCTGATGGGGATGAGAGGTTTCTGCCAGTAAAGCAGATTAGGAATGGGTCAATGTTTGGCTAGAGCAGGATTGAGAAAAGAACTTCGGTGTGCAGTTGCTGGGCAGATGTCTCAAGAAATGTTTCAAGAAATTAAGAAGATTTTCCGTATAATAACTTTTTTTTTATTTAGGCAGATTTTTTAGGCAGATATTTGGGTATGTAACTTAAATTGGACACTCTTTATTTTCACTAGGACTTTCAAATTGTCTAGGTATTAGGTGCAATACAAGAAAGATGTGGAACTGTTGGAGAGGGTTCAGAGGAGCCACAAGGATGATTAGAGGGCTGGAGCAGCTCCCCTGTGAAGAGAGGCTGGGGGAGCTGGGCTTGTTCTGCCTGGAGAAGAGAAGTTTGTGGGGGGACCTCATTGCAGCCTTCCAGTCCCTCAAGGGAACATACAAACAGGAGGGGATTCAACTTTTTAAAAGGATAGACAATGGCAGGACAAGGGGGAATGGACTAAAGCTAAAGGAGGGAAGGTTTAGATTAGATCTTAGGGAGAAGTTTTTTACAGAGTGGTGAGGGGCTGGAACAGGCTGCCCAGAGAGGTGGTGGATGCCTCATCCCTGGAAGTGTTCAAGGCCAGGTTGGATGGGGCCTTGGGCAACCTTGTGTAGCTCCAGGCCTGGAGGTTGGTGTCCCTGCCTGTGGCAGGGGGTTTGGAGCTCTATGATCCTTGGGGTCCCATCCAACCCAGACCATTCTATGATTCTATGATTCTATAAACCAGAAGTCTTAATGTCACTTGTATGACATTTACTGTGGGATTTTCCTCAGCTGATAGAACGTTGTTGCATATTGGAGCAGTACAGTGAAGTGCAGCAGTAAACAGTGAAATATTTATAATAATCTAGGCGGACTAAACTGATGAAGGTTGGACAACTGCAGGCAGCCATTAAAAGCAGATTTATATTCTGTGAGCGCTGCAGTTTTTCATATACCTGCAGGCTGTGTGACATCAATTTTAATCAAATTTATTATAGATTATCAGATTCATGATTCAATTTTTTTTAATCAGTTTCATGAATTAGTACCAAATTCATCCAACATCCTAATGAAATCAGAAGATTCACAAATGTGGAAGCAAAATAGGCTGGTGTTTTAAACTAGAAAGCAACTGAGAGAAAAATTTCGTTGTATTTATTACAGATGCTCACTACTAATTCCATGAACAAACTTACAGAACTGAATAAACTCCATAGGGAAGCTACCAGCAATGCATCAGATATACTTCAGAATGACCTTCTTTTGTGAAGAAACCTTCTACAAAAGTCCCTCCTGCAAAGCTTTTGTGAAAAGCTATGTAAAAAATGCAATTATGTAGGCACTCTCCCTTCACCATGAGGTTCACCGGATTCATTTTAGAATATGCATCCTGCTAATGGTTTCAGACTCCAGGCACAACTTTACTCAGGGTTGTGATTGTCTCTCTGCCCTCTGCATTTGTGTGCTTCCCATTGGATCTGTATCAACAATTTCCTTCAAGGAAGTTCTAAGTAGTTTTAAGGGTATTTAATTTTTTTCTTCAAATTAATATAACAAACTGCCAAAAAAAAGTCTTTGGAAAGGCTGAGAGGCAAGATTTAATCTTGTTCAAATTATTTCATGCCAAGGGAAATTTTCAGTTTCTCACTCTCCAAATAATATTCTTTGAATAGCTTCTAAGGATTTATCTAAGGATCTTTAAAGTGAGATCAATCCTGCACAGAAAAATGCATTATAAAGCTGTCTCAATCCCTACCCTTCTTTCCAGTTTTGCTAAAAGTGCAAGCTCTCCATGTGACAAATTAATTCAGGAACTAGCAAAGGAATAATTCCAGATACTCCCCTCAAAACTGTCACTATTTGTTCTAAAAATAATGCACTTTCATGCGTCAGAATTGTATTAGCATCCATTCAGAGATAATGGGGTTACGAACAGGATTAGTAAATAAATCACTGTCAGTTTTGATAAGACGACAATCATGAGACATACAGTGTTTATTTGCTATGCACTAAGCATGCTGGCATTTTATGTGCATAGTCCTTTGTTGATTAAGCCCAGAACATAAAGTGACTCACATTATAGGGTGCACAACATGATGTTGTAATAAAGACAATTTAGAGTAAAGCAAAAGTTTTGTGTGAATTCACTCACAGCCAATCAGATGTGCAAGACAACAAACAACTGGGACAACATTGAAGCTTTATGAGAAAATATTAAATTTACAAAATTCTAGTCTCTTCTGGGTTCTGTCTGGGTGGCATTTGGCAACATACACCCATGGACTTTGCCAGTACATGGCCCAAGCCAATTTACGGGGTAAAGTGGTTATCACAAGCAATTACCAGCTTCTTAAGCCCTTGGAACAAGAGTTCCAGCCACAAATTTGAAGATCTAACATCCTTCCATGTAATTAAAGACTTATGCATATTCTTTCAGTGCAGGCTGTAATTAATATCTCAAATTAGATGTGTATTACATGGAAGTGAGCTAGCTGATAATCCGATTAGTTAAGCAGTGGTTTTCCTCTGTGGTTTACCCATCCCTGAAGATCAGGAGACTACTTCTAAAGAATTTGGAAAGGGCAGCTGTGGGAGTGTCTCATGTTACACCAAACCAAGGCAATCCCAAGGCCGTGAACCACAACAGGCTGCCTGAATGTCCCTGCCTCAATCTCCACAGCCTTTCTGTTGCTAGAAGCAGACGCTTAACTGGGGAGCTATTAGGGCAAGTCACTTCAGCTCACTTTCCCAACAACTGGAAAGCAAATTCACTTTGTGATGGAAAAGGTGCCTGTAAGAAAGCTGGGGAAGAACTGTTCACGAGGGCATGTAGCAATAGGACAAGTGGTAATGGTTTTAAACTAGAAAAAGGGAGATTAGGTTGGATATTAGGAAAAATATCTTCAACATAAGGGTGGATCACTGGAACAGGTTGCCCAGAGAGGTATTGGAGGCCCCATCCCTGGAGATATTCAAGGTGAGGTTTGATGCGGCTCTGAGCAACCTGATTTAGTGAAGATGTCCCTGCTTACTGCAGGGAAGGGGGCAGGGGGTTGGACTTGATGACCTCTAAAGGTCCCTTCCAATCTTACACATTCTATAATTCTAAAATCTGACCCAAAAAAACAGCAGGAAGTGGAGCAAAAGAACAAGAAAGGTGTGTGAGGAAGGTTAGACTGTTTTAAGAAAGTCTGTAGTTACTGAAGGTTACATGTGATTAATGTGAAATTGCATATATGTTCCTTACAGAAGGCTCTGCACTGTCAGTGGAAAACATTGAGGCTTTCCAAGACCCCTTTATACTAACCCTTCTCCTGTCTCAGGAAGTCTGCAGTATTAAACAAAAAAAAAGAAATTAAGAGAACTAGCATAACTAATATGTTACTGCTACAGTAGCAAAAATGCAAAATAGGCCTTAGATTGCCACAAAAGTCACTAGATCTTACATCTCCCTGGTGATATCCCTTTACTTTCCAAGATTAGATGCTCACTTCTCAGCAGCAATATCCTCCAAAGTAATCTAGCACTGCAGAATCTGAAAGTATATCAGGGTCTTGAAAGCCCGAGAGAGCAATGATTCTGCCAGTAAGCCTTATCCCAGATCAGCAAACAGCACATATCACTTTGTTTAGCCAGCAAAGAACATGTGATGGTATCACAGGCCTGAATAGAACTTCCCCACCCTTCACAAAATTTATTGTAAGCATTCAAAGGGTAGTAGTAGAGTGTAGACCAAAAGGCAAATAAGCCAGTTCCAAGACTTTGCAAGGCTTAAGTATTAGAAGTCTGCATCCAGCAGCATACTGGGTAGAGAAAATGTCAAATTATTATTTCATAACATCTCTGAAGGACCACTTCTAACATTGCAAATTGTGAATGTTTGAAATGAGATGCAAACTTTCACTTCTGAACTCTCAAGTCTTGGGCATTTGTGCATTGGAGAGAGGAGTGGAAATGCTCACCCACGTACACAGGGGATTTTGGGGGACTACAGATCTCGTTTGGATAATAACAGCTTTTTACTTCCAGAAAATGTCAAGGTCTTGAGTCTCCTTTTGTACCTGTAGGAAATCAACAGTGGCTTGAGTGAAAATTAAAAAGCTCGTTTGCCATTTGAACAACCTCCAAGCTAGGAGGAGGTTGAGAGGGGTTGAGCTGCACCCTGGTTTTTGTGTGGACAAAGAGGTATAGAATAGAATTGATCATTCTTTGCTTTGATTTCTGTTTTATGCTGAGTTTGGGTCACTGTGATGCTCTATGACAGAAATGTTCTGCATGGCAGAATAAGAGATGTGTTTGTTACCAACCTTGCCATAGCTTTCAACCCACACAAGGAGAAAGGATCAAACATGGGAAAGTCAGGGTTACAGTGCAAAGGCACTGGTGAGTCCAAGGGGCCTCTCTTTTCCTCCCACACAGGAAAAACCTCTTTGTTCCCCGAACGCTGGCTGACCCCTCCACTTTTTGCTCTTTAATCACAGAATCTCAGAATGATAGGGTTTGGAAGGGACCTCTGGAGATCATTTAGTGATCATGAGGGTACCCCTCACCTCTGAGATTTTTATTTGTTCTTTCCTTGCAAACCATGCTCTTCTTACACAGTATGTCAGTGTCACACCCCATGGAAGCCCTGGAAGCACTGATTCAGCACTGCTGAAAAAACATAGGTCATAATTGTCATTTACAGGAAGAGTTGTTTGCAGCATAATTTATTCCAACTTCCAGACTGCCTTTCATCACCATTAGAACTACTTAAAGACCCTTTATATTGCTAAAGGAAAGTAAAAGTCTTTTCTGTAAACAGTTAGGAATGCCTCTGTTTCTTTGCTCTCTCTCCATCCATTTCTAAATGACATCATAAGGAAGGTTAAAGAAAATGTAACCCCCTAATGAGCAACGATGGTGAAGTGGTGCCTACAGATGAGGAAAAGGCTGAGGTTCTCAACAACTTTTTTGCCTCAGTCTTCACTGGTGACCTCTCTCCTCATCACTCTCAAGTGGTGGTCTGCAAGATGGGGACTGGGGAGACAGAGTCCCTCCCACTGTACTTGAAGGTAAGGTTTGTGACCATCTGAGGAACCTGAATGTACACAAGTCCATGGGACCTGATGAGATGCATCCCAGAGACCTGAAGGAATTGGCTGATGTAGTTGCCAAGCCACTCTCCATGATATTTGAAGTCACGGTGGTCAGGTGTAGTCCCTAGTGACTGGAAGAGAGAAAACATCATGGTCATTTTTAAAAAGGGTAGGAATGAACTACCAACCTGTCAGCCTCACCTCTGGGCCTGGAAGATCATGGATCAGATCCTCCTAGAAGTAATGCTGAGGCACATGGAGGACAGGGAGGTGATTTGAGACAGCCAGCATGGCTTTACTGGGGGCAAGTCCTGCCTGACCAAACTAGTGGCTTTCTACAATGAGTGACTGCATCAGTACACAAGGGAAGAGCTTCAGATGTCATCTATCTGGATTTCTCCAAGGCCTTTGACACAGCCCCCAACAACATCCTTCTCTCTAAGTTGGGGAGGTATAGATTTGATGGGTGGACTGTTCAGTGGATAAGGAATTGGGTGGATGGTCACATCCAGAGGGTGGTGGTCAATGGCTCCAAGTCCAGATGGAAGACAGTAACAAGCAGAACTCCTCAGGGGTCTGTGCTGGGACCAGTGTTGTTTAATATCTTTATTAATGATATTGACAGTGGGAATGAGTGCACCCTCAGCAAATTTGCTGATAACACCAAGCTGAGTGGTAAGGTTAATGTGCCAGAGGGACAGAATGCCATCCAGAGGCATCCAGAGGGATCTGGACAGGCTGGAGAAGTGGACCCAGGTGACCCTCATGAGGTCAAAGCCAAGTGAAGGGTCCTGCACTTGGGTCAGGACAGTCCCTGTTATCCATACAGGTTAGGAGATGATGTGGTGGAAAGCAGCCCTGAGGAAAAGGACTTGGGGAGTATTCATGGATGAGAAGCTGGACATGAGCCACCAATGTGCATCTGCAGCTCAAAAGCCCAACTGCATCCTGGGCTGCATTAAAAGACGTGTGGCCAGCAGATCGAGAGAGGGGATTCTGCCCCTCTGCTCTGCTCTGGTGAGATCTCAGCTGGAGTACTGTGTCCAGCTTTGGAGCCCTCAACACAAGGATATGGACCTGTCAGAGTGTGTCCAGAGGAGGGCCACAAAAATGATCAAAGGGATGGAGCACCTCTCCTATGAAGGTAGGCTGAGAGTTGGGCTTGTTCAGCCTGGAAAAGGCTCCAGGGGACCTTATAGCAACCTTCCAGTGCCTGAAAGGTGCCTATAAGAAAGTTGGGAAAGAACTGCTCATGAGTACATGGAGAACTGGGATGAGGGATAATGGTTTCAAACTAGAAAAAGGTAGATTTAGATTGGATAATAGGAAAAAATTCCTTACCACTGTGAGGGTGGTGAGGCACTGAACAGGTTGCCCAGAGAGATAATGGAGGTCCCATCCCTGGGGATATTCAATGTCAGCCTTGACAGGGCTCTTAGTGACTTGATCTAATGAAGATGTCCCTGCTTACTGCAGGAGGGTTGGGACTACATGACCTCTAAAGGTCCCTTCCAACTTTACACATTCAATGATTCTATGATTCTATCTCTTGCAAACTTGCTTTCTGGAGAAGACCAGGCTATATTCTCATTAACATGAGGAATATTAAATTATGGCCCTGTGTTATGCTCAGCCCACAGCAGATCTCCCTCTGCACCACAGAATACAGGCTAACAGCCCTTATCTTACTTGATCTTATTTTATCCTGTATCTTACAGGTTAGTCTGTCTTCAGGTTAAGGTAACTAAGAGTGACTACAGCATCACATAGGAAAGAGTATGTACAGGGCATGTGCAGGGGTTTTCTTCTTGATTTAATGCTATTTGTGTCATGCTGAAGATCCTGTTGTTGTAACAATATTTCACTTATGTTTTCCATCTCTTGTAACTTGCTATAGCACACTTATACTGCTTATTTACTATATACCTACTCACATGTAGGTAAATACCTTTTTTCTTCATTCTTGCCATAATGCTTTTTAAAAAATCCTGACCCTTTAAGTTCATCAGTAGATGTTCATGGAGATAACACATTTATGACAGGTAGAGTGGTTGTTCTACAATGGATTATATGTTTATTTGAGATACTTCTAAAATAATAATTAGAGATTTACTCTGACCTCTTCCTGTCCCAACTGAAAGCTTACATTGGAAACCACCACTCTGACCTGCATAGCTACACCAGACATGCTGATATATGCTGTAAGTTTGATCTGATTTATGTGGGTAGGTCTTATATATTTCTGGAACTGATACCTTGATGCTGCCGTTCCTTGAGAATCATTGGTTTAATACAACATAGTAACTCTGTGGTGACCAGTGATAGAACCTGAGGGAGGCATGAAGCTGCAACAGGGTGGGTTTAGGTTTGATATTAGGAAGAGGCTCTTTACTGGTCAGACACTGGAACAGGCTCCCCAGGGAAGTGGTCACAGCACTGAGTTTGACTGGGGTCAAGAAGCATCTGGACGATGCCCTCAGCCCCATGCTCTGACTTGTCTGGCCCTGTGTGGAGCCAGGAGTTGGACTCAATGATCCTTATGTGTCCCTTCCAACCCAGGAGATTCTATGATACAAATACTTTTAGCTGTTTGTTATCAAATGACACCTGAAGTGTGCTCAGACTAAGTGCTTCTACTTCAGCATTACTGCAGCCAGAAAAGTCAGTTACTCATGAAAAGAAGTTTTAAACAGGGAGCAGCTATTAAAGTTCTGATAGTGTAAATAGGATATTATTTAGTGCCTATGGACAACCAGTGAGCTGTTATAATTCAGGTTACAGCTCCTCTTTTCCTTAGACATCTTCCTTCTTCCTTTCCTCATCTGTATGCTGAGCTGAGCTTGGTGAGCTCTTTAGTGACATTATGATGTCATAATCATGTAAACCATCGTTAGCCTTGTTTTCTCTTGTTTTCTTGTACCTGGATTTAGGATAGCCATGTCTTGACCTACAAAGCCAAGTCTGCTGGGAATCCTTCAATCAGCCCCTAACAGTACTCCTACCATTGCACTGCTGTGCAGAAGGTGGCTTTTAAGGGCAGGAAAGTCAATATTAAAACCTGGTTATTGCTGTGAAGCTGGACCTTGGCAGAAATGAGTGTACAAGGAAAAATGACATTCTCCATACAATGTGAATTCTTCTAGTAGCAAATGCACAATACCTCAGTGATGCACAGCTTATACATCAAGCAGCCTGATAGCCCTGCTCCCTGTATCCTCTGTACACACCTTTTTATAGAGGCTGCTAGTCCATTTGGGCCATAAATATTCAAGGACTTTGTTTTACAAATGCATTTCAAAGTAGTGGTAGGAAGCTGATCTGAGCTGGGGGAGGAGAAAACAACCTAATTTTTTTGTGGATTCCTGTTTCAAGTCCATACATACACACTTTTCTACAGTATTCTACACAGTCTTCTAGTGGGTGAATCCATCCAGCTCCCAAGCACTGGAACCAGATGAGTGTTTCCCTGCTCCACAGTGAGAAAAAGGAAGAAAGATAGTGGAGAGTATGATGAGGGAAATACTTTGCTGCTCCAATGCATCATAAACACAGCATCAGCTGTCTCAGGAAGATGGCATAAGAGATCCAGCCATAGAAAACCAAACCAACAAACCAAATACACAAACCCACCAAGCAGAAGATGGAACAGAATGCGAAGACAAGTCATTTGTCTATTGGGGGTGTGAATTGTCAGACCATAAAAGTTTGGAGAGCGTTTTGGAGGAAAAAAAAACATACTAAATTATTTACTATAAAAACTTTTTGTTTTATATGTGTGACCTTGGAGCACACAGCCTTTGGCACTGCAAGGAACAGACCCGGGACCAGACTATACAAATGTCACCCAGAAACTTAAGAAAGAGCTGCAAAATAATCAGATTCATTGGAGTCTTTTAAAAAAGCTGCCCAGAAATGCATTTATGGGATATTCAGATTAACTTGTCCCCAAGTATCCTCTCCAAATATCCTCTGAAGACAGGCAGGTTCAAATGACCCAAACAGAAATGCACTGCATGTAAATATGAAAAATTAATAAATATTTCCTTCATTCCTTGCTTCCTTCCTTCCTTGCTTCCTTCCTTCCTTGCTTCCTTCCTTCCTTGCTTCCTTCCTTGCTTCCTTCCTTCCTTGCTTGCTTGCTTGCTTGCTTGCTTGCTTGCTTGCTTCCTTCCTTCCTTCCTTCCTTCCTTCCTTCCTTCCTTCCTTCCTTCCTTCCTTCCTTCCTATGCATCAGATTGAAAGATTTTCTCTGCTATCCTTGGAAAGGAGCCTGAAAAATTCTCCAAAAAGAATGTTCTTTATAATAATCCATATTTAATGAAACTGCACAGTAGTTATATAACCAATGCTGATTTCATAAAGAACCTGATTTAGACTTCATAAAGTACACAGTACTTATGTTGGAACATGTTTTACTAGGTCTGAACAGATAGGGTTCTTGGCAAGAGATAAATGCTTCAGACAATTTGGTGCTAATATTTCAAGTCTCTGCAGAAAACCCAGCAAATGTACCAAGAGAAATACTGAACAAAATTACTCTTGGCTGCAATTATACTTCTGATAGTGCTGAACAGTAGAATCATTCAATATTTTAATTACTCAATTCTGCACGTTTGTTTCAGACAGTAAATGGGTTGATATAGATTCCTGGTGGACTCATCTTGTAAAAAGACAAGCAGTATCAGATAAGCAATGAAGATAAGCATTTTATTGCATGTAACTAACGTTCTACAGAGGTGGGCTGAATCCTCACCAACCAAGGAGGTAGCTGACTGGGACTTCAGAGAGAAAAAAGGACTAAAAGGAATAATCAGTACAGAACTGCAAATATTTCGCAACACCTTACACAGGGAAGTTCTTGTCTGTGAGCCAGCACTCCAGAGCCCATGCTCGGAAGCTGCTCTGTCCCCACGCTTTAGAAATGAACTTTGCCTGTTCCAGATGGCTGGCTGGCTTGCAGAGCTGGTTTGAGAGGCCTGCTGGTCAGATGAATAACTGAGATAGAGCCAGAATTTCTCATTTGTCAGGCTAGCTGTAAATAATTTAAATAAGGGTCACGCTGTGTGTAGGCAGATTGTGGCCAAATGAGATGCAGCTCGGGTTAGGAGAGAGCGGTAATGAGCACAGGGTAATGGGATCAGCCTAGCTTTGTTTTTGCCAGGTAGTAAGTCTTCCATCTAAAAGTGTCTGGTTTGGCTTTTCAGCACATCGACACTCCCAGTGTGAAGTGCCTTGATGCAGTAGGTACAAAACCAAATCAGGTCTCAGACCACACCAAAACCAACCAAGTATGTGTTCCTCTCACCTGGCAAAAGGTTTAGCATGGAGATAGCCAAGCAGGGCTTGGCATGGATTTGGACATATGTGTGGATTTTAGCTGACTTGGGGATAACGCACACATAACAATCTGTCTACATTCACAGTCAAACCCGTGCTGTAATGGCACTGGGGAAGTGCCACAGCGGGCAGCGTGGCATCCTGGCATGTGCCAGGCCACAGAGAGGGCACTTACCTCTGACTTTGATCAGCACTGAGGTTATATAGGTTACATGTACACAGTGTAAATCACACCTGACAGTAAGCCAAAGCTAAGGGGAACAAGAACAGAGGCATTGCTGGCAGGTAGAGAACCCTAAGTTTTATTTCATTCCAGATATGCAGCTGCCATCAGTAAATCAGTTCAGCCTGTAGAAGCTAAACTCTCCCAAAACTGCAGGGATTACACTTAATCCCTGTCACCATCTCCAGCCCAGGGGACTTGGGAAATTCTGTTGCAGTTGAGCAGCCGCTTCTAGCTCTGTGATGGCAATGCAATGTATCCAGAGACTTGTGTAAGCCTCAGAATGTTGTCTTGAAACAAGACCAACAGAGCATGATAAAAAGCTTAACATAGTTTAGATAGTGAGAATTGACCATATCACATAATGCTTGTAGTGGAAGGAAATACCAAGGAGCAGCAAACAAGAGGGTGAAAGCAACTGGTCCATCTCCTTAATGCAAAAGAATGAGAACAATCAATTCTACTTTATGGGGCTTGCTCCTGGAATGCCAAGACACTGTCAGCATCTTCTGGGAATGGGATCCTGTCTGTGCTGCAAGGTTTTGTGCTATGCTTTCAGTTTTTATCTCAATAAGGGCATTCATACATAAATATGAGTCACTGGCTTGAACAGATGTCTGTTTGCTGTCATGATGGTGTCATTTTTCATTTTCTTTAATAGCAGTATCTTGATCGTTAAAGAAAACAGACTTTGTGAAAAATAATTTGGCTTGAGTGACAATAAGGAATAAAAGGTAAAATGCTGATTTTTCACAGCTATTAATCTGGGAGGAGCATGTATCATTTTGTCTGACTATACAAATTTGCCACAGTCAAAAGTAACACCTGTCCCAAAAATATATTTAAAAGGAGCTTTCCAGGCAACACCTGGTAAAAGAATATGTGTATGAACTTATACCAGATCCTCTCTGTGAAGCAAAGACTTTTCCAGACTGCTGTTTTACTTCTGGCTTATTCATATGTACTGGGGCACGGGTACAGGAAGACTGTGCATATGCTTAATAGGAAAATACTGTGGATTCAGACTACTCCCTTGTCAGTCACAGAATAACAAGTTGCTCCAGGGATGCACTAGGTTTTGGCTGAATTTTTACTGAACAAAAATGTAATCTGCAATTGTCCCGAGCAGATTTAGGATGAAAATTATACTGAATTGGAAAAGCCACAAAAAGAGAAGAGCCTCAAAAGAATCAGAGAAAATGCCTTGCAGTAAGAGACTTTAAGGGATCAAATTATTCAGTTTATCAAAAAGTAGTTATACATGAACTAGGGGAGTCTGTAATTTAGCAGCAAAAGCATAAGAATCAATGTCTCAAATCTGAGACTAAGCAAATGCAGAAATGTAGCCTATTTTGATGTCTAAAATGGGATGTAGGCAAAATTTAATTATGTGAGGCCAAAAAACTGCATCTTTATTTAGCAGTTCCACACTAAGCTTTCTGCTCAGCCTGAAAGTTTTCCAGATGCCAGTGCTGGATGGATGTGGCTGCTGGATACCTCAGAAATATGAGATTTAGCTGTGGGGATAATCCAACGACCCACTGTTGCTGAAAGAGAAGGTCTTCACCCTCTTCTCAGGTGCATGGTGGTCCTTTCCACCAGCTCCATTTCTCAGACCTGTCTGTCAGACAATTCAATTCATTTATCTGGCAGGGAGTAATCTAGGGTGTTTCATCTCACAGATTAATGAGTTTATGGGTTCACAGGTTTCCCAATGATCGCTGGGTTTGGCATAAAGCCACTAGTGGAAGCAGGTTATCTTCTGCCTCTCAGCAGTGTTCATCTGTTAGATCAGAATGTCTCCTGAAACCATTTTCACCTTCATTGTTCAAGACAGCTAATTGCATCCCCTGGCTAAGTAGAATTCACATTCACATGTTCTATCTCCTATATAAGCCTCGTAACCATGAGGCTACAGAAGAGGAAGGTAGGAGGATGGGACCTCAGAAGCCATGAGACATGGAGGAGAGCAGGTCTGTGGGTGTCCTGTGCATCCCTGAGGCGGGCTACTCCAGGGGATGCCAGAAGCCTGGGTCCTTCACTTGGGATGGGCTATGACTTGCTTTGGATGCTCAAGGAATACAACCACAAATAACCTTGATGCCCAAACTCCTTTCTGGAGGTAAGTGCTGTAGCTACTGGGGTGTCACGTCACGCTCCTACTCGCTTGCTCAGGGGCACACAGAGGCTGCAGTATCAGAGTTTCCTATCAAAAAGAAATTTCAGGCCTATAAATCTAATGTGCATGCCTCAGCTTAACACTGGTAACAGTGCAGTTGCACTGACTACAGAGTTGCTCGGACACGTCTAAGCCAGCTTAAAATGTGCTCGAGCAGGTACTGGTAGCAGCCCTCCTGCCAGCACAGTGCTCAGGGCATGCCCATTTATCTTGCTGAGACACACTCTCCACTGTGCTCCTCAGTCATGCTCCTTGCACACAGTAGATGGTCCATGGACTTCTCCAACACCCCTCCACACCAGCCTTGCATCTTTCCAAGTATCAGCCTCTTGATCTCTATTGGAAGAATAGACAGAGGCACAGTGGGCAGGACACTTCTTATGCTGGGAGACGGTGCTGCTTATTGCTCTGATTTCTATATATACCCATAAACACAGATGGAGTTGTGACTCTCTGAAAAACTGGAAGCTGTGCTTTCACTTTTCAGGGTTGTTTTTTTCTTTCTAAATTTCTTGAACACCAGCAGCATCCTGCACTTCACTGCCTCACACTTCCCCTTAACTGCCAGATTAATCCAGCACTGCATGCGGGGGTTACACACGTTACAAAAGCAGGTAGATGGGAAATGCCACCCAACAGGGCTCCACAGCTTCCCTGCGTTTGGCTGGAGGGTTTCTCTCCACTGCACTGAGCAGGAAGAGAAGAGGCTTTGTTGGTTGGGCTGGATCTGGAAAGGCTGTCTGGGCTTTGGGAAGAATCCCACACTCCTTGCTCCTGCTCTGCTCCAGTACTGTGATGCTGACAGGAATCTGAATTCTTTCTGCACTACCCTGTTCTTTCTCTCCTGTCACCAGAGACCTGCTCACACTCCTACAGAGCTGATCTTAACTGCAGTGCATACTTTTCAGTGTCACCCCACCTCTTTAAAACAGAATCTCAAAGACAGTGATGTTTGTATTGAACAGGATATTTTTTTACACCGGAATACTTTTTAAGACTGAAGTTATTTGTCAGGGTGCAGCACATAGGGAGATAGGCTTTTACTGTGAGGGAAACTAAAACTTGGACCTAAGAATATTGGCAGGATTGATTTAGCCTTAGTTTTTATTTTCATATTTCCTATTAATTGCGTTCTTCTGTTTAATCTTCTGTTAAATCTGTTAGCCTGCACTGGAGGCTGTTTGCACAGAAGCCTTCTCCTTGAAAATCATGCCTATCTTAGGGTTTTTGCTGGAGGCAAAGATAATAAAAACAACACACAAAAATGCTGAGGGAGAATATTTTCAAAGTGGGAGGGAAGCGTATTTCCTTGGTATTTTCCCAAGTGTTCCAACATATGAGACTCTTTATGACAATGTAAACAAAAAAAGTCAATCTTCCTTGAGAAGAGTGCAGAATCATCCCTAATTAATTAAACTCCTACTGTGAGCTCATAAATGTCAGGATGTTGAAGTGCTGTATGTTAATGGAGACTGATTGGTTTTATTATTTATTCCAGGGGAGTAAATAAAGTTTCCAAAATTTCCTGGCAGCAGGAAGTTACAAACATGGTGGAAAGAAATTGTGTTCAGTATGAAGTAAGATGCTAGTCACCACCTCTGAACATGGTGGATGTGATAAGCCTGTCAAAGAAGTGAGGGGGACGCTGTGGGCTCAGAGCTGGGTGCCCATGCCTCTCCATGTGGCTGTACTGGGAAGGGCTATGGACCCTTCCCACGTCACGAAGCCAGGTTGTCCACAGGAAGATGCCCTGCAAGAGTTGTCTGGGACGCAGGACCAACCCACGACCAAGCAGGAGGACTGCATCACCCAAAGCCAGTGCACTCAGGCAAAAGCACAGGCTTTCCTCAGAGTAGTACAGGTGAGAGAGCAGGTAGGTTTGCAGGGAAAACATACATACATACACAAACAAACTGACTGCGGGCTTCAGTTTATGCAGATGCATGTGCTGGGATGCCATAAGGCTTAGCCTTAGTGGTCTGCCAGCACTGAAAAGTTCTCATGTTCCCAAGGGCAGAAAGACAATACCAACACACAATGATTTCTTTTACCTTTTCAGCCATAGCATCAATATTTGCAATTTCAGCTGACATCTCCTCTAGCAGGGAACTCTGCTGGAAGCAAGAGAAACTCAGTTCTCAGGAAATAAGGAGAAGCAATTTAACTACACTTATCACCTGTTCTCTGAATTGCAGGTCTAGCTGTAGCTGGGAAGAAGCCAGCGTTGGCAGAACCCTGGGGGTAATGCATTAGGCCATCATCACCAATGTGTCTGAGGAAGCATGTGTGAACCAGCCCCTTCCTGCCCTGGCAGAACCAGCCCTGGTGGCATGTTTCCATCAGTGAGCTGGTGGTGTGGAAGGCAGGGAGCTCACCACACCTCTGGATGGCTGCAGGACTCCAAGTGGTTATGCTGGAATGAAGGAAAGCCAAAGTCAGGCTCTTCCATACTCTGCTCCTGTGCAGCTTAACAGCACTTGGATAAAAGGGAGGGAAAGTGCCCTTGTTGAACCAGTGCAGCAAGTGGTGTTCATTGAGCTGCTTGGCACACTTGTAGCATCACATGGGCACCAGCATCATGAGGGCCTCTCACAGAGTGTTTACAGGGGCACTTGCTCAGGAGATAGATTGAGGCCAAAGGCTGTGCTTTTGCATTAACCCTCCCATAACATCGAGAGTCACCCATCAGAGCTACGAGAGCTCCTCTAGAAATGACCCAATTATCTACTGCGCTGAATAGGGTGAGTCAAAGGAAATTATTCATTTAATTCACTAGAGCTGCTCCCAAACAGCTGTTTGGAGAGGTTAATTTTACCTGGAACACTTCACCAGTCCAGTTCACTGTAAGGCCAGAGAACACGGCGCTAGCTCAGTGGTTACACAACCCCAGAGCAGAAACAAGCAGCCAGGAGGCAGGAAGGGGCCACGTCTTTCATCTGGCAGTGACAGTTTTTGATACTTCAAAGTGCTCTTGGAACAACAGTGCAAAGTCCAAAGAGTTGACACTGTAAAGAAAACTATATATTTAAATTCCTGTGTGGTGCTAGTACTGTGAGAACAACAGCATATGTGAATACTACACCTCCAAGTACTGCTACACCTAGCAGTAAAACTGGAGAAGGGTCTGGCACACAAGTCTTACGAGGAGCGGCTGAGACAACCGGACAGTTTAGCCTGGAGAAGAGGAGGCTCAGGAGAGACCTTATTGCTCTCTATAATTCCCTGAAAGGAGGTTGTGGTGAGCTGGGGGTCAGCCTCTTCTCGCAGATAAGTAGCGACAGGACCAGAGGGCCTGGCTGCAAGTTGTGCCAGGGGAGGTTCAGGTTAGAAATCATGAGAAATTTCTTCTCAGAAAGAGCAGTTGGGCATTGGAATGGGTGGCCCAGGGAGGTGGTGGAGTCACCGTCCCTCGGGGTGTTCAAGGAAAGGTGGGATGAGGTACTTAGGGACATGGTTCAGTGAGTAATTTAGGTGGCAGGGGAACAGTTGGACTAGATGATCTTGGAGGTCTTTTCCAACCTTAATGATTCTCTGAGTGATTCTGTGTAAATCTTGACTGATACCAGGCAAATATTTCTAACACCATTTCTGATGGCTGAGTCTTTATGAAGTATTGCTCTGACTCATTTTATAAACAGAATTGATTGACTCTGTGTAGCTTTCAAACACACCACTAGGGTACATTTTGTAACACTCCACAACCATAACTGTGAGCAGAACTGGTACACAGCCTGCAAAATTCCCACAGAAGTAAAAAAGCTCCTAAAAAATATCAAAAATTATGGAACTGCAAAACTCAAAAAAAAGCCCCAAACCAACCTCCTAAAAAATAACAGATAAACTTACATAACTAGAACTCAATTGCCTCCCTGGAAATTCCCTGTCAATCTAAAAAAGTGGGAACTTAAACAAAGAAGTGTATACTTAGAAATACTGTAGGAGAGCGGTATCATTTCTCTTTCAAGGGAAGATGATTAAGGCTGCATGAAGGATGGAGTATGAAAAATGCATTGGAATGCCTGTTAAAAGAGGCTGTCAGAAAGTCTGGTATGTCTTGGATTATGTTCACTCAAGAACTGTCAAGGGCAAGAACTTTAATGGCATAAAAGCACTAAGGAAGAAAAAAAACTTCTAGGCCTTGAGATCAAAATACTCCTCTGGGGTGTGTGTTAGCATCAGGCAGGGCTCAAAAGGTTTAGATGGCATCTCCAAAATACAACTGCATAAGATTGACTGTAGCTTAATCTATGAATACTCTTCCAAAACACATTTCAAAACTTTATTTACAGCCCTGATGTTTTCTTATTGTTTATTACAGTCAGTATATGCAAATTCAAATAAATTAGGGTGATTGAAATGCACATGATTAATGATTGAACTATAGGTCCCTGCTGAATGTGAAAGCGAGTGAAGAGCACAGTTCAAACCAAAAATCCTAGGGCTCAGATATTATGGCACTTTTTGAGTGGAAGTGAGATTTTTTTGTTCTTTGTGCTGCTGCCAAAAGAAACTCTCATTTGTATTATAATTTATTGAAATCATATTTTACTGCCCTAGCTGAAACTACGAAAAGCTTGCTTACAGGTTTAATAGCAGGTGAGAGAAGTGGCATCACCTGAAAGTCCTTCAGTAGCCTTTCACCCTGTTTCTAAATTGAAAACAACCTCTGATTTTATGGGTCATTAAAACTAATTAAATTAACTGACTTCATTAAAACTAATTTTCTTCCATGTAGTTCGGTCCCCAAAATCTTGTTTTGTTTTTCCCTTCTTTTAAAAATATTTTCAGAATTTCTGTGGTTCTGTTGTTCACTGGAAATGTGGTCTCTGTTTCCCTACAATATCTAGGCAGTACATGTTAATGGCCATTATTTTCCTTTTCCACTTAAATCTATAATAACAATAATCAAGACAAGTCTGTCATCTTGAGGATGTGTTTTCAGTTATCTGCAGAAAGTACAGATAGACCTCCTGATCCTGCAGCTATGCTAGTCTTTTTCCATTAAAACTTTCCAGAGTTCTTGCCAAAAGCAGTTGTGCAGTTGAAGGTGAACAGAGTTTATCCACTTCTACTTAAGCAATAGAAATTTTAGCCACTTTTCACAGCCTGGGAAACAAAACATGTGAGTTTACCTACTTTTTTTTATCTACTGCAGAGATACCAGTTTCCCAGTATATCCTCAACACTCCTGGCAATGGTGAAAAGATGAAGTGGACCATGTGACTCTAGGAATTGTCTTTGTGAATATTTTGTCTGCTTATCTGCCTTACACTACATCAGTAGTTAAACTGCCACAGAGTGGACCACTTGTAATATCTGGAATATTCAATAAGGAAATAATCTAAGGTGGACAGAGTAATGGCTTATCAAATCTCAAGTTCCTTTTTGTACTTTTTAATCTAGAGTCAACAACACACCTGTTATTTTGTCTGCAGCATTGCTTAACATCCAGGTATCCCTGTGGAAAACTCGTGTAGATCCTGTCCAACTCATGCAGAATGAAGATATAACACACCAAAGCCTCAAAAGTCAAAACTTTCCAACAAAACAAACCAACAAAACCTTTAATAGAAAAGGAAAGAAGTTCTGTGTTTCTATTATAAATGATCCTTGACTGTTTAGGTTTAGTTCTGAGACAGTCTGAGGAGCTGTGGTGTCATAGTGGAGTCTTAAGTGAATCATCCTATTGGATAGGTTATATGTATTTACTACAGTACTGGTGTCCTCTTTGATGTATGATGGCATGGCCTATTATTCTCTCCTAACAGGCATATAAGCATATCCTTGCAAGGGTAACTCTGTGGCAGGCAATGGGTTATTTGCATGTTTACAGCTAAGTACACACCAAAATACTTTGCTCTACAGGGGTCTCATGTTCTTCCTTTCTTCACATAGGAACACAGTGGGTAATTTTGCATGTGGTGGGATTTCAAACATCCTGGTTTAAGTGCTGGCTCCTTTTCTAGGTACTAGGTCCTTTTTAGGTTTCTAGATACTGTGAAATTACAAGGGACCAGTTAGAAAGTTGCTCTATCAAAGTTACTAATACTTAAAGACAGTAGTATCCTAGATACTACTATCCAGACAGGATAATATTCTTAGCCCAGTGCATTCACTCAATAAGAAAAGTCAACTGGAATGTCCAGAAGAAGTCACAGTGGCATGAGATTTTAGTGGAATGAAGAATTTAGTAGTGGGAGGCAGACAGCAGGAAATTAAAACATTTCCTTGGTTTGAAAGTTCTGGTGTCTGGTATAAACCCATTCCCATCCCTTCTCAGCAATCTTTAACAGATGTGCTGCAAACTGGTCCTTTTGCACCTCCTGTGCCTGCTATAGATGTCCAAATTTCCAACAGTTGTGATGCTGCAACGCCTGAGGAGATACCACTGTTCACAAAAACTAGGAAAAGTAGTTGTCACAGCATGTGAAGCTGTCATTCAAATTTGGTAACCTGGAGTTGTGACTCCCTGGGGCTAACATTAACGTATTCTGTTCTTTAATATATTCCTCTAAATTCACTATGTTATTTTCATTGCATTATAAAGCACTTTTACACTCTGGGTTAAGTTTAGAAGAAAAAACACTGCTCTTCAGTGTGAAATTGAAGTGTTTGCTTGGTTAGGACTGTGTGTGCTATGAAAGGAAACTTCCAGGTATGTTGTGTATCCATACATGCTGACAGACCAGGTATTAAACATCTCCTCTTCTGTAAAAAAAATGGGAGTTCTGAGCTTTCAGACAATATGGATTTTCCTGCACCGACTTAGATTTCTTCTGTTGTATTTTATGTGACAGTTCCATTAAAAAAATAGCAATGACAGTGTCTTTGCCACCATTGACTGGTTATCAGGGAAGAGAATGAAAGGAACAAAAAAACCCCCATATATGAAATATGTCAGTCATGTCTGACACCACTAAGAGATATGAAAACGCTGTCCTTTCTGTAGGAAGTGCTGCAAAATATAGAAAATAGAACACAATTATAGTTAAGACATCCTTCTTAACCCAAAATCATTTATTTGAAATCATTGTTCTTTTTTATCCTTCAATATGCTCTGATAAACTACCACCTCTTCCTTTATACTGCCACATCTCAGAAATATCTTTGCCAATTGTAGTATCCATTTCTCCCTTCTTTTAATTTCCTTCTTAGATATTCATGAAGCCATAGTGCAATATGAGCTGGGGAGCTGCTTTGGCAGGGGGGTTCGACCTGATGATCTCTCCAGGTCCCTTCCAACCCCTATGATTCTATAATTCTATGATTCCTGTGAAGACAGGCTGAAAGAGTTGGGCTTGTTCAGCCTGGAGAAGAGAAGGCTCCAGGGAGACTTAACTGCAGACTACCAATATTTAAAGGGGCCTACAGGAAAGTGGGAGAGGGACTGTTCATCAGAGAGTGTAGTGATAGACAAGGGGTAATGGCGCCAAGATGAAAGAGGGTAGATTTAGGTTAGATGTTAGGAAGAAATTCTTTACTATGAGGGTGGTGAGGCACTGGCACAGTCTGCTAGAGAGGTTGTGGATGCCCCTTCCCTGCCAGTGTTCGAGGCCAGGTTAGATGGGGCTTTGAGTAACCTGGTCTAGTGAGAGTGTCCCTGTCCATGGCAGTGGGGTGGGAACTAGATGGTCTTTCATGTCCCTTCCAATCATTCTATGATTCTATACGTTACTTTTGAGAAAAGGAATGAAGAAAAGAAAATATGAATGAACAGTATGAAAGTGCTAACTAATAAAAGCAAAAGACTTCAGTAAAAATTACCTTAGCCCTCAGCACTGACTCTTCAGGGGTCTGGATCTCGAATCTCTGCAGAGCAGCATGGAGCACCTTTCTTAGTGTCACAGTTCATTTTCCATCTCATCACATGAATAGTTGGGATGATATATAACCTTCTCATAGTAAGCCTACCTATATTGGTCTTGTAACAGAGCAATAAGCCCATTCACTAGCAAAGATGAGTAAAACAAGGCTTCTTCAGAGAATAATTCAAAAAGGTTCAGACTCTTCCTCAGTTTATGCAGCCAGAGCAGCTGTTAGAGATCTTCCAAAGTACCTGGAAATGATTTTACTTCCTCAGGGGCTACAGCCTCATTCCACAGCATATATCAGAATTGAACTGGGGATTTCAAGATTGCTTGGCAACAAATTTAACGGGTATTGCAAACAAATATTTTTCAAACACTAAGCAACTGAGAGCCTCAAGTATTGAGCCAGGTCAAGAAACTAATTTTGCTCTTTATTAACTCAGGAGAGCAATTTTAGGCTCGATTTCTGCAAGTGTCTTTCTTACAGGTTTAGTTTGCACATACTTTTTAAAAATCCCCAATCTTAAAGGTATTTTTGTGGTATCTGATATGAGTGCTGCATTGTCCAAACCAGTAAGGTTTCAGTGCATTACAGGAAGGTAATCAATAAATCCTGTGACTCTACAAGCACACCACATGTTTCTTCCTGTAGTAACAAGCTTGAACTTAAATTCTGTATGTATTGGAGAGCATTAATGCACGTGACTCTTTACAACATTTCCAGGAAAGGTGGAACAGAACAAGAAAAGGTCCATTCTCTGTAGACATACATCAGTTCATAAATGGTTTCAGCAAAGAGAACAGTTTGTCCCTTTTTCTTCTGAAAAGTGGGTCAGAATTGTCACTCCTAACCTATTCCCTACAGCCAGCTGCCTTGCATCACAAAATGTGTCTGAGAAGTTGCACTGTGCCACACTGCCTGATTGATCTCTATATTTGAGCTGGAAAATCAACAGAGGAAGCCATGATCATGGAACTAGCTGGGACTTCTGGACCTCGTGAAGTCCAAGTGCAGGAAGGAATGAGGACAAAGAGCAGGGCAACTTTAAGAAGCTCCAAAAAGCTCAGAAAAAGTCAAATCACATTTGAAAAATGTACCTTAGCAGAACATCATTCCAACTACTCGAGACAGGTGGAGCTAAGAAAATTGTCACAGACATCTGACCCAACTGTGGACACAGCTTATGCAAATGAACACGTGTAGAGGCATAAAAGTTTTTAGCATTATGGTCTATATGTGTCTTTTAAGCTGGTGGTAGGTTATAAGCAGCTCACAGTGGTTTTTTGTTCGTTGCCAGAGTTTTCAAATCTAACATTTTTTATTTGTCATTTAAACCTAGGAATGAATTAAAGGAGTTAGGAGGAGGAAGGAATTCTCTGCTGAAGAAAACGTAAATGGAAAAAATCATATAAAATGGAAGAGATAAAGAATATCTAAATAGAGATGTAAGAGGAGAGAAAAAACATCTGGGAGCCTGACTATCCGGTGACTTCAATCCACATTAAATTGTCAGGCAATCAATCACACTGTATAAAATTCATGAGGTTGGTAATTCCTTTCTATTTAACCACCCAACAGCATAATTCATTACTGCAGTGTCATACCCTCCCCAACTATGATCTGATTCACTCCAGTCTCTCTGAAATGTAGTATCTGAGTTCAACTTGCACAAACCCTGCAGAAAGCTATTCAGCCACTTTTACTTACGTATCAACAGGTTAAAGCTGTGTTTTCTTGTTATGTTCTACAGCTCTTGCAGCAAATTAGTTTGCTGTGACCATTACTCTAATGCTTGAACTATGGTTGCAGTAAGAAATTCCTATCCAGATTGGGCTCAGCAGTGGTAGTAAACAAAGGAGATGTGCCAGCCAAAGGGAAGAAGAAGCTGTTCCTAAAATAAATACCCAACTTTAAAGAAGAAATAACTTCCCTGTGAGTCACAAACAAAATCACTTCCAACATCCAGGTCCTAGTCCAGTGCTGAAACCAAAAGCTACTTATGCAGCCATGGAATCAGTCTGAACAGTGATATCAGAGCAGGTAATACAGACTTTGTAGAAAGCACATTTCAAACTGTGCTTCCTAGGAACCCCAGTTTTGAGAGCTATGATCAGGAATTAGGCAGTAGGATATAATACCCCCAGGTGGCAAAACCCACATATGTGCTGTCCAGTTTGTCCCCAAGTGGGAGACTCATCCAGGACAGGCTGGAAACCACTGATGCAATGAACCCTTAGTAACAAAGCATAAAAAGAAAGATTATCTTCAGAAATCACTAAGCAAATAAATTTTGAACCGAGATGAAATACAATAAATTCACAGACAATTCAACAGAAAGGGGGAAATGTCAATTGTTTTCCTCATCAGTCATTTGTTGGACTTTGCTCAATAAAGGCAGTTCTGCAAATAGCATTTACCAATTATCTTTGGTCGGCACTATCAATCACACAGCCTTTGTCTTTTTCTAAGTCTGGCTCCTCAAATTCTCCTTGTCTGCAAGTAATTTAAGAAATCTTAATTTTCTATTATTAAAGCAAGCCCAGTATCCCTGCACTAGACTTTTGAGACAAGGAGAGCTGAGGCTTCCCATCAGAGGAGTAATTTCAGTTCAAAAATGTGCACATCTTGCCATGGTTTCTACATTTCCTTTTGTGCCAGAAATGGGAGAGGTGCGTGTGCCTGTTTGAAAGGTCTTCTCTGAAAAAATCAGAGAAAGCAAGGTTGCTGCATAAAATCACACTTTCTTGTCCTCTTAAGGTAGGTCTTCATACCCACTACAGTGAGAAGTGGGCCACTTTCCCACCTAGAGAGGGCTGGCTGTGTGGCTGTGCATGCACAAACATGCACAGTGTCCAACAAAGGACCTACAGCAGCACCTGCTCTGCATCACCCGTGTGCTGGCCACACCGTACCGCAGCCACCACTGCTCCTGCCTCCGGCTTTCTTCAGGTGGAAGCCTGAAGTCCTGCACACAAGACAGAGCACAGGAATGAAGGAAAAAAATATGCAGCAGATTTTTTTTCCTCCTGAAAAATGTACTTTGCAAAAAAAAGCTGCAAGGCTTCACATTTGCTCCAGTGAAAGCATCGAACAGGAAGATTTTTAGAATCCAGGCAGCACTGGTACAAAGAAGCCAGATGCCTGGTGTCAGGTCCCTGCTGGTGGCTGTGGTTGGAGATGTCACACCACACTCTTCAGGCAAGTGACCTCATGGAGCTTCTCAGATCTGCTTATCTGTATCCCACAAGCCGTGGGAAGCTCTTATGCCCGCTCTCTGCCATTGCAGCCATCATTTCTGGCTGGACACCTTGTTGAGGCAGACGTACCAGGCTGTCACACACTGCATTTCCTCATGATTTGTCATCCAAGCAGCTGTGGAGTGTTTTGTTTGTGAGTTAAAATCAGGAGCCCTGCACTTGAGTGCCAGGGCTTTTTTAAACACTGTATCCGTGCTTCCAGGGCAGTAAACAAGAAATACCCTCTTTGGTCTCTCAGCTTGGTGCAACCAGCATGAGTGACACGCAGCAGATGCCTGGACCAGCACATGGCAAACACAGAAACCTCTTTCCAGATTTGAAGAGGCCAAAATGTTTATGGCTCTTTTTTTTTGTGAATAAATAACAGAATCAAGGGGTTGATAAATTATTTCTGAAGGAGGCATGCAACTGTCCTGAAAGAGCCATGATTAAGTGTGTTTCAGTATAATTTTTCTTCCAGTCAAATAGTTTATTTATTAAAAGGCACCACAGCTACACTAGTCACTCATTTACCTACACAATGTACCGACCAAGCTCCTTTATTTGTGTGTGCTTCATCATTTCAGGATGACCAATAAACCCTGGTATGCTTCTACTGTACCTGTGCATGGAAATCATCCCAGCCAAGCCCTCGCTTTCCATAAGCACTACTTGGGAGGTCGCTGCTGAAACTCCTTTAGTTTTACTTGACTTCCCAGGCACAGGCTGGCAGGATGCTGCCTGTCGGAAAAATCTTTAGCAGAGACATTGTGGGCTGCACTCTCAATTAACAAAAGTCACAGGGAAGATTCCTGCAAACCTTGGGCTGCAGCAGGATGTTTGACATTTCAAACTTTTTAACAACCCCTAAGCCATGAATTGGTGCCAGTTGGGAGCCCGTTGTGGGAAGTAGTCAGACTGTCTTTGCTTCTCCTCTTTTTCCCCTCTCAGCCAGAAGAGTACTAGGCTAGCTTGCTAGGCTAAGCTTGCTAATCCATGGTGGACCTTCAGTGTACACATGTGAGTGAGACAGAACTAGCAGAGGTGTTCCATGAACTCTCACCTAACCCTTGTCCTCTCACAGTCCCTTGTTCCCTCTCCCATCAGCCGCAGCTGCCTGTACTGAATTTCCTTCTACCAGCCATCAGGGTACTTGGTGTGGATGGCAGCCAGTACTCTGCATCCTTGGGCTGCCAGTACTTTCACAAATCTGTGCCCAAATTATTTCTATGGCACATGCACAAACGCTGCACCAGAGCAGAGAAGTAAATGTTTTTTTCTTGCCTCAGAGAGCCCCACAGTCCCTTGGACAATCTGCCTTACTTAGAACCATGCTTCATGCTTTAGTAACCAGCCCCTTCTACTAACAGATCTGTTCATTGTGAAGTGGGAGGATTTCTTATTTTATGGACAATCCCCTGGGCTCCCCTGGGACCAAAAAACTGGATTCCCTTTCAGAAAATGTGACCTAGAAGAGGAGGGCAGTCCCCTACGGCATGCAGTGCTGTCAGAAAAGCACTGACTCAGCACTCAGTGCTACTAGCCACAGCGTTCTTGGAGCAAAGGCCTTCCAGACAGGCTCTGTGCAAAACTCTGTCCTGCTTCACTGAGACACAGATGCTGGCAGGAACGCACCACAGATGGACTGCCTTGGATCCTGGCAGCCATAGGACCGTGCTGGTTCAGAGTTCGGCGCTGGCTCACCAAAGTCGTCCCTCTTAAGGTGTAGTTGTCTCTTCAAAAATCACTTTGGCTTCCTGGATGATTCTGACTCAGAGCTGGGGAAGTGTGAAATGCATCTGCTAAAATGCAGGTTGTTTTTTTTTTTTTTTTCCTGAGGATAAGATGGACAAAAACAAACTGAAGATTGTTTTCTTGGACTACTGGTATGTGTTCAGAAGAAGGATCTCACTCAACACCCTGGCAACTGAAGTAATCAGCTTCTCCCTATAAACTGAGCTGCTAGCATCACACTGGTAGGGGTCTCAGTAATCAAGTGATAGCTTGCAGCTAAATATGACTTGATTAGATATATAATCTGGTCCAGATGAAGCTAGGATCTCTCCCATTGTTTTATTCATGCAATTCCTACATGCAGACATTGGGTCACTGATTCTGTATTCTGATGCAAATCAGCACAATAAAGACAGAGCTTGTTGAAAGTCAGCGACAGAGGACAGGTGTTAGTCTTGATATTAAAGTCTGACTTTCTGCAGTGATTTGAAAGGCATGACATACTTATATGGGATACCTCAGATGAATGAGCCTCTAAGCACTATGACAATTTTCCAGTGAAATTATTCCAGACCCTGACCCATGGGCTCTGCTTGGCTAAGGAAATATTTTTTACATTTAGAGAAGCAGTTCAGCCCAGTTGTTAGGAAATGGTCTAGGGGGACACTCTCATTGCTTCACATGAGGACATACCAGAGTCTAGCCCTGAAGTTAGGTTGGTTTGAATAAAAAAATCTCAGGGTCAAAGTCTGCCAGCCACCTTGCTTGCACCACGCACTTACAGGGAAAGATACAGATCAGGGGGAGTTAATGTGACGGAATTTGACCATAAATTAACTTCTGATGTAGTAAAATGTTCTAGTGTAAACAAAAGTCTTCCAGGGACTCCGACAAGGGCAAAGTAAAGGCTATTTCTAAATGCAATAGTCAGGAGTAGAGATACATAGTTTGGCATTCCTGAAACTTGATATTTGGTGCTTGACGCTTGAATTTGTCTCAGAAACTTGCACAGCTAGAAGTTCAGGCCCAGTTCAAAGGCAAAGTACTTTTTCATCACCCTATGTAAGGCTGCTTCATATCCTTTTCCTTGCCTCCCACATGACATATCCCTTCATATTGTGTGCAGATCCGACTTGGATGGACTCAATAAAACCAAACAAACCATGAAATGAGTTGAGTTCAAAAGCTTAATTCCGGTATTATCCTGAACTTTGAGAGACATTATCACAGAACTGCAGATATGTATCTCTGGAGTGAAAGACCAAAACCACATTTCCCGTGTCTCTTATGTACCAAACCACATTTCCTTGGAAATCAGCACTTGTGAGTGAAATTCTGACTTTGCATGCAATGCTGCAATCAAAGAAGTCATGGCAAAACAAAGAAGTAAGCAAGATTTTCAATCAAGTTTAAAGGGTGCATTATTTATTACAAAGTCTAAAATACTCATTTGGGAATTGATAGCTATGTTAGTTTCTGCCATTCATGTCGACTAATGATGTCCTTACATATTCTTAGTTCTACTGGAATAAATAGCTGACCCTCACTGGTGAAAAAAAAAGTCTTTTGCACAAGTCTGAACTTACCAAAAGACCTGAGAGTGCTCCAAGCTTCCCACTGGCATGTGCCATACCCACCGAGTTGTGCTGTCCCATTTCCCCTTCCCATGTGCTCTCCATAACAAAGCTCGTGTGTTTTTAACCTGTGATTTAACACAGGTTATATAAGAACAGCTGTACTCGGGCAAGAGGAAGATTTATCTAGTTCAATATCCTGTCTCTGGCCAAAAGTGAATGTCTAGCAAACAACACAAAAAACCCCAGTAGGCACATGGTGGTAATTCATCAGAATGCTTTCCAGCCTTCAGGGGCTTCATGAGCCCGAAGCTGTGTCCTCAAATGTAATAGCTCTTTATGGTTTTCTCTTCAATTTTGGTAAACTTGAGACATTGGTGAACTTTCTGAACTAGAAAATCCTATGGCAGAACTACTCCACAGTTAAAGTTCATGTTGGGTGACAAACCACCTCCTCTTCTTTCTTCTAAACCTATCACATAAGAAGAGATTCCTATGCATCCTCTTCATGGCACTTACTACTTTAAAGATTTTTATTATATTTCCCTTCATTTGACTGTTATTGCAGACTGAAGAACCCTAACTTATTTGGTCCTTGCATGGAAACCACTACATAATTTTGATCAATCTTGTGACCTACCTCTGGATTTTTACCAATGGCACTGGGGAGAGCAGCCATCTGCACAGTATTGGGCCGCTGGTGAAGCACGTGTTTGTTCATGCAATGACATGACAATGTTTTGTTCTTTTCATTCCAGTCCTAGAAATTCTTAACATTTTTTTAATAGTTTTGTTTACTTTTTTTAATTGGTGCTGAGCGTCAAGTGGACATTTTCACAGAGCTGTTTAGGGCAGGCCTAAGAATTTGGCAAGGCAGTTTTGTCATGACTATATGATAGTGACCACAGTGAGGTGCTGGAGGGTCTAAGGTTCTGTGGGCCTCTCAAGTGTAAATTAATACTTTCCACTCAGCAGTGACACATACATGACTATAGTGCATGTGAGTTGGCATATAAAGTGAAGAAGAGTCTGAACAGCCAAGCATCTGTCTCACTTTGCCTTTAAAAGTCAGATCACATATACCTACTGTATATGGCAGCTCGTGCATACTTTATTTTTCTTAAAATATAAAAATAGCATGAGATATTTTGAAAAGCTAATTCATGTACCTTGTCCAAGTTTCAGAGATAATCCAGATTTCTGGTTTTATAAGAAAGCCTTTTTTCCTCTTTTCAAACATGTTGCTATGTTGCAAATTCAAACACATCATCTAAAACAGATTTTTTTTTTTAAATTATAAAATATCACAATTCCACACACAGCCTGTTTTTTTCTTTCCTTGGAAGAAGAAAAACACTTTCCAAAGCAGCCAAGGAAACATTCTTGCTTAAAAGGACTGCATGCAGCTATGACATATACAGCGATGGATTTATTCCTAATGGATTGAGTGGACTCTGTGGTAGTCCATTATCCATCATTACCAAACACTTAAAACTAAGAAGCAGTCCAAGATTTTAAATGGATCTTCAAACTCCTCCAGCAAAAGCACCCCAACACACCAGTTGATTACTAACCTGATTATGTTACAGCGGAGGAGATAGGACATAAGTGATTAAACACCAAAGTGCTTTTAAACACAATGCAGTTAACATGTCATTCCAATAAATCTTTGGCTGACTACAATATTTTAAAGCAGAGGACACAGTCTTCTGGTTTTGTGGATCATGGGCTCTCTTTGATGTCCCACAGCTATTCTCGCGGGGCAGCTCAGAAGCTGTTCCATTTTAATCCATTCTGATTAATGCCACAAAATGAGTTTTCCTGACACGGGTAATTTTGCTCTGCTGGGAGTGATTGAAGAGGATGGGCTTTCATCCCAGCACAGCAAATCACTAGCAGCCAGCTACAACAAAGAGTTAACCACCTTCTTCAGCAAATGAGATGAAACTGTAACTTGTTTTCTTTTAATTAACTCCTCACTAGATTGCTCCAGGTCCTCCTGGCACCCCCCAGCTCGGAGACAATAGCAGTGCTTCCAGCTAGGGTAGGATTTTGAATTTTGGAGTGCTCAGGTTTCCCAGGAGTAGCTGTGCTCTGCGTGAGTCAGGTCACGCTTTTCTCACACTGTCTGAGAGCGCTTTTGGAAAGACCAATTGCGGGCGTAAGGCAAGTCCAACAGATCTGAAGTCATTTAGACAGGCTCAGCATGCTGGTGAGTCAGGATGACCAGCAAAGATAACATATCAGCAACCCACACCGCGGTTCATAATTAATTCCTTCCTCTGGGTTTACTTTCCACCGATCACCCGCTTGGTTTTCTGAGTTTAGTGCTTCTGCCTCAGGCCTCCTGACTCCCTTCAGACCATGTCCCTACGTGGGCTTGGCTGCTTTTTCCCACACAGTGTGTTCTTAGGCAGTGGGGCAAACCACAGGGCTTTCTGAATGAGCTTTTAAAGCAGCTCTGTTAGTACCCGGCCACACAGGAGCATCGCAGTGGTGCCAGGAGCTGGATCCAGAGAAGGGTCTGTGGCCAGGATTCCTGCACAGGCTGCTCCTGTGCAGTGACTCTGTGGGGTCACAGCACACATCCAGAGCCTTCTGTACATGTCATAGAGAGGAGGTTAGTGCAGACAGTGCAAATGCTTCCTGGTGGGGACAGACACCAGCCCACATCAAATAAAAATGCTGGAGGGGCTTTCAGGAAGGAAGTACTGGAGTACAGCCTGTGTGCTCCTAGAAAATTTAGAAAAAGCATGGAAAATACACTTATATGGATTTAAACCTATGGAAGAACATAGAATTAGTAGATAAAGTTTGGCCGTATCATCTCTGGTCAGGTCTGCCATTCAGTGCAGTGAAGGGACTGAGCAGGCAATCTGGGCACACACTACTACAGCTGAATAAATCATGGTTTGGACAAATTTGTCATTAGTTTATAGCACGGCAAATTTATCACAGAATCACAGAATTACAAGGTTGGAAAAGACCTTTGAAGATCATCAAGTCCAACCATTCCCACCCTAAGCTAAACCAGATCCCTAAGTACCTCAGCTACCCTTTTTCTGAACACATCCAGGGAAGGTGACTCAACCCCCTCCCTGAGCAGCCTGTTCCAGGCCCTGACAACTCTTTCAGGAAAACATTTGTTTCTAATGTCCAATCTGTCCCTGCCCTGGCACAGCTTCATGCCATTTCCCCTTGTCCCATCTCCTGTCACCTGGCTGAAGAGACCATCTCCCACCTCTCTACAACCTCCCTTCAGGTAGTTGTAGGTGGTGAGAAGGTCTCCCCTCAGCCTTCTCTTCTCCAGGCTAAACAGCCCCAGCTCCCTCAGCTGCTCCTCAGAGGATTTGCCCTCCAGCCCCTTCCCCAGCCTGGTTGCCCTTCTCTGCACTCGCTCCAGGACCTCAATGTCCTTCTTATGGTGGGGAGCCCAGAACTGGACACAGTACTCGAGGTGTGGCCTCACCAATGCCCAGTACAGGGGCACAATTACCTCCCTAGACCTACTGGCCACACTGTTTTTGATACAAGCCAAGATGCCATTGGCCTTATCTGCCTCTCTCTCTGAAGTGATACTGATAAAAATGAAAACAGAACTAGATGCCCAACTGAAAGGATAATGTAGATCTTGTTCAGATAAGAAAACATACAGTTCATTATACACAGGGAGGTGTTCACCTAGTGTGATGATTTCTCTCCATAAAACAGATCTAAAATATAAACCTTGTGTCTTAATCTCCTTCCAGAGGTGCTGCTGGTTCTTTCTGCTGAGTAGAAAGAGGACCTAGATGATCAGTTTAGTCTATGTATCAAATGTATTAATGTGTCTATGTACCTAATTTCAGAGCTCTACATTTAGGTGAGATCCCTCCCACCGAGCACAAAACAAAGTCCAGTTAAGTCAATTTTCCCTGGGTTCTGGAACATCAAACAGAAACCATCCTAACAGCTGAAATCTTATTTTCACCTGTGAAGTGTGGACTTCCAGACAATCAATGTACAATTATCGCTGGTTTCAAGACAATTCACTGTCAATAACTGGGGCAAAACACATAGTCTACAGTAACATGCTACCTTTATATTCATGCAACAAAGACTGGTCCACTCTACATCTTTCTCACCACATACAACAAAATCACAGATACCATAAACAGAAAACAGGATGTTGTGAAAGAAGCCTGTAAGCTTAGTATCATTGGCAACAACAAGATCATACGATTCTAAAGTGTTTTAAGAGTACTTATATTCAAGCTGCTCACGTATAACAGGAAAAAACCAGCGTCATAACTATGCTCTTTTTAAGAAAGCAACACATAAATATTAACCTGTTTAAACAACAGTTGAGGCAGTGAAGAGAAAAGGATTTAAAAAGAGCGTCAGACTCTTCTAAAGGCAGTGAAAAAACAGGCCTTGTGCACATCCAGCTGAGCCATGAGCATACCACTCTCCACCAACTCTTCAGCTCTAACTCAAGATCAGCTTCTGAAGATGAAAGTTTATCTTCAGCAGAATAAACAATATGATTCTTTCTTTTTCATGCTTTTTATATGGCTCACTGTAAAGCTAAAAGCTACAGAACATCACTCTTAAAGTATAAAGGCACTGCTAAGCATACCAGACCAAAGGATGACCCTTGGCTGTAGATCTATCCAGACCCAAAATAGATGGGTTCCAATAAACATCTTGTGCAGCAAAAGTATGAAATCATAGAGAAGGCTACAAAATTAATCATCAGATATTGCTGTGCAGGCAGCTCTGCAAAGACCACAAAAAGCTTGCTGCAGCTGAAACCTGTGGCCACAGGGTTCAGCCATCTATTATCCCAGGTATAGCATGATCCAGCCTCATTTTAGTTTTATTTTATTTGAAAAAAAGATGTTAAAGTTTTAAAAAGTACATGACCTAAAGATTTAAAAAAAAAAAAAAAAGGAAAAAGAAAAAAAAGCCCACCCCAAAACCCAAGATGAAGGCACAGGCAGAGAGATAATTGTGGAATAATAATGGGTAATAGTTAGCAACTCAAGTATTTGAGAAGAAAGATAGTGAACTAATATAAAACCCTAAGGAAGGGAAGCAGAGCACTGGCAGATGGCAACTCAGCAACAGCAGGGACTTACCAGTTCCAAGCAGCAATGCAGGCCAACTCCTTCCTGACTTGACTGATGACTGGCTGGCCAATGAATAATTAATTGATATTCTAAAGCAGTGTATATTCTGCTTGCAAAATGTCCTTGTGTGTGGTAAAAATACCTGAACAAACACAGTAACAGTAAGGAGGGGGTGCATGGCTATCTTGGATGGCTTAAGGCTGATATTAAGAAGCTCCAGAAGGAAATGATCTCATTCACAAAATAAATAAATAAATAAATTAAAAGACCATCACAAAACCCAGGTGCTTACTATTTAACTGGGTCATTCATTAGCAAGAAAAGCTTGTGCTAATAAAGTCTGGGTCCACAAGACCTTCTCAGACAATTTAAAGGGATATTTTTTGCATCGTTTATGTCTTGGTGGGTGGTTGGGAGTTCTGAGTTGTTTCTCACTACCTTCTCCCACAGTTCATCTGTGTGCCAGGAAGACTCTCAATCTGCTAGGTGACCAAGGACATGTGGTGGGTACTTCCAGGCACAAACCCCCAAGACTATGCAAGAACAATGCCTTACAATAAGACACATAAGGCTACTCTGCAGACAGAACCACATGCCTAAACCAGGCTCCTGGTTCACCTAACACTGAGAGATCTTCTAGTGATACGGTTGCCACTAGCTCAGACTGGAGCATTAATGGAGACTTGCTGCCAGGAGTTTAGACAGCTTAACTCTGTTTACAATATGGGGTTCATGTCTAAGCAACCACAAAAAGTTTTTATAGCTCAGTTCAGCAGGTAATCTCAAAGGCATCTTGCTGTTTCTGACTTTTGCTGACAGAAACATGATGGCATGGGAAGGTAAGACCAGCTCAGCACTTCCTTGTGGAGTCTAGCTTTGGTGGTGATAAGTGTTTCTGTTTCATATAAACTTCACTATTAGAGGAATCACATGGGAAGAAGAGGACTTTCACAGAATCACAGACTGGTTTGGTTTGGAAGGGACCACAATGATCATCTAGCTCCATCCCCCTGCCATGGGCAGGGACACCCTCCACTAGACCAGATTGCCCAAAGCCTCATCCAACCTGGCCTTCAACAGTTCCTGGGAGGGGGCAGCCACAGCCTCTCTGGGCAGCCTGCAAATCATGTAAATATTAATTAGCAAACTGTCACCTTAATTGCAGGAGACCACTTTTAACAACGAGTTTTGGCATTTTTTATAATGGCTTATTGTAGAGTCAGTTTTCCTTGTTTTCCACTGCAAAATGGTGTAAATTGCTTAGCTCTTGGGGGGTTGTGGAGATGGATCTTCCTTAGAGTTTTCATGTCAGTTTAACCTTATGATGTACTATGGGCAATACCTAGATGAAAACTATGGACAAAGGTGTGCATTAGAATCTTATTGTCCCAGTGGAAGGCAACATTCTGGGGAGTGAAACAGGACATACTTTCAGTAGCAGGGGACAGCTGTTTTTAGTAAGATATGTAATAACTTCCTTAAGAAGAAAAGCAGGTGTGTAACATGGCATTTGGCTAGGTCAAAGCTAATAATCCTTACTGCTATTTCAAGTGCTACAAGTTCATTAACAAGCACAAGTCACTATTCACTTGATTGTCATGCAGTTTCCTGGTCATAAAATTAATTTATAATGTACAGAGAAACAAGTTTGCTACTTCATATCTAACTCTTCTAGATGTGAAACAAAAGAAGGTTTCTCTGCCAGGTGCATTAGCCAGATCACTCTCTGTGCCTCCAGCACCATATTCGCTGGTTTATTCATTCCTGTCACAAACCACAGCATTTTCCTGACGGGCAGCTACTGCGTGACCACTGTTTAAGTGAGAGGTGGCAAGGGGAGAGCTGGTGTATCCTGAAGCTATGCTCACTCTCAAGTGATACAGAATCACAGAGTCACAGGGGTTGGAAGGGACCTCAAGAGATCATTGGGTCCAACCCCCCTGCCAAAGCAGCTCCCCAGCTCATATTGCACAGACAGGCGTCCAGACGGGGCTGGAATGTCTCCAGAGATGGAGACTCCACCACCTCCCTGGGCAGCCTGTCCCAGGGCTCTGGCACCCTCACTGGGGAAAAGTTCTTCCCCATGTTGGTGTGGAACTTCCTGTGCTCCAACTTGCAGCCATTGCCCCTTGTCCTGTCCCCACAGACCACTAAAAAGGGGCTGGCTGATTCCCCCTGCATCCCATGCTTAAGATATTTATAAACATTAATAAGGTCCCCCCTTAGTCTTCTTTTCTTCAGGCTGAACAGTGCCAGCTCATTCAGCCTTTCTTTGTAGCCCTCCTCTGGACACTTTCCAAGACATTCCTGTCTTTTTATCCCAGGGAGCCCAGAACTGGACACAATACTGCAGGTGGGGCCTGACCAGTGTAGAGGGGGAGGATCACCTCCTTTGACCTGCTGGCCACACTCCTCTTGGTGCACCCCAGGATCCCAGTTCCATGCTCCAGTTCTGATGCTCCCTGCCCACACTACCTTCTGGTGGGCTTCAGAGGTAAGTTCATAAGGCAGAGTTCATGCCTCCAGTAAACATGGAGCGAGTGAGAAAGGACAATAAAGTGTGTTAACAGCAAGGCTAAATGAAACAGCCAAATGCTGTGGAGCTATTTAATGACCAAGACAGCAGTGTGTGAATGCCCAGCTAGCTACCCTTGAAAATGAAGTCAGCTGTCTCTTTCCCTTTGTTGACCAAGAAATGAGTTTAGAGGATCTGTTTCCCATTGAACGGCTGTTGGCAAAACAAGTCTTGTGGTGGGTGGCACACTAAATGCCAAAATCTTCCACTTGGCTGGGACCATACTGGAATGACTTTCACCCCTCCTGTGAGCAGCCCCAGCTCCAGGCAGGAGCGATGCCAGCGGGCAGCACACTGTCTCTGGTCACTTAACAGCAGGTCAGTTCCCAGCTGATCCAGTACCCTGCCCCATACATCGTCCTTGTCGCTGCCCAATTGCTGCACACATTGCTGCACACCTGAGGAAAATGTGCAAATTGGTAGAGAGGAATTATGTAGGAAGGATGAGAAAACAGACAGTGCCCAAAGAGAATCAGTTCCCATCTTTGTTTGTCAAGTTAGCGAAGCCACTAACTCAGAAAGACTGGTGAAGCAGCTGTACAAGAGCTGTAGTTTCAGTTCTTCTAGGTCTAAGCAAACAGATTTCTTGTTTTGGCTTCACAATGGTATGAACCCTTGGAGTTTCACTTTGAGATCGGCATTCAGAGCAAGCCAGAAGCTCAGAAAGAACCACAGCTGGAATCAATGACTTTTTCTGAACTGTCACAACATACTTGGTATTACACAACACGTATCCTAATTGAGCAATCTTTCTCCAAAGAAGGGAGAGAAGTTTTATCCAGTCTTATTTGTTTTCAAGTAACATTTCAGACCATGTTCTTGTTTAATTGTACCAACACAGTTTTCAACAGAGAGTCTTGGGTAAATTCAGATTTTGATTTCCATCAGGCTGTATGTCTGTCCTTGGAACCAAAATGCCACTAGAAAACCAAGGGCAAATAAGAATCTTAAACTGGAAAACTGAGTTTTCAACTACATTATATCAATTGGTTATACACTTTTAAATACCTTCTTCTTTATAGACTGTTTCCCCCCCTCGATATTTTATATATTTTAATCAAAATCTGCAATTCACTCTTTGGATTTATATCTTTCGGGGAGAGAGGCCTATGCTGCTTCCGCTTAATGAGAGTGAAATATCAATCGAGTTGAGTGAAATGTAAAACGTGATTTGTTCTGTAAAAGGGCATTTGGCTGTAGATGTGTTGCAAAGACGCATATCCACTATGCCAGAGAACAATATAAGCAGATGCTCCATTCAGTAAATCAAATAGCCAGAAAAATTCTATGCATATCCTAGAAATATTGTATTTTTGGGCCTAACTTTGAAACTGCTTACAGTATTTTCATTTCAAGGTTTTGTTCAAGATCCAAAACCAGACTTGGGGACTTCAGGATTTTTCATTAGTGTCATACAGAGAATCACTAAGCCCAGTTTGTCACCTTTATCCAGATTCTTACTATACCATACGTGGCTTGCACAACTCACTGTAGCACGCACTTACATGCTACAGGAGAGATTCACTGCAAAATTAAAACTATTTTATCTCTATTTAGGACTGCATCAGACAAAGGGAAAAGGAACCAAATGGGAGATAACCCTAGAAGAACTAATGTAGCTCAAACCCTCTCAGAATAGTCCCTTCACACTTTCTGGAGCATCCTGCATTTGAAGAGGTCTTACCCAGGTTCCATGCTCTACAGTTCCTCAATCCATCCTATGGTATGTCTCAAAGACCTGCAGACCTGTTCTTTTCTTGAACAGGACTCACAGAAGGAAGTTGATTCTCCATACAAACAGCCAATGGAAAATATCAATATATCTGTGATATCCTCTTTAAAATAAGGTGGTTGTTCAAGGAAACAATTCACACAAGTATGGTATCTGGTACTGAACCTTTTTCAAGCCTTTGCCTGAAAGCCTGCTCAAATTAAACCAAACATTTTAATCCCCAAGGTAGGTATGACAAGGGGAAACACAAGTCTAAAATATTTGCATCCCAAGTAGTTTCCTGATTTTCTTACTCCTGCAACATTACAAGCGGCAATGCTGTGTGATTATCATTAAAGCTGTTCTGAACATCAGCAACAAAAGATCAGAGATGATGATTTCTTTCTCCCTAACTTTAAATCTCAGTGGAAACAGTTACATCAGTTTAGAGAAGCCTGAATCTTAACCAAAATATCTATCTGGCCTTAAGAGCAGAGTTGAAGTGAAAACACCCAAAATTTCATATTTGTACACACTGCAAATCACTCCTTATTAACTATATTATTCCACACTCCCTCAAAGGGCTCTACTAGTTATTCATATCATCATCAATAACACTCTGCATCTGGTTAGAAATTGTTATGCTTTGGGAGTACAAATCTTACGTAAGGAATTTTGCTCAGGAAATTTTGCCCATGTGATTCAAAATTAATTCTTATCATCGACGTATTCTTAATCATTTGTGATTAGTGCTTTTTGTTTATCTCATTAGGTTCTCCAGTTACATTACACATATATGTTTGTGTGCATTTTCTGAAATGATTTGTTGCTTCTATTCAGTATTGGCCGTTTAAATGAAATAGGCAAATTTACCTTTGCTAATTGTATTGGATATACCTTTGATAAGGAGAACTGTCTCAGCTCTGTTCTTTGCGGTATCCCTACTACAAATATTGATTTGCAGTAGATAGAGTGTGTTTCAGTTCCAGATGCTAGCAATCTTCACCTCAAATACGTGGTAATATTGATCCTACTTTGTGGTTGTTGTCCCTCTTGTTTTCTATCGTAAGCTCTAGCCCTGTCACTGAAGGTAATTTTCAGAACCATTTTCCTAACGAGATAAACTCAATAAAGTTATCTGACAATTAAAATACAATTTAAAAGAGTAGATTTTCAGAGCAGGAAAATGTCACAGCCAATGGACCGCTGCTTAGAGCCTGCTTGGAGTGTTCAGCTCCTCTAAATCCAAGCCCTGAAATATATTGGTAAAACAAAGTGGAGACAAGTCTCACTCCTCTGCATAAAAAGCCAGAGGAGTTTGCACTCGGCAGCAACACAGGTACATAGACAGAGAGGAGCTAGACACTGTACTGGGTCAGAAACTGGCCATCAAAGGGTTCTCATTAAAGAGTTTCATTTTGATCCTGTCAATTTTTTAATAGCTTTAAGTTGTATTTTTATGTGAGTACTGAACATAAATAAATAAATAAAACCTGTTACTTCTCTCCATCCTCAGCAAACTCATTACTCTGCTCTACAGTGACAATAACAGCGTTACTGTTACTAATAACAGGCAACTTACTAATAACTCACGTTGTTCCAGAGAACTTTTCCTGTGGGTGTTTTGCAAGCTGATATGCAAAGACCCTGGCAAAGGATCCCATCAGGGAAAACTGGCGTTCAGCCACACCAAGTTTGCAGCTGTCCCTATGCCAGCATCAAAGCGCTGCTGCAACAAGGGAGAAAAGGACAACAGGTCTGAGTGGCAGGGTGTACTCTTCCTAGCCTCTGCGAGCGGACAGCCTGCAATGAAAAGAGCTATTATGGGTCACTTTCAAGCCAGCATTTATAACTCTGCTAACTGAGTCATGTCCTCCTTTCAAATACAGAAGAACATTTTAAAAGCAGCTGTATCCAAAATGCCAAAAATCTGTCGTCTGTTTACTGCTCTGGTTATCAGTTTCTAATGATGCCAGAGGGCACAGCCACGTTTCCTAACTACTGAGGCTGGCATGTCTTATGGGCCACTAACACAAAGTGCAACTTCTGTGAGAATGTCAGGGTGAAAGGCCGCAGCCCCTGTGCTGTGCTGCAAAAATGCTTCATCTTTTCTGTTTTCCCAGTATAGGATACTGGTCTGGTACTACTGCTGTGCAGCCAGACCTAGTGTGTCTTCACAAACTAGTTCTGCACCTTTATGGGTCACTTGTCCTGCACCTCTTGGTCATTCAAACCGAACGGTTCAACAAAGCAGCACTTCTCTTTCCTAACACCTTGCTTGCTGGCCAGTCAGCACAACCATTTGGGCAGAAGCCTTTAACAAGTAACCTTTGGCCACAGCCACAGACTTTTTGCTAAGTCTGACCAGGGGAAGCAGGGTCTGGTTTGTTTGGTTTCGTTTAGCCAACAGTGGACAAACAACTCTCACCCTCATTCTCTTGAAAGAAGTGATGGACTAGTGCTGGCTGTGGCATGGTAAGGATGGGGTCTGTTGGATGAACTAGAAGGTTTGTTGTCTTCAGTACTGGTAGCAAGTTTCATTTTGTTTGCTTCCTACAAGCAAACATCTTCCTGTCTAAGGCATACAGTTTCCAGTGGCTGTCTTGCTGACAAAATCCCTCTGTCTCATTTCTAGGAAGTAACAAAACCAGTTCACCTAGAACATCTATATAATATCTCAAACAACTTGTAGGTTTGAAATATTAGGTAACAGAGATTGTGATAAAGTTTCAAATACCCATACATCTCCTAGAAATGTCTACTTTCTTGTGTTGATTTCCCAAACATTTCCCCAATTCCCCTCTGCTAAGCCATTCACTGTGTTGTCCCCATGTGTACCTTGTTAGTCTTCTGAAGCTCTGCAGCATGCTTGGAGGCTGCTGTGAAAAGGAGCTGAGGAAAACTGTCAGAGTTATAGTTCCAAATGTGACTTCAATCATACAACAGAGATTCTGGCAGGAAATAACCAGCTACTCAGTGAAGGAGCAGCACACTGCTGCTGCTGCACTACATAAAATTCCTTTGCTTTTGTTATTTTGGGATAAATGTATGTAATAAAACAATGGTATTCACAAATAGATTTTACTGCTTCAATATCTTAGTTTAGTGTGTTAACATCCCATTTTCTCAGAAGCCATATGAGCTGGAGTTCAGTGGCAGCTAGTGTTAATAGACAGCTTCTGGGTTGGAAGGGACCCATAAGGATCATCAAGTTCAACTCCTGGCTCCACACAGGGCCAGACAAGTCAGAGCATGGTACTGAGGGCATTGTCCAGATGCTTCTTGACCTCAGTCAGGCTTGGTGCTGTGACCACTTCCCTGGGGAGCCTGTTCCAGTGCCTGACCACCCTCTCAATAAAGAATCTCTTCCTAATATCAAACCTAAACCTCTCCTGTCACAGCTTCATGCTGTTCCCTTGGGTTCTATCACTGGTCAACAAAGAGGAGAGATCAGTGCCTGCCCCTTCACTCCCCCTTGTCAGGAAGCCAGAGACCGTGATGAGGTTTCCCCTCAGCCTCCTCTTCTCCAGGAACATTAAAAGTTATTTGGTGCATCTAAAAGAACTACAGATTCACACACACATACAATCACTTCTTCACTCAAAAGCAACCCTGAAGTACTCTGCACAGCTGATTCTTCTCTAATAAGGAAAATAACATTATTTTCTCATATCAACAAATACATCTTTTTTGTTAAATTCTTCTAAAATTATCTGATTTTTAGCCTGTAAATGCAAAAGGGCTTGAACCATTTGATATAGAAACTTTCAAAAGTTTTGTTTATATTTCTCTTTTCAACATTTTTTTTCTCTAGAACTGTATTTACATTTAAATTTTAGAGGCAAAAGGAAAACAAACATAGGACTTCTTGATGTCAACTGAACTGTTGCTTCATAAATTAAATTATGTTTTGAAGAAGTAGCAGAGGCAGTTTCCCAAGTTTCTTATTTGAATTGGGAGCCAAGAAGTTGATTCCCTACACAGCTGAACCTATAAGAATTTCATCAGTGAAGAACATTTTAAAAACTATGGTCCTATATAAGTCTGTAGACACAATATCTCTAATATGAACACACTGTTTCCTGAAGCAAATTATGAATCATGAATTTAAAAGGTAAATTTAGAAATACCTTAACTATATACATTTAGTCTGGATTTATTCATTGCTAGACCACAAATCACCCATTTTCTGGATAGAAAACGAGACCTTTCATAAAATTCAGGTGATGACATGCAAAACCTTTTAGACATGGCTGCTGGAAACAATAGATTTCCATGTTTTTTCCATATTAAACCTCCAGGCCCTCTGCTTACTCATCCTTGGTCCGCTCCTAACTCCTCACATCCTCTCTCTCCCCAGTCTCCCTGTATTCTGTTTAATCTTTCCCCAGGCATCCTTTTACCCAGCTCATACTTGTCTATATCCCTGATATAGTTCTTTTGCTCCTACAGAAATGTCCATCTAGCCACTCAAGGCAGGCAGACTCCACTTCTTTGAAGACAAGGCAGACAGTCACCTCTTTTAGTAGGCACACAGTTATAACAAGGGCAGTAGAAACCTGCATCATGCTGTCTCCAGAAGTACTCTGATAGTCTGCACATGACAGAAAAATGGAGAGAAGATTTTAATGGGACTGCAAAGTAGCACAGAGCAATTTGAACCTTGAACACGAGGAAGAGAAAGATAAACGAGCTCAACTTTTTATCAGATTCATGAAATCATCTGCTGCTACCAAAGGCCATAGGAACAGCAGGCCAATCATCCAGATGCTCCACAGAGTCCAGAGCCCCAGGTTAACAAAATAAATCTCTTTAACTGAGGGTTACTCTGACTTGACATGACTGTGTCATTCTTCAGTGGTTCTTGCAGGAATGCTGGCATAAAATGGAAGCTTGCCAACATAAAGATGGATGAAAGCAGGAGTTAACTGTGGGCAGCAGGTCACATCCCAAACAGACTCCAACACGCTGCAGTAAATTGGTGTGAATAATGAGAGCCTCAAGCAGAAGTTGGGAGACTTTGTACTAGTGCTGTTTTCAAAGTAGGTCACAAGTTTCACATCTCAGGGGAGGCAGTCCATGCATACAACATGTTGTATACATTTTTAATCAGAACATGATCCATGGAAGTATTTTGAGAAATAGAAAACTTCTGTACTCCTGCACACCTGAAGAACATCAAGAGGAGACCTTTCAAAAAAGGTAATTCTTCTGACCCACATCTCAAACTTTCTCTGGAAAACTGTGTGGTAAAGAAATTCAGAAAACTGATAGAGGGTGTTATTCTTACCTGTGGAAAATGCTCCTGCTGCACTTTCTCCAAGCCACTGTGCAAAACAAACTACTAGAAAACCCAAATGTACATATGTTAAGATTTACTGCTACTAAGATGACACACAGCTTCAGCAAACAGATATCCATTAGATTGTGACAGGAAGAAGTCAAGACTCTGAGAAATATGTTAAGATAATGTCGCCTGAAGAAAAGAAAACACAAATTTTACATTTCCAGGTCATTTATGACCAATTTGGCTGCAATAATATTAGTTATATCTCCAGGGCAACTTGGATTTGGTGCCAACCCAGTCCCAGTCAACAACAACCTGTGCTCAGATGAATTATGGAATCATAGAATACTTTGGGTTGGAATGAACCTTTAAAGGTCATCTAGTCCAACCCCCACCCCACAATAAGCAGGGACATCTTCAACTAGATCAGGTTGCTCAGAGCCCTATCCAAATTGGCCTTGAATGTTTCCAGGGATGGGATATCTACCACCTCTCTGGGAAACCTTTTCCAATGTCTCACCACCCTCATTGTTAAAATTTTCTTCCTAATACCTAATTTAAATCTACTCTCTTTCAGTTTAAAACCATTTTACACGTCCTTGCAAACAGCCCCTCTCCAGTTTTCCTGTAGGTTCCCTTCAGGTACTGGGAGGCTGCTCTAAGGTCTCCCCAAAGACCCTCTTTTCTCCAGGCTGAACAAGACCAACTTTCTCACCCTGTCTTCACCAAAGAGATGCTCCAGCCCTCTAATTATCTTCATAGCCTCCTCTGGACTCGCTCCAACAGCTCCATGTCCCTCTTGTACTGGGATACCCCAGAGCTAGACACAGATCTCCAGGTGGGGTCTCACAAGAGCAGAGTAGAGGGGCAGAATCACCTCCCTTGACCTGCAGACCACCATTCTTTTGATACAGCCCAGAACACAGTTGGTTTTCTGTGCTGCAAGCAGACATTGCAAGCCCTTCTCATAAAGGTAAGAAAAACATAATCATGGGCAACAGAACGAGATAATGTTTTTAGGCAATGTTTTAAAAACCTAATTCAATTCAACCTCTGAATGAGCATCTGGAAATGGGAAACGGGCAATTTCACAAGGTCCTTTGAGGACAGGAAATCACTGATCACAAGAAGCACACTGCATCTGTTCACCATCGCTGTGGATTAGGGTGAGAGAAGAAGAAATAATGCAGAGTATAGGTACAATATCAGAATTTGAAAATCTGATGATTTTCTTTTTAATTTGAAATGTCAATTCCACAAGGACTGTTAATATTGCCACCTGAAAAATGCACACAGATCCTCCTGTCAGCATCAGCAGATGTTTGTATTTTCACACTGCAGCCAGAAGTTTGATGGAAAATATAAGGCTCAGGCTACTGCTGTCTTAAGAAGTCATCCAAAAGCAACAAAAGTACAGACTCTGTAGAGAGGTCACATAAAATAAACACAGTCCTCTAATTGCAGGGAACAGTTTCACAAAGAGAAGTAGAAACATCATTCAGTTCATTTGCTAGGGAGCTAAATATTTTGTAGGGTACCTTAAAAGTGTACTAGTACTTCTAAAGCCAGTTATACAGATTTATCACTTCCTGGTGTGGTTAAAGGGATCAGAAACAGGTCTTCAGAACTTCAGAAACTACCAAAATCCTGACCTTTAGGAACAGCAAAATCTCAGCCCATAGCTGCACAGACGTTAACGGTTATGCCTGGTTATAGCACTGGATTGGCAGAACGTTTGTTCCATTGATCTTTGTTCTTCTTCAGGGTTTTGTGTTGATTCTTTTGTGCTGGTAAATAGCTTCGGGAGAAGAGAAAGGGTTTAACAAAGGCATTTAGCTTTTGAAGGAGCCTTTTCATTAGGTTATTTCTGAAAACAAAGAGAAGACAATGATACCACTGGTGTTCACAGGATATCATGCTCCTTTCTTCTTTCCCTCTTCCTATTGTTTCAACTTGACTTTAGAGAATAGGACTCCAAGGAGCAAATAAAACCTGCGACCTATACAATTATTCAATACCAGAATTATTCAGACTAATTGCATTCATATTTTCTTCCAAAAGCAGCGGGAGGGGGATGTTGTTATTGTTCTGATGTTTTCTAATTAATGTCTGAGAAGTATAATGCTGGGAACAAGATGCTTCAGAAACCTGTGACTCATCGGCCATTCTTTGAAAAGCTAAACATGAGAAGAACTTAATGAAGGATTTATTTATACTGTTAATGTCAGGGGGGAAAAAACACAATCTATATTACAGAGGTTCTGAAGCAAATCCAAGTTTCACATTATCAGTGTAACGCATACAGATCTAGCCGACCAGCCAGAGGCAGGAGCAAAACAAAAGGAACATGCTCTGGATCTCCCAGGCTACCTCCTCACGACCTCTAGTGATGGACCAGCTGGTTGCAGCTTAAGGCTTTGTCAGAGCACAGTCAGCAATCGCCCCAGAGCTCGGGTTTTCCACATATGTTTAGCATTTTGCACGTAAACAACTCCTTCACCTGCACTAGATTAAGGACGCCCAGGACTTGAGTGGGTATTTGATTGGAGGGTTCCATGCATCCTGGCACAAAGCAAAAGGTCATTCACAAATGCTCCATCAAACGAGTTTTCAACTCCCACACAGTGACCAGGGTCATTCTGATCTGTGCATTTGATTTGTGCCTATCCCCACTCTGGACAAGATGACAGTTTAATAGGGTTGAGAGAGCACATTCAAATTAATAATCTTTCTTCAAGGCTCATTTATAACGATTTGAAACAGCTTTTTTTTTTTTTACCGTGGTGCAAGAGAGAAAGGTTTATGTGCTACATCTGTTTAATTTCCAGTTTCCTCCAAACTTCCTGGCTCTATTAAAAAACAAATGCAGAAACATTCAAACACCTAAAAAAATAAAATGTGTGCTTATTATTGATGCTGGAAATGAAATCTCTGCAGAGCACCTGCACAAAAAGCACCCAAAACTGATCCTGAGGGGAAACATTCCAGAGAGGTTATGATAAGCCCTTAGCACCCACAGTCCTAGCCATAGCAAAACATTTTTTGAGGTCACTGCTTTTAGCAGTTCGGTGCTTCTGTACTTATACTCTTTGCTGCCCAGTGGAGGCAACAGAGTCACAATGTTTAAGGATTTTGCTGCACCACTGGGCTGCAGCGATTCCCACCCCGATGTGTCCAAATCTCCCACACTACAGTGACACAGTTCAGTGGTCCAGTGCACAAATACTGAACCAAAATATCATGTAGCCTTCTGTATTAAGGACAGATGAAACCAAGGGTGGCTTACCCTTTATATGCCAGACTGTATTTCTGTGACAGGATCTGAGCCATCCCCACTTTGGAGGGAAGCTCACATGTTGTAAATTCATAGAAGGCCATTGCACTTCTCCTGAAACAGACCCTGAGTCTTGTTAAAAGAAATCTGTGTTTCAGGTGTTCCTAAAACCTAATACAAGACCATTCTAAAGGAAGTGATATTCAGTAAGCTTTCAAAATCCAGTTACAAAGAGTACAAGCACATCTGGTAGCAAAACATCTTCTTAGCAGAAGTTAAGTAAGCTACCCTTGATCTTTACTAATGTTCTCCACATTTTTCTACATGATCTGTACTTCAATTGCATTATTTGTCAGCCAATTCTAGAGATCATAGAGGAAAAAAAAAACCCGCCCTAATATCTTCCTTACAAACATCAAAATTTGGACCTGTTGAAGTCATGAGGAGTTGCTACTGGTTTTAATAGTTCCAGGATTTCAGTCACAAAAGCTGCTAAATTGATTGCATATAGGTTCCACATCTATCTTTCAGGTACTATGTTTGAAAATAAACTGCAGAAAAGTTGCTTTACCACCACAGTTGCTAGTGGCATAGAAATAATGATGAAAAAAGAGAAAATAACAAAGGAAATTTCCTCAAAAGGAAGACCATGCGATCCTTTCCTTAAAGGAAAGAAATCCCCAACACTAAGCCCATTTAAAATTACCCACAGAACAATCTCCCACTCCTCACCATAGACAAGATCTTTCTTGTCTCTAAACTAAATGAATTTGATGATCGCTTGAATAGCAAGGGTGAAACTCGATGATGCAGCCTGACTTTCACAAGAGCTTTCTTTGTGAGCTCACTGAGCTCTGCTAACGGGAACACAGGCACCAGCCTTGCAAGCCCCTCAACTTCCAGTCCCAAGTGAAACAGATCTGGGTCACTGGGACCTAAATATATCTGACAGCTATCAGACAAGCAGATCATTAGCTCAGTTTATCTCAGGCAATCCCAGCATGTAAAAAATATAGATGTTATTATAGAATAAGTGGGAAACAGACTTCTAAAGACTTTGCTTGATAAATAACTTCTGTTTAAACTGAACTAGAATTACTGATTTATAAATTCTTTGGGGCAGAAATTCTTTACATCTGCATGGACAGTATCTCATAAAATGCAGTTCCATTATGAACATAGTTTGAGGCTGTAAAACACACTAATTTGGCAGCTAAGTATTAAAATAGATCTTTCTGCATGGATATGTCAGAAAGCAGGATGTGCAATCCAGAGCAGCATTTTGCCCCCAAATATTGTTTCCCCCTGGTATCAGTGTTCATCAGAACTCAGTCTGCAGGTCTGAAATGAGAGGGAGGTGCAGTGGGGTATCCATCCCTCTACTTAGACAAGCACATTTGTCTTGCCCAATTTGGTAGGGATATTTCATTGTAGTATTCAAGTTTTATTAGCTTGTTTAGGCTGCCAAATGAGTAATGCCGTAAGTAGACCAGGTGAGTTCCCATTTGCTTTCTTCTCCCACATTCAACAGGTAATTGTTCTACGTGCTCTACAGACAGGGAGTCTTAATGTAGGAGATGAGCCAGCCCAAATACCAGAACAGCACCATCCCTGCTTTCTCATGAAGCTGCCGTTAACACAAACCTCTTATATAGATATGTATCACCAAGGGGCACAACAAGACTTTTACTGCTGCAAACTGCTCTTGTAGGTTACAGGAGTAACAACACACAAGGGAATGGTCCATTAACCTCAAAGGGTTGCACTGCCAGAGCGACATTAAAAACAACAAAGGTCTTCAGTACAGACGGTGCTGTAGGCTTCTACATCTTCCCATCCCATTAGTCTTTCTGTAACTTCTGCTTCTTTTTAAGGTCCGAATTGACAGCTTTTTAAATGTCCCATGACACTCAGGGTCAGAAGCACAAATGGTCCAACCATGGCATCTTAAAGCTGAAGAAGACCATCCTTTTATCTGGAAGAAAAAAGTGTCGAGGGGATACATTTCTAATCCCTTCTGAAGCCTTGTAAGCGTGTGTACTGTAACCAGCTTCAGCAGAAGGAGTTTAAATTGCATTCTGGTTACACAGTAACTTAACAGGCTGGGTCTGTGATGCTGCTCTGACCATGCTGCCAGAAAGACAAGGAATGCTGTGCTTGTAATGATTTTAAGATCACATTTCTGCACATCCATTCTGATCCTTTGGACTAGCCATTATCTTGAGGCTCCTGAAAGAAATCTCCTTTTCTGCTTGCATAAAAGAATACAGCAGCTCCTATGCTGTTTGCCTGTATCTGTGTTTTTGTTTGGGAAACGGATCCACTCTGGCTTGACAGTGAATTAGATCTCAAATGAGTGATCCAAAGCCTGGAAAGCTTCTCCCTGGATTTAGAAGGCTTTAGATTAGACCTCAAACTTCCAGAACACCACATCCTTTAACTAGCTGAGATCTTCAACCCTGTGTCCACCTGGGGCCATGTAAGTTAATGACTGCATGAGGGTGCCTTTCCCAAGCAAACTGACTGGTTGAGAATCAAACTTTCCCTCACTTTGGCTTTGGCCATAAAAGGAATTAAAATGATGAAAACTATCTGAAGTTGGAATTTTCTTTGACTGGGCTGTACTCATCCTGACGCCCAGTCACTGCTTCCAAAGTCACGTAACAGCAGAGGAGCAGTGGGTGTTTGGATGCCATGAGCTCAGTGCATTTCTTGGAAACGGCTCTTTATTGTATAAAGCATATGGATATGAGAATGGAAAAGCTGCCAAGAGGCTGCAAGATGTATCAAACACATGGGCACCCAACCAAAACTGAATATCAGGTAGTATTTGGAGTTATTTCATTCTTGCTCTGGTTTTGCACTATCCCTGGCTGGGACAAGACATTACAATACTTTGCAAATGCATCTTGCTAATACAACTGTTTAGATAAATATTCATCTTTCTGGATACATGAGAAAACTGAGCCACTTTTCTGAGCTTTTTGAAACCTGCATTAATGGTGATCACATCCTGTGCAGTGTATACCTGACCAACACACAACTTTAACTCTTTTTTGTGGCAAGGACTCTGCCTTGGTGGAAACCTCATGAGAAGCTTGTTATGTCCTCCAGGAGTTCCTCTCAGTTAATTACATTTGTGTTACTTTTGGCTGCAAGAAATATATATATATATTTTCTTTCTAAGGATTAGTTTCATGTGTCTGGTAGACTTTAAGATTAATTTCTTCGGCAATATTCGACATGAATACTTTCTGCTTAGATCATTAAAACACTTGAGAACAGAGGTACTGGGAAATCCTAATACAAATACAGGAAAAGGTCAGGCTTTCACAGCAAAATTTCCAAAATTCATTATGGATTCACTACACACCAAGAGGCTGCAGTAAATTGTCCTGCTGACAAAACTGGAAAGAACGGTGAATTGAGCAAATTAACCTGCTTGCAACACAAGGACAGCAATCAAAATCTCTAATTGGACAAAATGAATTCTTCAGAAGAGTTCAGGTTGCAATCCTGGACTCCAAGATTTACAGCTGAAAAAAGGCAATTACAGTATTTGAATTCAGGTCGCTAGTTGAGGTATATGTGATGCTTTATGTCTAAGTTCTTCTAAATTATGGATTCCTTACGTTATAAATGGTCTCCTCCATTTAAAGCAAGACTCATTTCTCAGTGCAACTGAGAGGATGCAGCAGTCATAGAATCACAGAATGCTTTGGGTTGGAAGAGACATCAAAGATCATCTAGTTCCACCTCCCCTGCCATGGGCAGGGACACCCTCACTAGACCAGGTTGCCCAAAGCCCCATCCAATCTAGCCTTAAATGCCTCCAGGGATGGAGCTTCCATAACCTCTCTGGGCAAGCTGTGCCAGTACCTCAGCACCCTCAGAGTAAAGAATTTCTTCCTAACATCTAATCTAAACCTACCCTCTTTCAGCTTGAAGCCATTGCCCCTTGTCCTATCACTACAGTCCCTGATAAACAGCCCCTGTCCCACTTTCCTGTGGGCCCCTTTAGGCATTGGTACATGGCAATTTCGTCACCCAGGAGCCTTCTCTTCTCCAGACTGAACAGGCCCAACTCTTACAGCCTGTTTTCATAGGAGATGTGCTCCAGTCCCTTCATCATCTTCGTGGCCTCCTCTGGACTCACTCCAGCAGCTCTACATCTTTCCTGTACTGGGGACCCCAGAACTGGATGCAGCACTTCAGGTGGGGTCTCACAAGAGCAGAGGGGTAGAACCACCTCCCTCAACCTGCTGGCCACTCTGCTCTTGGTTGCTTTCAAAAGCTGTGGAATATTTCCTTTACCCTGGCCTTTGTCCTGTTACTTTAATGATCTTACTCTGTTTCGTTAGTTCAACGTGGTATAAATGATTCCCTCTTGCTGGTGAGCTTTGGGTGTAGAACTGGGCAGAATCTCAGAGTCTGGAGATCATTTACTAAAACTACATCTTTTCAGACTGGCACAAACAAGAACATTAGTCACCAACATGACTAATATTCATTAGTAACATTTTTAAGCTCAGAAACAGAGCAGCTCAGATTGTCCATCAACTTATACAAGCAGTCCTTCAGTTCCTGGATAAATGAACTATGGATTGTTCACAGGTGGAAATGTTATTTTCCTTCTGCTTTATAAATCTGATATTTGACAATATCTAACCTGGGATCTGGGAATGTTTCCCTCCTCTTGCATCAAGGTCCATTCTCTGACCAAGTGATAAATGTTTGTTGAGATAAAGCTCAAATCTACACACCATTGCACCTGTAGGTCCTGAACTATCACACTCCTTCCACTGGAAAATTATGAGTAGGTAGGATCCACTACACAGTCCAACATGCCTCCCTATAAAGAAGATTGAGGAACCAGCTTTTTTGGGACACCTGTAAAGCATGCCAAGCCCACAGTCTGGAAATAACAACGACCATGTAGTAAGAGAGGCACTCTACACACGCATACACAAAGACTTCCCTAGCCTTTCTCCAGAAGTGAAAGTAGCATGTACTTCCTAACCCAGAAATGTGGTCCTTGCAGATCTCCCTTAATAAGACCATTCTGTCATTAACGACTGCAATCAGCACCCACTTCAAAGCTGTTCTCCTGAAAAGAGAGAAGGAAGTTTATATCCTGTCAAAAAATCAGTAGATATTCCAAGGAGTCTGTAACTGAAGGGAATTATGAATGAGTTTCAGGATGGTTAATGTTCTTTGTAATTCAGGGACAAACCCTGGTCCAAAACCCTTTGAGATATTGGGCACTGGATCACTAAACGCTTTCGTTTCTTCAGAGGACAGAGATTCGTTGTGTTGAGGAGTCACTGGTTAATGGTTATAATAATGCACAATAATAGTCTGTTACTGGAACAGCTAATCTGAGTTTGTAGGAGGCAAACAACTCCTGCAAACAGCTGAACCTGTCACTGCTTTCTAATACAGTGATAAAAATCAAAATAGCAGCTTTTCAAAGTGAAGAAATGCCAAACGTTGAACCAATGTTGAACCAAAGGTAGTAGGAACCCCCCTATACTTAAATACTCTTTAACAAAGCAAAGTCTACAGTCTGCACACAGGCGTACACTGATCTCTCCCAAAAACACAGCTGCAGGGCTCTGTGCTGGCAGGAGCTGACTGTGCTGTCATCAGGGGAAGGAAGTGGCAGACATAGTGTTAAATGCCAATATAATGTCTTTACATTTGGAGAGAAGTCAAATTTTGGCAGCCAAATGAAAGAGGTTGGCATAAGTGATTCCTTTTGTGAGCTTTGGTCTATGCAAATCTCCTGTTAATGTGTTAGGACTTTAGAGGTTTAAATGGCAAAAGCCTCCCAGCTTATATTTGAGTTTACCTGGGGTTAAAGTGTTCATCCAGAGCTTGGCTGTATTATTGCCTGAAGGGTGACAAGACAGTTATGGAAGAGATAACAAGAAGTCACCAGACACTCTATACCTTAGGCTATCTGAACAGCTTGCTGTTTAATTTAGTTTAGTGCTTTATAAACTTCCAGGGCAGTGCTAGTGGAAGGTATACAGCCCCCTTAGCTTTGTCCAGCCTGGAAATGGGCCAAGAGATAACAAAGAAGAGGTGAAACACCCCACTTTAAAACTGGAAAATAAGAGAGAACTACTTTATATTGGAGAAGACCTGCTAAAAATTTCCCCTTGATTGCATCCAAGTTCAGCTCTGCCTACAGCCCCCTGCCCCTTATCTGGGTGTGGGGGGCAGAGCTGCAAAGCAGAGAACAAGCCAAGCCCAGGGCTGGCCAGTGGAGGCCAAGGCTGGAACACCTGGTACAGTTCACACCCAATCCCTGCATGGTGCTGGATATATTGTTAAGGCCTGAATTTCTGTGTGGTATCAAGCAATGGGACTTTGAGACTTCATTCACCCTGAGTGCTGGAAATAGGAGCCGGAGGTGGTGTCGTGACCAGGGTATTTGGGCATAATACCCTTACGGAGCTACTTGCTGAGTACTGTAGGGTGTAAATCACTGTTCATGAACATTAAGAAAATACCCACTCCCATCATCAATATGGTCCTCTGAAATCCTCCCTTGGAAAGGGATAAGTGTGAGGATCATGTCTAAAGAAACAGCTAGGGTTGCCTTGTTATAGAAGACAGAAGGAGGGATGACTTAAAGCATGAAAGGATGTAAACATCATGGTCTTTCCAGAGAACTACCATGTCACTTGTGTCCCTGAACCCAAAGTGCCTGCAGGGAAGCTGTTCTACCCCTCCTCTCCAATCACAGAAACCCCAGGGCCAGTAGGAGAGTCGCATTTCTATCTCCAAGTGAAGATATTAAGACCTGAGAAACGCCATGAAGCATCCTGTACTTCCTAATCCTTGGGATCAGTAACAGCACTGGAGCCAGTGTAGCCTGTCCCGTGATTTTAGGATAAACTGTCAAGTTTCCTTGGGAAAACAGGTGAATATCACACTATTGAGCCTCAATAACTGCCAGAAGCCCACTATAGCAAAAGATTATTTTTCTTCAGTTTTAAATAAAGACTTTTAAACTTACTTTTATATCTGGCAGGAGGGAAGGAGGTGTTGCTTCTGACCATTTCTTTGGTCAAAAGCACCATCAGCGTCAATGTTTTGCAAAGACCCACTATGATTCATCAGTCTGATTAAAAGTTGCTGGCCTTTTAAGAAACTTGAATAGGGCAGAGCTCAGGAAGTGTTTCTACTATATTTTGTGGCCACATTTAGAGTAAATGCTGTATGTAATGTGCATTTTCTCGAGTGTCCACCCCCTAGTACTTGGAGGTCACATTAGTGAGGCCACATCTTGAGTACTGTGTCCAGTTCTGGGCTCCTCACCATCAGAAGGACATTGAGGTCCTTGAGCAAGTGCAGAGAAGGGCAACCAGGCTGGGGAAGGGGCTGGAGGGCAAATCCTATGGGGAATGGCTGAGGGAGCTGGGGCTGTTGAGCCTGGACAAGAGGAGGCTGAGGGGAGACCTTCTCACCACCTACAACTACCTGAAGGGAGGTTGTAGAGAGGTGGGCGATGGTCTCTTCAGCCAGGTGACAGGAGATAGGACAAGGGGAAATGGCATGAAGCTGTGCCAGGGCAGGGACAGAGTGGACATTAGAAACAAATTTTTTACTGCAAGAGTTGTCAGGGCCTGGAACAGGCTGCCCAGGGAGGGGGTTGAGTCACCTTCCCTGGATGTGTTCAAAAAAAGGGTAGATGAGGTACTTAGGGATCTGGTTTAGCTTAGGATGGGAATGGTTGGACTTGATCTTCAAAGGTCTTTTCCAACCTTGTGATTCTGTGAGGTCTCCATCCCTGCTTCAGGGGTTGCTGAGGTTCTAAAGCAGCAAGTCAGTCACTGTGATTTACAGTATGGCATATTGAGATAAATTGACACACATTTCTTCAATGGCCCAGGTTGTGGCGTGATTCACAAGACCTGTTATCAAAAGTAACGAAATGAAACTGTCATCAGTCAGGACTCTCTCAGTGCCAGTTAATGTCATAGAACCCCTGCTTCTGCAAAAAATCAGGCTAACTTCAAAAAGGAGGGGGGTACTGGCCAGAGTTTAATGCTCAGGTTGTATAAACATGACACCGAAGTGCTCTCTTTAGAGGAATTCTGTGTCTCACTCATCCCTGCAGCATCTCACTCTCATGTCTTGGGTTGCACTGAACTAAAGCACTTTCTCCAGGGACCATGTCTTTTTATGTTTTGTATAACTCCTAGGATGCTTTTAGCTGTGCTAAGACAATGGATACAATATAAAGAGGAATGAATTATCACTGCCATGGAAGGTGATTTCTACACGTTGCCTCAAGTTTGTGACTGCCTGCTTTCATAACAGTGGGAAGAGCTTCAGATATGGTTAAACAAGGCATGAAGTGTCTAACTGGGTTGTAATACCCAAGTTCTGTCACAATTACTAAACATCTGCACAGGAACAGAAACTGAATCCCATGGGAAAAATATATAGCTGTTTTATCATTTCATAATATATTGTCATCAAAATCACTGTTCCACAATCAGCAGGTTTGTTCTTTTGGGCCAGAATCCAAAATTTTACTTCCACAAGACAACTCCTAATCACCCCCCATACACACACCTATTTTTTTTGGTGCTGTGCCATCATCTTTTCCAGTATCCATAGTACTCAAATCAACACTTCTTTGTCTTCAACAAGGACCTTGCAATTCCCACTTGCAATTTATTGTGTTTCTAGGCATTCTTTTTAAATTACAGCATTCAGTTCCCATGTATTTGTTCTTTCCCTACTATTTCATACCCAGATTAATCTTGCAAGGCTATCACCTCTGCCCTTCTTTCCTAATGTCTCATCAGGCCAATAAGGGGCAGCTAAAGGTAGAGCTGATGCTAACATGTAACTGCACAGATTTTGAGTTTAATATGTGAAATACTGCACACCCACCTCTGTCTCTCCACAGCTCTATTGTTTGAATCTCTCTTTAACAGATCTCCTGCACATTGCTTATCAACTTAAATTTTAAATAAGTTGGAAGAAAAATTAGCACTTGTCTACTTAGGCAAGCAAATGTGATAGAGCAGAGTTTTGATTTTACTTATTGTATGGCTGCATTTATGCATTTAGACTGAGATCACTTGATGGTTTATCAAGGCACCACCATGGTTTATATGTTGGCACCACCAAAATAGAGATCTGGTCAAACAGGAGAACACTATTAAACACTATACAAGAGAAAGTTTAAACTCTGTAATCATTTCATGCTTTTATGGAGGCTTTATGCTGGCTATGGGAGGGCAGGTGTCCCTTCATCTAGCATAAAAATGGAAATGAGGAGACATTGATCATAAAGCCCAACAGTAGAAAATAGATCCATCAGTGTTTTTGAAGAAATTTGAACCAGCTGTGAGTTTATGCTAAATCAAAGCTTGACTTTCAATGGCCATTCCTGGTGAAACATGAGGATTGAAGACAGACTTTTTAGTTGGTCCTGTAGCAATAGGACAAAGGTAATGGTTTTAAACTAAAGGAGAGCTGATTTAGACTAGATGTTAAGAAGAAATTTTTTGCAGTGAGGGAGGTGAAAATCCAGAACAGGTTGCCCAGAGAGTGGGTAGATGCCCCATCCCTGGAACACTGAAGATCAGGTGGGACTAAGCTCTGAGCAACCTGATCTGGTTGAAGATGCCCCTGCTCACTGCAGGGGATTTGGAACAGATGATCTTCAAAAGTTCCTTCCAGCCCAAACTATTCCGTGATTCCTACAGACAGATTTAACATACTGCCAAACCATGATGTCCAAGCCACTGATACCTGCCCTCTTCCAGTTTATCTGTCAAATTATGTCATTAGATCCACTAATGTCCAAGCCTTTCCCAGAGCATCTCCCTACTGAGGGATATGGACCAAAAACTCTCAAGTACGATTTTGGGTTGCTCCTGGATGGTTGACCATCATTTCTCCCAAGAACACAGCTGTAGGAGACAAGTGCTTTCACACTGGGAGGACTTCATCCCCTGCCCATGTAGTTCAACTCAACATACATGAACACTAACACCACGGACCAGTGCTGATGGAGATCAGGTCAGCTACATCTGCTGAAAGCACAGAAGGTATTTAGGTGTTTGCAATAAACCAGAAAGATTTAAAGCCAAAGGAGAATCCTGACAACTCCAGCTGAAATCTTCAGCTCTGCAGCATGAGCCCTGACAGGTGTAGCCAGTCTCACTTGAGTCCTGAGCCTTCCAGAGCAAGCTGCCCTGCAAAAGGAGCACCATAATACAGCAACTGGTTTCCTGCCTTTCTCTTTCCAGTCTGAAACTTCAACCAAAGAATAAGTCTTAGCTCAGAATATGGTATGCACTGAAGACAGAATACATTTTTATACCCATAAAAAGACATTGTCTTATTCTAAATGGTATTTAAATAACTTTCATTTTTTATTTCCAGCAAATAAGCCTAAAAATCAGTTTCAGTGTCCAGTCAGACAACAGAACCAACTCTTAGGATTTTGGTCACCAACCACTTATTGATGGAGAAATGAGCACAAAGGGAATGTTTCCCAGAAGCTGCTTACAGAATTGATCAGTGCTTTGGGTAGAGTAAAAATAAATTAAAATAAAATCTCTGGTAAGGTAGTTAAAAGTAGAAGTGGTAGGCTTGAAATCATAGAATTGTAGGGGTTGGAAGGGACCTCGAGAGATCATCGGGTCCAACCCCCCTGCCAAAGCAGGTCCCTAGGACATATCACTCAGGCTGTAATGGCAAAATTTATTCACTACTTTCCCACAACCCATTTGCTCAGGTCTAACCAGGACTGTCTTGTAAGTGAAGAAAAATTTCTTTATGAGACTTACACCATGGTTTAGCAGCTTTAACTTTATCCTCCTCTCTAGGAGAGAAGTTTAGTTTAGCTGCCATCAGGAAAAAGCAGCTGAGAAGTGTTGTCCCAACAAGCCACTTAAAAGAATAGGTGAGGAAGAGTGTGAGTGAAAGTGGTGATCAAATATAAAAGACCTAGAAAGCTGGTACAGCTCAGAAACAAACAAATGACAAGAGACAGGCTCCAGTAAAAATACCCATCCTGAACTTTCCACGTCTTCAGTGCAAAGACAAAAGGTCAGCACAGAGGGGCAGAGCTGACCCAGAGCAGTTTCGGTTTTATCGTGCTGCTCTGAGTGTTGTTCATTTGCTACAGCGCAAATAATGGTCCCTTTCTGTGACCACAAGAACAATACCAGTGACACCAAAATGCTTCTCATGCCATTCAGTGCAAGTCACTGCGGGGATTTTGTTCCGGCCCCGGCTCGATTCCTCTGTCCCGGTTCCCGTGGTTCTTCTCCCTTCCTCCGAGTTGCACAACTACTTTGTTTACAGCTTGTTTCTTCTCGCTGGGAACACATGACCCCAATGAGACGCTCCATCCCCTCGCCTGCGGACACCCCCGGCTGCAGCTCAGGGAGGAAGGAGAAGTTTGCTACCATCTGCTGGTGAGCTGCGGTCGGCACCGAACCAGAGTCACAGACCCTATTTTCTGCACCTGACCTCTCGGCAAGCATCTGCTGGTCCTTTCGAGTCGCGTTCCTATAAGGGTTTGGTGCAAGGAGAAGAAAATACTGTATGGGTTGAGAATTGGCTGTCGGAACGAGCCCAGAGGGTGGTGATCAGTGGAGCAGAGTCTGACTGGAGACCTGTGACCAGCGGTGTTCCCCAGGGCTCGGTGTTGGGTCCAGTCCTGTTTAATATCTTCACTGACGACCTTGATAAAGGAACAGCATCCACCCTCAGCAAGTACCCGATGGTACAAAGCTGGGAGGAGTGGCTGACACGCAGGACACTGCGCTGCCATCCAGAGAGACCTGGACAGGCTGGAGAGCTGGGCAGGGAGAAACCAGATGAAGTTCAACAAAAGCAAGTGGAGAGTCTGGCACCTGGGAAGGAACAACCACTTGAATCAGTACAGGCTGGGGGATGAGCTGCTGGAGAAGAGTTCTACAGAGAAGTACCTGGGGGTCCCAGTGGATGACAGGTTGGCCATGAGCCAGCAGTGTGCCCTGGTGGCTGAGAGAGACAATGGGATCCTGGGGGGCATCAGGAGGAGTGTGGCCAGCAGGTTAAAGGAGGTGATCCTCCCCCTCTACTCTGCCCTGGTCAGGCACCATCTGCAGTATTTTGTCCAGTTCTGGGCTCCCTGGGATAAAAAAGACAGGGATCTCCTGGAGAGAGTCCAGAGGAGGCTACAAAGATGATGAAGGGCCTGGAGCATCTCCCCTATGAGGAGAGGCTGAATAAGCTGGGGCTGTTCAGTCTTGAGAAGACAAGACTGAGGGGGGATCTAATTAATGTATATAAATATCTTAAGCATGGAATGCAGGAAGAATTAGCCAGCCCCTTTTCAGTGCTCTGTGGAGACAGGGCAAGGGGCAATGGCTGCAAATTGGAGCACAGGAAGTTCCACACCAACATGGGGAAGAACTTTTCCCCATTGAGGGTGCCAGAGCCCTGGGACAGGCTGCCCAGGGAGGTTGTGGAATCTCCATCTCTGGAGATATTCCAGCCCCGTCTGGACGCCTGTCTGTGCAATATGAGCTGGGGAGCTGCTTTGGCAGGGGGGTTGGACCCGATGATCTCTCCAGGTCCCTTCCAACCCCTACAATTCTGTGATTCTGTGATACAAGGCTGGGTGTGTTATACTGTGAGCAAAACTCAGGGAGAGGTAGAGAAAGGGATTTCAGTCCTTTACAGACAGGCAAATCTCTGAGAGACTTTGAGGACATATGTGGGAGCTTCAGAACTCCCAGAAGTGTAAGGACAGGATGAAAAGTTTGCTCTATCATCATGGCTCAAGATAAAAAAGTTCTAAGGTTGTCATTAGAAGTAATCACCTCAAAAAAAAAACCCAAAGCCAAAACCCAACAAAAAAATACCCACAAAACTTGCTCTTGTGGCTGTAGCTCCCAAATCAGGCATTATAGCCTCAAATGTGGCTGTGCTAGTGGCATTCAGAGTTGCTGAGACAAGTATTGTCATAGACAATAACTGAACTGTGAATATCACAGAGAGTGAAAGGAATTGATTAATCTCTCTTTGGGTGCATCAAAACGTGACAAAATTTAATAAATATACAAGATGAGGCATTTCTGCACTCGTGCAGGGAGAAAAAAAGCAACATCTCACACATGTTTACGAGCTTTGAAGGAAGTTCATAGAAGCTGATACAGAAATATCTGGTGTATATGTTGAAGAGCTCCTTAAAAGCAAAGAGAAAAAAGAACATTTCAAGTCAAGACTGAGAGCAATAGTTCTTAGTGCATGTTTTGGTTTTATTTCCAGGGAACTGGGAAGCATTTAGCATCTCTCTACTTAACAGTTAGAAATGAAGTGGTTGCTGGAAGAACTTCACTGTTCTGTAAGCTGAACATAATGTCCAGGTAAAAAACAAGCTGAAATTCTTACCCCAAAGGTGCTGAGAATAATCAGCTCCATTGCCTACCCAGCTTTAACAGGAACTGGGGAGCAAAGCAGCTCCTTGGGCTAATGCAAGACCTTCCTGGATTCAGCCCTAGAGTATACCACAGCAGGTGTCACAGCCACTCTGCTCTCCTCCTGCACTCACTTCTCTACCAGGTGCTACCACATGAGGATGACATTTGTCATTGTCGCGCTGTCCTGCCCAGAGTCTGGTCCTTTGCTAGGGTGCTCTAAATCCGTAGGTTTTGATTGTGAACTTTTCTAGCCAGGTCTCTTTCTGTTTGCACTGTATTCACCACCACGGTTTTCAACGCTGGGGATGTCTTTAGGCACTCCTACAGCAAAGCAAAAACAAACTATTCAGCAGCCTGTGCTTACTCTCGCTGGACAGGGCAGACTCCAGCTCTGTGTAAGTCTAACTGAGGTTACCAAAACAGCAGCAGGGAAGGTTATTCCAAGCCAGAAAAGCTGCAAGCTGCCACCTGCTTCCCACACCTCCCCTTCCTGCCTCCCCATCAGCCCTTCACAAGCCGCAGCAGCGTTTTCAACCCGCTGCAGAACGAAAACCTGCCCGATTTTTCCGATTTCCTTATCACAGACATCCCTCCCTTCGCGGGATTCAACGCTGCTCCCACGTCCTTAGGGAGGAGTTTACATCATTATTTCTTAACAGCCCTTCAGACAGCAGGTCCCTGCCCCAACGGCTGCAACTGCCAGGGAGAGGGAGGCATTGTGCGGCTTTTGAAAGTTGGCAACAACACGCTTAGGTCAGACTCCAACTGCCTGCAAAGCCACCCCCAGCTCATTTATCTACCCGTGTCAGGGAGATAAAGCGCAGCACTGACTGGCAAGAAAGCCTGGAGTTAGGTTGATCCCCATCAAATTAATTTCCTGTTCTTGAATAGAAAGCCACAGACCAGCAGTTTTTGTTGCTTCTCCCCCGCACAGTTCAGACAGGATTCAACAAAACCAAACCATCAACGCTAAGAGAAAATCAATAGGATTCGAGCATCGCTAATCCTCACCGAGCGAGCCACACTCTGCAACTAGCTCTGCTGGTACCCTGTGAATCTGAATTGCATTAATCTAAGCAGCATGTCATCTATTCATGGGTTAGGAAAGGAGTGGTACGAGTTTGCTGGTGTATCAATAGCTGCTTGATCTTGTTATTCGTTCTTCAAGCCAGGTATGTGACAGAAAGAGGCACCCTGTGAGACTCCCTGAACTTTAGCAGCAGCTGATTGAAGATGCAACAATAATTCACATGAGTGAAACCTGACAAGGCCTTTGGAGAGGGACTCTGGTGCCAGCTGCAGTCTCATTTGTGTAACCCACGCATATCTTAAAGTACTCAGCTGACCTGCTCCACGCCTCCTGGCAGGTAGAGAAGTATCAGCACCTGCTCTCTAAGGAGCAGGCAAATGAGTGGAGGCAGAATGACACTGAGAGGGCAGAAAGGGCAGCCCAGTCCCCTCCCCAGACTTTATGGTAAAGATGCTTTTGGTTTATAATAACCATATAATGCTTTTTGCTTTGGTTTTCAAGTTCTGGTGCCTGTGTGAAAAGGCATGTTCAACTCTCAGCCCTGTGCACTTGCCAACAGCCTTTTCAGCTGTCACTCCCCTCTAGCTGTCCTGTATCCATGCCCTCTCTGACTTCTAATTAAACTAGTTTTCACAAAACAAGGTTTTGGCAAAAGCAGTGGTTTTTAGGACCTACAGAATGTGAAATGTCTGCAACAGGGGTCCTGCCTTTGTTCCACTAAAATATCATATAAAGGAAGATTTTTACATATAATTCGAGTAAGCTTTGGCCAGAATATTTGTCACCAATACTTGTAATGAGAAACTAATATCTAATATAAATGAAAACTGCATATCATAGGGCAGAAAAATAACACTTTGGGACAGAGTTTGCACCATTCTTACTGGCCCCTGGACATCTGCTGTAGAACTGCCATATCCTCCTGGCCCCACCACACTGCACAACTCATGTGCTGGTCATGCCCTGGGTATGTGGGAGAGCAGAACACCTCAGCATTACCTGCAGGCTGGGCCACCTACCCCTGGAAGAAAACAACTTCACAGTCTGAATGTAGATGTCTCTGTCCTTCCTCCTCCAGCAGTGACGTGACTTCTTTCAGCTCCAAAGCATTTAAATTAACCTGCAGTACCAGTGTTGCTCTAGCTGACATAAGGGCATAAGTGAGGTGAGGTTGCAGGGAAACAGTACCTTTCATTAGCCCCCTTCTGTCAAAATGGAAGGCTTCTGTGCCAGAAACCTTGTTGGTTTTTTTGCAGCTCTAAGAATTGGTCAATAAAAAAATATTACCTCCCTCCACAAAGCTTTCCTTTAATTAATTTAGCACTGCTCATGTAAACTGTACTCTAAAGCCTTTTCTTCTGCTGGCTTGGCATCCCACCTTGTTTGCCAATGGAATTGCACCCACTTTCTCACATATTTTTTACTTAGTTCATCAATAAGTGCACTACTTTTCAGGAAGTCCTACTGTACCATGGTTTCTTTAAGCTTTTACGTTTGAGCATTTGCTAATGCTTGCACATCAAATCATTTAAATTATGCAAATAATAAGAGAGCTGGAGAACTGAAAAATGTGCCAGGATGCACTTTTCAATACTTGTCAGTTTGTTCCAGAGGAATTTACTACAATGCACTTAAGTCTAACAGCCCTCAGCAACATGATAAATGAGCAAGGAAATGCAGAACCCGTCTGGGTTATATTCACATCCCTATTTGCTATACCAAGAGCTCATCAACCAGAACCAGGCAGGAACACTGCAGCATAGTAAAATCCAGTCTCTTTTCCCATTTCAATCCCCTCTTCTAAGTGCCTTGCAACCTAAAGGCTGAGAGTTTTAAGTCATTACAACTTCAATATGAAGGCAGACAAGTCTTTAACACACCATTAGCAAGCATAGGTAAGGCCATTTTATGTTGTTGAAATGATCTGTCAATTACCATTTAGTGAATATACACGTTTGGGATGGTAAGTTTTCCTAATAAATAGGAAACAATATCATCCTAAACTCTCCTGCAGAGAGAGGGTGTCCAGTAAAAATTTCACATGGATTTTACTCCAAGCAAACTTTGCCAGAGTAGGAGGGGTTTTTATTTAGCATATGATGCTACAAATAGCACAGGTCTGTGCTGGGGCCACACTTTACCAGGCCCTTTTAAAGACCTTCTAATAACAGGTGCTAGGCAGTGTCTACTTCACAAGTGAAGAGAAAAGTCAGGTCCAAGACTGAGGAAACGATACAGTAAAGATCTATGACAACACTTTGTGCAGCATAATGAATCACGCACAGTGGGAAGCAAGAGCAGTAACCCTGCTCTACTACTGCATCTAGTTATTCATCGTTGTCTCACATCCAAAAGGCATAATAACAGACAGAGGTGAGGTTCTTGAAGGAACTCTCTGCAAGTAATAGACTACAATGAAGTTTTTAAAGCAACAACTCAGAAGACTGTGGCTGTCTTTTCAAGTGTCACTGCAGTGAAAGCACACAGTCACTAACAGAGAAAGAAAGGGCAATGAACCTGGTCCCATCACACCCTGACAATGCTGCTCTCTTCAAGGTGAGGTGGGAACATTTGTCTCAAGGAAATGAAGTTCTGGACTGAATCTCTGAATGGGAAAAGGAGCTGATGTGCAAAGCATCTCTGGCTTCTGCCAAGTTTTATCACAACCACATGCCACATAGGGTTTGTTTTTTTTTTTACATAAAGTCCTTTATCAGAGTGATGCAATTTTTCTAATTTATATTACTTTGGTATAGTTCACAAATCCTTGCAATCCCTGAATTATCTAGGAAGCTTGAAAGCTTTCCCCAAACAGTGCCCCTTCCTTGCGTACATAGGTAGGTTGTGTTTATGCACCTCTCTGGGTTTGCTGTTAATATAAATCCAGTGGCATTTCCAGACCAGAATGAAGAAAATGACGATGCATTTGCCTATTGTCAAATGATAAAAGCTTTAAAAGGCAACGAATAAGCTGATCCAGTTAGTCTGTCTAACTCCAAGTTGCGCATATGCCACTTTGTTCCTTCAAAACATTATAACTCCCCTTAATATTTTGTAAACATGGCCCTTGGTTGGGAAAACAGTTTAGATACTCAGTTTCCCGTGTCATCAACCTTCTTTACATGATGCATATCTGAACTTACCTTCCACGTGACGGAGGGGCGGGCTGCCAAGGTGAAGGTAACTTTCTCTGTCACTACATTGAAGGTGACGCGAAACATGGTTTGTATTCCAGTGGCCTCAGACCCAGGGTAGAAATCTTCAGTGACTGTCACACTGCTCACTTGTGTACATGCCGCCGGGCTCCTGTCACACCACGCTATACATTCGGCAAACCCATAACGTTATGATCGAAGCTGAAGCCTGAAACAGCTGTAAGGGTCCAGCTTTTTTCCCAGCAGCCTTGCTCCTGTGTGTCAGAACTAATCAGATTAGCTGGTTTTACTTGTCTGAGTTGGGACTAACAGGTTAGCAGAACAGTTTGGGTGGGGGAAGGGAGCAGCAAATAAATCAAATTAGGGCATTTACTAAGCAGCTGAGATTTCCTTCCTGCTCGCCTTTGTCTCTCTACAGGGCTCACACAGAGGCAGGACAATGCATGGCAAAAAATGCGCCTTTGTTTTAGAGCAGCTCTTTGTATAGGAGAATTTCTCTAACTTTGCCTTGATTTGATTCGTTTTTGGTTGCCAGTGATCACCAAGAGGAGAGCTCTCCCAGAGAAGCCTGGATGTCATGCGGATAAACAAGGTCTCAGACAGAAAAGGCACGCATTGTGCTTTCTTTCATCCCACACTACCCGCCACGGCAACGCACTGGCTGTGCCAAGAGATCAGTCACCCGGTCTGCTCTGCACTAGATAACAAGATTCATAGATAGCCAAATCTGCAGACTAGGGCAAAAGGGTCAGTGGGACAGGACAGGAACTATTTCATGGTCCTCAGTCTGCTTCATGGGATTTTTTACACCTCTTACTTACTGAGGCTGATTTACCCTTATGGGAAAAAGATCAGAAAAAGAATGAAAAAAGGGAAATCAAGTAGTACAACAGCCAGCACTAACAGTTGACTGGCTGTATGGACCGTGCTGCATGATGCAGGAGATGCTTCACATTGGAGACACTTCCCTCATGAACACAGTCAGCACTGATTGATGCCATCAAGTAATAGTATCAGCATTCAACAAGCAGCCTTTTAACTCGTAACTTGTCTCTCATCTGTATTATCTTTCCAAAAATCTGTCTCTGGTTTGTTAGTCACCTAATTTCCCTCCCTGCCAATGGAAAAACAGAGGTGGGATCAGCTGCCCTCTTTCTCATCACTTGCTAAAGAGAGGGAGCCTGTGTAGTGACACTTCAGAAAGCTGATGTGACTTCAGAAAGTTCATGTGACAGTAATTGCCTCCCTTGAAAACTTCTTTTGAGTGTTAGCACCAAGTTCAAAGATGCATTGACTTTCTCCTACTTGCTGGGTGTGGGTCTGGCCTGTGACTCTAGACAGATATTTGCTACCAAATGAGCAGGCCATCAAAATGTCCTGAATGTTTTGTTCTACTAATAAGGAGCTGTACCATAACACATTCACAATGCTGGCAAGAGGCCAGACTGAAAACTCTTTATTCTTGCTCATACAAAAGTTGCGCTGACATTGGACAGATTAGACATGCAACAACTCACAGAGGAGAGTAGTACATTGACAGCCTGATTCTGTAAGAATGAATTTATTCTAATAATCTAATTCTTGTGGCCCAGAGTAAGCCATGCACCATGGAAAAGCAAAGGAATGCCCCAAACATTTTGATGACAGGGTATGACTGGATTCTTGTACCTTAGTGCCTGCACTGGCAGCACAGAAGCCCACACTGTTTAAAAGGTGCAAAGACCCCATCACAAAAACATTTGAAATCCTAACAAAGACACCTAACAGCTCAACTCCCAGTAGAAGGGTCTCTCCCAAAGGTCAACAAACCAACCAGACAGTGTCTAATTACCTGCAATGTGAATAAGATAAAGAATACTTTTGTAGGAAGCCCACTCTGACCACAGCCACATAGACCTGATGCACACCTTTAAAGGACAGAATTACATGTGCTGTCACATCGGCCAGGACTGACTGGGCAGACCGAAAACATCTGTTTGCTGGGATAAGGTCATAGGTGAGCTTTGTTATTTTCAGAAAGAGAAAATAAGATTCAGTTCCCAGTAAATAAGATATTGATAGTAACATATATTCCTGAAGAGACTTGGGCACAATGAAAGGTGTTTATTTCCTTTCCACAACTCACTTCCTCGAGTCAGCGTTAATTTATTTGTCTATTTAGATTCTTTTAGGAATATTCAAGCATCAGTCGAAGTGGAGGCAAAGTTGTGTGAAATATCTTCCTGCTTTAGATTTATCAAGGCTATATTTTCTCTTTTCTTTGAAGAGGAGGTTTACTGAGAATCTGAAGTAGAAAGTTGCCTTTGGGAGAAAAAAAAAAAAAGTATTTCCAAGCTGGTTTCCCTGTAAACCATCTTCCAAGGGCCAACAATGCTGTTATTCCTATGAGATGTAGTTGGCACAGGAAGCCAGGCTCTGATAGAGACAGGTTCTCTGATAGTTTGTACCACACTGGTAGAGCGTGCTGTGGGGATGAAAAGCTGCAGCATGAAGACAAGTGAGTTTTAAGCTGATGTTTGTTTAGTGCCCTCTGTACTGCTGAGGACAGAGGTCAGTGGTTGTTTCTATTTTTAACCAAAGCAACAGCCTCAGGACTCCAGGAAATTACAATAACCAGGGTTCAAGTCATTACAGGTGTAATGTTATAACTAATTCCTTCTTACGAAGAAAAAGAGCAAAGGACATGTTAAACTGTTTCTGGAAAGAAATCTGTGAGCTACTGCTACAAAGAAAAAGCAAATTTACATTTATATAGTGTAAACAGACAGGGAACTACTAATGTAAATAAAGAACTTTATACGATGTAAATAGACAGGGAACCACTGGAGAGAGTCTAGATGATGAGGGGACTGGAGTGTCTCTTGTGAGAGGAAAGGCTGAGAGAGCTGGGACTATTTAGCCTGGAGAAGAGAAGGCTAAGAGATCTCATCAACACTTACAAATATCTAAGGGTGGGTGTATAGAGGAAGGAGCCAGACTCTTCTCAGTGGTGCCCAGTAACAGGAAAAGGGGCAACAGGCACAAAATGGATTTCAACAGAGATGGAACTTCACTGTGGGAGTGACAGAGCACTGGCACAGGCTGCCCAAACAGGTTGTAGAGCCTCCTTCTCTGGAGGTATTCAAAACCTGCCTGGATGTGATCCTGTGCAGCCTGCTCAAGGTGATGCTGCTTTAGCAGAACTTTAGTTGGACTAGATAATCTCCAGAGGTCCCTTCCAACACTTGCTCTTCTGTGATTCTGTGGGTATTATGCACACATGGCTTCTGGGAGCAGTCTCACTGCATAAACTAACTGCAAAATTTAGATAGTGTCCTTGACAGATAACTCATTGCCTATAGCACCTGTTCTTTGTAATCATTTTCCAATTGTAATACCTTGGGTCTCAATCATGCAGATTAAATCTGAGACAGGGAGGACCTTCAATTTGCATCTTTGCACAGCAAAGCATCTAGAACAAGATCCTCCCTTCTGACAAGGGCTACTGGACATTTTCATTGCAAGGCAAATAAGAACAGCGGCCAGCATATGAAACCTCCAAATGACATGTTCAACCAACACTATGTACCTTTTCCTCCTCTCTACATTATTTTTCAGCTTCTCCCCGCCCCTTTGCCTTCTCCCACTTTGTACCTTCTTTACCATTTGCACTGTAAACTCCTCAGGGAGCTTGATTTACTCTATGTACAGTCCCAAATGTATGTCTGAGTACTAGCAGAGTCTCTTGAGTGCAAATGCATTATACATTAAGAAACTCAACACTAAGTAAGCTAGTGCTGAGATCAGCAAGCCTGAACTACTACCTAAAAGTATTTACAAAAGTTATTCCTCAGGCACCCCCTCTCCTCCTGTTAATCCAAAGACATGCAGAATGCATATGTTTAAACCAAATTTTCTTTTAATGTGCTGAATACACTGACAGCAAATCACATAGGACATCACAACTGGGACTTGAGTGACAAATGCCATTTTATGGCATACTCAGAAGTAACCACTACTGATCATTACTTCCCTTTGCCCATAACCTTTATGTCAGCATACATCCTATTCTTCCCAGATCCAGAAGAACATCCCAAAACAGCAACTCTAGGTGTAGTTTTTGACATCCATCCAGGAACCCTGAGTTCCTATCATACAATATTCCTACCCTAGCATACAACAATGGCTAATTTAGACCCATTGCTTTGTGGTAGTACCTGTCCCTTCCACAGATAGATACAGGTTTTATTATGTGAAATATATATAGGATTGCATCTTGACAGTGTTTTACATACAAATAATGTCACTGTCTTCCAGATCCAATACTATCATAGAAAAGCAAGCTGTGAAGAGCAGTAGACAGATTTAATTAAGGTCTCATTCCAGACATTGATCCAAAGCTACACACACTCACAGAGAAAGCACCACCCACAAAACACCATCACAAATTGAGGCTACTCTCAGATGAAAGAAAGCTTCAGTTTTTCTAAATCCCAATATCTCATTTTATGAATCTAATTATGACATCTGTATGGAGTAGCAATCAATAATTGCACATCTTCATATAGAATCCGAGAATGTGTAAGGTTGAAAGTCATCTAGTCCAATCCCACCTTCAGTAAGCAGGGACATCTTCCCTAGATCAGGTGGCTCAGAGCCCCATCAAACCTGACTTTGAATGTCTCTGGGAATGGGGCCTCCACTACCTCTCTGGGCAACCTGTTCCAGTGACCCACCACCTTCATATTGAAGAACCTTTTCCTAATATGCAACCTAAATATCCCCTTTTCCAGTTTAAAACCATTGCCCCTTATCCTACTGCTACATGCCCTCACAAACAATTCTTCACCTCAGAAAACACTGAACAGGTGACTGGTGCATTTTGATTGTCAGTCAGCTAGGGATTCAGGTTTCATATATCCTTATAGACATTGCCATTAGCTCTCTCCAGTGTTTTGCAGGTCTGTTAGACTAATATCTTCCAGCTGAAATAATGGAAAATGGCTGCTTTTAGCTCACTGTGATTTGAAAATACATTGTTAAACCTGCCTCAACAAATTTCTCATCTCTTTGGATTTGGTTAGTATTTCATAGAATCTCAAATTGGTTTGGGTCAGAAGGGATGTCAAAAACCATCCAGCTTCATCCCCCTGGTATGGGCAGGGACACCCTCCACTAGACCAGGTTGCCCAAAGCCCCATCCAATCTGGCCTTGAACACTGCCAGGGAGGGGGCAGCCACAGCTTCTCTGGGCAGCCTGTGCCAGGGTCTCACCACCCTCCCTTGGAAGAATTCCTTCCTAAACATTTCCTCTTCCAATTTAAAGCCATTACCCCTCATCCTGTCACTACACTCCCTGATGAAGAGTCCATCTCCAGCTTTCCTATAGGCCCTTTTAGGTACTGGAAGGCTGAAATAAGGTCTCCCCTGAGCCTTCTCTTCTACAGGCTGAACAAGCCCAAGTCTCTCAGCCTGTCTTCGCAGGACTGGTATTCCAGCTCTCTGACTGTCTTTGTGGTCCTACTCTGGACTCACTCTAACAGCTCAATGTCCAGGAGCTCCCAGAGCTGGACACTGTACTCCAGGTGGGCTCTTATCAAAGCAGGGTAGAGGGGCAGAATCACCTCCCTTGACCTGCTGGTCACACTGGTATTTGCAGCCCAGGACACAGTTGGCTTTCTGGGCTGCAGAAGCACACATTGCTGCATCATGTTGAGCTTCTTGTCAATCACCACTTCCAAGTCCTTCTTCTCAGGGCTGCTCTCAATCCAGTCTCCACCCAGCCTGTAGTTGTACTTGGGATAGCCCCAACCCATGTGCAGATTCTTGCACTTGGCCTTGTTGGACTTCATGTAGTTTAAACCAGCCCAACTCTCAAGCCTGTTAAGATCCCTCTGGATGGCATCCCTTCTCCTCAAGGATTTTGACCACTCCACACAGCTTGGTTTTGTTGGCAAACCTACTGAAGTTGCACTCAATCCCACCATTCATGTCTCAGACAAAGATGTTCAACGATGCCAGTCCCAGTACCAACTCCTGAGTATCACCAGTCATCACTGATCTCCCCTTGAACATTGAGCCATTGACCACAGCAATTTGAGTGCAAACAGCCAGCCAATTCCTTATCCATCAAATGGTCCACCCATCAAATCCACATCTCCCCAGTTTAGAGAGAAGGATATCATACAGTATTGTTAGTATATGTTTAAGGGCTGATGTCTGAAACCACTCCCTGAAGCACCTTAAACCCTGTAAAGTCAGATTTGATTACTACAAGACAGTGGATTAGAAAAAGATGAAGACTCTAAATGAGAATTTGCTCTGCCACTCAGAGCTGGACTTTGCAAGGACGCCAGTGTGCCTGCTCCAGGAAAGGCTTTTTGAATTCAATAGCTCCTTCTGGTGGTCTGAAAAAAAATGACTGGTTACAGTCGGCTTAAATTAACAGAGCATTAATCCACAATTCCTTCAGTAATCATATGTATCAGCAACAGCCAGAAGTTATTCCGTGAGTAAAGCAAACATTAAAGTTACAATTCAACAAATATGCCATATGAATTACATTCAACATTACTGCCATGCAGGGAACAGGGGTTCTGTGAAAAGCTCCTTTCCCTGCTTTGTGCCACAATACTGCTGTGGATTTTCTTCCATATGGTAACTAAGGAAACGTGAAGAAAGGAGATGGGATGAAAAGTGGCAGAGGTCACCCTTTCTGAGCTACTGGCCCAGTAAATTAAAGAGAAGTCCTTAATAAAATATTTGGCTTCTCAGAGCCAGTAGTTCTGATGTTGAACGAGTGATCAATTTTTTAAGAGGGGGATTTTATATAAATGTTGCTGAGGACAGATGGATGTCCTCTAGCAGTAGGGATGTGCTTTGGTCAGGCCCAAGGACACCACCAGCAAGGAGGAAGAACACATTAGAAAAATTTCTGATCAACACACCTTGAGGTGCACAAGGTCTTATTTTTTTTGCTTTTTATCACCAGGTTGCCCAATGAGAACACAGATACCATCATCTTTTAGGCTCATCTCTTAAAGATTAACAACCACATGGGCATTTACAAGGAATGCATTCTGTCCCAACCAATCTCAGTAACATCAGGAACATCATTCCACAGCTATCCAAGCAAAACAGTGCTGTGGGAGTTCTAAGCAGCAGTCGTTGCCTTGTTTCTAAATGACACATTGTTTTTAATTAGCAAAATTCACTGCCAGGGCTCTATAAATGTATACCCTATCTGATAGTCCTTTTAAGACTCATCTGGTGAGACATTCATGGCTGCTGTCAGAGAGTTCCAGAGGGCTCTTTCACGTTCCACCTCCAGCACAGGACATGTGATAACTTCACCCATCTGGAACCCTGTTGCCTAAGATTCTGTTCATGTGAAGCACTGAAGAGTTTCATTTTAAATCATAAAGAGAAACATTATTTAAAATTACAACTGACTCATGGTCTGCCCACACTTTCACCAGAGTTTATGCTTGGCAAAACCCAAGATTTTATGGAACTAATGAATAAGGCAGATGTTTAAATGACCTTTAAAATCCGGACCATGTATCTTTCTAAATACAATTTCACTGAAAATATTTGCAATACAGATTTTGTTGAAAGTCAATACAGTATAAATTAAAGTGAAATAAATATGGTTTTGCCCAAAAAAGTATACTTAAAAAAACAGTACTAAGAGCAGAACCCCCAAACCCAGAACCTAAGTAGTAGTTCCATTTTTTTTAATCTACAAAGTTTTCCTGTCAACAGCCCTCATTGATGTCAGTATGAATTGTAGAATATGGCCTGCCTGTTACCATCATTGAGGTGCAAAGGAAACAACCTCATACAGTGTTTATTTTTTAACTTAATACAAGTTTTCAGTCTGGGGCCTATTCAGAATACTGGGGGAAAATCAGTTTGGGGTTGACTGCTGATGCAGTGCTACCAAATGATCCAAACTCTTTCTGGACATCAGTTCAGCATTTGTTACTATTAATCATGGGGGTTTTTTTTTAAGGATGCTCTATGTTATACAAGAAAGCAGCAGGGGTGTTCCTGAATTGGGGAAGCTAGCAAGAAATAAACAGAGAATGCACTCTTGGGAGAGCCAGGGAATGGTTCTCTTCCCAAATAGCATATACGAGTCTTGTATCTCTAGGACGCTGGAAGAAACGTGCTCTGAGAGAGGTTCTGAAGGTAGAAGCTTGCAGTCAGGGTGCCTGGTGCTAGTCAGTACCTACATTTGTGGGCAGTGAAGAACTGTGTGGCTCTAAGCAAGAGCCCTGAAGGTGGAAGAGTTAGAGAAAGGCAGGTTCCCATGCAAATAACAGCTAGCTGTTGGGCAAGTGTGTTAAACTGGAGTCTATGCTTACTGTGCACATTTTCAACGGTCTCTTACCTAAGTATTAATTACAGTGAGTATGAAAGTAGCATATGAGGCTCCAGGAAGCAATCAGGGACCCATCCCACTGTTAGAGACTGTACATCCACAGAGCAAGAGAAATCTCTGTCTCCAGTAGCCTTCAATGGATACAATCATAAACCCAAACCCAAAACAATGCGTAAGAGTGCAGAAACAGACACAGAAGTCCAAACCAAAGGTCTGCCCAGCCAGCCACTAGATTCCTAGAGCTGCCACTGCTGGGGACTTAGGAGAAAACAAAGTTCTGGAGAAATTTTTCATAGTTTTTTTTCCCAATGATCGCTCCAGCATTCAGCAATCTTTGTTTAAGGACTTCCAAAGTCAAAGTTCTTTCAGTGTCTTTGTGTTCAGTAATATTTGTTGGGCCTTCCTCCTCTGATTTTGTCTACTTACTCTCTATGGCTGCTACAGTACCTGTGTGACTAATTGAATTATGTGATTGTATAATAAAGTGCTCACTCTGGCTTATTTTTCTGTCTTGATAATGTCCAATGAAATTACCAGGTACATCCTGCTTGTCTATTCCACCTCCACATGACATTATAACTCCACAGGTTTTTTTTTTCTTTCTGAAGAGAAAAAAATAGAGTGGGGGTATAACAGAAGAGTTGAACTTGTTCTCCTAGAGACATTTCTCTAGCCCACTATGCATTTAACCACCCAGAGATCCAGCTCCAAAGGGCCATTCAGTTGGCCATTTCTTTAATAAGGTGAGATATCGATTGCTCTTTCTAAATGCTCCCAAACTATCTCAAGACAGCGACCAAGCCTGAGACCAATGGGCTCATGGTGCCCAGTGGGGTGCCCTACTCATTTAGATTTGTCTTTGAGAGACTTGCAATTGGTGTGACTGACAATCATTGCCTGAGACAGCAGGAAATAAAACTGGATTATAATTACCTCTCTATCATGAAAACTGACTGTTTATTTGTAGCTCTTTGATTCCTACCTTTTAACCAGTTATCTGTCTGCTTTGTTCCTAAAGAGCCTCTGGTAAAGCAGGAACATATCAAGAGATTTTTGAAAATCAAGTGTGCTGAACTAACCAAATTATTCTTTTTCATGCACTCATTGACTCCAGTACCCTGCCAACATTCCTGATGTTTGAATTCCTACTGCTGCTGCAGCTCTTTTATACTGTATTTATTTGTGTGTCCACCCCTTGCCCATCAGTGAGCAGCTGCAAGAAGTAAAATTATCTTTGAGGAGAACATACAAAACCAGTTATCTGCATAAAAAACAAATGTCTGTGACAGTTCAAATAGGAGGGAACGAGGCATGCATTAGCTGAAAGGCATTGCAGACCAGAGTTTTGTTCCTCTCCCCATTTAGCTCACCTGGTAGAGGAACTAAAATAAGCCACTTGGCAATTCTGCATTTTCCTCCTGCTCCTTTCTGAAACCTCTTTCAAGGTGAGGATTTTTTTCTTGTGCAATGCTCTGCTGCCAAGGTGCTATGAGGATTAACACAAGGCCGTGAGTTTGAGCAGAAAGTGTCCTGACTGTGCACATCCAAAAGAAGATCCATAGGCTGTGTCATCATGTCAGTGAGGACAGAGAGACCCACTGGGGAAAACAGGGATTGCAAGGTGTAGACCTGTGCTTTTTGACAGAACAGCTTGCCTGTGGCTATATAGGGGAAGGTTGTAGCAGCTACAGGAGGTGGACCCAGACACCTTCCATAGCTCAGCTTAGTTCCTTGCCTGCAAGGCTTTATTCCTTCCCTCCAGAGTATGTGCAGGAGAGAACCTGTGTGTCAAAACATCTTTAGTCTGATACCAAACACCTGGCACAATGTTCTTAGGTTAGTAATGCCACTAGCAGCTGAACTGAGTTTAAGGAAATGACAATGTATTTTGTTAGATGACTGTGACCCTATGGAGAATTAGTATATCAAAGCACAGTTATTTTATATTGATAATCACCAGAAATTCTAACTCTTATTTGAGCAAATAATTTCTATTGCTTCTTTAGAAAAGATTTTTATCCTTTAATTGAACACCCACATTTCCACCATCACTGGTAGAAAAGTGTCTCTCAGAAAATACTTCCCAGCCAAAAAACATAACCTGTTCTAGATTCCTTTAATAAAGAAATAAACCAAATAATCTTTATATTGTTTGGTGTTATTCAGGCTGACTTTTTTTTTATATTTGGACTGGGCTAGTTGACAGGTTAGCAAGAAGTTTACTACAGCTGATGAACTACATTCTAAAAAACTTGCAGAGTGCTTAAAATCAGTGACCCACAGCCTGGTTCAGACCACGCACAGCAAGACCTTCATATCAAAGCTGAAACTGAGGAAGGATGGGGGTGATGTGGGCAGAGACTTTTTTAATGTGCAGAATAGCTTCAGTTTCTTTGGTTGCATTTCACATTTCCATCCACAACTGGTCATTTCAGCGTGTCATCTCAAAGAACTCCTACACCCACAGTTAATCACAGCTAATGCAGGTTTTCACACAACAGCACCACCGATTACACCTGCTACTGTCCCAGTCAGCTACAAAATTATCTTCCATCCCAGCAAGTGATGAAACTGCCTCTGTAGCTCATACCTTCATTAGAGCTCATCTAGATTACAGGATTAATGATGCATGCATTTGGAAATCCAGTTAGTACATTCAGTTTATCCCCTTGATCAACTTTCTGATGTGAACAGACAGAATCTGTCCTTTACTCTTCCTGTCCCACTTCTTAAATACCGATAGGATGTCTGTCATCGTTCTTAGGACTCTGTGGCTTGGTCCCAGCTCAAGGATGAAGACTGGGCTTTACAAGTGTTTGTTACAGTAATGCAAACCAGGCCCAAAGCAGGGGAAGCTTGTATTTAGAATTACAAAGCTGTGCAACTGGATAGCTTGAGATTGTTAACAGCAGAAAGGTAATGGATCAAGGTGTCTCTAGACCGAAGAACTATCAGAAGTTTACACAAGATACTTTCACTTTACATTGAAGTATGAGTACAATAAAGATAACAGACCAGAAAACATCCAAATGTGAACTCACTGTGCTGACAGTGATTAGAGTTTGGGTGTATAGTTAATACATGGAGAAAATAAAATTTCAGCTAAAAATGGACAGGCACACGTGATCAGGTAAATGAAGAACTGATTAAATATTTACATGGGAGTAACTCCACACACAGGGAAGAAATCTGTTTGATGGTTGTCCAGACAACCCTGCAAGTAACTTAATCAGCAAAGAGAATTGTGTTTGTTACTTACAGGCTGAATAAAAGAACCTGAGTGGCTGCATCTGTCCCTGAAATACTACAGATCTCTAGACATGGATGCAAGAGTAGGTGATGCTGGTAGTAGCTTACTGCCCATCCCCAGAGTGGTAAGTTTTCTGGCAATACTAAAGTGCCAGTAATACCTAGAGTACCAAGAGTGCCAGCTATGATTAGTGATCAGAAGGAGCAAGCAAGTCCTCTAGCACACAGAAATTTTATTTAAAAAAAAAGATTCGTGTAGCAAGCACAACTTTCAGGCCTTGGTCCAAGACTGGAAGGATAAACTTCCCCAGGAAATTCAGAGCCTCTCAAACCCCAAATGAACAATGAATCTTTTTAGCCTTGCCTTGTTCTACACAAACCAGTAATGCTTTTGACAAAATTCTGTAACAGGTCCTCCCCTGCCACAGTTCTCTCCCTGGAGAGGGGATTCTGAGAGGCATGCTATAATTGCTAGTCCCATTGCCAAAGAGACAGCAATACACATTGCACACAAAAATACCAACAACCAATGCCATGACAACATACTCCCCAAAACTGCAAAGACTAGGAATGAAAAGCCCAGTCATATTTTCAACTTTACCACCCTCCCTAGATAATCAACGCCTGCAAATGGAGATTCGTGCTAATTATCTGCAAGAGCTTTTGGTCAAAGATATGTGCATGGTGTCTTCTGATAGTTTTTAGTGCTGTATATAAGATCCTGAAAGAGTTCACTGCCCAGAGACTCACATACACAGAGCAATATGCAAAACATGTTAAACCTTATTTCCAATTTCCTCATTTCTCAGCCCAGTTCAAAGCAGAATGCTTCCATCCTGCTTCACCTTTGCTGTGCTATTCTTTTGCTAGTGTAAACTGGGCCATCTTTCCAGGTTCAATTTGTATTACAGGCTAATTTGCCCTGGGTCTCATCCTTCTCCCTGTTCTGCTCTCTTTCTTCCAACTTCCCATTTGCCTTTCCTGCACCCATGCATCACACTGATACTGAAAAGATCTTTTCTGCTCTTCTTATGAGCCAGAAGAGCTCCTGTCTGCCAGCTCAATTCAACTTTTATCCTCATCAGAAGGCATTTACTGTCTTGTGCCTCTTGTCATCAGTGCAGTGGTTGTGTAACTACTCTCACTAGATGAAAGAAGACAAAGTTTGACTTCATGATGATGTCCCAAATACAGCTGCACCATACATACATGCATGTGCTGTTCTCATCCCCACTGTGCAGCTCAGCCAGCCCTGACAGTCTCACAAGGCAGAAATATAAATACACTCACAGTATTTAAGATCCTCTGATACCCTCTGCTGCTGTTTACATTTGCTCTCACCTACTCAGCATGGCAGATGTCTCCTCTAGACACGTCTGTCCTGTACTGTGTAATTCTACACACACTAGTAACTTCCTCAGCATTCATTCCAGGACATGTAATCTCTTATGTACCATTGCTAAGAAGGAAAAAATCACATGCTGGTACTCAAGAGATCTGAGGCAGGGCTAGACACAATAAAGACATAACTCATATGGCTTACTGTTAGCCAAATCAGTTTTGGAGGATGTTACTCTGCCCTCTTACACAAAGAAAGTTACTGAGCTGGTAAAGGAAACAATTCCTGTCACAGGACCTAACCCTGTGAAGACATTCCTGCTAAATTTGCTTCTGGCACAAGACAGTGCAACTATTCTGTACATCTGCAGAACGCGAGACCTCCCCTTCTTCCCTCCATCAGTAGATGTTTTGTACTGTTCTTTCCCAGAGCTTGTTTATGTCACCGTTCCAAACACATGATGTCTGTTGTGTTACCAACCACTGTGCTCTTTGTCTTCTTCACAGGAGGCAGGCTTAAGAAGGAAATTTAGTAGAAACATTTATTATAATCCCCCAGAGCCAGAGAACAGAACCCCCAAACCTGCTTCTTGGCTCTAGCCTTCCCTTGAACGATTTGAATTGGACTGATTTATCTTGTTCCTGGTTATGTAATTCCTAAAATATCAGGGCAAGGATGCTGAGAGCAGCTTGGCACTCTGTCATCTGCTTGAATCAGCACTGCAATTTTCCCTGCTGTTGCCCACTATTGTAATTTTCCCATAAATTCTCACACCTCCTTTTCTTTGCAAAGCCAAAGCAGCTGCACTACAACTCCCCATTCTGCCATTGGCTGGTAAGAACAACCTGCCTGTTTTTATGTCACTAGAGAGCTCCTGAAGCATCCTTGTCATGGATACCACAAGACTGTGAACTTGTTTCATGAAGTGGCCTGTGAGAATGCAGAACTGCCTCAGCAAGAGCCAAGCCTGGAGCACCACCTCTCTGGCCACCCCCACCTGTGGGACGGACAAACAACTCTTCAAACTGTCTTTTTGTAGGATGGAATTATGATGGTAGCGATGAGCTCTGCCCAGCCACTTCTGTGCCTGTTGCAAGTGTTGACTAGAGCAGCATGGCTCTTCTATCTGGTCATGTTTTCCTTTTCATTGAACTCTAAAAGCCAACTTTTCAGATGTGACCCTCTGAACATAATTCATCCACCCTAAGTGATGAATTTTAACTAAAGAGTTATTGCTTGTTCAGTAAATACACCACTCCCCTCCCCCCAATATAAGGCTGTTTGTTTATAAACCTGGAGCTTGAAAAGCAAACACCAATACAGGATTTTGAGGTGTTTTTATGGCAATTCCTTGGTTCAGAAATACCATAACCTGAAAAAGCCTAAAACCCCTTGGAGTGCCCCATAGCTTTCAGGCAATTTAGATCACTGTGTAACATTATAACTTTACTTCCTGACTGACTGTTCTGCATTTAATTCATTTTTTAAGTTGTTGAATTATGCTAACAAGATCACAATAATTAAGAGAGCTTTAGGGGCAAGAGGATAGAGTTGGGAGTTAACGCCACAGCCCCCGTGAGAGAAAAGATTCACGTTTCCTCTTGAGCTACTCTAAGCTAGCAATACAAATCCTCAGAGCTCACATTAATGCAAGCCTGACTGACAGCCTACCATTCAGAGGAACCATCTCAGATTTCTGCAATTAGCATGTGCTCTAAAATTTCTGATTCTGTAGGCTTGGTCTCTAATTTACATTTTGAAAGGCTCTTAAGAATGAAGGTGCCAAGAGTAAGAAAATTCACTGCTCTTGAGACACATCCTGCATATCTGCAAGTGCAGTAGAAGTGTGTTTCTGCTAAAATCAATAGGATAAGTATCACAGGGGGGAAAAATTGCTGCTCTTACCAAACCAGAAGCACTAGCAGCTTTCATGGAGAAACTCTGGAAAGAGACAAAAGAAACTAGTCAATGCACTGAAAAGGGGAGACAGTGTATTAAGTAATGCAGAAAGTCCCAGACAGCACTTGATAATCCCTGAAAATCTCTTCATGGCCTTAATAGCAGCTTTTTATATGGAAAACTGTATATTCAAGATGTCTACATACAACTTAATCACAGAAAAAAGAGAAAGCAGAGATATATTAGACGTATCATCCCATCTGCTGCCAGTGACTGATTTTTCTCTTTGTAAAGGTTTGCTTTAGAAGACATAAGAAAACAGATTATTTATTTACCCAGGGAGATTATTTCACATTTTAAGAACATTTTGCTGAAGAATAGGAGGGTTGAAAAAAAATCAATGAAATAAAGTCTGTAAGCAGCAATGCCTAACTAGCTACCGTATTGGAATGCTGAAGGCAGTGGGGAAAACTATGTTGGTGAGACCTGTTTCTGACATTTTGATTATGGAATAGACAAGTGTTACACTCAAAGTTCCAGCTTTTGCGGCCTAGTTTTCCTGGACCCGAGATATAATTTGTTAGGTCAGGTTCCTAACAAAAAAGGTGGTAAATTAGCTAGGCCATCTTGAATAGGGATATTTTTGTGGTGTATGCATAGTCAAGTCATTCATTCAACTATTTTAGACTATCCATTTATGAGGGCTGACTTGCTTTTTTGGTGCTCATAGGAAGAAGAAAGGAAAAAGGAGAAAAGGTCCCTTTACATGGATTTTTTGTAAAATAATATTACCTGCTCTCTGCTTAACTTTTAGTATTTTATTTAACCAATTCAAAACAGCATTGAGAATTGAACAATCTGAATGAATAACATTCAGCACTGTGTAGCCATTCCCTACACTAACATCCACTTCGCTGTATCTGATAATAAATTAAAATTCTGGCATTTATTATTAGAATATATGAATAAACTGACATGACTGCATTTTCCCCACACAGATAATCAGCTAAAATGTTACATTTATTTTTTTCTTCCATCCCTTCTAAGCAGAAAGTTTGCATTTTAACTCTCTGATTAAAATGACTTTGAAAATCTGTGTTACCTATTCCTACAGCAATTACACAGAGCATTGCATTAGCAAGTTAAGGGAGGTGGCTGCTCCCTTCTGCTCAGCACTCTGGAAGCCTCACTGGGAGTACCACATCCAGTTTCAGACTCTTCAGTAAAAGAGGTTGAAAGACTAAAGCATAGCCAGAGCAGGGGCACTCAGATGGCCAGGGAATAGAGATGTAGTATATAACTAGAGGCTCAGAGAACAGTATTAGGAAGAAAGCTTAAGACTAAGAGTGCTCATACAGTGGCACAAGTTGTATGGAAACTTCAAGCAATCTCCACTTCCGAAGTTTTTTTAACAACTTGACTGGAGAACACATTAAGAAACCTGATCATCTTGAAAAGTGGCTTTGCTTTGAACAGATGGTTGGATGGGACATCACCAGAGGTCTTCTCCAACCTATTTTTTCTATGATTCCATGTTTTTATTGCCTATACTGAATGTATTTGGAGTGTGAAGCTAAAGAGCCCACCATCCTTTCTCTCGCTCTCCTGCATGAAGGTACTGTTCAGAGAGTAAGATCTGCTAATGATTGCCCTGATTAGAAATGTACTTGAAGAAAACAACCAAAACACCACAATAGCAGCCAATTACACCCAGTGATAACACAGAGTATCTTACCAGCAGAGTAATACACAATGCCCCAGCTTCACTCAGACTGCCCTAGAGGGACTAGGAGTGCCCCTACCCAGTCAGCCCCTTTTATGGGGAAATGATCTCAGGTGGTGTGGAAAACAGCCCAGGCTAACTCAGCTCACCTGGGCTGGCTGCTTGAGGAGGTTGACTCAGGCCTGTCCAGAACCAGGACACAGCTGGAAGCCTGAATCTAGTGAAGTCCCTCAGGGGTCAGTACAGGGACCAGTACTGGGACCAGTACTATTCAGTATATTCATCAACGACGTGGGAACAGAGTGCCCTGTTGAGCTGTGGAGCTGCTTTGGCAGGGGGTTGGACCCGATGATCTCTCAAGGTCCCTTCTAACCAATGTGATTCTATGATTCTATTTTGCTGGGGAGCAAACAAACAAAATTGGGAAGAGTGGGTGACACACCAGCAGGCTGTGCTGCCATCCAAAGAGATCTGGACAGGCTGGAGAGTTGGGTGGGGAGAAATTTAATGAAATATAACAAGGGCAAATGCAGAGTCTTGGATCTGGGGAAGAACAATCCCAGGTACTAGTACAGATTGGGGACTGACCCTGACCTGCTGGAGAGCAGCACAGAGGAAGGGGACCTGGGGTCCTGGTGGACAGCAGGATGACCATGAGCCAGCAATGTGCCCTCATGGCTAAGAAGGCCAATGGCATTCTGGAGTGTATTAGAAGGGGTGTGGTGAGTAGGTCTGGAGAGGTCCTTCTCCCCCTCTACTCTGCCCTGGTGAGACATTATCTGGAATATTGTGTCCAGTTCTGGGCCCCTCAGTTCAAGAAGGACAGGGAACTCCTTGAAAGAGGCCAGTGCCGGGCCACAAAGATGATGGAGTGGAACATCTCTGTGAAGACAGCCTGAGGGAGCTGGATCTCTTTAGCCTGGAGGAGACCGAGGGGTGACCTCATCAATGTCTGTAAATATGTAAAGGGTGAGAGTCAGGAGGACAGAGCCAGGCTCTTCTCAGTGATGGCCAGCAATAGGACAAGGGGCAATGGGTGCAAGCTGGAGCACAGGAGGTTCCATGTGAATATAAGGAGGAACTTTTACACTGTGAGGGTGACGGAGCACTGGAAGAGGCTGCCCAGAGAGGTTGTGGAGTCTCCTTCTCTGGAGACATTCAAAACCCACCTGGATGCAGGATGTGTGACCTAATCTAGGTGATCCTGCTCTAGCAAAGACATTGGACTAGGTGATCTCCAGAGGTCCCTTCCAATGCCTATCATTCTGTGATTCTGTGTGAACGGCAACTCAGTTATCCATACAGATGTAATCATTCACATTGCAGTTGTCTGTTTCTTAGATGAACCTACTCTCTGCCTGCTAAAACTTGATCTTACTGTCCAGAACTGTCTCTGTGGCTCCCCGTACAGCTTTTTTGGCCTGTTTCTGTCTGTCACTTCTTTTATATGTTAGCAATAATCTCTTCAGGTTCATCATTTTATTCTGCTTTTGTGTAACACCTGACAGCCACAGTGGTCTACACCTACATAAACAAGGCCAAGGCATGGGTTTGAGGTCATCCCATGATCACACTGTAAGTGTGCTCTTCATTTACATGCTCTGTGACATGGTTTTGACACTTTCATATGCTACACCAAGGTGGAGATAGCACAGGAAAGATGCTCAATAAGCACTGTGGATGAAGGAACCAAGTGTTGGGAAGGGGGCTACAGACCTTAGCTACAAGAACACAAGCTGAGCATTGAACTCTTTGCCCTCTAGCCAGTGAGTCTTGTCCTGTTTCATTCACTAGTATGGATTTTGCCATCAGCCCAATAAAGGCCGAGTTACGAACTGCATGTCTCAGTTTTACTGCAATGCACCTAGCAACTAAAGTAATCCCTTAGTAAACCTCAGGAGGATTTTAGCTCAGCACTAGACAAATTGATGCTCCTTTTTTTTCCTCACAAAGTAAAAATTATGAAAAGAAACTAAGAATATGGAATATACCTTGGAACTTTAATGGAGAAAGCATGAAAATACTCTCATACATCTGCCCTGGTTTCAGGGCAGTTTCTGCAGTTCAGGGAGGAACTCAATAAATACTGTGTAGGATCTCAGCTAGTCTGCCCCTCTGTTTTTGCAATTTCAATAATTTTGACTTTAACACCATTAGCATTAAGGATTTGGAAAACCTCACACAAGGTTTAGAATTATGAATAGAGGCAACCTCAATCAGAAATTATTATTTCACTGTAATTGCTGAATCTTTTCTAGATTGAAGCTATCATATGGATGAGGTACTTCAGGACATGGTTTAGTAAGTAATGTAGGTGGTAGGGAGACGGTTGAACTAGATAATCTTGGAGGTCTTTTCCAACTTTATTGTTTCTATGATTCTGTGATATAATCACTGACCAATAAAGCTGCTGAAGAGTTTTTATTCTTTTATATCACAGTAATTAATTTATAGTAAAAGGACAATAGCAGAGCTGTTTTTCACCCCCTATCAATAGCTCCCTGCCAGTGATCCAGCAGCCCAACTTATCTGTACCAGTCACAGGCAGACATGGACAGTAACAGATGCCAATAAACAATAGAACCAGCAAAGCTGAGGGTGGGAGGAGGAAGCAATGACTGTTTTTTGTTAAGCCACTCATGAGTTTGAGTAATTAAGGCTAATTCGCGACAAGTCAGACATGCTGCTATCCACTGTGCAACCTTCCAGCTGCCCTATCAGGTCCCCATACAAGCTACTTTCCAGTTTTTAAGTAAAAATAGAGCTGCTGAAACAAGATTCAGAGCAGAAGTGGGTTCTCAGTGATTTCAGATTGCATACACCTTGCGTTTTTATACTAGCATCAATGCTTTGTATTCGTAATGCAATGTTGTTGTAGCCTGCAATGCTCCAAGGATATAAACAAGACAATGTTTATAAAGGAAAATTTGATTGATAGAACTGGGAAAAAATTACAAGCTCTCAAGCACAGAAGCCCTTTTTCAGTTCTAAATCTCCAAGCTAAGGCACGAGCATGAATCACTGCTCTGAATTTAATTTAATTTAATTAGTCCTTTTCAAGGAAAAGGACAGTTATTACCAAGGGAGCAGAAGAGAATGTTAGCAGAAACAGAGGTGATAATATTTTAGACACTGTGGGACCAGAAATCAGTAATTACTGCCTACAGAACAGTGAGCTCCTCAAAGAGGATGTAGATGGAAGAAACACTGCCAAACAGTTTTTCTACTGAGTCCATGGTTTTTAGCACCCACTAATGTTGTGGATTTCAGTTCCCAGGATAATTTCCAGAGGGATTTTTCATCATTCACTTCAGGATCAAGACTGAGAGATCAAACTGTGGCTTTTGTTAAATACACTTTCTTATGTTTTGCTGGAGATCTCTGGGGTTTTTTAACAATTGCCTGTGTGAATGAATTCTGCTGCTTAATTCTTGTTTCATTTAATTCCTAAAATCTCCATTTGGCATTCTGGGTAAAGTATGTAATCACATCCTAGCACACAGGATCCATACATCCAAGGCTGGGAAGAGAGGTGGTGGAAAGCTCTATTGCATGGTATGATCTTCCAAGACAGAGTGTTGGCTTACAGTAAGATGGCATGCCAGTGTAGGTGCAGTCAGTGAAATGTAGGGGGAGAGAAATTTTGAGCTACAGGAAGTCAGTACATAATATTATGTAATGATCCCAAATTCAGAACCTCTTATTGGTGTAAGGAGGAGGTAATTTTTTTTAAACACACCATACCTAATCAGCTACCAATGAAGTGTAAGACTTAAGGTCACTGTAGCGACACTAATCTATTCCCCTTGTAGTGCAGATGCTGACCTGACAGGCACTAGATCTAAGCAAGCTTGCATTTGCCTTGTTAGCCTTTAAAGAAACGGAACTTAACACTCTTGAGAGTTTTCCTGATGTGAAAAGTACTTTAGTCACGGGAAAGGAGATAGAAAAACGTGAACAAGTTGAAAGGATGCTATTTAAAAGTGCACTTTCTATACAAAATCAGCAGGTTGATTTAAAATGCTAAGAAGATTATGCTTGTGAATCGCCCTATCTTTTGCTCCAGCCTTTACCAACTTGCATTTGTCTGTGGTGCATGTGTGGCAGAAAGTTCACCATCATCCCTCTTTCTATGCCCTATTTTGTAAAATCAGAATTCTGACTATCCACATTATAGGTTTTTTACTGACATCAGGTGCAGCGTGTCTGGGTAATACAGCTGAGACACTGAGTGTTCCCATTGCTGCCATGGATTTTCCTTTTGAAAGCTGTATCTGGTTCGCCACGTGTTGAAGTGAGCAGAGTCAGGGCCCCAGCAATGAATGTCGTATGAGCTCTGGTCACATTTACTCACATCAAATTGCTTATATGACCTCAGTCAACCTTGATGCTCTCTGCATGCAAGAGAACATTTATGTAACACTTGAGCAGGCAGCCCCTGACCGAGAAACGTGTTAAATAAGCGCACCAGGACTCTTCTGGCACAGTGCATCGCCAAGTGCTTTGCACCACTAGGCATATTTCCCAAGCTAACACATAACTAGATCCATCTTCTAAAAGACAAGCTCTTTTCCAGGATGCCCACAACACCCCCTTCTCTTCCCTGGAGGAGGAACGTGTTGTCTGTCCCCTGAGCCACCAGGCACAGAGACCTGCCGCCTCCCCTCTGGAGGCCAGGGTGAGGGATCCCAGCTTTGTGGGAGCGGGGTCAGCAGACAGCCAGGTCTCTGCCTCTGCAGCCTTAGTCCTGTCACCCCTGTGACAGCACCCCACTGGTGCACAGGCTCTTGACACCCTGCAGCTCATCCCTGCACCTGTGAGAAGCATGACACTGAGCACAAACCACTGTGGCAGAGTAGTTTATACCAAGTTTTTAAACATTAAAAGCTCTGATGGGTATCTTCTCATCTAAATTAATTTTCTTAAACTAATTGTGAATTCTACTGTAGCTAAAGTCTATGACTGCATGCCAATTTTCTATTTCAAATTAGCCAAGATGCTAGGGACTGGATTAGAAATCTCTAGCTGCAGCCTATCTCTGCAGTATGCAGTATGGAGGATAGAGGTGTAACAGATAAAAAGCCTCATTTCAGGGCAACACCAGTGAATTACACAAAAAACTAAATGGAGGAAAAGCTCGTGAATGAGAACTGTGTGCACGAACCAGCATCACTCAGTGGGGCTCATGGCACTGCGAGTCCCTCTAAGGCAGCACCAGGGCTATTGAAACGCTTCTCAGACCAGTTCAGAATCTGCTGCTTTGGAGATGATTAGAGCCTGTGTGTGTCTGTAGGGAATGTGGCTTTGTTTTCTTTCCAGGATAATAATAGCTTCTATCAGCACACATCATTCTGTCTTAGGTGTTCAAAACCTTTGAGGAATGGAAAATCCTAGTTTAGTCAGGTAAAAATAAAGTCTATTTCTCTGATTTTCTTTCTTTTTTCCATTAAATATATTCATAAAAGGATTTTTAAAAAGTTATTCATAATTGAGATTACTGATACAGAAACATAATTCTAATTAATAAACTAATAACCTATTTCTTTCAGCTACTTGATACTCAAACTTCAATGCTCCTCAGTAAAACTGTTTTCCTTAACTCTTCCACACAGATTCAAATTATAAAATATACAGATGAACACACAATCTGAAAACTGTTTATGGTCAGTATTCTGCTCAAAAGTTTTAAAACTTCATAGCTGTACAGACCCATGAGTGCAAAGGAGCTGTGCTAGGCAAATGAAAATTATGTATTTATTTTCATGTATGGAAAAATAAAATCTTCCATTTGTGTCTTAAACACTGATGCTGAGTGTTTACAGATTATGTGAAGCCTTATTTTTTGCTGAAACAAGAAGAGAAATATTCAGTGTATAATTAGTATACTGTGTCGTCACTGCCTATGACAAACCCAGAGAATTTGAAGAAAATTATACCAATTTTCTTTGCAATAAAAACCTCCAATGCAATTTTTTGTCCACCTATATCACACTTATTTCATGCACACAAGTGTAGAAAAGAAAAATATGGACATGTTGGACTCTAAAATGCCAGACATTGAGTGGAAATAGCACCTGATTTTCACTCTGCCTGGAATCAGAAGAACAAAAAGGCCACCCTTAAGTTCTGTCACCACCTCTGAAATTCAAAAAAAGCCATCAACCTTACACAGCAAATGCAGTGATATGTAATATTTACACAGAAAAACTTCCAATGGCACTCAAAGAGAGAATGGAACCAAGAGTTTTCATTGCCATATCCAACAATCACTGCAATATATAATTTATCAGCTAAATTAAAAGTGGAAGAAGACAATAAATACTTGTGATTGTTCTCTGGATTTACAGAAATCAGTAGTAAAACTCATGTTAATTCAAGCACCCATAATTTCACCAGGAAGGAAGGGAATGTAGAGTTGGAAGAGGAGCTTTCTCCTTTTGAATTTTTGCTATGTAATTAGTTAAGCTTCAATAATTTTCTATGCTGGTCATAATTGCTTGAAAGTGCTATACTCACGTGACCAGTGTCTCTTGCAGACAATGTTGCACCACGGGGAATAGCTGACACAATGATATGGCAGTTGGGCTCAAATTAATAGTTCTGAGAGTTCAGGTTAAGAGAGATCAGATTTCAAAGTGGTCTAAATCAGGTGCCTAGAAATGCCTCTTCTGGTCTTTCCTCTTTGTAAAATTAAATACTAACCCACAAAATGATTCCTGCTCATACTGCACTTCCCAGCACTGCCTGGAGTTAAGTGCTCTCTGACTAGCACTGGACTGAGTATGCATGAGTAGCATCGACCAGAGGAGTTCTCACATGAGAATCCCCTACCCTGCAGAAATTCTTTCCACCTGACTGCACTCCCTGGAGTAGCTGAAAAATACTTTTTAGAGAAGTGAAGCTGGCAGCTATAAGTGACATTGTATGATCTCTCCTACCACAGGAGCGTTTCCAGGTCTTCAGTGTTGGCTAGATGTCAGCTGCTGGGTTAGCAAGCATCCATACAGGGCGCCTGCCTCCAGCTGAATTTATTAGTGAGAGGTTTTGATTGAAACAGTTCAGCTTTTATTCAAACCGAGATTATGGAAAATTACAGTCTTCACAAGAGCTCTTGTTAAGAATCTCTAACAGCATTTTCTTTAGGACAGAGACTTGAAATTTGGTTTTAGTGAATTGTCTGGTCTCAGGCATAGGGTTTTTTTACTGTACCAGAAGCAAGGACACTCCCTCTGTGTTCTTACAACTTGCTTTACTGATGAGCTAGAAAAAGCTTGACTTGAACACAGAGCAGTAAAAAGAGAAAGGAGAGCTACAGGAAGAATAAAAGCAAGTGGGTGAAGGTGGCAGAGGGGGATGAACAGTCAAAGAAGAAAAGGGCCTATAGCCCAGAAAGGAAAGAAGCCAGTGGGAGAAAATGGAGAGAAGTTCAAGGTGAAAACATCTGTAACTCTTAGCAAAATTTACAGATTTACAGAATCCTAGTAATTTTCCTAACAGGTCTATTGCTAGCAGTAAATTAAATCCAGTGAAAACACACAGTACATGCATGACCAGAGACATCTTAATTAACTTTCAGATGATTAAACCCCTTTCAGATGATTAACCCAGTTTGGGGATTTATATGGCCAGTGCATCAAAATATGCCAGAAGATAACAAAACCATTACGAATATTCATTCACCACAAACTACTAGAGAGCCCAGGAGACATCCCACACTGTCAGTCTTTTCTGGGGACTTGTATTATCAAGCTTGCTGAAATCAGATAATACTAACAGCTTTTTAAGGGGAAAAAACAAGATGATGATGGTGATGATGGCATACTGCATGCCAGTTTCTAGTTTCTTATACTGAAGCTGTTCTTATCTGAAAAGTGTACCTTCTGCTAAATTCATTACATCTAATTCAGTTCTGAAGTCATTCCCCACTCCACAGGCACTGCGCAACTACTGACTGTCATTTTTATATACAGACACTCTAGCAGATGGTACACTCAGGCTCTCTGTGCTTTGAACTAGAAAGAAATATTTCATTAAACATTTTTTTAAAATGAAAGTCTGATTTCAATAAAAAAAACTGGCATAGTAAATCTTATTCTTGGGTGGGAAGTTGCTGGCTGGGGTACATTTATATCACCAATAGTACTTCAATATCTTGACAGAAATTTGTTTGGAAGATTTTTGTCTGAAGTAAGCTAAAAGTGAGTGTTTCCCCATGATATACATCTTGTCTATAAGATAGTGAACACATGAAAATATATTCAGTTCTATTCAGGATTCACAACACAAGCTAATGAAATTTGCTTCAATAATAGGGTCACTAATATTAGGCAACCTCCTTTCCTGAAACTTGTGTGTCTGCTCAAAGCACAGTTCTGTCATCCCTGACTTCAGGCACATAAAGAAAATAGAGTTTATATGAGAATAAGAGTGGCCAAAGGAAGGTTTCAGTTGTCTTTACTGCTACAATTAATTTTTTACAATTCCCCCCAATTTTTAAAAAAGATTTTTTAATTAACCACAGCACTAACAGAAAGAAGCCCAAAAATCCTTGAAGTTCTTATGCAGTTCTCCATCTAAAGAGTGCTACATTTCCAGATATGATAAACTCAAAACATCAGCCCAGAACTAAATTCATTTCAGACAAGTGAGAAAGCAAACGTTGCTGTTACCAAGTCAAAACAGCGAGACACAAGCTCTATGCACCACTAAAAAGTTAAGGTGAGAAGCAGCCAGAGCAGAACTCAAGTGCAGCTCTTGCAATCCTACTGAAAAAAGGTATGCTGACCATATCAGCAAAGAGAGCTGTTTGGTAACATTCGTTAACAGGAAAACTGTGTTAATGTATGGAGGATATTTCTTTTCAGAAGCAGCATGGTCAAAGTTAATATCAGGTAGCTAGGAAGTTGGATATGCAAGGATTTCCTTCAATCAGAAACAACCTAGTTGACACATGAGATCTCTCTAGCGATGCCCATGTTAATCTCCCTAATCTCTCTAAATAAAAGTAAAAAATAACCCTCTCAAAATAAAGTCTGGGTTATTAGAAGCACCACATGTCAAATTGATACCTGAGGAGTATTTCAGCAATACTGAATAGCAGCATAACATCAAACTGGAGTTTGGCAACTACAGAGAGATGGTTATCCAAGAGTTAATCAGCTGTCATTATGAGTCTATGCTGTTCTTTGTCTCTGAGAAGTGCTCCTTGCTAGGTAGTGTAGGAAGCTCATTCTTCACTTCCATCAAACTCTCTTCTCCTGACACATGGAGAACAGTTCCAGCATTGCCAACAAGAGCATTAGATTGTCTTAACATTATTTGAAACATACTCTTTTTGTTTTAATATTATTTCCACTGCTAGCTTCCTCTGAGGATCTGTTTGAATAGGAAAACTGATCAGAAGTCCATATGCCAGGGTTTAACAGCTAAATGGAGTGAGAGAAAATCTTCAATTAGCTGAAAGTTATTTCAGCCAGGCAGCCTGTGAAATGTCAGTCTACTGACCAAAAGGCTGCAAAAGCTAATTTAGCAGTTATTATATTTCCTAATTATTAAACTCTAGCTGAACATCAAATATTTACTGCCATTAATTGGAAAAAACCCCACCACAAAACCAAACAAAACCAAAAAGCAAACCACAAATACCACCAGTTATTTAAACATTGGAATTGTTTTGGATAGTACAAGCACCACAGTTGCTGAGAAAGTGGGAGTGAATCACTGTACTAAACCAAACAAAGTGGCCAGCTTCCAACATCTAATAGCTGTTTGATTTTGGGCATATTAAAAGAAATACTCTTATTCTCAATGATTATTAACAAGCCAGTTTCACAGGCAGTCTTTGCAAAGTTACATTGAAGTTACTAGAAAAAAAGGAAAACAGAGTAGGGAATACATACATTTAAGTGAACAATTACCTGTTTTTTTTTCCCCCCAAACACAAATAATCCTCTCCTATGTGGTTTATTATTATTTCTATTGCAGTAGGGTTTTGAAATTCAGTCGTGACACAGATTCCCTTTGTTTCAGACACTACTCATGGAACAAAAAGATAATCCTTATCTTGAAGAACTAACAGGCAAACATGGTTATTTGCTAGACAATGCATTCTATATCATAATTACCTCATTTATTCCACCCCTGATCATCTCTCCTCTTATTTAATGGAATCAAGTTATTGACATAACAGTTGCTGGCTACAGAATATGGGCTTATCTGAGACCATATGCCCAGCTCACATAAGAGGGCTGCAAAGTTATTGTTGAATTCCTTGTTTAGAAAGCATATAATTTGTTTGGCTTTGATATACTAAACAGTAGCTGACAAGTCAGGTATTCTTCTCTGAAAATATTTAATTAGACAAAGCTAATTGAGCTTTGCTGTCCACGAGCATCCGTGCATTAAGCCATCTGCTTTTATGGAAGAATGGGAGGGGGAAAAAGCAGGTCAGTTGTCAGTAGAAAGAAGTTAAATAAAACTCAGATTGATTAAGCAGAATGTCAAAATGTAACTTAATTGAGACATAAGTAAATTAAAATCATTGCCTACTGTCACTTCTGAGACAGTACAGCTTATCATTTATGAGGACTATATCTGTGCAAGAATACCCTCAATCCCTGCCAGCAATAGCTGCAAATTGTGATTTTTATTATTGCCTCTCAGGCTTTCTAAAGCCTTGTCATTGGCAAAGCAGCAGAATTTCAACAACATTATGTCTAATCACATTTCTTAACTCCAGTCAATGATTCATTTGTCCTGTCCTATTTATCACAGCAGAAGATGCAAATTTGGCCTCTTAATTCCTGCTTTCTTTTGTTCTCTCTACCAGGTTGTAGAAGGAAATGTCATTGTTTTCTTCAACATAAAGAAAGATCTTTGTTTCCAGCATAGTCAAGAGGAGTTTTATAATCAGTTTCATGGAAGTCAGAATTTCCTTGTGAGATTTCAATATGAACAGTTTGTAGTTATTAATTTATTCCCCAAATCCTTTACATTTGAAGACAAATGATGTTTGAGCCATAGTTCAGAAACTGATGTCCTCTCTCAGGACATTTTTACTTCACTTTTTACTTCACCAAGGAAATTCTCTGTTTTGTCCATACAGAAAACATTACTCACCACTGCTCATCTTCCTCTGCTGTACTCTATTCTTCATCAAATCATCCTCTCAAATGGAAGATACTGGCACCCTCCTGAGTAATCCTTCACCTCTTGTCCTTAAAATTCTCTACCCCTGCACTTAACTGCAGAGAAGAATAAGGTCACAGCAATCTTGTGATAGCCACTAAAAAAAAAAAGAAGGAAAACCCCACAACAACAGTCTACATTGTTAGACTTCTAAGTCAGTTTCTGTAAGAAAAAAACCTGCTCTTTTATTGGCTTTGCAAAAAGAATTAGCATGCGACAGAACGTCATCATCTTTGCCAGGCAAATAGCTGTAGATATGTATTAAACACTCCTAAGTCTCTTCGATCCCATTTACTCTCCACCTGTCTCTCAAACTAAGCATCCCACCCGGGCAGAAGCACAAGTATCACACCAAGTAATATAGAATACAAACCTGTGTATTTTAAACACACAACTTCTTGGCTTGCTGTTCCCAGCGTTGGCATGAAAAGTACAAAGATAGTCAAAGAGATGGTAAAACATGCAGCCAGTCCAACAGAACAGCATTCAGCTTAACAAACCAATGGTATTTACATGCTTTCTGGGAGTAGTCCTCAGCCATATGGACAAAGGAGAAGTTGACTGGTTCTGAATTTAAGTATTTATATGTATGCATCACTGTATACATATTTGCATATTGCATGCCAGACAACTTCAAGAGAAGCAAAGAACAAGTATGGTGTTGATCATCTTTTGAATCAATAGCGGGTTTTGAATCTCAGTTGGCAGTCATAGATATATGCACAAGCATATGTGATGTATTTGCAGCTTGTACAAGTATTCTACCTAAACAACCAAAGTCAGAATTACAGTGGAACTATATAGTTCATTATTTTACAGAAATTTTACTGTAGGTTAATCTCCCCAAAAAACCCCACACCATCTTTTTGACATATTTTCATATTGCAAAATACATCTAAACACCCAAATTGTTGTAAGTTCTTGCTGAAACACATTTCACAAGTCTTAGAATCATTCAAGGTCACGAAAATACAAAATACAACACTGCACAAAGTAGCAAATGATCATGGTTTTCTTCCTGGTATCTGAGGGCTCTATGGTTCCCTGGGTTTTGCAGACAGAACTCACCAAATCACCAATGTTATATTTTCAGGACTCCATCCCTGCGTCAGCAATGTGGGGACAATGGATTTCCAGGCATCCTCCTCCTTCTCTCCACAAATACAAGGTGGTATTTTCCAGCATTTAAATGAATGGATTTAATTAATGGAGAGCTCCTTCTTGGTTGTTATTGTCTACACACTAAACAAAAGAGCATAGATTCATAGACTCAATAGATGCTTCACTTTCAGCAACACATTGTTAAAAAAATATGATTAAAAAAAACAACATTCCAAGCATCACCCAAAACTGCTGCTATTTATGACTGACTCCTTGATTTCCTATAGCTTTACATTAACGTGTCAGGGAACCTGAGGGCACCATTAGGTTCCACCAGGTTTCACAGGGCCTCCTCCCACCTGCCCAAGCCCAGGACCCCATTTCAGCCCCCCGGGGTCATCAGTCCCTGCCCCAGTGATGCCCCAGCGATGCCCCAGCAGGGCTGGTCTTCATGTCCACAGAGCCCTGCCCGCCCAGCCATGGGCCCTAATGAGCCAGGCCCACCAACAGGTCAATGGCCAAGCCTGGCCTTGGCCCAGCCTCTTTCCCATGGAGGTGCCCCAGGTGGAGCAGTGGGACAGGCCCTGCCCTGTCACCCCAAGGTGTCCCTGCCACTCCTGGACCCTGTGGAGTCCCTGGCCCTCATGATGTACTGCTCCATATTGTCAGGAAGCCGTTGGGCTCAGCTCAAACTATGAGAAGGCCAAAAGCTTTATGCTACACGGGAAATGTTTTCCACAGTATATGTGTGTGTGTATATATATATCAATCATACATCTTAGAGTTCTAGATTTTCTGTGGATTTAGTTAATTAATTTGTTGCTATCCCAAATGGTGACAATCACAACATCTTTAAAACCAAAATAACTAGAGAGGATCCTTGTTCCTCAAAGTCTGAAGCCAAAGGAAGATACCTAGAAATTTCCATGGCTTTTCACAGAACACCCCCCCTCCTCCCCGACTGGAATTTGTGTCAATCACCTGAGCAAGTCACTGATCAACATCTTCACCTCAGGACCAGAATTTAAAAGAAAGCAGCATTTCATATACATATACAAATCCATATCAATCCAATCTATAGGAAGATAATATAAATTTAGGACACCACCTCCGGCAGTAACATCTTTCTTTCTCTTACTCTGAGACACAAAAGATCACTAAAGGAATATTTCTTGCCATACTTTTACCTGCCCTGTGAAACTGCTAGCTAAGTTTAGTGTTACTTTGCACTTTCTTTTTATCCCTCAGATCACACTGCTTCCTAATCAGCAAAGAGGTGAAGATAAAAGAAAGCAAAAAATCTTTGGCAAGTTATTGTAATGCCTGAGCTGCAGAATGCTTACTTTTTTGCAAAATCATTTTACCACAGTCAGGTGGCTCCTACCCCGTTTTGAAAATCAAAGCATTCTCAAAAATATGTGAAGTTTTCAGGTTTTGAGCTATTTGGGGTATCAAATTTTCTCTGTTTTTTTTTTATCAGGATTGATATAAAATGAATCATGTACATTTTCTGTTGGAGTGATGACAGGTCTTGACCCACATACTTTCTATCAAGCCATCTTTTAAATAGCTAGGCTTCTTAGGAATACAATTAGAGGTAATCATTGTTATTGTTTCTAACACATCTCTACCTACCACAGCAATATTTATTAGTAACTACCATGCTATTTTTCTGAATCTTGTAAGAAAATCTCTTACAGTCATTAGAGTAAATGTATTTACTGGATTGGCAGTATTGCAGAAATGACCTTTTGATTGCTACAGCCAACTTTTTGTCTTTTACTGTAATAAAAATTAAAATTTAATCAGAATGCCAAGATTTAAAACAACCAAGAACTCATTTTCCAGATGTCTCATTAATAAGCAACAGAATATCATAACACTGCCAATTACAGGTGGGGTGGGTTTTTTATGCTTTAATAAAAGACAACTTTACTGAATTATTTTAAAAATCCTTTGTTGTTGCAAGTAATGAGAATTATATCAATCCTTTTACTTGTCTTGTAGATGAAGGTGTCTTTGATCATATAAATAACATGAATTTCCACTGCAGTATTTAAATATTCCTTTCCCTATCCCTGATCCCAAAGTACAAACAGCTGCTATAGGGGAATAAGAGTGATATTTTAGATTAAGAAGATCCTGCCTAGATGTTGTCTTGTGCAACCTGCTTTAGGTGATCCTGCTCTAGCAGGGGAGTTGAACTAGATGATCTCCAGAGGTCCCTTCCAACCCCTGACTTTCTGTGATTCTGTGATTCTGTGTGAGTAGATGTTGGTTCTTAAGAGCAGTTTAAAATTAATACAGATTGTTTTTTTAAGTATCTGTGACATGAGTTACAGGGAAGCCACTTGTACAAAGGAATGACAATCCTGTAATGTTCAGTAATATATTGATCTTATAAAAAATTAAGACCCTACCCCAGTAAGAGGTAAAACTTCAATACTTAATTAAAGCTAGAAGTAAGCATCCAAGGTAAGACTGGGAGGAAATGCCTCAGCCTTTTGGCTTTGCTGACTTTTCTTCTCAAAATACAAAGATACCTCCATTTGCCTATAGGCTGTAGAGTGGGATTCACCTGACCTTTCAGTTGTCTAAAGAATCACTGCCTAAGTCTAAACTAGCCACATACACTTACAAAAACACAGAATACCTCAAGTTGGAAAGGGCCCATAAGGATCATCAAGTCCAACAACCTGCTCCTCACAGGACTAACCTAAAACTCAACCATGTGACTAAGACCATCATCCAGATGTTCCTCGAACTCTGACAGGCTTGGTGCCATGATCACTTCCAAGGGAAGCCTTCTCACCCTCTCATTGACTTCCCAGATAGTTAATGGAGAAAACCAGGTACCAACAGAAGGTACATCTTCCATTTTTATTCTTTTTTGCTCTACTTCCACACTTACCTGGCTAATTACAGCTAGCTATCAACATGGCAACAGGCACCTTCAGAAGCATCAAGATAAAAACTCAAGAAAGGAAGTAACTGTATTACTTTCCACTGGATGTACAGCAGCAACTTTCTGGGCAGCTAAAGTCAGGGGATATTAAATTTCTTAAGTCAGTCTTCTGACTGACTTAGGAAGCACTACTTCTCTGAAAGGGTAGTCAGGCACTGGAATGCACTGCCCAGGGAGGTGGTGGAGTCACCGACCCTGGGGGTGTTCAAGGAAAGACTGGACGTTGTATTGAGGGACATGGTTTAGTGGGAGCTAGTAGTAATAGGTGAATGGTTGGACTGGATGATCTTTTAGGTCTTTTCCAACCTTGATAATTCTGTGATTTCTGTGATTTCTGTGACTTATGAAGGTAATATGAGGACATATTTTAACCCAAACTTGAAAAGCCTTGATTCTCTTTAAAAGACATGTAAACAGGACTCTGGATGCAGTTTCTTACCTGATGACAGACAAAGTGAAGGATCATACAGGACAAAAGGACCAAACACAGACAGAAACAAACACTTAGAAAAAGCAATTTGCATAATGAATGCACAGGTGTGTAAAAAGGCAAAAAGTTCTAAGCAGGGCACCTAGCACTCCTTTCCAGCTCCTTAAATGGCTTGTTTCAGAAAGAAGGCTTTGTTATTCACTGTGTATGATGTTCTAAGCAGTAGTCAAAAACTGCAGGGATTATGGACTTAATCTGAAACTGCTGCTTAGAAAGTGCCATAGCAGGCCACAGCAGAATAGCCAAAACAGACAAATAGAATAGCTCAGAGAAAGACCTTTAGCATGCAAAAATATTCTTAAAGGTAGATTCTTCATTCTGATTATCTACTCAAGTAAGAAAGACTCACATCATTGATAAGACAAAGAACGTGCAAAACCAAGTCAGTGCTTAAAAGGAAATGATTTTTGCAAATCAAAGTCACATGAATATTTATGCCCGTAACAGACTGTACCATCATCTTCCATTTACCATGTAGGTAGAGCAGCAGTTCATATTGGATTTCTGAATGAAAATGCACACTGTGCATTTTCTCTAGTTTCACTTTCTATATGGCTATTAGAACACCTGGTACAAAATTGCCCATTCAAGTTAATTAGCCTTCAATTATCACCGGTTACATTTCCAGCTGTTCTGTTTCATCCTAGACTTCTTAATTTATGCATCTGGCATATTCAGACATGTTTTCTCCATACACATATGTTCATAACAAGAAGAAAAAGGAAACCCTGTTTCTGGGGAATTAATACCTCATCTGTCAGATTCCTGATTACTTACTTCATCAGTAATCAAGTGCTAGTAAGCATTCAATTTATATTGAATCAATCTTCCATTGTTGCCTTCTGTTGGGTGAGAATTGCTCTTTGCCCACCTCAGAGGGCTCAGAAAAGAAATGGAAGGCTCATTTATAACTTTTATGCCTATGGGAGGAAGTTGCCAAGACAGAATTTTTTCTCCATTTGCCTTCATACCCCATGAGATTTGGAGTCTTGCAGGTGTTGTCGCAGCTAAGGGGAATGATAGGGAAATATACTGTTACATTCCCAAAGGAAAGAAGACATCTGCAGATGCCATAATACAGAACAGGTAACTCTGCCTAAATGTAAAAACTGTTTAAATTAAGGCAGAGTCACAAGAGGTAGCTGAGACAAAGAAGGGCAATGCATATGGTTCATGTTAGTTGAAGGCAACCTCAAGGTTGATCCTAAATATTAGTGGACATCAGAATTGCTGGAAGTGAGAAAGAGCAAAATATTCTAATTCTACCCAGGCACTCTGCACATCAAAGACAGCTACCATTAATTCCAGAATGGATAACTAAATAGTTCAGCAACACAGTACCTGTCAGTGGGTTTTAGAAGTGTCTGACATGAATATTGTTCATATAAACCTAAGAAAAGATTCCATGCATTTTATGTGAAAATATTATGTTTATTTGGTCCCCTTTGGATTGATTAATGCCAAACAAATCATATTGCACTGATATTGGCACATTAAGACATGGAGGAAAAGCAGTGTGTAGTAATGGGGCATTTAGATTCCCCAGAATTAAGGACCAAAAATTGTTACCAATATTAGATGATGCACAAGCACAGAAAGCCAAGTAATTGTTCCTGCTAGTGGAGAGCAGTCTGATGGTGATATGTATTCATTCACTGTAATCAAACCAACATTAATATATTCCAGAATAAAGGGATTACAGACATCTCATCACAGAGCTTTGTCATTCAATCATGTGAATCCTATTTACACCTGGTTTGGAGGAATTAAAACTCATAACAAAAACTGTGTGAACGTTTGCTCGTTTAATTAAAATGACATGTATGACCTTGTGCTCCAAGCTACAAGTGTGGGTGCATCCCCTACATCAACATTACAAAACTGACAAAAAGAAAACTAAATTCTTAAGCTAACAGCAACTGATCTATTTGTCATAGGTCAGGTCCCCATCTCCATGGCTGAATATCTCTTCTGACATCTGTGCAGATACGGAGATCAATGAAAATGTCAGTTAATGCTTCTCTGAAAAAAGAATGTTGAAGATTAAAAGATGAGCATATCATATTAAAAGTCTATCACATTTTTCCTGAAAAAAAAAAACCAACCCACATCTAAATATGTTATACTAAAATAATATATGATTTCTAATATTATACATAAATGTTATATTTTAAACTGGCATATGTTTAATTTATAGCTAATGTATTTAATACAAAGCATCTTAAACAAACAAATATAGAACAACAAAGCACCTAGAAGACAATTACTATTATCCCAATAGACACCACATTTTAACTTTCTTCTTTAATAGGTAGCTGAGTTAAGTGGATGAGAAGAAAGCAGGAACTGTAATATGACTTGGCTTTAGTTATGTTGCAGTTACTGGTCTGTGTTCTGGGAACACACAATGTATAACTATGGGACTCAGTGCTGTACAAAGCACACAGCTTCAGGAAAAGCAATTTAAACCATGTACTAGCAATGGCTGCTAAACCCTAAAGACTCCTAAACCTAGAGTTAGATTGCAATGTTCCCTGTGCTCCTAAATACAGGCTTTCAGCCAAGATCTGAAATGGCCTTGTTTAAGATTGTAGGTGCTGAAGTTCCCCTATGACTGGAAAACAAACAGGGAAGCTCTGCACTACCTAACAGGTCCCAAAAGCTACACCTGCTCAACCCCTGTTGGTTGTCCAGTGGTCTTGCCACTCTGCCAGATGGATAGACTAATTCACTATGTTCCTGGAGCTCCCAGCCCTGAGGGGGACCCAAGTCATAGCTCCTCATACCCAGCACTAGTTTGTTCTGGCCTTTACCTTTCCTACAGGTCAAAGCAAAGCTCTGGAGCCAGAGTACCATCAGAGAGCTGTACCACCAAAATCCTGTAGCTTGGCCCTTCCCTGCCTAGAGTAAGAGACTGCAGCATGCTCACACTATGACCAAGTGGAGCTGAGCAGCACAATACAAACAGATCCTTATAAAAAGGCCACACTAGACAGACTAATCTGTATTGTCCCAGGCTATATTCTAAGTAGTCTGCATCAAAGATGTTTTGCAAATTAGCCAATTGTAATAAGGAGATATCTGTGAACAGGTCTACTGACACACAGTGGGTTCCTGCAGCACCCATCACTGTGGTACCAGGGAAAAGGCATAGGCAGCTCCAGAGCAAGAGTGGAACTAAGAGACCTGGAGCCTGGGTTTAGCTTTGCAAAAGACTAGATTAATCACCTAATCTCCCTGTGCTTCTGCCACCCACCTATAAAACTGAACAACTGCTTCAGTACCTCTCCTGAGTGCGCTGTGAAGAAAAACCCATTTAGAGTTTACAAAGCTTCACATATTATGGGAATGAGCACACCAGAAAAGCCTATGAATTAATGAGCAAGGACTGTTTCTGCTTATGCCATTATGTGCTCCTGCCTACAGTATCTGTCAAATGTAGTTAGCATCATTAAGGCACTCTGTTGTACTATGACATAGAAATGAGACCTAATGAAATCTGTAGAAAAGAAATAATGTTCCTCTTTGCAGCAGCTGCTCAACCAGAAACTCAGGTAAAGTGAACTAATAGACCTTTCTATTTTTACTTTTGAATTTTAAAAGGTAGAATGTTACAGATCACTACCTACTTACAGCACTGCATTTCTCATTTGCTAATAGCAACAATTCTTCTCACTGAATCCAGGATTAATTCTTGTAGTTAAGTAAGGAAAATAAAGTGGCTAATTTACTTGTGATATTTAATTAACTTTTCACAGGGCTGTTTCTGAGCAAAAGGTAAATGCAACTATTGCAAATTTCTGTGTGCTTCTCTCACATGACCACTATGAAAAGCCAGAACTGATGGCTTATCTACTCATACTTAGTACAATGACTTTAGAAAAATGGATTTTTACAAAGTCTGTCATCAGCTGTCTTCTGCAGTAATTGCATATGTAAATTCATTTATTTCTGCATAAACTAACTTGCATATTTACCCTGAACCTTTACATCAAGTCTTGTGCTTACACAGAAGCCCCTGTCCCCATCTCATGCAGTCTATGGAAAAATTAAAATGCACTGGGAGACCCAGTTCTGTCAAAGGACAATTCTTTTTTGAGCAGCTTGTTTGATTGTGAATTCTCTTTAATGCCAGGCTTAGGTGATGGGAGATTCATGGAGGTAGTTTAGCATAAAATAAAATAGAGCTTCTATTAAATGACAGTTAGGATGATGCCTCTGTGATGCCAGCTTCAATAGCCTACCAAATAGACCAATAAGACGACATGTTCTCAAAAAATTGCAACAGAAATCCTATGTTTCAGGGAATTCCTGGATTTGCTTTCAAGTTTATTTTTAAAATAACTGCCTCTGGCACCCATCCCATGTTAATTAAGGATTTGTTACTCCTGAAAACTGTCACACTTCAATTCACAGGGAGCCTCTTACTTCCGCACCTCCTTGCCTGAATTAATTCCATTTTAATCAGCCAAAAAGATACTTCCAGAAAACAACATACTGACCACCTTTGGCACTACAGTTCTTTTTACCCAAGAATTCATAACCAGTCTGTAGTTGTTCTCTCATGTGCTTCATGAATGTTGTTAGTTCTAATAGATCGGCAGGTTTCTTGCAGTAACTCCCAAAAGCTTCAACTCTTTGGTTTATTAACATCTACATTACACTTGTTTTTAATGAGTTACTCATGAATCCTTTGTTCAAAAGTATGGAATAGATACTGCTGCCAAAGTCACCTCAGAAATGTGCAAAAGTGTAAGTTGAAGAAGCTGGAGGGTCCTGTAGCTTCAAAAGCCAGAACTTCTCTCCAGCCAGCAACAGGTAGGAAAGTTGTTTTCTGGTCATTCTTTGTTCTAATGGTCTAAGAAAGCTCAAAACCCCCCACCCCAACTAGAGGTGCTCCTCGATTATCTTAACTCCAGTTCACACTACTGAGCACTCTGTACCCTTGAAACCTAGCTGTGAAGATCCTTCTGGAATCATTCATGGTGAGAATGGAAGTTCAAGTGAGATCGGTGCCCCTCTTCAGCCAGTGCTACACCTCTTTGCAGTGTGAGGGATGTTAACAGTGCACTACCACTCAGTTCCAAAGCACCAGCACTGCAGCTTGTGGTGGCACAAGCCCAGATGAATCCTTGACTTTCGTGTTGATAACTGAATCTAACTAATGCCATGTGCCTGTGATTACTTTCCTCTTTGGAAACTGCATGCTGAGGCCACAGGAACTTTTCCATGATTTGGCTTCAGTTCAGTAATTTTAAATCTTTTGAAATCAGTGTGGAAACCCCTACTTATGTCTGTAGCAGTGGAATTAGGCCCTACAGCTCACCTAATAGGACACATAAAAATAAGAAGCCACGGTATGTAATTAGAGATGTTTATCTAGGAAAAACACAGAGTCCTGACTGACGTAACAGCATGTGCAGCTGTTGCATCCTGCTCCTGCATGAAAATCAGTGTACCTGGTGTTCAATGAGATGTTTTCACCTTAGAATTTCAATAAGATATTTTTTGAGTAACTTCAGCCACCAAGTATGCTGAGAAGAATGGTTTGAACTAAAGCCATACCATTATTAAGGAACTGGAATAGGTACAAAGTACCAGGAACAGTACAGACCTGTACGTAATGAAACCTGAATTTCTTTACTGATCTGCTGGATCATCTCAGGCAAGTCATTTCAATTCTCCATATCTGTTTTTTTTCTTCTACACTTTGCCTGCTGGGATCTGTAGGCTCTTAGGAACAGAGCCGGGCTATGAACTCTCTCATGCTGTGTCTTCAGACACAAGAAGACACTAGTGTTCAGTTTTCTCTGACGCCTCTAAGAGACATGACATAAATATTTAATAACAAAGTGGTCTGTATTAGGAATGTAGGACAGTGGTTTATTTGGTTTTAGAAACTGCTAAAAAATAGCTGGATGCTTTTCATTATGTTCAAGTAAGGTGACTTGAGCATGTTTTCAGTAGTGGGGAAAGGTTAATTGGGTTGGGAACTGGTCCTGGTTAGCCAAATGCTGAACTGATTCTCTGGATTTCATATATCCTTCCCTGGCATAAATATGAATAATAATAGCAAGTTTTACTTTTAATTGCTGAAATGCATACTAACTGTGCTGAGTGAACTTCATCAGCTCTGCTCCAGTTTGTGAAGAATAGGGTAAAAACAGAGTAACCTCAAACAAGAAATTGGAAGTGAGAATCATTATCTTCTGAGTAAGTTGTCCTCAAGAGAAAAAAAAAAATATTAAAAGACTGGAAGAAAGAGATCAGAGCAGGTATTGACAGTAGTATTTGAACAAGAAGAGATCTGGCCTTATATCCAGACATTACTATGTCATTCAAAACCAAAGCAAGGTGGGATATGCTGAAGAGTTTTTAAGTGTGGGTATATCCACAAGACAGTGACCGCTTGAGAAGAGATGTGACCTCCACCCTTGACAGAGAGGTGGCCTACATCATCTCCTTTGCTACCAAATGTTTTGGTATTTCCCAGAGCACAGAGTTATCTCTTCAGTTTTATGTTACACCAAACACCTTAAAAATCTAGGTTTATGCTTTACTTGTCATACTGGATATCATTGCCTTTGAATTCCTTCTGAATTCAGAGTTGTTTTGCATAAGATTGGGAAGATGAAGGCAAATTAGTTCCACTTTGTCAAGCTTGAGTTATTCCAAGGCAATTTAACAAAGGCTCTTTAGATAGAAGGAATACCCCAGTTTCACACAGGAGCACAGCAACATTTCCCTCGTCCCCTTAGTGTTTAGAGGTCTGCCTGTTAATAGTTAACTTCTACCATGGGTCATCCAGCCTGCACTGGAATAACACCCGGCCATGAAAAGCCCTTTCCCCTCCTCCCCCCATGAGTCCTTTAGCGTTCCTACTTAGTACCCTGGAAAGGAGTTGGGCTGTTTTAAACCCAAGGTCAAGGGAAACTCTGTTAACTGAGAAAATCACGTGGTTGCTTTGGGGCTTTTCCTCGGCAGGATGAAGCTGGGCAGAGGGACAGAGCAGCCCGGCTGGCCTGGGATAGTTCAGCAGGCCTGGAGGCCTCCCACTCGCTGCTGTCCCCCCAGTCACCCCAGCAACCCGCCAGCAGGCCCAGCGATGCGGTAGGCTTTCTGGCTGGCAGCCCAGCCAGGGTTTCCATGGTCACCTGCTCCATGGCCAGAGGCTTTGTGCAGTGGCTGGCAGGACAGGCAGGCAGGACAGGCAGGGGCCACAGCTCCCTGGGCGCCTTCCTGCCCTGCCACCCTGTCTCTGTGGGATGGGCTCCCTTGCCACCTGTGCCACATATCTTCTGCCACTGCATGCACAAAGTTACCTGTTTCTCTTCCTTCTTCTTTTTTCTTTCCACGAGTTTTAAAAATTTCCCTTAGGAAAAAAATTACACCTTTCCCAGCATCCCCAATATAGGCTACAAAGCTGGTTCCTGGAGCAACCAAGCCATCCCATGAAGAATTAATAAAAATACCACCCCAACCAAGAAAACAAACCCAATAAAAGACAGTGTTTTGTGGATGAAGTGAACTGTTTGGAGATGTTGTGTGCCCTGCGAACAGCTGTATCCCTGGTTCTGTATCCATGTCTGCGTGGTGAGAGGACTGCATGCAGTGGGCACCATCCCCACAACTGTGCCCTTCCAATCCCCAGTAGCCCTGGACCACCAGCTCAAGCCTTCACACAAGGGTGGACACACAGGAAAGATACTCCACAACAGGCAGCTGCCACATGCATGTCCAGGGGACACGCCAAGGACTACTCAGAGGCAGGCTGAAAACCTGATCTTTCGCCTGTGACTTGCTTCCAGGACTGATACATAATGCATTGAAAGGTGGGTCCTGGCTTCAACCTTATTAATCCCTTAGGGATGAGAAATGGGAGATTACTTTTGAATTGGAAATGCTGCTGACAGTCTTTGGAGGAGTGAATTTATCCTGAGCAAACATATATAAAGGGAAAACATTGTTTCCATCTTGACAAGGGCCTAGTTTCAAGGAGGTTTCATGCAAGCTATGCTCAATTTGCTAATAACAACTTTAAGGAGAATACTTTTATGAAAGATTTATATGGAAAAAAAAGTCACACTTGGTTTGTATGTTTCTCTTTCATACTGGTGGAGGAACTGCTCCATACAGTGTCTCCAGGTAGCAGTACTCTTTCTATAGCATTCACTATTTAAGTGTATGACAAGACTCATGAAAAACAACCAATTTATTCCAACTTTTGACAAACCTGTTCCCTCATTTCTAAGTATACGCGGGCTGCAGGCTTGCTGACTACTCTTTGTGGACACAAGATTCTGTGCAAAGCAGCTTGCAGGTTCTCAGCTCACACAGGAAATCCACTGCCACAAAGAGAACCAAATTATAAGACTGTATATTTTCTGTTGTCATTGCTATTATTACTGCATTTTACAAATAAACGGGAATGCCTGCCTTGAGGAATTTATGCTTAAGCCTTTCCCTATATAGTAGCTTTAATTCTAGGAACTCAGTCTGTTAGGCATTCACGACTTTCTTATTGCCTATGGCCCCATGGAGACACTGCTGGAGCAGTTCCTGAAGAATTGTGCCCTGTGGGAAGGACCCACGCTGGGGATGTTCTTGAAGAACTAAAGGTTCCATAATGGTTTTAATGCTGCTCCATCAGCTGCCTTATCATACAATACAAACAGAACATTAAGCACTAGATAGATACATAAAGCTATCTGCATCATAACTCCTGAACTGTGAACAATGTGTGGGTGGAGAATGAATCCTCCTGCTTTGTTTGAGCCACATTCAGTAAATTCACTCTTAGTGAATCCTAGAAGCTTTGGTCAATTTATGCACTTCTCTTTTCTTGCATCTCTGTTCCTGAAGGAAAGGGTTTGCCATACAATGTGCTCAGTGTCATAGGGCAAGACAAGCATGCTCAAAGCACCAGAGCTCTAAGATTTTTATACGATTCTTGAGTGGGACACAGAAGCCTTTGCTGACCCTCTCACTGGCATTTCCACACCTAAACAAAGCCAAGAGCTAGGCCCACTGTGGCAGGCACTTACTAACTACCTCTTCTAAACCTGCTTCTGTGCATCAGAAGCTCCTTATATTCTCCCTGGGCCAAAAAAAGATGAATTCTCTGAAGGTGGGGATGGAATTTGCAACTCCCGGGACTGGCATCATGATAAAACTGTCACTTTACAAAGTGGTCTTACTCTTCCCATGGGATCTCCTCACCACAGCAAATAAGCAAGATCTGGGAACTTTCACCTGGGAGCCTTGCTCCAAGAAAACCCCCTCACTATTGAAGCTCTCCTAGCATGATTCACAAGTATAACTTATAAATAACATTGCGTGCTGTGATCCCAACAAGCAAAAGCACGGTGTGTCTCTGCAAGCTGATAATGAACAGATCAGCACACAGCAACTTCCCCTGCAGCCTTGTGAGACCATGAAGGTGAAGATCACAGACACCTGAAATCCTAGTTAAGAAACTCTCAGAGATCATGCAATGACAATCACAGAATCACAAGGTTGGAAAAGACCTTTGAAGATCATCAAGTCCAACCATTCCCATCCGAAGCTAAACCAGATCCCTAAGTACATCACCTACCCATCTTCTAAACACATCCAGGGAAGGTGACTCAACCACCTCCCTGGGCAGCCTGTTCCAGGCCCTGACAACTCTTTCAGGAAAAAATTGTTTTCTAATGTCCAATCTGTCCCTGCCCTGGCACAGCTTCATGCTATTGCCCCTTGTCCCATCTCCTGTCACCTGGCTGAAGAGACCATCGCCCACCTCTCTACAACCTCCCTTCAGGTAGTTGTAGGTGGTGAGAAGGTCTCCCCTCAGCCTCCTCTTCTCCAGGCTAAACAGCCCCAGCTCCCTCAGCCGCTCCTCAGAGGATTTGCCCTCCAGCCCCTTTACCAGCCTGGTAGAGAGATTGGCCTCTAGATTGGCCTCTAGATTGGTACCAACCAATCTAGACTAATTCTGTATCTACAGAAGACAGGAATAAAAGGAGGCTTCTGAGACTGTTTCAAGTTACTGAATGTCACAGGAAACCATGACACCACCAAAATTTTTCATTTTTCATAAGTATATAAAGTTCATTCTTAGAACTTGTGAACAAGCTGCTTCTCACACTTCTGCTCTAGAAGTGAGTGTGGATTAGTGACAAAAATGTCAAGGCCACATCAAGCATCCATTTTCTTTCCCCTCATAATCTAGATTCATCACAGACCATTGGCATGCATACTAGGCAGGAGCATACTCTACTCACAGATCTACCACCTTCCTGGAAGGAATGACAGCCATTTGGGTGTTGGCTGAAATATCACCCTGCAGAGCACATGTTTTTCTAGCAAAATAAGGTAGGTATGGATAGTCACAAGGTAGTGCTCAAGCCAGTTCTGGGTGCTGTTAAATTTGCTAATACAGACAGCTTCGGGGATCTAGTGGAAGCTCATACAACTTGGAATGTTATTTTTTATCAATATAAATGTGTTTTTACCCCAGCTGCAGGGGGTACATTTCCTGCATAATGTCTACTTCTGCTCTCACTACCTTCCTGCACGTGATAAGTGCAGTTTATGCTGTTTTGGCATCTGTATAGTACTTTTTCATTTAGTGTTTTTGCTTCTGAGAGAGTCATCTGGCTCATTCTGAGCTTTTGAAGATTACTATCCACTTTGAAGTTTGTCTCTTCTGTCAAGGAAGCCATCAGTTTTTCATTTCTGTCAGTGGAAAACACGAGGAACTTCTTTGAAGTTTTCTTTTTCTGACATTACTAGCAGCACTTTAAATCTACATATTATAAAAGACACTCTTTTTGGAAACATAATCATGATCCTCTATGAGGATATTCAGTGTGGGTCTTTATTTTATTTCTGTGTTTCAGAGTAATGGCCTATTTTTCCTGTAAAGCATGGTCTGAAAGAGATTAAGTCATACAGGTAGTTTTGAGTCTTACGTGTTGGAATGCATCACCACTTTAAATCTATGTAAGGGACTAATAGAGAAATTAATGATCAATTATAATTAACAAAGGAACATAAGGAACGTTAGTTAATGTTAATATTTTAAGTAAGTAGAACACATGATGTGTTTTTATTCATATATTCTCATGTTATGAAAATGGAGAGAATGGTGTTTTGTGACTGTGTTGTTCTAAATTAGACAAAGCAGACAGCAATGTCAATGACTAAATAGTATCATGGCACCTGAGAATTATCTGGAAGAACAAATAGGGGGGAAAAATAGAATAATTCTCAGACAGCAATGACAATGACTAAATAGTATCATGGCACCTGAGAATTATCTGGAAGAACAAATAGGGGGGAAAAATAGAATAATTCTACTAATTCAAATGTTGTATATTGCCTAACTTCAGGATGATGACTATTAGATCCCTCTGTTTAACCTAAGCCTCTCTATTTAACTGCAGTACATCAGATTACTGCCATGTATTCAGTTTTGTCAGAGAACAGGAACACAGAAGTTTATCTTATGGGAATATGGGAAATTTAATTTAAACACATGAACCCCCCTTTTTTTTCCTAGAATGTGGAAACACTGGAACTGGTTGCTCAGAGAAGTCTCCATCCTTAGAGATACTCAAAACCCTGGATGTGGACCAAGACAACCCTGCTTTAATCAGGGGTGGTAGACTGACAGTGTCCAGAGGTGCTTTCCAACCACAGCTTTTCTGTGATTCTGTGAATAATGACAATTTACTTTCTCACAGTAGGTCCCATGTGATGCTGTTGGTAATGTAAATGTGGCTGGATGCAAAAGGAATAAAATGCCATGAATGAGTAGGGAAATATGTAGGGCACTGATGAAATAACTACCTCTGTTCTGGATCCCTCAAAAACAGTGTCCAAAAACTGAAGGGGATTGAGAAAGAGGTGCACAGATTATTAATTACTTGAAAAAAAAACCCAACAAACAACATATTACATAATCAGAACTCTTTCTGCAAGATGGCTTGTTCAGAGTCCTACAAGTTTATACAGCAAAGTTTTCCAGCAGCAAAGTTTTTAATGGAACATTAAAAAGAGTATGAGAATAGCTGGCTGAAAAAAAGCCAGAGTAGCAATAAACTGCAATTTCTAACAAAAATAACAACTTAGCATTTGAATAAGTTTAAGCTTAGGACAGTGCTGTGGTTTGTGTGATGCAGAAGACAACCTTGAATGATCAAGACCACTTCTGGACTTAAAATACTCTGCATCTAACAGCATACACTGACACTGAAGATTCTGGGCTGTTTATTTCTTGGCATATCTGTCTCAATAGTTGACAATCATGGCCCTGCTTCATTGGGGAAATGATGTTGCAGAAGTGAATTAGAAGTATTGTACAATGGACTATAGATAGATGGTATTTAGAATACAGATGCTCTATAGACTATAGGTATGCTATGGACACATGGTCTTTGTATCCTTAAAAGAAGGTACCAAACCTCATAGGCTACTTGCAGGCTCAGAGCAGTGTATGTCTGACTACACGTGTGATCACATTACCGTATGCTCCATTTCAAAAGCTGTGATTGTTATTACCAGATCACATTCGCTTTGTGTTATGACTTACCCACAAAACTAGCCCAAGGATATTGCAGGGTGTTGAGCTATTTGTGGAGGGGGAAAATGGGATGACCAGTAATGCCAAGCCATGAATAAAAATAGAAGGAGTAGCTCAGGGTATAGGGACACAAATTTAATGGCATATCAGGGTCACTCAAATTCTCTAGATAAGATCAGAGCAGGAAATGAATGCAAGGCTTATGCCTGCACAAAGAGGCCATTCTTTGCAGAGATACAAGTATTGCACAAAGTGAGTGGGCAAAGCTTGCCTCCCACATTTCTTTCATTACTCATACCTAACACCTGCTAGTTAACTAATATCCATTTTTCATAGTTGCTGCTCCGGTTCCACTGAACATTAATGTCAGTAAAACAATCTCTCACTTCATGTTACCTTGAAGATAAAAATGGTGGTGCTGCCAAAGCCATGCAAACTGAAGTCAGAGGTACTCAATGAGTTTTAAAGCAGGATGTACCCTATCCTCAAGCCCCTATGGGAGAAAGGGTTGCCATCAAATTACCAGAAGGAACTACCCACTGGAAGCAAACAAATCTTCAAACAGGCAGAGTGTTAGTTTTGCCGTTTGGGCTCTAAGAAGGACACCAGATTCCACTACCCTTACACTTCCTCACAGAACAGTTACTGTAAACAACAAATCACAGTCCTATGGAAAACATCACATATAAGACCTGAGCACATCTTCACACTGAAATGACCCTTGGCAGACCAGTGACTCTGAGGGACTGTTGTCTAGTTACCACCACCAGTATCTATAGCAGAAACATATTCTCACAATCACCTGTGCGGTTATTGCGCCAGTTTACCAGAGTTTGGCAGACTGTAGCACGACTACGTGTGGCTTTGGAGGCCTAACACTTTAAATCAACATTACTCTGATGACTTCAGGGAGGCTGAGGTGATTTATGCTGCCTGAGAGTACAAATATGTCAATCTAGAGGATCAGAAAATGCATCAATTGGGGTACCATTCACTATATGGTATGGCATCATATACTATACAGCAGAAAGGGAGCTGCTGATGAGGCAGAGGAAAGAGTCCCATACACACCTGCATCTGCTGAATAGAAAAAAAATGGAGGATACTCTCATAACCTTTGTTTTCTAGTGTGGCCAAACAAAATGTGGTTAGACACATTTATTCTGTAGTCTCTAACCATACTGACAAGACTCTGATGAACAAGAAGTGCCCCAAGCACAGTATTCTCTCTTTTTCATTGTCAGTGACTCTCCACATAAGCTGTCTTTCATGCCCTAATTCTCTGTGCTGGTCTCTAAGCATTCTGGGCTGTGGTGCTTTGACATGCTAATGAATTTTGCTGCTCCATTAATAACTCAAAGCTACGGGACATCCAGTGATATCATCATTACCAGCCTGTGCAGGATAAGGTTGTCTTCTTGCCAAATTTTAGTCTAGTGTTTTCAGCTGAGAAAAAATAACTTGCCCATCTGGGAGGACAGGTAAGGGGTATTTGGCATGATCCCAGCACTACACTGACCTACATTGTTTGTGAAAGCTAAGGCACAAGGCTTGTATATTGAGAGTATAAGTTTAGCAAGAGCATTCACTGGTAGGGAAGGGACTTTCCATTGACTTGTTTTTTATCAATTTCCAGGTGAACTTCGTGCTGGGAAGAAGGGACTGAGGGGGAAAATAAAAGTGTTTGCTGAAGGTGGGTAAAGCAGGCACATTTAGCACAGGTATTCCCAGGTAGCACCACCAGCCTGCCCCTGACCTGACAGGGAGCTGAAGGAGCAGGGCAGCTTTCGTGACAGCCTACGCCTTTCCTTCAGAAACTGCCAGTGGCTCCTGGGCATGTTTTTATTGTTCCTCCCTGGTGGAAAGCCTGATTTCATTTCACATGGACCCAGACCCCCATATCAGTACTTTTGCAGCAAGTCTGAACTTTCAAAGCAGCGTATAATCATTAACATCAAACCCTGCTGAGATGTTATCAGAGTTTTGTGTAAGAGGAACATGCAAGAGGCAGCACCCAGTGCCACACAGTGACTTTGGCAGTCACAGCCCCTGGACAGTATTCTTGATGTATTAACTTTATGGTTGACTGTATTTAACACAAAAAACTCCACAAACCTCATTGAAATGCCTTACTTTACCTGGTGGTCATAATTCTCAAAGACGTTTCTGATGGAGATAAGCACTTTTATGCCAATTACAAAATAACAGGCATCTCTGGAAGTGTTCAAGGCCAGGTTGGATGGGGCTTTGGTCAACTGGGTCTAGTGAAGGTGTCCCTGCCCATGGCAGGGGGGTTTAGAACCAGGTGATATTTGAGGTCCCTTCCAACCCAAAGCATTCTGTGATTCTATGATTCTATAAAAGTGGGTAAAAAGAAGCACTCGAAGGGGAAGGGATTTTCCCACCCATATTCATTCAGTGATCGTGTGGGATATCTCCAGGTCCCCTAGGTCCTGTCCAGTGCAGTTGCTCAGGCCACATGTTGCTTTACACTAGCAGTCTCACTAGCTTGCCTCAGTACTGCAAGACTGACACACTGAGGTGGCTCCCAATCAACCCTACAGAAGTTTGTGATACTCAGAAAGGGAAGCCAAACTAGAGTCAGCAGTGGAGGATCCTATTGTCTTGGAGATGTTAAACACACAGACATGGTGCACATCACTCCTAGACAACCTGGTACCTTCCTTTCAAACCTCTTTCTTTTCCTCCAGCCACACAATAGGAAGAGGAATGTGGAAGCCAGATGCCCAGCTCAGTTCCTCAGCCAGCACACAGTACCAGGCAGCTTGTTCTGACTTTTTCCAGTGCAGGCAGTGGGATGTCTCTGGTGCTAACCACCAGCCACCCCAGGCAGCAGCCAGTGCTATGGCTGGCCTTTACTGGGACAAATACTGAAACCTCCATTCTGTGTATTGCTCTCTATTCTTATCTTCCTTTCTGTGCTAGATATTATGAGTAGACCAGACATGTCAAGTAGGTACTATTTGTAGAAACCAAGTCTCTTCATTAACTCAAAGCTCTTGAATAAAATTCATGAAGAAAAACAGAAATCTCATCCAATTTTATACTCATTTCTACCCTTAACAACCATTTTCATGTGTTTTTCATTAATTGTATTATCACATCACTGCTGATTATTATTAAATACAAAATGTTATGCTAGTTGGAGCAAATACATAGTGAGGATACAACAATACAAAGCACCCACCTTTCTTAATCCTGCAACTTTAAAGGCACCTTGTTTTGCCTCTTGTCAAAAGCCAGTCATGTACTCTCCATAAAGGCCTGAACAGTGCCAAAACAGAGTGCAAATGTAATGCTTCTACCTATTCTGTTCTGGTTGGGTTGGAAGGGGACCTCAAAGACCATCTAGTTATAGCAACCGCCCCACTGCTCCCTGCCATGGGCAGGGACACCCTCCACTAGCCCAGGTTTCCCAAAGGCCCATCCAGCCTGCCTGGCCTTTAAACACTGCCAGGGAGGGGGCAGCCACAGCTTCTCTGGGCAGCCTGTGCCAGGGACTCACCGCTCTCACAGGGAAGAATTCTAATATCTAATCTAAATATCCCTTTTCAATTTAAGCTATTACCTTGTAAATTAAGCTATGCCCTTGTAAAAGATCCTTCTCTGGCTTTCATGTAACCCACCTTTTGGTGCTGGAAGGCTGCAATAAGGTCTCCCTAGAGCCTTCTCTTCTCCAGAAGAGAAGCCCAACTCTCTCAGCCAGCCCTCACAGGAGAAGTGCTTCAGCCCTCTGATCATCTTTGTGTCCCTCCCCCGGACTCACTCCAGCAGCTCAATGTCTTTTTTGATGCATCCCAGGACATGGTGGGCTTTCTGGGCTGCAAGCACACATTGCTGGGTCATGAGCTTTTCATCAAGTCCTTCTCCTCAGGGCTGCTCTCAATCCAGTCTCCACCCAGCCTGTAGTTGTACTTGGGATTGCCCCAGCCCATGTGCAGATTCTTGCACTTGGCCTTGTTGAGCTTCATGCAGTTCACCTGGGTCCTCCTCTCAAGTCTGTCCACATCCCTCTGGATGACATCCCTTCCCTCCAGCTTGTCAATCACACCACACAGCTTGGTGTCATCAGCAAACTTGCTGAGCGTGCACTCAGTCCCACCGTCCACAACGCTGACAAAGTTGCCACTGGTCCCAGTACAAACCCATGCAGAAGGCCAGTCATCACTGATCTCTGCTTGGACGTTGAGCTATTGACCACAACTCTTTGAGTGCAACTGTCTAACCAATTCCTTATCTACCAAGTGGTACACCCATCAAATCCTTGACTCTCCAATTTAGAGCAAAGGATGTCATGCAGGACAGTGTCAAAATGCCATGTGGGACAGGATCAGATGCATGTCTGGCATCTGTGTCATTTAGTTGCCAGAATTTGGATTTGGTTTACCAGCTGCTGATGTGGTCCCTGTCTGTGCAGTATTTCCTAAATAGGGAGATAATTTCTTCTGCCTCTCAATAGATTTGCAGCCTTGAGGGTCACACCGCTGACAGTGGCAATTTTTTGGTTTCTTCTTTTACAACCTGAAACCTCAGAGGATGCCACACCTGACTGAGGAGGAACAGAGCTTCTGAGAGCTCAAGACAACTTTCAGATGTTATTTTTCCTGGGACTCTACTGCAGTATTACTTACAGGCTGTATAAGGTCCCTGCCTCACCGCATCTATATAATGAGATCCAGAGGATGAAGGCACTAGATGGGAGCAACCTAAGGAGTCACTCCCATTGTCATGGCTTGGCCTGGTGACACAGCTGAAAGGTCTTGGAAACTAAAATATGATGTGATTGTCTCCTAAAATATAACTTTTAAATGCTTCTAGATTCTTGGTTAATTCATTTTTTCTTTAAATAAGGTGAGGGTTACAGATCAAAAGAAGGAAAACATTACAGTTCTAAAATTGAAAATATAAAACATTTTCAGGAATAATCTGAAAAGCTGAAGAAAAATAATTTCATTTTAAACCATTGCAACTAAAGCAGGAGCTGCCCCAGTAATCTTATTAATAAATTGGCAGTAGGGTCACCTCTATATGCAAGTTACAATTGGGTTATGAGAAAAACCCTGACTTCTTGTCAGCCTTTGGTACTGATCCTTGATTGTAATACCAGTTCTTCATACCTCCATACTATTTTTCAGACCCAAGCAAAAAGTCTTTTGAGGTTTTTTACAGCAGTGAAAACAGCATAGTTTTTATCAATAATAGCAACAATAATAAAAATCTATTTACACCACGAATGCAAGAATAAGTCTAGTGGCTCACAATAAAGATCCAGGTAGCTCTTAGAAGTCAGTGTTTAAGGAATAGTGTAGGAATAGGACATGTATTGTGCCCTCCAAGTTTCAGCTGTTTTCAATTTCTTAATGAGAAACTCCTTGTTAAGAAGTTGCAACAGTATTTATTTCTGTTGTTGGTGTGCTTTTCTTCTATAAATTCATGGACTGAATTAATTATTCAGCATCCAAAATACTCTATTGAATGAGTTGCACCATTTGGCCGTGTGCTCAGTGAAAAGCCCATAATTGTGACTGTTTGGAATTGAACGGTGTTGAACATAATTTTATTGCTTTGATTTCTGAATGATGAGAAATGAAATAACACTCCCTGCTCACCCTCTTCTTGTCACTCAGACTTTGCAGACTGGTATGATATTGTCCTCTGTCCCCAAGTTGTCTCTCTTCTACTTTGAAGACACTTGAATGACACACTCTTCCTTTCCTTCTGCTTCTCTTCTTTGACCTCCTTCCATATCTTAGATGTGACAGAGAAGCTTGAAGAGCCCATGATGCTCAAGGTGTAGGTGCACTGTGAATTTATTTATCAATTTAATCATTTTTTTGTGTTATTTTCTATTATTTCTTTCATAGGAATTCCTAATTTTCAATAGTTTCTCTGCCTTTCTGTAAAAGAAAAAGGGAGTGTTAGGGGAGTCTCTAAGAGCTCTGCTGTGGTGAACACTGACACAAATAATACGTTACAATAATACCATCCTGATGGATGGTGGGATGATGCGCTGTCTGAACTAATGATTAGAAGAGCTGCATTTCCCAACTTAATGAGACACAATGATGTAAGCAGATTTGACAGTTCTTTCCTGAGAGGCTGCCAGCCCCTTGTTGAAAGGCTTCCTTGCCTAATGTTTTAGAAGAGAGAGACGTCATTTACGTGGGTGTTGCCTTGCACTGCAGGCAGCCAATTATTGCCTATCACATCTCACACAGCTGCTATTTTGCACACACAAGCCCAGGCAGATGTCACATCCTATTTTCACAATCCCAACCAACCAATCAAGGCCAACATGGAACATACAATATTCCATGCAATATCCCAGGCCTTGCAAGTGGAATCTGTGTTACCACCAATTACAACATTCTCCCCTATGTTATGATGAAGTCTGTCCCCTCACAATAATGTAAGCATGTAGCTAATGTCCTACTGAGAAACAAGATAAGCATTACACTTGTAAATTCTTATCACTTTGAAGTTTTAGCCGTATGTGGAGAACTGGGGTTTGTTTCCAATACTGAATGTAGAAATGGGCTTAGATGAGCATTATTTATTATTCTTAGAGATTAAAATGTACCAATTTGGATTTCTGATGTGGGGTGCCTTGGCTTGTAGTCAGTACACTGTACTCCATAATCAAGTGCCTGCCACAGATATTTTCCTAAGGACTTGATTACGTTACTATCTGCTCTCCAGCTTTGAGTACGGATGGTGAAGTTCTCCCCGTGTCTGCAGTGTTGATAGATAAAGTTTCTACAATAACATGTCTTGGTGTTATTTTTTTGTCAAACTTTCCAGAAATAAAGAACCAGTGGGACTGAGAGTCTGCAATAATTGTCTGATAATTAACAAGAATCTCAAATCCCTTTCTTTTCCATAGTCAGTAATTCAGCCTGAAACATATACCCAAAGCTCAACTTTTACTGCCAGATTTCCTAAGCATCTCTCTGAGGGTTTTTCTAGCTCAGCATTTGTGTGGCTCAAAGACAACCTCTGCCTCTCTGGACCTGTGCTCACACAAGGGTTTGCAGGTGCTGGAATCTGCACTGGCATGTTCTCTGGAAACAGAAGAAACTGGGGAAATCAAACTAGCAAAATCCTGACTGTACCTTGTCCCACATGCTGACTGGGTACAGCACTTTCAGATACAGGGACTAAGGGGACTTAAAGGGAGCTGCATGGATCAAGGCCTTACAGCCTTCCAGTACCCGAAAGAAAGGAATGATGGAGACAGAGTCTTCATCAGAGAATGTAGTGAGCACTGGGACAGGCTGCCCAGAGAGGTTATAGAGTCTCCTTCTCTGGAGACATTCATAACCCACCTGGATGCGTTCCTGTGTGATCTAGTCTAGGTGATCCTGCTCTGGCAGGGGGGGTTGGACTAGATGATCTTTCAAAGACCCTTACAACTCCTAATGTTCTCTGGTTCTGTGATTCTGTGATAGGATTAGGGGTAACAGATGTAAACTGAAAGAGGGTAGATTAATTTAGATATAAGGAAAAAATCCTTACTGTGAGGGCAGTGAGGCACTGGCACACATTGTCCAGAGAGGCTGTGGCTGCCCCCACCCTGGCAGTGTTTAAGGCCAGGTTGGATGGGGCTTTGGGTAGACTGAATTAGTGGAGGGTGTCCATACCCATGGCAGGGGGGTTGGAACTAGATGGTCTTTGAGGTCCCTTCCGACCCAAACTACTCAGTGATTCTATGACTGAATTTATGCATGTTGATAAGCCAATTTGTCCAATGAACTTGAAATTTTGATTGCTCCACAGGGACATCATTCTAAACAAAACTGGTTTAAGCTCTTGTAGTATACCCCAGCTTCTACTGAATAAAGTACTGTCTTTGGAGGGCACTGGGATCCATTTAGTAGATGGGAACATCTGCCATACCTCAGATGGTACCTCAGCAGCTAAATAATTTTCTATTTTGAACCTCAATTTAAGTACAACCTCCAGTGTAGAAAATAATTTTATGATTGGATGCATAGGAAAATCCCACTAATGTATTGCCTTAAACTGTGTGGCAAAACTCAAAATGTTTCTATCAAAGTTTTTACAGACATTTTTATAGATAATGTTCACATTTTCTGATTAGATCAGGAAATGGAAGTTGGCACACAGATGGATTTTTAGGCATTAGTGAGATAGCATCAATCGTCAGGGATTTTGTTTCAATTTTTCAACAATATATGTTCCTTTATGCCAAGTAGCACCAATGATTCCCATGGCAAAATGAAATAAAAAGGGAGACAGATTACTTTATTGTCTGGCCCCTCTGGCTGAGTGGAATAAAGAAGGCATTAGTTCAATTGGTATTACTGATAACAATCACATATTACATAAAAGGTCTCTCTACTGAGAAAATGGGACTTGAGGCTTGTTTTTAAATACAGCAAAACAGGGAAGATCATTTAGTCCTACCTGTAGTCATGTGCCAAGCCAATGTATCTAAGGAAGATGTGACTGAATTATACATGCAGTGCTGTCTGCACTGATTTCATAAACCTCCCTTTCCCCAGTTCTAAGGGGATATAGGCATTCATTACCTCTAGATGTTTTTGTTCTATGAAAAATTCTATTGCAGGATTACAACACTGTTGTAAAATGCAACCCGGTAAAAATACAGGATGAAAGTCTCCCCATCTCTGACCTAACCTGCCTTTTTGATTACAAACCTTTTCTTTTTTCTTTTTTTTTTTTTTCTTAAATACTAAAAATCATCTGGAAATCCAGTTAGTTCTCAGGTCTCAGTATGGTACAAGCTTTTCAACAGCCTGTTCTCCCTCTTGTGTGGTCAATTGGACTCTTGCGTGGTCCTCTTGAACTGCTCAAACCATGCTGGTTATTTTTATAGTTTGTGTCATCACAATCCATTGTATATTCATTTAAGCAGGTAAAAATCAGTTAAAGGATACTGTCATAACTCTGGAGTAAGTCCATGATGAATAAGTTACATGTTTGTCTCATACAGGATGAATAACTGCTGCAGTGACTTCTAACTGTCCTCTGAAGCAGCCACGTGCAGTGGGAAAGGGCAGCTCTGATCATTAGGAGCCCTGAGACTGGTTCAGGCAGAAGAATCACAGATATTCTTCTCCCTTTCTGACAAAGGACAGACACCTCATGAATTATTATTTTGACTACTTAGGTCTTACATGGATTGCTAGACATATACAGTGTAAAAAACAAATTAGCTGTGGTTATTCTCACAGTTAATTGCATGGGATTTGATCTTCAACTACTATCAATCTGCCCAGGTTCATTGAAGAAATCAAGAAACACTCATTGATAATAGCACAAGTGTATTGTATGAATAAATAGCCTCTTGTGGAAACTATTAGTTGGCTATCCCAAGCTATTTCCATGCCACAGGCATGAATAAAGTTGGAAGAAATTAATGTTACAAACTAAAGGAAACACTGGTATGTTTGTATTACATAAATTTTTCTTTTATAATATCCAGTGAAAAACAGAAATTACTTGTACCCCTGCACCTGTTATCTGGAGACGTCTGAATCCTGTGAGACAAAAGCACAGGGAGAAGAGACTGTCCAGAGTTTGTCATTCTCAAGGGAAGGGCACACTGAAATGAACACTTGAGGAGATCTAGCTAGAAAAAGGCAGCTGGTTCTTCAGCAGTACTTACAGAAAGATGTCCCAGAGCAAGTCACCCCTAGTGAAGTGAAGAGTGTGAGGTACATGGCTGAGGGGATCAGCACTGTCATGTGTAGATGGTTTTCTACCACAGACAGTATCACACACTGTCAAAACCAGCATCTGGTTTGCATCACACAGGAGTGTTTCCAGGGCTGTCCCCTCAAAGTGATGGAAAAGAGACAGAATGGCTTCAAATGTCTCTGAAGTGAGAGTGAAATGCAATGACATTCCTGAGGATACAGCCAAGTAAAGCAATTGGTTAGGTCAGAACTTGAAGGGCAGGACTTGTCATGCCAAAGCTCAGCAAGCATATTGACAGTCGTGTTGGATAATAAACCTTGAGAATATGGCCTAGTGACCATATTAAGCTGCTACTGCAGAAGGGGACACAGATTCAGTGGCAATGCCTCATTTCTTGGCTCTTCTTTCTGTGATAACAGCCTCAATCAAACAAGCTTTGTCTGTTGGCATCACCGTGTCCTTTGATAGCTGATAGCCTGCTGAGCTATGGGTGAAGCTGACACACTCACAGCCAAAGACCTTTGAGGTTGAGTGAAACTGTTGAATGTTCATCAGCTGATGAATATTCCCACTGCAGACTCTCTGATCTTCCTGAGCTTTAAAATGTACTCTTCACTGGGAGAAATGTTTGCAATAGGAACATTATTTAAAACAACTGATCCTTGAAATTTGGTAAATCTTGACCATATTGGATAATTTTGTATATGGACATTTAAAGAAATATGTTAGCTTTTATTATGGATGATATGAAGCACTGATTTTCTGAAAATATTAGAGCAACATAATTTTTCCAAAAGTGTGCTTGCATATAAGGTATATTCTGTTCTTGATATTGCTTTCCATTAGGATGAAAGTCAGTCATGCACTCACATTTACTGGAAGGACACCTGTCATACTTGATGCCACTGTTAAAAATGACACTTTAAAAAAAAATATCTGCTTCATTTCAGAACAAAAATATGGTTTGAAACAAAAGCCTGGGGACAAAAAAGGCCCTAATTGTGTTTTACTGCTGCCATCTTCTGACATGCAGATTAAATTGCAGGTTTTTGAAAGACTTAAGTTAGCCCAGGCTTTTTTTTTCCTAATGTGCTTTCCAGTAAATGTCATTACATCTGTGATAAAGCAGGGTAGGATTACAAATACGTGCCTTTGACTTGCAGAGAATATTTAGCAAAGGGAACCAAGGCTGGACAAGTACACTCATCCACTCCAGAGACTCTGAGACGGGAAAGGCAGGACCTGAATTCCATTCTGAATCTTCTTGGTTAGGTGAAGTTCAGTAGGAACATGAATCTACAAAGAAAGATTGAGCCCAACATCCTGTTTTTCAGTATTTTTTCATTTTTATAATTATGATCTGAAGTTACCTTCTTGGTCAAAGGATTGGGCTGTGGAATACATTTCTAAACCACACTGTGAATTCTAGTTGCTGATTATCAACCACTCTCAAAAGGTTTTTCTCCATTGGGAGCATAGCTATGCAGTAAAACCATCTCACAGAGCAGAGAGGGGTTTAAAAGAGAAAGAAAATAGAAAAACTGAAGCCCTCCTACCACAGGGAGGGAAAAAGTCCATGGACCAATTACATATATTTACTAGATTTTCCCAGTAGTATTGACTGTGTAGGGCTCAGATGCCATGATAAAGGGTGATAAGAAAGATAGGTATAGCTGTTGTGAGCTTCATGTGAATGGCATTACATTGAAGTACCCTTCACAGTCAGACAGTGCAGCTATATAAGTGTGGGCTTTCACAGTACCCATTGCCCATGGCCTACTCAGACATTGGGGTTCCTGGTACTTTGGCTCTAAGAAGATGTCAGGCAATGAATTCAGCAAAAATCTTTGCCAGAAGCTGTGGCATGTGTTATAAACTGCCAGATTTGGGTCATGACCAACTCTCATCCCAGAATACACATTCCCCTCCTCAAGTGATGCTTCACTTCCATCCACCTGCCTTGCAGTGAGCTCAATTAATGCAAGATTCAATGCAGTCTGTTCTAAGTTTCATTTGAGTTAATTTGTGCTAGAACCTTGGATTAGTAGCCTGTGCTACTTGCTAGTAGCATAGGATTAATCTGTGCTTGCCAGCAAAGCAAAGCCCAAGGCACTTTCAACCACAGCTGTGACCAAAAATCTGTAGAGCAGCACATCTAATAACATCTAGAACATGTTTGCTTTTGCAAAGATGGGTGGAGATAAGTGGGGGTGGTTTAATTTTAAAGATCATTAATTTTAAAGATCATGCAGTTCTCAAAAAAAGTTATTCCATCCTCAGCAATGAGACAAGGCAGCAGCATGTCAGACATCCAGCTGGACTTCTGTTGGTGTTTGCATCAATGTGGAGGGAGACAGTACTGGTCCACCTCTAGTTTCTCTGCAGTCCTGTTCCCCATGACAAAACCCAGTCTTCCCACTGATTCCTTGCTGTTGGAGATCATGATGTGTTTATTGTCATTTCTTGTAGGATACTGGTAAACATCGGTCATCATATGGTACCAGCTATGAGCTATGGCTGGTTTCTAGCAACTGGTTCAGCCTGGAGCCTCACAGGGAATGGGGTCAAAGGGGGATGCTTCATCTGGACACCTGATTACAGCAGGCACTAGTTCTGTATCTCTCGTCACACCCATCAGACAGGTTATTTTAGGGACTGTTCTGGCACTTCTGTTTCAGTTTATTTTTAAGACTCTTTTATATCCTGTTTTTTAACCATGTGTTCTTTGCTCCTCCCCTCTTCTGCTTTCTCCTCTGACATACCAAATGCTTGCTTTCCTTTGTGTTCACTTTGAGCATCTGTATAAACAGAAAAGGAAATGTTGCAGATAAGAAATCTGCACACATTAGATTATTTCCCACCCTCTGTATGTCATATATAAACTTTGCAGAGGAAATAATCCCTAATGGATTGGTGCAGCCCTTGTCAGACCCCAATCCTGCTTGGAAACAGTGGGGTTAGGGTTTCATACATTGTTAATTTTATGGTTAAGAGCTGGGTTGAGATTTTGCAGGACGAGGGGTTACTTTTGCTGGTGATTCCTCAACTCCTTTGTTTAGCAGAAATCAGTTTCTACTTTCTTTTCTTTCCACAGCAGTAAAATCTCTAGTGAAGTAATAATCCCACGTGATTTACTGGTACTTTGGACTGATGCCAGCTTTGTTTTAATCCCAGCTGCTGTTTTATCCTCCGGGTATTTTGGTTCATGTTGAAGTGCACAGCACAGTCCCCAGAATCACATGTGAGCACAGATTTCAATATTTCTATGCAGTCCCTTTGTTTTGTCCCTCATGGTCCTTAAACTTGACCAATTTTATTACATTTAAACTATCTTTAAACAGATGCATCCCCTGGGTGAAACTTCTTCCCTGATTAGTCTGGATGGGAAGCATCTGTTTTCCCTCTGGTAATGAGAGTTCCTAAAACCAAAGCACAAAGACAGGCACTGGTCATGACGTGTGGCATTGGCTGAAGTCCAGCATGCATGTGGTACAGCAGTGGAACTTGAATTTGGGCAGGTTGACCCAAAGACATCAGCACAAGGATCCTAAAAATGTAAACCAAAAACCAAACGGTGGTAAGACACCTACAAACCCAGTGCTCTCAAACTGCAGCAACGCTTTCATCCTTAGTGATGGGGAATCATAGAATCATAGAATTGTAGGGGTTGGAAGGGACCTAGAGAGATCATTGGGTCCAACCCCCCTGCCAAAGCAGCTCCCCAGCTCATATTGCACAGACAGGCGTCCAGACGGGGCTGGAATCTCTCCAGAGATGGAGACTCCATCACCTCCCTGGGCAGCCTGTCCCAGGGCTCTGGCACCCTCACTGGGGAAAAGTTCTTCCCCATGTTGGTGTGGAACTTCCTGTGCTCCAACTTGCAGCCATTGCCCCTTGTCCTGTCCCCACAGACCACTGAAAAGGGGCTGGCTGATTCCCCCTGCATCCCCTGCTTCAGATAATTATAGACTTTAATTAGGTCCCCCCTCAGTCTTCCCTTCTCAAGGCTGAACAGTCCCAACTTACTCAGCCTTTCCTCAGTGGGGAGATGTTCCAGGCCCTTCATCATCTCCGTAGCCCTTCTCTGGACTCTCTCCAGGAGATCCCTGTCCTTTTTATACCAAGGAGCCCAGAACTGGACACAATACTCCAGGTGGGGCCTGACCAGGGCAGAGTAGAGGGGAAGGATCACCTCCTTTGACCTGCTGGTAAATGTGGCAATCCAAAACCCATAAGTTGTAGTTATTAGCTGAGAGCTACAGCCACTGTATCCATAGTAGCCCTGTGCTCCCTTCTGTTCCCTTCCCACCCCTGCCTTGGGATCCATACCCTCCTCTTCCACTGCCACAATGTGCCCAGCTTCCTTGCACTGCAGTGAGGATGGGGAGGGAATGCAGCCAGGTCCCACACACCTCTTCTGCCAATGCTGTGTGCCTTGCTAGCACTCCTTCAAGAAAAGGCTGAAGAACAGGAGTAGAGGCGACCTGTGTTCTAGAGACTTTGGAAAAATGAGAAGGGGAGAGTTGGGGGTGTCCTGACCTCCAAGGAGGGGGTATAGAGGAAGAAAAGAGTGTGCTAGTTTTGCCACCATGGGATGATATTGCCCAAGGATGTGTCTTCTTCTAAGGGGAATGGATGAGGGGAGCAAGAGGAATCCTAGCCCTCAGCTATGGGTTTAATTTTGGAGGGAACCAGTTGTATTGTTCTGGAGATGCATCTGAGATTAAAACTATATATGTGCAACTGTCACGGGGCTATGCAGATGTACCCTGAACCTACACAATCCAGTGAAGAGAGCACTGGGCTGCAATATGCTTCTCCTTTTGACTCCAAGCTGTTCTTTCAAAATAATTTTCTTCTCCAGCTCTGCAAATAGGCCAGTCTTCTTTCTTTTATGACCCACAAAATTGGCTCTTTCCTCCTCAAAGTCTCTTGCTGTCAGGTGTGCACGTTCTCCCAGACCAGACAGTCCAACTACCCATTAGCTTATATGCTGTTGTGCTACAAACTGGTCCCTAGGGACCTGATGAGGGAGGGATAGAGGTGGTCCTACTGCTGTGCATCAGCAGCTGTGTTCTTATGAGGCACATGAGGTAAGCAGGCCATTAGTAGGCTAGCATCTTAGTACCCTAGTGCCATCCTAAGGACATGGTTGCCATGTGGCCTCAGATGCACCAGGAGGGAGGTTCTGGAGAGGACCAAGATACACAGAAAAACTCAGAGATTTATGGTTTTAAAAAGTCTGCAAACTACAGGCTTGATTATCAACCAAATCCCTTGCTGGGTCCTGTAGCTAGGAAACCATGAGCTGGGAATTCTCCAGGGCAGATGGCTTCTAGGGCTGATTGCTCTCAGGAGGACTGGGCATTAGAAGAAGATCTCCCTACAGGAAATTTCACCTGTTTTTCATTTTCCTTAATTGTCAGGCGTGTTTTGCTGTTGTTGCTTAGTCCGTGTAGAAGATTACACCCATGTGCCTGTGGTAGCTCAGAGGCCATCTTTACTTACAAGCTATTATTTCCTGGTGTTTGGCTCCTGTCCTAGTTCTTTTGGTCTCCTCTCACATCCATTTCCCTGCAGTGCTGAAGCAGTCAGTGAAGAGACAAGGTTAGTACAGACCTTGGTGGTGCACAGACCTGGGAACCAACCAGTAACGCCTGCTCTGGCAGGAGAGTGGGTCGCAAGGAAATATTCAACACAAAACTGTCATTTCAATAACACAGAACAACTCCAGAGTGACTCCCGAGCAAAGACTTCAAAGCTCTTTTAGTGAGGCAGCATCATGCTCACTTGGAGAGAGAGAAAGCCTGGGGGCAAGGAGGTGAGCTGTTTGCACAGCTCGCTACACATTTGGTACACAGCTCGGCCTCGAAATCCAACCCATCTCCTCAAAACACAAGATTGCAAAACTCTGGCTTAAGCACAGTGTGTTGATGACAACTTTTGGGAAAAAAAAAAAAATAACCAACATGTTTTATCCTTGCTGGAAGCATTTTTGTAGCAGTAGTAACTGCTATAAAACGGTAACAGGAAGAAAAACAGTTTTAGTCAACTCCTAAGTGAACACATCCTCTCTCTGTCCAGACTGCAGTTTCCAGAGTATCCCTGTGGGTTACATGTTGGCAAGGGAAGCTTTAAGCTTGGCCAATGGGAGTAATTATACTGGGCATCTTTGTGCATCTTTCCCTAAGATCCAATGTGCTGGGTGCTCTCGTGTTTTGCTACTTGTCCTCAGCTTTCTGTCCGCCTACAGCCGTGCCTACCTGAGAGAAAATCTGCAAAAATTAAAAAAAAATCAAAAATCCAAATCTTTTGCATTAGAAAGAATAAAAATCCAGTAGCACCAGGCTCTAAGGAACGTGGGGAGAGCTACCACTGTGCAAACACATCCCCAGACACAAAACCTGCAAGCATCTGGCCACAAGTAGGCCAGAGACAGATGTTGCTATGGCAGTGATGGTGGATGTCAGCTCTGCTAACCCATCTGGATCAGATGCCACAGATTTTTGTGGATTCACAGTAAATCAAGATCATTTGGGGAAAAAAACACTAATGCACTAAACATCAAGAAGGCCATACTACAACAATAATAATTTTTTCTGATACTTATGATGAGGTCTGATGTGAGGATTTGAGTGTGAATCAGACCCATGAACCAGAGCAGATCTTCTGGAGTGCTCCTGTGAGCAGGTCACTGAGGGCTGCAGCCAGGAAGTCTGTGTCAGTGCCCTTGCCCACAGCATCCCCACACACAGGACTGTCTGGACAGTCTCCCTGTCTGAGCTAATGTTTCCTTCTGGTTTAGCTGCTGTTTAAGTCCTCGGGCTGAAGGAACCAGGTGGACTGGCACACAAGGGCCAGACCCCACCCCATGCTCAGGGGCACAGAGGCGGTGCACGTGTTTTTTGGCCACACCAAGGAATTATGCCACCAATTTGGATGAGATCCTGAGACAAACCAAGCACCTGTAACTCAATTTACTGATACACATCACCTCTTAGGAACAGGCGCCACGGCTAAGAAGCCTTACATTAAGCAGATACCCATTACGTGACTCATACTCAGAATCACATCAATTTAATCAGATGCTAAGAAAAAAACCCAGAAATTATGCAGGTTATTGTCCATGCTTTTCAGAGCAGCACACCAAACTCATGCTCCCTGCCACCTAGGGCTGCATACAACTCTCAGATTGGGGGGACAGATGGATTATGCAGATGAGGACAAATAAAATGTTGTGTAGCTACAGGAAGACGCTGACAGAATTTACCCTGGAGCTGCTAGAATTAATGGACCAATGACAACCATCATGGAAAATGCACTGAGCAAAGTTTCGAGCTGAGAGAATCCCAAATGTATGGGGGAAGCAGCGTAGGGCTGCAGGCATGTAATCTGTTTGCTGGGAAACAGCTCCAGAGCTGGATGCTGCTGTGATTCCTTAAAATCAGCTTCCTTTCTATGGCACTAAATTATTATCTGGATACTGGGTGTGTGATGACCTGTGGAAACCCCTGTTGGAGTATTTACTTACACATGTATTTACCTGTATGTGTGAATGAATCTGTAGAGTGCAGGCATCTGCTGAAATGCTCTGCAGAGCTGCTGCCCTGGATCAGGCACGAGGACAGAAGAGGTAGCAGTGCTTACACAAAAGGAACGTGGATCCCCACCACATCCTGGGAGGAATTAATGTTTACATGTAATCTTTGACAGATGGGGATAGTAATGCTTTCATTTTATGGATAAAGAAGATAGGTATTAGATGGTTGCCGTATGTTACACAGTAGCTCTGTGATGAGGGTAGGATTCTGGTCTTTTAGGGAGGAAATCTCTTTTCTCATTCAACTGGAGAGCCTTGTGAAATGGGTGCTTTGCAGAGGGGAGGCAGTAACAACACTGGCAGCATTCACTTCTGAGGAAGGACCCAGGAGTGAATTATAGGAGGAGCAGTAGAGACAGCAGGTGATGGGATACTGATATTTTAGTGAGATTCGTGATTTAAAAAAAAAACAAAAACCAAACTCTGTGTTTAGAGTCAAGGGTTGATAAGAACAATAAAACTTTACTAGTGTCCCAAAACTACTTGAGAGGGGTTGTTTTTTTTTGATGCCACAAGATCCTGAAACACATCCACACAAGCACATGCTGTTAAATTAATCACTGTCATGACTTGTGCCTTGATCATCTTTCTTTCCCCTACCCCATCACTCCTGACTTCCTACCTGAATATGACTTGCCTCGTGTTTAAGCACCAAACTCTGCAGAAAATGGGCTATGTGTGTGAGGGGAGCTTATAGCCAGGATCTTTATCACTGTACTCAATGTCAATCTGTATGCCCATGCTGACCAGCTCTCCCAGAGTTATCAATCCTGCCAGAATGACTGTCACTGGGTGGGTCTGGAGCCCTACTATAACGTAGGAGAAACATGGTAAATTTTCAGCCTCTGTACCAAAGTGCAAACCCTTTCCTGGGGCTTTTTTAAAAAGCTTCAATTCCCCTTAAAATAACAGGCAGGAATGTGCAGAGGAGGAAACAAATAGTAGGGAAGGTCAGTGCTGCAGGCACTAAAGGCACACATGGACATCCAAAAGAGGAAACTTCAGAAAATGCTAAGAGGGAAAGAGAATGAAAAAAAGTGCTTCTGGAGGTCAGTGTTCACACACAGCAATTGCTGCTGCCATGGCAAACACACCAGCAATCCCAGGAAATTTATAGGATTTGATGCTGCTGCTCCGGAGTAATAAAATATTCTTGAAAGCAATGCTGCTAGCTGCCTGCTTTGGTGGTGCTTCTCCTGCCCCCGTGGCAGTTCCAGTTGAGATAAATGAAGGCAAACCAGTCTCTGAGCTGAGCTTTGTCAACCTGGTTTTATTTGTGTGCTTTGAGAAGACTCCAAATCAGGTCAGGATTAGCAGCAGTTGCTGGGATTTCAAAAAATGCTCTGTTAGCAGCGACCTACCAAGGAAAACAAAAAGATTGGCTTGTGCTCTTGCTTGTGCTTTTGTTTCTACATAAAAACAAGGCATAAGAGGATTGAGGACCCTTCTTATAGCCCTAAAAGAAAAACAGATATAAAATGTCAACTGTAGCTTGCCCCATTTTTGCTGAGAAATGTGCAGCGTGTCTCAGATCGTGGCTGCCCAGCTCTGAGCTATGATGGCAGAATTACCCAATCATTTACAAAAGTATATTTTTCTCCTACACATTTTTAGGCATTTCAACAAAATGGAATAAAAATCCCCAAAGGACATTAATAGTCTTAATGAAAAATTGTTACTACTCTCAGCAAAGCAGTTTTCGTATATATCTGTACTATTCTCATTATCCAACAAGTCTATTAGGACAAGCCCTGGGGTTATTATATAAAGAATGAATGCAAGAGAATATTGCTGGATAAAGAGAGGAAAACCTTTCAGGCCTCCTCTTCCATGCAGCATAAACAAGAGAAGAAAGCAAACATAATTCTCATTCCCCCTTGACAGGACACCCTTAGATGGAGCTCGAGACATTTACTAGAGATGAGAAATGGGGTGAAAATGGGTCAGAGCCTGAGAAGAGAAGGAAAGGAAAAAGAGGGTGATTTCCATTCTGGTCTGTATTTAGATCTTTGTTATCTTCACTCTTATATACGACCGATACAGACAGTCTTTTGGCCTGTTCACAACTATTGATGCAACAAGACCTGGGCCAGTAACTGATGCACTGAGGTTGCTCCAAATGAAATTCAACAGGATGCTGATCATGCTGACAAATAGCAAGTGAGGCTGAATATTAAACAAAATGTTCATTAGAAAACTCCCATAGCAAACAATAAATGCTCTATACATCTAGACTGAATGTGATCGGAGCATGACAGCTGAAAGGGCCCCTACACAAAAGACCCGCTGTAAAATGCTGCGTAGCAATTGACTAACAAAAGCTCCCATGCAGAAGGCACAAAAGAGGAGAATTTGGAGGAAATCATAGATTTCAGTGTAAAATCTTTGATTATGTATTTTAACTCTGAGACTTATAAACCAAGACATCAAAGTTAATGCACTCACCCTGATGGACCTACTTCTGCAGCTCCACTTTACCTTCCCTGCCAGGAGACAGACAAATTCTGCCTGTGGGTACAGGACTGGGTTACATCACTGCAATACTGCCATGGTCTATGGTGCTCCTTTATCATGAAAATCAACAGATAATGGCCAGGCTACCCTTATTTCTCCACTGTTTTTTGTTTTTTAGGCAAGTTCACAGCCCCTGAGCTCTGTGCAGGGCAGTCTGCCCACAGCAGGCTCCTGCAGCTCTTCACTGTTTCAAAACGAAGTGACCCAGGAGCTGTCAGGCAAAAGGAAAATCCCAGACAAGTGCAGCACTTCTCAGAAGCCTGCAGAGATGGTAGCAAGGTGGCCTGGGGAATAATTGGACAAGAATGAGCGAAACTGAGGGAAGAATTAAGCACTGTGTGGACATTAAGTAAAACCTGTGCTCCCACAAGCCAAGGAGGGGTAGTGTCTGAGGTGCCACCAGAGAGCTGTGTTCTGTTGTGTTTCCAGTACATGTAATTTCCAAGCATAAAGCACTTAGCATAAACTTACTAGCAGAGGAGAGGTAAATAGTTGTATTCCCCCTGCAACAGCCTCTCCTTCCCATCCTCCCACCTGCTCTGGCACCATATCCTTGGCAATGCAGACAGTTGCCTGTGGCATGGTGGGGCAGGTTCCCTCCAACAAGATGGGAAGAAGCCACAGCCCTAAACACCAAATGGGCAGAGCGCTCATCCCACTGGGGCCCATCACTTGGCCGTCCTTGCAAACCCACCCAGTGGAGCCTCTCCCACCCAGGAGGTGGCAGCGGATCTGGCATGAGGTTGGAGCTGCCCCCAGGAAGGGGTTTAACCCCCTCTGCGTACCTGGGTTATCTACCCTTCTGTTTGCAAAGCACAAACAGCCAGGCAGGATCGTGGCAATTCATCCCGTCCACTTCAGGCCAGACATAGCAAGGGACAACTGGAGAATGTCATGAGTCCTTCCAGACTGCTCAGCAGCAGCAGCTGGAAGATAATGGCAGCTCTATTAATTTACAAAAAAAAAAAAAAAGAAGGAAGATTCAACTTGAAATACTCGTCCTCTCTCCAGGCACATGTTCAATACTGGGAGAAAGCAGTAATTCCCAATCCTGAACACAAACAGCACTACGTGGGACTGCTACCTGTGTGCAAACTGCAGGAGTGGGAATTTATCCACCAAGCAGCAGAATAGCTCCAAACTGAGTAGGGTTTAACTAGAGGAGCATTTTTTTTTCTCTCCACATTCAGAAACTCTTGTCCCCCATTGCAAAATCTATTATTAATTCCCCACCATGCCTCTCTCTGCAGCCTCTGCACAACAAGCCTTTGAACTCCTTCGCTCCCCACCTTCTAGCCCCTTGGAGCTACAGGGGCACCAGAGCACGTCTGGGTGCAGGATTGGTGCAGGGCTCTGGCAGCAGCAGGAGACAGCAGAAGAGCAGCTTAGTGAGGCAAGGAGACAGCAGCTTGTATGCAGGAGTCGGTCTGCCGGTGCCTGCCATCTCTCCTGCTGTGCCAGCTGCCAAGGGTCAGCTCCTGTGGTTTGGCTCCTGGGGTTTGGCTCCTGGGCTCACCAGCTGCAGGGGAGGAAGGAAAAGCTGCCAAAATCATTCCCCCAGGTACCTCCTCTTGGGCTGTGAGCGCAGTGTGCACTCTACAGGGACACAGTAAATAAGCCACTCAGTGCTTGCAAGTGTTGGGCACATCAGCCACAAGTCAAAACAGTTTTATATGAAAGGATGTTTTTCTGCTTTTGACAAGTGGGAGATGCTGTGACTTGTGTGCTCTTCTTCCATGGCTCAGAGACAGGAGCAGAAGCAGAGCTCAGCTCCTAAGCTGCCGGTGGGTACCAGCAGCATGGCAGTGGGTACCAGCAGTGTGGCAGGGCAGTATGGCAGGGCAGTGCTGCATATTACCTGCATGGCATCAGTGAGCTCTGCAATTTCCACCAGCAGGGAGCAGGCAGCAAAAGGATGGTGTCAGAGCTGCAACAGCCCCTCAACTCCCAAAAGTCCTGGCAAAGCCCCAGGGTGGTGATTTCATAGGAAAAAGCAGAGACAATGCAGACTGCAGCAGCAATCCCCACTGGGATCCTCTGAGCTATACAAGTTTTCAAGAATAATCTGAAATTCTCTCACAAATGCACTTGAAATGCATCATAACTTAGAAAAAGATGGGACCACCAGTAGACACGTGGATGTAGGACAAACTAGAGTTGTCTAGGTGCAGGTTTAAGGGCTACCACTCTCAGCTGTGACACAAGGCCTGGTTATGCCAGGAGCTAGAGCCACCTCTCTCAGGTTGTCCATGCTGGGAGCTCCCATGCAGTTCCTGTTCCCAGCAGAGATTCACCATGGGCCACATCCAGCCAGTTTTCTAATGCTGGTAAAGTGGCTTTTCCACACAACAGGGTCCTAATACCTGTTTCCTGTAGCTTTTACATCTAATGCAGATGCTGGTCAGTGATTTGCAAGCTGGGTGAATGGGAGCTTTAAGAAAAAAAGAAAAAGCAGTTAGTTAGTGAAGATGAGAAATGGAAGTCATGGCTGACAAGCAAAGCAAGCAGTGGATACCACAGTCCCCCACTTTCCTCCTGGGGCAGGTAGTGTTTAATAGGAACACACATTCTTGCATGGTGTATCATCAACTTTTTTCATCCATAGCTTTTTCCCAGCTGATAGTTTCAGAGTGTCCTATGTATTTTGTGGGGAGTTTCTGGGCTGTTCAAGAGAACTAAGATCTGCTGCAAAAATAACTGTAATGTCTCAGGTGTTTGTCATCTCTGACCAGGGCTTGACTTACAGGTGATCAATCAGCAGATGAGCTGATTGCTCATCTAGGCCGAGGCCTACAACCTTGCATGGTTGCTGGCGGCTGCCTTCCAGCATGCAGGCCACGTGCTGGGAGTTGCTTGGACAGACAGAGCTACTTGTAAAAGCAGCAGTAAAGCCCTTAGCTCAAGCTCCTTTACATCAGCCATAGTTCTGAAGGGAAAACGGGTTTCTACAGGGACCCAAGAGTAATGTAAGCGGCAGAAGGGTGTTGAAGACAATTCCCTCACCTGGCTGAGCAATGCCTTCTCCTATGGCCTTAGGGATGCCAAAGTTTGTTGACAATTTGTCCAAGAAGATGGGTCTTTGGAGAGGTATGGCAATTGATGTCACTTACGGTTGGCACTGATGTTAAGGAAAAGAACTGCCAGAAAAGACTTCCCAAATCAGGGCACCAATTCCTTGCTTGCGGCCCTCCCACAGAGCAACCACGGCACTCCTGGGCGCTGGAGAATGGCTCGTGTGTCTCAAACCTCCATGTCTAATTCAATCATAAACCTAATTGTCAGCAGCAGCAGAAGCTGTCCAGGTTCCCCCTCGTTTGTGGGGCTTAGATGTGACTGCCATCCATGTGTTAGGTCCCAATATGTTTACCAAAACCACCTGTGAGAGGGCAAAATGAGACTTTGGAGGCAATGCTGGTCAGCATGGGATGCCTGGCTGCTTCCTCATGGATGAGTTGGCCCATGACGGTGGCACGAGCTGACAGGAGAGCACAGCACTGGAGATTAATTGCTTGTAATGAGCAGCGCTGCAGCCCTCAGAAAAGCATGAACTCAAATGCCTTGGAAATTACAGCATTTTAACCCTCTGTGGTGCATGTCCTCTCACTGGAAGCTTTTTGGGTACCACATCCCCGTGCCTAACAGGGAGAGAAAATTTCTGTGAAGGTCTGTGGCCACAGAAAAGGGAGAGGCAGGATCCCAGGCTAGTTCACTCAGGAGGAATGCCCATGGAACTGTGCAGGTCCTGTCACAAGCTCCCAAACCCAGCAGGAATTTGTATAAATCTCCCTTTCAGGACAGCCTTATTTTCTAATCCCAGTGCAACCTCCTTGTTCCCATAGCACTTATCCTGCATTACTCCAGCAGCTCTGCCAGCCAGGACTGCTTGCACATCAGCGTAAATCAAGGCTAACTCCATGGACCTTAAGAAGCACATGCTGGATTTACACCTCTGGGAAGGAGCCTGGGCTTGGACATCTGCCATCTGGAAGAGCTGTATGAAGTGACTCTCTCCCCCCACTTTTTTCTTTTCTCTTTCTGTAGCTTTTGGTTTTTTGCATGTCAGTACATCTTTACAACAAAGGAAAACCCAAACCCCAGAAACACGGCGTTCCTGACTTGTGGCAGCTATCTGGGGTAGCCACAAAAATAGCAGCAAATCTGGGTAGCTCAGGATTTAGATCAGGTCAATGGCTCAAGGTCACCCACCGTTTCTCTTTCGGACAATTTCTGTAGGGTTCATCAAGTTTGCCATCAGGTCTGTCAGGGTTCATCAGGTCACTGCAGAGAAGCACACAAACTATTCCTGTGCCACCGTCCCATTAGAAATCACCTCTAAACTTCCAGCATAAGTGGGGAGAGGAAACACTATGGCTTCATACAGGCAGGGGAAACCTGCAGGCCAGAAGGCATTGTATCCATCTGCAGTACCCCAACCCTTGTTTCAGGCTGGGTTTGTGTCCTGGTTTTCACTGGTATAAAGTTAACTGTCTTCCTAGCAGCTGGTATAGTGTTGTGGTTTAGGATGAGAATAATGTTGATAACACACTGACGTTTTAGTTGTTGCTAAGCAGGGCTTATACCTAGTCAGGGACTTAGCTTCTCCTGCCCTGCTAGTAAGGAGGCTGGGGATGCACAAGAAGCTGGGAGGAGACACAGCCAGGACAGCTGACCCAAACTGGTCAAGGGGATATTCCATACTGTATGATGCCATATTCTGTATATAACTGGGGCTCACCAGGGAGTGGTGATTGCTGCTCAAGAGTAGGTTGGGCATTGCTCGACAGGTCATGAGCAATCATGTTCATTACTTGTTCTGTATATTCTTTTATCATTGCTTCTTTTCTTTTCCTTTGCCATTCTATTAAACTGTCTTTATCTCAACCCTCAAGTTTTACCTTTTCTGATTCTCTTCTCCATCCCACTGGGGTGGAGGGACAAGTAAGCAAGCAGCTGTCTGGGGCTTTGTTGCTGGCTAGAGTTCTACCACAACAGCTCAGCTGCCCAAGACCAGGTGCCCCACTGCCATTCCAAGCAGAGCTGGGGGAAGAGCCCCACTGAAATGGATGTCCCAGGCTGGGAGGACCAGTCTCCTCAGTGGCTGTCCACACTGGAACAAAATGGAGGCAGAGAAGCAAACAAGCTGTACATTTTTAAAAAATGAATATTTGTGGTTTCAGGGGGTAGAGGAAGACCCAAGCAACTTGATGAGTTAAATCCAGTGAAGCTGGAAAAAGAAACTGGGGAAGAAAAACCTCAGCTATTGAGTTGTGACAGTTTGGTGGAAAATCACTGTGGCTTTTCCAGGCTGTTTTCATGTCAGAACTGACCTACTTTTTCAAATGCTAAAGAGGTGGGGGTGTTAGTGAGCTGCGGAAGAACCAAGCTATCCCAGGATGAGCAGAACCATAATTTGGTGCAATTTTTCTTGTTTATGTCAACCCAGACTGAGCTTGTTGGGAAAACTGTAGTTGGTGGATCTTGTTTTGTCATTAGTAATGTGGGCAGAGGATCCCATAAATCTTTCCCACGGATTTTGATCTTCAGTAAGAGACTAGGGACTGTTGTTAAAGTTTTCTTCTGGAAACAGAAGAGGATGCTGTATTCCATCTGGTTGGTTTTATACTCTGAGACCACAGTCCATGGAATGACAGGCACTGTAGTTTTAGCTGTCCTTAAGGGTTTCTACTGAACACAGCATTAATCATATAAGCTAAAAAAATATTCCATTTGGAACATTTATTGTTAAAATTATTTAAATTACATTTAAATAATGAAATTTGTAAAAATACATATTTTACTTACATGTATATATTTTTACAAATATAGTAATCATATTCATCAATAAAACAATGTCTTAATCAATTTCAATGCCTTGGTGTTGAACCAATTCAACTCCAAGCTGTAACATATATTTTTATGAAGCAGTATAATTTTAAACTACTCTTTACTCAAATTCTTTATAAAACGAATCTTTAAAAATAGTTCAGGTCTTTCCTCTCACAATAAAAGCCATATATCTGTGACTAGATCAGTTTATGGGATGCTGTCATTTTGTGGAGGAAACAGCAGCTGTAGAGCATCCTGATCTCATCCTTATTTTAGAAGGTTGCAGTAAAACCAAAACAGACCATTGCATACCACAAGTTTCCTTAAATAATGTATCTTATAACACAGCCTCCAAGAAAAAAAAAGCCAGTAAGACCTTGCGTGCAAGAGGAGCTGTGTAACTGAGAATCGCTTGTTTGGGTTTGTTGGGGTTTGTTGGGGGTTTTTTTTCACTTATCACTGATAAAGAATGTGCTTTTAAGAAACTACAGGCTACTGCATGGACATGGGAAAATGTCCTCCTACAGCAAACGAGAAGTCTCTCATTAGCAAACTGCTTGAGTGCTACTATAAGGCATTAGTGCAGCTGGCACGGTTCCTGAGGATAGAATTATCCATTGCCATGGTTACCCACGCTGGAAATATTACCCTCTGCAAATCGTTGTAAACAAAGGTCCTTTCACAGCGGTGTAAAAATTGGAGCACTTTAAGCAATTAAAGGGAATTATAAATTGTACAGAAGTCGAAGTTGTGCCTCATGAGCTCTGTAGCTCTTCTAGCACGGTAGGGGCTTGAAAACCTTCTGCAAATATCTGATCGTCTCCCAGCCTAAATGACTTGCAGAGCTCTGGGCCACCATCGAGAGCAGGGTCAGAGCCTAGTGGGGAGAGCCAGAGCAGCTCAGCAGCATGGAAGTCCTGCCACAGGTGGTAGGTCCTGTTCAAACCACACAAGAGGGTCTGATAACAGCTGCAGCAGAGGAAGACTGCAGGTAGGAAGTTACCACACGTGTTGGGGATGGAGCTCTCCCCACCAAGAGTATCGTGGAGCTAATTTGCGTCAGCTTTTCCAGACCTTCAATTTGTAGAGAAGGATGGTCCCTGGAGCCAGTGCAGGCTTGGCCAGAAACAGGAGCCACAAACGGGGTTCCTCTCCCACACCCACACTTGAACAGCTGGAACAGAAGATCCTCCACAAGCAACATCTGTGCTGTGCAAGCGCCCAGCGAGGAAGGCGGGCTGGCTCACGCACAGGCAGGCAGCGGGTGCGTGAGAGAAGGACTAAAACACAGGTGTCCTTTGGTCCTGCAAGTGCCTTTTCCACTTGAATACATTTCCTCAGGGCAGACCCAGTTTCCCCCAACAGCCATGCCTTCTGCCTGGCCTACCGCTGCTGTGAAGCCACGGGAGCAGCGGCTGCAGCACAGCACCAGCCAGGGGATGCTCTCAGCCAGCCGGGTGTCCTCAGTAAAGTACAAAGGCATCTTAAATAAATCATATGCTCTTCATGCTCGAGAGCTTGATGCACTGGTGCTTCACCTTTCATAAAGGAAATGGCCTCTTCGTGGGAGGATCTATCAGGAAAAAGAAGGGTGAGCTGGGGCTTGGGGAAAAGCAGCAGCATTCACATGCACTGCCTGCAGCAGCAGCTTCACCGTACCGGTTGTGAGAAGGTGCACAGAGCTTGGTCAGGCCATTATGCACCAGTTTGTGACAGAACAAGCTGGTGCTGCTGCTTAGGAAGAAACCTTTCCACCTACTCTACCCCCACCCCATCACTTCCCAGCAGAGCATGAGGACTTGTGTGTCCCTTCTCCCCTTCCTGGGACAGTACGTGATCCTAAAAGCTCTCCAGGTTCACTGGGCAGACACCCTCATATGCCTGCTGTGGGGCAAAGCACGGTGTGGGACTGAGCAGGCACAGTCCTCAACCACAGCATGTTTCTCCAACATAGTTCTGGATGTGTTGTGACCTGTGACACTTACTCTAGAAAAATCTCTTTCTTGTTCAGGCTGGAGAAGAGACAGCTCAGGAGGATCTTAGCAATGTATATAGCTATCCGGAGGGAAGGTACAAGGAGGACAGAGACAGAGTCTTGCTGATGGAGCCCAGTGACAGGTCTGGAAGCAAATGAGCATAAAGCGAAACACAGGAGGTTCTCTCTGAACATCAGGAAACATTATTTTACTGTGAGGGTGACCAAGCACTGGCATAGGTTGGCTAGAGAGGCTGCAGAGTCTCCATCCTTTGAGATACTCAAAACTCATCTGGACATGGTCCTGGGCAACCAGTTCTAGGTGGACTTGCTTGAGCAGGAGTTGGAGCAGTGGGTTTCCAGACCTTCCATTCCAACTGGAAGGGATTACCAGTCCCTTCCAAGCCCAACCCCTCTGTGATTCTGTGTCTGTGTAAGGGACACCCAAAAGCAGGGGGCTCACTGTGGTGGGAGCCACATTTGGGCTGATATGGGCTGGGGACCCCTCAGGGCACTGTTCTGACTTGACTGAACTAGAGCCCCCAGAGAAACCTTGTTACATGAACTAACAAGTCTTCTATGGGGTATCACATCTAATAAGCACAGCTTGGCACAGGGTGATCCACCAGAAATGTACAGCAGCAACTTTCTCCTGCTGAGATGCTGCCAGAGGCAGCTGCTTGATGTCCCAGCCGTGGCAGAGCCCAGCTCTCCAATGCTGACACTTGAAACACAGGAGAATACATTCAGACAGGAGCTGGTTAAAAGCTACCAGAGCACAAAGCACCACGTGACATGGAAACAAAAGCTTTCTGAATTAGGTTTCCCAGCACCTCCACTGCAGAACACAGTGCTCCTACTCCCTGCTCAGCTGGAAGGGAAGGTGTAAGCCAGGGCAGCGCAGCACAACCACCTCTGCCCAGTGCAGGAGGGAAGCCGTGTCACATCAGCATCATCCCCAGTCCTGGCCTGTGGACTGAAGGCCTAGAGACCCCTTTTGTCACCAGACCAATATCCCTAAAAAAACCCAAGAGGCTTTTTCCTTTGTAAATCCCTGAGTCATACACGAGTAACGAGGCTGTTTCAAACAACCTCATGGCACTATAATACACCTCACCAGGATGTTCTCTTACCTTTCTTTCTTTTTGAGTCTGCCCAATTAAAAATTGATTACCTAGCACCTAAACTTCCCTCAGCATGTCCCTTACATCTCACAAGGGGTTTTTTTCTTTCTTTCTTTTAGTGAAGCATAATGAATATAGATGACCCAGCCAGGGTCAAACCACCACAGGAACTCATGTCCACAGGATATTACTGAAGCAAAGAACCTCTAAAGGTTCACTAAAAGTGAATATTTATGCAAGTGAGAGTTATTTCCCCTGTGGTAACAAGTGATACAAACAATTTTTGTCGAAACAGAGACAAATCACTACCTGAATTTACAAAGGTTCCCCTTCTGCCAAACCAATACCACATAACTATCCACAGTGGCATCTTCGCATGTCTTTATAAAATATCTCTCCTGCTGGTACCTGTAGACTGCAATAGACTGCTTGATTGGGTGGGTCACCAGTTCAACCAATATATCAGGTCCTACATTGCCCTTTTCCAGAGTCATTGCACCATAACACATCCCTCTGCAAGGCTCAACACCTGGCTCATCAAATCCCAAGGACGGTTGCCTTCTGGCTGCGTGGTGGGAGCAATGAATTACTCCTGATGCCATCCCCAGTGGAAAACTGGAAGTGAGGGAGGCAGCAGAACATCCCTGCATGACTGGTATTACGCCCTAGTCTGTCATTTCTTTAATTAGTTTAATGAAAGTGGAGACTCTGGGGCCATCAGCAAGTCAAAGCTGTGGAGGCAGCACTTGCAGAAAGGTCATCTGGTGGCAAGAGTATCTGTAGCCAGGTCTAAAGACAGATATATCAAGAGGTTCAAGACGTCTCAGCCCCAACATCTCTCCTCTCCTGCCTCTGGTGAGGGAAGGGTCCCTGCTGTGAGGCTTCAACTGAGGAAGGGCTGTAACACCCCTCTCCCACTGCTCCATGATGCTGCTGACACCCTTCCTCTCCAGCTCTTTAATTCTGCATTTGACCTGGGGGCATCAGCACCACAGCCACTGAGAGGGGAAGGCAGCTCCATGGCCCCTCTTCAGCCGGGTCCTCACCCTGACTGTTTACCAGTGCTATCCTAAATGACAAAAATGGGAAAGGGGGAAAGGGTTTTCCTCTCCCTTCTCATTCAGGTTGTGGCCACATCTGTCCCTGACAAATCGGGGCAGGATGGGGGGATGAAAGGGTGCTGCTGGTGCACCATGCCCCTGTGCACATCTCAAATCACTTCACAGACAGCAGGGTAAAACATGAAAGATTTGAATGTGAAACCTTTCCAGTAGAAGCATCATGAGCTCCATTTAGAGGTGGAAAAAGCAAAGAGGTGGAGTTTTGCACTTAAGGTCATAGAGGACACATGTGAAAGGATATCACAGCCTGACTCCAATTCCCTGCCCTGTTCTCCTGCCGCTCTCCTCCTTCCTGAGCCGTGTTAAACAGCCCCGTAACAGCACCAGGGAGCCTCAAGAATCCCTGTGGAAAAACTCTAGGGAGGAAAGAGCAAGTTCAGCGATGCAGAACAAGACAAGGAAACAAGCAGCCTGTGAACCTCAACAAAGTGGTCCTTACCTCTGCTGGGCTGCTGGGGCAGGGGTTGTCACTGGCACGCTACAGCATTAGTGCCCCTCGCTGCACGGGGGCACTGCTGGGGTGGGGAGGGCTGAAACAGCCATGGGAGCTGCAAGTTGGTAACCTCTTGCAGAAGCATTGAGTCTCGTGCTCCTGCACGTCCTCTGACTGGAGAAAAACAGGCGTGACAAGGTAACATTGACATGAAATCCCAAGGGGGAAAGAAAAACTGGGGAGCTTGTTAAGGAGCCCACTGCCATCTGGAAGGCAGGAAGAGGCACGCATCTGTGAGAAAGCAGCATCTCTGGGGAAGGCCAGGGTGCTCACAGCTGGCACAGCAACAAGAAAGGATGGGGGCTAGCTGGTGGGCCTACCCTGCCCAGGAAATCAGATCAGAGGGTGAAGGGGGGAGGTCTCGTCTTTCACGAGACTTCAGGGTATGTAGCAGAATCTAAAATAATCACCTCATGCTGATTGTTGTCCTTGGCAGGAACAGTAACTTTGTGGCCCAAAGGGTTTAATTGAAGATACAAGGGGGGAAATGAGAGCACATTGGGCTCTTGATTTGCTAATAGGAGTCTTTTGTGCCGTTGGTTGGTTCAGAGCCATCTCCTAGGTCTTAACCCTTTACTCCTTAGTTGCCATGAAAACATGTGGTCTTCCTTGACTATGCATTTTATTTCTCAGAGGTAAGAAGCGTTCTTTTTGAGCTTTCACTAAGCTCCCACCATTGGTGCTAAATCTGGGGCATGGAGAGGGAAGAGGAGACCTGTGCCATGGTAACAGATGCCTTTGAATTAGTAACAGGTTTTCTAGTAACCGATATTTTCCATAATTCAGCCCAGTGAACACCAGCTTCACATTGGCCTTCTTATGGAAAGGAAGTACAAAAGGCTTTTGCTTTTGGTTAGTCATGTAAATCCTCCGATGAAGCCTATTCTAACAGAAGGGTAGTAAAAGGCTGTGCTATAAATAGTGCTGTGTGTTTGCCTGCACCGAGGCAGAAATGTAAGGTTTCATAGCTCAGATTGAAAGTCCCGGTCGCTTCAGAGCCAGGGACTGACATTTGCCTTTTGTGCTTGCACTCTGATGTCTGTTTTGTTTCCCAATACAGTCACTTGTTTTAAATCGGTCTCGATACATGTTACATCTTGAGAGAGAATTAAGATCCGGCACAGACAAGTTAACTTAACCCTGTGATCTGGTCCCACTGTTTTTTCAGAAAACTTGTGGATTTAAGGGGGTTTCTATCAGACCCTGGGGAGGGGGGGGCAGGGAAATACAGGCAAATTCAGCATCACAAGCTGATGACAGACGTCAATATTCTCAGCCCCTGAGAAAACAGCAATAGGCAGCTCTGTGAGGGATGCCAGCACCATTTATGCAGTTGCTGTGTATGAGCATTTCTTACTGATTTGAATGAAGCTGTTCAGGCACAGCGGCTGCGTAATCAGAGCCTAAATGTGGCATGATAATGACTGGATATGGTCTAACTGGAAGGATCAGAAGCTTCATTTGTTAACCCAGGGAAAAATAAGACATCTATAAGCAAAAGACTAGCAGGGATGATTTTTTTTTCACTGTAAGCACTGCATTGTTGTACTGTTTGTTACCCATCAGTGAACAAAATCTCTTCGTGAAGAATGTAAAGGGTGGAAACTTGGAGAAAGATGTGGGTGTAATATATCCCTATTGTAAAGATAGGCCAAGACTAGTTGAATTCTTACCTGTCACTGGTTTTCCTTAAGAAATACTGAGAACAATCCATTTGATGTTTGTTACTATAATTTCTCTGACCCTCCCCACCATTTTAGTAGAACAGGTTTGCTTTTTCCCACGTCTGCTTTAGACTGTGGCCGGTATCTTCACAGCCGTGACCACGAGCAGGTTTTTCACTGCCCGTATTTACTAAGGCACATTTGCCTTTATTTATTCAAATCTATTTTGTTGCTAAATTAGCTTGTGTTTTCATCCTTGCAGGTGAACAAATGGTGAGGTGGCCAGGAACGGAACAGATTTGCTTCACATGACATGCAGATTTAGCATAATTTCAGTTCTTAAAATACTGTTTGGTCACAGGATTTTTGTTTACTTTGCATTCTGCATGTCCCTCTGCCTGTTCCCAGCTCCTTGCAAGGAGCTCAGCACCATTTGTTCCCATGCTGCAGTAGCCTACAGCTGAGTATGCTCTTGAAGCACCTTGAGCCACACAGGTGCCCTGGAGGAAGCCATCTCCCTGTGAAGCAGGAGAAGACAATGCTGCCCACAGGGCTTCTGGCTGCCCTGCATTTAGCAGCCTCAATCTCTCCCACCACTGCCATGACGCTGCCACACTTCTACCCCGTCAGCCTCTGCTCAGTTGTGACCTTCACCCAGAGGATCTTTGCTCAGGTCTCTCCTCTGCCCAAGGGACCTATTAATTTCAAGTGACACCAACAGAGAAGGCTGATGTGTCTGGAGGAAGAGTCTGTCCAAGACTCCCACCATGACACACAGGAGAGCAGACCCAGCCACATGACTTTTCTGAGCCTGCCCAGTGCAGGTGCTTAAGTGATAGTGAACTTTTATTGTAAAACCTCAGACCTCAAGTTTTGAGAAAGCACAGTTATGTGCCGCTGTGGTACCTGCAGCCTTCTACAACTGCCTGGAAAGGAAGCAGTGGAACAGGGACTTGGACCTCCCTGGTCCAGACCAGTGCTCTGTTGGAAGGCACAAGGCCTCCTTGCCCTCTGGGGGCGACCACTGGGTCTAGGGTGTCTCACCTGGGGTTCATGTGGCAGAGCCACTTTGTGAAGGGGCTTTGCACAGGGATGCAGCATCACCTGGGTTGGTTGTTAGTCTTCGGAGTAGCTGTGGGGAGTTGTACAGACTCTGCATTTGGCTCATGCTGTTTAGAAAAGTAGCATAGGCTCCATGTATATCTTCAAAGAAACCAGTCCTTTTTCTTAAGCTGGTAGAAATACACATATTGGTCAAGGACAAGTCTCCTTCATTAGTCAGAACAGATCTCCTGTTCCCAGGGCCTAACTGAGTGTCTGAGTCAAGTGCTAAGGGTCTTTGCGGAGCAAAAGGACTGACGTGTCATTAGAGATGAAGCAGGTCCTTAGTCCTCAGCTGCCACAGCGGCTGGCAACCACGGCTGCTGAAACAACCCTCCACAGAACCTTTGAGCCCCCTCCCCGTCCCCCCAGGGCTCTGTGAAATGGTTTTAATTGGAAGCAGATGTGCAATGTGGTAGGTAAGAGCAGGCGTCTGCTCAATGTGAGCTCCTAGCAAGTAACTCCTGTACAGTCACTTTGAAAGGGAAAAATACCATGATTCACGCAAAAGGATTTAAAATGAGACTGGTACTCACACACAGTCAGTTAACTGGTCCATTAGTCTTGCCAGCTATTAGGAGTTATTATTCCTTACCAGTTATTAGGAGTCAAGAATATTCTCTTTCTTGCTTGATAGCTTTGCAAATTGGATGGAGCATTCATCTTCAGTGAATGGGTCACTGGGAGATTTCCAGGTCACCACTCCCATTGCAAACACTTTTCCAGTAAGGTGGTCAGAAACACACCGATGGGAATGACTATCTTCATTTTAATTGGGAAGGGACTTTGAGCTCCATATTAGAAGCTCAGTCTCTTCATCTTCATTTCAAAAAGAATATTTGGGCCAAGTCTCCTGGTTTTGGGAGACTTTTCAATGTTTTCTGTCACAGTAGATCTGTCAGACTACTGTAGCCTGGTTTTGCAGAAGGTGTTAACAGCAGCATCACACGGATCTGCAGTTACTGAGATTCGTGGGGTTGCTGTACTTTTGCCCTGCACTTCATCACAATCCCTTTGCCCCCAAAATCCCAGCAAGCCAATCACTAAGCTATCTTCTGCAGTCAGGAATGATTTAACCACATCTCTTCTGCTTTCAGATGCATGGGATAAAAGCCATGAACAGGCAACAGGGGACATACAGGCTGAGAAGGCCCAAATGTAAAATTGCTTGTGCATTAAATCACTGGGAAAACATTTCTTCAGCTTCAGGCCAGCTATTGGAAAGAGGAGTTAAGCTTCTGTGAACATGAGATGGATTTATACTGTGTCACCATGTCTTGCTCCTTACTCACACACTGAGCCTTTCATACCTTTTGCTTTGCTGTTCCTTGAAAACTTTTGAGCAGATTTTATTCCAGTTCTTATTCTGGCTGGTTCAGCATCTTCCTTGGAAAAGTAGTAACATGGGAGAACCCTTAAATTAAGCAATGCCGCTTAACTAAGTGAAGTAAATAAACCTAAGGATTAAAACCAGACTGATGCCAATGCTTTATGCATGCTAAATGCAAAACAGAGGTTCTAATAAATGTCACTTCATAGTCTCAGCAGTCAAGTCCCAGTTTTAAAGGTGGGAAATGTAGCTTACAACAGACTGCAATTTCTAGCCGTCACACCAATACTGCAAATCCAAACTCAATTTATGCCAGGACAACCAGCTTCCCTGCTGGCTTTCTGACCAGGAGAACCAGGAAGAGCAAAGCTGATCTGAGAATCAGAATGAACTTCAGTCCCTTTCCATTGTCTAACCTGTTTAAAGGGAAAAAACCCAACCGAACATGCTGATGAAACAGAAGACCAAAACTCTCTCATTTAGTAAAGCCCTCCCCTAAGTAATGAATTTGGTCTAGTTAATCTGTGATGTTATGAGCAAAACTGCTAAAGGCATTTCTACATAAAAATGAAAGTGCACACACTCCCAAGTATTCTCTTTCATGCTGTTTTGGGGACATAATTCCTGAACGCCTTGCTTTCAAAAGCCTAGTATTTTCCAGTGCACTGAACAGACTGGCTCTACGTTTAGCTTGAAAAACAACCTTCACATGTATCAATGAAAAGTGACAACTGAGTTTATTAACTGTATTCATTATAACACATAATATGACAGTGGGAATATTTTTCACCGTAAGATTTCTGAATGGAAGAAAAGTGCAGTTAGTCTGAGTTCCTTACATTCATTAGAAGCAAGACTATTGAAACCATCGACATTTACAATGACACATAAGCAAACACCAGAATCAGTGCCAATAAATACACAGAGTACCAAAATAAATATTTACAGAATTAAAAATATAATAAACACTGATTAGTATATCCTTGTGAACTGCCAGGGAGGGAAGAAAGACATCTATTGCTATTGGTTAGGTTGTAAATACGTTAAGAATACAGTGATCCAAGGAGACACATACTCATTGAAGTTTGTAGAGGCAGAAAGGAGCTGAGTGTGTCTTAACAGTCTGTAATAAAAACACCCCCCCCCCCAACTGCTGGGAGCTTTTCCTCAGAAAAAGTTGGTGCATGCAGACTCACCAGATTATTAGCAACCCTTTGAGATAAGGGGAGTGGGGAGTTCTGCCTTTACTCACTCACTATCTGCAAGAGGGCATGTGCTGCCTTACGGGAGGTGGCTGGCATGAAAAATAGGATGGAAAATTGTCATTCATTAACAGTGATCTGTCAGCTCTAACACATCTTAGAGAAACAGGTTAAGTGACTTCTAACAAGACACATCTGTCCCTTTCAGCACGTGGGAAACCCCAAGAGCCTTGGCTGGTCAGATGCAGTGTGAAACAGCCCCCTGCTATGCTTTCCTCAGGCACAATGTGATATTTAAGCAGAGTTGGTCTGTGATAAAAGACTGAAGCCACGCTGTGTTCTCTGGACCTACTTAATCTCTATTTTCCACCTACCACACGCATACCTTAGCACCCATTTCAACAGGGCCACGAGCCTCAACCCTAGAGCTTTTCTGAGACAGGCTCTGCTGACAAACATAGCAAGGAATATTCAGGTGGGGCCAGATTATGGGCTCTTCAATCAGTCTAAATAACAACCCACATCGCTAATAGATCCACTGATTTCAGAGGGAATACTACTGGCAGACCAAGGCATTGTCCAACTGCTGCAATCTGTCCCATGGCCGAGGATTTACTTCAGTTTTACACAAAGGGAACAGCTTTAATCTTTGTCCCTCTTCTGAAAAGCAGGATAGAATTGCTTTCATCAACCCACGTGCTGCTGAAAGCTACTTCCACTCTACCTAGGACTTGGCAGTGCTGCTGCTACACAGCATCCTATACTCCCTCCCCAGTTGGCCTTGGGCTGCAAGGGTGCATCCTCGCTCACCACCAAGCCAAGGGACAATGAAGACAATGAAGACAGAAGAGCAGCAAGATGCCACTGGTCAGTGCTGAGCTCCAGGGGATTTGTGAAGCCCCTATGCTAAAAGTGCCTTTCAGAAGCAGGCACTGCTCAGGTGTCGGTAAGAGCCTGTCCACTGGCAGGAGCCCTGGCTTCAGCACACCCAGACTTGCACGGTCTGGCTCCTAATGCAGTGTAACACAGCGATCCAGGCATCAGCACAAGGAAAAAAATGAGCCAGAATTTATAGCTGTATGTTTAATTCTCTCCTTTTCCACAGGCACCAGAGGTCCAGCCATCGCTCTCATCCCATCTCCCAGTCACCTTACCAACACCTCCCACCCCAGCACAGCCCCCACCACTCTGACTTTTCCTGCTGTTGTCCAATCTGGCAGACACCTTCATGTGATGACACCCCACACCCCTCTGCCCGGACCACAGGGCACGGTCAGACAGCAGAATCTCCCAGTGACAGTGCTCCCCAAACCCTCGGGGCACAGGTGACTTGGGGCAGACCTTCCCCTTTGCTGCTGTTAACCAAGGAACATCACCAGATGTGTAGCTTTTACATTTTAAGGTCAGGATTAATTCAAAGCAGATGTAGCCAATTTTCTTTTACGAGCCCATTATGTTCAAAGCATCTAATGCATCTGCATAACAAGCCTGTGGAAACAACCTGATACTGAAACAGTGAAAGTGTTTTGATGCAACATCATCCAAAATAACAGAAATCTGTTGAAGATTTTGGTCCTTCCATACCATTCTCCCTAAAAACAGATTTAAAGCATGGCTGTGTGATAATTAATGGGAGGCATCATTAGTTACCGTATCAAAAAAATTAAACCCAACACAAAAAGCAGGGGTTTTAGCACTCCAGAAAGGATCTGGTCCTGTTTTTGCCACCACAAGTTAAATTAAGGAAGGCAGTGATTGTGTTAGTTGTAATTTAAACATGCTGAGCACTGGAGTTATGTGCGGGAGTGGCTGCTTGTTAAGATGGAAAAACAATGGGAAGACGTGTTTTGCATTCAGATCAGTGAAAATACTACTACAGCAACATAAAAGACTGCACAGTCACCTGAATAATGTTCATCGCTTAAAAAAGGGAAGACTTATTTAAGAAACACTTCCTGCCTCCTAAAGATTAAAAGATTAAGGACCTTTGCCAGTTGCTACTGGTGCCAGCAGAAGCTTTTCCACAGCAGAACCGGACCTTGGAAAGAGATTGTCATGTTGGCAAATGCCAGTTTTCTAACTTTGTGGTCACAGCTGGATTAGTTTCTATTGCAGAGCAATGCTTGCAGGTGATGTTACAGTAGGCAAAGCAATCTTTTAGCCACTGCTACATGAAGCCTTTCAGGCTAGCGGATTAAACTCCTTGCCCTGTGAAATACCTAGCCTTTTCCTCTCTCCACTCCAACTTTGGTTCTATGTATGGAAAAAGAAAAAGGAAAAAAAAGAAAAAGAAAGGCAGCTCTTACCAAAGATGTTCTGGGCATGGTCCCCATTAACAAACAGCTTCTGGGCTTTCCTACAAGGGTGACATGCTTCCCTGCTAGCTTTGCTGAATTGTCCTCAACATGAAAGTGGAGGGATGTATTCCACTCCATGCAAAGTCTCACCCAGCATCCTCACCTGTGTGTATGAGATCACACAGCAGAGATCTCCATTTTAAGTACTTTTGCCACTTGTTCTGAAGGCAAATTGATTTTCTCAAGACCAAAAAGTAGGAGCAAAGACCTCCTGAAGAACACACTGGCAGCAGCTCCTCCTTGTAGTGCCGGAAAGCTAAATCAAATATCTCGGTTTCCCAAGCAACTGCAGTATGGCTGAGAGGGAATGAGAGACATAGCGAAAAAAACAGGGGGTCTCAGGAAATAGCACTCACTGTTTTGGATAGAGAAGCTCTCTAAGGCAAGAAAAGTTTTGCCTACCTGCTTCTGCAGCAATAAAGACCCCCAGGACATGGCTGAAGTGGTTATAGCACTTATTCCTTTGCATATGATAAGTTCTATTTCTCTCTACGTTGAATGAACTTAGGATACACTGAGGCAATGCTGACCATTCCTAGCTGAGATGTTCATGAGGAAGGCAAGATGTGAGCTAATGATGAACTAAAAAAATCCCTGTGAGTTCAATTAAAAATAAACTGTCCCCTGAACACAAACAGCAAGACAGACTCTGATAACTCCTGCTCATAGGAAACAGCATCAGTGGAAGAGAGGGATGTTCAGTGGGAACCAGTCCCAGGCCACTGAGGAAGACTGACAGGGTATTCTCAGCATTGAATCCCAAAAAAATTCTGTTGCTGTGCAATTCTGCTCGGACACGTGGGGTTATGTCATCATAATGAAAACATAAGCAAAGCAAAGGGGAAAAAAGAAAAAAGCAAAATCAGCCAATATAATAAGAGAATATCCACCAACCAGCAAACCCTGCAGAAGCTGTCATGCGTAAACTCTGCCAAGACTCATTTCTGCAGCATCTCTGAGTCCGCATCAGTTTGTTTATCCAAGAGGGAATCCTCAGCCTTTCCTAGCAGTAACTATGAAAATACATTTTCAGGCCACCTTGCTTAGAGTCCCCCATTGTGGCTGTTAGATAACCATCTGCCTTGTAAGTGGCTATTGTTACTGTGAACTGTCTCTCTCATACCATTATCTTGCTGAAAAGCCTTTTCTGAAAGTAGTCCATTAGAGCAGGGGAAAAAAAAAAAAACCCAAACCTCTGAGCATGGCCATGCAGCAGAATCAATGGCTCCCTTTGATCTGCAAGCTCAGTCAGTACCACAAAATTAAGAAACAACAAGGTTTTGCTTTGCTAAGCAAAGCCTGTTAATTTGGCTCATCCCCTCTTAGAGCATCTTCCCGAAAATGCCATCTGTATCAGACGTTTTGAAGACTTTGGTGCAATATTCACTTAGCTTAGATAAATAATTTAGTGAGATTCATTAAAAAATCATCAGTGAATTAATTTTCCTAGTGTACATCTATGTAATTTTCAGAATTCAGCCCTCTACTGCCCTGAATGGCGGTGAGGATATTCACAGTGGATGAAGAAAATGCTGGTGATTGATGGGACAAGACTGAACATAGATTTTTCTTATTCTAGTCATGGAATTTCTTCTGAAATCTACTAGGTGTGTTTTGAGTCCTATTACTGGCAAGAGCAAAATGCAAACGTGTTACAGGGAAAATATGGTCCTTCACATCTGTTGCAGGCCACATGTACAGTACAGGAAACTTAACTCCTACCAGGACAAAAGGAGTCCACAAAAAAAACACCACCTCATGCTACAGAAAAGGAATCTTCTGTGCTGATACATAGGACAGGAATGTATACCACTGAAATCACTGTAGATAGCTATAAAACACTATGCAATATATAGAGATAGCCTAAGACCATACAAAATTTACCAGCAGTGACCTGCAAGTGCAGAGTATGTATAACCAAATGCCAAGTCCTGACCTATAAAATCCTTTATGAATGACATACAAGCCTTAACTACAAAGCATCATTCAGACCGAAAAAGAACAAATAAAATTACTTTAAAAAGCGTCCTTTAAGACAATGGAAACAATGACAGCATTGGGAATGTTACCTTTGGGACTCAGAGCACCATCTCTACCTCGATACCTACCAAAGCCAAGGAAAATATATGCTTGGACAGGGTAACATAAAGAAGAACGTGAACCACCACAGAATGTCTCAGGACTATTACCTTCAAATCCAGCAAGCTATTAACTGTTTGTTGTTAGCCTTTTACAGGGATCTTTCAGGAATACAATACAGGCCTAAAGAAAGCCTCTGAACCTCCTTCTGGTGATTGTTTTAGGCGTTGCATGGAGTTATACAACTATATTTCTATGAAAATTGAAAGCCCCCGTAAACAGTAATTTTTCTCTTACCTTTTGAAATAAAAAAAATAGATGGCTTGAAGACAAAAGTGAGCTCTATAGATACAAAGTTAATTTGAGCGTTACGTTGCACTTTTACTCTCACACAACTATTACCCTGAATCAACGTCAGTATTTCGTAATGATTCAAAACACTGACGCCCTACTATAACCTACTTTCCCATTTTCCTTTTAAGGATATGATTGTCCTTAAAATATGTACATAGCAAGCAGCCAAACGAACCACCGAGAGATTTGCAAAATGTCCTTATGCTGGGTATGAGACAGAAAGCTGGAGAGAGCGGCTGGGCAGCACCTGGCCGCAGCACCAGGCCTCGCCGCCCTCCCGGCCCACCCAGGGCTCCCCGCTCCGCACCAGGGGTGAGCACCGAGGAGGGAGCGCCTGCCAGCATGCAGGGATAAAACGGAGCAGAAAACAAAGGAGAGAGAGAGAAATGAAGGGAAGCCAAAGCATTTTAATGATGATTCGTGTTAGTCACTACGTGAGAGGGAGCTAGTCTGGTGTCACTCTACCGGAGTCGATACAGACATGCCACAATGCAGACAAAATGCACATGATGAGTAATTCGCCACGCGTGAGTCCTGTAGAGATGGCAGCTGATGCCTCCTGCCTGCACTCAGTGCTTCCAGTTTTTATGGTGCTGCCCCAAGCTCACCACATCCTCCCTCCCTCTCAACTTCCAGTACCCTATGGAATCTCTCTGCACAGCTTGTCCTTACAACAAAACGGGGAAATTAATGACTTTTCTGCAGAGTGGTCATGCAAGGAAAGATGTGTCCCTTACGGTCAAACGAAACCAAAAGAACAGAAAAAGGAACGTTTGGGTTTAGGGCTGCGGACCAGGATAATGTTCCACGTCCTGTCCAGTCATCCTTTTGAGGGGATCTCAGCTTTAGCTTTCCAAAATGCACAAGCAGAGTCAGGCCCAACGCAAATCCCTTTCTCAGGCAAAGGAAATCACCGCCAGCGTGTCTGGAGACAGATCTACAGCACGTCCCCCTCAGCCCGCGCGTGGGAGGGCGCACACACGGCTGTGCTCACGTGTGTGTGAGTGTGCCCGGGTGCGCGCCCGCGGACCCCAGGAGGAGGCACGTTCTGACTACACATGCATATGTACAACGCGTCTGTGTGAGTAGGCATGTAGAAATCCGCACACATATATACGTTAGAAAGAAAACATATAAAATAATCTTCTTTGAAGTGCATTAAGGTTCTTATTCAAACCACGGGAACAGGGGCTGGTCAGGAAAACTAACGCCTTCTCCCTGTTCGCTGGGGCGCTGCAGTTTGGTATTAAATCCTGCAGTAATTTCAGACCCAGATGTCAATTTTTTACCCTTGTGACTATAAGGTCATTTCCCCAGTGAACCACACGTATGATACATATATACAATTCTTATTATTCTGTCTCCTGGCTTTTTATGGTTTATCTGTAACCTTAATATCCTTCAAATGTATATTCTGTATATTTATTTTCCTTTTTTTTCCTTTCAATTTAATAGACGATAAAACCAACTGCTATGTAAGATCAGACCCACTAGCTTCAGTGATGTGAATTTAGGATTCTTCTACATAATATAGACATGTATATTTTCAAAATGTATATTATTTTTTCAGATACACTGGAGCATATATTTTATATTAACTGTGGTCTGATGATTAAATACTTATACCAAAATATTTTGTAAATACATAACATTTACCTTTAGACTTCAGTGATTTTTTTGGAGCTTTTTCAGTGTATCACAAAAATATGTCCTCAGGCACATTAAAACCCTATTAAATTTCTTTGAAATGTCATCAATGCCCATGTACAGTAGCCACTACTCAAAAATGACCTGGCCATTAATATATTTCCCATAAGATCCAAGCTCATCAGACCATTTTATGTACCACTACCTTACCATATTTCTTTCTCTCTCTTAAACTAAAATTATTCTGACATTATTAAGAATGAAAATAAAAAGCAACAAGAACCCAAGCTTTCTTTAAATAGTCAAAAACTAATTTTATATATTTTTAAAAATAATAATTAAAAAATGTGTTTCTTTCCTGGGTTCCTTCTCTGTAAGGTTTAAGCCCAGAGCAACTTTGTCTAAACCCCTGAAAATAGAGGTCTGCGGCGGCAGTGCTGTCAGAACCTCAGCTCTGACACGCAGAATGTGCCACTGGAGTAAAATCAGACTTACTTATCTGGGGATGCATGAGCTCATACAAAACAGAGTTCTGCTCTAATTTTAAGATACTTACACAAAATTCTATCATTTTAGAACTCTAAAATTATCTACCTATAAAAACTAACTCTTGCTTAAACTCTAGATAATACAGACCTGTGATTTTTTTCTTTTTTTTTTTTTATAAAAAATCTGTTTCATTGAGTAAATCTGCTAAAATCTGTATATATTTACACATGGCGAGCAAGTTATTGTATAAATGTGAACTCTGTGTGTATATATTGGCATTTAGTAAAATGTTTCCCTGAACCTGATTGTATGCATTATCGGAGAAGTATTGATGCCAACACCTGAACCTACGTCAGGTGTCTCCGTTACCCATTTACATCAGACCGGATCAAAGCCAGACAGGCAGACAAATAAAAATACATTTTCCTGTTAGACAAGTCCACCTAACTCCTTAGTTAGCTACTGCACACAAGTCAATCAAGTCTGCTGCCGAGCAGTGCTCTGGTCCCTCCAGCAGCTAAATACCTGTTAGGTTGGTGGGGTTTTTTTTGCTTGGCAATTTTTCCAACATCTTGTAGAGCAAACACCATTTACAGAGCCAGGTGCCCACCTTCCACTCCTCCCCCAGAAATGGTTAAAAGTGTATTGGAGAACCTCGTGCGTCGCTCCTTTTGCAACTCTGTTCCCTTGAAGGACTCATGGCACTGCTTTGCATGAGGAAGGATGCTCGTTTAGGTTCATAATCCAAGTCCTGCTTCCAAAAAGGCATGTAAAAATGAACCTCCCCAGTGTTTAGTGCTGCAGAAAAAAGATACAAATGTAAAAAAAAGTGCTCAAAAAGAAGTCGACTTTTTATATTCACCATACAAGTCTAGTAAGAAGGGATTCGGAAGTGCAGGCCCACAGAGTACAGTGAAGCAAGACTTTTGGGTGCCTTTCTTCAGGTGATGCAAGACTAATTCATCATCTGCATTCCCCTACGCAGACTTTCACATACTGACCTTGCCGTTGGTCTTTGTCTCCACCTCTCACTCAACTACTTTTTGGCACTGTCCTGGTAGGCAGCAGCTTTCACTGTTGTCCCTGCTAAGCCCCTGTTGCTGACACGGCGTACCAGCACTTTAGAGACGGGGATTTTTGTTCTGTGCATCTCACTTTTGGCCAGGTGATGGTGTGCAACGTGATGGCTGTTACTGGTGTCTGCACTGTGGCTGGCAGGATGCGACGAAGAAAGGTGTTTAATGCTGATGGGTATCTTGGAGTCCTTCATTGTGCTTGAGGGTGTTTTCAGTGAGCATGTGGTCGTTACTGGAGACACGGGCTTGGAGCGTGGCATGCAGGTGACCTCTCCCTCCACAGGCCCTGCTGCTGGGTTCTCATCCGGCTCGGCATAGAGGTCATAGAGAGCATCCCCACTGTAGCTGTCCCTGGGAATGGTCTCCTTCTGGATGCTCGTGGAACCGTCTTCCTCAGGACCAGGGGTGGTGGAATCCCAGTAGCCCTCATCGCTATTTGGGACTCCTTCGTGCTGCTCCTTCTCCCTGCCCTTCTGCTCTTCTTTGTGGTTGAGGTGAATGGGGATCTGGTGGAGGCCACCACGTTTCACAACAACCCTGTTCTGGGCCCCCTCAGTACCTCGGTTCTCCTTCAACCCCTCGGGCTTCTTTGTGCCTCCTCCTCCTCCTTCTGTCTGGGTCTCCTCCGTCTGCGACAGCATGTCCCAGAACTCCTGCAGATAGGTGTCATCCACCTGGTCTGGGCTGGCCATCTCCTCCCCTCCTCCTTGGTAGGCCACCATGGTGGGGTGCTTCTTGGAGGCACCCAGCTTGCTGGCCCCGGGGGTGCTCTTCTCACAGCCGCCACTCCCGCTGCCCACATCCTCCTCATGGTCGGCAATAATATCTCCGCAGCCTGTAAGAGAGTCAAAGCTTTTCAGTGAAGTCACGTCAGCAAACATCAAACAAATACGATCAATCGATTGCTCTGAGGGTGGATCAACAGAGGAAGGGTCAGGGGCGGCTGCCGTCTCTTGACCGCTATCACAGTGAGGTTCAACAGGGGGGATAGTCGTTATTGGAATGTCACCTGTTATGGCCGCATCCTTCGCAGTCCCAACCTCTCCGGCACCCGGCTCCGGTCGCTCGCGGCTGAGCTCCTCGGGTCGCCCCCCCGCCGCGGCGTGGTCCTCCCGGGGCGGGGGGCTGCTGTCCCGCGGCTCCCCACCTCCCGCCTCGGGCTCCGGGGCCGAGCCGTGCGCCTCGCCGCTGCGCTTCTCCCGCGGCGATTCCAGCCCGGTGTCTCCGGCGCCGTTCGGAGTTTCAGACAAAGGTTTCGGCGTCTCCTCTTTGATGCACTCCAGGCTGGCAGTCAAAGACCCCGGCATGATGAGCCCGGACTGGATGTCCGAGGTCTCCCCCCGCTCCTCCTTGCCGTTTTTCTCCTTTCTGTGCCACCGCATGCTGCTGAAGATCCCCTTCAGCCCCTTCTTTTGTCTGCCGCCGGCCCGCTGATCCGCGCTCTCCGCCTTGCCGTTCTCCGGCCTGCCGTTCTTCCGCAGCAGGGAGAAGAAGCTGTGAGACTTGGCCACCGAGCCGCCGGCGGAGACGCCGAGGCTGCCGGCCGGCCGGCCCTGCGCCTCCTTGCTCTGCGGGTCGCCGCCGCCGCCGCCCGGTTCCTCCTTCTTGCTGCTCTCCAGCACGGCGTCGGCCAAGCCGTCGTGCGTTCGGCTCCGCACCATCCCCGCTTTGCTGGCGCCCTTCCCCTCCCCGCCTTTGCTCCTCACCCCGAAGATGCTCGGCATGGTGCCCCCGGACTTCCTCCTCTTGAACAGTTTGAAGGCGGTTTTGTTAATCTTCCCCGACGGCTGCTCGGCGGCCGGAGGCTCGGCACAGTCGCAGTGCGAGTCCATGTCTGCCGCCGCCGCTGCCGCTGCCGCTGCCGCCGCCGCCGCGGCCTCCCCTCCGCCGCCGCCGCCGCCGCCCCGGTGCCCGGTGCGATCCCTCACTGACAGCCCCGCCGCCGCCGCCGCCGCCCGCCCGTCTCCATGGCAACCCGGAGGGGGATAAGCCGCTTTTCCTCCGCCGCGGGCCTGCGCCAGGCCGCCGTCGCCCACTCCGAACCAACCTGAGCCGCCGCAGCTCCGCCGGCAGCGCCCCTGCCTCCACCCCTCCCCAAAGGGGCCTTATATAACTTAACCCCTCTCCTCCGGCGGCCGCTCCCCCGCGCCCCACGCGTGGGCAGGGCCGCGTCGGAGCGCGCTGCCGCCCGCCGGGGGAGGCGCCCCGCGTGGGGGCGAGGGCCGCGCCGTCCCGAGGCCCCGCCGAGCAGCCCCGCAGGGGGCCGGCGGCGGTGGCACCGAGCGAGCCCGCCCTGCCAGCCCGGCTGCCGCCCGGCCCGGACCCCGTCGCCGCGTTACGCCGCCCCTTCCCCTCTCCCACCCAACGCCGGGTGCTCGGGTGCCCCGGGAGGGCGTCGCGGCTCCGCACACGGGAACCCGGGCGGGCAGAGCTCAGCCTTTATTGCCAGGAGCGCCCCGCATCGCGCCGGTGTGCTCCCGGCACGGGCACGCCGCGCTTTACCCCACGGACCTGCTGAAACCTGCGATGCGAAACGCGGCAGCGCCGAGAGAAAGCGGGGACGGGGGCACACACACGACAGTCTGCAGGGGACAAAGCACCACACGGCAGGGACGGGCCGGTGGAAACATGGGGTGCCCAGGCTGAAGGCTGAGGCCCGTACCCCTGGGGCGCGGGCAAAGGACACCAGCCTCGCGCCCCTTCCTGACTTCCCCTCTCCAGCCTCTCCAGGACAACTCACGCCGTCCCCATGTTTCTCCTCAGTGCCAGAGGCCACTTGTCCCCACCGCCAGTGACCAGAGGGGTCAGTGGAATGAGCTGGGGCACAGCCCGGTCCTCATTCTGCTCGCCTGCCTTGCCAGGGAGTGGGAGAGTGGCGGCAGCCCCCACACAGGCCTTTCCCCAGGCCCCACATCCACTGCACGCAGTCACACACCCAAAGCATGCCCATGATGTGCTGCCACAGGGGATGATGGGCAGCAGCACAGTCATGTTGGGGTGGCCAGTGGTACCCTGCAACAAACCCCCTCACTGGCTGCAACTATCCCAGATACAAAGTAAGTTGGAATGGAATGGAATGGAACAGGAACAAAACTGAATGGCATGGCATGGCATAGCTTGGGAGCAGTTCAGTTGGAAGGGACCTACAATGACCATCTGACCACACCAGGGCTGCCTGAAAGTTAAATCCTGATGTTAAGGGCATTGTCCAAATGCCTCTTAAACACTGACAGGCTCAGGGCATCAACCGCCTCTCTGAGAAGCCCGTTCCATGTTTAGACCACCCTCTCAGTAAAGAAATGCTTCCTAATGTCCAGTCTGAATGCTTCCTGACACAGCTTTGCACCATTCCCCTGCATCCTGTCACTGGATCCCAGGGAGAAGAGCTCAGCACCTCCGTCTCCGCTTCCCTCCTCAGGAAGCTGTAGAGATCCATGAAGTCACCCCTCAGCCTCCTTTTCTCCAAACCAGACAAACCTGGCCAAATTAACGTGCCCTGAGCTCCAGACACACTGAGCAACACCTCTACCTCTGCTCTCCCTCTCGGGGCTGGTTTATTTCAGCTGCAGACCTGCTTTCAACCAGAGCTGTAATAACCCATGAACCCCAGCAGCCTGACTCTGCTATACAGCATTAGTCTGGGCTCCTCCAAACAGAAACGCTTGTCTGGATTTTAGCTCTGAATGCAAGTGAGAACCAGTAAAGAGGAGTCATATGTGGGCCCTCTGGCTTGGGGCAAGGTTCTGCTCCCTTTGAAGTCAGTAAAAGGTTTTGCCATCGACTTCACTGGTTGGAAGAATTAGTTGTGGGATTTTTTTTCTTAGTATCATCAGACATTCATTGCACTCTCCCACGAGAGCAGGTTGAATTATCTGTTGTGAATAATTTATCCAGTGAATTTAGTCCTTTTTCTGTCCATGTCTAAAAAGTGCCATTTGCATTCACAATTACAAGCGTTCAGTAAGAGCAATGTGAGCACATCAGTCAACTTACAAGTCTCTCCTGCCTTCTGCAAGAGACAGAGGAAAGGACAGATGAGGCAGAAGCCAAGGTTTTGGCTGGAGGATTGAGTTGCATGTTACAGAGCGCATGTGCTTCATAAATACACCCAGCACCCAGAAGCCAAGGAGACAGAAGGTCAGAGCAGAACCTCAACCCACAGGTGTAAGTTGCTCACCTTGACTGTGCCTCCATCTTTTGTGCCACGGGGTGAATTCCCTAATCACCTGGCAATATTTCTGCTCCTTAGATGAAGGAAAGCTGATTAAAAAAGACAAAATATCAAATGCTCTTGTGCAAATGCAGATACACAGAGCCAGGTGTCCTTTGGAAGTTTGAAAGAACAAAACCTGGTCACGTACCTTGGGAAAAAGTAGGGTGAAAAATACCCATAAGCAGGACTTGGCCACATACTGATTTTTGCACTTGCATACTGGTGCTTTGCTATATCCCACCAATTCTTCTCCCAAGCCAAAGGCAGGCAACACAGAGATACAAAAGGCAGGGGACAGATGACTTCATGCTTCGCAGCTGTATGGAACAGACGAGTCATTGTGCCTGCTTTCTTTCTGTGTGAGTATCTGCAGCCATGATGGGAAGGGTGGACTTTCAGCTTGTTTTACAGTCAACTTGAAGTCCAAGTGTCAATGGAGGAAAGTGACTTGAGGTCAACCTGAAATTACTGCTTCAGAAATGTTTTGACAAACTGATTTTTTTCCTACACAATTGGTTTCAAAGCTTTTTGCACATTTTAAAAACATTATTTAACTAACCTTGAAGTAACTCCAGAAATGGATAGTCATTCTAAAATGAAATATTAAAGCACTGAATTTGGGAAGTGACAAGTGAAACATTCCCTTTGTTTTGTTTTGTTTTAACCTCAAGATGTCTATAGATTCATCATGAACTCATGACATGCTTTGGTCAGCCTACCCTTGCAGAGCTCTGTGGGGAAAGCTTTAGCCAAAACGTTCAGCAGCTTCTAACTGAAGAAGAGCAATGCTGAGAGGTGGTTATATTCATGCAAAATAGCTCTTACACCTAGGGATGTTTGGATACCAGAGTGCTGTACGATCAAGGAGGCTGGGAGAAAAAATGTTCTCTGCCATATCTGTTATGCCCATATCCTCATGTTGCCTTGGCCTTTGGTTCTCCCCGCTTACGGATGGGATTTCCCCTGGAAGCAAGTGGCATGGTGTCATTTTTCCAGCATCATCAAGGGATACAGGATCAGTTGTGTGAATGACCTTCCAAGGTGAGCAAAGACATTTTCTGGAAAAGAATGGTGAGGAGCTGGATGAAATGGAGCCAGAGACACTTTCTCCCAGAGCCTGTGCAGAGCAATACCCGCTACTTTCTATTTTTCTCAAGTTTAAAACTCAGTTCCCTGAATTATGGTACAGATTTCTTCACAGCTTCCCTTCACCTCTGTAGGTCTGAAATGGAAGTCAGCTTATGACAGTGAAAAATGTCATAACTCTGCCATCCTGGCAAGGGAGAAGAAAGGCTGACAGACACCTTGCAAAGTGAAAACAAATGAGGAGCTCTAATTCAACAGCCCAGAGAGACTCCACACTCAGCTGGGAGCTGCCTACGAGCTGTGGGCAAGGGGCAGCTGAGCAGATGTGGTGAGAGAGCTGTTTCTACCACATCCCCCCTGACCTGCCTTAGCCCGAGGGGCATCTGACACTGTGGGAAAGATCCCATGCGGATGCGCAGCCACTCCAGAGGGTTCATCCCAGCTGAAGGGGATATTGAAAAGGGTCTGTGGAAGAAAAGTTTTTGAAGGTCATTTTTTTCATCTTTAGAATGGAAAACAGACAAGAAACACTATGTAACAGAATTATTCAGAAAAGGTAATTTAAAAAACATGTATCATTATAGGCATGCACTTTGTAACAGAAATTAAAGACTTTGAGTTGAAGGCTATCCTCTTCTTGTTCCCTGGACAGCTCTTTTGGGCTGTTGCCGGAGGTTATTGTCACAGTCTGCTGGTCCAGCTCCCAGTTTTGGCTGCAACACTGACCTGTGATCCTCAGGAAGCCACTGCTTTGCTTCATTTCAGCCACTGGTGCCTTCTCCAGTGACCCACAGGCGCCACAATGCTGCCCCAGCCTCACTCCCTACAGAGCGCCGGAGCCACGGGGCATCCCCACAGCTGGAGCATCCGGTGAAGCAGCAGCAGCAATAATTACAAACCAGCCAGCAGAGCCTCACCCTGCTTTTCCCCAGTGACACATCAGGCAGATGCTGTCAGCTCCCCCAGAGACCGCAGTACACGGCACAGGGCGAACACTGAATAACAATCCTAGGGTTCGCCAAGTATGAGTTAGTGATGGAAGTGACAGGTAGCGAATGATCTCGTCCCTCACTTTGGCAGAAACCCCAGAGTTTTTTTGTGTTTCAAGGATGCCTCACGTGCTAAATGGGAGCACTGGGCACAGGGTGACAGGGCAGCAGTATCTGAAAAATCTCTGCAGGAATTTTTCACTTTAGGCTTCATTTCTATAGAGCTTCAGTGACTCTGGAGAGTCAGGAGCAGCCCTCTAAACGTAGTGCACAGGACATGTTCAGGTTTATGGCAGAGGTTCCCCATTTTCTGCTGAAGCTCTTCCCTTTTTTAAAATGTTTTTTTGTTAGCATGCTCTGTAGCTGTGTTTCTATCATCACATACACTGTACCGAATATATAATTCATGGGGCTGGAAGATGCTGCATCAATTTAAACCTGGTAGGTCTTCCTAATGATAAGCAGTGAATCTAAATTGCAGAAAGTGAATTGCAACACTTTGGCCGGCACAGTGTCTGCATCTAGACCCCAGCTGGTGATGGGAGAAAGTCAGCAAGCTTTTAAAAAGCCATAGATAATTACTATGCCAAGGTCTAGAATTTAAGGATCAGTACAGCGAGACCCAGAGGGAAAACAGACCCACTACCTGCAAAGTTACTTCAGAGACCACAGTGCCTTCTCAGGTGGTTGGGTGTGCCACTGCACAGATTAATTCTTCAGCCTTACAGCAGCAGGAGAGGGAAGAGATGTGGTTTGTTGGATTGCAAAATCAATGGGCTCGTTAAGGAAGACATAAGTAATGTCAGATCTCTGTTGATACCTTAAGATCTGCTTAGGGGACCACTGGGACTTAAAAAAGAGAACAGCTAAAAACTGCAAAAGAAAATCACAAAAAGAAATTGGGGATTAAAGAATCCCTCCTGTTTCCTGTGTGAGCCTTCTTGCTGCTACACATATTAATAGGGAGCATCTGCGCGTACAGGTGTGGGGGAAAAACACCTGGATTTCAGACATTTGCTACTTGTTTTCATTTGCCTCCCAACAAAGAGACCATGTCCTCTAATGCTGCCTATTTCCTTCCTCCCTCCCCAGCCCATGCTGCAGCAGCTCTGGCCTCTTCGGAGCCGTTTGCTTTGTTACTCCTCCCTCTGTTTTCCCAGGTCAGACCATTCTCCACATCCTTTTCTGCAAACCAAACTCTCCCCAGCTGCAGGGGCCTGAAGATCATAAATGTGCAGTTCACCATGTCCAGAGCCTGGCCTGATCCTCACTCTTGGGCAGCTCCAACTTGGGGATGTCTCAGAGAAAAGGTTCTCAAAGGAATCTAATAAAAATCATGGAATCACAGAATCATAGGGGTTGGAAGGGACCTTGAGAGATCATCAGATCCAACCCCCCTGCCAAAGCAGCTCCCCAGCTCATATTGCACAGACAGGTGTCCAGACAGGGCTGGAATATCTCCAGAGATGGAGACTCCACCACCTCCCTGAGCAGCCTGTCCCAGGGCTCTGGCACCCTCACTGGGGAAAAGTTCTTCCCCACGTTGGTGTGGAACTTCCTGTGCTCCAACTTGCAGCCATTGCCCCTTGTCCTGTCCCCACAGACCACTGAAAAGGGGCTGGCCATTTCCCACTGCATCCCATGCTTAAGATATTTATAAACATTAATAAGGTCCCCCCTTAGTCTTCTTTTCTCCAGGCTGAACAGTCCCAGCCCACTCAGCCTTTCCTCACAGGGGAGATGCTCCAGGCACTATATGGAAGGAGAAATAAAAAGTGGCAAATAGAAGCTGAGGGATTAAAGTGAGTTTCTCACACTCCATCAGACTGTCATCTCCAAGCAGGCTTCATGCTCACCAGAAGCTGCCCAATGAACACAAGGAAAGCTCACTGGTGAATTCGGTGTCAGTGGGATGGGCAGATAGCAAAGGTCGTTGTGACTGGGAGATGCACGTGTCCCGATAAAGTGCGTCTCCAGTCTCCTGGGAGACAATAAACTGTCATTAATTCCGTGGTTTTTCGGTTGGAGAGTTGCAGTGTTGAGAAGTGTACAATGAGCAGAACAAGGCTTGTTTCTCAAAATAGAGACCTGGACTCCATTTTCAGCAAATAATGTCTGAACCACATGAACTTACAGAATTTGGAAGGGCCTGCTGCAGAACTGTGCAATTTAAGTCACCAGAACATCCTCCAAATCTCCAAGAAATCACACCAAACGAGCGGAGGTGCAGGTTCTTGAACAGGTAAAGGATTGTGCCCTTCTGCAGCATAAATGTGGAGGGGGAAAAAACCAAAACAAACAACCAGTCACTGACTTTTCACATACTTAAACACCAGTCCAGTCTAGCCAAAGGTGAAGAAGTCCCCTTTCATGAGCCTAGAACACTGTGTTAGATCAGAGACTTGCTAGTGAGGACTTCATGAGGAGGAACACTTCTTGTTCTCACCCATAAATTCCTTGCAGCAAAGGCCAACACCACCTTTGCATGTGAAAAGAATCCTGTTGCCAGTCTGAGGTTTTCTTTTATTACTCTCAGTCAGCCCCAGCATCCCTTCTGGGTGCAGTTTGATAGAGGAAAAAAAACAAATGTTCCTCAAGAAATGGATGCTCAGGTTGATCAAACTAATTGCAGGGGTTCTGAAATCAAGTAAGCAATGTGAGCTGAGAAAGGATACAGTCACAGTGCTTCATTTGAAAGTTTGTGGGGGGTTTTGTTGTTGGTCAAACAACTTTTCCATATAAACAACTTATTTTGCTGTTTTAAAGAGCAAAATAGGAAAGTAACAGTAACCCACCCACACACCCCCCCCCAAATGAAGCAAAACACAAGGTTGACCTAAAGAAAATTATTGAATGTTTTCCAGTTCAGCCAACAGACTGACAAAATCGATTGTCTGTGGATGATCTCTGTGTTATCCGGTGCAAAACAAAAGGATTACAGAGAAATAAGGAAGCAACAGAGAAACTGAAGGGGGGTAAGTATCTGTCATTTGTCTTAAAGCTAAATAGGATTTTAAAATGTGGGCGGTGCTTGTAGCCCCTCAAGGGACAGATTTGCTTCTAATTAATAATGTGTTAGTGCCCTAGCCCTCTGCATTAAAAATAAAACCAAAACCAAAGCACCTAGATTAATCCTGCTGCAACAGTATAGCCAGAACCTCTAAGAATTATCTCATCCCAACCCCAGATGTACTCGTGCTGTAATTCCTGGAAATGTGGAGAGTTTATTTTCTTTCATACATTGAACTGAAAAAGAGAAATGTTAAAAAAAATCCCGTAAATATGGGGTTTGTATGTGGTTATGCAGCCATTCACTTTCTCCTTTTGATGTTTGCAATGTTTCAGGCATAATAAAACCCTTTTTTTAAATTTCTGATTGTGCTAGTTAAGCTTTTCTGCTTCAAAACCAAATCAAAATAAAATCCTGGCTGTGCAGACCTAGCAGACCTGACAGACAATAGTACCGCAGGAGGGATGGGTCTTCCCCACTACCTTTAATTAAAAGTCCAAACAAGAGCATAAGCAGATTAGGAGCACAATGGGGAATACTGGGTCAGAAGTGTTTTTCAAACAGCTGAGAATGATTTGGGGAGAACAAAGACATTTTTAGTGAGAGGTAATCAGTCAAAAAACTTTCATCCTATCAGCAAAGCCTGAGGTTTTTCCTCACCCTTGTACTATCTCAGACCTTGCTGTTGCCTTCAGTAGAAGTATTTCTAATTAGTGTTATTGGATGTAAAAGTCAGAATCAATCTTAATTAAGGACTCAGCCTCCCTAAATAGGTTGCCTAGATAGATATGATCAAATTACTTGTACTTTTCTTTTCTCTTCTCTTCTCTTCTCTTCTCTTCTCTTCTCTTCTCTTCTCTTCTCTTCTCTTCTCTTCTCTTCTCTTCTCTTCTCTTCTCTTCTCTTCTCTTCTCTTCTCTTCTCTTCTCTTCTCTTCTCTTCTCTTCTCTTCTCTTCTCTTCTCTTCTCTTCTCTTCTCTTCTCTTCTCTTCTCTTCTCTTCTCTTCTCTTCTCTTCTCTTCTCTTCTCTTCCTCTTCCTCTTCCTCTTCCTCTTCCTCTTCTCTTCATACTTCTCCAATTCACCAGCTAGGCTATTGCTAGATTCATCTGCAGATTAAGAAAAATAAAAAGTCCTTTAATTACAATTGCTGATAAATGCAAATACATTATTAATTTTATTTCAGAAGTACTCTGTCTCACTTTCCTTCTTTCCCCTCATTTCACTGTGTCTGAAGCAACCAGCCCCCAGGCAGAGCATCAGTCAAGCAGTTGGGTGCTGCCACCATGACAGCACATGGCTCAGGTGAAAGGACCCAGAGATCAAATTCAAAAAGGACAAGAAACCCAAGGACAGGCTGTGAGAGAATTACTGAAGAGCTTTGGGGCTAAATCTGGGCCTTGGAACATTGTGGGAGAGAAGTTCCCCAAACTAATGACAGAATTCAACGGCAGGATTTGTTTTCAGGAGCTCCAAAACTATAACTGCTACTGTATGAGCTGCCCTTAAGCAGATAGACACTATATATTTTGTATTTGAAACAGGGTATGTCTCAGCAGCTTCCCAAAGTGTTGAACATAAGATGCTATACAAAACTAGGCCATGCCTTGCAAACCTGTAGGAACCTCTGGTTTCCATTTGTTTCAGACCAAAGGGTAGGTTTCATCTCCCCATGCTTCAACCAGCTGCAGGGTAAATAATCTCCCCGTGCTTCAACCAGCTGCAGGGTAAACAGCTGCATCGTGGCTAGTTAGCTTAAAGCCCCTTTTCTAATATGAGACAGGTATTCTTAGGGGGCACTTTATTTGGCCTGACAGCTTATGGGTGGATGAGGAGAAGCTTACCCTAAGAGCTTTGAGACCAAGGTAAATGTTCAGAGCAAAACACGGAAGTTTGTTCAAACCAGCCCCTCTCCAGCATTTGTGGATTTAAAGTTATTTCCTCCCTTTGCCAAAAATATCAGCCAACATTTTTCAGCTTCCAGTTTTTCCACTTGGGGAACAGATCATTACACAGAAAGAAATCGATCCCCATCATCCTTAGTGCAAGCACGTGCATTGCTCAAGGTGTGTGTGCATGGTGATGCCTATTTCTTGCACCAGGGGAGCTACTAAGACGGTCGGGAGTTTGCAGGGCTGGGGCTCTGGTCAAAATGACACCATGGGAAAGGCTTGGTGCAGCCTGGATTTTGGTTGCAGCAGTCCCTCAGAGCTGTGAGAGTTTCTAAAGGAACCTGACCCTGCTTGTTCTTTCTAAAAATGATGCCTTGATACACATCGGTGAACTCGTTAGCTGGAGGCAGTCACGGGGATGCTGGTAGCTTGTAGAGGAGCCCACGATTCATTTCCCACATGTTACTTTCACTGATCTCTTTTTAATGCTGGTCTCTGACGCCCTGTTCTCACAGTTGTGTGGTACATGTGATGCAAATGACACCAGAGGTTGGCTGGGCTTTTTCCAAAGGGCTATTTTTGACAAGAGCTGTTGCTCCGACTGTGGATCTCTCGATCAATTCCAACTGAATGTCAGCTAAAGGACAGCAGCTTTTCAGTTTTCTCTTTTTTCCCTTTTTTTCCCCCTCATCACTAAGAAAAACGAAGCAGTGGGTGTTGATTTGTGACAGTTTTACTAAAATATCTAAAGAGTACAGTTCAGTTTAAGAATAGATTTGTACCAAGAGGAATAATCACTGGAGCTTCAACTCCTGCTCTTCTTGCTTGGACAAAACAGGTTTCCAGAGAAGCCTGGTTTGCTCAGGACCGTGTAAGAAGTGCAGGATTAGGCCCTTTGAGTTGGCTGGTAGGGTACCCAGGATGCAGAGCAAGCATCCCCCAGGCCCTTGGGACCCGGTGTTTCCACATATGATAACTGAATTTGACATCTACCAAGGACAACTGTAAAACTCCCACCAAGGTCCATGGTGCTGGATCGGGGCCAGGGGTGAGCAAACTGGAAACCAGCAGCACAGGTGCCACTGGCTGGTTGGGGAAAGCCCATTTCTCTTGACTCCTGGCCAGAGTATGTTGTCCCCTGCTTCCAGCAAAACCCACTGGGAAAACCATGCGTCAACCTGAAAGATGTCATATGTGTCAAACAGGACAGTTGAGATTGTCCAGTGCTTTTTGTGGAGTTTTTCCATGGAGCTTCACAAAAATAGGCTGACAGGTGGTCACAGAGCTTTGCCTGAACTCGTGGATTACCAGGCCAGAAGGAAGCATCCTGTGACTGTCAGACCTGCAGTCTTGGAAGACAGAAGCTGGGGAAAATGACCTGATTTTTTTTCAAAAACACATGGCTATGGCCAGTGTCTCTTTTTACTTGCTCATTTCATGACACACATACGTACATATCTAAACACACACAAGTCCAAAAGCATCTTTTTCAGAGAGATTCTTCTCTTTTTCACACTCCAGTCTAAGTGTGAAGTCTAACCATGCCTAAGCATTTTCAAAGTAACTCTCTGTATTAGTTTATTTAAGTGCAATTGTGTCTATGAAATAGTAAAGGGGATCAATGTGCATCCTTCACCGACACTTACCTCAGATCAATCGAAAATCCCTTGTCAGGCTGATTGCTGTCAAAACCAGGACAAGCAAAGGTATTTTTTATTCCCACCACTGCAGCTGTTGTCTTTTACTGTTATCCCAATTAAGCAAAACAAAAAGGAGCAGCACCATATCAGAGACAGTTCGCCTTAGGATATAAATCGTCATCTTCTATTTGTCCATAGCCAACACAGCAAGAATAACAAAGCGGTGCCATAAAACTCAACCACTGTGCTGCAAACACAAAGGAACCATTTTTTTCCCTCCAACTCAACATGGCATCCAGCCATGATGCCCCATGACAGGCACCAGCCCTCCCTCAAGCCCAGCAGATAGCAGGGCTGTGCACAGCCACCCTGCATCGCCCGCAGCCAGCCCCACGGCTTCACTCAGCCTCAGCCCAGCAGAATCTGACTCCTTCCCCCCTCAACCCTGCTCCAGAGATGAGGAGTTTTGCCAGGTGCCGTCACAAAAGCTGCTTTTCCTCCTCCACCTCTCCCTCACGCTTGGCAGGAGAGAGCCCTACACCTTTCAGCTTGATAAACAAGAGGGACTCAGTAATCTTCTCGGGTGCTGTTAGCCAAAGCCCTCCTGGAAACGAGCTGACGCTGTGATTGTAGAAGTGTAGCTGACTTCTGGCAATAAATGCCAGAGAAGTGCATCACCCTGGTGGCTTGTTGTCTACACGGCAGGACACCCTGTTGCGTGCTGGATTGTCACATGCAATCTATGCAAATGCAGTCATTAACTTCAGCAGATGTTTTTTTATTGTGCTGCTTCAGAGCTGAAACAGCATCAGCAGGGATTTGTGTTTTCTTACCTGGATTTTGAAGAACAGAATCAATTGCAACAGCCTGTTGTCAGTGTGAACGCACTCTGGCTGGTACACAGGGCTCTGCACCCATTTCCACTCTATGTAAGAGTATTTTATTCACTGCTTTTCTTTTTTTTTTTTTTTTTTTGAGCTGTATTTTAACAAAAATCCTCCAAACAGCCATAGGAAAGTAGGTTTGAGCTTGTTGTCTGCCTGTGACACATGGAGACAGATACCTTACGGAGATTTTCAAGAGGAGAATCCACATTAGCAACAGGTTTAAGTTTATCATTCCTGGTCCTTGCCATGGGGCAGTGCCCCTCATTATTACAAAATGTGCTAGTCCATCTCGATTAGGTGGCTCTGGCAGACATCAGAGCAGTGGGCAAGGTAGTTTGGATGCAGCCACTTTGGTTTAGGAACAGAAAGGATGTAACAGCACAAACACAGGGCATTTTATGCCTGTTGTCTCGCTGCCAGGCAGGACCCTGTGCCGGGAGCAGGTGTAACTTCAGTGTCCTGTCCTTGAGTCATGGTCGGGCTGTGAGCACTCTGGGGGCACAACCACCTTCTGACCACGAAAGCTTGCTGTGGGAATTGAGGCTGGAGCAGGGACCAAGGCAAAACTGACATCAAAGAGGCAAGAAAGAGGGTGAAGCTGAACTAAGAGGATTTGCTGGGGGCTGTGCCAGGGAGCCGCTGGAGCAGCCATATGGCTGCAGGCAGTGCCGGGCACCACCAGCCTCCACTACCCCTGTGACCATACAGGCAGCTTCATCTCCAGTGGCCCCGCTGAGGTGGCACTGGGCTCCCTGCCTGCCTTCCCTATGCTCTGCAGCTGCTTGCCCAGGGCTGCTGAGCCTCAGGAAGGTGCAGGGAGAGTTCAGGGAGGTGCAGGGAGGCCTTGGGATTGGGAGGTGAGGGGAGAAGGGAGCCAAGAGCTCAAGTGGTCCATCAGAATTCTGCATGCTACAGCCCTCCCCGTCAGCACCCAACATAAGCTCACCACCCGTGTGCAAGGAAGAGGACATTAGGCTGTGCTATGGTAATTAACTCTGGATCCTGTATTTACCTCCTGGATGTTGAAATCTGAATCAAGCTAATTGAGTTTTAATTAAAGCTGCTCTGAATCGGTCTAAATCTGTGTCGCTTCAGTTTTCTAGAAGGATTTTAACTGCAGAGGTAGGGTGTTCTCTCATGCAGGCTAATTGTTAGGTTCATGTGAAAACCTGAAAATGCTGACCCAAATGCAGCTCTTGGAAAGGGCTCAATTCAGTGTCCTTGGAGACCCCAGTTCCTACAGGAATGGAGTCCCACAGGGACAGGGGACGTTCAGCCTCACAGCTCTCTGGCCCAAGTGCAAGATCTGCATTTGCTCCTGGTTTTCTCCAGTGTAAATGCATAGTTTTGTGTATCCTAAAGAAAACCAACCTGACCAAAATACTCCACTGCACAAATAAAAGGGAAAAGATAGGGAAAAAACAGCTCCAGCATCTGACTTGCCTCTTGCACTGCAAATATGGTGAAGCAATTTAACTGAGCGATGCTTTCCTATTAATCATTTAGAGTATTGATAGGGTAATTTTTGTAAGAGGCTTTTATTTTTTTGTGTACACTGAACAGTATGGATGTTCAATAATAATAAAGCATTGCAAAGCATTTGCTTCTAGCCAGTTACAAACGTTTCCAGAGAAGTTGCTCTTGACATCAGAAGTGAAAAGTAATTTAATGCAAGGGAATGCATTAAGCCACTATCAGTTCAGAGAGTATAATGTTCTTGGGAGAGCTCTGAAAATTTTAAGAATCATAGCATCAGATGCTAAATTATTATCTTGTAATAAGGTGTTTGTCATTTTTTTTTATGCTCAAGAATTAATGAGAACATGAATGACACGGGATCCTCTCAAAGTGGCAGGAGCAATAACCAAACACTTCCATCCGCCTTCACTTCACACCGGTGACACGCTTGTCATCTCCTTGTCCGAAGGAAAGAAGACTAGAGCGTGCCACTCCAGATCTCTGTTTAGCATTTCTCTTTACTGAGGGCTTTGTGCTATAAGCCATAGCTGGACAATCACGCTAGCGAGCTAAATTACAAAGGCAGGGCTTAAAAATGTAGTTATTTTTATACCACATCTGGAACACCCGGCTCAAGCAGTGCCCCGGGGACCTGGTTGTGTAAGATGGTGCTATCAGTGATGGAGAAAACTGCACTTGCCAGTAGTTTATATCAACACATATTCAAGTGAGAAGTACAGATGTAGGCAATGTGTAACCATAGCTTAACGTTTACATTTAAGCATCTTAATAAACAGCTAAATGAGAGCATGGAAAGTCGAAGTTGTAATGCAAAAATACCAGCTGACTTAACTCAGAGCTCAGCCAGGCCCTGCCAAGCCTAAGCCAGAGACCAAGCAGAGCAGCCAGGCTACACCTTTTGGTGTGGGTACGCTGGAGAGGGCAGCTGGATGCACTGTGTTGACTCAGGAAATGGTTCCCAAAATCCTTGTTCCTTGCTGCTGCCATTGCCCGTGGCTGGAGATTCCTGAGGAACACTGAGGAGAGTCCTCTTGCACAGAGCTGGGGAAATACAGCGTTGTAGGTGCCACATGGAGCCAGAAGAGGATTTTCCTTTCTGGCAGGCCTCACAAGGACCGCAGAAGAAGCAAACGCCTCTAATCCCAGCCCTCTCCAAGGGGAGACAAGCACCTCCAGGGGAAGCAACCAAGGGAAAAAGAGAGCTGTGGACAGTGTGGAGGGAGATGCCATGTGCATCCCTCCTAGTAAGGCACGTTGGGCTGAAGTTACACGTAATGCTTCTGGAAGTCTCCTGAGCCATATGTGATACACCTCACACTTAGCAGCTTTGGGTCTTTGTCCCAAGCTGCTATGTTCTGCTGGTAACACAGACAAAAAATGGGCTGCTTTCCAGCACATCAACTCCTAACCTGTATGGATAACAGGGATTGTCCCTACACAGGTGCAGGACCCTGCACTTGGCTTTGTTGAACCTCATGATGTTCACCTGGGCCCACTTCTCCAGCCTTTCCAGGTCCCTCTGGACGGCATCCCATCCCTATGGCACCATAAATATACAAATAACTTCACTGAACCCTGGGACAGAAACAACAAACTCTCCTGACATCTTGCCAAGCACAAGGAGCTGGTGTGTGCTGGATACAGCCTCACACTCCTGGATTCTCTGCAGGACTCACCTTGCCATCAACATTTGCACTTTTGCAAATCTTACCCACCAATTTTAGCTGCAGCAAATAACACAATACTTGGTCAGTTCTGCTCTGGGGAGAAGCAATTCTTGGAGACAACTCTCATACTTAACATGGTATCTTTTCAATTTTTTTTCCCACTTCCTCCTTGAAAGCTGAACAAAGCCATAGATTTTAGCATGATAGATAACCACAGCAGCCATCAGCCCCATTTCAGTAGCAGAATGGTCACTAGTCACCTCAAAGTACCTACACATACCTTAAGGGCACTGGTTTATGCCAATCTTACTGGCATCACTGCAAAGGAACTTTTGTGGCTGATTCTGCAAGACTTTGCTATCAAAATAAAAAAAAAAATGCACAAACTCTGCTTAATTAGGAAGGTACCTGATCATTTGAGTCATAGGAAGTGGGACCAGAGTGATGTTGTCTTTGTAGTCCACTGAGGATAAGCTGGAAAAGAAGCTGGAGGTAATGAAGAAGGTCCTGGGTGGACACAGCTCAGTCAGTGTCACAGAATCACAAGGGTGGGAGAGACCTTTGAGGATCATCAAGTCCAACCATTCCCATCCGAAGCTAAACCAGATCCCTAAGTACCTCAGCTACCCTTTTTTTAAACACATCCAGGGATGGTGACTCAACCCCCTCCCTGGGCAGCCTGTTCCAGGCCCTCACAACTCTTTCAGTGAAAAATTTGTTTCTAATGTCCAATCTGTCCCTGCCCTGGCACAGCTTCATGCCATTTCCCCTTGTCCCATCTCCTGTCACCTGGCTGAAGAGACCATCGCCCACCTCTCTACAACCTCCCTTCAGGTAGTTGTAGGTGGTGAGAAGGTCTCCCCTCAGCCTCCTCCAAGCTAAACATCCCCAGCTCCCTCAGCTGTTCCTCAGAGGATTTGCCCTCCAGCCCCTTCCCCAGCCTGGTTGCCCTTCTCTGCACTCGCTCCAGGACCTCAATGTCCTTCTTATGGTGAGGAGCCCAGAACTGGACACAGCACTCGAGGTGTGGCCTCACCAATGCCCAGTACAGGGGCACAATTACCTCCCTAGACCTACTGGCCACGCTGGTTTTGATACAAGCCAAGATGCCATTGTCACTCATGAGCCTCCATGTGCTCTGGTGGCTCTGCACCAAGCTGAGATTGGAAAGCGGAGAAAGTAGGCTAAGAAATGGAAATTTATTTATTTATCTATTTATTTATTTATTTATTTATTTATTTTCTTTTAAAGCAGCAAAGGATGAGAACAGAAAAATTGTAAGGCCAATTCCAAAATTCCAGCAGAGCAGAGCTGGAAACATGGCTGGAGCACAGGCTACACTGGCAGAGCAGCCAGCAGTCCAAAGGAATGTTTTGAGGACAAGGAGCAGCCATGGGTGCTGCAACAGAAAGTCATCCCCAATCTCAGCTGCTCCGGAGTCTCACTAACACAGAAGTGACCTGGTGGGAAGGTGTGAAGCCTTGCAGAACCTCACACAGGCACCTCCTGGGTGCAAACACTGCCCACCCTCTGCTGCTTTCCAGAGAGAGGAGGCACCTTGCTGCCATGGCTGGAGCAGGAGGAGAGAACCCCTCAGCTACTTTGTCCTTTGAAAAGTGACTGAGCCCCTCACTCCACACTGCTTTCCATGCGTGGCTGAAGAGCGAGGAAATGAAATACCTCTGAACTTAAGGGCCAAAAAATCTGGCCAGAATAGTTGTTTTATAATTGAATTAACCTCAAAAAAACTTAACTCTCTTTGCATGAACTAAGACCGAATTTTCTCTAACACCCAAAGGGCTTCTGAGTTTGCTTGCCGTGAGCCAATAAGGTCTGGTGACCTTATCGCCATGCCTGACCTCAATGGCATCGTTACTGGTGGGACCTAGTTCAACTCACCACCTACTGATCTCCTGGCCCATCCGGATCTTTATCTCATAGTTTCCTCTTGCTGTTAAAAGACAACACCTGGCAGTGTGGGAAGTGGCTGAGCTTCACAAGAACTCCCAGATAAAACCCCTTCATCTGATTTCTCTTTCTGATAACTTCCTTACTTACAGCCATTCCTTGGCTGTGTCCTTCAAAAATTCCTGCAGGGAAAAATATCCCCTGTAAAATAGAGTTACCTTTTTCCTCTTCAGAGGTTGAGTGCATCACAGGTGATTTGTTCACTACTTTTCTTCCCACACATCCAGATGAAAGACACTGTGTTCAGAATTATTTTCAACCACAGATCCTTCATATCGTTGTCCTCAAAAGTAGCACACACCTTTATTTCTTTAAGGCAGAAAAGAAAAAAACAGGAAAGGACAAGGCTTTTTGAAGACCTCCTCCAGGAGCAGAGGATAAAATGTGATGCCCAGAATGGACCAGTTCTAAAAAATGAACAGGAGAAAGAGAGGGATGAACAAGCAGAGGGCAGGGGAGAACAACTCACAGGAGAGGAGCAGGGACAACCGTAACCAAAGCCATCATCTTCTCCAGCACACATGCTGATGGCAGTCATCACCACCATGCCCATACTGCAAAGGGAGCCACACCATTTCTCTCTCTGGAGCTGAAAAGGGCATCAGAACCATTGACATTAAATAGCTAATGTGGAATGGACACCCCCACACAGGTATGTCCCTTGCTTGAGGGTATGATTGCTTCGATGGCCACCTGTGAGTTGAGTAACTGCAGAATTCAGAGGGCCAAACTGTGCCTGTGACAGACAATTTCTTTAAAAAATAAAAATAAAATAATGATTGCCAGTTTTTCTAAGTGATGAAGACATGGAGAGTCAACAAGGAACTCACAAGAGCTCAGTGAAAACCACATGCTCAAACCCAAGAGCTGCCAGCTGACAAGAGCAGCCCAGAATTATTTGTCTCAATTAGTTAAATTTGTGATTTCACTTCCCCTAGGGTGGCTTTCTGTATGTTCACAAAGTAACTTCCTTAAATCCTTAAAACTTGACAGAACAGCTGAATGCCAAGACTCTCAACTTATCCTACTTCTCTCACCAGTTTTGTGGGACAATACTGGCACATCATTTCAGTACTCAGGTTTCTGTTTCTCCAGCTATCCGACAGATGAGTAATAAGGTGAATTAATGTTTTTACGGTGATTTAGATTCCTTAAATTGATGATGCTGTGCAAGTGGAAAAATAATTAGTGAGAGGCCTCCTGGTACACACAAAACTCACCATGATTGTGGCTGTAGAAGGTCATTAGTTTTTCTGCACTGTCAGGTTTGTAGGTTGGTGTATTGAGACATTTTTCATGGTGTTACTGGCTTCATCTCTGTGAAAGCTGTAAGAGGCTGTGGCTGTTTCTTGCTTTCCAAGTACAGAAATACAGTCTGTTCCAGCACAACAATTTTTATATTTCTAGTGTAAAGCTGTGTGTATTTGCCCTTGATTATGTGTTTAATTAGGTCTACAATATTCCATAATTAATCTCTTAAACAAGATCTGAAATGGAGATTAGTCCTTGTTAGGCTTCTCAGCTTACTCATCTCTTTTTACTACATGAAAGAGCCAACCCGCTGATGGCAGATACTCTGTTAACTCTTTGTGCTGTTGCCCTACTCCCAATATTCCTTCCAACCCTTCCAGTCAGTACTCAGGAAAAGTTTGGCAGTCACAATAAAAAAGCAGCTAATGGCACTGTGAGATGAGCTGGATTTGCTCTCTGGCCAGGCTCACACCTACAACATTTCATCCACCAGCAGGTCCTTCGCTCCCGCTGGAGGGAGATTGGAAACACCCCACATGATCACTCTGCTGCAAATTCCTCCTCTTTCCACCCCAGCTCCCAGCCTGAATGTGCTTTGTCTGGGGCTGCTGCTTTGATGTTGCATCAAGCAGCTCTGAGACAATCACTCGAAGACAGCATTGAAACCAGCCAAGGGTGAAACATCCAGCTGCTGCTGAGCGATTGTGCCGATACATGCCATGGCTTTGCAGGGAAGCTGGAGGTGGCCGTGAAAACCCCCAAGTTTGAGACCACGGGCTGCCTGGCTGCCTCTTGCAAGGATCTCTCTGAAAGCCAAGCAGGGGCAAGGTTCCATCCTCCCATTTTGAACTGTTCAGAGTGCAAAGAGGACGCATACAGCCTTGCCAGAGCTGTCGTCAGATGTTGGTTTGGAACAATGGAGGACTGAGGGGGGATGGGGAGGGAAGTTGTTTGTGTGTGTGCATCTGTCAGGAAGGGAGCTTAGGTTGGGGAAGAGAGGCGAGTGCTGGAGAAGTGCTCAGGGGGATTAAGTGCAGCAGATTTATAGGTGGAATCTGGTTGGTGTTGATGCAAAAGGTTGTGGGGGAGATTTTGAGAAGCACGTGTGGGAGGAGGCTGCTTGCATGCTATTGATTTTCTATTTTGGTGCCCAGCTCTCATCCCTGTAGCGCAGTCCTGTGAAGCACTGGAGCTCCTGGAGATGCCCATGAAGCAAGCAGGTTGATGAGTCAGCGCTGACACTGTCAGGAGGGGAAGGGAAGCAGGGGAAAGACACCCCCTTCTTTCCCCCCATGTTGTGAAGTGAATGCGATGCCATAGTCCCCCCCCCACATTTTCCACACAACTAGTAGCTCTCGTGGAGGTCAAAGAGGAGGAGCAGGATATACAGCACACCTTCAAGAGCCATGGGTACGGTTCCAGCTTTGCAGACAGGAGTCAGCACTGCATCAGGGACACTAACAGAGGGGAGCACAGCCCCAAGCTCCCCTCCCCTGTAACTAACCCATCCTCATCTGCAGGCAATCCCTTCTCCTTCCTTTTGTCCAGACCCGGGTGAGGGCACCCATGCATGGGCAGCAGAGATGGGGCTGCAGCAAGCACACCCCCCCACACACACAGGGGGATGTAAAAGCAGGAATGGGGTTAGCAAATCTCTGAACCAGAGGCACTAGGGCTCTTCATTCACTGTCAGGAAACAGCAGCTGCTGCTCCACCACATTAACTCTGTTTTTTTTCTGAAGGCAGAAAAATAAAGTAGGTCACTATTTTATTTGCCAGAAGCAGAGATTAAGGATATTAGGGGAGGGCATGGTATCATGTAAGCTGCTGCTGAAAACACTAGAGATCCAACCTGCGTGGGTTTATATGTGCTATGAATGAGAAACTCAGTTGCTGACATGAAAAGCAGAGATCATGTTTAGGTACTACATGAAGAAGAAATGTCAGGTATGCTTGGTAATACAGAAAATAGGCATTAATTAGAGGCTATTAAAGCAAAGATGTAAGGCTTCTGACTCTTGAAAAAAACAGGAGACGGAGTAGAAAAAGATGGGCTGTCACATCGGTTGAAGAGTGCTACTCAAATCCTCCTTTACTTTCCCTAAGAGGGCTCGATTTCTAAAGCACTGCACACCTACAAAGCCTCTTCAAGTCCGTGAGAGCTGTGGGTAACCAACAGCATTTAAGATGACTGCATAGAGAGCAGCAGGAGATCATCTGTAGGCCCACTGCTATAAATCCATAGGGATTAGGCACAACAAGAATCATCACATGCAGAGGACTGGGATGTTTTGCCATTAAATCTTCACACAGAGATAATTGTTTGTGCTCCCTGTTTAGGCATGTCTCATCCAGCAAGAAACAGGGAATGTTATACTATAGAACTCTAGTTATAAACAATTGACAAATTCTAGGCAAATGAGTGAACAGAAAAACCTTATTTAAAAAACAAGGAAAAAGAACTACAGGAGATCAGATGCACAAATCATGCAGTGCAACCCGAATTCATACACAATTCTCATAAGTAGGAACTATATATTTTAGTGAAGTGTATCATTTGAAAATTTGACATACTCTCTCCCTTGGACTCCTCTCTTGTGACTATGTCCACACCAACTTGCCCTTACACAAGCAAGGAGGCAATAGCACTGGTTAAAAGGTGTTCGGAAAAACATCCCAACCAGCATTTCACTATTGGGATCTCTCCTGAGCAAGCATGCCTAAGAGGCATCAGAGCTTTGGCAAGTGGTCAGAAGCTGCAAGACCACCATGCTCATTTCCACTTGTGGAAAAGTAAAGATTTTAAGATTAGACATTATTAAAATGTGTAATGCCTTGGAAACAGACACCAACCCAAAGGGAGTGAGGACAGGCACTGAGTTTTATCTCTAAGTCATTATTTCAGTGCTATCTTTTATTTTTTTTTTCCCCAATTTCTAAATCCCCATTGTTTCATGATTTAAGGAAGGGCTCTCAAGGAACAGCCAGTTCTGTAGTCCCAGGCCACATCCCTGTTCATGTTTCTGTCTAAAGCCTCCCCCTGTTGATACAGACTTATTCCATTGGATCATTACATGGTTTGGGTTGGAACAGACCTCAAAGACCACCTAGTTCCAACCCCCTGCCATGGGGCAGGGACGGCCTCCACAAGGCCCCACTAGCCCAGGTTGCCCAAAGCCCTATCCAACCTGGCCTTGAACACAGCTTCTCTGGGCAGCCTGTGCCAGGGCCTCACTGCCCTCACAGGGAAGAATTTCTTTCCTAATAGCAGACCTAAATCTCCCCTGTTTCAATTTAAAGCCATCACCCTTTGTCCTATCATTCCATGTCCTTGCAAACAGCCCCAGTCCAGCTTTCCTGTAGCTCCTTTAGGTACTGGAAGGCTGCTCTAAGGTGTCCCCGGAGCCTTCTCTTCTCCAGGCTGAACAAGCCCAACTCTCTCAGCCTGTCTTCACAGGAGAGGTGCTCCAGCCCTCTAATCATTCATGGCCTCCTCTGGACTCACTCTTGTGCCACAGGGGAGAGGTGACTGAAGCCATGCTAACAGGTGTGTCCGGCGAGCTGAGCATGGTGCTGTGGCAGACAGCTGGGCCTGAGGACATCGAACCCACCAGCAGGAGCTGGCAGCTCCCATTAGCAGTGTAATCAGAACTCAAGAACCTGGTAGCTGATTCCCCAAGGGCAGAGAGATCTGTCTCCTTGATCTTATTTGTTTCTGAACAGCTTTGTTTTTATTTTTATTATTATTTTCACCTTCAGTAACTACTCCTTGATTTTGTACTTCCCAGTTTCTCCAAGGTTTTGCTGCTTCTATTTACAAAGGAAAGCTAATGCCCTAAAACTGAATATTGACTTTCCATCCACTTCAGATTCTTTTCTTTTTTTGCATGAAATTGTTCTTATTCTTCTTCAGCTTTGCCTCAACAAGCAAGGAAAGAGAAGGATTTAATACCTTGATTTTCACTGGTGTTTATCTTCAGTACTCTTTTCTTACCCAATAGATCTCCTAGAGCTGGTAATAAGGGGGGACATCACGGTCTAGCTTCTGTGGAACTTAGGTTTTTCTCCTTTATGAGCTTTTTAAGACACAATGTGAAGACATAACAAATGCCAGCCATCTCAGATTAAAAAGAGCACTTTAGCATAAAATATTCAGATGGTGCCAACGCTGGGGACCTTCATCTGCCAGCTATATGCTGTTGTTCTAATCATCTAGACAAATTGCCATTCTGCAATTTGATTGAAATGATAAGCAGTTTGGGAGGAATGCTTATTAATTGTTATTTTAGTAGTTCTTCATGGGTTAATCGTAGATATTGGAAAATAGAGTTATCTATAGATCAAGCCTCAGGGCCCTCAGTAAAATTGGTCCATACAAGGCTACATCTTTGACCTGAATAGATTGCAATCTCTGTAAACCAAAGGGAGAACTTGATGAGAAGAGGATATTATCTCAGTTTTCCACAGGCAAACAGGAGTAACACGGAGATGAAGAGGCTTATCAGAGGTCAGAAAGAGCCTGCAGCAAACTCTGTCATCCAGCTTGCATCTCCCAAAGTTCCACATTTAACTATGAAACATCTTCCTAATCTCATACCATCTTAAGAGATAATTAAAAAAAAAAAAAGACAAAAACCCCTCAGCTTATCACAGCCTGAAAATTATTGCAGTGTCTCTCAGAGAAACCAAATATATTTCTCTGAATTGAATAGCTGTTAGTAATTTAGCAGTTTTTCCAGAGAGCTGGGGTACAATAACATTCTTTTTGCTAAAGAATCTTGTATATAGGAGGTATTTACGAGCTATTTAAGATGCTTTAGGGAAAGCAAGCCTCATAATTCACATCATCTCTTTTGTTAGACTTGCCACATAAAAAGGAAATATTGCCAATTGCTCTGTTATTCCACACTTACCTTGAAGTGAATCTCCTTCCCAGAGACCCAAACTAACAGGTAGCAAATTTATATCCTCAGCGCACAGCCAGCAATCCCTGGCTATCCCACAGATGACAGTTTATATCTCTTTCAAACTCTGAAGGGAGAGGAAGGTTTCCTAAATGGCCAAGGGAGTAAGAGCCTCACCTCTACACAACAGATAGGGCTTTGTCACTAGTGAGGAACACCTCAGTGAAGTCAGTACTACAGAACCTGCTCCTCCGCCTCCCAGTTCAATGCATTCAACTATTGACATCAGTTCTTGCCCTCAGACCTTGGTATGCCTACAATGTTGTGGCACATCTGGAACATGCTTTGGAAATGCTGAGGATCCAACATTAGTGTCACCAAGACTTTTGGGAAACATAGGTGTATGAGGGAGTAATATTCTGTGGTTGACAAAAAGCTCAACGTGACCCAGCAACGTGTGCTTACAGCCCAGAAAGTCAACTGTATCCTGGGCTGTACCAAAACCTAGCGTGACCAGCAAGTCAAGGGAGGTTCTTCTGCCCCTCTGCTCTGCTCCAGTGAAACCCTACCTGCATAACTGTGCCCATTGCTGGGGTCCACAGGACAAGACAAGCATGGACCTGTTGAAGCAGGTCCTGAGGAGGCTCACAAAGATGATCAGAGGGCTGAAGCACCTCTCCTATGAAGACAGGCTGAGAGAGTTGGGCTTGTTCATCCTGGAGAAGACTCCAGGGAGATGTTACTGCAGTACATCAAGGCTACCCTTCCCGTACCTAAAGGGGCCTACAGGCAAGCTGGAGAGGGGCTGTTTGTCAGAGAGTGTAGTAACAGGACAAGGGGGAATGGCCTTAAGCTGAAAGAGGGGAGATTTAAATTAGATGTAAGGAAGAAATTATTCCCTGTGAGGGCAGTAAGGCTGCCCAGAGAAGCTGTGGCTGCTCCCTCCCTGGCAGTGTTCAAGGCCAGGTTGGATGGGGATTTGGGCAGCCTGGATTAATGGAGGGTGGGTGGGAACTAGATGGTCTTTGAGGTCCCCTCCAACCCAAACCAGTCTGCAATATCACATGTCAATTGATCACAAAGCGATCCCAAGGTACTTCCTTTAGCATTGCAAAGCTCTGCAGAAACCTGCTTTTTAGTTCTAGCCTGGTTTTGCCAGTGACATACAGCACAGACCACTTCAGAATCACTCCCGTTCTCAGACCCAGCTTCGCTATTTCGAATGGTCTCCTCTGGCTCACTGGGCTCAAATCTCCCTACCTTGGGTAGGGACTGTGGTTCAAAGCCTTCCCTTTACCTCAGCTGATCTTACTGCATCCCCTGAACTCCAAGGAGTCTCAGAGCACTTCACCAGGTGCTCTGAAGACCAGGGTTTCAGAGTGATCTTAGCCCAAATGCCCTCAGGGTTGTGGTCCCTCTTATCCCATTTCCTTCTCTTCATGTGTCTTGATTAGTTATGTGGTGAGGCACTGGAGCAGGTTGCCTGGGGAGGTGGTGGGAGCCCCCTCCCTGGGGATGTTCAAGGCCAGGCTGGATGGGGCCTTGAGAAGCCTGATCTAGTGAGGGTGTCCCTGCTCATGGCGGGGGGGGGGTGGAACTGGATGATCTTTAAGGCCCCTTCCAGTCCAAACCATTCTGTGATTTTATGATCTGGAGGCCAGCTTTGCTTCCCTGGGGAGACTGAAACTACCATGGTGTTCCATAACAAGCTTTAGTCATCAGAGGTGCCCAAAAAGGGTCTGAAGAGGCTGGAGCTGCTCTCTCATGCTTTCTGCTCAGCTCAGTATGCAGCCAAAAGTGCCAGGACAGCTCTGCCAAAGAGGTGACTACCTGAAACCACACACGTCCATGAGGAAAATGAACTGGGGCCTCCCCTTCCCCATGTTACTCTTAACCTGTGCATTAATAGCAAAAAGACAACAGAGAAGAGGTAGGATTTTGCACCTGACCTCCTTGCCTCCTTCACTAAGCACCAGCATATCTTGCTGGCAGTCTTTAAGCGGCTCCTTGCTCAGCACACCAATATTTTTAATCCTGTTCTAGTTTTTCTTGCCAGCTAAGCAAACCTATCTCTGGGCTGCAGCCCACAAGCTCTGCTACCAGTAGGGTGAGGCATCAGTCTGGTGTCTATTAGTAGTGTCCCATGAATTCCCCAACACTCCATGAGCAGCACAAGGTGCCCAGGTACCTTGCAATGCTGCCAGGTGCTGCTCTGAAGGCCACTGCCATGAAGAACTCCAACAAATAACTGCTGCAATGTTGAACATCTAGGCACCTTCCTCCTTCATTAGCCTTTACTTTCCCAGGCAGGTTTTTAGCTGCTCCAAATTCTAGACTTTTAACCTGTGAAAGCAGTGGAGACATGACTCTTGGTGCCTGACTTCACATGTGACCGTGTGGGCCACTCAAGGATCCCTGCACAGTCAAGTAACAGAAAGAGAAGAGAAGTAAGAGAAGAGAAGGCTGAGGGGGGACTTCATTGCAGCCTTCCAGTACCTGAAGGGAGCTTATAGGCAGGAGGGGATTCGACTTTTTAAAAGGCTAGACAATGGCAGGACAAGGGGGAATGGATTAAAACTAAAGGAAGGAAGGTTTAGATTAGATAGCAGGGGGAAGTTTTTTACAGAGAGAGTGGTGAGGGGCTGGAACAGGCTGCCCAGAGAAGTGGTGGATGCCCCGTCCCTGGAGGTGTTCAAGGCCAGGTTGGATGGGGCCCTGGGCAACCTTGTGTAAATCCAGGCTGGAGGTTGGTGTCCCTGCCTGTGGCAGGGGGGTTGGAGCTCTATGATCCTTGGAGTCCCTTCCAACCCAGGCCATTCTATGATTCTATGATTATTCTGGAAATTATTAAGTATTTCAGGATTGATGAAACTTTCAGTAGCCTCAACATTATTCTGCAGGTTTTCGGTACTATCTGTGGTCTTACAGGACTTGATAAAAAGAAATAATGATTAGTGAGCATGTCTCCTAAGAAGTTATATAGATGGTGTCCCCGACCATGTTTGTGGCTTTCAGTTTTAATTAGAATCTTTTCCAGAAACTCTGTTTTTCAGAAATCAACTTATCCAAGTAAACGAAGTCTTATAAAGCACACTAACTACGTCTTAAAGTCCACAAAAAGTACCAGAAAGAAGGTAAGAGGGCAGTTGCTATTTCTTCTTTCCTTCTGTAGTACAAAGATAATTTGATTTATTGGCACTTTAAGCATTGCAGCTGAAAATGATAATGTAACAGCAGCGTAACTGCATTACGTAAGTGGCCTCAGGCTCTTTCCGTAGCTCTGACTCAGTCTAGACAGCACATAAAAGCTCACCCAAGGACAGCAGCGGGTGCGTGCCGCCAATTACACTGTCATTTGAATGGCAATAAAAAGAAGGAACTAAACACAGTGTTGAGAGCTGCCTCTCAAACTCAGCTAAACAGTAGCTAATATTGCCATTTTCAAGCCGCCATAAAGACCGGTTCCAAAGTATTAACAACAAGGTGTACTTTGCTTTGAGAGAGACTTTCTATCATCTAAGCCATCTTATCCCTCACCCATCCCTGCTCTGCACAGCCTTACATCCAAAAAGCCAGGGTCATAGAATCATGGAATTGTAGGGGTTGGAAGGGACCTGGAGAGATCATCGGGTCCAACCCCCCTGCCAAAGCAGCTCCCTAGGACATATCACTCAGATAGGCGTCCAGGCGGGTCTTGAATATCTCCAGTGAAGGAGACTCCACCACCTCCCTGGGCAGCCTGTCCCAGGGCTCTGGCACCCTCACTGGGGAAAAGTCCTTCCCCATGTTGGTGTGGAACTTCCTGTGCTCCAACTTGCAGCCATTGCCCCTTGTCCTGTCTCCACAGACCACTGAAAAGGGGCTGGCTGATTCCCCCTGCATCCCATACTTCAGATAATTACAGACTTTAATTAGGTCCCCCCTTAGTCTTCCCTTCTCAAGGCTGAACAGTCCCAAATCACTCAGCCTTTCCTCATAGGGGAGATGCTCCAGGGTCCCTAATGAAGAGTAAGCAGCTGGGTGAGTACGTCATTAACTGCACTTCTGTGCTGAGCCTGTCGCCCTCACTGAGGGTTTAAAAGTGAAATGAGGCTTTGTTTGGCTTGTTAATATGAACCAGACTATAAAGGCTTGATGGCTCCCCCTCTTAAACTTCGGTGCACTTCAAGACTCACACTCCAGAACAGGCAGAATTGCAGAGCACATATCACTGTCCTAGATTCCATTGTTTGATAGGCAGGAATAAAAATATTTCACAACCAAGTAAATAATTGGGAAAAGCAAGGGATTTTGAATACGTGATTTCATCCCAAAATGAGTCACTGCCGCTGCAGAGCATCAGGGTGGGACCAGCTTCACAAAAAACTGGATCGTTTTGAAACAGCCTTTGAATGGAGGAAACCATCCCCTACCTAACAAAGTGGCAAATGGCAAGGTCACAGCATTCATTATTACATTGTCTTCAAAGAAGCATTACTTACCCACTTCAGGGAGTGTGACTCCACTATAAAGTATTTTAAATTATACAAAATACCCAATATTATTTTCAGAATTAAGCCAAAAGATATGGGTTTTTTTTTTTCTTTCTTGAAACTGTAAGGATTAAAAAGATGTTTTACACCAAGTGACATTACATTAGTTTTAAATCGCAACATTTAATTAAAAAATATTCAGACACAGAAATATATTAGAATTTTTTTCCCCCTCCTATAAAACATACCATAATTCAGAGCCAAATAAAGAATATTTTTTATCTAAAGCAGAAAACTGTTTAGCCCAACCTCTACCAGAGAGCTGGGAGAGGAGCTTCTCTTTAATTTGGAAACTGGAACTAACATGCAAAGTTAGGGAAAGGGAAAACATGATTTAATAATGAGCCCAGAAGCCTCTCTGGAGCTGGTGGAGACTCACTCAGCAGTGTAGCTTTACTTCTGTTTAATGGCCCAAATGCTGCTAGAAAAGGGAGTTCCCTTGACCTTGTAAGGCCTGAGATGCCTCAGCACTTTCTAGGCCGTGATTATGAATTTCTAAAAACCTCCCCAGGGACAGAGCGTGGCCTCAATACACACGCTGCCTGTTTAACCACCACTACAGGCACCCCATTATCTGCTGCACCACACAGCAGCAGACTGAGTACGAGCAGCACAATTTCAGAATGCCTTTTAATTGCAGTAAATCAGAGCAGGCCTCCCTAATCCTCACAATGACAGAGCACCATGCTCTTCACACCCTCAAGTGCTGCTCAGAAGTGCTGCTCTTCCAGCACTTACCCAATGGTCCCTTTCAGGAGGGGGTCAGGTCATTAGCTCTTCTGCAGACTCGCCATCATACCAGCTTCCAAATTATGGCACTTTTCTGTGGTTCAGGCCAAGCTCAGCGTCCTGTCACTAGAATTCCCAAGCAATGCTTTCCTACCTTGCTGGCCTTGGGTAGCTGCTACCAAGACAAGCAGCTCGGTAGTAAACCGCTGTCCCTTGGCTGAACTCTGCGGCTACATACGAGCGGCTCTTCTCAGCCTCAGATACCTTGAAGTCTGACTGAATATAGGCAGATAAGGAGAAACAGCAAGAAAATGGTAGAATCACAGAATCACAAGGTTGGAAGAGACCTTTGAAGATCATCAAGTCCAACCATTCCCATCCTATGCTAAACCAGATCCCCAAGTACCTCATCAACCCTTTTTTTGAACACATCCAGGGAAGGTGACACAACCCCCTCCCTGGGCAGCCTGTTCCAGGCCCTCACAACTCTTTCAGTAAAGAATTTTTTTCTAATATCCAATCTAAACCTCCCTTGGCACAGCTTCATGCCATTTCCCCTTGTCCCATCTCCTGTCACCTGGCTGAAGAGACCATCGCCCACCACTCTACAACCTCCCTTCAGGTAGTTGTAGGTGATGAGAAGGTCTCCCCTCAGCCTTCTCTTCTCCAAGCTAAACAGCCCCAGCTCCCTCAATCGTTCCTCATAGGATTTGCCCTCCAGCCCCTTCCCCAGCCTGGTTGCCCTTCTCTGCACTTGCTCCAGGACCTCAATGTCCTTTTTATCGTGAGGAGCCCAGAACCAGACACAGTACTCAAGGTGTGGCCTCACCAATGCCAAATATAGGGGCACAATTACCTTCCCAGACCTACTGGCCACACTGTGTTTGATACAAGCCAAGATGCCATTGGCCTTCTTGGCTGCCTGGGCACACTGCTGGCTCATATTCAGCCTGCAGTCACCCAACAGCCCCAGGTCCTTCTCTTCCTGACAGCTCTCCAGCCAGTCTCCCCCAGCCTGTAGCGCTGCAGGGGGTTGTTCTGTCCCATGTGCAGCACTCTACACTTGGCCATGTTAAACTTCATCCCATTGGTCTCAGCCCATCAGTCCAGTCTGTTCAGATGCCTCTGAAGAGCCTCCCTACCCTCAGGCAGATCAACACTTCATCCTAGTTTAGTGACCAGAAACCGAATAGCCACAGGCGTGCTAAGCCCAACAGAGCATACAGGACTCAATGCAAATCTGCAGAGCACACTTGTGCCAAGGTGTGCTCCTTCAGGAAGCTTTTGGCAAGACTGTAGGATAGCAAAGCAGAATTCTACATACGAATTTTCACCCTGAAATAGAACAAGCCAAATTGAGACCCAGGAATTTGAATTTTTAGGGCTATATAAAACTCAGTTATAGGGTAATATAAATAGCTTGATTTCTCCATACGTTAGGATACCTCAAAGACCACGAAGTTGAAGTAGTTCTTCTTGCTAACCCTAAGCCTTTCCCCGCAGCTGAACTCCAGCCAACCAGCCTTTGTCCTGCAACAGTCTCAGTAGAAATTCATTTTCTTACAAACTCGTGACCCGCTCTTGGTGTGCAATCTCTTGTGGGACGTCTGCTCGGGTAGCAGCTCTCCTTTCCTTTTCTTGGTTCCTAACAGCCAACAGCCAGATACCCGTTATCTCTCTGCTCCCAGGCTGTCCTTTGGCACTGTGGATGGACCTGTCTGCTATGGGATATAAGCAGCAGCAAAGGAATTAGAGCACAGTTCAGCCTTTAACAGCTACCAAAACCTCAGTGCTCTGCTCTGCACTGTATTTCACAAAATCTGTAGTGATGGTTATATCCAGTTGTGTTCCATGTGTGTTTTCTTGCCTCAAAAATGCACTGAGTCAACTCACCACAAATTGTTAAAATGAGCCATTAGATTAAAATTTACAAAGCTTCGTTTTGATAAAGCACCAGGTAGTGAGTGCTTACACTTTGAGACACTACAAACCACACAGAACCACAGTTAGAAGGAACCTTGAAAGATCATCCAGTCCAACCCCTGTGCTGGAGCAGGATCACCTAGATTAAATCACACAGGAACGCATCCAGGTGGGTTTTGGATGTCTCCAGAGAAGGAGACTCCGCAACCTCTCTGGGCAGCCTGTTCCAGTGCTCCATCATCCTCACAGGGAAAAAGTTCCTCCTTATATTCACATGGAACTTCCTATGCTCCGGCTTGCATCCACTGCCCCTTGTCCTATCTCTGGCCATCACTGAGAAAAGCCTGGCTCTGTCCTCCTGACTCTCACCCTTTATATATTTATAAACATTAATAAGGTCACCCCTCAGTCTCCTCCAAGCTAAAGAGGCCCAGCTCCCTCAGCTTTCCTCATAAGGAAGGTGTTCCACTCCCTTCATCATCCTGGTGGCCCTGCACTGTCCTCTTTCAAGAGTTACACACTTCTGTTGTTCCATCTGCGTTCACATTGGGGTTTAAATCACTCATCAAGCAGAGTTACAAAACAAAGCCCTCCTTAAACATAGATTTAACAAACATTCATAATTTTTCTTCCACCCTTCACAGCATGCTTTATCATACCGGTCAGCAGCCTCCTTTGACATTTCCTGTACTCACAAACAGCATTTTAGAGCCACTCAAAAAAATTGCATAATTACGTAATTGGAACATTTTTCCTGCTCATGCACTGTCCTTATCACATCCAAGAAAAAAAATTAATCAAAGTTATTTTTTACCATGGCAGTCACACTTTAACCTCTCAAATATATTGTAAACTCTTGGAACACTTGCATGTCATCAGATAGCCTAGACCGCACATACAAAGTCCTGCAACTAAGTGAAAGAGTAAGCAGCTGGTTTATTGAGTCATTTCTCCCACCGGCATCCTACGGAAAACAAGTTTACTAGAAGCTTGGAGTGGGATTAGAACTCAAAGGAGGACTCAGTCAATGAGCATTTCCCCCACTAAAGCACTTTCACATGAGTCTCAGAGCAGGAAGCTGCAGCAGCCCCGTGCTTCCACTTCCACGGAGGGACTCAGCCAGAGCAGCTAGCACCACAGCGCAGGAGCGTGTCTGAACAAGGTCCATGCTCCTGAACAGAGAACAGTCCTGTCCTCTGCTGAGCCATATTCTTGTGAGAACACAGCCACGTTTAGTGCTTTACCTAGAACAGATGCAAGGGGTGAAAAAATAAACACAAAGCAGACAGCAAAGCTTTTCAGATCGCTCAATCTCGCCTCAAAATCTGGAAGGAGCTCAGCCAGCATCAAAGCCCTCAAGTCACCTCAATATCAGCCCTTCCTCCCACAGCCCAGTGTGGCCACCACAAAGGTCAAGAACACCATATCCATCTCCACGTCTGCTTTTGCATACGTCCCACTCATTTCTCTGTAACTATCCTGTGCAGTAGCCCCAGCCAACTCACACACACAACCTCCAAGTAACACCTGAACTGAGGCAGGCTGTAGTTAGAGATAAACAAAGCAATGAATGTTCCCTGGACTCAGTCAGTGACGTATACTGACCATCCTCAGGGCCATAGCAAGAGCTGAAGTTAAATTTAGTCTTTCCCTCCACTTATGTACACATGAAACTCTGCACTCCTTACTACATCTCATAGCTCCCACATAGAAGCACACGTGGATGAACACGCTGCAGGTACCACCACTGGATGCAGAGCACAACTAACAGATGTCATGGATGTTGTAGCACATGGTTAAAATATACTGCTATGACTTAAGAATTGTAACATTTGCCCCTGATGCTGCTAGCTAGATCCTCCCACAGCATAGTTCCAACACACAGCCTGCCTACATGAAAGGAAGCCACCAGTACCTGAAGGGAACATACAAACAGGAGGGGAATCAACTTTTTAAAAGGATAGACAATGGCAGGACAAGGGGGAATGGATTAAAACTAAAGGAAGGAAGGTTTAGATTAGATATTAGGGGGAAGTTCTTTACAGAGAGAGTGGTGAGGTGCTGGAACAGGCTGCCCAGAGAGGGGGTGGATGCCCCATCCCTGGAAGTTTTCAAGGCCAGGTTGGATGGGGGCCTGGGCAGCCTTGTGTAGATCCAGGCCTGGAGGTTGGTGTCCCTGCCTGTGGCAGGGGGGTTGGAGCTCTCTGATCCTTGGGGTCCCTTCCAACCCATGCCGTTCTATGATTCTATGAATAAAAGCCTCCAACAGAGGCTCACATTCTGTAGTAAAGCTCACAACAGTGACTACACATTGCATAGCCCAATGCTCCAGGGCATTAGTGGCATAAACAGAAGCTGCTCTCTCAGTGTTGATCAAGATGGAACTGGATGTGAGCAGAGCAAGCAAACACGAGCAAAACATTACTGGAAGAAGCTTGAACATTGCTTAGCAAGTACTAGTTAGGGAGAGCTTTATTAGCACAACAAAAACCAATAGCTATCTTTACTAAATGATCATTGAATGTTTAAGGTTGGAGAAGACATCTCAGATCATCACATCCAACCATCTGTCCAATACCACCCTATCAACTAAACCATGTCCTGAAGTGCCAAGTCGACACAGGCACAGTGACTCCACCACCTCCCTGGACAGCCTGTTCCAATGCCTGGCTGCTCTTTCAGTGAAGAATTTTTTTCCCTAATATTTAATCTAAACCTCTCCTGACCCAAGTTGAGACCATTCCCACTCATTCTATTGCTTGTTACTTGGGAGAAGGGATCCCCACCCCCAACCACCTTTCAGGGAGTTGGAGAGGTCTCTCCTCAACCTCCTCTTCTCCAAGTTCAACAACCTCAGTTGCTTCAGCCCCTCCTAAGAATAATATAATTCTTAATGGAAGAGTCAGAGGAACTGGTATTTTCAGAAAATTATTCCTATTTCCTAGCTAGATTTGTTTGAGATACTGAAAAGACCAATCTGGATTGCCAAGTATGGAGCAACAGCAATGCTAAGTAAACACAGAGCTCTTCCCCAACACTTAATTTCAGCACAGAACAGTGTCTGGAATTAATAGGCCAGCAGCCTAGTCAATAGCAAAGCTGAGCCAGTCTCACATCTAAAGGTTATATAACCATTCAAGAAACTAATAAATAGGCCAAGTAATTTCTGTACCCTAGAGCCCATATCAGATGGGAGACACCTGTTAAATAAGTTTTATTCAGTATGTTTAATGTTCATACACCATTATAAATGGATTATTTACTGCCCAGTTAGATCGGGAATATTAAGATAATTTTATTTGAAGCATCATGGATTTTCAAACACAAATAAAATACTTATTACAAAATTCCATTTGCTAGTTTCTTCAGGAATATACATCAAGCATGATCCCAGCACACAGATAAATGACTTTTACAGTGAGCATTACACAGGGCAATAAATGCTAGTGAAACAGCCAGTCTTTCTAGATACATTACAATGAAAACAGTTTTCTTTCCCTTTGCCACATCCAAGATGGGTTTTTTTTAATTATTTGTTTTTCATTTGACAGGTCTGAAGTTAAAACATGTAAGTAAACTGACTCTGGAAGTCAACAGGCACTGAGAAGCCCTGAAAGGGAGAATAAGCAATATTTTCAAGTTCACTAGTTCAGGGGTAAAAATCCCTGAGACAGAAAGACAACAAACCCGTTTTCTTTGACAGAAAGGTGTTTGCCAAGGGACTTTGCCAGCAGACAGCCTGTAAGATTGAAGAGCAACAGTAAGACAGAGCAAAGAAACTAGTCTGTAATGGTAGGTAATGAGGAATGCCTTTGTGAGACAGCACAGGACTTCACCAAAACTGCTGACCTGCAGGAAGAGTGTTCAGCAGAGATACAAAGCATGAGACATGGGCATGCTAACCTTGTCATTAAGAGGGGGAACACTTTTCTAGAATGGGTCAAAAACTGCAGTCCCAGTTTGTTATAAACAGTACACAATGAACTTCGAGAGTTAAACTATGAAGAACAAAATATTGCACCCAATTTCAGAGTCACCACCAGGACATTTATTACTTGAATCACAGAACCACCTTTCTCTTCTGTTGCTCGATGCCAGTGGAGACTGCTCAGCTACAAGTGCTTAACAGACCAGGTCACTGAGTCCTCTGGGACCTGGAAACCGATCTGAGAAGCAGCATGCCTCTGACCTTCCACCTCAAGCCCTTGCACTGCTGCTGGACTTCAAAACTGCTCTGCTGCTTCTCCTTCTTATGAGTCATGTCCCAGCAGGGTCCTGTTCCTTGCTACACACTGTGAGAAGAATCCCTGGCTACATCTTTTTCCTGGAGCCTACTGCACATACAGAAGTTGCACCACTGAATTATGACACTGTGCTGATTTTTGATGCTATTTAACACGTAGGCAGGTCAAGCTTGATAGATGAAACATGAGCTCAGCCATTGTGTTCACTAAGGCTGATCTGGGCCTCCCGAATAGTGGAAGAGCTGCACTACTTCCAGGTTTTTGAAACATCCAAAGCATTAAGAAGCCTGTTACATCTGACAGATATCAAGCACCACAATCAGCAACACTTGGAAGAGAGTGTGGCATAAATGGCGAAAGCAAGTCAAAGCAAACTTGAGTCTACAGCTCTAATCCTAAAGGTTAATATAGATGTCACAACCAGCATATACTTTGCCTATGATCATTGGGAACAATCAGCAATGCAGTAAGAGTTTTAAGAGCGACCTTTAGGTGCTGACCTAAAGGTCTGTAAGTTACCACTGTGGAAGGATGATCAAATTTGAAATCAGATTATCTTTAAACTAACTAGAAAGCAGTCGTCATGCTTACACAAGCCCCTCACACTTGAGTCACACTTGCTCAAGAACAGAGCAGGACTCTCAAGAACAGATGTTGACACCACATGTCCTGTGTTATTAACATGATTTCTTAGTTATGTCACTTCCTTAAGAGGATAGTAGTTAAGCCAAGCTACCCCAGCCCTGCTCCAGCCTGACTGTGCATCCAGTTACATGTTCAGATTACCAGAATGGCAGCAGCAAGTTCCTGGGGGTTTGCTGAGGTGTTATTTATCAAGAGGCCTTAGGAAAGCAGCAGCTACAGAGGAACAACGTCACCTTTCCCAGCAAGGCATTCTCCACTGTGCTTACCCTGAGGAAGAGACAAACTGCCACAGCTTGATTTGCAATAGCTTTCCCTCTAACAGAGCATTGCATTGCATTAGGGCATTTGTTCCACACAGGGATGTGTGGTTTTATGAAAGGACTGCTGCTCCTGTTCTCTAAATGGACTCTCCAGACTCCAGGCTTTTGCCCTAGATTTAGGTCACTAATAATTAGACATGTGTGGAAAATGCACAGGCTCAGTTCAGCATTGCTTAATTAATTTTAGTCTGTTGATCTGGCAGTCACCCTACAAAACAGAGCAGCTGGATATTTAAACTTGTATGGAAGACTACATTAGAACAATAGCAAGCCCCCCAAAATAAGCCAAACTCACTTCTTGTGAAATGATTTTAAATGGCCTGGAGTACGAAGTGAAATCTGTTTTAGTTGCTCAGGTGAGACTGTCAGCTTGGTTAATGAAAAGGAATTATTTCTTTTATAGCATTTAGATTAGAAAAAAGAAAGATTGAGCACAGCAGAACATAGAAAGCCAAAGACTTGCAACCAATGGTGCAGAACCAACTACAGCAGCTTTCTACCTGGGACATGATATTCCCAAGACACTTCAAGTGCACCAACCACATCTTAATGCCACAACTTGGAAGTTTTGTGCGTAAATTTTGAGCTGCACCAGGCACTTCTCAGTACTGAAACTGCTCTTGAAGCAGCATGTTCATGAAGAGCAGCTCATCCACTGAAACAAGAATTCTTCCTGTTCCCAGGCTTCTGCCATGGATTTTTAGTCAACTTGCTTGGTTATTTTTTTATAACTCCTTCTTGGAGGACACAGAGCAGCCCCACTGTGCTGAGTCCTGGTCATCCTGCCAAGCTTTCTGTTGGAGCTCACTTTGCTAACATCTATTTACTTCACCACATGTCCCATGTGCTTTAGGTAGTTTTGGCTTAAGCCTAAACAGCAAGTGAGAAGAGACAGCTGCCTCCCTGCAGGAACTTTTCTCACTGGTGACCCTGGGGGCTGAGTTGGCAGAACTATCTGGACTTTAAGAAGGCTGCTCTATAAAACAGCCTTATTAAAAACTCTAATAACATTATTTGGAGTAAAATACTTACTTCAGGAAGTATTGTGTTCTTTGAAGAAAACAGGTTCTGTGCTGGAGCAGATACGGCATTTTAAAGCTGACCTAAACCAAACATGCCTACCTTGACGTAAAATAAGACAGCATCCCAATTTCTTTTGCTAAGAAGTGAACTCTGCCAATAAAAAGGGCTTGAAGACTGAAATAAACTCACTTTAACAGTACTGAAGGGGAAACAGCCTTGTATGCAGGAATAATCAGATGGGTGGTAAAAGTAAAAAACAACATACAACAGTATTTGCCAAAAAGCTTAATATAATATTTTAAGTCTATAAAGTCTGAACAATAAATATGAAGGGTGTATATGGCACACCAGAGCAGCTAAATATTGAAACAAGTACAAATCGGTAACACTTTCCTATATTGCCAGTGATCAATGTGTCACAGCTGTGATACAGCACATGCTTAATGTACACAATGTTTCTCCAAAGGAAAAACCACAGAACAAGCTGATACAGAAGGCCAGACAAACAACAAGGCACAAAACCCTCTCTCTCTCTGCAACCCTGTAAGGCACCACTGTGCTAATGCAAAACTATCCAGACCTGTAGTGGAAGATTCCAAAGTGTGTTTAAATGACTGGATGTTTAAAGATGACACTGTGTTCATATCTGGGGGAATAAAAATACTTATGAACCTTTATTTATACTTACAGGCATTAGGAAAAAAAAATAATGGTGAAACAGGTTAATTGGTACTCAAACACAGGAGTCTCAGTTCATTGCTCTCCGACAGCTTCACAAGTGCAGCTCGATCATGACCTGTGCTGGCCTTGTTAGCAGAGTCCTGGATCCAATATGGTGCAGAGGGAAATGCTGCCAATTGTGTCAAGCTGTGTGGGGCACACCACTGATTTTAACAAAGCAGACTTCAGGGATTAATATGAGGAATAAAATAGGTTTTTTTTCTTGTAGGCAAAAGCAATCTAAACCCAGGGATAGAAGGTCAGTAGCATTAATCTAACATCATACCTACAGATGTCAATACCCAAAGTTATAATTTATACCTCTATTTAAAAGCTGGTCACTGGTATTTTAATTCCCTGCTCTTATACCCTTAGAAAATTTATCATGAGACAAACTTCAGCAAAACTCTTCTCCCTTACTAGAAGGGTACTGATATCTAATTAAGCTTACAAACTCCAAGCTTACCCCTTTTATCCTATCTCCCATGATCTTTACTGCATCCTGTTAGAAGTTTTTGTCCTCTCTCCAACTATATAAAAGTCTCCAGATGAGACTGAAGTTACTTAAAATGTGCACAGGTTGGACAAGTTTTTACAAGATGAGATGGGGATTTCACTAAAAATTATGTTTTCTTCTGATGAAAGATTTTGGAGGCACTTTGTTTCTCATTGGCTTCAGACTCCTGAATGACTTCTGTACTTGGGGACAACGTCAGTAGACTACACTTCCAAAACTCCTGCTTCCATTCTTGGAATTTCAACAACTGCACAGCACATAGGAAACAATCGGTATGAACTTGACAATATAGTTACTGGCTAAGTTTTGTTTTCTTACATGACATGTTTTACATTTTACACTTAAATACCTTGCCACAAATCCAGTCATGTAAGGTCAGACACAACCTGTAGCTTCAACGATGCTCAGTCCACTGAGGTGCCAGAGAAGAAAGTCAGGCCAATCTACTTTAAAAAATAGAAGAACTGGAAGGAAGAGTCTTCAGTGACAAATTAACATTCATTTAGCTATTTGCCAAAAGGCTGTGCCAACTTAGGCGTGCTTCATTCTTTATATTCAGTCCTGTTTTAAGGAAATAAAAATCTGAGCAAATACAGTGTAAACAGAGTCAGGCAGACTCCAATAAAAAAGGACAGTATCATTCATCTGACAGGTTTAAGGCCAACTATTTATAATTTGAAATACATTGTACTTTTGCATGGCACTTCATACGCTGAAAGTTAGTAGTGGGTGATGTTAAACAAGGTTATACATAGTTGTATCATGTGTCATATATACACGTAACTTCAATCCCTAGAACAGGAAGTTCAAGTTTTCTTGCCCAAATAAAATCAGCCTGTGAAAGACCACCTGTGTTTTCCTATACTAAATAAAGTGATATTACTGTTTTAATCAATTCAGTGCAAACTCACTTAAGTCCAAAGACATACCACTCCTTAATTTTAGTCACCACTTACCAAATGCCCCTAATTCTTTTAAAACACAGCTATGCTTTTTTTTTTTCTTAAAAGAACAGCAAACACTTGACAACTAGCATGCTGTTCTAAGACTACGTTAACAAAACTCGCCAATATACAAATCATGTTTTGGTCATGCAGCACAGATTCATCCTCGAAATAATCCATCTCTCAATTCCATCAGTCCAGAAGAGGAGCAGGGTCCCGGGTTATTTACAATTAGCAGGTCATCCTGGCCACTCCGTACTCCAAGCTGACAACGGCAGGCTCAGCTTTGGAGAACTCCGCCACCAATTCGGTGTAGCGATTGTCTGCTGTGTTGCTGCCCTCTATAGTTCTTACAGCATCGTTCACAGGGATCAGCGGCTGCTCTTTGAAGCACGGAGGGGTCTTCAGGGCCACGGGCACAGGCTGAGCAGGCTGCTGATGCTCCTGCAGGAGGGCGGCATCCGAGTGCCCGTTTCGCCGCTTTATTTTCTGAAACACAGAGAATAGTCGCTAAGTGTGAACGTTACTGCTTTACTGATATTCTACTCTGAAAGGAAGTGAACCCACTTTATCTGGCCACCTCAGTGTCTGCAGAAGCCCCTATTACATACCCTAGGTTAGGGATGCAACAGTATTATTAAATGCCAGGCCACTGGTTAAGACATTCTTGCTTCCTCCCCACCCCCGTTTACAGCAGATGCTACAAGCACTGCATGCTTAAGACTTCCAGCAGAGCAGAAGGCAGTAAGGTTGCCTGCCACTGCCACAGAGGAGGAGGGGTTCTTCCAGTCTTGCCCCTTGTTTGGTTACTAACAAGATGGGAACACTCTCTAGAGTGCAGGCAGAGGAAGACAGACTTCAGTAATTACCAAGCAAGGAGCTTGCAGTTGACCATGAGTCTCAAAGACAAAGAGTAATTTTATACCTAAGACCTTATGTGCTTTCTAAAAGACCTTTCCTTTAGATATGAAGAATGCCAATACAATTTGTTCAAATGCAGAAATACACTAATAGATATCAACAGAAAAACAGGACTGGAAGAGATCTATCCTGCAAGCCCTGCGCAAGACAAGAGGAAAGATTTGAACTAGGGGTCTTTTTTTTAAATCCAAATAGTCTCAGCCAGTAAAAGGGATCTTGAACTAGTTAACTGATTCTTTTGTTGATGTATGTTTGCTCTATGAGAACTAAGACTGAGCTCAGAAGACTTCTGTGTTTCAACACCAACTTTCTGAAGGTAGAAACAGCAGTAGCAAGAACTGCATCAAGATTTCAAACTGCATCTCTTTGCCCAAGTGAAAAATGTGTCCTCAGGTCATTAACAACTTGGAACAGGGTTCCAGAAAAACTGACACTTCACTTTGTATCCTGCTTAACGTTCAGCTTACATCATCTTGAGTCTTCATCTTATTGCTTCAACTATATAAAGTTTTTTTTTAAGTACACAATTAAGATTTGGAACAGTTTAAGTGACCTGCATTCATTACATTTGTTATATTAGTTTAATAACATTTTTCCTCTTAGAGTAGCTGTACTTCCCTGCTCCCTCCCCAACACAACATACAGGAGTTGCATTACTATTTCTAGCCACATAAAGTAACACTGGTAATTAGAATTTTTAAAAATTTCTTAGAAGATATTGTTCTGAAGTTTCAGCATCTTAACTGACTATAATGAAGTATCAATTAAAAGCCTCTGATTGAGTCATATTAAAGCAAGATACACTGTTCAGTCTTTCCTGGCTGTTAGCTGTAACATCTGGAAGTCATTTATAGAAATCCAATCTCTAGATTTAGCCCTGTCCTCAAATAAGAATTACAGAGTATATGCCCCATCATTCTGGTGACTTAACACAGCATGCACCTGCATATGAAGTTAAAAGAACAATGCTTGCTGCTTCCATTTCTGTAGCTATTACAAAAGCAAAGCATTTTCATTCTCCTTGGTTTAGGAACAAAGCTGTAGCTATGACAGTTATCTTACTATCTAAGGTAAGTTTCACATAAATTTAACCTACATTAAGCCATCCTCAGTAATGTTTTGACAGTAGGAGCACTTTTAGGTAATAGGGGTCCTCAGTAAAACTAAACAGTGCTTAAGAACAAAACATTGGCAGGTAACCTGGCGTTCAGCAGGGAAAGTCAAAGTCAACATTACACAGCTGAAGTGGTAGGCCACTGCAGCAGCGACATTCATGAGAGTGCTAGCAGCATTACTGCAGACAAGTAATGTGAGTTTGAAGAGCAAACCACAAGTACACACAGTTGGTCTGTAATACTTACAGCTTCCAGTTCTTTAATGTCTTCCTCCAGTTGTTTATTTTGTTCGCTCATGTTCATTACAAGATTGAACACAGATTGCCTGGGATGCATACTTCGGTCAAACTGATGGTACATATTCCTCCAAAACCTGTGTGGAACAGATAGTTTTAACTACACAGGACAGAGACAAAACTGAAGAGATACTGTATGTTATTTGAACTTACTTAAAATTGAATGAAACTGTATTAGGCTCCAAAAGAGTTAATTCTGGAGAAAAGTCTGGATTATACAGAGGATTCTGGTATTTCTTTTGTTCATCCAGAAGGAATGGCCACAAGGAATAGGTCTTCTCTTTCAACCTGAAAGCAAGAGGTCAAGACACTGACTACAACAGAAGCTGTTCAACTCAGCATAATAAAAATCAATTTTATTTTTAAAAAGGCACCAGAATTGTTTGCAAGTCTTGACTGACAAGCTGTTAGTAAAATCCTGTCATGTGCTGGTGTTATGCAGACCGTCAGGTTTAGAAGTACCACTGTTTATGCTGTGCAAGTCTTGCCTAGTTGCAATAAACTCTTTTGAAATACAGTTTGGGACAGAGATGAACTGTGAAAACCTTACAGTTCTCCAACTGAAAGCACTAGGAGACATCCTGTAATACTTTTAACTGGCAGTGATTACCCTTGAACAGGCAAGTATTTTTATGTTACCTAAAAACAGATCGGGGGAGGGAATGAATCACAGAATCATAGAATGGTCTGGGTTGGAAGGGACCCCAAGGATCATAGAGCTCCAACCCCCTTGCCACAGGCAGGGACATCAACCTCCAGGCCTGGATCTACACAAGGTTGCCCAGGGCCCCATCCAACCTGGCCTTGAACACCTCCAGGGACGGGGCATCCACCACCTCTCGGGGCAGCCTGTTCCAGCACCTCACCACTCTCTCTGTAAAGAACTTCCCCCTAACATCTAATCTAAACCTTCCTTCCTTTAGCTTTAGTCCATGAAGTGACACTTCCAAACTTAAGCTTACTTATTTTTAAGAAAGAAAAAAATAAAGAATAGGGAAAGTTAAGGCCTCTTTCTCCATATGAAAAATGAGCATGGGAGTTTCTCCCAGAATTAGCAAGTCTGCCTTCAGTGTGCAAAAGCAGGAGAATCAATGTTGATCCCTGATGCACCTCAGCATCATTTTCAGTACCACTAATCCTGTCTCTGTATTTTTAGTCTGAGCCTAAAACAAAAGACAACTCACAGGATTTCTTAGTCCGAATAAAAAAAAGAGACGTTACGATATCTGCTTACTTGAGTTCTTCTCGCTCTTTCTGGCAGTTTCCAAGGAAGTTACCAAACTGGCATGAATGGACATGTTCATGGATCTGAAGGAGGAAAGCCTCATTGTACTCAAAGGCTTGTGGAAACTGCTCAGTCAGATTCCACACACTTTCCAAAAACTGGGTGAACACTGGCGATATTTCTTTCGGATCACCATCCAACTGACAACACCTGAAAAAGATTCCATAAATAGATTGAAATACAGTTTAAGTTAGGTATCTAAAAAAGCCTTAGTTGCACTTGTTTTTAAATGACACTACAGTAACATGACAGTGGCTTTGGAGATTAAGCACCCAGCTTTGAGAACTGGGGCGATTTTTGAATAAAAATAAGTCTATTTTTAACCTCTTTGTCTGACTTGTAAGTAATCATACATCTGTGTTTGGTACAGAAAAGCAACCTAAGACAGTTCAGCTCCTTTGTATCTATTACCTCCATAGTCAACATCTGAAGTATATCAGCTAAAAGCAAATTAATAAGCAGTAAATAGCAGCAAAGGTATTGTCATAGCCTGCGAGAGGCAGATCAAGAGAAAGACAGAAATTGTAATATACAGGACTTCTAAAGGCAGGTATGATGAACTTACACTTATGTTTAATGACAACTTTTAAAGATAGCAAAATGAAGTAGGTTTTATTGCCTAAATAGCTGGGATATAGCTTTAGATTGGTTTGCATCACCTATGCATAGGTGGCAACCTAGCAGCAGTCATCAAAATCTGAGAGCAAGGCACCAGGAGCACTAGAAATTTGTGTCTATAATATCAATCAATTGTCTGATAGATATTTGACTAAATAGCAATACATGGAGTGCACTGTCTACTCAAAGTAGCTTACTCACTACAAGATTTCTAGCAACACTGCAGTAGTTTAACATCCACAAGTTGTCATTTGGTTCAGTTCACTGCATGCATTTTACCGTACTGGAAGAGGTAACTACCTGTCGGAGAATTTGTGCCCAAAAGAGATCCAGTCTTTCTCTATCAAGACCTAGAGAGTAAAAACCACAAACACAATCCAATGTAACAATGTATTACTCAATCTTCTATAGTATTAATGCCTACAGGTAAACCAACATACTACAATTTAAAGTTTTAGTCACACTGAACTAGGAGCAACTATTTGTCACTTTGTAGGTGCTTTATTCTCTTGGAAGCTTTTTTACAAGGTTCTCAAAGCACATCTCTGAAACTAATCAAAAAAGTTGAGCAAGTTGACAGTTGGGTTGCTGCTGCTAAGGCTTGCTTTACTCACACTGACAGTGCACAGCTTCCTAGTAGTTTATCAACCAATTTGCAAAAAACGTAAAATCTAGGAAAAATTCTACTATTGCATTCCTGCTACCATAGATTACCTAAAGTCACACAATATTATCTTTGCAACATTCTATAGCAAGATGCTTGTTAACACCAACACTAGCTTGCTCTTTCACTGTAGTCACAGTATAAGGAACCAAAAGGAACAAAGGACTGCCTGCCCATTGCAGAAATCTAATAGACAGCAAGGATTAAAAACCAAAGAGCTAAAATTGTGTGTGATCTTTAGGGAAACATTCTCATCTACAAGAAACAGTTCCTCTTCTAATCCCTCCTCAACTTTACCTTTGTGGCTGTACTATTTGTGACAGTTCTAACCAATATATGGAATTAGGTTTATGTACTATCTTTAGGAGTTCCCATAATACCTTGTATAACCACTGCAGAACATGATTCCAACTCAAGTTTAGAATAATCATATGGAAATTCCTCTTCCTATAAAAAGACTAAGAAATTTATACTGCCTTAATATCTTCAAGTTCCTGTCACTAGGGGAGTTCTAATTTTTAGATTTTAATAATGCTGACTTTGGGACAAGTGATAAAAGCACAGAGCTGATAGTGTAGCACAACTCTCTCATGTAAGTGCTTTGGAATCCTTATGTCATAGCAAAGGGACATTTGGGGATACAAAAGGCAATCATTGCAACATTTCTGCAGGGTGCTTAAAGCAACCCACTATTTATATTTCAGTTTTTTATATTAAATCAATGGTTCTTCCCAGTAGCAGAGTACTCTACAAAAAGATTTACCTGTATACTGCAAGTCTTATTGAAGCTTTTTTGTAGTTGCAAATACAAAATGCTTCCACTGCTCCTTTTCACACTCATTTTACATTCCTTATTTACCAAGGAAGAACTCAACACAACAGCTTACTTACCATGAATCCTTTGATTGTTCTGTAATAGGAATCTAGCAAGAGAGCTCCAAGAGAACAAACTTGGGAAGTCCTATCCCAGCCATCTGAGCAGTGCACTAATACACTCGCGCTCTCAACCGCTATTGCCTGCAAGACACAGTTGTTTCTTAGTGTGCATTCTATTCTAGACAGAAGTAAAAGTCTAGTAAGCATGTATAAAAGCTGCATTTACCCCGAACTCACATAATAGATAATATCATTTAACTTACAAATACTTTTCTGTCTTTGTAAAGGATTTGATACAATCAAAGTTCAGAATTCTTTAGGAGAATTCCTTATGAAGAAACTTCACTACCATTTTGTACATAATAAGAACTTCTATAGCTCTTCTCAGTTCACTCTGTATCCTTAAACTAAACTTATAAAACCCCCTTGCAATTCACACTAAGAAAGTTGACTACACATTACAGTCCAAACAGGTTAAAAAACCCCAAACAGGTGGTTATCATTGAAGATATACACTTATCCACAATTATACCACACAAGAGTTAATGACTAGGAACTACGTAGTAGCTTCAGTTAAGAATTCAAATCCTGTTATCCTAGATGTTTTTGAAGGTCATCTTTAGGAGAATCATCCACAATAAACTCACTCCTTGTTATTTCACCTAGTGAAAAAACAAACATCCAGGGTTTTTTTTCCTTCTCCCAGCTCTCTTCAGGTAAAGCCAATTGTTCCTCCAGATTCTTCAGAGTCCCATTTCCTTGCCATATCAAATCAGCATAACTGATTTGGCTTCTCTGCAGGGATTCTGTTTTTCAAGGTATACTAAGTAAAATTAAGCTTGCTCCATCCACCTTCAAACTGGTTACTCCTTTCATAAATACTTAAAAATATCAGGGGGCATAAGAATCCCTTCATCTCCCAACACAGTGACCAAATAGCATTCAAGAGAAGTCCCCCAAACATCAGCTGGCATATTCAATGTCTCCAAAGAAACATGTAATCCTTACAACAATCAATCAGATGTACTGGTGTATACTAAGCATCTACCTCCAAAAAAGTCAGCTATGGAATTTTACACACTACATAAGCATTAAAAATAGTTTTACCTGGTAGCAAGTCAACTTATGTAAAAGAAGCAGCATTCAAGTTACCTTGACTAGGAAGACAGCAGCATCCAACACAGCTTTGATGTGGCGCAGCCACCCAGAATTCTCCAGACCAGACAAGAAGTCATTGACAGACAAACCCTTTGTGCCACTGACTGAAAAACAAAAACCCCAAACAAACCAAGAGTTAGAAAGCCTTAAGCAGCTGCAGCTACCTGTACCCTGCAATGACAGAAGAAGAATTGCCTATTGTTTCCAATACCCTATGCTGTAAGTTGATTAGAAGTCTTTCAGGAAACCACCACTCCATCCGTTAAGAGAAAGCTACTACAAAGCATTCTCCATCTAAAATTCAACTCTGTAGAACTACAGTAACCCTGAATGACCAGAGTAAAATAACATTCAAAGCAAATACACTGATTATTCCCCAATACAGAGCCCTACCAAGCAAATGCTCACAACTTACCAGAAATAATTAAAAGTTACAACTTCCATCAGTTCGGAGTAGTCTGACTGGCACAGTTTTGATCTTCTCCAATCTGCTTCGGAGAGTAAGTCCATGAAGTACAAGAACATGGTGATGAACTGAAAACTACCAAGACTTTGTCTACCTCCAGACTTGAAACACTGCAATTGACTGATGTCTACCATTCTTCCCTAGTATGCTTTGATCCTATAACAATAATGCCAATTGAGAGGGCAGAGCACTCCTCAGGTAAAGGAAAGATGCCTTACAGCACAGCAGCAAGATGCTCAGAGGTACACTAAATGTCTCTCTCACAGAGAAAATTCACAGATGAGAGAGATAAGCTGGTTCTTAAATGATCTGAGTAGCAACTCACAGGTTACATTACTGTCCAAACATTACAAATTTCTAGCAACAAGTAAAGAAACTTTCACTGGCTAATATAGCTTCAACTATGTGTGATTCCAAGGGTGTGTGACCTGAGGCTGCCATCTACAAAAATACTTCTCCCTGCCACAGGAGAAGCCTATTTCCTAACAAGTTTAACAGCTGGAGTTGAAGCTCTTAAAGGCCTTTTTTAACCAAAACAATCCAAGCTAGTAGGCCCCAGATGAAGATAAAAAGGCTCTGTAGCTAAGCCATAGAGATATTCATACAGCAGCTGCAAAATAACCTCTAGCACTATGGGAGGATGCAAGTCAGTAAGGAAGAGTAAAGAACAACATTCACTAAGTCATTCAGTGACACAGTTCCACATTCAGTCAAATCCCCTGACGTAACAAAGGCATCTTCCCTTAGAATATAGCAGGTATTAAACCCCTACCTCATGGAGCGTTCCTATATCTGCACTATATGTCTCAGCTTTCAGCCATCCCAGTGTCAGTACCCTCCCCACTGCTCAGGAAGTCACAGTACAAGTTGCTGCTGAATGCTCTAACAAAGGCAGGCTTCCAAACAAAGTATCACAGCACCTTTTCTAAAGCCCATTCATCTCCTTTATCTACAAAACTACCTAGCAAGCCACAGCACAAGGTAACAAAACATCAAGAAACCCCTGGATGTAAGACTTAATTTTAAAGGTTAGTCCATAAACATTGAGTAAAAGCAGCAAGAGCTAGTTTCTCTTTGAAAGAGATCACACATTGTTAGACAGGAGTGCTGCTTCTGAAATGTCTAGCTCCATGGAAAGAGTCAGCCAAGAACTACCTGATCCTTTCAGCTAGCTTACATTCTTCAGACCAGTAGTTCCAGACACCTGTTCAATCACAACAGTGCACAACAGGTAAAGGAAAGAATGCCTGGAAAGTCAGACATCTGTAGGGAAAGGTTTGGACAGACAAGGCAATGTCTGGAAGCACTATTCAGGACTGCTCACCCCTATAGTCTGAGGCTTGTGGTTTGAAGCACAAGTTCAGCCAGCTACTGCTGTCAAAATTTGCTTTTCATCAGAATTTTCATCTTGGAAATGAGAAATATTTCACCAATGGTATTTCCCCCTTCTAGCTAGATCTATATATTTCTGTAAGACAGAACACACATGTTGAGCCCAAAAAATTACTTTCCATGTCTGTGAATTAGGACAGACATTTTTATACTACTTTGTGATGAAATAAAGAAATTCCATTGACAATGTTTACACACTTATATGCTGAAAAAAAATAATTTCTAGTCTCTTATGGTCCCTAAGGCCCTCTTAAGGGCCAAAGATGATTTTATGGTACCACTAAGACAGTTTTTTGTGAATCAGGTAAACATCAGTTGAGATAGTTTTGGCTCTGTGGATCCCATCATACAAACATATGCACTGAATGTGCAAGCCCCAAAGCCTCAGTGGTCCACTCCTTGATTGAACCTATTCACATCATCAGCAGTGCCCCAGGCAGCAGTGTAAGAGGTGACCAGGACCTGCAGGCTGAGCCACAGTAGGTTGACAAGAGATGTTTTAATGAAAACCAAATAACCCCACTATACATATACTCCACAAAAACCTCTCAACTTAGCTAACACAATTCTGTCATTAAAATGTATGCAGCAAACCACAGGTACTACTGATGAGCTTTTTCCTCAAATACCTCCTGTGGAAATGCTGTTTAACACACACACACAGTCTTTTTGCTTACTCTCTCCAATCTTTTCTTACATGCAATACTATCATGTCCACACTGAAGAAAACTATTTTAGAAGAGTTTTGTATTAATGCATACAAGATATATAAAACAGCTGAATCTGATATGAAGAACACATTAAATTTCCCCTAGCATAGTCCATGGTGTAGTCCCATTGTACAAGGATACTAAGAAGGACTGTGCCTTATACTCTGCTTCAACTGGAATTGTTAGATTCTGAATGAAATCAGGCAGATAGACACAGAGCTTAGGAGCAGGATATGTGCTGAAGAATGAACAACAGTTGTTTGTTATAAATAAAACTGAGGACAGTCACAGCTACAATGGCTCTTGAAAGAATAGGGTCATCAGTATCACATTTCTGATTTGAGAACATTCAGTTCAGCACATACAGGAGAAGCTGGTACACAGAAGTCAAATGGCATTTTACTCATTTTAAGCTAGGAACCATTTTTATAGCGTTTTCTTTCCAATCACCCCACTGATAGCATGTTTCTATACGGGTCTGAAGTATTATTGCACACTTCCCTAAGTTTCAGGGGTCCTTCCTACCCCCAGAGATGTGCATTTCATGTTTTTCTGGAAAAAAAAAAAAAGCAATTCCTTTCTCTTCCATCACCAACCCTCCCTCAATACCCCAAGGAGCTCACACTAGGAGCAGCACTTGAAAGCATACTGGAAACCACTGTATGTCCTGAGTTGGAAGGGGCTCATAAGGATCTACGGAGTCCAACTCCTGGCTCCACACAGGGCCAGCTAAGTCAGAGCATGGGACTGAGGGCATCGTCTAGATGCTTCTTGAACTCGGTCAAGCTCAGTGCTGTGACCACTGCCCTGGGGAGCCTGTTCCAGTACACAACCAGCCTCTTAGTAAAGAGCCTTTTCCTAAAATCAAACCCAAACACCCCATCACAGCTTCAAACCATTCCTACAGGTTCTATCACTGGTCACCAAATAGAAGAGTGCCTGCCCCTTCACTCTCTCATCAGGAAGCCAGAGACTGTGATGAGGTCTCCCCTCAGCCTCCTCTTCTCCAGGCTGTATAAACCACGGAACTTCAGCCTCTCCTCATAAGACTTCCCCTCCAGACCCTTCACTATCCTCACTGCCCTCCTCTGGACACTCTCCAATATTTTTATGCCCCTCTTGTACTGTGGCACCCAAACCTGCAAACAGCACTCAAGGTGAGGCTGCACCAGCACAGTGTGGAGGAAGACAAACACCTTTTTGGACCTGCTGGCAATACCATGCTCACTGCACCCCAGGATGCAGTTGGCCCTCCTGGCTTTCTGGGCACACTGCTGGCTCACGTTTAGCTTGCTGATGACCCAGACCCCAGATCCTTCTCAGCATGGCTGGCCTCCAGCATCTGATCCCCCAGTCTCTGTGTGTAGCCAGGGCTGCCCCTTCCCAGGTACAGAACCTGGCACTTTTCCTTGTTAAACTTCATGCTGTTGGTGACTGACCAGCTTTCCAGGATCAGTTACTTCATCTTGCTGGATTCCAGGCCTGCTAAGAAGAAATACCTACCAAAAGGGACCCTTGATAATCAGTAAGATTCAGTTGATTAGGTCCACACTGGAGGTTGATGAAAGCTCTTTGGGCTTGGAACCAAGTACAAGCAACTGCCAACTACAAACAACCACCAACAAGAAATGCTTTGTCTCCCCTGCTTCTATATTAGAAGTAGAGATCAATGTACACACAGTACAACTGCTTGCAACAGCAGATGACTAGATGAAACAATCCAAGGTATTTCCAATCATCTTCTTGATATGCTAGGTAGAACTTTTTACAGTGTGAAAACTACAAGAATCTCATCTTTAAGTCCATTCTGTTTCAATAAAGTCTGAAGAGCCAAGGATTACAGTGTTCAAAACTCAAGTGACCTAGCAAACTTATGAATTCTTGCTGTAAAGCCTGCCTGGCAGCAATTCTAGTGAGTGAAAGAATTTGTGACAGTTAATTAGGAAAAAACAACACATACTTCCAGGCTGGCATTCAACAAGACTCTAGTGAATTATACAGACTGAACAGAGGTAGAACTGGCTTCATTTACTGCCCAAACCTGATCAGGAGAAACTATACATATTAAAAAAAAACCCATGTCTAAGTCAAGCTTAAATAAGCCAGTCCTCCACACAAGCAAAAACTAAGACATACTCCATCCTTAATGAAAGTTATTTGGTAAGTATTGTTGGTGGGATGCTAAGGTCAAATGCAAAGACTATAAAGCCTGAAGTTTAACTGTGTGATGCACACAGTTCTGCATCACACATTATTACATGGGACCAGGCCTCTAAAAAGAGAAATCAAGATTTATTAGCTACTTTGCTGGAACTAAAGATATTAGGAAGAAAAATGGTGATTAAGACCAGAAGTTCAGGTTCAAGCTGCTCATCTTCCCCTTCAGTAATGGCAAAGATACATATTAAAGCTTATTAGTCCATACAGAGTGCCTCCAGAAAAGGTTAGTGGCAGATGCACGCTTAATGAGAGTGAAGTAAGATTACACCACTAGCCTGTAAGACTTCTTGGCCAGTGTAGCCAGAATGTCTTCATCAAAAAGGTTTCACACAAGCATAAGACTTATCCTGGAAATACCTGCATAATTCTAGAAGACAAACACTTCTGTGTGTATTTTGTCACATGTGGAAGCCTGGTTTCTGCCACTGCAGTCTCAGTATTAATACTCTGCAAAGTGGGTTTTTTCAGCTATTTACCCAAATAAAATATCATCAGAACACCTTCATAGACTGCTGCCTCTCTATTTTTATCACCAGGCAGCAGGTGGTGGTATGGTGAAGTGGTTTGCTTTTACTCCTGCCCACCTCTCTACAAACACTCCACAAATGTACCTACAAGCACAGAAGTGGCTCACCAGGCCAACGAGCTCAAGTGTTGCATAAACCATGTGCTTACTGCAAGTTACACATAACTAAGTGCTCCTTGAAAAAAATCAGTTCTCCATTATGTATGGAAAGTATATGTACAGACATATACTGTTTTGTGCATTTATATTACATGTGTGTGCATCCACGTGTACTCTGCAAGTACAGAAGTCACTTCCACATGCCACTGACATACTAATCAAGTTAGCCCAAGACTTATGTGTCACTCAGTAAATTTTCTTCAATATAACTCCATTCATTGGGTGTTAAAGGTAAACTCGTTAGAGATAATTTGTTACCACAGAGCACAGCAAAATGGTATGACACAGAGCTCAAAAAATACACAAACAGAATTGATATTTCTGTAAGCTACTATTTACAGACTTCTGAAAAAATATTTATCCTGTTTTCACATACAATATTATAGTGATGTTAGAACATACCTTCCAGGAGTTTTTGTAAGCTGGATCTCATTACATGAATATTTTCAATGCCAACAAACTGGAACCTAATGTTAGAGTAGTTGTCTTCATTTTCATAGCCCTTCCCAGCAGCTCTGTTTGCCATTGCATTAAGCTTAAAAGAGAAAGAATACTGAAAATCAGCACTTAATTTCAAATTAACAAATGAAAGCAATGCAGTTTCTGTGGAATACACTGGGGAAAAACCACACAAGAGCACATATTAAAACCCAATTCTACTAAGTTAGGAGTTTGTGGCAAGTCAGTTTAAAAATATTCAAGCATTAGAGGCATGGTGCATAAAGAACCACCAGCAGTTCACATTTAGAACTAGCATATCTGAATAATGCATTAAATCTCCTATTCTCTCCTCCATATTCCCACCAACAAACCTTTATTTATTTTCCAAACATTCTGAGCAAAGACACTACAAAGCAATTAACCTGAAAAGGACAGAGTAAGACCCAGACTTAAGCATACATTTACAGGGTTTTTAATACATGTGTGCTTTCCAGGCATCCTAAAAGCGTCAATTCTGGCAGTAAAGAGCTAATGAATTGCTGCAGCTATAAAAAGCTGCAGCTATAAAAACCCCACAGTTGGCTCAGTTTCAGTCTATCAGACCGACCTACTGCTGAACCCTGCTCAAAGTGCAGATCCTACAGAGTAGGATTTTCACTTTACATCCTTTTCTTTTTTTACAGAATGGGTTGGAAGGGACCTTAAAGATCATCCGGTTCCAAGTGTTCCAGCTCCTCTGTCCAGAGATTAAATTGGTATTAATTTCACTTGAAATGCAGATGGTCTAAAGAGTGAAAGTTACCACACACATTCCAACACAGGTCAAAACCCCAACATAACTCAATTTAATTAAGACAGCAATGAAGTATGACCTTAGAAGGCTCCAACAGAATCTTCCCTACTTCTTACTGGCTAAAGCAGCAATAGCAGTTTTCACCATACACTGACACAGAGCAGCCCTTCCTCCCATTCTAAAAGAAACCCCAACATAGCTCACCATTTAATTAACTTAATTTCAAATATTTACAATCACTTGGATCTCACTCCAATACTTCTTAGCTATGTTTTAAATATATTTTAAAATGCACCTACCCGAAAGTTCACTAGCACAGTCAGTAAGTTTTAACTGAGTCCTGAGAGGGGTTCAACTTCAAGAAAGCAAATAATTAAAAGCATGAATAAAAAGGCCTAACCTTAGCTGTAAAGAACATTTTTGCCCAATATAGCCATATTTAATTCCAAATCTTTCAAAATCACACTATCCCTGAACTCTAACATACAGGAATAGAGGTTAGTCTGCAGAATCTGAAGAATGTACCTTTGGTCTGGTGTCCATGACATACATGTAGCGATTTGAAGGATTTGCCTTACTGATGGCTTGCAACATGTGTTCATCTTCCAGGCACCTGGCACTGAAACCTGAGAGAGGTTGGCTGCATCTGCAAATTGCAGCCTACCATCAGAAACAGAGAACAAGTCAGTATTAGGTTAATACCTGTAGTTAAATTATGCAAAGCACATCATTTCAGCACCTCTTTGGAATTGTTTCACTCAGCAGGTAACAGCACTAGAGTTTGCATTCCAACTTTAAGCACATCACTTGCAAATCTTACAGTACCTGCAACTTAAAATGTTTATCAAAACATTTTTTTTAGGCTTACCTACATGGGCTACATACATAATGGACTTTCCCCAAGTATAAAAAAAATCCAGAGATATATGGGCTGAAAAAACACCTTAGGAAAATATCAAATTGTATGAAATTCATTGTAGGTGGTTTTACTATTGCAAGTATGATTTTATTATTCCAAGTACAATGTGTTATCATCTGATGTAATTTTCATAAGGTATTACTTGCATCTGCCAAACAGTAATTATGTTCAGATGCATCTAGTAGCTTCACTCCTGTCCTTCTTCAGTTCTTCAATTCATCAGGGTCATTGCCCTTCTCCCCCAGGTGCTGCTTCATATTGCTACTAACACACCTGAAATCTTATGTTTTATCCTCTAGTTCTTTCCACCTCACAAATGCCTCCTTAAAGAACCAGTTCTACTCTTTTAGTAGTTTGGGTTTTCTGAAACCCCATTTTGACCTAACAGATTTTATTCTTGATATATCAAGGAAGATAGATCACTTCATAAAGGCTATCTTCAGGTTTGTTTCTGTTAATCAGTTGAATATCTTAAAGCTTTCAGAGATCATTAAGTAAACTGGCTTAGCTTAATTCAGCATCCTGTTAGACACCACTAGTGTCAGCTGTGTTTATGATTGTTGTGAGTTATACCACTCTCACACAAGTCAGTACTTCTTTACCTACCCTGAACTACTGCCAAGTACTGAGAAATGCAAGTGTGCAGAAAATTAAGAGGAAGACACACTATACCTCTTTATTTTTATGATAATATGACAACACTGGGAATCTTCCCTTGCTTCTGAACTTGGAGCTACCAACAATTATGGGCTTGCTTGCAGTTCTGGGAACATAAAGTTCTCTTGGATAAGTCTCACATATCTGAAAGACGCAGGTACATAATTATGTACAAAGACAACTAGTTATTACATCCAATATCAGAGATGTTAGGTGAAATAAGAAATAAAAATAAACACTAATATATTACATACATATATAAATAGCTCAGAAGAGATAAACCATGGATAAAGTAGTATAAGTTGGTATCAACAACCAAACACTGTTGGAAAGCACTGCTATACTAGCATTCACCTCAATGACTCTTCAGTCAAAATGCTAAGAATGCATTGGTAATAAGGTACTGACATTATTTCCCTCATTTTTAATATTTGCATACTAAATAGTAAGATGAAATCTAATCTAGGAATCAGCTGCCACAGTCTTCCACAGCCAGCGCTGTAAGTGTAAAAGCAGAGTCCTTCTCAGTTTGAGATAAAGCTCCAGTGCACTAGAATTTTTGAGGCTGGGATCCAAACAGGTAAGTATACTCCAGAAAATCCCAGAGAGCAGTGCATCCATGCATATGTATTCTCTCAATGAAGCCTTGGAAAAAACTCCAGTTAGAAAATTATGGGGTTGTGCGCAGCAGATTAAAGAGTTAACTCTTGACCTGCAAGTTTTACCTATGCCAAAAGCCAAATGATTCCACAGTATTGCACCGTTTATTCTGACTCCAGCCCCATAGAAAAGTGGAAAGATGCAGAGCAAAACATGCTCCCACTACAACCCTTACCTTATAATCACGGTTTGCATCAGACAGCTGCCAGTTAGCATTTGGCACTCCCATTCTCTTATATTCTTCTGCTAGATCAATAAGCTGCCAACCTTTGACTTGCTCAGATTCATTTTGCTTTGGATTGTAGGAGAAGGCATACAGTTCTTCATATTTTGCTAAAAGGGCAAAGAATAAGAGTATTCAATGAGTTGTCCCTCAAAATGTCCAAGTGGTCAACTATGCTACGTTTCTCAAGTCTTGAAATTACCAAAATTGCCAAGGAAGTTTCAGGCTTCAAAATTCTCAGAAGCAAGACAAAACAAGCAGTTCACACTCTTGAAGTACTTATTCTGCAACTATCATACATTTAACTGACACAATTATAGATACTTAGTTAAAGGTATGTTACAAGAGCTTTGAGCGTTTGACCTGTTTCAGTATGGTCAATTCTAAAGCCATAAGGGCAAAGCAGAGGTCACAAAATGAAGACTGATGATATTAAAGAGGCAGAATTATTAGAAGACTTCAAGAGACAAGAACTGACCTTTTCCTAATACACTACTCATGTATCACAGATGACATTTTACATTGTTCTAAACACAAAGCAGAAAATGCAAAAGACTATCAGGTGACAAAAGTCTCTTGTAAAGCTGAGTTTGCAGTACTGTTTTAGCATCAAAACTTCAGCTTTATGCCTGAAACTGCATGAAATTACTAACAAGTTAGTGTTTGTTTAGTAGGATTTTGTATATGGAACACACCAATTAAAGAGAGACTACTATACACTTATAGTCACAATTTCAGGGGTAAAAATAGAAATGCAAAAGATTATTCAGGAATGTTGCATTCTGACAGTGAACATCAGTGACCTCCAAGAGCCAGATAACACACCTTCTGAGTTTTTATGCATTTAAATCTTTCAAGTTGTTCTACACAGAGAATCGCTTACTGGTTTTGATTGGAAGAGACCTTAAAGATAATCAAGTTCCAACCCCCACTGCCATGGGCAGGGACACCCTCCACTAGACCAGGTTGACCAAAGCCTCATCCAACTTGGCTTTGAACGCTGCCAGGGAGGGGGCATCCACCACTTCCCCAGGAAACCTGTTCCATTGACTCATCACCCTCATAGTGAGGAATTTTTTTCCTAATATCCAATCTAAATCTACCCTCTTCCAGTTTAAAACCATTTCCTCTCATCCTATCACCACATGCCCTCTAAAAAGTCATTCCTCAGCTTTCCTGTAGGCCCTTTCAAGTACTGGAAGGCCACTATAAGGTTCCCCTGGAGCCTTCTCTTCTCCACACTGAACAATCCCAACTCTCTCAGCCTGTCTTCACAGGAAAGGTGCTCCAGCCCTCTAATCACAATGATTAGGGTCTTTGTGATTAGAGGGCTGGACCTCTGGACCCATTCCAACAGTTCCATGTCCTTCTTATATTGGGGACTCCAGAACTGGACACAGTACTCCAGGTAGGATCCCATGAGAGCAGAGTATGGGGGGGGAGGGGGGGGGGGGGGGAAGAATCACCTCCCTTGACCTGCTCATCCTTTTGATGTGGCCCAGGACATGGTTGGCAATCAATTTAACAGGACTTACATATTTAAAAGTGGACATTATGTAAAAGCCATGGACTTCTCCCACTACCAACCTGTTATCCAGGCATATGCTGCTAAGTCTTTTACAGTTGGAAGCATTACCTGTTCTTGACAGCTGAAGCAAAGAGTTATAAATGTCGTGACAATCTCTCTCTCTGGGAACGACGAAGTGAACTGTTCTGAAGTTTTTGCACTGGATGACAAGGGGGCAGCCAGAAGTAGTCAAGGGAAGTTTTTCCACTGCAGCAATGTGATGATGTAATATCTGTGGCATACAAGAACTCAAAGCATAAGCACATGGATAGAAGGGAGAACAGCGCAGCATTTACAAGAGCAGTTATAAGACACATAAAGCAGCAACAAAATTAGTCAAAATCCATATTCAGCAATCATTTAAAAGACAGATTTAAAAGAAAAACAAAACTTTCATTTCAATCAGGATATCATGATTTATTAAAATTTAATTATTCACTTCCCCCATTTTGAGGTGTTAACACTTGTAAGGAACAGTAAATATCCTAAATGCAGAGTAAGAAGTAAAACTACACTGCAGTTCAGTCCTCTTCCATAATTTTTCCTAACTGACAGGCATACACCTAATTAAGCAGGGTCTAGCGGGATTTTTTTTTAGGATCTTCAGGATCATATTTCAGAATTTTCACACAAAATAATGCAAGTCACAGAAAGCAACTTCAAAGTGTAATAGATGAAGATTTTAGAATTCCAGAATTTAACATTTAGAGGACAAACAGGAGATGATAAAAAAAACCCTCCTGTGTTGCCCACTGTTACGTAGATATCACAGTCTCTCAGCTAAATACCCTGCAAGAACTTTAACAGAAGACTGTCACAGTAATGGGCATACAAAAGCCTTCCATAGATTTATCTGTGTGGCAAATCCACACAAAGTTCAGGAAAATACATGGGAAAGTAACAGTCGTTCAACCAGCAACAGATACAGTACTTCAACAAAGCAAGATGCTCTTGATGGCATTTCAATTACCTCACTGAAGCAATCACCTCCTCTTAAATTTTGATCAGAATTAGACAGGCTTCTGAAAATTATGCTGTCAAATATGCATTTACAAAGAGACTGTATCTTGGAGACATCATCATAATGATACTTGGTACTTTCACTATCAGAGAAATGCAAAGCTCAAGGGGAAAGGTTCAATTCTCACAAAATAAAACCTTTTAACATTGCGAACAGGGAGTCACAAGTAATTCTTCTTAATGCTGTTCTCCCCAGTAACCCATTTCCTAAAGGATAATGGTTTGCTTTGAACAAAGTTGTACACTGTATCCAACAAAAAGTAATAGAAAAATAATTTAATGAGAGCACAGTGAAACACCTGGCGAAGTTACCCAGGATACAGGATTAAGGGTATAAAAAACCCCACCTATGCAGAAAAAAAGTAAACTACACCATCCAGGAAAATGAGAGTTCATCCTACAGGATGACTGTCTTAAGGCACAGAACTCAGTCAGGTATCTGGCTTACAGCAATAGCCAGATCTTGATGTTCACATCTGCCACTAAGACACTGCACAGCTAAGGAGAATTGCTGTACTTGACAACTTTGGCTATGCAACATCCTTAGCTGTCACCAAGAAGCTGCAGCCCCTTTAAATTCTTGGGAATAAACACTTGGGAAGAAACAGCTGCTTACCACTCTGAAAAGGGCATGGGATCTTTGCTGTGTCACCAAAGCCTAGGTACCTGGATTTTGCTCTCATTTAACCTAGGCAGGACCTAAATACAAGGTAAACTAATGCAGAAATTTTGAACTTGATGCACTGCAATTCAGAGGCAGCAGTGGGAGACCACTAGCTAGCTTAAGCCATTAAATTGTTTAAAGAAAGCCACCACACATTCACTCAGGAATACAAGTAAAAGCTATAGAAGAAATTACAGTAGCTTGAAGAGAACAGTTACAACATTACCTGCTTTCAACTGCAACAGCATCATGCAAGAGTACAATCTGCAAATCATTAACTCATGATACCATCAACAAGGAGAGCGAGGAATAGCTTATAACTTAGATGAACACTTCAGTAAACAAATCCAACAGTTACATCAGGAAGAACAAACAGATCTGAAGAACCTATGCTTTTGAGCCACAAGCATTCATTATCCTTACCCATGTTTCTCTCTGGCTTGAATCTATGAATAACAGATGAGTTGCTGTAAGGTACAGAGTTCCTGTCAGTGACTTATTGCTCACGCTGAACCTATCTAGGAGTTTCACTTGTTCTACCTGTAAGAGAAGAGGGGAGGGGGAACAAAAATTTTGGGTGGGTTTGTTGGTTGTTTTGGCTTTTTTTCAGAACACAGAATCCTAACTTTGCAAAAGCTTTGTGCTTTCTGCCACTACTGCACAAACTGACAGCACATCAAGCCATTCAGGCCACACTCCCCAGAATACCCCAACGGTCACATAAGCTTTGAGAAGATTACTTAAAATATCCTGTTTCAATGCAGGAGTGTATAGTGAAGGCACAAAGCTAGGCTCATCTGAATACTTGCTACATTTACATAACTACTATGGTTATTTACTAGTAAAGAGAGACAAAAGGTATCGAGTTTTAAAAACATAATTAAGGGCAAGGAATTACTAAGCTTCTAAACTGCTTCCCCAAAGCAATGCAAACACACACTAACAATTTCCTGTTGTTGAGATGCCAGCTCTGCATTAACAGCTGATCTCAGCAGCATGCTTCATTGGCCATCTGCAGACTCAAAGCCATAAAGATTATGTACTCCTGACTCTGCTTTTAGCTATCTGTCTTTTACATCATCCTCAACTTGAAAAAATCTAGATCATCACAACCTCACCATCAGAATAAACACTGATGAAATAGAACCATTATACTAATAATTTAACAGTCTCCCAGAAGTTGAGGGACTGTGCTGGCATTAGAAACAGCAAGCCTCAAGCTTGAAATAGCTAGGACAGATTTTTCCTCCTGGATAATGTTAACACTTATCTCAAACCTATAGAAAAACGCTTCAAAGAAAGCAACTTCTAGATACCATGCATTTTATCTGCTGCTCATAACTTCACAGGCTCCACAGTTTGCTTTATTCGAATCAAGCATTACATAATTCTTTGTGTGCAACAACAGGAAAGGAGTGTGGCAAGTGGCTTATCTGCAGGCATTCCTGTTTCTTGGCAGCACTGCCTCATTAGTGCCAAGTTTAAGCTCTTACACTTGATGTTTGCTGCTACCATCCTTAAAATGCCTGGCTGAACTCCAAAAGCTTCTACACCAGCAAGACCAGCACCCATATGAGGTGACTAGGAAAAATCTCATCTACTGTGCCGATGTTAAGCTGGTTTTAGTTCATATTTACAAACTTAATTTTCTACTAAAAGCACATATGAAATACTAAAAAATTGTCTTTTCCATTCAGGTATTTCTTACAATCCAGCCAGGCCTAGTTCTGAGGTTGAAAGGTAGAAAAAGCCATTTAATGTGTACAGAAAGGAGTGGCAGTACTAAAAGCAAGCACTACTGTGACAGTCTAGATTTTGGTTTAGAAAGCAGGAAACATTGGAAGCTACATGCATCTGTATGCTATGCTGTAACCAGCAAGGCTTCAGTGCTCTGAGCAGCACAAATCAACACAGCACAGCCAAAGCACAGGATTCACTCTGGGCAGCTCCACAGCCAGATGCTCTTGGTGTCTGACATGGCACCTCCCCAGCAAACTGAAAAGTGCCCAGAAACTGCTCCAGTTTTTGTCCCAGTAATGCAACCCACAAAATCCTGGCATGGTAAATTCCATTCTCCTCCACATAACAAGACCACTATTCTCAAAGCTGTATTTCTACATTAGATGAGGACAGACATTAGTGCTTCAGCCTCCTCTTACATCAATTAAGTCTTCAAGAACTCTGAAAGTTAAGTTCCACATCTACTTTTCTTAAAGGCACCTGAACTGTCACACAGAGAAGCTGAATCTATGCCTATTTAAACTTGGTCCAACCCAGATTTAATAGGTAGTCACCTAGCTTGACCCCCTTTTTTTCCTTTCTAACTGTGAAGTTTGACAAATCCTTAGTTCAGAAAAAAACTAAGTCAGTTGTCAGTTTTGCAGAGAATGGGTTCATGAGATTAAAGGCAATTGAAGACTGCTATTGTTTACAGATATGCTGAAACTCAAAGATCACTGCAGTAGTCAGAAATTATCTTCTGAGAGTAGCCAGCACTAACAAATTAAGGAGTTTTTACATCAGTAAGAATTTGAACAGCTACCTCAAAATATTAACAGCATAATAGTATTAACAGTGAAACTGTCATCAGTTTGTTGGGACTAAGAGTTACAGATTAAAAGCAAAAAAGCAAATACATGCTTTTTAGAAGACAAGTTGGAACAGAAGAGGAGGCTGAAACTATACATCTGAAATCTTGCCTTAAAAAGGTGACTACATCAAAACAATTAAACCAATGCAGAAGTAATACAAAGATACGGTTTTGTATGATATTCACCACAATTAAAAGGAGTTTTTCCCCTTCCCCACTTAAGTCTCAGACTTGCAAATTTACCCTTAGGATTTAGCAGACAAGAACACCCACCATATTTTCCCTAAAATAAATTTGACTGAAAAAAAAATCCAGTCTTTCCTACATTTCTCTTTTAAAATATTTAAGGAGACTTTAGTTCTAAAGTCTCATCGCAAAAAAAACCCACAATATTCTTGTTTGTAATTTCCCCATCACCACCACTTACAGCATACTGTGAACTGGTTTTCATCATTTGTTGTTATTTAAGCACATACTCTCAGACAGAAGTAAGTTGACCTAGCTGCTTTATTTGACATTTATCTGTTGGGACAGTTTAAGCTTCAGCTTTTTGTGAAATTATTTCAGGAAGCTGTGCTGACAGTTGTCAGACAATTCTAACATTGCCAGCAAGCAAGTCTGAGGAGGAATCAAGCCCATTTCATCACTTCTTGGGATGACAACTTCCCCGCACAGCAGTTAGTTTGTGCAAGATTACACTGTTATTTCAAGTTTTATTTCTTTATTTAACAAAACAAATTAAGAAAACCCCAAAGTGCTGCCAGATTAGACAAAGTAGATATCTGAGAACAACTAGAATGAGGTCCAACTTGAGCCTACAAATGCTCATGATAGGGGCTGTACTTTATTCTTCTTGCTTCCTGTAACTGCAGTATTCAAAATTATTACTAACATATACATATTTTAATCCACCTGGATAGTTTTTTCTAAGATGTTAGCTTATTGACTAAGCAAGCACTACAGAAGCCATAGCAATTTCATGGCTAGAAAAAGCATGCTTTTAAGAATGGATGGGGTTTTTTTGTACAAATTATAAAACAATTGCTTCAAGTAGTATGCCTAAGTTATGTTCAGAGCTTGTTTCTCTTCAGTTATATTTCTACATGAAGTATTTGTTCCCCAGCAGATACCACTCCCCACAAAAAATAACGCAGAAACACAATCGCTTGCAGATGCAAAGTCAGTAACCTGTATGTAGCCTATCTGGTCATGATTTCATGTCTGCAATTTCAACAGCTACTAGAGCATCAAAAGACTTCGGGTTTAGCCTAATTTTGATTTTGAAGTCAGCTGTGGACTGTAACAATAGAATACTAAATTCCCAAATAAGGTCTTCCAGGCTTAGAAATACACTGCCTGATAAAGAAACCTTATCTGCAATCTGTCAGCTTGGTGCAATGTTATTCCATCCAGTAAACTAACATGTCACTAACAGCAGCTTCATCGGACATCCTCCTCCTGTTTCACATATACACATGCAAATACTTATGAGATAAATAGCTATACACATTTTATACTAAATTTATGTAAGCTATTACTAAAAAATAACCCTGATAAGTTTCTTTGTTATAAACCCACTATTCAGAGCTGAAATAGTACCATTCCTTTTCTCCACATAAGTATAAATCAAGTTTAAAGTCAGACTGCCAGGTTAGCAAACTAACGACTTGACAGTCTCCAGGATGCAGAGGCAGGCAGGGAAGCCTTTTCAGCAGCCCTCACAGGCAGGGCTGACAGGCAAGGTGGAAAAAACAGCATCGTTAGAAACAGAATTCTATAAAAGCTGTGAAAATTTTCAAGTAAGTTTATTAGTCAACAGAGGACTTTGTTTTTTAGATCTTCACTGCAGAGGAAAGACAAGCTAAAAACCGGAAAACAGTCAGAAAAGCCTACAGTGCCAGCTGCAGCCTGACACACTGCACGCACCCGAGAGCTCCTATTCCTAACGACGCGCACTAAAACATTTAAAAGAAGAGATTTAGAGAGCGGCGTTTCCGCAGCCGGTTTGCCTCGCAAGCTGGAGAGCGGCGCGGAGCCGCACCCCGAGTGCCGAACCCAGCCACCGCCCCCTCCCCACTGGCTGCGGCTGCTCCCGCCCGGGAGCTTTCAGCGCCTTTCCCTTCGGGAAGGGACGATTCCTTCCAGCCGGGCCTCACCGGGACAGCACGCACCAGCCTCTACCGGTGCCTCTACCCCAACCAGGCCCTCAGCTCGGAGGGACGCGGCCGAGAAGCCCCCGAGAACGGCAGCGCCCACCGCTTCGCGGCGGCCGAGCCCAGGGAGAAGCACCCGAGCCAGGAGCTCCCACCGCGGCCCGAGACCACCCCAAGCGGCACGTACCGCCCCGGAGCCCCAGCAGGAAGGCACCGGCTACAAAATGGAAGGAGGACGAGAAGAACAACAACGCCCCGGCCCACAACTGACGGGCTTGTCCCGGCCCTCAGTTACCGGCACAGCACCGACAACACCGCCGCCCACCTTATCTCTTCCCCCGCCTCTCGTGAGGGGCCACCCCGAGCAGCAGAAGGAGGCAAAGACAAGGGTACCTTGGTAGTGCGAATATGCTCCATCACCAAGCCCACTCAGCTACCACCCGCCGTCGTACTGCCGGGCCGGAGCGGCCGTCACTTAGAAACGCTTCCGGGGCGGGGCGGGGCGGAGCGGAGCCGCCGCTGGGGCGGGGCCAAGCAGGCGCTAAGGCCCTGTAGCGCCCCTTCGCGGCGCGTAGGGGGTATTGTCTATCACCGCACTGCGCGTACGGCGCATGCGCGGTCGCATGCGCACGGGTGTAGTGAGGCGGTGCCGTGGCGGGGGCGGGAATGGTTGAGGGGCGGTGTGAGGAGCCGGGCGGCGGTGGGGCGGAGGGGGGCGGGTCCCGCTGGGCCCTGCAGGGTCCTGCAGTGCCCAAGGGATTTTCTGTGAGATTCGAGGGAAGGGGATGTGATTGCTGTGCTGGCCATGTAACCGCAGCTGGCCCTGAGGGGACAACGATCCTGGGGCCTGCGGTGGGGTTACAGTAGATGCAGGGAAAGGGAGTTTCAGGCTTTTTTAGTCTCCTTGAAGGAGGAGATTCCTGGAAGATGGTCCTTTTTGTTACAGCATGCAGAGTCATGGAGGGGTTGAGGTAGATAGGTGCCACAAGAGGTATCTAGCCCAACCTCCCTACTTAAGCAGGGTCTCCTCAGAGCCGACTGCCCAGTGCAATGTCCAGGTGGCAGCTGATTATTGCCAAGGATGGAAATTCAGCCACCTTTCTAGGCAACCTAAGTGCTCAGTCACAGTTACAATAAACAAGTGTTTTCCTGATGTTCCAACAGAACTCCCAAGTTTCATTCACTTTGTGCCTGTTGCCCCTTGTCCTGTCACTGGACGCCACCAGAAAGGCTTGGGCTCCATCTTTGCACTCTCCTTTCACATACTTAAATACACTGATAAGATCCCCCTGAGCCTTCTCACTGGGTCCTTTTCTGCAAAACTGCTTTCTGGCTGGATGCTCCCCAGCATATACTGGTTCTGGGGGTCCTTTCCCAGGTGTAGGACTTTGCATTTACTGAACTTCATGAGGTCTGTGCCAGCTCATGTCTCCAGCCATGTCCCTCTGGACAGCCCCACAACCCCCTGGCCAGTCAGCCACTCTGACAAGATTGGTGTCTTCAGCAAACGTAGTGAGGATACATTCCGCCTCATCATCCAGGTCATTAATGAAGATGTTAAACAGGACTGGACATGGTCCTGACCCCTGCACAGTGCAGCAACTCAGCCGTGTGATTGTTGTGCAGTCGTGAGTGCACAAAAACCCTGTCTATGCTCTACAGTAGTTGAGACATGAAAGTTTGCTTAAAGGTTGCCAAATGAACTCTATGTCTTGTGGGTTTTGATTATCTTGATTAGAAATTATTCACTAGGACAGATTTTATACAAAATTAACCGCTTTTACTAACAGTCAGACTTCATGATCTTGAACTTAAAGTTTTTGAGTGGTGACATTCATAGAGTGTCACAAGTTATTAAAATCATACTACAAAGGCATCGCTCTTCCCTCGACGGGTCCTCTTTTCCTGTTATGCTAATGTATCTTGTCACTTTGTGGCCTGTCAGATCAGAAGAATTTGATGACAAGTGCCTCTGTGGAAATCACTAGATGTGCCATTTAATGTTTCACAGTTTTGGGGATTTAATTTTTTTTTAAGATGTTCAGAGAGAGGCCTTGGAAGTAAACATGGATAAGCGTCACAAATTAACATTCTAGTATCTGCCTGAAGCTCTGCCTTGTATAAAGGACAGTGATCCAGCCACCCACAAATAATCTTAAAGATGTTTTCCAGTAAATAATACCTGCTGGCCACTCATAGCAGCCACAGCATAGAGCAACAGAACATCAAGGTTTTTGCATTGTTTGGGATTCTTTGAGACTCTTGAAGTAATATATGAAGTCTTTTGTAGCACTATGACCCACCTAGACTATCAGGTACATTTTAAAAAGTCTAGTAATGCCTTTTCCTGAGCAAAAGCGGTGTGTAGGATTCTCTGAGAAACTCCCCCACGTTTCAGCAGCAGCTTCTCACAGTTCCCCAGCTTTATGTGAGAGATTTGTTGGGGCCCAGCGATGGGGTGAAGCAGGGATGGTAACTGCTTGCTGCAGTGCCCCGTGCCATACGTGTGTGGCGTACAGCCTGGTAGGGAAAATGGGAACAGTCATTTGTGCAGCTATTAGTAATTGATCTGGGGACGCTCAGGCACTGTAGTTTGAACGAGTGTTAAGAAATGGCAGGTCCTGGGAGGGGCAGAGGCGAGTCGTGCACCATTGTGCAGGCCCAGGTTCAGCCTGAAATGACACGGGTTTGGGGATTTTCACAGAGAATTTGAGTTGACTTTTGAGCTGGTAACCCCGGAGGTGTCACAGCCCCTCCTGCCTGCCCGCCAAGATCCGCGGGCCCCTCCAGAGCGGCACATCCCGCCCAGTTCACGCCAACAGCCTGGGCCAAAGGCGGCCATACCCGCCGAGAGGCCGCAGCCACCACGCGCGTTACTGTCTCTTTAAGGGGCGGCGGGCGGCGCGGTCCCGTGGTGCACTGCGGCGGACTCGCGTAGGGCGCGTGGTTGGTGTCCGTGCGCTCGCTGCCGCCGCGGCTCGGTTCGAAGTTGGCGCCGGGCGCCATGAGGCGGTGAGGAGGCCTCCGCCAGCGCTGAGCAGGCCGCCGCCACCGCCATCCCCTCTGGCCCCCGCCGCCGGGTCTCGCTGCCATCTCTCAGCCCGGCTCTCCGGCCGTTTCCGCCGCTGCCGCCATGTCTGCGGGATTCTCCTTCGGCGCGGGGACCCTGGGCTCCGCCGCGGCCGCCGCCGCCGGTTCGGGAGGCGGGGGCGGGGGCTTTTCCTTCGGAGCCGCCACGGCGAGGTAACGCGGCTTCCCCCACCCCCGCTCGGCTCGGGTCTACTCTCAGGCCCCGGCCCCCAGACTCCCACGGCCCAGCCTGTCGCCGAGGCCGCTACTCCGCGGGCCTGGCCTGAGCGGCTGCGGCTGAGCAGGCCCGGGCGCGTGCGTGAGGGTTGGGCGCGGGGAGGGAGCGCGGACCCCGTACCGCCTGTCTCGGCGCCTCTCCTGCTGCGCCCGGAGGGGCCCGGGGCTCCCGCACCCCTGGCCCGAAAGAGTCCATGGTGCGCGGATGAACCGGCTTCACTGTGTGCGCAGGGGTTGCGGTGCCCTTCCTGCCTTACCTGCTTCAGGCCCGGCTTCGCCAATCTAGACGTAGGGATGGGTCTTTTCAGCAGCAGCAGCTAGTGACATAGAGCGGTGCCGTTCTGGTTTTGCTGCACTCTGGCTTTGTCGGAGCAGGGTGTCACAATTGTCTATCTGAATATGGAACGTGAGTCGTGCATGTCGAGGCCTGAGATTGTGTGCATGGCATGGAGCCCATCGATGTCAAATTTCTCATGTTCAAATGTGAATTTTTTTGGTTTGGTTTTTGGTTTTTTTCTGCTTTCTGACACAGATAGCCTCATATTTGGTGTACAGTGTTTTGGAGTAAAAACGGGTCTTTGATGTACATGTGACGTAGAGCAGGTTCTGTACTAAAGGCAATGTTAGAACTTCAGTGCTTCAGAGTAATAAATAGGTCACTTGTTGCTTGGTTTGTTTCTTCCTTTCTTTGTATGCACTAATACTAGCAGAGATTACTGTCCTGCTTACTCTTATACCTTCATTGAAAATAAGGCTGTTGTAGTGGAGCTTTGCATCAGATTTTTTTTTTCCCCAAACCTGATTAGACAAAATTAATCACCATAGTATAAACTGAATGAGTAGGGCGAGCTACTCAATGGAACTTTACCTGAAGTACGTGTATTTGAATGTATTAATCTTCCAGAATTGTCAGGAATTAGCAGTGTAATGGGAAAGGAACAGAACATGTGAGTCTGAAGGAGTATCTCTGAATTTAATGGCAGTATTGCTCTTTGGAAGCCTGTGCAAGTTGTCTGCATCTCACCTAGTACTCTTTATTTTGTGGTCGTGACAAATTGATGACATTCTCACATTACCTGTGCTTGTGGGTAGTTTATTGAAGCTTTGTCGTGGTTTTACCCCGGCTGCCGAGATCTACGCAGCTGCCTGGTCTTTAAAGGAAAAGAGGAGGGGAAGGGGGGCGGGGGGGAAAGGTGAGGCAAGGGAAGGGGAAAATAACAACGCGAAAACCAAGAAACCAAAGGCCTGTGGGTTGGGATAAGTATAGTTTACTAAAATAGTAGAAAGATAAAATATAACAATGCTAACAGGACTTTAGAGCAAAAAATCTATGAAACTGTTGATACCCAATGCAGTTTCTTACCGAACCCACAGCTCAGGCCGTGCCACCCAAAGCCGTCCTGGAACCCGACCGTCCCCCAAAAAACCGCGTGTCCTGGAACCGCCCCCCCCTGCTCCTCCTCCCATCAGCCCCCTTTATACTGAGCATGACATAATTGGCATGGAATACTCTTTAGCCTGTTTGGGTCACCTGTCCTGGCTTTGCCCCTCCTTTGTCATGAATAGAGAAATACGAAGAGCTGAGAAAGTCCTTGACTGTCTGACAGCAACTAAAAACATCGGGTGTTATCAGCACTGCTTTCATTTTAACTCTCAAACACAGCATCCCATCCGCTGCTACAAAAGAAGTTAACTCCATCCTGGCCAAAACCAGGACAAGCTTATACGGAGTTGCTTATAGAGCAGGTTCAGGTTAGATGTTAGGAAAAAATTCTTCACTGAAAGAGTTGTGGGGATGTGGAACAGGCTGCCCACGAAGGGGGTTGAGTCACCTTCCCTGGATTGTTTAAAAGAAGGGTAGATGAGGTACTTAGGGATATGGTTTAGTAAAGGACAGGTACTGTTGGACTCGATCTTAAAGGTCTTTTCCAGCCTAGTCATCGTGTGATAAAGGACTGATGCCAGTTTAATGCAGTTTTCCTGTAACTGAGCAAGTTGTGGTTGTTTTGTGCTGTTCTGGCTGTCTTTTTAATCTCAAAAGTAATCAGTAGAAGTCTAATAGGCGCTACTTAATAGCAGCATGGTACTGTGCAGTTTTAGTCATGTATTTATTCTTACAAGGAAGATAAGTCTGTGGGGCTGTTGGCCAAGGGATATCACAGAGGAAAAGGCCTTTTTACTGCTGGATGATTGGTGAAAGAATCTGGATCATTCCATAGGGGTAGCTTGCTTGAGAACATAGTTGAGGCTATAGGAAGAAGCTGTTCTTCTGAGCTAGTTCTGAAATAATACTGCCAGATGTTGGTAGAAAAGGGGTTTTGTGTAGTTTAAAGTTCAAGAATAAATATTACTGATAAGTGTCACCAGTAACAAATTGTATACTGGTGGCCCAAAGCTTATGTAATATGCTAGCCTAATTCCTGCAGCACACCAATAGCTGTTCAGGTGCTTAAGGTCTTTTTGTCAACTCATGCGTCCTATAGTATTCTTTAGCTGGCTGCAGTGCTTTGTTCTAGTTCTAAAACTAGGGTTAAAATCTGGTTTCTGTGATCTGAGCTGCTCTTTATCTGTGACAAGTAGATAGTCCTTCTGGCACGTGCTTTCACTTGCTGGTGAGAAACTGCCATTGTTTGATTTCTGCATGCTTGGGATAGAAAAACAAGCCACTTCATTTGGGTTTTTGTCCTACAGTGCTGAATTGCATCGTTTGGATCTTTAGGTTTCTTCTACTGGGATACTGAAACAAGAATAATTTTTGCAGGACAATCATCTTTGTACTAGAAAAAGATGCAAAATAGAAACTCTTGACTAGTCAGAGAAGTATGATGTTCATGGTGCTGTAGTGTAGTATGTTGAAGTTGAGGGTGAAATGCTTTGCCTCCTGTGAAGTCTCCTTGGCCATGCTGTTTCCTCAATTACCTCTTTAAGAATAACTCACACCTAGATTCTGAACTTGCAACCAACTTTTTCTGGGCTTGTCACAATTCAGTTTTGTAGATATTTCGAAAACAATGTAAAAGCTAATTCTAGCCTTTTTTATTTTAAAGGATTTACTTCTATGTTTAATTTATTATGCTTAGGAGCTGCCTTCATACAAAAAGGAGAGAGGAGATGAGGGAATAATAAGAGGCTACTGAACACTTAACATAAAAAAATTTCTTCACAGTTGTTACCGTGAAGTCTAAATGCCATTTCATTTCAGTGTTACTGCTGTACTTATGCAAAATGTCATTTAAGTTAGAGGAAATGTATTTAGTTTGTTAAAAGGCTGACAAATGAGAGGAGGAAATTGCTACAAAGAAATTTTTCACTTGCTCTTCCATCAATTTAAGAACAAAATTTTTTAAATTGTAGACTCATCTGGCCTCCAGTGCCTCTAATTTAACTGGTTAAGGGTAATCTTTGATTATTGTGTTCCCTTGTGTTTTGTACAATAACTTAATGTGTTCTCTGCTAAATGTAAAGCTGCTTGCCATGAAACTACTAAAACATGTCATTTTCCTGGTGATGACTGATTGGATTCCCTTATTGCACTTTCTTCCCCTTAATCTGTGAAAATAGCTCTGGAAGTTTATTTCTGTGACTCTGACAAGTATACGGTTAGAAAAGAAAGTATGGTAGGCATGGGTCCTGTGTGGTTTGCACTTGTGGGGAAGGATAGCATTTCATTTAGAGTATCAGTGTGGTTTGATGGTACTTTAGGGTAAAGTGATGCTGCTGGTAAGAAAAGCTGTGTGTCTCTGCTCAGCATTTTAGAATGACAAAAAGTAACACTGGTTGAGGTTTCTGGTCAGAGGTATCTTAACTGGACTTTCAGCCTGCTTTGAAAAGATGTTCTTGCAGGTTTGTTGTCATCTTTGTGCTCTCCCATTTGTTTTCCTATTTCAGTAGTACAGGGACAGTAACTAGGCAGAACTAATGAGATGATCTAATGGAGGAAAGTTCAAGTTTCCCACTGGTCTAGCAATGATTTGAGCAAATGCTGGAGTTCACTGACTGTCAGGGAAGCAGTGGGAGTTATGAAGCTGTAGAAGGAGAGAGGGAGACAGGCTTCTTTCTCTTTGGTGTCAGTGAGGCTTGGACTGTCTTGTCCAGCCGTGTTGTGTGTTGTTTGAGGAAATGAACAATGGTGTGGGAAAGAAACGGACATAAGGGTGGTGGATTTCATTATTTCAAAAAATAATTATTGCTAATAGTCTTATTTTGTAATAGCTCAACAGGACTTAATTTTGGAACTCTGGGCTCTTCTACTGCTACAGCAACTACATCAGCTCCTTCAGTGGGTTTTGGGAGTGGACTTTTTGGATCAAAATCAACCACTGGCTTTACGCTAGGAGGCACCAGTACAGGTAGAAGAAATTCTTGTACTGCAGAAATTTGAATCAACAGTGGAAAAATATATCATTATGTACAAAAAAACCTGTGTTATTATGTGCTTGTGTTTATGGGGTATTTCTGTAGCTCAGAATGTTACTTGCATAGCTTTGTAAAAAGGATTTATTGACCAGTTTAAAAGCTCATTCAGTGAGAATTATGCAGTGCTGATGCTGCAGGAACAAAATAAGCTAACGGAAAACTGCTTGAGCCTATGTGTAAATTGTTCCATAATTGGAATCCTAATGTTTTCTAGACATCTAACTCTTCATCCAAGATGCTCAAAATTATGATTTAAGATATATTTTGATCTAAAAAAAATTTCAAAATACTGCAGGATTGTTAGCGTTTGTAACACTGCACTAGTAAACACTTCTAATTTTGTTGCTTGGGTTTTTTAAAGTTAGCAATATGCATGAGGAAATTTATTAATATTTTCTTAGATCTCTAATTTAGTGTATGAATATTCAGATTCTTATAGGACTGTTGGAGTGTAAAAGAATGACACTTTCTGACTGGAGATACTGTTTTTCAGCCACCAGACAGATATGGCTTCATGGATTGTATTTTAGTTCCAATATTGTTAGACAAGATGGTCCTTTTTGTTGCACACTTGTATGAGTAGATGAGGGAGTTCTAAGAACCAATCCAGAAATTAAATTTAACAGTAGACTGAAAGCCTGTATTCCTGTGTTTGGCTACATTGGGGTAATTTTCTTTCTGGCTTTTTCTAATCAGATGTGGCAGTTTTTTAATATGAAATGGCATAGCACTGTGTTCAAAAGAATCTCTAAATTACCAATGGGGCAAAACCCCTAAACCAAAACATAGGATTTTACAAAGACTTTGGACTCTGTAATCCTTTTCATTAGCATGTAAACCAGCAGATTTACAGTATAATGCTATATACTGCCTTATGGCTGAAAAAAGTACTTGATAGAATTACTAGTTTCCTTATTTTTGTTTACTTTCATTTATTCAAAATACCACAGCAGCGTAGCAAGTTGTTTGGAAACATCAGCTTCGCTGTTAGATTCTTATGAAGAAAAATTACACTTTTTGAAGTCAGTTATGCTTTGATTTGTGCTGCTGGCACTTACAAAAACTGTTTTCTGTGCTAACGTTTTGCTTTCAACATACTACCTTAAAAAATCTTTTATAATATTCTTCATAGTGTCTGATAATGTTGCATTATTCCAATGTTTCATGGTTTTTTTACTATCATAACTGCTCTGTGGGCTTCAATTACTCTTACTGTTTGTTTTTCACTTTAAAGCCGCAACAGCAACAACTATTGCTACAGGACTGACATTAGGTAAGGACCGAATTTGGATTTGAATGTTATACAGGCAAAAAAGTACAGATAGATCTTGAAATGTAGGAAGTTAGTAATCATATGTGAGCTTTTTCCTCATTACCAATTGTAGTCTGCTTTGCAACCCAAATGTTAAGACTGCAAACTAGAGTGGAGCCCTGCAGTTCTGGGCACTGTTACTCGTTCGTAAAAGGTCATTCCATTCCTGTACAACAGTAAAAGTGCTTATAGTGAAAGTTAGATGAAACCCTTAATGAGTTTCATCCCTCAGCAGAGGGGAGACAGAAAACCTTGTCAAAGAATTCTGAACTTAGTGGAACCAAGTCTGTTAGGTAACTACCACTTTTAGAAGAACAGAGAGGCTTGAATGGGGAAGAGACCTTGGAAATGTTTTACTTTTGTTTCTCTGATGTATCTTTAATGACTATTTTTCAGCTGTCCTTAGAAATGCAGAAATAAGTAGGTAGTTGAGAGTTATGTTTTCTTTTTGAACGCCAACATCTGGGGCCTAAGGAGAAATTGAGCATCGCAAATACTGGATGTGAGGGTGGTGCTACAATACCAACTGCAGTTCAGGAGCTCAGGAAGCCATGCTGTGAATGAATAGGAAAAAGTGCTGGTGGATAATGAAGCAAATTAAATGAGCAGTAGAAGGGAGGAACAGCAGCTAACACAGAACAGACTGTGTGGATGCATAATCATACATGGCAGTCAGTAATATGCAGATGAATGTAACTTACTTTCAGTAGTTGCATTAAATTATGTCATTCAAAACAGACATTGCAGTTATTGAGAATACCAAGTATGTCTGTCTTGATACTGTCATTTTGTATGTATATGCACATTCCTTCTTCACTTTGGAATATGGATTCTTACCATGAAAACAGCAGAACGTTGAAGCTTTATTTGCTTTACTTCAAAAACAATCAAAAGCAAAGTTTGGGGGAATAAGATTTCAATATATTTTTCTTCTTTACAAATAGAAAGGTGATATGTGTTCATTTCTCCAACAGAATATTCTAAGAGTGATAACTGTTCTGGGGTTTCTCCTAGGCACGCCTGCCACCACATCAGCAGCTACCACGGGCTTCAGTTTAGGCTTCAACAAACCCGCAGGTTCGGCAACACCATTTGCTTTACCTGTTACTTCTACCTCAGTGGGTGGCCTATCGTTATCATCTGCTCTTACATCAACTCCTGCAGCAGGTAGGAGAACGCTTAAGTTCTTGGGGTTTTTTTGTTGTTCACTGGTTTTTTACAGTAAAGATTTACAGTAAAATAGTTATATTCTCTTCTTCTAGTATTTACATAGTCTTGTAGTACTTTCATAAGAAGGTTCATTGGGCTTCAGTAATTCTAAATTCGGATGATCCTAATGCAGATATATTTATGTCTATATAGAGGGAAGTATGACACTTGATATAGCATATAATCTAAGTCATTGGAAATGTAGCAAGAGCTGATTTGTGGTGTGAAGTGATCTTTTTAACGTGGAAGGTTGAAAGCTTCCTGCTTGCACAGATGAAAAGTCTGGAAAACATCTACTGTTTGTAGATGGCCTGAAATGTTTTACTGGTAGTGGAAACAGGATTTTCCCAGTGTACTTCTCATACTGGCACACACTTGCCATCATATTTGACTTGGATAAACTGCATTGTGTGTGACAATAATGAAGAGTGGAGTTAATTTTTCTGCATTTGAACACAGCAATCTCTGCCCTCTGTGCTCTGTCCTTTTGTACATATGGTCTTAATTCTTCCCCATCCTACCAAAAGCTGGAATACTTAATTCCAGAAGGTGGCTCGAACTACCAATGGTGTGTTCTTGTATCGAGTCTTGTGTAAAATATTTTAATGTTTTGCTTAAAGCATTAAGATTTCAGCATTTTAATATAACAAGTCGATAGCACTTGTTAGATCCATTATACCATAAAAAATTCTGTGGCAGGTTCTAGATTCTCTAGTGTTCTGGAGGACTCAAATAGTACATAGTTGTAGGTAAACATGAACTAACCAGGATCATGGTTTTGTAGAACTTGAAAGCCTTTATTTGTGTAGAAAATCTGTAGGAAATACAAATGATGATTGAGTTAATTATGCAGTTATGATACAGGTGCTGTGCAGACCCTTCAGCTGTTTCAGACTGTCTATAAATATATTTGAATTCAGTGTGTGCTGGTTTGCTTTCTCTGCAGGAACTACTGGCTTTACATTAAATTTGGGTGGTACAGCTGCTCCGACTACAACTGCCTCCACAGGCCTTTCCTTGGGAGGTGCTTTAGCAGGATTAGGAGGTTCTCTTTTCCAGAATACTAGCACAGCAGCAACAGGTGAACATTGTTTTAATTTTTTTCTCCTTCTCTCTCAAAATGTTGAAATTTATTGTGTGATTGTGTAAGTTAATAACTAAGATTTAGCTTACATAGAATCTTAATGCTGTGAAAGTGTAATTTTTAACAGTGTAACAGTTAAGAACAGCGTTGCTGTCTGTAGACAATAAAAATGAAATCTGAAATGCAAAATATTTCTCATTCTTAAATTCACTTATACTTCATGCTGCTTTTAAAATGAAAACGTGTGGGTATCTCATTCATTGTCATAGCTGACTCAAGCAAGTTGATCTTGAATTGGAGAGGGCAGTGACACACAGGTATCTCCTTTAACTGTGAGGAAGTTAGAAATTCCTTATCTTGGTAGCTTTTGGCCTGAATAAAATCTTAGTGTTAGCATTGTCATTTCACAGCTTCTCTTCTTTTTCAGCTCTGTTGGTAACACTGATTTTAGCCTCTCAGTGAAACAGAAGTATAATTAAAATGCTGATGACAAGTTAGCTGTCTGATGAGCTACCTAGCAATGTGAATAAATAATATACAGTACTTGGCACAAACATTCATTCAACTGTACATGTTTTCTGTTTATTTTGTATATTTTTTACACTCAAACTGCACACAGTAAGTTTTAATTATCAATATTTTAAAGTGCAGAAGTTCTGTTTGTGTTCCTTGCAGGACTTGGGCAGAATGCTTTGAGTTTGACTCTGGGGACAACTGCGGCTCCTTCAACTACTGCCAATGAGGGTCTTGGTGGCATTGATTTCAGTAGTTCTTCAGACAAAAAGAGTAAGTATGGTTTAATTTTCTCAATTAAAAAAGTTAGGAAAGTTTTATCAGAGTGCTATACCACAGATAGAATTTAATTATGTTCAGAGAGTGGAATTAAAACTGACAAATCATAGAATCATAGGGGTTGGAAGGGACCTGGAGAGATCATTGGGTCCAAACCCCCTGCCAAAGCAGCTCCCCAGCTCATATTGCACAGACAGGCGTCCAGACGGGGCTGGAATATCTCCAGAGATGGAGACTCCACCACCTCCCTGGGCAGCCTGTCCCAGGGTTCTGGCACCCTCACTGGGGAAAAGTTCTTCCCCATGTTGGTGTGGAACTTCCTGTGCTCCAACTTGCAGCCATTGCCCCTTGTCCTGTCTCCACAGAGCACTGAAAAGGGGCTGGCCATTTCCTCCTGCATCCCATACTTGAGATATTTATAAACATTAATAAGGTCCCCCCTTAGTCTTTTCTCTAGGCTGAACTGCCCCAGCTCACTCAGCCTTTCCTTAACTGAAATGCTTTGTAATGGGGGGGGGAGTTAGCTTCCTTTTTAGCTGTTTTTCTTGTACAGAAAAACAAGATTTTGGTTGCAAATATCATGTAAATTTATTTAAAATAAGTGTAAGCCATTATCATACTCAAGAACCAGGTTCTAAACCTGTTAGCCTTTGGGGAGTGAGTGAATGAATGAATATTTGGGGTGAGGGGTGGCTCACTGAAAAACTGCTGCAGATTTCTGCAGCCATGTGTCAGGCACTAGATGGGGGAGCAGAGCTGTGGAGAAGGAGTGCCATACAGAAAGTACTCCATTGAAACCAGCTTTCTCCATCTCTAACAGATGGTAAACTTTGTTTCTTTTTCAAAAGTCTGCAGGGTAAAATGTCCTATTTTTAGCTGTTACTCTTCAAAGCTCTGTTCCTGGTGCTGTGTAGTTCTAGCAGATACATTCTAGCAGTTTATTACAACTGGTTGTAAAAACTTTACCTCTGTAGTAGCTTCAAATACTTAAGGAAATATTGAGCATTAACATATGGACGCTTTAATTTGGCTTGCTTTTATACTTAAGTAAGCTTACCTAAAGCCAATTCTAAAATGTACTCTTTCTATGGGGAATCAATACTGTTAATTTAATCTCTTGATTACATTCAGGAGCCAAATTTTAAAGTAGGTATACCAGTAGTTAGAAGAGGAGGAAATTTAGAAACTCCCTGAAACCATCTTTAGAGTTACATATGGAGGTGTAGTATTGTCGTACTTGTAGAAGAGAGAGCATTACTGACTGTCCAAATTAGTGCCTTGCATCAAGTTGATTTATTTTTGGAGATTTTTACAGAAACTGGGAGTGACGAAAAAGCTCCAATTCTGAGGTTCTTATGGGATTTCCTTTAATTTTTAGGATGGCACACTTGCATAATATGAAGCGTCTTGAAATGAAAACTAGAGAATCACAGATTCAAAATCTACCCCAGTCTCATATTACCCAGTGTTGTTTTGCCCGTCTTTTAGGGTGGAAACTTGATGAATAGCTGAATTTCCCATATATTGGCACAGAGATACTGGGGGCATGAACTGTGAACTATCACTGTCAAGATGATAAGCAGCAGATCCCTACAGGAAGGAGGAGATGTGGCTACCAAAATAAAAATGTCCGAGGAATCGCAGGAGAAATAGGGACTATCATCATGTACAAGGGAAAAAAGTGGCTAGAGAGAGTAAAGCATACATAGTTTTCTGCCTAGTGTTTACATTATCAGCAGAGAAAGGAGATTTAAATTCTGGGGCTTATGCCTTCTTCTCCAGTAGTGTATATTTCCCCCCCTTAGCAGAAGGCACAGGGAATGGTTTGATACTCCAAGTTCTCTAAATGCCCTGGCACTGTGTGGTAAAGTCTACAGATAATTTAAGTAGGTGTTGCCTCTTTAAAAAAAAAAAAAAGGTCCTCCTGGCAGGAGAGCTGACTTGTGAAGCCAAAAATGTTTGTGGGACTAGCTGTGTATCTGCCTCAGTGGCAGTGAGAGGGACTAGGGGATTTTAACTACGTCCATCTGAAGATGAAGCTCACTTCTTGAACTTTGAGTGAGCATTCTTCCTAGCAGACTGCTATGGTATGGGATGTGATTGCTACTGTTCTGCACAGTAGTGTTTTCAGCTCTGTTCTGTTACTCAGGGGTATTTGATCCACAGATGCCTAGTGTGGAGTGATAAGTAAGCAGTTCTGTCAAACCATGTTCATTGCTGAACTTTGTGCAGTAGTCCAGTGCGCAGACCTTCATTGCCCTCATTTTGAGGAAACTGCTATTGCTGAGTTTAAACACTTGAGTGTTGTGTTGGTGCAGGTTTAAGTGTGGTGTGGCTGCATAAGCAGGAGCAGGCTTCTTATGTAACCAGTTGTTCATGTGATTGTAGTGACTAGTATAGTACCAGATGTCTTGCATTCCTTTGTGTAGCAACTGTGGAACTGTTGTTGAAAAAATACTTATCTTTGGGATTAAATTCAAGCTACCTTTCTCTTATGGCTAGCCTAGTCTGTGTCTTATCAAGAGAAGCAGATTGTAGTCATTAGTTCTTCCCTAGAATATCAATGAGGTTGTTTTGTTTTGGTCTTCAAAACTTTCTGACCTACGGTTTTTATTTTCTAGGTGACAAAACAGGAACAAGGCCAGAGTAAGTGTTCAGATTTTCTTTGCATTCCACATTTTATTAGAAAACAGCTGTACTAAATAAGCTGGTTTTTCTACGGCTTTGATCTTGAAAAAGGCATAAATTTAAATAACCAACTTCTGCAATATTAACAATTCTGGGTTCTTAATTTTAAACACTGCAATTTTCCCATCAAATGCAACACACAATGTAGCTGGCATCTGCTGTAGACTGATGGTGTGGTCTGAAAAATGGTTTCTGCAAATGTGTACAGTGTTTACACCACAGGCTTGGACTCTGGCATAGTATCTGTGCACTATCCAAATCATTCCTAGTTGTGACATACAAGCAATGGGTGCAGAACAGTTTAATCAATCACTTAAATGCAAAACTGTTTGGCATTATTAAAACACCATCTAAACATGCATTGTCTCTTGCAGAGATAGCAAAGCACTAAAGGATGAAAATCTACCTCCAGTAATCTGTCAAGATGTAGAAAATCTACAGTAAGTAGGGTTTTTTTACTTCTGATAGTATTTTAGTTATTCTACTGTGTGCTGTCAATGCTCTGTGTGCAAAAACACTCTACTGCAGTTGTGTGCAGGATAACTTAATAGCTCTGTGCCTTTTGTCAGGTCCACTTGGGGAAGAGGGGAGGCATATAGTTGTAGTCTTAGAAGTGAAGCTGGAGCCTTAGGCTGTTTTTTAGCCTCATTCTTCCATGTACTTACACAAACGGGCATGCCCAAGGAATGTGATCTTAGAATCTGATCTATCTCTCCCTGGAGTATTAAGCCTGTTGGACGTGCATAGTAAATACTGGCCCTTATGTCCATGTTGCATGTGTGTTGTGGATCTGCCAAAGAGTTTTCTCACAGGCAGGAAGGAGGCAGATTGTAGACCAGTCAAAAAGGCTGTACATCCCTATATTTGTGAGGTCAAGGTAGTGATCACTTTCACATAGATATTATATATATTTTATAAATTTTTTTTTCCCCTCAGATTGTCAGAGTCCAGCGTAACATCTTTAAACACTGTTGAAGTTTAAGGGTTTTCTGTTGTGTGTGGGTTTTGTGGGTTTTTAAGAATTAGTATATTAGGAGTTAAGATAATACCATGCTATACAGCAATTTTAGTCTTCAGTACTTGATTTCTGGAAAAACTATTAGCTATTTAAGTAATATGACCAAAAGTTAAACACTTGAGTACTTCAGGTTCAATGCTTCATGTTTCTCCCCACCCCTTTCTTTTTCCCTTCCCCAGGAAATTTGTGAAAGAACAAAAACAAGTTCAGGAAGAAATTAGTAGAATGTCCTCTAAAGCAATGCATAAAGTACAAGAAGACATTAAAGCTTTGAAACAACTTCTGTCTGTAGTTGCCAGTGGATTACAGAGAAACACTCTAAATATTGACAAGTTGAAAGTGGAAACTGCACAGGTATAATTGCATACAAATTTCATTGTGTGGAGTTTATATGTTGATTATTTCATATAGGATAACTAGCCTTTTTAATCAGTCACGTTAACACGTGTCCAAACTAAAAAAGTTGGAAACAAAGGGAAAACTTCTCTCCCAGAAGCTTTGAAAAGATTAGACTGAAACCTGTGATGTCAGTCTCTTCAGATAAGTACGACAGCAATAAAATGGCTTTTATTCAGGAAAGGACTCCTCCATAGCAAAGGTGACAGAGAATTGCATGCCTGCTTCTTTTTTTTAAACTAGTTAATCCTTTCTTCCTGTTTTGGGGGTTTTTTTTGAGGCAAAAGAATCCTCCTTGTTTTATTTCTTCTTAGGTGTGTTACTTCCTTGCACTTGACTGTTGCTTTTTTCCCCCTGATCCTTCGTAATTGTAACAGGATTTCTGAAGTACAGCAGAAGTTAGGTCTTATCTCTGACAGTTTAGCACAATATTTTCTCAGCTCTGAGAGTTCAGTGTGCTTTCAGTATGTACTGTTTGTACCTTCCCTAAACTTGGGTTTCAGTCCTCTGACTTTGACAGTCTGTTCTTAGAAAAATTTCTGGTCAGATTCTATCATTAAGTATACGAAGAAACATTTTATGTGAATGTGCAGTAGAGTTGTTGCTATTCTTGTATTTGAACACTTTGTACAGAACTTTATCTTTTATTACTTCTCCCTACTTATTTAGGAGCTAAAGAATGCAGAAATAGCATTACGAACACAGAAAACTCCTCCTGGTCTCCAGCATGAAAATACAGCCCCAGCAGAGTGAGTTACTATTATTTATAAAAACCAGTCAATAATGTAACTTGGAGAAGGGAAGACTCTGGGGAGACCTTCATGCAGCCTTTTGATATTTAAAAGGGGCTTATAAGAAAGGTGGGGATAAACTTTTTAGTGGGACCTGTAGTGATAGGATAAGAGGTAATGGTTTTAAACTGAAAGAACATAGATTTAGACTAGATGTGGGGAAGAAATTAGTTTGAGGGTGGTGGAACACTGGAACAAGTTGCTTGGAGGTTTTTGGATGCCCCATCCCTGGAAACATCAAAGATTGGGTTGGATGAGGCTGAGTGACCTGATCTAGTTGAAGCCCTTGCTCGTTGTAGCAGGGGTTGGACTTAGATGATGTTAAAGGTCCCTCCCAAACCATTTTATGATTCTCTGAACTTGATAATAGATTTGTGTGTGTGTGTGCTTCTTGTAACATGTATACTTCAGAGAATGAGTGTTTTATCTTTATCTCATAGATGTTTACTGTCTTTCCACTATTAGAGGGATGTCAGGAATGTCATAGACCATAACTGTTGTGACTAAATGAAAATTGGCATAATATTAAAAAATGGCAGAATAATGAACTTTAATTGTACAATTTCATTTGTTTTACTCATCTAGCTACTTCAGAATCTTAGTTGAGCAGTTTGAAGTTCAGCTGCAGCAATACAGGCAACAAATAGAAGAACTGGAAAATCATCTTGCTACTCAAGCAAATAATTCACACATAACTCCACAAGGTAAACGTTTCATATGTAAAAATGAACAAGTCTTACACCCAGAAGAAAAACTTAGTTGGCCTTTCTTACTTAATGTACAGTAACGTGTTCAGATTGAACAACTGCAGAATCTGTGTAAAGACTTGGAGTTAAAGGATAAATTTATAAATGTTCTTTAGCTTTTTAAGACGAACTCAGTTCCTGAGGTGCAGTTTGTCAGCCTGGCTTATTTTGTGTAGACATTTTGATACTTTGCAGTGTAAAAGTTGCAGTGTCTGGAGCAGGAGGGAAGAATTCTGTGTTTTACACTCTTGTTCTGTCTGACTTGGACACTCTTCTTGTAAAAGAACATGGGTCTGCTCTAGATTTAGCATGGGTGTTTGCACAGGAAGCTTGGGGCTGTTTGTGGGGCCAAGGCACATCTGAGACATTATTTTGGAAACACTTGGACTTGACTTTTGTGCTGCCTTTTCTGATAGCTCTATCCATCTGCATTTTGCTACTTTACAATTCCTAGTGAGCTCATAAATGTCACAGAAAGCTCCCCACTCTTCAGTTTTTCATTGACTCAACTCAATATTGCTTGATCGATTGATGCTGTTCTGCTTCCAGACCATTTTTATTTCTTTTGCCTTTGTCTCTGTCTATTGTTCAGATGACAGTGAGAAAATTTTTTTCTTTCACTTTGGTTCCTGCCTTCCTTCCTCTATCCACTTCCACTAATAGGACTTTTCTGTCCATCTGCTATTTTATGAGGTCTTTTATACAACAGAGGTACTTATCTGTAAAAAATCCTGAAATGTGTTCACCATTGTAGAAGAGGGGTTTTTTTTTTTCCTCCTCTAAAGTCTGAGAAATTAGTCTTCTGAAAGGAACCTTACATCCCAAACAACTGCCTATCTTGTTAAAAATGGAGGCATAAAGATGGTTCTTCTGAGAGAGGTCTTCTGTAATCTTTCTTCTATAAATCTCTGTGCTGGATGGATGATCCTGACAAAACGTGTCATCTACTGCATTCATCTCCCTCCCTTCAGCATCTTGCTGTTACAGTGCTGATGTCTGGCACCTTCTGACTTGCCTTGGGCTGTCAAATTGGCGCCTGAGAAGATTTAGTCTTGTTTGCTGCCACATCATTCAATCTTAAAAGATTCTCTCCAGTCAAAGAATACTGACTTCTGGACAGTAGTCTCCTGGTTGCTTACCAGTCCTGTGATCATCAGCACTTTAACTTTTTGGGCTGCTTTAGGTACAGGTCCTGCAGTAAGGGATTTCAAGTGCCATGTCTTTTTGTGCCATCACAGGATGGTACCTAGTCTCTGGATGCCATATGCTAAAAAAGAGACCTAGCTTCCAGAATGGAAAATCTGCCGAATCCTGAGGGTCCTATGTCTTTCCACTTGGTCGTCTTGTCTGTTCAGAGTATGATCCCTTCATGGATTTCCCTCAGATACTTCAGCAGTTTCTACTATGATCCCTGCTTGTGTGGGCAAAGTTCAATCTGTTGGACCAGTGTGCTCAGATGGTCAGCAAATCTAGTAGTGATGTAGGCAACGCTGTATTGCTTATACATTTTACTTTACCATACAGGAAGAATTTTTTACCACATTGAAAACCACGAGTGAGAGTATCATCAACTTTGAAGTGTCTAATATTCAGTATCGATAAATTGCTTCCAGATTCTATGGAAATTTATGGCAAATCATCCTCCATTGCCTCCACTATGCTGTAGCTTGGCATGAGATATATTCCCCAGGTTTTTTGTTTTTCTTGTTTTTTTAGAAAGAAATGGAAGTTATAACAGAAATTTGCCTATGGAGAAGCAGACCTTTTTAGTTCAGGAATCATTGCTAGGCCTTTACATCTTCAAGAAGTTGATAACTATTATTTGCAAGAAATGCAGAAGATGAGCTTTTCACAGTGAAAGGACATTTCAGCACTTTTCCTTCTTCATTTGGATACATTGTTTCAGTGTTTCAGAAAGATGGTTTTGTGTCAGCCCATGCCCTGCTTTGCTGAAAGTTTTGGGATTTCCCCTTTAATCGTAAAGTGTTTTGCATTAGGATTAATTATTAATTTTGCATTAGGATTAGTGCACTGAAAACTTTTATATTGGTGAGGATGTAAGATATTCTAAATCAAAGAGTTCATGTAGGCAAGAAGCTCTCAGTTGTGTTTCTCTGATATGCTTGTGGGTAGGGCTAGAGTAAGAGTTATTGTGATGCTTGTTAATAATGTCCTTCAAATATAAGTAAAGCTTCCATGCTACTGCTCTCTCTTCAGCAAAATTTACTGAACTTATCTGTGCTTTAAGTCAAGGTGAAAAATACATACAAATGCAAGAAAACCTGAGTTAACTGTGGTTACGTAAAAATTGAGAGAAAATGTTTCATATGTAGTTAGAAAAAGTTAAATAATGTTTAAGCTTTGCTGAATTATAGGAAACTAATTACTGTGTATAGAAAAATAAATGAGACAATAATACTTCTCAAAATAGTTTGAAGTCCTTTCAAAATGCCTCAATGTCCATGAGAAATACAGAATTTAACTTGTTGCAGTTGGCTTTGTGTTGTATGGATTTTGGGTAGGCTTCCTTTTGGACTATAAATACTAAATGTTTTCTCCTGGTAGTAAGATTGTTACTTACCAGTACTTTACATGCCTCTTACAGATTTGTCTATGGCTATGCAGAAAATCTATCAAACGTTTGTAGCTTTAGCTGCACAACTTCAATCAATACATGAAAATGTAAAGGTATGTTGTTTTGATGTGTTCCTGTGTGTTTAGTGAATGAGCTATAGATAGCTACCTTCTGAAAATATCTTATCTTCAGGTATTATTCTTCTTCCTGTTAAATTATTTTTTTAATTTTCAAACTGTTTTGGAAGTGTTTTGATTAAAAAGTAACGTGTTCAGTTTGGGTCTAATTTGAAGTATTTACTGATAGTGATGATAATAACTGACCATGGTAATTAAAGTTACAAAACATTTTGCATTTAACTCCTTTCCAATTGTTGATTAAGTTTTGAAATGTCTGTCTTTGAGCTCATGCTTAAATGGTTTGCTTTCTGCCTAATGAACTGTTGATCTCAAGCAAAGATGATCTAAATCTGCTCTTACTTAAATAGTTAACAGAAAAAGGTCCGTGTTCACGTGTAAGATTTTTTTTCACCAAAATTCTTCTGTGTTGAAAAGTTGCTTCTGTTGTGCTTAATGTTTTTCAACCTCCTTTTAATGGAAAGCCATATATATAACAAAAAAAGATGACTCTGAGAATACTATATGTATCAAAGGTCCTAATTAGGCTTGTTTTTTCCATCATGGACTCTGGCTTGAATTTACCGTTCAGTTTTGGACATACTGACAAAATGTCAAAGTTCTACAATACATCATTTTTCTTCATAATCAGAACCCTTCTTGGTTACAAAAAAACCCCAACACATCCCCCAGCCCTGCCCCCCCCAAAAAAAACCAAACAAAAAAAAACAACCCTTGGAGAAGAGAGTACTGCTTGGGGTTGTTTGTGCTAAGTGACTTCCTTAATGGGAATGGCTCTGGTAAATTTTCTGCTTGCTGCTTCTGCATAGTATTGCTAGTTTTCTAAACATCTGAAACACTTTCCCTGTATCAAGTTTAGGAATACTGAGGGTCTTGTATGAGCTAGATTCCTTGCATTGCTTCTGCCAGCATGGATATTCACTGGTTTACAGCCTTCTGCCATCAGATGTTTGTGCTGCTCTTAGAGTTAGCTCTGTTTCAATACCACACACAGTAGCAATTTTGGCAGAATTACAGAAAAAGGATCCTAAATATGTTCTAGGCTGCTCACTTCTAAGATCTGAGTGGAGCCCTGACTCACACATCAGTCTTGGCAGTGATACATTTTTGTTACTCCTCATGTTGAGGAGCTGGATTAGCAGGCAGGTATAAGCAGCAGCATCTTCAGTACGCTGTCAGCATGACTGAACAGGAAAGACTTCACTTCAGCTTAAGTGGTGTTCTACAGTCTGAAGTTGGGTGGTGTGAGAATTTTTCTTTCTTCTGGGGATTTCATTTTTTTTTTAAGATTTAATCTAGTGGGTGGTTGTGAAGGCTGGTGTTTTGCAAGACAATTATAACTAAAGTTTCAAAAATCAGAAAAATGAATGTACTGCTTAAGTGGATCTGTCATTTTGACCATCTGTTTTAGTTTATCAGCTAGGAGATGCTAGCAGAGGAGAAAAGTTTTGAAACTGTCTTACTTGATGGTTGTGATCTTTTATGAAGGCAGAGCTGTGACCACAACTCACTCTTGTCTGAAGCAGGCTTTCTCATTTGTACATACACTTTCATTCAAATATCCAAAGTCATAGAAAAAGTATTGTTGCACAGGGCTGGCTGTTAGATAACAGTATGTTCATATATGATATAAATATGTTCTGTACCCAAGGCCATAGAAGAGTGAAATGTGCCTAGGCACAATTCAGATAGTGGATGTAATGACATTGTTCTGCATAGATTAGCCTTAAGAACTGCTCTGCAATATCTGATGGCATTTCTGTCAGTTACTATGGCAGTCAGTGTGGCCTTATATTAAACATCATCAAGAGTTCTACAAATGTATCTTCTCTCCAAAGATGGAACTCCTCATGTGATAACAAGGTCATTCTCTGTGTGTTTCCTGCTGTTGCTGACATATTTAGGGTTAGAGCTCTCAATCCCAAGTCAGAATTTTTGGGCTGTAACCTCTTCTCAGGGATAAGCATATCCTTGGACAGGAACACAGAAAATAGTATATCTTCCATAAAATTCAATTGAACCTACTGTTCTTTGGCTTTAGTAAGTTACAGATTCTCTGTTAGAAGGTGGAAATAATTCTACTGGTTCTTTGGCTGGAGCCATTTATTCTTTTTGTGTTACCCAAGGTATCCATAGTTCCCTCCTCTGACAGATAGAAATGGCTCATGATGAACAGGCCAAGCCAGATGTTGCCCCAGAAGGTAGGGTTAGAGCAGGAAAGGGGTATAGGCAAGTGGAGGAAGGGGCACACAAGACAACGCCTTTCAGGGTGGTGGGGGGGGATTATTTTTTGTTGTGGATGGTTCTGGGAGTTTTTTGTTTGTTTGGATTGTTTGGGTTTGTTTTTCCTCTTTTTAAAGGAAGTTTTATTTATAACTCATTGTCTCTTTCCTTATTAAGTTAAGGTTTTATGTCAAATATGCTGAACTAAAATGGCTTCCCACCCCCTTCAGATGCTCAAAGACCAATACCTTGGCTACAGGAAAACCTTTCTGGGAGATGCCATGGATGTGTTTGAGGCAAGACGAACAGAAGCTAAGAAGTGGCAGAGCGCGCCACGCGTTACCACTGGACCGACCCCTTTCAGCAACATACCAAATGCAGCAGCCGTTGCGATGGCTGCCACACTTACTCAGCAGCAGCAGCCTGCTACAGGTCTGAGTGCATTCAAGTTATAGATTATTAGTGTTAACAACAATAGTGAAATTCTGTAAAACCTTTCTATGAAGTCTTCCTTTGTGTTAGACTCAAAATCTAAACATTGTGATGAGCAAAGTAACTGATACATAGCCAATAGAATAATGCAGGGTAGACTTAGCAATAATTATACAACAGATACTTAATCTTGTGAATTTACTTGTATTGGTGGTATTTACTGTATTGTTCTAACTTACCCCTTGGAATGTGAGTCTTCACTCTTAAATAACATCTCTGAATACACATAGTATAGCCTCTTTCCACAATTGTATGGTTATAGTAAATTATTTCAGGTCAGTGAGGAGAGAATATCTAAATGCATATTAATTTTTTCTTATGTACAATTAATCATGCATTTTTATATAGCACTTTGGAACTGTAAAATGAAAAATGCTGTAGAACAGGAAGGATAATGGAGCAAACATCTGTAGAATAGGAAGACAGATGCCTGGCTTACAGCTGACTCCTTTGTCACAGTGGTGTTGGAGCAGTTTTTCCTGACCATTCTGCTGTTACGAATAAATATTAGAGCAAGTAGAATGGATCAGTGGTTCTGTGTGTGCACATGTGTTAGAGGAAGATCAAAACAGAGGAAATGCATGATCCACTGCTGGTGAGGAATGGATACATATGGCAAAGGAAATAATATAAGGCACCTTAGCTGACATTCTTATATTAACCAGTGCTTCTCAGAGGAGGATTCCTGAATGTAGAGAAATAAAATATAAGTTGCTTAACAGAAATAAGATAAATTCCAATTAATTTTACTTGAATATGGATTTATTAGCATATGCTAATTAGCATAGCATATGAAAAGCATAGTTAATGATTCTACCATTTATTTTCTAAATTATTGTTTATCTTAGGTGTATTAAAAGTCGTATTTGCATCTCTTCCTCCTCTTGTTTTACACCAGCAGTCATGCTTTGAACGGTTTTAATTAAAGACCTATACAGCAACCACCCTCAGTTTGATAAGTTATTAAGCTGTCTTTGCCTTCTCCATAAAAGAAAAACATAATTTGCTTCCAGCTCTGGTCCTTATAAACAACAAGGAGATGAGTTTAAGAGAGAAATATGCCAAAATATTTTGAACACAACAAAAAACTAAATCTTTACAAAATAGTTCCCTTCTGAATTTCCATCATAGACCACAGTCATCCTATTGCCACTATGTTAATCCATGGAAATTCTGTGGAAGCAACATCTGCAAGAGAGTCTGAAAACATGAGATAACGTAATGTCACATTTCAGGGTCTTTAAAGCAGATGAAAGTGTGGCTTGTGCAGCCTAGTGTTGCCAAAGTAGCTCCTTCTCCATCTTTCTCCTTGGCCTGTGTTTTTTTAAATACTCTCCACAGTCAGTACTGGATTAGTTGTGATGAAAATAATATACTTGGGATGTCACATTTAAAGTTATATGTGTGTTTTCATGAACTGGGGTGAGGGATCTGAACTTCTTCCTAGCCCAGATTCAATGCAACTGCTGTTAACCTCAGTAAATCGATGCCACTTGTGGCATGTCTAAATGAATATCCTTTTAGGAGTACCAACGCACCCCAGGTAAGGTGACTTTATACTTTGAGGTATTTTGTAGCAAAAGGAGTAAATGGGAGTGTGTGTAGGTTGGGTGGGGGGTGTGGTTGGTTGCTTTGGCAGAGCTTTACAAAAGCCAAAAATGTGCCAACTACAAGTGTGATGCAGATAGAACGAAGCCATTAACTTACATCAAGAATGCCAACAAAACTGGACTATACCTTATTTACTACTTGGTTGGAATATTGCTACCCTCTGTGCAACTCACTTGAGGACTTGGAGAATTAGAGGTAGATCAATGTTTTGAGTGGCATTGAAAAAATACTGAAAACTTGGGGAAAAAAGGTTAGATGGAACTTTTAGTTATCTTTTCTGTTCCTCTAGCTCAAAAGCAGGGTTAGTCAGGCCTGAACTGTTCAGGGAAATCTTAGTCTCAAAAGCTCGCTAGAAAGGAAAATCTCATGCCTTTCCTAAGTTACTGATTTCTGTGCTTGACTTTCCCCAATGCCTTACCTGAAACTTCTTAGCTTCAGAGTAAGGCTGCCACTTTTTGTCGTACTTTAGTGGAAAAGGAGAAGAATCTATTGCTCAGAATCTTTAAGTGTTTAAAGTCTAGCTCCTCTTTATTTCCTCTTACTTGTTTTTCAGATGGCCATTTCCTGCAGTAAAACTGCAAATGTTTGCATGTTTTACATTTTGTGTTAGTTTATGAAATTAATAACATATCTGATAGGAGTTAAAATCATACATGTTTATTTGTAAGATCTAGATCCTGAAGAGGGGGATAGATGATGGATGGTTGGAGATCATGAGAGAAGAGACTGTGAAATGAGATGTATATAAAGGGGGGAGGGAGTGTCTGTATAATACCTGACCTGCTGTTCTTGAAGATAAGAATAAAACAAGAAAATTAATCTGGGCTTCAAGTTTTTGACTAAAACCTAATATACGGTACATTAGTATTGAGGGATCAGAATGGTTAGTCTTGTTTTTAAAGAGAAAAATATTTGATGTTTACATGGTTGTCTGTTTCATAAGATTAATTTAGTTACTGTGCTTTCTCTGAGAAAGATAATTTATTTTAAATTGGTGTTCAAAAGTCAATGGTTTAATAGCTACATCTAAGCTGTGGGATCAGAGAACGCTTCCCAAGTTCCTGGGTGTAGAGATGCACCCTGTTTGCTCTGTATGCTAAGATGTGTCTGGCTTCTGTTGAAATGAAACAAGCCAGTGAATCCTGGCCATATAGAAGAAAGGGAGCAAAGGTGCACTCCACTAGTGTCCTGGGATGGATGATCAGGATACCAGGACTGTGGTGTGCATGCTGAAGCACAATTTTTGTGCAGTTTTTTTTGAAGCTAGAGTTAAATTATGCTGAAGTCTTGCCTGCACGGAACCTTTCTCCCTAGTTTAGCACTTTTGCTCTGAGCACAGCTGTATCAGTAGCAGTGAGGCTGGTCGGGCTTTCGTGCAGTGGCAGCTGGAGTTCTAGCCACTGCCTTGCCTGCACCTTCCCTGAGCAATCCTGAACATCATGGAAGTTAAAATGATTGTGGCTAGTCTGCCCTATTATTTTTGATGGGACTAAAGTGAAAGACTTTAAGGGATATTAAAGCCTAGCGAACTAAGCTGTAAATACACAAAGCTGAAACTGTTGGGGTGGGTTTTTTTGTCAGACTAAATTGTCTTAAGTGCTTCTCTTCACGCTCACCTTTCCTCCTATAAAAAATGAAGTACCTCCCCCGATACCTTAGTTACTCTCTCCTTAACTGGTGAAGCGCAGAGTTAGTCAAAGTGTTATCAAGCTATTAGCATCCTCTGTTATGTTTTGACTTGACTCGTGTGAGACTGAAGTGCTGTTGGGAAAGGATACTGGAATCTTTAGAGCACTTAAAATCTTTATTGTCTAATTTGATACTAACCTTGGTCAAAATTAGTCACTGTATTACTTTGTCAGAATCAGATCTAAGTTGTGACACTAAATTTGTTCACTGTTAGGAGCAGCTGTGATTTTAAAAAATCGCAGACTGTCACTTGAGGAAGTCTGGCTGACCAGACTGCACTCTTCTTAGTGAGTCCTATTTATTGAACTGCAATGCTCTACAGGGCACATACATGAAGTTTTGAAATGTTAAAATACTTACTATAAATTTGTCTCGTACCTGTAATAGCCAGAAGTGCCAATTTTTTGCTAGTACTTTTGGCATTGAAGAATCTTTACTAGCTTTTGCTATTAAAAATTATGTTTACTTACAAGAACTATAAATAGTGATGATGCCTTCAGAACATTATGGTACAGAATCGAGTATCATATGCTGTTGCTCTAATGCTTGTTAGCCTAAGGCATACGAACCTGTTTTGTATAATCTGAGGCATTTAGATTAGTGTTTTTTACTGGCTCTAAGCATCATGTTGCATTTGGTGAAAAGCTTGGCTTGGAGGACTGTAGTGTTTTGGTTTAAGGTCTTCCGCTACCAGTGCCTCCTACTGAGATAGAAACCTGTGCACTTGAGAGAACTGGATATGTGGTTTTGGGTTATCCTTTTAGTTTATTAGGTGACTGATTTGTGTAGTGTTTCTTGTTTCTTTTTATTGGTAACAACTTTTCTCTTGTTTTTAAAGAGCTGCTAGGTAGATGTATCAGTATTTAAACTGGATGTTAACACGTTTAGTTTGGAATTCGTGTGAAAATTTGTAATTACAACATCTGATATACTTTTTTTAGTTGAAAAAATAGCTTGGGTTTCCCAGTTATTCCCTGCTAAGCAGAGACTGCAAACTAAGAATTTTAGTTGCCCTGAAAATTTAGTTTAACACTACTTTGAGTATACAGATGTCATTCAGCTTGGATCACTTAAAAATTTTGTGTTCCTAGCAGAAATGTTACTTTTCAATATACAGTGCCTTTCACTTGATTCAAAATGATTTTTCCATTTAAATATTCAAATGCTGAAATGATTTTAAAAGCTTGAAATATTTACATTTAAAAACTCTAGATAAACGTTAGTAACAGGAAGCTTTGTAGTACAAAGGAAGAAATCTTGTGTGAAAGTAAGCCCAAGTGTGATAGTGGTTGAGGACAAAGACTGAAATCACCTGAGATCTATAGTAATATTTGAATAAATCATCACTTTCACAGATACAGTACCTAAAGCATGTTTATAGATGGAGAAGGCTGTATTGAGGAAAGTGTGAGCATCTGTGGATTAAGAGTTTGGCACTGTATTTTATCTTCAATGGTTAAACTTTTTAACTAGTGCACTGAAAACTGTTTGAAAGACAGGAATATAAGATTGTACTGTGAAAACTGTCAAAATATATTATTTATCAAAATTAATTATTTTAAAATGTGTTAGTAATGGGCTAGCAAGTTGATTCTTTATTCCCCAAGGCTAAAAAAAAAGGAAAAGAAACCGAGGCTGGAAACTTCATCTTGTCAGACTGCAAATGTTTTCTGACAGTGCTGCATCGTAGTGTGAATATGCAGGGAAAGCACTGTCACCCTTTAATTATGGGACAAACTGACTCCTGAAATTTTGAATGTATCTAATTCATTAAGGTGCACAGAACTGTGCCTTTTGTAAATGTTTATTTAAACAGGTGGTTTTGACTAGTTTACCTTACTGAATGGTGTTATGTAGCAGAGCTTAAAAGAACTCAGTTATTACTTGTGTGGAAAAGAATTGAATTGTCATGTTACTGTGTAATTGACTTGCTTAAAAATGAACAATAAATTTAATAAAATAAAGTCATTGTCTTGTTTTTTATCTTAGTGTTCTGTTTAAATTTGGATGATTACTTAGTAGTTTTGAAGGTTCCTATTTATTAAATTTTGGCAATATAGTTTTAGTTGCATTAGTGTCAGTTCTTAGGTTCTTAATTTGGAGGTTTTCCCTTCTGATTCCATTAATACAGGTGGCAAAATGTTGTTACCTATGAGTTCTCTTAAAGCTTTGATTAATGTTTTAAAGCTTAAGGTGAGACTGGTTAACTTTAAAAAAGCTAAGTGATGATACCGTGTTACCAGCCTTGAGTAGCGTCACCTTATTACAGTGTTTTCTTAGATTTTTTTCAAGGTGAACGTAGAGGCAGGCAGTTTGAGGTAAAGATTGGGATCTTAGTGGGATTTATTGAAAGCAATGATGTTCACATTATCAAATATTTGGATAAATAAATAAATAAAGGACCTCTTTATTATGAAAGAGTAAGGCAAGTTTGTTCTCATTTTTTTTATACCAGGGCCACAGCCATCTCTGGGAGTTAGTTTTGGAACGCCATTCGGCTCAGGTATTGGCACTGGCTTGCAATCAAGTGGCTTAGGTTCTTCGAGCCTTGGAGGTACCCTTTAACTTTTCTAACCTTTCATTGAATTATTATACCGCACATCTGAATCTCTTGCAAACCTTTAGCTCCACTAAGAGGGTGATCTGTTTCAGGGAAGGATCTTACAGTTTGGCAGCCTGCGCTTTCTAAGCTTCTTCATGCCTTGCAGAAGGCATTGCTAAGGCTCATAAGCCATTGTAGTGAAAAACCAGGATGAAGTAATAACATGGAAGTTCTGTTTTTAATAGTAGTACATCCTTTTATAACTACAACTTGATTTAATTTTGCTCACCTGTGCTGGCTGCTTTGCTCACCTTGTCCTGTGCTGCCAGAACCAGGACAATATATGAAAGGTACCTGAGATGCTGGATCATGCTGTAGCTAATCCAAGTTTTTAACTGTTATCTATAGGGACCCATTTCTGCTTGCATGAAGATAAGAATAAATGCTAAAACACCCCTCCTGAATCAACATTTGAAAGGGAGAGGGAAAATACTTAGCAAAATGTTAACAGTGCTGGTGGAGAATGTAGTCTGAGAGGACACATGACTGAAAGAGTGGGTGGTAATAGAATTACAAAATCTATGTAGACCTTTTCATTTAAATACAGTAAATTCTCAGCGGAACAAATAGAATATAAGTCATTAGTAGAATCTAATCTATATGTTTCTTATTTGTGTAGGCTAGGGGGTCCTACAGTGCAAGTCAAAAGACACTAGTGTCCTTCAAACATCTGCAAAGAAAATCGTTACATCTGCTAAGCAGAAATAAGTGTTGTGGGTTTTCTTGTTACACCCTCTGCAGCCTCAGTTGGCATCTACATTTTGCCTCTTTGAGTCAAACATGTGAATCAGTGTTGTAGTGTGTTTAAAATAATTAGGCAGTACTCAGTATTGGAAAGATGTACTTGAATGCTACATCGGTTTTACTTTAAGTGATCATCTTGACTTTATTTTTAAACCTATGAATGTCCTAACCTTTTTCAGAGAAAAAGTCTGTACACCTAAGTGGGGCAAATAACCAAGAGTAACAGGCTAAAGGGAAAGTACTTCTCAATGATCAGGTTGCTTCCACAAATTTTAAATGCCTTAAACTGAAACAAACAGAAAAAAAAAAAACTTAAAATCCTTCCTTTTCAAACCAAGGAGGTTGTAGACTAAAGAATGTTTATGCATGTTCACAAATCTGGCAACTGTAAATTAAAGAACACTTTATTTTACATGGATGGAGAGCTGCTTCTAGGTTTGTCATTGAGGCCTAACTTGTATTCTTTTTTTTGCTAGTCCTCTGCTTAGGAAGGCATTTGCTTGTTACATCTATTCTGTATAAATTTGCAATTCTTTTTGTCTTTTGACAAATCAAGAGGCCTCTCTTGATAGAAGCAGGGTTAGAAGAATAAAGGAATACCTGCAAAATATCCTTCAGGTGTGCTCCTGGAAACAAGCTAGCAGAACAAATATTCAGGGGTTCTTTTGGCTGTTTGGTTTTTTTGTTAACAGAACCGTTTTTAACATACACACTCAAAGCATCATTTTAATTGAGGAAATTTAGCTCTCTTTCCATGATAACTATTCTGGGAGTTTTGTCAGTGATAAACATGGAGGCTTTTGCATATAAGTACATGAGATATGTAGCCTATCAGTGCTATGCTTCATTAAATATTTGCAGACACCTTGCCTTGACCATTGGTAATTTATCTCAAACCACATAGGGCAGAAGTGTGTTGCTTAAATAAACTGCCTTATGTTCAAAAGATGACTGCCATTATATAACCTTAAAACTCTTCTGCAGTTTTCAAATCAAAGAGCAGTGCTTCAGATAGTGTGTTCAAACATCACCAGTAAAAGTTTTTTCTCTAAGGGAATGATGCTCAGTTGGATGTAAAATACAAGTATTTTCTCTGACACTTGGAATTTAAGATGGGGGCATAATTTTCTCAAATACAAATACTGTTTTCTCTCTTTTTTTTAAACCTCATGAGACAATCAAAATGAGAGTGTTTCTTAGGGTGTTCCTTTTGTCTGGGCTCTATCACAAATGGCAAATATCAATTTGCTTTTCCTTTGATCTCAGATTAGCAGCACAATTGGAAATATTTTGAGATTTTAAATGTCAATTGCAAAATTAATAGAATTATATTGTATTACAGCTATGTGTTAAACGCTGCCCTTTATGTGATCATTTTTCCCATTAAATATTGCGAAATTGTGTTTCTACTCGGTATTTAACTGATTTTGTGGCTTCCTAGATAAACCTGATCCCTGATAACTTGGGAGGCTGACAGCTCTAAAATAGGCCAAATGTAAATTGAAAAAAATGTTTACTCTATTTCAAACATAGAGAACTTCTCTTTTAGAATTGTGGCTGAAGATTGTGTCTTGCTGAAATAGAAGTCATACGACTTGGGTCTGAATAACCTGGGTTTGGTCTATCTGGTTACTGGGGGGTTTTTTGCCACTTTAGCAGCAATTCGATAGCAATTTTGTAAACTCTGATAGTTTACTTCACCTGTCTCTATAGCTTTTTTTCCTTACTCAGTTTTGTATTTTGATGGAAATACTTTTCTCCAATGCTTTCCTGTTTGCAGTGTTTTCTTAACACAGTACTGTGTTGAGAATAAAATACTAAGGCAATAGTCTCAGGGATATTTGTTTACCAAGTAATGCTTAGAATTATGTTTGGGTTTAGAATGCTTGTCCCAAACCTATGTGTTTTTAATTGCTGTGTCTGTAATTTTTTTGTTGTATGTCTTTACTATTATTCTACTAGGATTTGGAAGTAGCTCTGCCTTTGGAAGTAGTGCCACAGGAGCATCATCATTTGGGTTTGGAACTACAAGTAAACCATCAGGAAGTCTAAGTGCAGGTTGGTTTGTTTCTCTTGAATTCATATTTACCTTAAAGCGATACTGTTATAGCCAAACTGCTGCACTCCCTCTGAGAAAGCTGCTGAAACATGTTGCATGTGGATGTAATCATTGAAGTAACTATTTATTTGCTATACGCATTTTCAGTCAAGTTTCTAGGTTCTGTTAAAGGTGGTCTCCTAGGTAGACAGTATTGAGTGAGCATTCATGTTTTCCATTTGATGATGTCTGTCTAAGTAGAAGTGGGAGATCAGGTACATCAGAGTGGATGAAGTGCAGTGTGAGGCACAGGAGTGCAGTTAGTGCTGAATGCATAGACTATGCAGTTACTGGGCTATTGAAATTGGTGAGACACAAACCAGTAATTTCACTTCCTGTATTTACAAGTTAGAATTCTTTTTAGAAGCCCAGAAGGTTTCCTTAAAAGTGTTTATCTGCTTGTTCTTTCTATTTGTATAGTATTTTATAGATACTGTATCTGTGTATACCCATAATGCATTACTAACTATTTGAAAACATTCCAGGGGCAATTGCACTACTCAGTCCTCATTTCACTCTTTTAGTTTAATTTTGTTGGTGGTGAGAAAATTAAAACATGGATGCAATTGGTCCTTAACTCAGATGTCTGAGATCTTCGTCACTTCTATAGCTAGTATTTCCATTTACTTTTTAAATAGGAGTTTGGTTTTGAGGCAAATAATTGACTGTACTCAAAGAATTTTTTTAACTGCTATTAATACAGGCATAGTGAGTGCCCAGTACCTTAGCTTGGACCAGCATCTTGTTAGTTGCCATGTTTTTTATCTTATTTTTGTTCTTTCCTTAGTTAGTGATGGGTTATGCTGTCAATTAGGCCTGTAAAGTACTTTAAGCCTTATATTATATATAAGGTGGAAATAGCTTACTAAACTGGCTGGGTAACACTTAGGGATGTCTAACACCCTAGTAAATTCTTGATAAAACATCTCTGGCTTTGCAATGTGCAGTGTCTAAGCATCGACTTTCTTATTGCTTAGTTTTTAATATCAGAATCAAGTGACATGTTTTTCAGTTGCAATTTATTTTTCCCAAGCCTGTGTTAAATTAAATTACCTATTTATCAACAATTATATGAATAGTCTTGCAGTGCAAAATACGTAATTTAGTGTATTTAAAAACATATTTAGAAAACAAGTTGTATGGATCAGTTGTCCACCACTAATGAGGCATCAAACCAAAGTAAATAGCTAGTCTGTTTTAACTATGTTGGTTGTGTGCAGAGACAATTTAGATGTCATTTCACACTATTCCTCAAATGAGGCTTTGTTGTGGCGTCAGTCCCCCTAGTCTCTCTTCAGCAGTGAGGGAGTTGGAACGAATAAAACAGAGGTTGGTTTTGGTCATGTCAACAGTCTCAGCTACAGGAGGCGCAAACCAGAAATATAAAAGATTAAATGTAATTCCTGACAGTTTGTGCTTATAAAGTAGTCACAAAATCCTGATCTAGACTGAGATTATGGAATAGAAACCTCCAAAAAAAAATTGGTAGCCCAAAAGTGCATTAACTTTATCTTTTATATCCAAAACTCTGTACCATATAGCTTCTGGGTTGCATATGAGCTTTAATTTTTGAGCATGCATAAATGGATGTGAATGATACCTGAGGTAGTCGGGTGTTATTATTTATTTTTTAATTCTTGTGTCCTGTTTCTTAGCTAACACTTACATGATCCTGAAATGATATTCTGGTTTCTGTTGCTGTAGGATAGCTGTATCTTGTTTCTGAATCTTTTTCTTTTGAAAAATCTAGGAAAACAGAGTGAGATGTACTCTCATTACTACTTTAGATGTGAGCATTTCAGTATTTTCCCAAACTAATAGCTAGTAAGTGTCCCACCCCCTTGTCCCCCTAGGGTGCTTACATAATGGCCCAAGTCTCCTCAGTATGTTTGCCATGAGTTTGTTCTTATTTTTGAATGAAAATTATAGATCCCCAAATGGCTTCTGTCAAGTGTTTGTAAGTTATGAATCCATTTAATTGCTTTAAAAGATTTGAAAATATTTCCAGTAGTATTCCCGCTCCTCTCAATTTCTGAAAGTACTTGAACCTCTTCTAACAATAAATTGGGATTAATCTGGGAGCAGTTGTTGTGTCCACTGTGTCAGCAGAAAAGCAGAGCAACTGCAGTGGTCTTGCAGTTCCTTTGGTGCATGAAATTGTGAGATGGAACAAGTGTCTCAGACACTGTGGAAAGCTGACTCCAAATCGAAGTCCTAATTAATTCCTCATTTGATGGCAACTGAGGAGGTTGATGTGAGTGAGATGTTGTAAAGAGCATTAAGGCTCACCATGTAATTCATAGGTACCAAGTTAAAGGAGGGTGTGTGTACACACACTGTTCTTGCAAGAGCCAAGTTGCTACATACACTTTTAGTAGCTGAGGTGAGAATTTGTGTTGGAGACCCCTTTTATTGAAGAATAAATACTCTTATGCCAGTACATGGCACAAGAGGCTGTCAGGTGGGATCCTGGATGGAGCTACTGATACTGCTGGAAAATGGACCTGAATGTAATCTGTGTGTAACATGGAGCAGCTTGTAGATAAATCAGTCAAAGGTGTGCCAGAAGCCCCTTTGATTTAGGGCACCTATTGTGGATTGGGGGAGGGAATAGACTGCCTTTGAGATCTGTTGAATTACTGTTTGCCTGTAGTGTTAAAATAAAATACGGTCATTGGGGCTGTATCTCACGATTGGCTCACCTATCTGAGGGGATGACTGATGCACAGTTAAAAGCCCAGTGAATAGAAGTGTACTCTAAGGTCCTTCAGGGACACACTAAGTCTATGTGCTCCAAGGGCAGGTTGTCATTTACTTTCCAAAAATAATTGTTTATACACAAGTAACTAATTTCAACAAAGAAATCATCAGTCACATTGTAGCTGTGGTTCAAGACTTTGTGACTCTTGCCTTTAGAAGCTGTTCAGTGACTGGTTCTCTTTCCTGGCACCAGGAATAAGACCTGAAGAAGTTTCACTTGAATATTCTATTTTAGGGCATGGTTTACTTTTAAGGGAAGAACTTCATGCCATGGCCTTGTTATGCTGCCATGATGAGTCAAAGCCATTTAGATTCATTTTCCTTCTGCTTTCCTACGCTTTTGTGTCCGCCCTTAAAAGACAGGTCTAACGTAACCACCGTTACTTTCCAGGCTCTATCTAAGTAAACAAGCATGTTCAGTCTTCTGTTGCACAGTTTATGCATCTCTTTCTTGGAATTAACATTGCTTAAAGCTCAGTCTGCCTTCCCTGCACACTTCAAAATAACCCCTGCATCTAGAAGGAGCTAGGTGGCGGTAATTAAGGAATGCTTTACCCTTGCCTACTGAACTCCTGATGCTATAGAGCACACGCTGACATGCATGATGTTTTCTATAGGAAGCAATGCCTACCTGTTATCTCAACTACATACTTGAAGCAAAAGGGTAACTGTCCAAGAACAGTTGTAGTTGTTGAGGATTTTTTTTTTTCATTTGTGAGACTCCCTGATGAAGAACAAGTTTATTCTTAAAAAAATCTTACTGGGGATTCAGAACTAGCAAGGAGGTGGAGGAGTAGTTGTCTCTGCATACCCCTTACATCCTAGGATGAGAGAGAAATCAGCCCACAAAACTTAGACAAGACCCAAATGAGAAATATCATTAGCCATGCTCGAGAGCTGCACACTCATTACATTGCCTGTGAGTTGTGCCCAGGCAACTGCACATTACATGAAGGATTGCAGCTACTGGAATGTAGGTAATTGGGGATTTTCTTGATAAGACATTGTAGATATATTTTAGATATAATACAGGTCCCAGCATTCCAGGAGGAAGTTTCATGTTATGTTTGAAGTAGGTGTTGATCCAAAGGCGTCAGTAACAGTGAGAGAACAGAAGATATCAGGCTTGTGAGAGCTACTTTGAGATTCTAATGGGATAACCAGTTGGGTTTTTATTTCTATGCTTTAAAGAGATTTAGGCACTGAGTTAAAGATACATCATGTGACCAGAGGATATCTTCAGTAGCCTACTTAAGAACTAACAAAACTATGTTAAATCATGCATGTGAGAATATACCCTTCTTTGCTTGTGAACCAGTCCCAATTTTTCCTAATATTTTAATTGTTTACAGGTTTCCATTGTGCAACTTGTATGAAACTATTTGTTAAAATCTTAACTTGCTCATGTCACACTTGATATTTTGTATGATTGGTTACTTTACTCAGTTTCTTGAGAGAACAAAGGGCAGAGTTAGGAAGTTCTGCTTCTTATTAACTAGCATTTGAGTAACTTGTAGCATTCTCTAATAGTTTCAGTTATTATTGAAGTTGGTTGTGCATAACTGATACAAATTCACAACAGAAAGTAAAATGAGTTGGTGTTGCTGTTGCTGAAATCTGTAGGGAGATTTTCTTCAGCTGAACTTGTTTTATAGCTGAACCAAACATTTGATTTACTGACCTTTATAGAAGAGGGTGGAGGTATTAAAATAGCCCGATCCACTCACCTAGTCATTCAGTTTGGGAAAAACTGTTTTCGGTGCTGCTTTTTTGCTGTAAGTTATAAAGGGTGGTTTAAATACCAAGAGTTTGACAAGGATTTGGAGCCTTTTCCACCTCTCATTTAAGGTAAAGGTAGCCTGGCCACAGGGCAGCAGGCTGGGAGCTCCCACTCCAGCTTTGCTGTATACCTGCTGTGAGTGATGTGAACATGCCATGGTCTGCATGTCTCCTGTAGGTCTTCCCCCACCCCTCTATGTATGCATTCCATATTCAGAGGGGAACAGGAGTCCTTCTGTCATACAATTTCAGTGGGGCTTGTAGGTGCTGCTGTTGTATGGCTAAAGGTATATAACAGGCTTGTGAATGAGGGTAGAATGGTTCACTATCACTGAGGTAGATTCTGTTAGTGCTGTACCATCTGAGTTGTCCTAGCAAGTCCAGGTGTGGTAGCAACGTGCCATACTGTAAAGTATTACAAGTAGCAGTGATAAAGTGGCTGGCATTCGTAGCTCCAAGGAGGACAAACTTGCAATCCTGATATAACTTCTGTTTTAAAATATTTCTCCCTCCCTCATAAGGCTTTGGCAGCTCGACTACATCTGGGTTTAACTTCAGCAATCCTGGCATCACAGCATCGGCTGGCCTGACGTTCGGGGTGTCTAATCCTGCATCTGCAGGCTTTGGGACAGGAGGGCAACTTCTTCAGCTGAAGAAACCTCCAGCTGGAAACAAGCGAGGGAAAAGATAGGCACCCCTTCTTAGGGACGGGGAAGCGAACCAACTTTATTCATCTGAAAAGTCTATTTTTCTAGATTGATGCAGTAATTAAATTGCATCCCAGGAGATTTATAAAAATTTTGCTACTTTTCCCTAGTCTGAAATACAAAATGAAATCCTATTGAACAGCTATTTTCTTGTGAATAGAAACTCGTTTATGTATTTTTATTTTTGGCCCTAGTTTTAGAAATGTTCTATACTGCATTATTATTAAAGAATCTTGTAAAACCATCTATTTAACCTAATGTTAGTAGCAGAATATTTTTTGTTAATAAGCTTTATACCATATGAATATATGCATATTTGTTTTTTGTACAGATAAAATATATTCTAGTACAAATACTAGAGTTCATATCTTCTGTTCCTGGATATGGCCTTTAAATCTACTTCAGGGTGGTTTTGTGTATATGGATGTAAATATATACAGTACAGTGCACACATCTCTGTGTGTGTATGTATGTATAAAATAAAGGTGTGCAAACCTTGCCCCATAGACAGGTCTCCTTTCCTTTGTGTGTGCTGTTGCTCCATGTTGCCCCGTGGTTTCTCTGGGAGTTTAAAACTATGGGTCCCAGGCTAGGACATCACTGCTGCTTGTGTTTTGTTGTTCAAGACCAGCTGAAATACAGTGTTTACTATTTTTCATAAAGTTCGGTAACTAGTGGTTAGAAGCAGGATATTTTTTAACCTTTTTGTTAGCAGTCAGCTCTAAAGAATCACAGAATCACAAGGTTGGAAAAGACCCATCAAGTCCAACCATTCCCATCTTAAGCTAAACCAGATCCCTAAGTACCTCATCTACCCTTTTTTTGAACACATCCAGGGAAGGTGACTCAACCTCCTCCCTGGGCAGCCTGTTCCAGGCCCTGACAACTCTTGCAGGAAAACATTTGTTTCTAATGTCCAATCTGTCCCTGCCCTGGCACAGCTTCATGCCATTGCCCCTTGTCCTATCTCCTGTCACCTGGCTGAAGAGACCATTGCCCACCTCTCTACAACCTCCCTTCAGGTAGTTGTAGGTGGTGAGAAGGTCTCCCCTCAGCTTCCTCTTCTTGAGGCTAAACAGCCCCAGCTCCCTCAGCCACTCCTCAGAGGATTTGCCCTCCAGCCCCTTCCCCAGCCTGGTTGCCCTTCTCTGCACTCGCTCCAGGACCTCAATGTCCTTCTTATGGTGAGGAGCCCAGAACTGGACCCAGCACTTGAGGTGTGGCCTCACCAATGCCCCGTACAGGGGCACAATTACCTCCCTAGACCTACTGGCCACAGTTTTTGATACAAGCCAAGATGCCATTGGCCTTCTTGGCCGCCTGGGCACACTGCTGGCTCATATTCAGCCTGCAGTCAACCAACACCCCCAGGTCCTTCTCTGCCTGACAGCTCTCCAGCCAGTCTCCCCCAGCCTGTAGCGCTGCAGGGGGTTGTTCTGTCCCATGTGCAGCACTCTACACTTGGCCTTGTTAAACTTCATCCCATTGGTCTCAGCCCATCAGTCCAGTCTGTTCAGATCCCTCTGAAGAGCCTCCCTACCCTCAGGCAGATCAACAATTCCTCCCAGTTTAGTGTTATCTGCAAACTTACTGAGGGAGCATTCAATCCCTTCATTGAGGTCATCGATAAAGATTTTGAACAAGCCTGGCCCCAGGACTGAGCCCTGGAGGATGCTACTCGTGACCGGCCTCCAGCTGGATTTGGTTCCATTCACCACCACCCTTTGGGCCCAGCCATCCAGCCAGTCTAACCCAGCTGAGGGTCCACCTGTCAAGGCCAGTGGCAGCCAGTTTCTCAGTCAGAATGCTGTGAGAAACCGTGTCAAAGGCTTTACTGAAATCCAGGTAGACACATCCACAGCCTTCCCCTTGTCCCTTAAGCGGGTCACCTTGTCATAGAAGGTGATCAGGTTAGTTTGACAGGATCTACCTTTTGTAAACCCATGTTGACTGGGCCTGATTCCCTGGCCATCACACGTGTGCTGCACGATAGCTCCCAAGATGACCCTCTCCATGATCTTCCCTGGGACTGAGGTCAGATTGACAGGCCTGTAGTTCCCTGGATCCTCCTTCTGGCTGTTCTTATATATGGGGGTAACATCTGCCAGCCTCCAGTCGAGTGGAACTTCCCCAGTCTGCCAGGACTGCTGAGAGATGATGGAAAGGGGTTTGGCAAGCACATCTGCCAGCTCTCTCAGAAGAAGAATCTGAGATTTTGACACGGATGTTTGATAGGTAATGTTCCCAAACTGTTGGGTTTTATTTGGTTTTCTCTCCCAAGCTGAACAGTAGGGCCTTGCAGGATTTCAGCTGGAAGCCCTGGATGCCACAAGATCTCTGTGCAAGCAAGGAGTTGTTGGGCTGGAGGAGCTTTTCCCTGCAGTTGGAGGGGATAGGATATGCTACTCACAAAAACACAAGCTACCTGTTACAAAAGGGAGTTGATTCACTAGGTTCTCCTTGGCACGGCTAGCATTGACTTAAAAGCAGTTGCCTATCTGCTTTCAATAGGAGGTGTAGTACAATAAGTTGCTGCTAAAAGATAGAGGAGGAAAATTATGTCATTTGAAGGTTAAAGCTGTTGCATCAGTTGTTTATGAATCTTGCATGGTACAACACTGGAACACGTGCTGCAAGCGCCGAGCTGGTGTGTACTACAAATACACCCTTAGAAAACATCTAAAGGGGGAATGATGGATCAGTTGGGTCTCTGCAAATAACGATGCAGGTTGAGTTGTGAACATGGAACTTTGGAGCAGAGTTGCTTTTTCTGTAGATGTGTTGTATATAACACGCATCAAACGAGTATTTGCAATCATTTTGACAAAAGCACCTTTTTTTTCCTAAAACAGTTGCAGTGCATAAGATTTTTCTAGTACCAGTTCATTTGCTTTCTATCATTCAAGTGTTATTACTGTTTCTTATGTTTTGGAAATGATCTCTGCGTTCAGCAGTGATTGCTCTTCCACAAATGTTCAGTTTGTCACTTGATCTGATACAATTAAGGGAAACCGAGCACAGAATTCTTCACTTTTGTACTTGTATGTTACTGCATCTTGTGAGCAGTCTCTTAGGAAGGGATGCAATGTGGTTTTTTTTTAATGTCTCCAAAAAATAAAGCCTGAAAAATAAAGCTTACAGTTTATTTTTATTTCACCCTTATTCTTAAAACTTTTATTGGGCTGCAGTCAAAGCCGTAATGTTTGTACTCCTTTGTTAATGCTTTTTTAAATAGTTAGTATGTTAAACCACTGGACTCTCTTGTGATGTATTAATTTGTGAAACTAATTCTAAATGTGTACTGTTTGTCCCTATGTGCAACTTACCATTGTGCAAACAATAAAACAATAATGCTGTGATCCTTGGAATACATACTTGCCTATTTGAAAGATCATCTCCTGTTGTTCTCCTGAGTTATAGGAGAAACAAAAACGTCGCTGGCTAATACGCAGGATTGTTTTTCCTAGGAGGTGTGTAGTGCCAGAGTGTTCTTGCTGAAGCTTAGGGCCTCGATCTCTGGTTTGCAAGGGGAGGGTGATGAAGGGATGTTGTACTGTGGGTTTGTCAGGACCTGTTTGCAGTGACACAGATCTGGATGGTGCCATACTGCAGCGCAGCCCTAGGTACGGGTTTGTAGGTTGGAAAGCTGTCAGAGCCTCCTGGGCACCTGTGCTCTGTTTCCTTTCACATTAAGGCAACAGTCCTGTCCTTAATTTTGCCTAAGTGAAAAAGTGATTATGTTATAGAATAATTGCATGCTGGAGTACAAACTAAAGTCAAAATGGGCTTTGAAAGAGTAATAGTCCCAAAGTAATAGTCCCAGAATATCACTTGGGTGGTTGAATTTAGCAATGATTTTTGGGGATCAGCATTATATACACTGTTTCAAATTATATTTTTGTTTCCAATTTCAAAACACATAATAGAATTGGAGTGCAAAATAGAAATGCATTCAAGGTGTGGGAGGTTAAGAAACTGACCTGTATTTAAACACCATGAAACAAAATCGAGCCTAGAGCTTTTTTTGTCCAAGTCTGGTTTGTTTGGTTTTTTTTTTTTAAAAAAAAAGCACACCAGAGGAACGGTGAAGTCACATATGTAGGCTGTGCTTCTCTCTTCATATTATAAATTCACTCCATAGCCAAAGGAATAAAAAACTCAAATTAATGGATTCCCATCAGAATTCCAGTAGCTCTGTTGGGCACTGCTGGTTTCACCATGTAGCAGGGGGCTGCCAGTTGCTGCCATTACAAAACCCTTGCAGGCATAGCTGCCAAACTTTTTTTTTTGGTTTTTTTTAAGATGTTAGGATTTTGCTAAAGTTCCCCAATATTTGAATGACCTTCTAACCCATTTCACTCCTCTTAAGAGCTTTATTACCTAATTTTTTTTTTTATTCAGCCTCAGGAATTTAATCTTTATAGCCCATCGCTGCAGCTGAAGCACCATGTGATGAGGTGAGTATGTTATGTGTTAACTGTAATATTTCCAAAGGATGGTCCCCTTTTGTTTTCTCACCTTTTGTAAGTAAGGCTTGTAAGTAAGTAGCTTGCTTTGCACAGGTTATAATTAAGCTTAGAAACTTCTGCAAATTTCTAGCAAAGCTTCTGGGCTGATTTTACTTGTCCTTGGGTACAGATCTGTCCCACCATGGTATGGAGTTAATTCTGCTGAGCACTTGCAAGGATAGCATGGAATATGTACTCTTGTCCTAAACACATCAATACCCAAGCAGGTGAAAGATTTGTGTATCTCAAATTGATGCATTTCCCTCTTTTTATGTTTCCTCTTCGATGCAGGTGTCACTGTGCGGCGTGTGCTTGGGCAGAAGCAGGACAAGAGCTTTATAGAACGTCTTGTAGCTGCTTCTAAAATCCAATTCTGATTAGAGGCTGGTATATACCTCCCAGGCAAGAAATCCCTTGCTGGCTCTGTGTGTTTAATGTGGCACGTTATGGTAACAGGATGTGCTTCAGAGGCGACGATCCCGGTCACAAAAGCAAGCTAGCATGGTGAGGCTTTGATCAGACACTACAGTGTAGCAAAAAGGGAAAGGAACACAGACTTGGTAAATAGTCAAAACCAAACTTATATGAAGCCTGGAATTCTGAAAAATACCATGAAAATACTCTTAATAAGAGAAGTGAGTAAATTCTCATGGGGGGGGGGGAATTGTGACAGGCAGCTTGAGTAGCCCTTCAGTTGGTAAGACCTTGGGGGGAAAAACACACAAACTACATACAGTTGGGTAGCTAAAGCTCATCTAGTAAATCTCTACACCAAAACCCCCTAATCCTGTCAACTGCGTTAGCATTTCTGTGCTGTCTGGGCCACCGTTATTTCTTTATCAACACCCACAAAGGAATTGAACTTTGGGGCATATACTTGCTGTTCTGTGCAGGATAAGGTGGAGAATGGGAGTCCTTGCTAAAAAAGAAGTTTGTCTTTCAAAGTGGACAGGCCAAAATGGCAGCAAGTAGTCAGGCCAGCACTGCCTTGGTCCTCAGCAGCATGGGGACACATCTCCACCTCTGCCAGAGATGGGGAGAGGAGTGATGGGCAGCACACCTGCACCTTACCAGCATGTTGTCTTTGCTTGGCACAGCTCTCCAGCCTGTTGCCTCCTTTGTGCTTCACAGCAAGGCTGAGAGCAGCGGTGGTGGTTTGGATTTAGTGTCAGGCTGAACTGATGGAAGTGATGGCAAAAAGCACTAGTTCATGCCATGGAAAGGAGACTTAGCAATGCATGTATTACCAGCTTCAACTAGGAACAGCCTTATTTTCCTTCTGCCTTTTAATTTGGCCGCTGACTGGGGAAACTGGTGGCTGTCTGAAGGAGATCCCTGCAGCTAACGTGAGCTGTTTGCTTACCACCAGCAGCCAAACCCAAGTGTTACCCCTGGGAGCTTACTCAGTGTAGACCCCAAGGGCAAAGCTCCTGCTTGATCACCCTGTAGCAAAGTGGAGTTGATGCTGAGCTCTGTTTGGAGAGGAAACAGGAAAGGATTTTAATACTGTTTATGCTGGCTTTGGGCATGGTAATCTGTCCATGGCGATAGGATTGTCCCAGTAGGAACAAGCCCAAATCTCCCAGCCTGTCTTTATAGGAGAGGTTCTCCAGCCCCTGATCATCTTCATGGGTGTCCTCTGGACCCAGTTCAACAGGTCCATGTCTTTCTTGTACTGGGGACCCCAGAGCTGGACACAGGACTCCAGGTGGGGTCTGTGCAGAGCAGAGAGGCAGAAGCACCTCCCTGGACCTGCTGGTCATGCTGGATTTGATGCAGCCCAGGGCACGGTTGGTTTTCTGGGCTGCAAGTGCACATTGCTGGACCATATTGAATTTTTCGGCCACCAATGCCCTCAAGTCCTCTCAAGGCTGCTCACAATCCATTCTCCAACCAGCCTGTAGTTATGCTTGGGATTTCCCTAACCTATGTACAGGGCCTTGCATTGGCCTTGGTGAATCATTCTGTTCATACAGGCCCACCTCTCCAGCCTTTCCATGTCCCTCTGGATGGCATCCCTTCCCTCCAGCATGTCGACCACACCACACAGCTTGGTGTCATTGGCAAACTTGCTGAAGGTGCACTCAATCCCACTTGGTCCACATCACTGACAAAGATGTTAAACAGCACTGGGCCCTTCACCAACCCCTAAAGAACACCACTTGTCACTGGTCTCCACTTGGACATCGACCTTCCTCATCACCTCTCCCATTGCTTTATCTCCAGCACTGTGGAAGCCCTGACAGCTGTTACTGTTCTGCCATGGTGATCCCCTCGCTGTGGTGGTAACAAGATTTGCCAGGCTGCAGAGCTGCTGAGACATACTGGGGCAAAGATGGTGGGCTCGGGCAGATGGCTGGTGATAGCATTCCAGCAGGGACCCGAATAGTGGCCTTAAAAACCAGGCGTGGTTGCAGAGTGGTGGATGTATCCTTTAAAGTTAGTCCTGAGGGTGGAGATGGGTGGGGAATTCCAAGGCCTCCTAGCTGGGTTATGCTGTCTGCAAGGTAAGTTGTGTTTGAGCTGGGCTGTTGGTGTCAAGTAGAGTAGCAATGATGCAAGCAGGTACAGTCTTTTTTACTTCTTCCTCGAGCAATATACAAAAATGTCCTGTTCTAGAAAATATTCTCATAAACATCGCTAATTTTCTGCATCAAATTGTTGCTACTTGCTCATTGGCACTAATAATCCCTATGTAAAATTGGAAAGAGAAAATTCAGTTGTCCTGAAGTTCCACTGAACCAGACCAAGAGGAGAAGCACCTTCTTGTCTGCAGAATCACAGAATCGTAGGGGTTGGAAGGAACCTTTAGAGATCATTGAGTCCAACCCCCCTGCCAAAGCAGGTTCCTTAGGACAGATTGCACAGGTAGGCATCCAGATAGGTCTTGAATATCTCCAGAGCAGGAGACTCCACAACCCCCCTGGGCAGCCTGTCCCAGGGCTCTGTCACCCTCACTGGGGAAAAGTGCTTCCCCATGTTGGTGTGGAACTTCCTGTGCTCCAACATGAGGCCATTGCCCCTTGTCCTGTCTCCACAGAGCACTGAAAAGGGGCTGCCCATTTCCCCCTGTGTCCCACACTTGGGATATTTATAAACATTAATCAGATCCCCTCTCAGTCTTCTTTTGTCAAGACTGACAAAAGTTCTTTCCAGCCTCTCCTTGTAGGGCAGATGCTCCAGGCCTTTAATCATCTTCATAGCCCTCCGCTGGACTCTCTCCAGGAGATCCCTGTCTTTTTTTATACCAGGGAGCCCAGCATGCAGGTCATTAACCTCACTGCACAGGCAGCACCCTGGGCAAAAGCTGTGTAGTGATGCTGCTTTCCTGTACTGTGCCTAAATCCCTGCCTTGCACTGTGGCGTTAGGAGGTGAGTGACAGCAAGATTCTGTTTCTCGGCCTGCATTTGATAAAATGCTCATGGCTTCTGCTCTGTGCAGCACAAACTGGAGTGTGAATGTGGAAAGTTCCTGTACTTTGGGGATTTTTCTTTTTTCAATTGAAATAGCTTTATAATAATGATGCCTTGTCAGACTGGCTGGTCTCACTGGGAGGGCAGGCACTGGGAAGATGGATTTAGTCCACAATAAATAATTCTTCTCTTCTTGTCTGAGGAGGGGGAGGAAAAGCTAAAATTCCTTCCTTTTTACTAGTGGCTTGAGTGATTGGTTACAGCAGAAATAACGATTTGATTAGGAAACAACACTCCTTTCAACACAAAGATGTGCACATCAGCTTTTGTGTCTTCTATACCATACCAGCACTCTGGTGTGCCTGCAGTATGCCTGAGCCCCAACAATCGATGCACTGACGTTTGTATTGACCACAGCTGAGTAGCTGGCAATGCTAACAAACTCCCTGGAGCCCCGGTCCGGCGGGGCTCAGTGCTGAAACTGGGGGGGTGTTTGCTGAGAAACAGCCTTCAGCTTAACTTGCTGCAGTGTTACCCCCGTGATTTGGAGGAAGATGTCCCCCAGCACTTAGATTACCATTACCCAGCCCCCTGGCACCCCTGAACCCCGTTATCGAGGCAGCGCTGCATTTTGGAGCCAGCCGTGCGATACGGGAGGTGTCTGTATTGGCGGTGATAAGGCGGTGCCAGGGCTGTCACTGCTGCATGTGCAGAGACAGTGACCCCTGACAGAGGCCGAGCCTTTGTGTACTGATGTGCTTGGTGCTGGTCCTGCCGCCACAGATGCCCGGCCCTTGAGGGGTGTTGCAAACTTCATATCATTGAATTCAAAGTTCTTTTTACAGTCCTTTGCTTCTTTCTGTGAGCTTGCTCCTTGGGTCATCTTGTTCTAATTATTTTCCAGGAAATGAGAGCAAATAAAAGAAAGCCTTTCTGTTATGAATACACGTGTATTTTAAAATGTAGATATTAAATATGTTCCCCAAGCAGAAATAAAAACCAGCCCAGCTTATGCAAGTAATGCCATAATCGGCACAGCGGTATGGGCCGTTAAATCTAGTGCTGGTGTGTAAGTAATACTTACCACAGGTATGGCTACACTCGTGTAAAGATAGCTCATAACCAGGGCAGGGAGAGCAGGAACCCCTTGCAAAGTTAAGCTCATATATGTCCTGGTAACTATCCTCAGCTGTGAAACCGCGTTGGTGTAACCTGTGAGTAGGGGCTGCGCTCCTGGCAGCGGCAGGTCTCTGCGCAGATCCGCGGCGGTGAAGTTTTAATAACGCTACCCTTCCCACTTAATCGCACACGGGGGCAGCAAGGCATCGCTTTACCAGTGGAAACGGGGCTTTACCTGAGCAGAAACTTCCTCGGGATGGATGCACGAGGCGCAGGGATTTCTGCCTCCGAGGTGATTTGCTTAGAAGTTTAAAAAAGAATAAAACCAAAAAGCCCAGGGCCCAAACCAGGTTTTTCAATAACCCAAGCTCTGCATAGCCAGCTGGGCTTTCAGGCAGGAACCGGTTCTGTTGCTCTGTAGTGCCAGGAGGAGGAGGAGGACTCTCCACCGATGAAGTGTTAAGCTGCACTATGGAAGTGTACAGACCGCAATAAAACCCGGTGCTTGCCTGGCTTCTACATGTCGAGTGATCTAAGCGATAGTACCGTGGTGATGAGTTTTGGCTCTTCTCTGGGAGGAGGCTTCAGGTTATGAGTTTTAACTTGCAATCCGGATTTGTCATGCTGTGGACACAACTGCAGAGCCGAAGGAATTCCTGAATCTTGGTTTTCGATGAGGGCGTAACACTGTTTGCAGGCAATGATGTAATGGTAGAGACGCCTGCTAAATGCAAGGAGAAAGGCTGCCTGTTAGGTGTGTGGGGCTGGGCAACGAAAAGCAGGTAACATCACTTGTACTCGAGTGGATAAAATCCACTCGCTGTTGACTGCGCTGCTGAGAATGAAACCGAATAGCCCAGAGGGGAAGAAAAGAAAGCACCCACCCACTGGCCAAAGCTTATCTCCAACGGGCTGAAAGGAAAAGGGGTGGGAGTTGCTGCCAGTTCAGTGTCTCTCTTACCTTCAAGGGACAGCGGCAATTTGCAGAGCATGGGTTGGAAATATGATAGGGAAAGCAAAACATCCCGAACAGCAAGAACCACTTGCACACCCACGGAAGCCCGCGGCAGCTCAGAGAGTCCGACCACGGGCTTTTCCTGTCCGTAGCTCTAAAGAGGTTCCAATGAAAACAGAGGTACAGAGCAAGGCGACAGGTCTGTGCTCCTGCTTCAGCTTGGAGATTTTGTGAGAGGGACACCAGAGGGTGAGGGACTGTTTCGTACTGGCTGTTGTTACAGCTTCCCCTAATTTGTCCCTTCTTTCCTTCCTGTCCAACGCGTGCTGGCTCAGCCAGCTCAGACAAATATTTGTGGTACCTCACTGAGACCAGTTCAGCAGCTCAGACTCAAGGCCCTTGGTTTCCCTCCATTGAACCGGGAGCTGTTAAGCCCAAAAGACATGCTTTTGGCATGTCCCTCTTCCCATGCCTGTCCTATTTCTATCTTTTTTTAATTTTTTTGAAGTAGAAGCAGTTGTGTTTGCCAGGAGTTGCAGTGAAGGAGGTCTGCAAGCCTAAGGAAAGCAAAGCACCGTGCTCTGAAGGCACTTAAATACTTAGGGAAAATCCCCTTCTGTAGAGGGACTGTAGTAGTGACGCAGCAAACATGCCTTTGCTGTAACAAGGAGGGTATCTGTCAATGCAGAGACTGAATGAATTTACAAAGCGAGGAGATACTGGTTGCACAGTCATGGTGGCAATTATCCTGCAGCAGCTTTGCCTGCAAGGATCAGCATCCCAGTCTGGCATGGGTGTGGGGAGCCATGTCACAGCTCTGTGCCTGGACACAGGTGTGTGGGTATCACTCTCACACAGCCAGCGCTGCAGCTGGACACTGGGTTCTATAAAGCTGTGCCAGGCTGTGAGTGTACTTATCCCCTACACTGCTCCGCACACCCTTTGCCCTTCAGGGTGTTAAAAATTATATGGAAAATGTACTTTATCAGTTTCAGACAACTAACTGGAGTCATCTTAACTCTTGTTTTCCTTGCTGCAAGAAGACATTTCAGGAATCAGAACAGCACGTGTGTTCTTCAAGTGATGGGGTGACAATGTTGGGTTTGCTTTCCTGCGGTCGTGCATTTGGCTTGAGACTGCACCTGGAATATCGTGTCCAGTTCTGGGCCCCTCAGTCCAAGAAGGACAGGGAACTACTTGAAAGAGTCCAGCACAGGGACACCAATATGAGTAGAACACCTTCCTTGTGAGGAAAGGCTGAGGAAGCTGGGTCTCTTTAGCCTGGAGGAGACTGAGGGGTCACCTCATTAATGTTTACAAATATGTAAAGGGTGAGTGTCAGGAGGACAGAGCCAGGCTCTTCCCAGTGATGCCCAGCAATAGGACAAGGGGCAGTGGGTGCAAGCTGGAGCATACAAAGTTCCATGTGAATATAAGGAGGAACTACTTCCCTGTGAGGGTGATGGAGCACTGGGACAGGCTGCCCAGAGAGGTTGTGGAGTCTCCTTCTCTGGAGACATTTAAAACCCTCCTGGATGCATTCCTGTGTGATTCAGTCTGGGTGATCCTGCTCTGGCAGGGGGGTTGGACTAGATGATCTTTCAAGGTTCCTTCCAACTCCCAATGTTCTGTGATTCTGTGGGTCTGTGAAGGGCAAAGGCCATTTCCACTGTGCCAGAGGCTTCAGAAAACTACACCTGGTAGCACAGACATTTACAAGAAATAATAAAAATGCAGTTGAAGCAGATAATAGAGATTTACAGACAATGTGATCATTAGTGAACATCTCTAGGCTTTTAAAAATCTTTGCCCACTCTAACATGCATATGATGTTTCAATCCTATCTAAGATCTGCAAGCTGCTCCTTTTAATGGGACCCAACGAAGTTGGTGTCCCCCAGGATCTGGGGCCTTAGGGGTGGGTTTATTTGCGTGGAAATGGATTGAGCTGATGTTACGAGATTACTAGACACAGGAAAGTGAGTGAAAAAGTTGCAGAATAGAAAAGACTGTTGGCTATACTTACCAGGTTTTGCACATTTTAGGGGGGGGTTGTGTGCTTTAAACTTTCTGTCATAGAGATATTACCTGATCTGCTTGTAAAGACTAATTAGTCTACTGCCAAATAATTCTAACACACTTAGCAAAGCACCAAGTGCTTTAGGTTTTACAAAAGCCTGATGAAGTGAGTGTGCTGTTATCTCTGGTTGTACCCCAGCAGCTTGGGACAAATTCTGAGCTGGGAAGGGGTAAAATACCTGTCAGAGGTGATCTCTGCAAGGGATCTGGTACTCTGTTGTCATCAGGGCTCCTAGCTGGGAGCGCTTGTGTGTTCCATTGTATCTGCCTCCTGGTTAGTCTGCTGTTGCTGCTGGAAGAGATCCACCTCAGAGCGTATCTGTGGAGCCACCCACTCCAAGGACAGGGCTGGGAAAGCAGTTTCCTTGCCACGTGTAAAAGTATCATGAAGCTGCTTTTCTTACTATGAAAACGTCAGTCCAACCCAGGTTTAAAGAGCCCTGTAAGAGCTGCCGTGCGATCGGTCAGGGGGTGGGGGTGCCAGGTCGCTGAGGGGAGCTCGCGGGTTTAACTCCTCCCCTGATGCCCCGATTCCCTCGCTGTGCCTCGGGGCTGACCCGCAGTGTGGGGCTGACTTGGGCAGTGGGCGCTCTGGGTGATAAGGTGCCTTTGTATGAAATCTGCCATCAGTCACGGCTGCCCCTGGCGTGCCCCTCACCCCACACCAAACAGGCTGGAGCTGACAGCTCTGGGTAACTGCTGATGGACCAACCCATGGAGCACCTCAGCGGTCAGATCCCTTCACCTGTCCAGCTGGGTCCATAAGGGTGACACAGAACCTGTCCTGCTGCTCTCCCCCTTTACACCTCCATAACCGTTTCATAGCTTTTCATAGAGCTTTCATAGAATTGTAGGGGTTGGAAGGGACCTGGAGAGATCATCGGGTCCAACCCCCCTGCCAAAGGAGCTCCCTAGGAGATATCACTCAGACAGGCGTCCAGACGGGGCTGGAATATCTCCAGAGATGGAGACTCCACCACCTCCCTGGGCAGCCTGTCCCAGGGCTCTGGCACCCTCACTGGGGAAAAGTTTTTCCGCATATTGGTGCGGAACTTCCTATGCTCCTGTTTCCCAAAGACTGGCCGCTCCGGGTGACTAGTCCTCCCTGGGGCAGGGCAAGAGATGTGGGGGAACCACCTCTGCCCCGGCCCTGGCACGGCTGTGGCCGGGGCTGAGCGGGGAGCGGGACGCGGCTGGTAAGTAACTCGCTGGGAGCAGCGCGGAGGCCGAGGGGGGCAAAACGCAATTACCTGGGTGTAATTTGACCAGAATCTGCTGGTCCGAACTAATACCTCTGTGAAAGGCGCAGCTGTCCGGGGCGGCTGCAAAGAGAACAAAAGGGGGAGACGAGAATGGAGGGGGCCGGCCGGGGCTGTGCCTGGTGACAGGCGGTGATGTGGCTGGAGAAGAGAAGCGTGGGGGTAACGAAGGTAACTTTGCGGTCGCTTCCTGGCGGGGAAGCGAAGGTTCGGCAGCGGCATCGCCCGCTCCGAGCGGTACGTTTGACGTGAGGGGCTGCCCGGGGAGCGAAAGCTGGGCCCGGGCCAGGGCAGCTGGGTTTGATCTCTACGCAGAAGTCACACTTTTCTTGACGCCCTGGCAGCTCGGGCGCGTTTGAAAGCGCAGCCTCGCGTCACCGTCAGCCCGCGCCGCGGGGCGCTGCGGGGCCCGGCGGCCGCCCCTCCGGCGGTGGGGTCGCTGGGGGGTTTGTTTCGGGGGGCGGGCTGAGGGGAGGGGGGGCTGGTTTCGGCTGTAGGTCGCGACGGGGAGGACGCCGGCCTGCGGCGGCACTGCGGAGCTCAGGGCTCGGGGTGGCAGCGCGCCCCCCGGCCGCGCTCCCGTGTCCCCTCACTCCCCCGGGCAGGGGGCGCGGGGCCGCCCCGTCGGGCGGGGCGGGGCGTGCGCATGCGCGCTGAGCAGCCGCCGCTGCCTATAAGCGCGGGGCGCGGCGGGCTCCCCGTCCCAGCGGCTGTGCCGGGTGAGGCGCCGGACGGGGCGCACAGCGGCGGCTCGGTGCCCCCCCCCCCCCCGGGCGGGCGGAGGATTACAGCCGCTCCCGCCTACCTTCGCCCATGGGCGCGGCGCAGGGCGCGGGCCGGGCGGTCGCGGCGCGGCGGCGGGGAGGGAGCAGCGAGTAGCGGCGCCACCCGCCTTCCCCACTCCCCTCCCCGCGCCGCCCGGTGGGTTCTTAACGGCGGCGGCTCCGCACCCCGCGGGCCGGCCCCGGGCATGCGGCGGCAGCGGCAGGACCCGCGGCGAGACTCCCCGCTTGGCGGCGGCTGCATGTCCCGGGGGGCCGGGCGGCGCTGCCCCGGCGCGGGGGGGCTCTGACCGACCGGCCGCCCGCCCGCCGCCCCCTCGGCGGCGCCATGCGGGGCGGGCGGTGCTGGCTGCTGCTGGCGGCGCTGGGCTGGCTGCTGCCGGCGGGGGCCGCGGCCAGCGGGGAGTACTGCCACGGCTGGCTGGACGGGCAGGGCGGCTGGCGGGACGGCTTCCAGTGCCCCGAGCGCTTCGACGGCGGCGACGCCACCATCTGCTGCGGCAGCTGCGCCCTCCGGTACTGCTGCTCCAGCGCCGAGGCGCGCCTGGACCAGGGCGCCTGCGACAACGACCGGCGGCAGGGCGGCGGCGAGACGGGCCGCCCCGGCAAGGACGGCCCCGACGGCGCGGCAGGTGAGGCGGCCCCGGGGTCCCGCGAGGTTCGGTGGCTCCGGAGGAGCGGCGGACTCCTCTCCCGCGCCTCCCTTCGCTTTGTCGCCAGGCCTCTCCGCCGGCGAGCCGGGGGGCAGAACGGCCGGAGGTGGGGCCAGCCGAGCCGGTGGCGGCCCTTCACCCACGCTCGGGTGCCTCGTCTTCCCTCCCTGTTCCTTGAAAGCCCGGTCCTGTCTTACGCAGGAGTAGGTGGCACGTCCCGTCCCGTGCGGCTCCGGCACCGCTCCTCGGCTCTGCCTGGGGCTCCCCAGCGCAAAAGGGGAGGAGAAAAAGCCCCCAAACCCGCCTGAGCGAAACAGTAACGTGCCACTGGCAGAGTCACTCCTGGCCGGCCCCGCTCTTACCGGTGAATGCCGTTCCAGCTCGGGTGATGCCCCCTTTACGTACCGCGGCTTTTTACAGGACTGAATTGCACGGATAAACTTGAGTTTGCTGCTGCTTTAAAAGCAAAAAAAGCCCCGGTGGCTTCCCAGCACCCCAGCTGCCATCCCCAGCGCTGGAAGTAGCCCGAAGTGATGTTGTAATTGGACAGATTACTCCGAGAAAACTTGTGTGTTACGCTCCGTAGCAAGTGCGTGCACCTGCTGAGGGGCAGCACCGAGAGCGGGACTAGAGGCAGGATTCTGCAAGCCTTTTGTTTAAAATGCCCGAAAAAATACGGAAGAAACGGGACAAACGTGGCCCTTCTGCTGTAACTCGCTCCATGTCATTGGCTGTGCAAGGAGGTGTTCTGCCCAGAGCAGACAGACAACAACTCCCTTGCGCTGCCCAGAACAAGGTGTTTTCCTCAACAATGTGTTTTCTCAGTGTTCACTGCTCAGCAGTCGCTGGCTGACTTGCAGGAAGGGCAGCTGCTGTGCCGGGGACACGACTGGCAGTGGCTGCAATAGCACGGGGCAAGCAGGGGCCCACAGCCCTGCCTGAGGCGCAGGGCTGCTGGGTTGTCCAGAGCGTTTGCGAGTGCTGAAAGGGGGCGGGGGGCACCTTCCCCTCATATCTCCACTCAGATTTATTAATGAGGCAGTGAAAACAGTGTTTACTCGTGCACAGAGCAACAGGAGCCCAGGTCATTCTGAGGATGGTGTTCGCCATCCACCTTGTCACAGTCTCTGACCCCACCACTGAACTATCACTTGTACTTTCTGCTCCCACCCTTGCATCTCTTCTTTAAGCCTTGCAAGGAGTGATGCTGCCCCTGTGATAGTAGGGAAGCTTCACTGTGGTGCTGTCACCCTGCTGCCCACCCTGTGGTCTCTCCCTAAACCTGTGGATGAAGCACAGAGTTGCTGACCACTCATGCCCAGGGCTGCAAGTTGACAGAGCCTTTGTGCCTGCCATCTGGTCAACTGGAGAGGGCTGGTGATGGGGAGGGATGTGCTGCAGCACGGGGGTTTGACCACCTCAAGCCCTGAGCAGGATCCTGCCCCCAAAGTATCTCCCTACGGCACTGTTAAAGCTGGTGGTCCCTTGCCTGATGTTTCCAGTGGGGCATCTTGGAGACAAGATCTGCAGTAGTGGTTGATGTGGATTAGACCACCATCAGTAGGAGCAGGAGCGAGCTGTCCTCCCTCGAGGCGTGAGCTGTGGGCTTTCCTCCCTGCTAATAACTTTAAAGATGCTTGTGGAAACTCCAGCCATTGGTTTTGCAGCCCTTTTCATCTTCCTGTGTAAAATGCTCGGCTGCACACACAGCTTTTAGTGTTCAACCTGCACTGACCTGTGCTGGGGTGGGGGGAGGAGGTGGGGACCTTCTGCCAGAGCTGCTGAGACTCGTCCTTGTCCCCCAGTGATGGTGTGTTCCTTGCTGTTGCAGTGCCCATCTACGTGCCGTTCCTTATCGTTGGATCTGTATTTGTCGCCTTCATCATCCTGGGGTCGCTGGTGGCAGCTTGCTGCTGCCGATGCCTGCGGCCCAAGCAGGAGCCCCAGCAGAGCCGTGCCCCTGGGGGCACCCGCCTGATGGAGACGATCCCCATGATCCCAAGTGCCAGCACCTCCCGGGGCTCCTCCTCCCGCCAGTCGAGCACAGCTGCCAGCTCCAGCTCCAGCGCCAACTCAGGGGCAAGAGCCCCTCCAACCAGGTCCCAGACGAACTGCTGTTTGCCAGAAGGCACCATGAATAACGTCTACGTCAACATGCCAACGAACTTCTCGGTGCTGAACTGCCAGCAGGCGACCCAGATCGTGCCGCACCAGGGGCAGTACCTGCACCCCCAGTACGTGGGCTACGCTGTGCAGCACGACTCGATGCCGCTGACCCCGGTGCCCCCCTTCCTCGACGGTTTGCAGAGCGGCTACAGGCAGATCCAGTCCCCCTACCCGCACACCAGCAGCGAACAGAAGATGTACCCGGCCGTGACTGTGTAGCGCTGACGCCTTCCTCCCCCTCCCCACCCAACAGATTTTTTTTTACTCTCATCTAAACTGAACGGAGGAGAAATCCTTCCTCGGAACGAAGCTCCCAGAACATCGCTTGTAAATAATTTTGAAAGGCTCATGCATGTCAGACAGTGTTTATAAACCATTTATTTTCATCGGGGGTCCGTTGCCAGGACGTGTAGGATGATATCTCTGAATTAGCCTTGCCAGACACGCTCTCATTCCAGCGCAAGATTTACAGCGGCCAAGGATTACACGGGAAATGCGTATGCATTTCACATCGCTGCACTCGCCAGATAAATGCCGGAGCCGTTAAGTGCCCTTCAGGTATGACATGCTCACAAATATTTGCCTAATTAATTTGCAGGAAGAGTTTTGTTACACCGCACGAGACCACAGTACTTACGACACCCTCTTTTTCTCCTCTCCCAGCTCCTCAGTGACGTTTCCCATCGCTTTACAGACAATCACAACTGAGAGCTGACCAGTGCAATCCCTGTGTGCTGGGTGCTGGTACCAGCCCCTGTGATTTCTTATGTGCCCCAGGTTTGGGGTGAGATGCCATGAAAGGCTTAAGTCTTGCAAAGACCCGTTTTCTTTGTCCCTGGTACTTATGTAGGAATTAGAAGGGCCAGAATGATTCAGCTCTTCCTTCCAGTGCACTTGAAACCCTTCTTGATTTGGTTTTGCCTCAAGATCAGAACCCAGCAGTGGCTTGCATGGACTTTATGAACTTACTGAAAACAGGGTAGGCGGTGCTTGCTCTTCCAGCCAAGCTCTTGGTACAGCTAGCAGCATCTGAGCTGAAGCCACCTTTGCAGAAGAAGGTTGTACTGTGACTCCAGATGTACTGTGACGCCTGATGTAACCTCACTTCCCATGAAATAGTAAACCCGTGGGAAGGAGCACCGAGTTGTCAGACCCAAACCCTGCTTGTGCTCGAGTCTGGCCACAGGAAAATGGGTTTTGTATCCCCCCACTGCTGCCGGCTCCAACAGCCTGCTCCGGGTCCCCAGCCCTGCTCCTTGGGGGTCACGCAAAGCCACCCCAGCCTGGGCACGGAGAGGCTGCTGGAGGTTTGAAGCCCATCCCCTTTTCTTTGTTTCCTGTGGGGTGGAGGAGTAGGAAGGCACCGCTGCATTTAAAAAAAAGGTAGAAGGCCCAACCAAAGGATGAAGGTGCTTGTGGCTGGCTGTGATGCTATGGGGGTCAGGAGGAGGTGTGATGTAATGGGGGGACACAACACTTTGTACTGGAGCTGCTGGCTTCCTCTTGGCTTTGGTCCGTCTGGGGAAAAATACCTCTCCATGTTGAAGCGGCGCCAGCGCAGTGGGGACAATCGGCTGTTCCAGTGGTGATGTACCACCCCAGCTGTAACAAACCAACCTGTTGGAGGCCTGTTTTGTCTCTTCAGGAAAAAAAAACCCTCACAAGGTAGTCTCTGCATTTCCATCTGCTCAGTCCTTGAGGGGACTGAGGGCGTGTGCCAAAACTGGGCGATTACTGTAACCAGACCGGAGCCCATAAGAGGTTTCGCAGTGTCTGATACTGTATCAGTATGTAGCAATAACTGTGACACGACTATTTTTTTTTGTATGTCTGTTTTTAAATTCCCCATAGGGATGGAGGCGTTGCCAAATGCCAGGGCTGGCTCACAAACATGCCACACACAAGCAGCCTGCAGCGGGCAGGAGGGGACTGGCCGCTGCCCTGTGAAAATGAATGGGCGATTTATCCCAGCGCCGCTGTTCCTGGCTGCTGCCGGCGCCCTGGCTGCTCAGCAGGCAGGACCTGGGGAGAAAGGTTGGCTTGGGAGACCTGGCTTCCCCCTCCAGCCAGGCTGGGTGGCTTTGGCATAGCAGCGACTGGCTGCTGGAGAGGTGGGTGGCTGCTCTGCCCTGCCCACACAGCTCGGGGCAGGGGACACACACCTTAAAGGCAGTGAGTGCCACCAGAGTGGGGTGATCCCAGGCTTTTGGAGGTGGAGAAATCAAGTTCCTACCTTCCCCAAATTTTGTTTGAGGCAAGCGAAGCAGCTTGGTCACTCTGACCTCACAAAGCTGGGTTTGCTCAGGACAGGGGCAGGATCCTCCCAGCTGCTGGTGGCTTCGGCAGGAGCTGGAGGTGCTTGGCCCCAGGTCAGACCCTGCCTGTCACTGCGTGGCCAGAAGATGAGCCTGTCCATGCCTTCGGTATCCTTCCTGACCCGGCCAGCTCTTGCCTCCTGCCAGCGTGTGCTGCCTTGCACGTGCCCTGGCAAGGACACCTCCTCTGACCGATGACATTCAGGTGACTCTTTGTATAGTGTTTACTTGTTAAAAAAAAAAAAAGAATAAGTTAAATTTAAGTCTGTAGAAATTAATTTACAACTGAAGGCAGAGAAACCTGAGTTGTAATAAAAGGAAGTTTGTGAGATGTGGTGGGGTTTGGATTTTTGGGTTTGTTTTTTGGTTGTTTTTTTTGTTTTGATTTTTTTTGTCATGTACAATAATGTAAAACCAATGTTACCGTTTGATACAGCTTTTAACTCTCTGAAAGGGCACTTGCTTTAAAGTGTTTCTTACAAATGAAGAAAAAAAAGCCCCCTTTGTTTCTTAATAAATACTTTATGGTGTGACTTTGCCGTTGTTTGCTCTGTTAGAGTTTGGGTGTTTGCCTTAAAGTCAAGGCTTTACGTTGTCTACCCTCATGTGTCTGGCCAGCCCAGTCCTTTGGCCCCTGCCAGAGCGCACAGTTGGGGGGGTTGGCTGTGCTTTTGAAGAGTAATGGTAAAAAAACACCCTGCACTGTGTCTGAGGGGGTTGTTTGGGGGACGGGGAGCGAAGAGTGTGAGGTGAAGAAGAGGGATGGTTGTGGAGCAGCTATGGGAACAGGATGGGCAGAGCCCATGGCCCCATTGGTTCCCCCTTTCCAAATAACACCATCTACCCCACAGCAAGTGGCATTGTCAGAGGGTTTGGGTTTGCTGGGTTCACAGTTACCAGCCATGCATTTTGATGGCGTAACCCAGTAAGTGGCCATGCTGTTCCCACTGCCCTCTGTGCTGGCACCCTTCCCACCTGAGCACACTCTGTCCTCAGGAGGGAAAACCCAACCCCCCCCCCCCCCCAAAAAAAAACCCCACCCAAAACCCACCAGCACATAGCCTGAGGCAGCCTGGATATCACATGTGCCCATGGAGCAGGGCTGGAAGCAGAAAGCTGGCAGGAGAGGAGGGGGTCAGCCATAGTTTAGAGCAGATGTACTGACATGATGAGCATGTCACTGCAGGAGAGGCCAGTGGTTTGTGTTAAAATCTCGAGTTTGTTGGGTTGGGGTTTTTTTTGTTGGGGGTTGTTGATTTTTTTTTTTTTTGGGGGGGTGGGGGGGTGGAGCTTTTTTGTTTGTTTTGTGGGTTGTTTTTTTTTTCTCCCTGGGGCAGTTGTTTGTTCCTTGGTCAGGAGGTATATAGAGCTTTTTTTTTTTCCTGCTGCCCTTGGTGACTCTGGATGACACGGGGGAAGAGAGTGTGGAAACCAGTGCTGCTAAACTAAGAGGTGGTTAGGAACGATGCATCCATTTACTTTTACAGGCTACTGTGCTAGCTGAGCCCCAGGGTCTGGCTGCTTACAGCGCAAAAAGAATAGTCTCCTGTGTAACATGGCAACTGGAAAACCCAAGTGCAGGGCTGCTGTGCAGTGCTGTGCCCTGACAGCCCAGGGATGGGCACCGGTGCGCCCAGCCTACCACTGCACCTGAAGCAGGTCCATGGGAGAGACAGTCTCCCCCTTTCCCTTATAATGCAAGAACCTGAAGCCTGAGGATTATTAAAAAGAAATTAAATAAATCATCACAGCCACACTCCTAAACCTGCTGCATGGCCCATGAATGCTTTTTTTTTTGTTAACAGACTTGCATAGTTGTAAGAAGTGATGGAGCCACTCCCGTGGCCACCTCACCCACCCTGCGGCCCTGGCCGTGCTCCATGTGGGCACCGGGGCAGCCGGGCCTGCAGCACAGTGCGGGATGACTCATGGCTCAGCAAACCTGCCCTGCAAGGCCTGATGCCTTTTTGCTTGCTCATCCTGTTATTTGGTCCCATCTTCCCAGGCTGCCCTAAACAATTACCCTTCCTTTTCCCTACTGTTTACACCCCTTAAACACACACGCCCGCTCACTGGCAGTTCGAAGCGCATGGAGTCCTTCCTTAGCGCTGGCTTCTGCAGCGGTTAGCCAGCAGGTCCAGGGAGGTGATTCTGCCCCTCTGCTCTCATGAGACCTCACCTGGAGTGCTGTGTCCAGCTCTGGGATCCCCAGTATAGGAAAGACTTAGAGCTGTTGGAGAGAGGCCAGAGGAGGCCACGAAGATGATCAGGGGCTGGAGCACCTCTCCTATGAAGACAGGCTGAGAGTTGGGCTTGTTGAGTCTGGAGAAGAGAAGGCTCCAGGGTGGCCTACTTGCAGCCTACCAATACTTAAAGGGGCCTACAGAAGAGTGGGAGAGGGACTGTTCACCAGGGAGTGTAGTGATAGGACAAGGGGCAACGGCTCCAAGCTGAAAGAGAATAGGTTTAGGTTAGACATTAGGAAGAAAGTCTTTACTCTGAGGGTGGTGAGGCCCTGGCACAGGCTGCCCAGAGAAGCTGTGGCTGCCCCCTCCCTGGCAGTGTTCAAGGTCAGGTTGGATGGGGCTCTGGGCAGCCTGGGCTAGTGGAGGGTGTCCCTGCCTATGGCAGGGGTTGGAACTGGATGGACTTTGAGGTCCCTTCCATCCCAAACCAGTCTGTGACTCCATGGTGGCCTCGCCTGGAGAAGTGTGGGCAACTCTGCTGTGCTCAGATAGAGCAAGACAGGGGGTGCCAGCTGACCCACAGTGCCCAAACCACAAAGCCACACAGAGGAACAGCGAGAAACCATCGCCAGCGACACGACCCCCTCACAACATGCACGTGGAGAACTGCTTTGAAACATCTTGCCTATTAGCTGGGCACGATCAGAGACCAAAGGCCCTTGCTCCCCATTAGCAGGAGGTTTGCGTGCCCCTGTACAGCTGTTACCAGCCATCACTACGTTTATTAGAGGAAAATAGTGGTGCAATTAGAGACTGTTGCTTAAATGTGGTCCCTAATGCCCACAGGAGAGTGGGCTGGGGTTTGGGTCCCAGCTCAGCACATTAACCTCAGCACCTCCTTTTCAAAATACCTCATTTGCCATTCAGTTTTGGTCATGCCAAAGCTCTTCTTTCCCTTCCAGATTTTCTGCTTTCCCATTCTTTCCCTCCCACTGAAGTTGTTTGGACTATTCCCCACACGTATTTCCCTGTATTTTTCCAGGCTGAATCTCATTTTATTGTTTCCTGCTCATATTTCTTGCTTCTCTGTAGGTCCCTTTGTATTATTTCTCTGTCCTCAGTGGGGCTCGCAACATTTTCCTGCCCAGGATCACTTGCAAACAGCCTGAACAAGACACTTCATCTTGTGCCATCCTTTCTCCCCTTCCCCACCTGTAATGATGGACCAGTCAAGCGGAACCCTGCCCTGCCCTGGGGCTCAGCATCCCCTGTCCTGCAGCAGAACTGTCCCCACATTTCAGCACAACATGAACAGCCACACACCACCGGTTGGTCATGGGTGCTGTAACAGCCTCCAGCACCCCAGCAGTGGGAGATGCTCACCACGCTGCCCCACATGGCATGAGGGGATCTGTCTTGGGACTGGTGCTCTTTAACATCTTTATCAATGACATGGATGATGGAATTGAGTGCAGCCTCAGCAAGTTTGCGGATGACACCAAGCTGAGTGGTGTGGTCGACACAACAGAAGGAAAGGAAGCCATCCAGAGGGATCTTGACAGGCTGGAAAGGTGGGCCCGGGGGAACCTAATGAGGTTCAACACTGCCAAGTGTCAGGTGTTGCACTTGGGCTGGAAGGATCCCAGACACAGATACAGACTGGGAGAAGAGCTCCTGGAGAGCAGCCCTGCTGAGAAGGATTTGGGGATTGTGGTGGATGAGAAGCTTGACATGAGCCAGCAGTGTGCTCTTGCAGCTCACAAGGCCAATGGGATCCTGGGCTCCATCAGCAGAGGAGTGGCAGCAGGGACAGGGAGGGGATTGTCCCTCTCTACTCTGCCCTCGTGAGGCCCCATCTGGAGTCCTGTGTCCAGATCTGGGGCCCCCAATACAAGAAGGATGTGGAACTGTTGGAGAGGGTTCAGAGGAGCCACAAGGATGATTAGAGGGCTGGAGCACCTCCCCTACAAAGAGAGGCTGAGGGAACTGGGCTTGTTCAGCCTGGAGAAGAGAAGGCTGCGGGGGGACCTCATTGCAGCCTTCCAGTCCCTGAAGGGAGCTTATAAGTAGGAGTGGATTCAACTTTTTAAAAGAGCAGATAATGGCAGGACAAGGGGGAATGGACTAAAGCTAAAGGAGGGAAGGTTTAGATTAGATCTTAGGGGGAAGTTTTTTACAGAAAGACTGGCAAGGTGCTGGAACAGGCTGCCCAGAGAGGTAGTGGATTCCCCGTCCCTGGAGGTGTTTAAGGCCAGGCTGGATGGGGCCCTGGGCAGTCTTGTGTAGCTCCAGGCCTGGAGGTTGGTGTCCCTGCCTGTGGCAGGGGGGTTGGAGCTCTGTGATCCTTGGGGTCCCTTCCAACCCAGACCATTCTATGATCCTATGATTCTAAGGGATCAGTGTGGGCTTCACCCGTGGGAAGCGCTCGGGTGAGGCAGCGTGACACACGCCTGCTCCGCATCAGCCGAATGCCGGCAGCGTTGGCCCATCCGCAGTAAACCCTGAGGGGGGGGGGGATTAATTTGCTTTCATATCTGGAAAAGCTCAGCACGCTGACACTGGGACTTTTCCTCCCAAGCCCATGACCCTGCACCTCTCACCTCCTCCAGCTCCTATCCTACATGCCGGCCTGTTTACCATGTTTTCTCTGGGCATCGTGTCTTCTCCATTTCTTGTCCCCCCCGCCCCCACCAGCCCTGTCCCCCCCCCAGGGAACTGGGCATCATGCTGCTGAGCTGGAGCGGATGGCTAATGAGTGGAGGCACAGCTTCATTAATTGTGCCCATATAACAAATCATAGAATCATAGGGGTTGGAAGGGGCCTCAAGAGATCATCGGGTCCAACCCCCCCTGCCAAAGCAGCTCCCTAGCAAATGCCTTCCTAGTTTTCCAAATACTGAGAGCAAGGCGGCAAACCCTTCACTAGGCACAGCTGAGAAGTTGCTAGGTGTGTCAGAGCACCTGTGTGCTCCCAAATGGTTGTTTAGAAGTGGGGAGAGAAACCTCTCTGGAGCATAAGGTGAATCACAGCTCCCAGACTGCAAGTGCCTCCAGCATTGTCCTGGCTGCTGGGCTTGGTTAAAAAAAAAACAACCAACCAAACTAAAACCAGAAAAAAAGGTTGATTTACATTTTTCTTAATATTTATGAAATTTGGTGTTTACACCGATGAGATGAAAGTGCAAGTGCAGAGAAGGGCAACCAGGCTGGGGAAGGGGCTGGAGGGCAAATCCTCTGAGGAGCGGCTGAGGGAGCTGGGGATGTTCAGCCTGGAGAAGAGGAGGCTGAGGGGAGACCTTCTCCCCACCTACAACTACCTGAAGGGAGGTTGTAGAGAGGTGGGCGATGGTCTCTTCAGCCAGGTGACAGGAGATGGGACAAGGGCAAATGGCATGAAGCTGTGCCAGGGCAGGGACAGATTGGACATTAGAAACAAATGTTTTCCTGCAAGAGTTGTCAGGGCCTGGAACAGGCTGCCCAGGGAGGAGGTTGAGTCACCTTCCCTGGATGTGTTCAAAAAAAGGGTAGATGAGGTACTTAGGGATCTGGTTTAGCTCAGGATGGGAATGGTTGGACTCGATAATCTTCAAAGGTCTCTTCCAACCTTGTGATTCTGTAAACCACACAGGTGACAACTTGGTCACCTTCTGCACTGGGCAAGGCCAGGTGGGTGCACACAGCTTGCTAAGGAGAGGTGTCATCCCCTTCTCATTTGTGCTGCAGGCAGCACAGCAGGAAAGCTGAAAGAAAAGTTACTTTAAACTTTGAAAACAAAAGCAGAAATCACACCTGCAATCGCAGGCTCTTTTCACCCACTTAGTGGGCTTCTAATAGCAAAAGTAGACCTCAGATATTGCAGAAAGTAGAAATAGCATCCTTTCTCCTGAACAGGAGAACCCTTCCCTTCCAGCTAAGTGATCCCTTCCTTGCTGCTGTGTCTTTCAGAAAAACCTCCTGCAAAAGCAAGGCAGACATAAAGCTGAAAAACGGTGTTTAATTCAAAAGATGAGGCGTTTTCCATCAAGCCTTCCTCGTGTTTAGTGCTGAAGCAGCTCAGGGCACAGCCCAGACTGGTTTTTCTTTGCTGATTAACTCCGGCAAAGGAGTTAATCCGGCAAAGGAAGGCACCTCTTTGGATCCTATCGATCCTGCTAAGCCCGGGCAAGCGGGCACAGTGTCAGGCAGCAGTAACAACGTGGCAATGAACTGCCTGATCTATCTCCTTTCCAAGTTACTGAGCAACTGCCTTCAATCAGGTTTGGGAAGTACTTCCAAAGCCGCCAGGGACGGGCTGGCAGAGCGTTTGAAGCTGCTTGGGCAGAGGGCCCAGCTTAGCTGGGCCACAAACTTCCCGGAGCCCGGCGGCGCTGCAGACGCTCGCACCAGGGCAAGGCGTTGCAGGACGTCACTCCTCCGGGACGGGGATGCCGATGCATTGTGCAGCCCCAGCTATGATTCATTACCCAAATGGTAAATATTGGCTTATGCAGCTGCTCATTCCCTCAGTGTTTGCTTTTGAGAGAAAGAATCCTATTGACTTCACACACCAGACAGCCTGTGCACGATTGTAAATGTCTTGTTATGGGGGGGAAAAAGTGATTCTGTTTCCATCGGTGCAAACTAAAAGCAACTGCTGGAGACTTCCCGTGCAGTCAGAAGCAGGCACTCAGTTTGGAAACTGAAAGGCCACCTTCAGTACCTATAGGCAAATAGATAGTGCTTACACAGGATTTAATTAGCACACGTGGTACAGGTATGCAGCTCAAGCTCCAGTACCAGCCACATCCACACCAACTGACACCAGGGCCGTGTTACGTTTTTTCCCAGACAAAATCCTGTGTTAGTGTGTTTGGAGGCAGCAACCAGCAACACGGAGAGAGGATGAGGGGGAAGGGCCAGTGCAGTAACAAATCCAGTGCACCACAAAAACCCAATCAGCAGTCCCTTTCTTCCAGCCGTCTCTTTCCTGAGGGACCAGGAGATGGTCCTGCTGCCTGTACTGGTTACCAGCAAGAACCACCAGCTCCACCATAGCTGTTCAAGACCAAGAAACCTTTCCTCACCTTGGACAGAGCCCATTCACTGTGTGCCCAAGAGCTCATCCGTGCTGAGCATGGATGGTCCGGCAGCCTCAGTGCCTCTCAGGGGTTTCCAAGCCTCCTTCCTCCACAGCCCCAGGACAAAACCTGACGCCCCAAATGCTGGGAAAGCTCAAAGAGGCACAGGGCTGTGCCGGAGGGAGGGCTGGCGCGAGGCGGCTGGGCACTGCTGCAGCAGTGCTCACGGAACGGGATCATGTTTCTGAAATCTTCTTCCTTAACATTCCTCAAAGGGACCTTTCTCAGTTACACTTTTTTAACGCTCCCATTTCAGACTTGAGCATTAATCTATGGGTTTAGGGACTTTGATTCTCCTTTGGTCTGGTATGAGGCACCAGAGACTGCCAGCAACGGACTTAACAGCTGCTCCAGGAAATATTTGGCTCTGGGACGCGAGCACTAGGCGCTCCCACAGCCCTGCCTGTCAAACTGCTACAGGGAAAGTCTCGGAGGTGATTAGTCAACTAATATAACTAATAAGGGGTTTAAGGAGCAATCCATTATGTTTAACAATTCCGAGAATCATTTCCCGTCCCGCGCGCTGTACCAGAGGCGGCAGCGCCGGGAGCAGTCGGCTGCGCATCGAGTTCTCCTGCTGCCAACCGAATAAAGCTCGTTCCAGTTTTACCATCAGCTTTACTCTGGCATAATTGATCGCCCAGATGTGTGAGAAACTTTCACACAGAGTGAAGTTCCTGCTGCTTCACGCTGCGGGCTGGGCCGCTGCTACGGAGGCCTGGGGAAGGAGCCGGCGTTTACCTCAGTACAACAGGGATCCAGGAGGAGCTCGTCGATGGCTTTTTACTTCTCTGCAAAGGAAAAGCAGGTACTGGGTTTGGCTTCTGGGATAAAAGTGTTTTGAAATGTGCTCAAGCAACGACTCGTAAAGGGAAGAGGGGAAATTTGGCTAACACCTCCTTTTTGTTTCCTAATTTAAAAAACCTCAGAACCATTTTTAAGAGCATAGGGAGGCTTTTATACAACAACACATTACTTCTGTCGGCAATCTGTAAGGAAAAAACCCACATTCATCAAGTTATAGCACACCAAGGAGGAAAAATTTTAGCCAGACTATATATATAAAGATGCATTTTTGTCCCTGATAAAAATCTGTTTAATTCCAGTATCTAACAATATTTGGACAAAACGCTCTCTTTGTTGAAGCTCAGACACTTTTCCTTTCTATAGGGATCTTACAACGCCTGCTCCCCATGGTCACCAGAAATGGCCAACCTTTTCTGCAAATTTGGCTTGGGCTGTGACCTGATTCAGGGCACACAGGTTGATTTTGCTTGGGAAGGATGCTGCTGTTGCCCTGAGGGTATACAGCCCAGGCTTGCCCAGCTGAGGTGCTGAGACTCTCCCGTGCACCTCCTGACCCTGACCCAGCACAAGGGACAAGGTGGTTCATGGGTCACTCTGAGGAAACATTCGTTACACAGAAAGAATGTGACATCTCTCACAGCCTAGCAGCACTTCACATCTCAATGCATCACCAGACCGCTCTCACCCCGCACACACCAAGAGCATGCAGCTACTGAGACACCAAAATCCTCTCACAAATTTAGCTCCTGGAGGAGAGTAAAGGAGATTTTTCTAGGGCTCAATTTCCCCCTGCTGCATCTACTCGACTTAGCTGGGACACAAGATTTCCAAGGTTTGTTTTGGTGAAGCCTTGGTGAGATCACATGTATCACTCTAGGTGCTCCTGTGCTGGCAGAGGGGCGTTGGACGAGGCGATCTTTTGAGGTGCCTTCCATCCCTGCTGTGATTCTGCGGTTTGTAGGAGAACACCCACCCATCTCATTTATATAAAAGATGCATTTTCCCCTGGAGACACTATTTAAATGCCAGGTACCCGCTGCAAGCTCACCAGTGCTGTTCTTATTTTTGCTGTACAGCCCTGTGCTCAGGGCCTGATTTGAGACCCAGTAACAGCACCCGAGCCCCGAGCTTGGCACGAACCAAAGCAGGCCCTTCGAACGCACCCGAAGGGTCACGACCAAATAGAACCAATCCGCTCACCAGCCAAATCTCCAACGTGTTTAACACTGAACTCCTGCTGCAGGCCTCGCAGGAGGGATAAAACAAACAAGGCTGGGTCCGCTGGATCGCTTTAATAAAAGGTTTATTGGAAATATTTCTGTGCAGACATACGACAGTCAACAACGCTGTTCAAAGCTACAAATTGTCTAAGTTTTCCCAACCTTCTAAAAATACAAGTAAATGACCTTCATTTGTATTCAGTCTGGGAGGGAAACAAACTCCACCGTAATGTGATGCTGTATTTAAACTACCAGAGGACATTAATAGGACGTGAAAAATGGTAACGCTTTCGGAGGAAAAAACCCACACACCACTGCTGCTCTGCTGGGAGCCAATTAAACATCCCCCCACAGCATTCCTCCTCTCTGCATATCCAGATTAAAACCTCCCCATCTGAAACAATATTTAAGCAATTCGAGGAGAGGTATGACAGGCAAGCGGGCAGGCGGCTGGGCTCGCTGATGAGAAAGGTGCCGGTACAGATCCTGTCACTCAAGCCGCCCAACGTCTGACCTCCCAGCGCAACGGGCTGCGCCGCGGGGACGGGAGGAGGGACAGGGGGAGGTTTTAGACTCTTGAACACACACGTGCACACACACACACACAGTCCCAGAGGGTTTGGCTCCCTCGCTGCTCTAGAGGACCTGGAACCCTTTTTTTTTTAAACAAACAAACAAACAAACAAACAAGTTGACAAATATCTTCAAGCAACTTTACAGTCTGAGAGCTCGTGAGGGTAAGAGCAGCAAGTGCCTGCGCTTCCCTGCCCGAGTAAAACACTGACAGAAGGGCAAAGGAGGGTGTATGCTCTGTTAAACCCTGTGTTTTTTAAGAAAACCCTGCAGATGTTTGGAAATTGATTAATTTATGCCAGGATGACATCTGGAACATCTTCCCCAGGAAGCCACCCAGTAAGGTGGTCAGAATCTAAAACAATCAGGTCTTTCTGTTAATGTTGGCTTTTTCCCTTGGCTTCAGCACTTTGTAATTACAAGGGGGCTGACCTCCCAGCTACACACCGTGACAGTTCAGCAGTATACGAGTCTTTTCTTCATCCCTAGATCTCTCCATGACTGCCCAGAGCTGGGCTTGCCCACACAAAGTTTGTCATTTACCCACTTCTGTTTCCCTTTAGTAGCTACAGAGATGCTGAGGGAGAACAATCCCCTCACGGCAACTTCAGGAGAACTTGTGTCACCTTCATCATACATAAAGGAAGGTTCTGGACAACCATGAGCACTCAGCTATTTTACCTTCTGTCCACACCACAGATGAGCAAGCCACAAATCCAAACAAAACAAGCCCTCAGCTTCAGACTCTTATCACAAGAAGACCCAGGGCCCAGGGTCTTCCACCAGCCCCTTCCACCAGCCTGGGGGACAGGAACCTGCCCAAACACAATACCCAAGGAGAGGTCTCCTTCACTCTCTGTGAAAGACATTCCCTGTCAGGACTGAAACCATTCCAGCGCTCAATTCCTGTGAGTCCATGAGGCAAACAGCAGCCAGTAAACAATTCAGCCATCTGTCGTAATCCATAAAACCTGCTATAGCTGAGGGACACCAAGCTGGGAGGCTTTTGGCTTGGACATGTTCCCCTTCTCAAAACCCAGGACTCAGAGCAAGCTCAGCTTCAGGAGGTAATGGAGCTTCTCAAGCTCACAAGACAGTGCTCTTCCTCCCTTCCACAGCTTTATCACAGCTCTTCAGGGAAGACTGATGCATCCCTCCCCTCCCTCTAACAGCAGAGGTCCTGGCCAAGCTATTAAGTTTCTCTGTCTCTCCACCCCTCCAAGAGTGCACTCCCAGCCAGATAAACCCATCCAGGCTGCAGCTCATGGAGAAGCAATCACCTTTGGGATTCACATGCGTGACTTCCCAGCCCAGGGCACTTTCTGGTTTTCATTTGCAGACAAGGCTCAAAGCCTCCCCTAGTCTCACTGCTAGGTATGAAAAGGTAAGGAGAGAGTTATTCTCTGCACCCATACAGGTTTCTTCTGTTGTCATCCATTGTATGGACCTGTTCTGTGGTCTCCTCCAGACACAAAGCTCTGGTTGCAAGCACTGAAGGGCAGTGGAGGCTCTCTTGGGTGTCTGGAGGGTAACGAACCTTTCAGGTAAGAGGATCTGAGCTCTCTCCCTCTTGGAACTATTCAGTTCTGAGATAAGCAATATCCTAAGACTTGTGAAAATCAAATGGCAACAGGGTCATGTTAACTCAGTAATCAAACCAAGGAGACTTGCCCCAGTGCCTCACAGAAAGAGAAAGGGCTACGAAAACAACCAACACAGATGGTTTCACTGAACAAAGCACTGAGCCTTTCATGTACGGTCCAGAAAATGGATAAAAGCATGTTCCACTCTCTTCCACATCCATCTGAAAGCTCAGGTCCTATCAAAGGCCCAACCTCATCAGCACTAACAGGTCATTTCAGAGAAGCAGGAGCTGTGCTCCTGGAGCAGCTTGTTTTGCCCATGCCCCTGTCCCTGGGTGAGCACCACTGGCCCCTGATAAAAAGCCAACCATGCCACCATGTTATGGAATAGGCATCTCCTCTGGGCTGCCTCTCTCAGCTTGGCCAGAGAGCTGCCTTTCAGAGTGGGATCTGGGACAGAGCTCTTGCATAGAGGGCACTGCAGGAACAGTGTCATGGCTGCAAATAAGCAACACACTGAAGAGAAGAGACACTGCCTGTGCGCTCACTCGCCAAGCAACACAGCTGCTCACACAAGGCCTGACCGGTGGGATGGGAATGGGCTGTGTACAAGTCCAGTCATCAGACCTGCCAAGCCTTCCTCTCTTGCACACCTCTTTACACTGTCTGCAGCAACAGAGGAGAGTTATGGCTGGGAACAATGCTTGAATTCTAAACTCTCTCTGTTTGATCGTCACTTTGTGCCTCTAACAGCTGCTTGCAGGACACCTGAGTGGCCTTGCCCAGGGGAGTTGCTGGCACAGGGTAGGGAGGAAGGTCTGGATCTGCTTGGTGCTCGGCCCTCTCAAGGAGATGTGGAGCTGCAACACAGACTCACTCTGGAAGAGGTACATGCAAGAATCCTTCCTGATAGGACCGCAAGAGCCCAGCTGTCTGGAGAGTGAGGAATGTGCATGGTCAGTGCCACGTTTCACAAGCAAACTGGTACCCAAATGCATCAGGTCTGGCACAGGCACGGCCAAATTCTCCTCCAACTCATTAGGTATTTCATACTATCACTGTTTATCCTTAGACTCAAGACCACATGAAGAACCATCTCTGCAAGCTGACTGAAGTTTAAGACATCAATATTGTGTGATGATCCACAACTAAGGTAAAATATCCTTAGTGCCTGAAAACCAGGGGGAAATCTGACAAATCCAAAACGCTTCTTGGGGGTGAACACCCACTCTAAGGCTGCTCTGCTCCAAACTTGAGCTGTAAGGCATAACAGCAGAAGTACAGTCCTTGGAGTACTTAAAAATGAAATGAAGTCCTTACTTATAACACTAGAGACTGTAAATAGGGCATCACTAGTCTGCACTGATGACTTATGGCAACGTGAAACTGCGAGTTAGCCCCAAAGGGCGAAACAGGGGTGTCCCTGCAGGGCAGGGACAGTGGAAGCACCTCTCAAGCTCTGGGGGTTGTCCACAGAGGGGCAAATTCCACCTGGTGCTGCCGCTGACCACACAACAGTCCCTGTGTCTCACTTAATTCTGGTCTACCGGAACTTTCTCTTCTTTCTTTATGAGCAAACACCCTCCAGAGCATGCTGTAAAAACAATGTAACCTCAGTAACAGCAGCCTTGCCCGCAGCACCGGCTGTCAGCCGCTGCAGGCCGAGGCCGGGGAAGAGACGGCGTGTTTCTGGCGCGCGGCCTAGCGAAGCGCAGATCCATGAGGCTCGGCTGTTATCTGAATTTACAGCCCATACAGCTCACGTTAACACCACACACGTTTTAGATACATTAGCAGCTTAGGTCGACTCCAACACTTTTCTTGGTTACTCCCCGTTTCTCCTTGACAAGCTATTACTGCCTTCCCAGGTTAGGGCCCTACAGCAAGACCTCAAGCCCTGCCACGGAAAAGAGAACGTAAACAGGCTTCTCAGTACTGCTCAGCTCAGGCTCTGGCTCACCAGCTTTAATTTGCTACCAGGCAATCGTTAAAGGAACAGCAGCTTCTATTTGAGCAGTGATTACAGTGCTACAAAAGGTGTAAAGCAGGACAGTCACCAGCTCCTTCCCAACGTTCACTTCCCCGCCCCCCCACCACCACCACCACCGTGATCAGCACGGAGTGCTGCCTGGGAAGCCCTTCTCCAATCAACCCTGGGTAGTTAAGTCTGGATGCTCAAGCAGAAAGGTCCCATTCCTTCTGCTCTGATACCCTGTCTGCTTGATAACACCTTCACGTTGCGCCTTCAAAGGCCGCTGCTACTGCTACACACAATTCTGTGTTAATGAACACAGAATTCTGTCCATGCAGAGCAGCTGCCCTTCTCCTCTGGCTAACAGACCACCAGAATACACCTCACCATTGTTCACCAAGACAAGCAAGTCCAACAGCCAGGCTACAGCATATTACAATGCATTAATTCCCGTAATGACTCCAAAGAACAAGAAGAATGCCAGGTCTTGACCTGGGTGGGCTCTACAGGATTAACTCAGCTAGAGATTAAGGCCTTACAGTGATGATAAAGTCTGACCCACTAGCCCCAGTGTCACATACTGTATAGCCCTGTGACAAACCCCATGTGTAATTCCCATTGAGCTGACATCCAACACACGCACCTCAACCCAAGCCACTACTCACCCTAGGGAGGGTTTGTGTTTGTGACACACACTGACCTCAATTTACAGAGAGGTCAGAATGATACAGCCCATAGTCTGCACTAATAAAATAAATCACAGTGGATGACAGCCGCTCCTCCCCAGCATCTCTCATTGTGTTCCCGAAAACTTCCTTGCAGTAAGTTAAGAACAGAAAAGGCTCCAGGATCCTTTCCATTCTCTGCTCAACACACACACTTGCTCTTCTTCATTATTCAGAGGTTTTTACAAGTTTTTTTCCTCCGGTGTCCTCCTGAAAAGCCTCCAAATTGTTTACATACCAATGTTTAGTGTGTGGCTTAGAGTACAAAGACTAAGCTGATCTGGCTTTGTCTCGGTGGGAAGTTAATTTTCCTTGTGTCCTTACAAAAGGAAGGAACAGTTAGCAGTTTTAAGGACAGGCTTACACCACACAGTTCCTAAATAGATTTTGTTTCTAAATAAAAGAAGTGTTTAACAGATTAGATCAGCACTAAGATTTAAAAGTGCCTGGGATCAGGTTTAGCCTCCCCTTTTTATTCTCTTTACACAGATTTGTGCCTTTTAAACAAAATTCACCTCCCAGAAAATGCCTACACCCACACTTGGCCCCTTGACATTCATGCCTATGGCAAAATTATTTGCACATTTCCCTTATTGCATAATTGTCTCATTAGCACTGCAGAAAGGTGGTGATGACTTTTCCCTCTGTGCCATCAGCTTAATCCAAGAGCAATCCCGCCTGGTGCTGCAGGAGCAAAGTTGCTTTTCAGTGTGGAAGGGGACTGCGAGCCTCTGAGGCAGCACTGGGAACTGAACTGTGACACTTGAGCGCTGGCATTTACTCACAACCCTCAAGGAAGGCTAAGCCAGTGGGGCCAGGCTGGCGTTTTCCCTTTTCCTTGCTGAACATAAATATTCATATTCAAATTGCTTTCGGATACATTTAAATCAATAAAAGAGAGTTTTGGATGACGGTCGATAGGGCGAAAACCAGCGCCAGCTTTTCAAACCTCCAGATGCAGCACAGCCACTAACCACGAAACCGGGTGAACACACAGCGCTATTTACTTTATGCTATTCAGAAACACGGCTTGGCGACTCAAATTAATACGACTTGTCTGGAGGACAGCGTAAGCTTTCTAAGAGCTCTTTCAGCTTTAACTTATGCCCCAGTTTTTGCTCTTTTTCAAAATTCCAATCTATGCAGCAGCACGCCTGTCCCCCTGGCACGGCGAGGCCGTGGAGCCAGCATTCCTTCCAGGGCTCACGCGCCGGGAAGCCTGGTGAGGGACCAGATCTAGAAGAGGGACAAGGTTGGGCAGTTTTCTGCTCTGAGAAATGAACAGCAGGTCTCCTCTTCACAATACCCAGCTCTGTCTGTGTACACATGTGTATAAACCCTTCCTAACTTTCCTCCACAAGCCTATCCTGCGTGGTTGGGGGAACTCTTCTTTAGGGTTACAAGTCCAGCCTCCCATACAGATGGGCATCATCCTTCTCAGCATCTGCTAAGCTCTTGCCTTGGAAGTTCTCACTGATTTGTCCTATTGTTAAAGCAGAACGGGAATCAAGGAGGGAAATCCCAGGCTAAATTTGCTGTGCGTGTCCAAATACAACCCGCAGAGTTGCCAGGAGGCACCTACTTGAGTTCCTCTTTGCTCACAATGCCACGTGCTCAAGGCAGCTGCTCTGCCAAGCGCCCCAACTTCCACATCCGAGCTTTGCAAGGAAGCTGTTAATTGGGTTTTACAAAGCTAAGATACAGCCCTAATAAATCCTGTAAGAGGGCAAGAAATATTCTATGATAATTCATTGCTATCTCATGTTATTCTCTCATAAGAAGGCAAATAAGCGGGTTTTTTTTTAGCTACAGACTGTGTTGCAATCAATAATTTTATGCCAAATTGTCTGTTAAGACTTCCAGCCACGTTAGGGAAGAGTGACTATTAGAGGGAGTAAGGTCTGCATGCAGCCATGTGCGCTTGGTCTGTGTGTAACAGAAGGAAATCTCAGCACCCCGTCCCAATTAAGCAAAGGCTGATTTCTCATGGTACATCAATTTTTCTACTTTTCTCCCAGAACAACCTTATGCTGATGTTTTAAATAGTGGTAAAACACTGTGTTTAATTTCACACCTCACATAGCACAGTCAAATGCTTCATAACAACATAAACAGAACTTTAGGCAGAGCTTTGCAACTGAGTTCAAACAATGATTTCCCCCCACAAGATGCGCTCAAGGTTTGTGGGGAGAACACAGAAACTTGTTGGCTAAGGCCACAGAAATGAGTTCTCTGGTGTTTTGGCTGCTGCTGCCAACCCTAGTCAAAAAAAAACGTGTTAACAGTGGATGCACTGACCCAAATCCCATTGTTCCCACCACCCATCAAGTACAGAACCGTTTATTCTATTTCTGCTCTCTGTTTGGTTGTATCGTAGGATCGAACGACTTGGGACTGGGAAACGACACCGTGTTCTTCTTGGGAAAACGCGTAGCCATCTGAAAAGGAAAGGAAGAACATAAATCACCAGAGCTCAGCTCAAGGGCACAGCCCGTGCTCAGGAGCAGTTCCAGGCATCGCTAAAGCTGAGGCATCGCTGAGGTCTGATCACTGAGACTGCAACAACCTTCATTTCTCTGCTGCGGTCATGCCACAGTTGTGCACTACATCACCCACAGAAAGGTCATCTGCTGCCAGCTCTGTCTTACTGCTCCCTTCCCCAGAGCAGCCAGGTCAGTGTACACAGTCAGTGCTGCCCTCTGAGGTAGCCTGACTAAAACCTCAGATGGATTTGGATGCCACATTTACTCCCATAGTGGCAGTGCTTCTTTAAGGACTTAACAGACAGGTAGAGATTTGCATTTTGGCTCGACTCCTCTGTAGCCTGCTTAGTATCAGCAGTTTCCCTGGAGGAACATGGAAATGTCTAGACCACAACTGGATTTGAGTCACATCTTCCTCTTAACTCCATTCAGGAATTTTTTTGTGCAAGTTTCCAGGTGGCATCTGACAAATTACACTGAGAAACTCTCGATTCTCTCAGGCTGTCACCCAGATCTTAAATAGAGGAAAAAAAACCCAACCCAACATGTTCTGGAGGTCTCTATTTTGCACAAGTTAAATCTGTTACTTAGCACCATCCCTTGGTCTGCCCTAGAGATTACTCAGATGAAGAATAACCACGTGTCTGATCTCTCTTACAGTATCATGGACAAAGGAAGTGACATTTCTGACATCTGCAGAACACCACATTACTGGTGAGTGTCACAACAGCCCACAGGCTTACAAGGGGAGACACCAAACAGTATTTAAAGCAGAAGTATAGAACTCTACAGAAAGTTCTGAACAGAAACTACAGAGAAGAAGAGTAGACACTACAGGATTTTCAGGTGAAAATGGGTAACCAGAAAGGCAAAGACGGGCAGATTAGAACAGTTACAAAAAATGGAGAAATGGGAAAATCACAGGATATCTTTTCCATAGTAGGAAAGCAAGCAGGAGTCAGGAGATGTGAACTCTGCCTGGAGAACCCAGGACCAGTGGCAATGGCTGCAAGTTGGAGCACAGGAAGTTCCACACCAATATGTGGAAGAACTTTCCCCAGTGAGGGTGTCAGAGCCCTGGGACAGGCTGCCCAGGGAGGTGGTGGAGTCTCCATCTCTGGGAGATATTCAAGACCTGTCAGATGCCAACCTGTGCAATCTGTCCTAGGGAACCTGCTTTGGCAGGGGGGTTGGACCCATGATCTCTGGAGGTCTCTTCTAACCCCTAGAATTCTGTGATTCTGTGATCTCCCAAACAGCTCTCAAAGCAGAAGCTTGTGAGTTCTGAACCCTGCCCCAGATCCACCCCAGGCTGAAAGTTACAGGATCAGATAAGGACAGATGTCTCAGGCTACCGAGAGACCTCACAAATGTTTTTCAGGAGTCCTCCCTTAACAGGCTCAAGGCATATTCACTGTAGATCAGGTACCAAGGGGAGATAAGGTTGGAGCATGACACAGAGGGACCCTGTGACAGAGTGTCCCACAGGGCTGAGCACCCTTGTAAGGCAGGAGGGGTGCAAGGCCCCCCAAGTGCTTGGTGTTGCAGACTGAATTCCCTCCCCATGAGCCTGGCTGCTTTAAAGCAGAGGACAGATGCTGGCAGCCAGAACCCTGGGCAGCCAGAAATGAGCTGTAGGTGTGAGTGAGGCTTGTCAAAGCTTCACCTTGTCAACCATGAGCCAACCACAGCCGCTATAAGGACTCCTGGATCTTTTCCTCTGGCTGATGCCTGCACACAGGGAGGGTATCACTGAGTCCTACACAGATGTAAGCTGCTGGGAGGAGAGTCCCACAACAGCAGGGATGAGCATTATTCAGTTAATGGGGAGGACTGTCTCCTCTCCCACAGAATGCAGGTAAACATCACCTCTGAAGCCACAGGGACTTTGCTGCAGATCCAATCTCTGAAGCCAAAACTCATGTTCCCATTTCAGGAGAGCATGCTATTAGCACCCACAAGCACAGCAGGAAATTTCTGCCAGTCAGCAGAGGGGATTCAAACAGAAATACATCATCCACAACTAACTCCAGCCCCAGCTCCCTTTTGGAGTGATTACAGGACTGGATGAACTTTGATTTGATTACATGATTGATCCTCCTAGCACCCAATTTCATTCTCCCTGAGCAATTCCATGCCAATACACATATACCTAGAGGTACAGGTTGGATTTTCCTGCCTCTAGCTGAGGCATAAAACACACACACACAAAATGCAAACTCTCTTTTGGAAAAAATATGTGTATGCTGGACAACTGCAAAGGAAACATGATGCACAAAACAGGCCTTCATGTAGAAACAGGGCAAGTTCACATTAAACAAATATATCCAGTGGGTTTGTTCCATGCTAAGGGCCAGCATACCATCAGCTTTTTTGGCTAAATTCTCAGTGGAAAGTCAAGTTAGTCAAAGAGAAGCTAGAGCCCTAGAAAGCCCAAGTCCATGTCCCATAACCTGTATGCATCAAGATGGCTTTGCTCTATGTGCTCACCTCCAGCCTGTACTGATTCAAGCACTTATTCCTTCCCAGGTGCAAGACTCTCCACTTGCTTTTATCAAACCTCACCTGGTTTCTCCCTGCCCAGCTCTCCAGCTCTCTCAATCACAATCAACTTTCCCAAGTTTTCTGATCCTATAATGTTTGATGACCCAGTTCAAATAGGAAGCCACACTGCTGGTCACCCCTCAGGCTGATCATGCAACACAGCTGAGACACACTGTGAAAGCTCAGGGTCAGTCCCACGTGTTACTAAGATCATTCAGTGCAGAAGATTCTTCAGCTGCTGTAACTTCTGCAAACCCAGCACTGCCCACACGAGCGTGTGGAGCCCATCAACCCCAGGTATCTTCCCATGACCTGCTTATTCCCAGTGGTAGCACAGGGCTACAAACAGCCAGGCAGCCCCGGCACCCTGAAAAGCCAACACAAAATGCGACTGCTACTCTTACACCAGCAGAAAACACCTCGACAGGACAAAAAAAAATCAGGCTAAGATGATACTGGTGGTATCCTTACATCCTCCTGCTCCTGATCCATCCTGAAATACCAGCAATGAGGGGAAGGGAATTCATGGGAAAGGCTGTGACCCCCCATACTGACACACTGCCCTACTTAGTCGAAGCTCAACATTTGGCAGCTGATGTAAAACTCTTCCCGTGGATCTCTCTACAGGAAGATGAGTTCATGTTACATCTTTTTCATTCACATTACAATTAAAGTCGAGCTTCAAGCTGTCCAGGAAGCTGACTGTGCCTCACTTTAGTCCCCTCCTCGCTCTCTGAGCAGCTCTACATTTCCACTATTTTCAGACCTCATCCAAAAACAATGGAAGTTTCCATCCCCCTGTTACCAGGGAACTTTTTGGAAGTTTGAACTTTTCCCCCAAAGCTGGTTTTAAAACCACACCTATGAGCTTGCCCTGGGAACAAGGCCCCCATTGTTTGGCTGTCCTGGAGCAGCCCAAGGAAGGAGCACGTTTCTTTGGGGCTCTCTGGGCACAATCCACTCCCGGCTGCCACAGAAGGAAGGACCTTTGTACTCAGTGACTTTTTATTAATGGAGGAAAGGAACACTTCTGAATATCTGTCACTGGGGCTCATTTGTCAAGAGGAGATTCACATTCTCATCAAATCTAAGGTTTCACTCCTACCAGATACTATCAGGCAACTACTGAATTTTAAAAGCATCCTGTTGAGGTTTTTTGAAGCTTTGATATTCTATTAGTAGATCAGAATCTGGTCTCCCATTAGGTAGGTTACTAATTTAACACACTCCTGTTCACTGCAATGACTATTCTGGTCTGTGCAAGGCTGAATTAGAGACACAGCCTCCATCTGTGTCTCTTGAATGGACAGTAACGCTGTGCAAGCCCAACATCCCTCTCACACACAACAGCTTCCAAGACCAAGAGGTGCACTCTTTATTCTAGAAATTCTGCTCATGGAAGGTCTGCACACAGTTTTAGTCCCTTCAGGGTTTAATTTTAGCTGCCTCCTACTCCTTGTGCTCTCCTCTGATACACCTGAACTGCCTGTCCCTGGGTTTGTTGAGCGGAACCAGGAGGGGGGCAGCTCTCACCCACAGCCTGTCAGAAACCTTGTCTTCTGCAGCCTTCCAGGTTTGGTATCTGTTGTGCTTCAGAGAAAAATGCCCTGATTCAAAGCCACTAAAATTAAGTTTTAGGGTTGGGGGGGGGGGAGAGGCTTGGGTGTTTTGTTGTTTTTTTTTTAACAAAAGTCTCTTGTAGGAAATGTTACTACTTAGATATCAAAACCCCCTCTGACATCATAAAAATCAACATTATGGTATCATTTGGCCAGCCAAATTCTCTCAGGCCAAACATCTAGCTCTGCAGAGATTTTAAGGAGATTTGCTGCGATGCTGCAGTTCACATTTACCAATTAAGCAGTAAATGCCAACTCAGCTTTGATTCTCCAGCAATCCTCTTCCACTTATCCTGGGAAAGTGGGAGTTGCCTTACATCGTGAACATCTCAACTAATGCTTACAGAAATCATTCCTTCCTCCACTGATAAACTATGCCTGTGTTTTCTAAAGGATCCAAGAGGAATTCCTGACCAACAGTCCCTTCCCTTTTGTCCCAGATACGAACATACCGGTATTTACATGTAAAAACCAGCCAGACACCACATCATCAATTCTACAGCAATTATTCCCATTTCTTATTGTCAAGTTGATTTTAAAAGATTGCAAATCCACTTGACAGTCAACAAATATATAGCTTGGGGAAAAAAAAACCCAACCCCAGAATGTATCTCTCACAAACACAAGACTCCAGGAAATGGATTTTAAAAAGCATCTCAAGTAGTTACCCTGTTGTTTTTCAAATTGAAATGCACCAGCAGAAAAGTGAGAGGAAGAAGGTGTCTGCTAGTGGAAAATAAATGGTGGGATTAGAGCCCTCAGCATGAACACATTATTATTATTTATTATTCGCCAGGCCCCATACTGTGAAATGAACCTCAGATGACAGGTGCTTTTTCTCCACTGATTAATAAGGTGCAAACCATACGCTCTGCGTTCAGATTTACTCGATGCAATCACCATATTCTGTCAAAGGAAGAGGGATTTTCTTTGCTAGCATAGGAAATCTGGGCCAAGCACAGTAATCCCCATTCAGGCACAGCATTTCAGGGAGAGGGGGAGCTCTGCCAGAGCAGTGCTCAGCCAGAGCAGGATTCAGCTGTTTTTAAGAGCATGCTGAGACGAATGACAACTAAACACTGGCAGGGGGTAATCTGAATTACAGGAGGGGAGCTGCACTAAAGGGATGGTATGGCGTTTTCTCTAAAGATGGACAGGTCTGAGGGTACCTGAGCATCACCCTTTCCATCTTGCTGGTGAGGCTCTGAAGGTACAGGTGATACAAGTGAGTCACACAGGAAGAAACAAGAGATGGTTCTTGACCTTCAGTATCTACAGAGTTTATCCAAAGGAGATGCTACTTTCACAAAGTCACAGCAAGAAGACATGAAACTTGGATGGAGACTTTGAGAGAAGCTCACCCAGAGAAAACCTCATTGCCAGCAAACCCTCTGAGAGGGAGAGCTTTTGGGAGTCATTATTGCTCCTTCTCTATGGCACGAGCCCCATGGCACACTGAAGGAAAGGCTCCGAAGACACGTCCAAGAAGAACCTGGTGGCATTTTCTGCTCACTCTTAGGAAGCTTTAGAAAGCAAATGGCAACAGGCAAATCTCTGATTTCACCAGGTATCTTCATATCAGGAGCTACACCAAGCCCGCAAGACTTCACCATCACTGCTGCTTGTAAGAGTCCACTGAGATGGTTTTATATTAGTGCACGGGCTTGACAACAATATAAGGCCAGGTGGGATGGGGCCTTGAGCAGCTTGGGCTAGTGGAGGGTGTCCCTGCCCATGGCACAGGAGTTGGAACTTGGTGATCTTTAAGGCCCCTTCCAGCCTTAACCATCCTATGTTTCTAAAACCCTTGCACTAAAGTCCTGTGACAATGCCAACAGGATTGTGTGCATTCACAACATCCTGTGAAGCTCCAACAGGAGCTTCACCATATTTATTTCAGTTTTCACAGAGCTTCCCAGCAGTTATACTGGTAGGAAGGAACCACGTGGTCTTTGACAGTGAAGTTAGTAGACAGATTTCTTTCACGCTTCTGACAGCCCTACACAGTTCAGGAATGCAAAAACAAAGCCAGAGCAAGAGAAACAGCCATGAAGGTCTTACACACTGTAAGAGCATCCCTTCCAGATGGACAGGGACTACTCTCCAATGCAGCCACTCTGAACCAGTTTCTTTACTGGGAGGAGGTGTTTAAGAGATTAATCCTGGCTTGCACTCCTGTATGGCACTGAAATGGCACTAGCTGTGTGGCTCTGCCCCACGTTTCTGGGGCTGGATCTGCCAAAGCCTGATGCTGGATGGGAGCAGCTCAGCCATGCAGCCTGCCTGAAGGTCTTATGCTGGTGAGCAAGCCCCTCTCCAAAAGCAGAGAGCTAAGGAAACACAGAGTGAGCTGCTTCCTTTTGACACAAGGCTCTGCAGACTTAACTCAGTCATCTTTTTCCTCTCACCATGGACTGTTAGTAGGAGCCCTGAAACTCTCCCCACGAGATTTTTCTCCTTTCCATGTGATTGTAAACAAATTTAGGCATTGCTTCCTCTCCAAATTGCGGGAACAGTTGTTGTCAAAGATTAAGCAACTCTCAAACCAGTACTACTGCATCTTTCCATTCCGTGCTAAGAAATCTAATCCCATTTTCCCTTCTTGTTGGGACCAAGGCAGCTGATTTGCTTAAGCGTTTGTCAGCTCTAACTAAACAAACCCTTTTCCTGCTTTATAAGCAAGTGTCAGGCTCTGAGTTGAAGTCACAGTCACACAAGCAGTTTTTGGAAGAAGTGGCTTTTGCTGGCTGGGAACTTGGAGCCTGGTGGAAACATATGAACAGTTCAAGACTTCAAACAGAGCGCTTGTTGTGTGATTTAAGATATTGGCTCAGCATGTCAAGGCTACTGCCCTTATTCATCATCTCTTTGCTTTGAAGATTTCTAGCATTTAGTAAACAGTCGTACAATTTAGGGCTGTGAAAACAGCACACATGTTCCTGGGATTTCACATGGCCTTGTACACATAGCAGCCATGCAACACTGGAAAACAACATTTGACAAGAGATGACAGAAGTTTTTAAGTCACGGATACTCGTTAAAAAGCATCTTTCAATCCTAACAGCTTCACAATCAGAGTTTACATTCATGTGGAAAACAGACAGCTGATTGTAACCTGGCCTGACTCATTTAGCACATAATCCTTTGAGTTTACAAGGAAGCTGGTTATCCAAATTAGGGTTCATTTTGATATCTCATTTTAATTCCTCAAAAGCTATTCACCTACTAACAACCAGATGATGTGTTCTACCAGACTAAAAGCATATATCAAATCTGACCAGCCACCACTGGTCTGTCTCCCTTCTGCACTGTGGTAAGTCTACAGCAGACTACTCTGACAGCGATTTATTTATGTATTTTATGGATTTCCTCTGCCAATCATCACCTTTGGAAATCTCCTCAAAGAGCCTGTCTCCATGTCCAAAGCCATGCTTCCGTCAGCATCCCTGGCTCCTTGACACAAAGGATTAAATCCTGGCAGGAGCACATGGGTCCACAGGCCTGCTCTGTGCACCAGACTTTTTTCCCAGAAGCAATGAGATGGATCACTAAAGACCCTTCATCCCTTGACAGCAATGGCCTTGCAACTGCCAGACATGCAGATCTGTCACTGTCCCACCTCTTCTAACCAAATTCCAATAGAAAATAGGGATACCTCAGGCATTTGGGTGCTCAAATCCCAGCCCTGCCTGAACCACAACAGTTCTGTTACAGAAGATGACACAACCAGCAACAAGATTTGTCTTCCCTGGGATTTTTAAACAGTCAGAGGTGTCACTTCTCGCTGCACCAGCAATATGAAACCCAAATCCTAAGTGCCTGCCCCTTGCCCTGTGCACAGCAGTAGTGCACGCTGGGGGGCTGTTTTCTTTAGTAAGATGAGCATATTTTGACCACCAGTTTAATCACAAGAGACTGCATTTTACCACTAGAAGGAGGTGACTGGACTCCCCAAGCCCTACAAGACAGCGTGGTCCTTCAGTGTATCTGGCCTACAGAGCTGTTAAGTTTACTTTAATGCACAGATTGACAAAAACCTGTCAGGTCCAGCAGATCAAGACCTGTCACATGTTCCTCCAGGAAGATGAACAAATAGATGACCTCTACACCAATGAGAAATGCAATCTATTCCAAACAGCAGCAACAGTGAGGTGTGACGTGGCTTCTCTTCTCCCAGCAAAGGACAAAGAGGGAGAGGAGAGAGGCAGCTGTGCACGCCGTGGCTTTCCTGCTCAGAAACGCAGAGAAACCCTAAGCAGCATCCCTGAAACATCGCCCTTTTCTCAGCTAACCACAGCTAATAGGACTTTCCATAAAGGAACCAATTCTACTTAAGCTAGCTAGCACAACATTTACTTTATCCCGCAGAGTTTCTGATTCTGAGACTATCAATCAGGATTTTACACTCAGAGAACCTGTGCGTTGGGATTTTGTCATCAGGGCCCGTTGATTGGCTCCTAGGGAAACATCCACGTTTGAGCTGCGCTCGCCTAGGGCCAAATACACTAATTCCACTTCCCCACGTCTGTGTCTTGCTTGGCAGCTCAGCTCCTGCGCTAGATTATCTCTACCCACTATTTAATTAAAAAATAATCACCCTTTGCTTCACTCATCTGGGACTGGCTGCTGTGCAACACACACGCATCGACGATCCGCTACTTACGTGACACACTTTGCTGGACGGAATGAGCACGGAAAAGGCTCGGAGGAGTTTTCCTGCCAAGCCTTTTCAGCAAATGATCACGTTCGTTCACACTGAGGGAAGAGAAAAAGAAATATATACCAGTGAGTAACCACATCATTTCAAGGCAAAAAGTCAACTGTATTTAAAGTACTTGGCAGCTTTGACTTCTTTGTCAGTATTTAAGATGGTTGTAGCATAAAAAGGGATTTCTTTAAACTGCACATCATCAAGAGAACTCTAAAAATGGAAACTCCTCCTTTCTAAGGCCACTTTGTGTAAGTTTATATTTAGTTAACCCATCCCTAATATTAGCATCGCTGTGATTTCTCAATGTCCGGTACCTACAAATCATCACAAACCACAGCAGAAGTGATAGGGAACATTAAAAAGGAGATTTCTCTTTAGTATCATGTACATCAATCACAGCACCCACAAAATGCCTTAGAGAGGAGCAGCAGAGCATTGTGGCTTAGCACATGGCTTCTATCACACCTGCAAAATGGCCTGAAGCAACCAAAGGTGGGACCCATAGGTAGTTCTGTCTTCTGAAGAACATCTCCCATACTGGAGAGAAAACTTTCTAACTGGTATTTGATTAAAACCACAGCTCCTGTGAAAGGCCTAAAAAATTATTACTGAGTTTACAGAAGTGAAGATAGAAGCTGAAGGTGGAAAATACAGTATGCTTACAATAGGTTTAATAGATGTACACAAATCAGTAGAGACACACTCTACTCTGACTTTCATTAAACACACCTTAACTGAGAATTTTATGCCCAGAATTTACAAAGGATGGCTAACTTCTCAAAGCACTTAATCATGTATAATACAAGCCCCACCAAGTTCGGTGGAGCTTTAAAATAATGCAGGTGCCCAAATCTCATTGCACTGGAGTCTCAAATAACTGTTATGTATGAGATTATTTTGAAAATAAAAAAAACCCCTATTGCAATCTATTTTAATTCAAAGTTCCTGTGCAACTGGGTTGCTTTTTTTCCCCATCTCACCCTTGCTCCTAATACAGGATGGAGCCAGTGCACAGAAGGGATGTGCCTGCCACTGCAGCTCCTGGCAGTGCCTTTATCCCATTTGTGCCACATTTACACCACGTTCCCATTTCCCCAGCCTGCTTGTTCTTTCAGGTATTTCCTCACAAGCAGTAATTCCACTGGTTATGCTGCGAACACGGCTACAGGTCTGAATGCCGACATCGGTATCTTTCGTGGATTGGATTACAAACTCACATGCATTTGGTATAAGGAATGGAAACCCCAGCAAGCCCAGCTGCTGCTGTCAACAAGCTTACAACAGCTTTAAACAAACAACTCCCTTCCGTTGAAGCAGCTTGCTAACTTCAAACAAGAGAGTAACCAAAGAATCTCTGAGATGCCCATAATACGTAATCCACCCATGCAGGCTTATATTCCACTTAATAGTCCATTAGGGTAGCACCCAGGCTCAGTCCTCTGTTCCCTGCATAATGCAATGGCCATGAAAGAAAGGGAGGAATCTGTCTCTTTTTTTTCTGTGGTCTCTAAGTTCAGGCACCTGAACTAGAAACTTGTACAGCCTCTGGGCCCCTCCTTAAAAATCTTTACGAGCTGTCAGTGTTATCAGACACTTGGTCTCTTCTCCTCCTTCCCTTGGCACCACAGAATCCCGCCCAAAACAGATTCGACTACCAGGGCTGCTTTCCCTGCCTGCAGTCAGTAGTACCTCTCAGTAGAAAACTGAAGTTAGCTAAGGAGTTTGGAGGCAAAACATCAGCCACCAACTGAGTGTGTCAAAGAAACCTTTAACAGCTCTTGGATCCCGAGATTTGCATGCATTCAAAGAAGAAAGGATCATGGCCAGGAAGGCCAATGGCATCCTGGCTTGTATCAAAAATAGCGTGGCCAGTAGGTCTAGGGAGGTGACTGGGCCCCTGTACTCAGCATTGGTGAGGCTGTACCTGTAGTACTGGGTCCAGTTCTGGGCTCCTCACCAGAAGAAGTACATTGAGATCTTTGAACAAGTCCAGAGGAGGGAAACCAGGCTGGTGAAGGGGCCGGAGGGCAAATCCTATGAGGAGCGGTTGAGGGAGCTGGGGCTGTTTAGCCTGGAGAAGAGGAGGCTGAGGGGAGACCTTCTCACCACCTACAACTACCTGAAAGGAGGTTGTAGAGAGGTGGGCGATGGTTTCTTCAGCCAGGTGACAGGAGATAGGACAAGGGGCAATGGCATGAAGCTGTGCCAGGGCAGGGACAGATTGGACATTAGAAACAAATTTTTTACTGAAACTGTTGTCAGGGCCTGGAACAGGCTGCCCAGGGAGGGGTTGAGTCACCTTCCCTGGATGTATTTAGAAGATGGGTAGATGAGGTACTTAGGGATCTGGTTTACCTCAGGATGGGAATGGTTGGACTTGATGATCTCAAAGTTCTTTTCCAACCTTGTGATTCTGAGTCTCCGCTAGGAAAGCTTTCCCACTTCCAGGGTCAGAGCACAGAAGCTTCTAAAGATCCAACTGGTTAAAAAACCCAAAGAGCACCTGGCTGTAAGAAATTCAAGAGGAACCTCCAACTGCTCAAAGCAGGCAGCGTAACAGGAAGCATGTCCCACAGAGGATCACCAGGGGTGGCAGGCACCAAGCATGATGTGAGATTTCCCTGACCCGTAACAGGCTTAGGAAGCTGACAGGATCAGTCAGCAATCACACAAGCTAGCGATGCTGTGCTGCACAGCCTCCTGCCTGCAGAGCACTGCTGGGCAATGTGTAAGGCCCCTGACTGGTAAGGGTAGTGGGACAGCAAATCTACTGCTGGCCTGTGAATTATGGAAGTGGAACACTTGTTCAGCCCTGGCAGGTAAAGGAGAACAGACAAGCAGAGTCCTTCCCATCTCAGGAGGAGAACCAGAGAGTGGGTTTGGACAGATGGCTTAAAAAAAGCAGTCTTAAGCCCATCAAAAATATTTGTTCTAAGGGACAAATAAGCAACATCAGACACAAAATTCTTACACTGAGAATGGAATTAACCACAAGAGCATGAGGAATAAATTCTTTGTCTGGCTGCCTACCCCAGAGCAGCAGATGAAGTGCAGGCTGGTACATGCTACAGGCCAGCAGTGGTTAGCTCCACAGGCTTCTGCATGCAATGCGTGGAGGAAAGAGTGTTGTCGAGGGACTTCTGAACATGAGTGATGTGCTGCAGCTCTAAGGAGGCCAAGGCTACACTACCTGTAGCCTATTGCTAATTATAATCAACATATTTCAAAATTGATTCACATATGATTCTCCCATTTGGGAAGTAATATTGATTTTTATCTATGCAGAGAAAAAAAACTCATGGAAGAATTACAGCATTTGTGGTTTAAGTACATGGGATGATTAAACAGACTGTAAGTCAAGACCAGTCGAGTACTATAAAATCAGCTCTGATACACAGAGGTAAATGTGACACAGCTCTTCTGAAACAGATGAACATTTGATTTATTAACAGCCTTTAGATCTCCCAAAACAATCCCTGAAAGGAAAGAAACAGGAGTTAATTGGGTTTCTTAGCCAGACTAAAGTGTTTGCACTGATACCCAGTCCCTGCTTTCAGAAAAGGTTTTTGTCTGCTACTAAGAGATAACAAAGTGAAGACTCCTCAGCCTCCCTCACACTTGATGCAAAACTAATGATGATGTCAGACTCGCAGGCACCAGGTTGGACCCTGCTCACAGAAATACTCCTTGTAAATCAATCCCAAGTATTAGCCATGATTTGAAGTGTTAATTCTGCTTTTCTGTGACTGGGAGCCAGCTCCTAAAACCTCCCACTGGCTCTAAGGATGGCATCTTAAAATGCACTGAGGCAAAAGGATAAGAGGTCATGAGATCACACTCTGAATATTAGAAATAGCTGTGTTCATACTCAGGACCTCAAAAATGGTGTCGGAATGGAAGAAATCACAAACCCAGACATCCTTATGGGAGTCAGTGACCTGGAAAGTGACAGTGAAATATGCTTAAGTTGGTCAGTTAGTGACCCCAGAAGGGTGAAGGGAGAGACACCATCGCTGTGCAATTATATGAAGCACAAAGGACACAGACAAAATGCTTTGAACTAAACAAACCAAACAGGAGCTTAGAACAAAAACTATAAAAAATGTCCCAATTTGGAGGGATACTAGGGAAAAAAGCAGGATTTAAAAAAGTCATTACTCAAGTCATCTGAAACCAGATTCAGTTGCTATCAATAATAATGAAAAGCCTCTGCCAGGAATAGCTTTGCAATGGCTTGCTAAGAGGTTTGAGATATTCCTGTCTCCTCGGAAGTCTGTGCTAACAACCTAACATGAATTCATTAAGGGAATGCCAAATCAGAAGGTAAACTAAAGGCAACGTGTTATCTTGCAACAGTATTTTCCATTTCAGGAATAAAATGACTCTTCCATTTTCTCATCTGAATTGCTTTAAGGTGTCAACAGAGACCTTCATTTTATTTTTCTGTGTCCCCTTCTTCTCATCCCTCACAAACAAGCAGCCCTTAAATCTAGGGAACAAACATCTGGCTTTACACATTCAAATGAGGTGCATCAAAACAAACAGAATAATTCAAAGCTGACCACAAGGTCCCACTGGCTCATTTGCTCAAGTAATTAAAAAAAGATGAGCTTCACCACCAATTAACCTACTGAGCACTAATTAGCGTTAATGAGGATTTGCGGTACTTGGTATAGCTTGACCCAGAATGTCCTCCTGAGTCCACTAATTGGCTGGTGCCAAAAGCAGGGCTCACAAAGGAGGAGGGGTTAAAGTGAATGCAGGTGTCTCTTAAAATTGGATCCTCCCTGAGAAAACACACATACAGCTCAGTTAAAGATAAAATAATTCAGGGCTCCCCTCCTCCTACAGAGGCTGAACTCTTGAGAAATGAGTCTGCGTTTTGTTGTGATTCACTAGCGGAGACAGCGAGCACAGGAACACCAACTGGGCAAAGGCACTTCGTTGCCAATGGTTTTAACTCACTGGCCTTCTGTATTAATCAGAACTCAGTCAGATACACACATATGAAATACTTGGGTTTGCTTCTGCTTTTCCACTTCCTAGAAGGAAGAGTGTAGCTACTAGTGAAGCACTGCAAGGCTACTAATGATGCCACAAATAAAAGACAAACACATCTCCCAGCTGCTCTCCCTGTGCCTTAAAAGGAACCTTGGTCATCAGCACAAGATACCCATGGAGGGGTAAGCAGGATATGAATGTCAGTAGGTAAGCCCAGAGGACAAGAAAACATGCAGCTGTTTTTCCTGTCATCTGAATAGCCACGAACCCCCTCATCCTTTGGCCTGTGAGTGTAGTGTCACTGTTTCCCCACAGCGCTGCCCCAGCATTTAGCAACAGGTAAATCTTTGTACAGCTGGGCTCAAAACAGAAAACACTCCAAATCCTACGCTGAAATTCTGCCCTTAACTCCACAGCCTCCCTACCCATACGCAGTGTCAGAGCAGCAGATGAACCACTCTCGTTCAGCCTCTTGCCTTCCACTGTCACATACTCTGATAAAACACTGCCCAAGCAGCCCTGCATTCCTCTCCTGCTGGAAAAAACATCAAGCAACAGCAGTGTCCTCGCCTGTGACAATGAGGGAGGGAGGAAGGGAGAAGAAGTTTTTGCAATCCATTGTGACTAAGCATTTTAACGTGGGAAAAGATCAGGAGGTTTCTGTTTGAATTTACAGTTAAAACACAGGTTTCTTCCGTTCATTCCAAACATGAAGGTTTGCCGTCTCTTTGTTGACACATTTGTGTTACTGAAAGCTGTATCAACATAAAATTCTGAAGAGCAAGGAAAAAAAGGTCTGAAACGGACTTCTTCAGCTTTGCTCAATTCTAATCACCAAACCATTTACAAGCAGATCACCGACTTTCACTTCAGTCTCTTGGTTCACAAATTCCCGTTAAGTTTTTTCTGAAGAGCCACTAGAGGTTTGAGCACTATGAATTCTCCTCAGGCATGAGCTAGCAGAGGGGACCCACGGATCCTTCTCCAGCTGCAAGGCCACACCAAGTATTCCTAAGGATTCAAACATAGGCTCTCACCTGTCAAGCTGTGTGGTGCTGTTTAAAGGCTTACGGCATCAGCCGTGGTCCTGGTGGACAAAGAGCATGTACCACAATCCAGGCAGAGTCTGCAACCACACCTTTGTAACTGGCCAGGGAAACCTATTTTTCTTCCTCAGATACTCCCTGCTCAGCCTCAGTCCTGGTTTAACTTGCTCTCTTTTAGTTTAAACTCAGGTGTGTTACTTGAATTCACTTAAGGGAGCAGTTGGAGCTACGCAGCGAGCAAGGAGATGACAACTAGCACAGGCTCAGTGTAAGGAGAAGGTAAAAACATCCTTACAGACCAGGAACTCAAAATAAAAGCGTGGAAATCATCTGAAATGCTGCATATTCAGCAAAACTCTCCTCAAATACCCAGAACAAGCCAGAGCTGTGGAAGAAAGGCCTGACTGGGCTAAGGGAGCAGTGTACCTCTGTCCCCTGGGCTTTGGAGACATCGCAGAGAGGAATCACCCTCCTACAGAATAGCAAAAGTAGCAACTCCAGGCTTCTGCTGGTTTTTTCAGTCCACAAAGGGGAGATGTTATTTTTGGTTATCTAGCACTGGATTACAGGAATGTTTTACTATGAGGTCAATCAGTGTAGGAGGTCTTTTAATTTTAAAGGCAAACAGGCATTGCTGATAATGAAGCTGCAATGTAATCAAAGGAAATCTCTGGAGCATTTCACAAGGAAGTGTCTGAAGCACATAAACAGTAAAACAGAAATCAGCATTTTCTTTGCAGAGTCAGCGTCTACACATACTGCTCACTCCTTAGTCACTCAGGATCCAGCTGAAATGAGGAGACATCCAAATCCATGCTTCTTTCACATTTTTCTGTAAATACTCAGCAAGCCATCAACAAAAGCCCAGACCATGGCTAGACAACTAAAGTGTCACCAAGCCATGGGGAAATTAAGACAGAAGCATGCCCTATGCCACTCGCAGGCTGAGAAGTGCAAGGAGTTACCTATGACTCCTGCACCAAGACAACCATTCTTTAGGGAGTCCCAAGTCCTTGCTGAGGGTTCAGCAACAACTAGATGCCTTAAACCCCACCATCACACAACTTCTCCAGGCTTTGTTAACGCAGCTGCTCCCGTGCAGCTGCTTCCCAAGTATGCACCACAGCCACAGAGTCTTGAGAAACTCCCTTTTCCTAGATAGGAGGCAACTATTCAAGGAACTTTCCCTCTTTATGAGTTGCATTTGACATTGTCCAGCCAAATATTTGCCTGTTAAGCATCAAATGTATCTGGATGTGTGGCCCTGCCAGATCAACATGGAGCATACTTAAAGCAGCCATGCAGTAGCGAGCTCTCCAGCCTACAATATGTAGTACTGAGCTCAGCAAACAGATGCTGCAAGTTGTTTACCCCCTCTGAATGCAAAAGGTTCAGAGTCTCACACAACTTCAGTGGCAGCTCTACAAGTGTCCTCTGCAGTGACTGATGGCTAAAGCTGTTCCTGCCTTTATCGGCCTGTGGGAGAACCTCACAGTGCTCCCCACACCACTCCCCTCAGGTCATTTATCACATAGCCCCACACACTGATCCAACTAAGGAGATGGGGCAAAGATGAGCCAATATGCCCACAGCTGGTAAAGAACAGTCTGGGAAGCTCTACAGTCAGACCTGCAGCCCCAACAGACACCAGTGTTACAGCATCACCGCGTGCCTGTGGCACAGCCAGCCTGCAACAGAGGATGGAGGCTGAGACGTGTTGTGAGCTTCAGGTCTGGTGTGCAGCACCTTGACTGTCTGTAGAGTTCTGGGACCAAACTCTACCCTGCGAGCCCACAAAATCCTCCTCAAGCTGGTCCTTACAGTTATATGGCTAGAAGCAGGACAAAGCAAGAATGATTTACATTTTCTTTTGTCATTAATGATGTAGTAACGCAGAAAAGCAAACCAGATCTCCTCCTTTGACTCCTAAAAAATCGCTTGGGCAATCCATTCTAGCCTTCATTTTTGAAGCTGTTACTCCTAAGTTTCTTTCCAAGACTACTTTGAACGCAACAGAATGTTACCAAGCACCTTTCCACCCCAAGAAAGCAGATGCTAAACATCACATGCCTCTCTGAAAAGCAACAACCCTAAGAACATAATAAATGAGGTTTCTCCCTGCTTAGAGCGCCTTCCATGTCTAAGCACTGCAAACATTAAGCATCTGTTTATGCATTTCACTATGGGGTGGGGGAGGCATTGCTGTTAGCTGTCCCAAAGCCAAACTAACTTAACACAAAGTCGAAGCTGCCTAGTTTTGCCTTCAGCCCTTCCAAAATGTGGGAACTGACTCAGTTTAAATGTCTGAGAAGCAGAGGAGTAAGCATGGCTTGTGTTTTCCAGCTATCCTCCTTGTGGTATCAGCCCCGTTTACTTCTTGTCCCTAAGTGCCTCACTTTGCACTTACTCTAGTGGGTGCTTGGTCCTACCCTCTACAGATAAGGTGCCAATACAGTTGCCATTACAGCATTCTTTCCCTACTCAACTCATTTTTTTCAGATGTAGTCACCTCGGAGGCTGAAGTTTTCCATGCTTGGTCTCTATGTAAAGGTGGTGCTTTGTTGTGGGGTTTTTTTTTGTTTGTTTTTTAAAGCCAAGCTTTCTGATTTAAAAATTCCCCTTACATACTTTGTCTAAAGTTAAGATGACTTCTGCGTTCTAAAGCTCTAAATTCCTCATTCCAGGTTTTTTCTTCCTTTTCATTAGAGCAAAAAAAGCAGCCAAAACCCAGTTCAGGGCACTAACAACATCATGAACTTTCAAAGTGTCAGAATACAATTTAGAGCAAAGGTGGATCTGGAAAAAAAAAAAAAAGCTGCTTTTTCTTAATCTTTTAAGTATTTTCTAATTGTCCACTAAATATTTAATATATAGCAGAGCTTCTGTATTCTCATCCTCACTACACTTACCTCGGCACTTCCTTCTTTGCCAGGAATCACAGGCTGCCCTGCATCCCTCCCCAGACCGGGCAGCCGGCGGAGGAGCCGAGCCGGACTGCTGAAGCCATTAGGCTGGAATAGTTGTTATGGAGCAGTTCTCCTGCTGTGCAGCCTGGAGGGAAGATTTCTTCGTCTCTCCCCCCGTGGAGATCCCCAGTGCCCAACCAGTAACCCAGGATTAGGCATCAGAGAGACTGGCCCCTTAATCAGTTCTAACTCTGGTCTTGTTATGTTCTCCTTTTTTCTAATCTTTCCTTTCAATTTACAGCTTAATTTTGGTCTTTGTGGGGATACTGTACCTCCGTCAACTTCGACTTTGCTGGCAGATTTGATCACAGCTCTAAATCCTTCTTCAGGTCACCAGGTTTTAACCTTATTTGTGCACTGGATCTCCCTCAAGGTTACGTGATAAGCACAACCAGGATGTGAAATAATTAATTGCACGGGAGAAGGGGCATGTCAGCTCTAACTGGTTCGTGCTAGCAGCTGGGCACTTGGGTCCCCAGTGCCAGCAGGAGCATGATAAAACTCTCCTTTTGTCTTGGCCAGCTTCTGAAACCCTCTCTTGCCCTCTGCTCCTTCCCACCTCTGCTCCACAGCCTCCCCGCTGCTCGACTCAGAGCAGAACCAAGCCAAGTAATTGCAAGTGCCTCAAACATGGGGGTTAGAAATGCCAGAAATTAACAGTACTCATTAGAATGAAGAAATAATGTGACGATGATTCCTTACTGATACAAGACAGGGGGGAGGGAGAAAGGGACAAGTGCAAAATAAAATTATGCATTTTCCATCTACCATACGTGAGTGTTTACCATATGGAATCAAAGAATTTAAAAAACCCACTGATATCATTTTATGTGCTTTTTGCTAGTAAAAGGAGTCTAATATCTTTTTACTAGAAAAGCTGCAAGGAAAAATCGTAAATATGCCAGTCACTTTGTTGTGTATGCTGGTGGAGAGATCTTGCCTTTGCTTCCCAGAAACGGTGTGAAGAACATCTGGAAAAATTGATAGAAAGGCTCTGAAACCTCAAAGCCCAAAATACACCTCTCCCCTCTTCAACCTCATTTTACGCTCAGCTGCACTGGATGGGCCGGACTCAGATCAGTCTCATGCGTATCCTGAGTAACTATGCTGAAGCCACCACATTCACCAAACAAGAATTTGGCTCCCAACATCCAGGGCCGTTTAAAGAGCAGAAAACACAAGACTGAGTTTGTTTCAAGTAAGATTCATTGTACCTGCTGACGTGAAGGGGCCTTACTGGCACGGTCTCCCTATTCAAGTAGATGTAATTCGAAATGCATCAATAAAGAGACAAAGTGCTTTGAAATATAATGAGCCCAAGCCTCGTTCCTCTTGATCTTAATGAAAAAGCCTGCCTCTTCCTCTGGAAGCATGAGATCAGCTCCTCAGCTCATTCATGGGTTTGTTCAGAGAAAGTTAAGTCTGTTTTACTATTTCTGCTTCTGCCGGCGCGAGCTGAGGGCTCTGCTGCTCTCGGCTCCGCGTGCAGCTATGAGCATCACTCAGGTTTCCCACGTTCTCTTCTCGCTCCTCTCCAGGGACCTGTGGAGCAGGCAAGTCTCCAAGGGTACCTGCCTCAGCTCACCGATTACCCATCGGCTCACACGGCTATTGAAATGACACAGGCATCTGCCCCCTCACCCACCAAGGCTAAGACAAATAAGACATCTCCCTGTCTGGGGGAGAGCTGGTCATGCACGTTTCACTAAAGCAACAGTTACATTCTGTGGGAAGCACTTAAATGAAAGAGAATCTCCACCAGCATGCCTCCTTGTTGAAAGCAGACAGTGGAGAGACTGGGGAGCTGCTGGTTTAGGTACAGTGAAAACCAGTATTTGTTTTATGGGATGGAGATGAAAGAAAGAGGAGGCTAGCTATCATCAGTGGGTGTTTGAAAGCAACGATAGCAAAAAAGGCATACTTAAAAACGCTGTGCAAAAGCACACCCCAGTGCCTCCTTGTTGCTCACAGCTATACCTGTAGTCACTTCCCTTCAACTCCATTAAAGAGGAGACTGATTCACAGGTTTCTGAATAATTTGAAGAAATTCTTCCCAATGCTTCAGTGATGGAGGTGCTTTTCTGCAGCACTCCAAGGCCCTTCAGTGCCCTGTATAGGGCATAAATCCTGAAAGCTACATTGTTCTTCAGTATCAAATAATCTTCCAATTCTGTTCACCAACCAAGTAAAAACAGAAAAGAAAACCAACCAAAGACCCATTTTCAGAGGAAGCTCTGGCAATTCCAAGACAGAATCTACTGTCACAAAGAATCACAGAATCATAGAATTGTAGGGGTTGGAAGGGACCTCGAGGGTGCTGCAAGAGCTTTGCTTGCTCCCCATTAGCTGGTCAGTGGAGCAATAAAGTGACATGGGTTTCCAAAGTAAAGTTTGCTTTGGTCCCTGAGCTTGACTCCACCTGAACCCCTGCTGACTTCAGTGAGAGGTTAGAAGGAGTGATGAGCGAATGAGGACTTGAAGATTTGGCACTTTATAAGCCAAAACTTAGTTGTAAACTTATTTAAAGACACAAAAATCTCTGCAGCTGAACTCAGTGCCATTTCTGCATGCAAACCTGTAGAAAAACCTGTTTGTTTTCTTTGTGTAAATCTTGCATGTTAACATGATTAGGTCTGCTGGGCAGGTGTCTCCACATGTCCATGTTTGCTTTGGCACAGGAGCTGCCCCTCTCACCTCCCCAAATTCACGTAAATTTAGTGTTAAATCCTGCCTTTTGTTACATCAGAGTGCCAGGGAGCCCCTCTCCCTTCCCACACTGGGGCTCGCTCACTTCGCGGCTGGGCTGGAGGCCAGCCCAGCCCCGCTGGGTGCCAGGCTGGGGAGGGCAGGCCCAGGGACCCATCTTCCACAGCCAGCCAGTGAGCACGGCATGGGATCCATCACCAGCCCCTTACCACACGGCCTCTCCTCTGCTTCTCAAGCTATTTCTGGAGTTGCCAGTTTTCCACATACTCGTGGGATGAAATCGCCTGCTCCTGGTTTTCCATCACCCCAGCTTCCACAACAAGTAAGTTTTTAGCTGCCCAGGTGAGAAATACAGAGAAATAAGAACATGACCCCTTGCAGCTCAAAACAATAAACTCTATATAATCTCCAAGCATCACTCTAATGTTGCTTGCCAGGTTTTTAGGACCCAGCTCAGAGTGCTGACACTCCTCCTTGCTCAGACCAGACACTCCCCAATCAATCTCCCACTCACCTTGCCCTTTGCTCCCTGCCATTGCTAAGGCCAAGATCTGCACCTGCTTTTTTCAGACTGACAGGAGCAAATTTGTTTTTAGAAACTGTTCAGAAGGGGCTAAGATTCAGAAGGAAGTAACAAGCAGTAGGCAAAGACTTTATTCTCCTAGAAAAATGTGTCTAGCAAGAAGAGTTGGCAGGGTGAAGACCCTCTCTGACAGGACCTGTGCATTTAGGTACCAAGAGCCATCAGCAGACCTGCCAGCAGCCCTTGCCCCAGAGCAGTGAGGACCCAGGTGCAATCCTGCTCAGACATTACAAGAATTCAGCTGAGCCACAGCAAAACTGTTGGCATCTTGTTGTGCAAGCCTGGATGCACTCGCTGCTTCATGTGCTTTGTGAACTGCTTTTTGTTTAGCAGATTAATACTAAACACTCAGATCTTGCACCTCATTTTCTGTCTGAGGTCTGGGCAACGATAAAAGCAATTAGCTCCCTAAATCCTCCTCTAATCTGTAACTGGGTGTGATTTTTTTTTTTGCTGTTTGTTTATGAAACACACTGAACAAAAATAGTGTCCACTGTGTGGGCCAGGAAAATAGATCCTGATGACAGCCAGCTTATCATTCACAGCTGCCTGAACAAACCAACACCTAATGGACATGCTTTCAGGAACACTTCCAGCCAAGAGCTAACACTGTTACTCAGAGGTGATGGACAGATCCGTGTGGTTTTAAAGCAGCTCTCTACTGTCCATTAGAAATGAGAAGACTCCAGTTACTCATCATCAGAAACATCCCAAGAGAAAGAGGGCTGCGGGGAGGAGGGGAGAGCAGCACAAGCATCTCAGCACTTATTTCCACCGGCTTCAGGGAAATGTAAAAATAAATAAATAAAGAACACAAACTAGAAGAACTGTAACTGCGGTTTCCCCTCTGTTTCTTTCCCACCCTCACCCTTCTCTTTGGACAAACACACGATTTCTAGCAGGTGTGAAAGAGCCAGGAGACAAACAAAAGAGATAAAAGACAGAACAACTCTGAAGAGCACTCAGGAGGCCACATCACAAGCACAGCACACCAGCTCCTAGCAGGCAGAGGCACTCTACCATTATCTAGTTCACAGATGGACCACCCAGAAAATCTGGGAGCAATTAGGAAGGAGAACAAACAAATGCAAGGCAAAAAGGGGGGAGGGAGGATGGGAAGGAGGGCCAGAAGGGATTCCTTACATCATCTCCATGCAAAGGTTTCGAGAATGAAGTGAAGCTGTATGGAGGAGGAATGCAGATGAAAGAGTTTGCAGTGAGAAGGCAGTAAAATAAAAGGCTATGGAAACATGGGGTGTATGAAGGAATTACAGCACGGCCACGAAATTTACAGAAAGTCAGGGCAGTGTGTAAACAGAGAAGAAACACATCAAGTTGCTGGAGGCACAAGCAGACAGAGCACTGCCTCTCACTACCACACACCAAACCGCCCTGCAAGCCAGGGATTCACCAGGCAAGAAGCTGACCTGCTCTCCTCTCTGGCTGTCACTAACCAGCACTGAACACTGGCAGGAAACCACAGGTGCTACAAACCAAAAGCCACACAACTTTACATCCCACGCATGCACAGGAATCACCTCCACAGCCGAGGGGCTCATTCCAGAGTCCCATGCCTGGAGACAGACAGTTTTCCACTGACCTACATTCCACTTGCCTGGCACCTAACTGGCCAGCACCTCACAAGACCAAGTCACACCTTTCTTGCCTGGGAGGCTGACCTTTTTTTGGTACTGAGTGCTTTGGCTCCAACTGACTTGCTTAGCCCTAGAAAAGCAAGGCCTTTTTCTATTAAACGTCTGATTTCAGGCATCTCTGTGGGTTTTAACTGTGACACAGAAGGTTGCCTTTGCTGACCAGCGCTGCAAAGTTTGCTCCTTCTTTTTAAATGATTTGGTGTGCAGTTCAGGACTTCTGCAATTTATCAACTGTGCTTTGCAGGATCCAAAAGTCACAGCAGAAAAATGACTCCAAATGAAAACTGAACATACCGAGTGTTTTGAAGTGATCTTAATCAATAGCACTGTGTTTACTTTGTCTTGGCCTCTGAGGAGTGAACTCTGGTCACTGAGGACATCTTCTAAACACATTAAAGTTCACACACGCATGTTTTAAAGCTTTTCAGTTTACTATAATCTCAGTAAATTCACTCCCTGATAATTTTCCCTAAAAATAGCGCTTATTAACTCACAAGTTCAGTTGAAAAAACTACTATCCGCTTGTCTTAGCGGCAGCTACAATATGGCAATTAGTTTACCTTAGAATAGACATCAAAGGCTCAAAGGATGACCCTGCCCCAGAAGAACAAAATCTTTTAAAAGCCCCATTCCACTCAGTTTGCTAGTTTATAAGGTTTGCTAAAATCCAGTTTAATGATCATGTAGTTTCTTAGCAAGTCATGTGGTGCCATATTGTGTAAGGAACAGAAGAGTTAGTTCTAAAACCTTTTTGAACTTGGGGAAGCTTTTCCGACCAGCTGATGCAGAACCACATTCTGAGGTGGTAAATGAAACTGTTGGATGCAAAAGCCTCACTATGATTTTCTTTAGCTTCTTTCAGAGGAGACAAAAGTTCCCACACAACGCACGCTCTCCCCCTCACAATGGAAGATTCAATAACAGCAATATGTTCGAGTCCATATGGTGGGGATAGTGGGGAGAGGCACAAGGAGAAACTGAGAACCCCAAAAGCAGGGGGCTGCAAGTTGCAGTGGAAAAAAAAAAAAGCAAAAGCATTAAAAAAAACCCAACCCCAACCCTTAAAGTGAGAATGAAGGTGTAGGACACGCTGGATTAGACAGTTCCCCTTCTAGCTGCAATCTTTGTGTCTTGAGTCTCAGACAGTTCCCTCCCACGACACAGTTATCAGATGGATTGGTTTTTGTTGATGACAGAACCCGTCTGGCCCAGTGGGCAGGTAATAAATAACACTACATATTTCCAACGTAGCCTCTCAGTAATAATGCAAGAGAAATGAAACTGGGAAAGGGTGATTTTGGTGGGGACAACAAACACATTAAAAAACCAACCAATCCAACAACAAGAAATGAGTAATACAGGAGTGAAGCCTTCTTAACCCTTGTCTGAAATCAGATTTTAATGGTGACTGGGAAATAGGGAGGGGAGAGGAAAAGAAGGGTCTGTTTTAAACATCAGCATTGACTTGTCCCACCTCTTTCCATTACTATCACGAAGCATGGCTTTTCCCAGCTCTCTCGTCTTCGTCTCCAGCTCCTGGACTTGCTCCAGCAAGGTTTTATGGTAGGTATGCTTGGCCCTGTACCACAAGGAAAAGAGAAACAAAACAGAAACGCCACATGAACATTTGTTTTGCCACAACCCCCCAATTTTACTCTCATTTGAGGGGTGCAGGCCTTTTCTTGAAGGATCTGGGAAATCAGGCAGAGCATGCGCCTGTCAGTTCAGGTTCACAGGACCTGGGAAATGCTACATAAGAAGTGAGGAGGACTTAGAAATTCAGCAGAGCTCGGCTGCTTCGACACTCAAAATCTACCCAAGCAGCAAAGCTACGGGGCTATGGAGACCTGACACCGCTGCCGTGGGACTGCTCAGGACCCCGGCACGCAGACAAAGAGCTGGGGTTCATTGAATATTCATGGCAGTAAAACATGATTCTATTCTCTGTCTTTTGAGCTATGCGTGGCACCGCTCTGAAAACCTGAGCAGAGTCTCAGATAATAATTGCCATTCAAGCTCCTTTATTTTCATTTATCAGTCTCAGATGACTTGGAAAGGCAATTCCCTCCCCACCGAGCTTTCACAGTGACAGTAACAAGACTGGCTGTGTCCTATTTTCTCGGCTTGGGGATTCAAAGAGCAATCCATGGAGCACACGTGCAACCAGAATTTGGAGAGCAACGTCCCCCATGAGAAGACTTGGCCCTTTGTTTCCCAGTTTTACCTACTGCTCCAGTGCTACTATACCTAAATTACATTGATATAAGGAGAGACTCTCGTCTCCTCTGTCTTGACGTGTTCAAAGCAATAACACAAAAGGCAGGGACCTTTCTCCAATGGGCAGTTTTTGATCAGCATCCTCTTTTGTGTCATTTAAGGGAGGACAAGCGTCCCATGAGGTAACACTGATTTGCATGTGACTGCACGATAAGCCTGAAAACAGGATGGAGCCACGTCGGCCGAGATGCCACTTGCTTCATGGCATTAATAACCTTCTCAGCTCTGGAGATGGCAAACATGTCTTTACAGGCTGTATAAAAATCTTACATGCAGATATGATAATCTTTAATCAATGATGTAAACCAATGCCAAACTCCTTCCAGCAGAAAATTAATAGCTGGTGCACATGTAATTAAAATATAATGAAGATCCATTTATTTTTAAAAAGCATGATTCTTATTACGCCTTCCACGGGGAATAAGAAACAAAGACGACAAAATCTTTGCTGATACCCTTTTAGATGACAGTGCCTGGATATTAATACTGGGTTATCCAAGTCCTCTGGTCTTTGCATTGCTCAATTAGGTCCCAAATGTCTCAAAATGAGAAGCTAAAATGAAAACTACGTTTCAAAACACATTTGTATTGCAGGAGGGGGGGGGGATAAAAGAAAAGAGAGAACATCAAAAGATGAAGCATGGCAAAATCCAGAGGTAAAGAGCACCAGGATGTACTTCAAGCACCCTATTAAAACAAATCCACCAAGGGTGTATGGTTTGCAAGGGAATACCAATATATTGTGACAGAATAAAATGCATAATGGTTGAGGAATCTGAGATAACCAATAGCTGCACAGAAATTAATTAGATTCAAGTTCCTGTAACTAGTTAGTCTAATGATTATTCTGGTTTCCTCTTTGAGAAAGGGAAACTACAGTGATTAAAAAGAGAAAGCTTTGAGCTATTAATTCTTATAATCTTTGCAGCTGACTTCACTATTACACTCTTCAATTTGAGTAAATACAATGAAATTTTGACTTTGAACTTATCTCTTACCTTTTGAAGAGTCCATACCTACTATTGTGAACTTGTTGGCTGAGCATGTTTGGAGCTTTTGAAATCCTTCATAACCAGTTTTCTTCCAAGAACCCAGAAACCTACAAGTTATTCAACCACCCCAAGGTTCAATGTTTCCCTTGCCATATGTCCTAAGAGATGAGAAATTACTGTCTTTTCCCTTAGAGTGACTACTGAATCCAATATTTAACAGAACTGAGCAACAAAGCCCGATTAATGCAGCGCAGCACAAGGAGTCATTGCACCAATGTTTCACAATATGGAAAAAATACTGTTGTCCCAGAGTTGGGGGTATTGAAGAATTTTGTAAGTAGTGTGAAATGATGAAATACACAGGCTCTGCTGTGGATGGGTATCCATAAGGCATCAATAAGCCTGCAGGTAGCTGCAAGAGCCTCCATGGAAGAGTCAGTAATTACATATTTATAGAAAGGGCTGTGAGTTTTTCCAAAACCAAATACTAAAATAGGTGTTAGAATTGTTTCAGTCTGGGCTGCTGCCATCACAGTCAACTGACAGTCCACAGCAGCAGGACTAGATACATCATGACTTTCAAAACAGGACATTATTAATTTTTGATACACAAAATTCAGGTAGAGGTCTTAGCTTTTACCTTGTACTTCACAAGCTGGCCTAGATGCATGATCAGTCCCCAATAAGTGATGAGAGCTTGTGCTCGATGTTACTGCTCAGGTGAAATTTGATGTGTGACAAACTCACCTTTCCCATGCACACTGGGTATTAAGATCATGGACTGTTGGAACAGGCAAAGGGTTATCTTTCTATTTTGGGTAGCCCTTCCAAGCCAGAGAGGTGTGTAGCTTCACTTCCATATCCTATGAGGATCTTTAGGGGATTCAGGAGGCCACAATCTGCCAGGGAGAAGCGCGGCTACATTCATAACCTTTTCTCCAGTATGGTGACACCTCTACTCTGGCTCATTACACCTTATCACCACCTACAACTACCTGAAGGGAGGTTGTAGAGAGGTGGGCGATGGTCTCTTCAGCCAGGGGACAGGAGATGGGACAAGGGGAAATGGCATGAAGCTGTGCCAGGGCAGGGACAGATTGGATATTAGAAACAAATGTTTTCCTGACAGAGTTGTCAGGGCCTGGAACAGGCTGCCCAGGGAGGGGGTTGAGTCACCTTCCCTGGATGTGTTCAAGGAAAGGGTAGATGAGGTACTTAGGGATCTGGTTTAGCTTCGGATGGGAATGGTTGGACTTGATGATCTTCAAAGGTCTCTTCCAACCTTGTGATTCTGTGATTATCCTCAACACCACTTTAGGAATCTTGTGCTCCAGGGACCACCTGTGTGTGCAAGCATGGGAAGAGCTCTTCATACTATGATTCTATACCTTCTATACCTTCTCTGTTATTTGCACTGCAGAGCTGGCAAGTGCAACATGCTGCTCCCTCCATGGTGAAAAAAAAATATACATGAAGATTTTGGTAATGACTGCAAGGCTCAAAGCTTTTCACTGCAAGACTAAGTACCAGGACACTAATTATTAATAAATTCTTGCCTTCTTGACTAAATTTGCTGGAATGCACTCTGTGTTTTTATGCTTCCCATACTGCTTTGTGGGTTCAGCTATTTTGGGACTTCCTAGCACCAGTGACATGTATTCAAGCGACATGTGCCAACTGTGAGGAAGCATTCACCTTATAAAGCTCTGTTCAGTTCAATGGTAGCACGATTGGGGCTTTTATAAGGCAAAACCCAGATCCAAACCAAGCCACTGAATTCAGGGTAGTGGAACGAAGTTAATGTTGTAGTATTGCAGCCAAATATTAATAATAAGCTTCCCTCTCTTTTTAAAGAGAATTTTCCACATTTCCTTAATTCACTTTTTTTTTTTTTTAAAAAGGCAAATAAAAAAGCCTGGAGCTGCAGAGAACATGGAGATAAGAGGTGTGTTGACAACTGTAGCCTGTGTAAGAAAGGAAACATGTAAAACTAGCTCTTGCTTCCAGCATTACAAGTTTTGATAGTGGATGGCAGCACAGCAGTTTAGAAACACAGGTTTGTACAGGGTTGGAAACACAAAGTCCCATCCCTTGTAACTGTCATCCAGACAAAAAAATACGTACCATACCTATGATTTTCTGGCAGTATTTTGGACTGAAACTAGGCATGTACCTTTTGGGTCACATGGATGCTTTTTTTGCAGACATATGCTTCATGTCCAAAAGAAACTGAAAGGGATAAATTCCATGACCATGAGAAGTCAGAGCTGCTGGAATTTTACAGCCAAAAGGAGATTCTGCTGAATTACAGACAGCAATGTGGTGTAACCACTGCTGTAGAAATGTGCCGGCTGATTTCCAGAGGCCTTGGGCTCAAGTTTTGAATGGCAAGCCTCTTGGAAAGGAAACAGACCTTTACTCCTTCCATATGGCAGTGCTGATAGCTGTGTCATTTCATTTATCCTAGTTAAAATGTTAATTTTTCAGTGATGGGTTAAATAAAGAAAAAGCAGCCCTGCACAGAGAACAGATTTCTTGCTTAATGTTGATAGGCACCTCCTGTTTAGATTCTGTTGGGAAAATATCTAGTATATTCACCACACACATCTGTCTTGTGAGCTTCACAATCTCTGGACATTCTTGGTCTGAACCACCGAAAGGATTATGTTGCTAAGATCTCTCTAAGAAATATTCAAGAACCAGCTGAGTCAGTAACAGAGTTTAAAATGACTAATAGCTGAGGATGAGCCTGCCTTGGTCTGGCCTGGTTTGACATTACTGAGTCATTTTTGCCAAGGACTGATCAGAAGAGAGGACAACTTAGGGACAACCAGCTACAGTGAAAACATTTCAAAAACTAAAACATTGTCTTGGATGCCTAAATGCCTATTTGATCCCTGATGCTGCAAACAGTTCAGCTCCTATTTAACTTCAATCACAGAAATAGCTCCCAACTTCCATGCAGGTAACTGTAAATAAAACCTGACACAGGAGCAGGGCCTGTTACACTAACTTTACACTAACTGAATTCTAAGACTTTTTTTCCCCCCCAGAGCTTTAGAAAACAGGTCAGAGACACAATAGCTAAATTTAAACATTTTGGCCTCAGCTTTAGAATTTTAAGATAACTTTCAGTTGGGGAAGTTTAATGAGTGTAACAAAAACCCCTCAAGTGTGCTAGACCATTAAATCATAGTTTAGTCCAAACAGAAATTTTACATTATGATACCTAGCTTTAATTTTAGCAGTGCAACTCATGGAAATGAAGCTGAGGAAGAAAAGAGGAAAGCATGTAAGTAGTACTTACTGACCATGACATTTGCCTACTACCAGTTTAACTCCACTGTGCTACCAACACCACAGGAAGAAAAAAAAAGGAAAGATTTTCAGATATATCTACATGAGACCCAATTTATCCCTTTTTGCCAGTGTTTGAAATGTGCCTGTGTTTGGGAAACTTGCTGGTTTTTTATTACTTTCTGCATTTCTCTGTAAAGAAGATTGGTGGACTCAGTAGTGGTAGGTTTACTATTTGATTCTATGATCTTAAAGGTTTTTTCCAACCTAAATGGTTCTGTGAGTCTAGGGATGTTCCTTGGCTGACCAACAGCAAAGTCTTATCCGTGTTCCAACGCTTTGACTTCGAGCCTCTGTGACAAGCGACAAGCTAACCTATATTCCCTCTTCACTCCAGCTAGGATCTGCCTTTTCACCCCAGAATTGGAATGTCCCAAGTCCTCCTTGCACATGGTTACTACATATCCACGTAAGAGAAGCTTCCTGGCTGTAAGGCAGCTTTTCAAGGGGAAGGATGAAAGCTCTGGTGCTTAAGACACTTGAAAGCAAGCTGAACAAAACACCAGAAATTCTGAATGAAAATGATACTTCTGCATTTCAAATCGCAACGGTAGAGAAGGGAAGTTGCTTCTCTTTCAATCAAGGTTCTTGAAATTGCTTGCCTTTGCATTGCTTTGAAACCACAGTCTTCAGACAAGGGGATTACACAGGCTTGTATTTCACAAGAGACGTTGCTCCTCTCTAAGCAGGGAAGGAAACTTCACTTCAGCCACAGAGTCCAGAACATTGTTCTCCTCTCAGTTAAGCCTCAGAAGACCCACTGGTGAAGGAGAACCTAAAAAGCAGCTAACAATTTGCATTCACTGAAAGGCTTCATAGCTCTTTACAGAACAATATGGGACTGGACAACACGTGCATGCAGAATAATTCCTGTAACACTGAGAGAACTGGTTTGGGACTTACGCTGTCCATGCCACGTCTTTAAGAAGGCACGCAGTGGGCACGAGAAACAAGCCAAACCAGAAGTATCCACATCTCAACACCATTCCAGCCTGAGAAGAAAACAAAGACAGCATGAGTATTTTCACATCACTGCATGTTAAGTGGTTGTTTAGAAGGAAAAAGGTAGAGTGATGGTGTCAAAACAGGTACCGCGTCCATGATGTGGATGATGTTAAAATTTGGCTGTGGTTAGGAGCTGCTGAGACTTCCCACACCAGGCTTGTAATTAACAAACAGCAATGACATTTCTCATTGCAGCCATTTCTCATTATCTCAAATTCCTTCAAGATTTACAAATAAATAAAAGTAATCAAGCATTTTGACCAAGTCCTTCACCAGTATTAATCTGTGGATCCAGACAGACACGTTTTCACCCATGGAGAATGACGATGTAAGTACATTTAGCCAGCACTTCTCACTAGCTTGTGTGCCCTTTGCATGCTCTCTTCTAACTGTTCTAGATCTCTAGGCAGCAAACTGACATGAGAAAGAACACATTTCTCACTTAAACACCGTACTTCCTGTTCCAAGTACTGTTGCCCAAGCCCCTGGGTGAGAAAGATTCACTCCTGTCCCACAAATAGCTTTTTTTATTTTATAAACAAAGAGCTCAAAGTTTATATTTGCATTTTCCTCATTGTTGTAATGCTTGAAGAAAAAGCTGAGTAGGATTTGAGAAGGAAGATATGTAAAGCCCCTGCAATTCCAGCACACACGTACAGTCTGAGATACAGCACTATTAACAAAAAATGCTGGTTTAGGTCATCAGAACCATTTATGGAAAAATTAACAGTGAGGCCTGCGTTTGCTACCTCAAAGACTTGAGATGACCTCTTGCATGCACACACACACACACACACACACACACACACACACACACTTCCCATCAAAATCACTGAATCATAGAATGGTCTGGGTTCGAAAGGACCCCAAGGATCATAGAGCTCCAACCCCCCTGCCACAGGCAGGGACACCAACCTCCAGGCCTGGATCTACACAAGGCTGCTCAGGGTCCCATCCAACCTGGCCTTGAACACCTCCAGGCACGGGGAATCTACTACTTCTCTGGGCAGCCTGTTCCAGCACCTCACCACTCTTTCTGTAAAAAACTTCCCCCTAAAATCTAATCTAAACCTTCCCTCCTTTAGCTTTAGTCCATTCCCCCTTGTCCTGCCATTATCTGCTCTTTTAAAAAGTTGAATCCCCTACTGCTTATAAGCTCCCTTCAGGTACTGGAAGGCTGCAATGAGGTCCCCCCGCAGCCTTCTCTTCTCCAGGCTGAACAAGCCCAGCTCCCTCAGCCTTTCTTTGTAGGGGAGGTGCTCCAGCCCTGAAGTTCTCTAGTACATTAGAAACAGGAAAGATTTCTTCCCCGCAATGACTCGTGTGCAACACAAAACTAAACAGGGGCTGAAAGGTGCCAAGAGCAGTTCCAGTGGCTGGCCACGTTCTGCTCTCCTGGCTGTTACAGATGCTGCCACATCCCTTCCCCAAAACCTTTCCCTCTCATCATTTTGTAGGCTGCATACAATGCACACACGTTATCTACGTGTGTCCATGTGTGATACAACCGAGGGCAGGAAGGCCTGTGCCCACAGGCACTGAGCTACAGCAGCTGCCACCCCAGCATAACCCAGGCTTGGCTGGCACCGCTGCGCCTCACCACTGCAACACACAAGGGAGCGGCGGCCTGCAAAGCATTTTGCAGACAGACACAAAGCTGAGCTACAGAACGTGGAATCAAACGTCTCCTGGGCTTTGACACACTTCCAACCACTCGCTACAGCAAAGCTTTAAAACTGAGAGGAGCCAGCACGCTGCACTGCCAGGACACCCACCAGCAGCACCCAGCGTCTTCTCCCAGTGTCGATCTCTGTTGCAAGTTGGCCACCTTACAAACTGGTCACACTTCCCAGCAGCGTGCCCCTGGACTCCAAGTAACGAGCACTTCCACAAGTGGCTTTCACTTTCGAACGCTAAATCCCCTACTGTTGCTGGGCTGACAGATGAGCGGTAAATCTTGTACTGAAACCAAGAGCGAGCTAGACTGTGCTAAAACATTTATGGACACTTTGCCACCCACACAGACAGTAAGCAAACACATTCCAGTCCCAGAATCAGCTCTCAGTTATTTGTGAGCCCTCACGCCTCCTTTTCCATGAGAATGCCAGAAGCATATGGGCAGTTCTGATCTATGCTTATTTAAGGAAAAGGATGTGCAGGAATAAGAGAGAAAACATAACTTTATTGTTAGCCAAAGAGCTGAACTGTAGTAACACAGTGGCAAAACATAATGAGATTTATCCTCATGCTTTGCTTTCCTTTGGCTGTGACCCTGCCAGTGCTAGCAGTCTAATCATATCAGCGTTTCCACCAACCATCCTTCCAATGCCCATGCTACTAAAGGCTAAAAAAGGGCCAGAGTATTCCATACGTATTTTCTGCTATTTTTCCTTCAAATATTTTACGTTCCATTTTTTGCTTTTCTAGCTGGAAGCAACCCGACACACTTTCAAAGCCCAGAACAATCTGAGCGTTCAGTGTAAGTTTAAATGCTGCTATTGTTGTTATAAATGTTGACATCTCAATCAATGGCTATGAATTTGGACATCTTTCATGTTAAGCTCCACACCAAAAAAACACTCCCAACCCCTCCAGCCAAATACTTTTTGCCTGCAATTATGCATTTTACTCGAGTATTATTCTGTCCAAAACCTGGACCATAACAGTGAAACTATTCATCTCATCTGAACCCTGTCAGACACCCTCTTTACTACTGGCAAGCCTTTTTCCACACAACTCTCCCCAAGAATTCACTCCATTTCTGAGCTCATCTGGAAGGTTTCTTCCCTGCTCATCCCTACTTTCCTCTAGGAGTTACACGACAGCTGCGCTGTACGATAGTGAACTGGTCCGTTTGGTGAGCACAGCTCTGCCTCTGAACCCTGCCTCCCCTCTGGTAGGGTCACACCATCTGCTCATGGGACAGGAGCTCCTCCGCTGAGGATCCACTGGAAACCACCCAACACGTTCTGGGGACATCCACAGGCAGCATTTTTACAGTATTCTTCAGCTTGTGGGATGCAGGCTATAGTCAGAACACCTATATATCTGCACAAAGCCTTCCTCAGGCTTCACAGCCACTGCTGTGCTCCACTCCAGTTGCTCAGCTATTCAGGACAGCAGTGAAGACAGTACCACAATACATCTTCAGTGAAACAGGGTGTTTCCATACCCGGTCCCAATGAGTAACACCATTCTGTCATCTCCCCCAGATAAGAAAAACAGAGCTACTAAACAGGAATCACCTTTTTTTTCTTCTTTTTTTTTCCTTCTTAAAATGATGACAGAGAGAAGGAGGAGAAATAGTTTACTTTTCAAACAAATCCAAAATTTGACCAGCTCTATCATCACACAGGCCCCACGATACGCAACCAAGTCATTTTTATTCTGTCTGCTGATGTAAACATCGGTGGCTAGCACATCCAAAGCCAACTACCAGAAGCCATTAATCACACAGCACCCCAAAACCACTTGAGACTAATCCAAGTCCTCCCGCTGGAGACACTGCAGCTCGGCAGACTGCCTGCCCAGCGCTGACCGGGCTGCCACCGTGAAATCGCTCATGTGAGTGATAACGTGTGTTAAAGTGAAAGACTGGTTACAAGAAAGGAAAAACCCAACCACAAACCACTTAACTGCAGCTTTTTTCACAACTGAGGAGCAAACAATTTAGGCCCCAATATCTCTAACCTGTTGCAAACTGGTTTGGTAAGGGTGGGTACTTTTCTTCTTTAAAACAGAGTGACAAAAAAATAACCCCCCTTGTTACTGACCACTCAGGGTGACTAAGATGATCTGCTTGGTACTATTATTTCAGAAAGCCTATGTTAAGGGTTTTCAGTTGTTTGATGGAGGGCTTTTTTATTGCTGTTGGCTTGGTGTTTTGTTGTTGTTTTAACTCTAGGACACTGGGGGCAATGGGTGCAAGCTGGAGCAGAGGAAGTTTCATGTGAATATAAGGAGGAACTTTTTCCCTGTGAGGGTGATGGAGGACTGGAACAGGCTGCCCAGGGAGGTTGTGGAGTCTCTTTCTCTGCAGCCATACAAAACCCACCTGGATGTGTTCCTCTGTGATTTAGTCTAGGTGATCCTGCTCTGGCAGGGGGGTTGGACTGGATGATCTTCCAAGGTCCCTTCTAGCTCACAATGTTCTGTTGTTTTGTGATTACAACAGTTTATCCAGTTATCTCTTAACATGCTCTACACAAGTGTATCAAATAGGACAGGGATTGGTTCAAAAAAATCTTACATTGCAGTATGAAATGCATTTCAAAACTGTTTCCTCATTTTATTGTTCTTAGGACACAGATAAGCATCGCTGAGGAGTTTGGCTGTCGCATCAAGAGGTGGTGCTGCCATTTCCAGCAACTTCTAAGGAGACCAACAAGGCCAGAAGTGCCCTGGGTGGGAAGTGAGATATCCAGACTGTTTGGGTATTCTTGTCACAGCACAGTTAGACATGAGCTGGGGACTAGTAAATGATTCATACAAGGCCCAAACATGGGCCTCCAACATCTCATTCAAGTAAAGCAAGACAAAATTGAAATTAGAATTTTGAATAATAGAAGTTTTTTACTACTTTATTTCCTCATATACTCATGCATTCTAACTGACTAAAAATGGAAAGCAAAAGGATATGACCAGGACAGAAACAAATGGCTTTGTATTTCCAGTGCAACAAAAATTATCACTGGAAATGTGCCTGAATGGTTGGACATGATCTCTAAGGTCTTTTCTAACCTACTGATTCTATGAATCCTGACCACAGTGCTCTCCACAAGGCACAGGTAAGGACTCAATAAGCTACTCAATTATAGTTTCATGTTCCTGCAGTCCCAGCTTTGTACACTCAGGATCCAAGTCCAACCCACAGCCTGGTGATCACAGTCAGACCACTTTGGTCCCCACTAATCAAAGGTGGATAATATCCTGGCACCACCTTTGGCAGCACAGGGGCAAGGAGGACAGAGAGAGAATAGGGCCCCAGGACTGTGAGGGATTCACATAACAGCACAAGAAACGTTCACCATCATCACTGAGATACTATTGATCTAGACATACATGACACCAAAGGATCCAGATGAGAGGCATGTGGCTGGAGCTGCACATGCAACTCAAGGAACCTTGGCCCTACTGCTCTATCCACACTGCCCCACTCACCAAAGCAGAACGCAGTGCATCACCAGCTGGCAGTTAACCTCACCTTAAGGAAGTCAACTGAGATGCACTAGGTAGACTTCTCTGCCAGTACTTCCCCATCAATTCTAGACCAGCAGCTTCGGCTGAGCACCCAAGAAGGGCTCAAGCTGGGGCACGGGAATTCTGGTTGGTCACTGTGCTCCTATCCCATGTTAGGCAAGTCCCTTGAAGGCATGTCTGCTATCCAGTCAGTGAGGGTGGTTTTCTTCAAAGCCTCCCTCAGCCCACGGCTCTGAGGTGCTACCCCTGAGTCTCAGTCTCTGCTATTTTCCCACCAATGACAGGGTGCTGATAGCTTGGGCAAACAACCCCACTCCATCTATCCTGAAGTCCCAGCACCTCACTAGATGGCATAGGCTAGGGACCATTACTCTCTTCTTCGTAAGAAGCTCAGGCATGGGACGCATCACAGCAATGCTCCTACTTCACTCTGGAAGCTCCTAGATTCCTGGGAAAGACTGCTTTTCATCTGCTCTGCAGATTCAATGGGGATGATTCATGAATGGCTTCAAAGTCTAGGAAACATTTTCAGTAGACAATGAACACACTCTACCCCAAACTTGAAACTGTTGCACTTCTAGTGATGCTACATCTTAGACACTGGTGCTACAGTGGGGTTTTTTTGAGGTTTTTTTGTTTGTTTGTTTGTGGTTTTGTTTGTTTGGGGTTTTTTCATGAGCCAACTTGAAGATTAACTTCAGTAGGAAGAGGAACAGGTTCCATGTATGAAAAACCTGTTACAGATGATGAACAGTATGCACAAACTCTCCTGCAAGTATCTGATGCATTTATAGAGTTTGCAGACCATCACCCATTCTGTTTTCCTTTAGAGAGCTGCACTGTGCACCCTCTGCATGTTTGGGGTCCTTTTAAGAGAGTATGTTTCAGTGCCAGCACTGGGTCGTTTTATGCTTTAAAAATACCCAGGAATTTCATCTTGAAAGGGCAAAAATATCAAATCCTTATCAATCAAATGGCTGGGCAGATCTTAAGGAGACGTGGGACTTGCCACATACTAACACTGTAAGCACATGCCATGCAGCAACTGGAAGATACTGTGTCATAAAGCAATCAATTTTTCATAAATGATTCTGAAAGCATCAACCAGGAACAGCTTTCTCCCTCGTTAAATGATAAAGTAGCAGTTGTTAGATTTGAACCCTCCTACTATTTCTATTAACTTATGTGGAATAATCAGCATCTCTACCCCATGCTGTTACACCGTAGAAAAGACACAATTTCTATTATAATTACTGAATTATGCAAGATTCTTAAAGCACTATAAATACCAGACCCACCTTAAAGACCATATACATTAAAACCCAAGTGCAGAGAGATGACAGGGCTTGCTCACAGTCACACAAATCAATTGCAGAGCTGGGCAGACTGCCCAAGTCCCTCAATTAAATTGTGCTACACAGAGACCGAGCCTACTGGAGCCCCAGCATGAAATATAAACAACATCCAAGAACGCAGTCTGAAGGATCTGCCCTGCATGCAATGGAACATAATCCAGCCTCAACACGAGCTGGTGCTTAGGAATCATTTCCCTCCCCTCCCCAGTGCAACTGTAGCCAGCTCTAGGCTGGACAGATATACTAGACTCAGGGTTGACAGGTGTCATCAACAGCTTTACCAGCTCTCTCTTCAACAAGCATCTTGGCTGGGAACGTGCCATTGGGTTAGTGGCAAAGCGTTAACAAATGAGGCAGAAGAATTTGATTTCCACTCCTGCCTACACCACTGGGAGTCAGGAGTACCTCAGATGAAGTCAGCAGAGCTCTACCACTGGTTGGCTGGATATTTCCATGTCTGAAATAAGGATGTGCAATGTTTTCCATAATGTAAGAGCTTTCATTCTGAAATGACTCAGATGAAAACACTGACCTCACTGGCTGGCTGGATTTAGCACAACGACACACTGGTCCAGTCTCAAACCTATTTCCTCCCTCTCCCAGTCCCCCTCATGCAGCCATATTCCTTTGGGAGCAGTAAAAGGAGGAAAGAAAAAATAATCAGATACCCAACTCAGGCATTTCACCCCTTTCCCTCAATACTGCCAGTCGTACTTAAAACCATATGGAGGTCTAGAGTATGAAATTTAGCTGATGCCTAGATTCCATGACACTGTTATCAAGCTTATTGGTAATCTCAATATAATACCCAGATATAAGTGTAGGGAGGGACGACAGGAGCCAATGCAGTATCACAGGGGCATATATTCAGCATTCCTAGTAAAGCCCAAGGTATTTTGAGATATAGGTCTCAGGCAAGAAGCTTTTTGTTAAAGAAGTTGTTGCTTACGATGGTTAAAAGCATGAGAATACAAACTAAGAAGTCCCAGAAAAATATAAAGGCAATTAAAAAAAAAGACCAATTGCTTTAAGTTCTTTCAGGATCAGAAAATTCCACAAATTAACAACACAAAGCTACAAACCAAACAGTTAGTACCTTCAAGGGGGAAAAAGCCCTAACGCACTTCAGACTTAGTATCTTTTAAGGGGAAAAAACTCCAAACAACTTCAAAACAACTGCGATGGCTTTGGAGAAGTTTGTTAGAGCTGTCACACCACAGGAGCACAATGAAACCCTCAGATCCTCTACTCTATTTTCTTGTTAAGTACTATTTTTCCATAATGGAGGAATACAGCAAGGTAGGAACCTATTTTTATTCTAATGCCTAATGAAATTTACAGAAATTAATACTTGATACGTAGATGAATGTATCACTGGCCAAATGTGTCCCAAGTGATCTAGAAAGCTCTGGTTTGTGTTAACTAAAAACATACTCTACACATGCAGCCTTGCCTAAGAAAAAACGCCTATATCTCATTACTTAATTAATATACAACACCACCAATTAAACAAGGAGCCTGCCCATGTTACTCTCCATTATTAGTCTGATAGCAGAGAATTAAGAAAATTAATCAGATGGTGTTTTAATTTGATTTTATGGTTCAGTGGCAGTGTAAACTCCTGCAATTTCATACAGCCTGTTACTTCATTTTCATTATTGGTTACATTAAGCCTAACAAGAAATTTAAATGACTATTCAAAGTCATTAGGAGACGACTATTACTTTAAAATTATGAGTAAAATTATTCCCAGTGTAAATGGATATGTGGATTCCTGAAATTTTATCAGCACTGTTCTCATTAACCAAGGAACCTTTTTCCTTAAAGTAGATGAAATAAACCTCAGTAGATCTTTAGGTAAACTGCACCAGGTGTTATTCTTCTTGGTTACAACAATCTACAAATATAACTCCTTATTAGTCTGAGCTCCCCAACGCAAATTAATATTAGTGAATAAAAGTCATTCCATCCTTTACCTATGTTCTTGTGGGCCATGAACGTCTTGGAAAAGCCCCCAACCACCTGATGCAAAGGACACTGTTGATGACATCCCAGATTTATTTCTCCTTCCCTGAATCATAAGATAGCTTGAGTTTTCTGAGATGTCTCCAGTTAAGTGGTTGTGCAACACAATGTATTCTTCTTTCAGTGCAGTTTAAGATGAATTCACACTTGAGGATGTGGGAGAGTAGAATCATGGAGTCACAGCATATCCTGATTTGGAGGTGACCCACAAGGATCACTGAGTCCAACTCCAGGCTCCACACAGGGCATGGGACTGAGGGCATTGTCCAGACACTTCTGGAACTCAGTCAAGCTTGATGCTGTGATCAGTTCCCTGGGGAGCCTGTTCCAGTGCCTGACCATTCTCTCAGTAAAGACCCTCTTCCTAATATCCAGCCTAAACCTCCCCTGTCACAGCTTCATGCCGTTCCCTCGGGTTCTATCACTGGTCAGCAAACAGTTCACCACCTGACCCTTCACTCCCCTTTGTCAGGAAGCCAAAGACCATGATGAGGTCTCCCCTCAGCCTCCTTCTCTCCAGGCTGTACAAAGCAAGGGACTTCAGCCTCTCCTCGTAAGACTTCTGGTCCAGACCCTTCCCCATCCTCACTGCCCTCCTCTGGACACTCTCCAAGAGTTTTGTGTCCTCCTTGTACTGTGGTGCCCAAACCTGCACCCAGTACTCAAGGTGAGGCCACATCAGCGCCGTGTAGAGCGGGTCAGTCACCTCCCTGGACCAGCTGGCCATGCCATGCTTGATGCACCCCAGGATCTGGTTGGTCCTCCTGGCTGCCTGGGCACACTGCTGGCTCCTGTTTAACTGGCTGTCGAGTAGGCCTGCGGGTCGTTTCCTGCTGATGGCTGGTGACTTCCCATGGTGCTGTAGCTACACTGAGCCCAGTGGCTCACCCACCAAGTAAAAACTGTATGAAAGTGCTTCCCAGTAATGAAAGCTCTTCCCAGTATGAAAGCAAAGTCACTCCTATAGCCACTATTTTTTTTAATGACCTCTGCAGTTTTTCTTCCCTTCCCCCTCAAATTAAGCTAATACAGGCAATGAAGAGACAGAGAGAAATAGATCTGAAACAGTAACTCTGATAGACCTGACAGTAGAGCAGTTTGTCTTGGTCACTGTTTCATGTGCATTAGTATAAACTTCCCCTCTGCATATAAAAGGAAATTTATACTTTACATTATGTTCCTCCTTTTGAAGTAATTTTCAGCACGTAGCCACTCGTTTGGTGCCCATAACTTTTTCTGTGAGGGTTTTAACACTAACCACTCTTGTATAGTAGCTGCCATTATTTAATGACTGTGCCTTTATCATGAAAGCTGCAGAGGGGAAAAAAAAAGTTAAACTTTACAGAACCCACCTTTGAATTTCAAACTCCAAGGGAGTAATTACATTTAGCAGAAGCCGTTCCTTGCCAGTGAAGATATAAGGTATTTGTACAACCTGCCAAGTTACACCTACAAAAAGAGTCAGAACCTTCACATTTCCTGGCTTTGTGTGTTGAAATTTTCCAACTGTGCTGCTGCAACAGCACCAGCTTCCTCACACAAAACACATCTGTTTCCAGGTGCTGCCCTCCTCCCCCCGTTAGCAACGTAGCATCCCTGGATTAAAAGGTGCTCTACCAAGAGCAGAAAACTCACTTTCAGGAACCCTGGTCTTATTCCACCTCTACCAGTATGAATTTGGGCATGTGTCCTAACCTCAGAGAAAACACAGAAAATACGGTCAACCCCATTGGAGCAGCCTGAAAATAATTTTTTAAGGAACTGTTTTAGCAGTATTCTGAAAAATAGCTTTTAAAAATATCATCATCAAGTTACATTCCTCCATCTCCTGTGATTGTTTTACTTTAAAAACTAATAAACTTTAAAGTCTGCATTTATTCCTTTTTCTATCTGTTTTGCCACGTAGCACATCTTTCTGCCAAGCATTTTTGTGCTTTTGCAGACCATCTCAAGAAGCAGCATTAGACAAACTTAGAAAAACATAAACCACATGAAGTAAGCTACACTATTAAATATTCCAGCAAGTATTATTAAATATCTATTCACTCACCCAGACCGTTTCAACAATTTTGCCTTCTGCTTCAAGCTGCTGATCAAACCCAAGTTCCACAGCACAAAGAAAGACCTGGAATGACCTGTAGCAAAATCCTCATGGATATTAGTTCAAATCAGATTCTGTGCCTTGCCCTCCTGTTTGGCAAGTTAAGTTGACTATAGCAAGACTGCTGCTGTCCAGAGCCCTGACCCAGTGCTTTAGATGGGGCACAGAGGCACCTATGGGTGTGGGCAGCTTGTCAGAAGGTACCACAACTCTGCACATTTGCTGCTTGCAGGGAGCTCCAGCATCAGGACCCACAAATGGAAAGCACTGTGGGGGCTGATATTTTGGTTATAAAACCTATTTCTTGTTATAGTTTGCCATCAAATTTACATGGATAACACAGTTCCCTGTGTCTTACACCTCAGAGATTCCTCAGTAACTCCAGAAAATGGCTGATAAGCATAGAGCATGAATTAGGTCTAGTGACTTGAAGGCTCAGAGCAGCAGATCTTTTCTAGTTTTTCAAACTGTGGTCTAGGCTTATAAAGCTGTGCTCTGGTTGAACTCTTACCTAAGTCAAGAGCAGCAGAAAGTACATTGCTTCCACAGAGGGGGCTCCGAGTTCTGCAAAACTACGTCCTCAACTGTACAGATCTGTGTCTCTTTTCAATCTACTGTACTGATGGTTGACTTGAATCAGGTAACAGTCATTACTTGCCCATGTTAGATCTCTCTTTCTAGAGTAGCTTACTAGCTCAGTCATTACACATCAACGTAGGATTTTATCTTCACTCAGGCACTATACTCACTGTGTGTGTTCTTAAAGCATACTCTAAATGCAGTTAGCTCCAAGTTTTCTTTACCATCATATTGTCACTCTCTCAGGCCTTAAAGACTTCGGGTTATTCCAGCATCAGTTCAACCCACATCAATGTGCGGAGTCTTACCACAAATGGGTACTTTTTCCCATAAAAGCTCTGTTCTTCCCAGACCAATTCATTTTACTGCTTGAGCCCCTATGATCACCTGGTACAACCGCCATATCTCTGTGCATTATCATGTACAAGGTACATCTGCAATCAATTCCACCATATACTCTTGCCAAAACCTGGAGATGCATCCCTTCTCTTTCTGCCTTCCACCCTTTACCAAAATCTTTGTAACAGCAGCACAATAGATTACAGTAACGACTGACATAAATTCTCTTTTCCACACAAATGATCACAGCTACGGATACCTGCTCTGACTGAATTGCAGCCAAACATTAGCTGCCCAGCTCACAGAGATGCCTGACAAGCCTCACAAGTATGTGGTGCAGTATTTGATACCTGCAGGAGACACCACTCATGCTATGGCAGATCATCTCCACCGCTCATCGTTGCTTGTCTTGTGCCACGCCTGCATTTCCCTTAGATGGTCCATTCCTGGGCACATGACGTTAAAAACACGAGAGTCAGAGACAAACCTAACAGCTGAAGAGAGACAGACCCACAGGAAACCTTCCCTTAAGTCACAACACATTGACAACACAACAAGAGGACTGCAAGTGCTAGTTCAAGGTGAAGAGGTTCTCCTGGGCACCCTGTCCCGGGGCAGGCAGCACAGCCACCTCCTTCCTCTACACCCATCCCAGTGAGGCAGACCAAGCATCTCTCCACCTTTGGCATGCGAGGTGATGCTGGTTTTAAGAGATCCATATTGCCTGCTTCTCCGTTCAGAAGAACCCTGTAGAAGCACAAACCACTTGGTGCACTAACATTATTTTATTCTGTTGATTTACGCTTTCCCTTTAATAAAAAGGTACCGGGGAAACATTTGGTTTTGATTCGGATACTCAAACCCGCCGAGACCCATTTCAGCTGACTCCTCAGCGCAGGTCCAGCAGGCCCTGTCTGCATCTCCACAATGAATTGCTTCCGCGAAGGCGCTGGCCGAAAGCCTCCCTGGATCCTTCCCCCTTAATCCCCGACATCTGTTCCGCGTCCGGGCCGGCCGCGGCTGGGACCCGCCAGCGCCTGCTGTCAGCGTGGCTGCAGATGAGTAAACACACCAGCGCCCGTGTCAGGCCCGCCGTGTGATTTCAGCTGAGAACTCCGGACGCGGAGCAGGGTTCTCATTTAAAGCCTTCGTAACGTCGAGGAAGCACCTGTTAAAGAAACTATCCAAAATAAATCTACCACCAGTCTTTTAAGAAAGAGGAAAACTCTGACTGACGGCAGCAGTACAAGACCCGACAGCAGCAGAATTCAAAGCCCCGTTACAAACCCTGGCCAATTAAACGCATAAACAGCCCCATTCCTCATTTCAGGGTAACAGTTACTATTTCATTTCTCATCTTCCACTTAAAATAGATGCTCTTCCCACTGGAAGAATGAAGCTTGACCTGTTTTGACCCAGTTTCTTTTCTTCTGGGTGCAAAAATCCTGCAATGCCACGTTGTCCTAACGTTTAAAAGTACTGCACCTATTTAGCTACTCTTTAGAATCATGTCAGCAGAACATCAGCATGAACAGTTTCAAAATAGTTTCTGTCTGGCTAGTGGAAAAGATGGATGGAGATATTCTGCTTGAAGCTGGCACGGTACAGTAAGTGAAGACCAGTAATTTTAAAACTAATGTTAAAATAGTAGAAAAATTGAGATTTTTCCAAAGGTGCATCAGTGACATCAGAAGCAAACCCCAAAGCCTTTCAAGTCTTTGAGCATCTGAGACAAGTGGCATTTTTAAAAAGCTTGCCAGCCATCTTATTTACACCATTGTCTGCCCCCTTTAGAAACTCTAGGGTTTTACCTAGGCTGATGGTGGGGACCTTGTTCCCCTCCCTGCCATGTACACATCTGGCCTGCAATAACATTGCAGGCCGCTTACTAATGGTTGTGGTATTTTCCAGGAACACCTAAGGAACTTTGGAGCATGGGCTACACTGGTGTTCAAGTAGAATTAGATCAAATATTTGCAGTATTTTGCATTTCCCAGTTTCTATCAGGGGTTCTCCAGCATGAACTGTGCTGGTTACTACTCTGAGCACTGCACAATACCTGTGAAGCAAGAAGCTTTTTCTCTCACACTGTAGGGATAGAGAGCTAACATCGACAGTAGCTAGGGCAGCTTTTCCAACATCACACAGGGCTTTTGGGCCAAGGGCAGGTGAAGCCACCTCCACCAGCCTTTTCCTTGGGAGGCAGAATGGCCAGGGGCACAAAGTGGCAGCAAGGCACCCACGGCCCCATTGCTGTGCCTACATCAGAGAAGAAAAAGTCTATGGGCATCACAGTGGGCCATACAATCTCCTGGCTGAGTCAGACTTCCTCACCAGATAACCCCTGTTTGTTCAGACTTCCAAATTCTGCTTGGCCCAGCTTGATGGAGCCCTTTATCAGAGCTTCAGAAAATAAGGTACCACAGGGTAAGTGGGAAAGGTACTTGCACAGGAGAGAAGCCGGTTAGATAACACAACACCAGCAGCAAGGTTGTGTTCTTAATGGAGACAGGTCATTAGGGAAGTCCTACACATGTCTGTGTTATGGTTTGTGTCAAGATACTCATAGATGGTCTAGGAAAGGGGTGCATAGCAAGGCAACGACTTGAGAGGATTCCATCTCCTTCAGAGAGAATATAAAATAATAAAAAATAACCAGAAAGAATGTCAAAAGGGCTTTTCGTGCAGTAAAATAAAACTCAAGGTCTTTAAGTGAAAAGAGGTAGACGTGGTGAAGTGGTGGTAGTAATAGTCAGCTGAAGGCCTAAGGATGCAATCCTGTTACCTGGCAGTCCACAAAAGCCCACTGAGTGTTAGGACTTAGTAGGAAAGGGATAGGAAAAACTTCAACATTTTGCTTCTGTAAACCCCTGTTGTGCTCCACCTACACACTCCCTTCATTCTAAAAAGGGCACAGGAGACTTAGAAAAGGTTGAGAGGAATGGCAAGAGAAATAGTCAGGGAACGGTAATGGCTTCGACGTAAGTAACAGCAAATGTGATGACTTTCCTTTTTAGGAACATGGAGAAGATAGACTGTATAAAGGCCTCTAAAGACAAGAGCAGCAGAAAGTTGATACACAGAGTAATTGCTCCTTTCTTTTTCCAGTACAAGGACTGGGGACCCAAGATCAGGCAGTCAGTGGCAGGATCGGAACAGTGCATATGCTTTCATGCATAGGGCATAAAGATTCCTGCAGGTTGCTGTGGACTGGAGAATAATCACATTACATGAAAAAGCTTGAACTTAAAATTACACTTAAAGCTACAATTATATTGTTTAATAAATACAAAAGGTATTATTTATGAGTGTTGAGATCCCTGAGCTGCTTAGAGCTGGGACCCTACTCCTGTTCTGTTCTTATACTCTCCCTGATCGTCTGCCGCGGGGCACTGCTGCAGCCAAGCCAGGAGGTTAGATACCTATGTTGTGACTAAATACGTGTTATTTAGACTGCACTGACTACAGGCTGCAGCTAAAGGAGATGCTGAGTGCCACAGAGAAGCCGTTTTTTCTCTGTCATTAAATTAAAATCAATGGGGCAAGGCTGAGAGGATACACAAGCGAGCAGCCCAATCCCCCGACACTGCACTGGGCCCTATCCATCATCTTCCTTTTACACCTCTCAGATGCCCCCTGCTTCCTCTGCCCTCTAGAACCCACTCCTCCATTGCTCCCCACATTAAATCTTGTGGTCTCATAATTTTGCATCCATAATTCAGGTGGTGACACTCAGAGAAACCCAGCCTGCTGGAAAACCTGCCTTGAGAAGACGAACGGAGTCAATAGTTCTCTGGGACCATCACCAGCCATTATCAGAGATGCTGGTTTCCACAGACATTGACAATAAGCATCTGAGCACAAAGCATGCATAAGACCTTCTGCATCGGCTCCTAACAGACCTAGTGAGTAACTCAGGTGTCTCAAAATGGTGACTTATGGGGCATAACTAGACACTACTCCTTTCTCCCTCCCTCTCAGATGGGGGAAACGAAGGACCCACACAGGTAGGAGCTGGGATTCAACCAACCCCTCTCACAGCAAGGCAAGGTAATTGCCAGTCTCAGTGACGCTTAAATCCATCACAGGAGTTCTTCAAAGCTTTTCATTTTGCTTAACAGACAAGTAAACTAACCCAAGCTGATGATAAAGCAGCATGCTTTTCAATCAAGAAGCAAAAGCAAGAAAGGTAACAACAGAGGCATGAACTAAGTTCTCCTTAAAGCACATTTTAGCAGAGGAAAACCAACACCAGAGCACCAGGCTCTAGGGCTCAGCTTCTTCAGAAACAACAAGCTTTCAGCCCAAAAAAACACAGGTTGTGGCCAGCTTGAACCTTCCTATTGAACTTGCCCCACTCACAAAGTCAGGCTTTGTGATACCTCCCAAAGAATTATTCCCTTTTCTAAGGCACAGAGATACAGGATGGAGTAAATACTCAAAAGATGATCTTTGCATCCCATCCTCCTTACAAATACACTTTCCAGCAAAGTGTGGGGCCAGTCTGATACGAAAAGGGATACTTTAGAGGACAGTCCGAGCTCCCAAATCAAAACCTGAATTCCTTTCTTCTCCAGCTTTGGAGACAGCTGCCACATACACCCAGAGCAAGAGGAGGATGATGAGAATCTGGGCTGAGCAGGAAAATGTTCACAGAACAAATCCCACAACCATACATAATTAAGCAATCCAGATTTTGGCTTGCTCAGGTTTATGAGAAACAAAACAACATTTTAAATGCTTATTTTTGCTCTCCTTTAACTTTAATTAAGCTTGCCTTAGGCTCACAAGCCTATCCAATCTGAGACTTATTTTTAAGGTAACTGACCTGGAGAGTTTTCCTACCTGTTCTGACTTTTAAGTATGCCCCAACTTCATTCTCTCTCTTTTTCTGTTCTCCTACAAGCTTTACAGAAACATGGAAATCCTATCAGAGGAGAAGACTTTTTTCCTCTTTTCTGAAATTATCTGATAAGCATTATCCATACCAAATACTTTCAACCTCACTTCTAGACTTGAAGGGTCCTCCTACAAAGCTCAAGACTGGTTAAGATAGGAGTCTCTACTTCTACATTGTGCTCTCCTACTTCTTTCTCAGCTTGGAAATTGGGACTTTCTGAAAGGGCTCCTGGCCCCCACAACAAGCTCATTTGCTACAAGCAGCAGCAGAAGCATTATCGAAGACTTCATTACAGTTGTCAAAACCTGGAACTGACAGGAAAAAATGTGGGTTTGCAACACCAACAAATGCATCCAACAGCTTTTCAAGTCTCCAAATGGGCAAGGAATTTGCCAGGAAAAAATTAAACCAGAATATTTGTGGTAAACCTCTCCTCGCCCCCTTTCAAAACCCCCCCTTGAGTCAGCAGGGAAGTACTGTTGGAGTAGAAAAGATTGCTATGCTAGACTCAGTGCAGCAGCAAGGTAACACCATGCTAATGAAGTCATTCTGCTTTTGCACAGACAAAAAAAAAAGGATTATAAGCCTGTGTAGCAGGCAAAAAAAAATATAAACACGGCTCTGCAGTCAGGTATTTCAAAGAGAGAAGATTCTAAAGCTTTTTGTGCAAGCCTGTGTTCTGTTATTACATTCTAGATCATTAATGAAACAATCCAAGAGAAAAATAAATACCCAGGCAGCACAGTGTGGAAAGGAAGATACAGCCAGAGGAAGATTTAGAGCGCCAATTCCCTGTTAATGGTTCAGATTAATTCAGATGGGATACAGTCCTAAAGCTCTAGGGATTCACACATCCTTGCCTCAATTCAAGGCACTAATAACCAATCAGTAGTTTAGATAAGACTCTATAAATATTTAAAAATTTTAATCTTTGGAGTGCCAAGAATAACATTTCCCATCATGTCCTTGCTGTTCCCACAGCAGCAGCGATGAGATTTCTCATCTGGCATTGCTGGCACCAGCACCACGTCAGGTGGTTTTAGTAGTGGCAGTCAATTAACTTTGAAAGTTACATCTAATTGATCCATTTCCTGCTCTGATAAACAATTGTAAACAAATACTTTTCTTCAAAGGAGGAGCTTTGTTCACAAATTAAAAAAGGAAAGGGGCCATCTGAATCATGCTAGCCATGGCTGTGTCAGAGGTTTTATTATAAACACTATTTTTAGGGCTCTAAATGAGTGATGTGACATTAAATATGAGCCAAATTCTTTCCCGGTTTAACATGACAGTGGTGCTTCCTCACACAACAATCTGTTTTATTAAAAAACCCCCAAACAACAAGCCTCCTCCATGTTACTGACAGCAGTGTGTGTATATTTACACTGCTTTGATTTTCCTAACCTGTCTTTAGCCTTTCTACTTCATGCTCATTTTTGGCACGGCAACCTCACTGCGCCTCTTCCCTGAGGCTTTATCCAGGTTCAGTGTCTGACTCCGGCATCTCAGCAGAGTAACAGCAGCAGCCAACTCACTCCCGCTTCTGCTTGCAATTCCCATCTCAGACAGACACCCACCCCCCCCATTTGGATAAGCAGACGTTTTGTGGTCGTTCTCTAAACCTTTCAAAACACAGCCAGGGAAGAAATTCCGTGCAAACCTCAGGGTTTTGCTGACATGACAAGGTCACAGCACCCACTCTTATTTGTCAACTCCTCCACAACCGTTACTGAAGAGCCGTGCCAGTAGCTACTCTTCACCCAGCCCGTTCCCCTACATCCATAATCCTGTTTCCTTATTCACAGGATGGAAATCGGGATACAATGATAATGAAGACATTTGCTTGCCTCTAAATGATTTCAGATCCAACGATAAAGCATGCTACAGAAATGTCTATTTCTGCTATTGCTATAGTCCCCTTGGGCACACAGCCAGAAATTCTTAAATTTAAGGGATTAAAATTGTCACTGCCATTTCATTAGCAAAACCATTTGTTAAAGCAATTAGGAAAGGGCAGTCTGTTTTATTTTTTAATTTTGGTATGGTCACACATCTTAGTTCAAGAGCTCAAGCCTGCTTTTATTAAAATGTCCAACTCACCCATCAAAGCAAAGAGATCAAGTGATGGATTTCTACACACTGCCAGCTGCTATGTCTGTTTTGACAGATTCAGGGTGTTCCCACATCCAGTTTCCCATTCTTAGACTAAGACAGCTACTATCATGCCAATAAAGTTTCTGAAAATGACCCTAGCACCCCAGACTGATTATTCCTTGTCAGGAGTTAGGTACCTTCCGTTCATTTTCCAGTCCAGACACCCTGTGTTTTACTTGATGCAGTTTTAAAGACAGGAAATTAAACTCAAATACCAATTGGCAAACTAAACAATATAAGCTGACCACGTTTGCCATTTGGCAATCAAGTTCCAGGGCATGCTCACAGGAACAAGGTGTTTCCTATGAGCCTGAAAAGGCCCTATCCAAGGTATTTTACCGAGCAGCAGAAAAGCTGCATCTTATTTACTAACCCAAGAGCTTAAGCACAATTGTCTGGAACTCCAACTTCTGGACATTCAGTACCTGTAAGTCTGGAGAACCAAAAAAATCCAGCTGCTTACAGAAGAAGTGGTTCTCTGCAAAATTAATTCAAAACAGCACAATAAAGATAAAGGTGTACCTATATATATATACACATACAGAGAATTAATTCTGAAGAATAACTGGTTATCAGAAAAGAAAGCACTGAAAATAAGCAAAAAAAAAAGCAGCAATAAAAAGAAACTGAAACAATTAGCAGAGATCAATCAACTCCAGGAAAATAATTTATTAACACAACTCAATGCCTTTTTCACTGACTGACTGTGGAGTGCAAACAAGAGGACTCCCTGTCCTACTAGCAGGTAGGACAGTATCATCGTGTCACTACCATTACAATCATCATGCTCCTCAGAGAAGAGTAAAGCCTAATGTAGCAGAGCTTGCACACTCAAAGGAACTGGCAAACAGAAAGGAAGCAAACCTGTCCCTCTCCAAGGCTAAAACAAGAATGAAACGTCCCAAGACAGCAGCTTTAACCTTTGTCAGAGACACCACTGCTCTCAATCCCTGGCAAAGCTTCTGCTGTTGAAAACATACCAGTCTTGAGTTCAGTCCCACTGACAGAACCCAGGTTTCTCAACCTATCCTTACTTGAGGCAAACCCCAGCGCTTGCTCAGATGTCAGCCTGACCCTGGTAGGCTTTCTGGTCAGGGCTGTCTAGGATACAGTTTCTAGCATCGCATGGAAAGGCCTGATCAGGACCTAAATTATCACATTCCAGTAGTAGGAGCTGATCAACTAGGTGTTCATGAGTTCAGCAAGTCTGATGTACTTTAGAAGTTGAAGAAGCCCAAGGCACCGCTGCCTAAGGAAGCCAGACTGCCTAGGTTCTTTCCTGCCAAATTCACAGCTCAGCTTCTTAGAAAGAAGCAAATTCCCCCTCTGACAGAGTGCCTCTCCAACTGATGGCGTGCATGTTCTTACTCCCCCATGACCACCTTAATTCTTATAGCATTCAGGGAACAGCAACTTCACACATATATGCCAATTCAAAGACAAAAAGCCATGGTGGAAACATGCTTAAAGTCATAAATGGAAAAACAAATACCAAACAGAACAGCCCTATTTTCAGCTAAGAACATGACACTCTTCTGACTCAAGGCACCACAAGAACTTGTAGGTATTGTTCATCAGATTGAATACAAAGATACAGACCTCTACAAAAACCCAAGTGAGAACTGGTGCATGATCATAGAATGATAGAATGAGAGAATCACAGGGGTTGGAAGGGACCTTGAGAGATCATCAGGTCCAACCCCCCCTGTCAAAGCAGCTCCCTAGCTCATATTGCACAGACAGGCGTCCAGATGGGGCTGGAATATCTCCAGAGATGGAGACTCCACCACCTCCCTGGGCAGCCTGTCCCAGGGCTCTGGCACCCTCACTGGGGAAAAGTTCTTCCCCATGTTGGTGTGGAACTTCCTGTGCTCCAACTTGCAGCCATTGCCCCTTGTCCTGTCTCCACAGACACTGAAAAGGGGCTGGCTGATTCCCCTTGCATCCCATGTTTAAAATATTTATAAACATTAATAAGGTCCCCCCTTAGTCTTCCTTTCTCTAGGCTGATTCAGGGGTACCATTAAGTTTAAGGGTGTAGCTGGGCCATGTTCAAAGTCCATACAGTGACAAGGCACAAGCATGCAGGTGATACTTCCTACCAGAAAAGAATTGCCAGTACATGGGCTGGAATGGAGCCACAGCTTATTTCAACACGTTCCTGACCTGGACAGTCCGGGCTCCCTGCAGAGCACTCCCAAGAGTCCCTTTAGACACAGTCAGTGAAACCAGAGAGTAGTGGGAATTCACACATCTGCATCCTGTTCAAACTGGGATACCTCTTGCTGTTCTCATTTTTAGATCACCCCCTTGGATTTTATCTAACAGATACAGTGAAGACTTAAAAGTTTCTTAATGTGGTATTAATCTGGCTACCATTAAGGCAGAAAATACATTCTATTTTGACTGCCATAATGAAGGCTGAAATTTATAAACACTGCTTAGGATACACAGGATTACAGTATGGAAAAGGAATTAATCTCAGCAACCCAGAGGGCAAAAAATAAAAGGAAACAATAAAAGAAATTAACACAGGCAATCAAATGACTGGAAGTGCTGCATAAAAGAACTGGTCTAGAAGGATATTTATAAATCACTCCCCTTTCTCAGAGGGCAACTAAATACCGTGTTTCTGAAAGAAATGAAAAAGCAGTCAGATGCTGAAACAGATGTATTATGAACAGAGCTAAAACTAATGAACTCAACTACAGCTTAACAGGAGGAAGTGAACTACAGGTATTAAAAAAAAGGAAAAACAGAAGTTTGGTATAAAAGCCAGGGAAACTGTTGGATGTAACCGGACAGCAGGGCTGGGGGAGTTCCAGGCAAGCCTGGATGCTTCCCCATGCAGAGATCCCGTGGAGAGATATCAGTGAGGCTAAGAGCCCACAGAGCTCCAAAGGCCAACAGAGGAAGAGGGGTCAGAGAGGCAATTAAACTAATGCAAACACAAAAAGCCCCAAGACCACACAGGTTTTCAGTAGAGCTTTATAGTAGAAGACCCAGCACACAAGGTACACAATCTGTAGCCACTCTATCTTATATATCTGGCAAGCACAGCAGTTCCCAAAATCAGAAGTGTGGCCAGTGTAGCAGCATAAAAACAAACAGACTGTTAAAGAGTTTTGCCCAGGTTGATCTTGTCTCTGAGGGAAAAAACCACCCCAGAACAATAAACCATACAGACTGAGGAAGGATGCTTAAGTAATGAAGCTTCCTATGAAACAAACCATTGAGGCTCTGGCAGCTAAAAGCTACACAAACATAGACACAAAGTGGTAGCATGGCATGTGTAGCATGGAACTAAATATACTAACACATCCAGTCTACTTGCAGACTGGTACCAGCTTCTAACCCTATGCTCAGCTGTTACACTCACAGCTGCTCTACCCAACTGCATGTGCATTCGGTGAGGACATCACACAAATGCCAGTAATGACAACATGTGGTTGCTCTCTATCAAAGGTTTCCTGACGCTTACAGAGCAACCTTTCCTGAAAAACTCCATTCTTGAAGATGGGGTTAGGAACAACACAAAGATTTGCGTAACCATAGCAGTCACCCACCACCTACACCCCCCCAAAATGAACAGCCTGAACTCCACAATAGCTCAACTACAAATACAAGGAAGACACAGGTGTCCTTGACTTACCCTTTTGTTATTCACCTTACATGAATTCTTGTTAAAAAAGCACCTCCAAAACAAAACCACCCCCAAACCTCCTAGTTCCACTGTAACAGAATATATGACTAATAAAATAGTAACATTCACATAACCTGATACTCACGTTAAGCACCTTCTCTGACTTGTATGATGAAAAACATGGATGAATTTTAGTAACACATGAAGTTAGTTGTAAGGTTTCCAGTTCTACTATAATTTTAAGTACAAGGCTGAAAGAATCGTAACGAAAGAGCTCCAAGTACAGACTGGAGTTTGTGTGGTCTGAACTAATCAAGTATGCACTGCTCCTAACCTCAGTCAGCTATACGAAATTAGTTTTCCTCTTTTTATTTTGAAAAGATTTGTAGGATAAAAAAAAGCCTACATTTTTCTTGGCTATATGCTACAGTAGTGGTTAAAGTGAAAGGATTGCTACATATTGCTCTTCTGAGCAATACACCAACAGTTTCAATGAGGCATTCTAGACTTCACTCAAAACTGAATAATTTGCTTCTGCTCTAAGAGCAAATAAACTCCTAAGAATAATTAGGGCTCATGATGGCTTCATTTGGAAAGATGGGATAACAATACCTACCAGAAGGCAACTGGCTGGCAACAACTCTGATAACCACCCCCTGGGAAGCTTGTTGACTGTGAGTTTTGCAGCAGAGATGGAACAAGACATTAGGACACACTTATGTATTTCACTGTTTATTCTATCCCCAAGTATCTGAGCTGATGCAAAAAGGGAATTACCAGGGAAGTACACATCCTTCACATGTGGGATTTGTTAGAGATGTGTCTTGGGTCTACTGAATCCAGGAGACTTCACTCTTGTCATCACACTACTCAGGCATGTAATGCACAGCAGAAAGAGTATAGAACCATAATGCAACTCTTCTGAAGTGATAAAACATTAAAAATGAATCTAAAAGATACTGTAATATTCAAATGCCACATTGGTTTGTCTCTGCCTGAAAATTTATGACAGACTAATCAGAATTTCCAACTAGAAGCTATCTTGCCAGTCACCAAACTCACACTGGGCAAGTATCATTTCAAGTACACATTTAGAAAGCTTTCTAAGCTGCAGAGTGCGCTGCTCTGACTCCAGTGGCTCCTACACTTCAAGTGCAGTCATTTTGGGTTTTTTCAATATCAAATTACTGTCAATTTGTCACCTCATGAAAATATTAATCTCCTCCCTCCAAAGCAATTTTTTTTTGGTGGTGGTGGTTGTGTCCATCTCATCCTCCCCCACCACTCTGTGACTGCTACTATTACTGGAAGGCTGTCCTGGAATTTCCTCACCCTAAAAAGCAGCCCTTCAGAAGTACTCTTAGCTGAAGTTTATACACAGCTTGTTTATATCCCTTTGCATCAACGCTGTCCTTTAGCATTAATAATACATTTCATGTATATATATTTGAAGCAGAACTACGTTTTAAGCAGTATTCCCCCCATGTTTGCTTTCTTGCAACGTACAAGGCAAATTAGTCCCTCCTGCCTTCCCTAAGTATTCAAGTATTTGCAACCTTTGAACTAACTTTTCTTTCATGAGACTGCCCAGAACCATGAGCAGTATTCTAAACTGAAAAAGTTCTCAAAACCTTTTTGCTCTAAATTTTTGAACTTAAGAGAACTGGATGACGACAGCAAAGGAATAAATCTGTAGCAAAAGCAATCATGCCCTTTGGTGGAAATTTACAGTTCCAAAATACTCCCTCTATTTCCCTGGTCATCTTGAGTGAAAACCACCAAAAGCACCACTTCCACAGAAAGGTTAAGGAGAATGCAAGTGGTGATGTTCAGAAGACGGGCACATCAGGGGTATTAGCACTGGGTCAACTCTATCGCTAAGTAAATAGAAAAGAGGCTCAAGTAACAGGCTTAGATATGAATTCATCATCATGAGAAGGTCCAAGAACCCAAGCAGGATCCTTGTATTTTGCAAACACTTCCAGAGTGTGCAAAACTGGAATAAGCTCATCTCAAGCCAGCAGGATCACCAGCCTACCTTGTGTTTCCCATTGCTAGTCGCCATTGGCAGGAGGAAAGAAAGGACAAGGGAAAGCTCCAAGTCACAGACATAGCAGGCTTAAAAGTGGAAATCCCTGCCCCAGAGCCTGAAGAACGACTTGCAACAAGAGCTCTTTGAAGCCAACAACCTACTGAACCATGGATGAACCTTCCTCCCCCCACTGGCTCTCCAGTATGAGATCATGCAAGAGCAGACCCTCAGATTTCCTACCGGAATGCACTGTGTAATTAGAGGGACTGCTTAAAGGTGCAGCTTCTCTCATTTGCAGCTCCATGATGACTTCCTACAACTACTCAGTTGCTTTCATGGCAGTGCAGTATTAGGAAAATATTTGATATATTTTTAGCTTTCTTTTATTGTAGCTTAGCAGCTGGATTCAAAGAGAGCCAAGACCGTGTCATCGAGCTGACCTATGTATGGGTCAGTAATACATGCCCCACCAACCAGACACGAGCCCTCTAAGACATGACAAAAAGGACCAAGCCAGGGATTACAGGTTTTAGGGTACAAATCCTCATGGGTCAGGGCATAAGGTGCTCCCCACTGCCAGCCAGATTAATATGGTTAATCAGCAGCTTTTCATGTTTCAGTCAATCCTTGATGAGCCAATTCCTGTTTTGTGAAAAATACTACTAGTACACGTAACTTGAGAGAAGACAGAGGACTAACTGGATTAGTGACCTGATACAGCAACAATTTGTGTGCCTTGGCTTGCCATAAATCCTGCTTAAACACTATCCTATTGCTTAAAGGTGGACAGTCAGTGACCCTCAGCCTGCTTGGCCTGTTATGGAAGAGCCCAGAGCAAACCACTTCTGAGTAAACCAAATCCCCGCCTGCTGAAGAGACGTGCCTTCTCTTGGCAAGGTTGAGAAGGGCATTGAAGAACATGGCTGTGCTTTAGGTGGAAACTTTATCTGTGCTGGGGATATTACCAACTGTGGAAACATTTGACTTAAAGAGTTATGCGTTTCCATATATTAACATACTTCCCACACTTGCTCACATCTGCCCAAATAAGCTATGAAATAAATATTTTCCACACTGTAAATATAGCACATATTTCTAAAGCTCAGGGCTACATCACTTAATCCAGAACGGTGTAAGCCAGCTTTGGCAACTAAGCCTTTCATGGTACAGCTCAGCAGGCAAGTAAACAAGTTTTAAAAAATTCTGCAGTTTACTTGCCTTTCAGTTTGCATTTCTCTCATGCACAGAACTTGTTTCATTTAAAAATGCCCCCAAACCCTGTAGTATCAACAACTTAACAGAGAAACAAGCAGCACACTCCTCTTCTAAAGGACTACCTGTGACAAGAGCAACTTCTGCTCATCTGCTTTCTTGGTATCAGACTGATATTAGTAGGTGACTCTCAAAGCAATTGGCCTCTTCATTTCATTGTCCTCTCTCTCAAAGTCTTGATTTATCCCATTAAATAATGCCTTCCTGCCATCCTAGGAGCCCCATCACTGCTATGTGCTGCGTGGTTTATTTCTGGTAAATGATTATCTCAGAGATGCTGTTCAATGAATGCTGAACAGACATCCTTTCTCCAAAGCATTTAAATATATTTTCAAACCCATCAACTGTGCGCTTGCTTGTTTAAATTTCACCTTTTTAAACTCAAGGAATACTAGGTGTACCATATGCACGTTCCCCCAGTTTTAGAAATTAATTGGGTATCTCCAGGAGATTAAAGACTTGGTGAATGTCAAAGACATCCCTTCTCCAAAAGGCTTAGACAGACAACATTAAAAAACCAGGTTAACAAATGCTGATAAAAAAACCCCAAGAAGCAGTATGATTAAGAAACCTTATCCATTCCTACTTTCAGCAAGGCTTCACAAGCCAACATGCCTACCAAGGTAGCCAAGTAATGAAATTAGCATTTGAAAGGGGGGGAAAACCTTCAAACCTTTTTACATGACAAACAACTTGAATGTACATTGTGAAGAAATAATATAGAAAAAACTCCCCAAACCTAAAGAACGTCAACATGATGTCTACGTAAAAACAATCATAACAAGAAACAATTAGAGTACTTTTCTGAAATTTTCAGCTTTACACAGTGTTAAATCTAAAGCAAAAAAATGTGTTTGCTAGAAAATTTACTCACAGAAAGCTGAAACATTTCCCACGCTTTGCAAAGCTGTGACTGAACCAGAGTGCTACTTGCCCTGTGTTTAAAAAAAAAATTCTAATCATACTTTTCTGAAGACAGCTACCACAAAAACTGCTGAAGCTTGAAGTCTGCTCAGGATATCCTCTAAAATAAGTACTGCAGTATTTGCGCAGCTTGTATGGAAGGAAGAGGAAAGACTGAGGTAGCTGCTGCTTGGAAACTGGGCAAAGACTTTAAGATGATGGCTGGAGAATTCCTCTTCTTGCTTAGGCTAGTAAAATTGAAGGCCAGTAGCGGTCCAGGATTTCTGCAAGCTTGCCCATAGTATGTGTTACCATAATTGCCATACAGCTAACAGCTTAGCTAGCCTGGTTTACAAAGGAAGCAACAGAACAAGCTGTTAGGGCCTTTGCTGGATTACCAAATACACTTTTGAAAGTCTTTTCTTGCAGACAAATATTCATCCTCCCAAGAATTTTTGGACTGGCCATGCTTTCTTAGCCAGGGTTAGGAAATAGAGCTTTTTACTCAGTTTAGACCAACTCACTAGAAATTTCGCTCCCGTACAACTAAATTCTAATGAACCAGCAAAAATCATGTTTCCTCTGCAGCTAAGTGGTGAGAACTACAGAGCTATGGCCTAGTGCTAGATGCACTATTACTGAAGCCTGGTTTACTTTATTTATTTGTAACACCTCTGTGCAGCACACAGTTTAGGGTAGTTTCATCACTTCATAGTAAAAGGGTCTTTTATTAGTATTTTCACCTCCATATTTTTTCAGGGTAAGACAGGCAGACTGGTCAGTTTTCCTCATACTACACAAAGTGTGGTATTTATTTGCACAAGCTCTTCAAAGCTTTCTTCTAGGTCAAATAATCTCATTCCTCCAAGCAACTTCCAACTCCTTGATTCAGTTATTATTTTACACTTCGATATTCAAGCTGAAACAGCCTGGAACTCGCCTGCTGCTTCTAACAGCAGAGCACTGCTAGTCTGACGGTTCCTCCTTGACGAATTGCTGCTCACTCTTCTTTCCCGTTCTGTTTCTCTATCACAGAGGCTCAGAAGGTCTGTGAAACATCCTCCCCCCCTCCCCAAGTCAATCCCTCACTAAATTTTTCTTCCTCCTCTGCACCAGTCTCAAGAACTGGAGACATCTATTCTAGTGTCCCCTCCATCACCCTCCCCTCTTGACAGAAGCTTCCTCCCCTCTTGCTACATCCTCCATCATCTTTGCACTGCTGCGTTTAGGTCACCTCGCTGGCCTTGTCTCAATCCTTCCTACGTACACACCTGCCTGAACAGTTTTTAATCCACACCTTGCCCTGGATTATGTGGCTATTTGTTTTCCCCAACATCATTTTAGGAGGGGCATTTTGGAAAGCTTTCCAGAAACCCAAGTAATCTGTCTCATCCAGGTTGCTTTTTTCTTCCATCAACTTCTTCAGTAATGCTGATAATTTAAAGAACTACAGCTTTCTCACCCAAGCTGTGTCATTTTGACTTAAGTTACATTAACCTAATTTTCCCCTTATGCTCTTCATGTCTGAAATCTCTGTGGGCCGAACTCCATATTCACTTACATAAAACCGTATCAGGGAAAATTTAAAAGATAATTGATGGAGTTATCCATGGCTATTGCTGTCCTAATAGGAAAATTCATTCCTCAATTTCATTTCCAAGAGCCGAAGTAAAATTAAGTTATATCTAATTCTTAGGCTCTCCCTTGAAGACAGGCTTCATTTGCATGCCTTTAAGGTTTTCAGGAGCACTTGTTAAAAAAGAACAGGAAGGGATTTTAAAAGTGCTTACCATGTTTCATTTGTACAGTAACTGTTTTATCAAGGAATTTACTGGGTACAGGTTTATTGTTCTATCTTGTTGTTATCTCTGCTACAGAATTTGACTGATTTACTGCACTTGAATTTTCAAGAGATCTAACTTTCTCCTAAAACATTAAGAATTACTAAGGTCACACACTGATTTCCATAAAAAAATGCCCTTGGAATAATAATTTCCCCTGCATCTTCTATAATGAAAATAGATGTAAAATAATTCATAACTTCCCTGCCACCTCATCATCTACTTTAGCTATCATTCAAGTACTGGTGCTTTAGAGTGACTAGCCCTACAGTCACAGATAAAAGGACAATGATCAGCTGATATTTCTGCCTGCAGAGCACATAGGAAGGAAGATAAAGCTTTATAATACTGATCTCCTTAACTCATCACCAGAGCCACTTCACTCAAACATCAGAGTGGGAACATCCCAGTCTTCAAGCCCCACTGCAAGGGGAGGAAAATAAAAAGAGGCTGAGAGAGAAGGGAGAAGGACACAAATCATGGTAGGAAAGGGTGAAAATTAGGACTTATCTTCAAACAAATATTTTAATTGTATCTGAAGCTGTAGACTTACCAGTTTCAGGCAAATGGCTTCAAAACTATTTCACTCCCTCCCTTCCCTACCTCTCCTTGGAACTCCTTTCTCCTGCCACACCTATGTACTCACCTCAGTAACATGTAGATGGCTCACGCTGTGCAATATTGTACCTTTGCTTTGACTCTCCCATTTCCCCTGGTGCTGCAGATACACAGCACTCTGTAGGGATAGAGAATTTTCCATAAGAAGACCAACGGCAGGCCCACGAAGGCTCTCCAGAGTTTCAGCAGTACCAGCAAGTTCAAAGAGAAAAAGAAAGGGTGAAAGATCCAGGATGCTCTCAAGATTTCTGAGGTGTACCATATCAGCTCAAACTCTACTGACGGAACACGTGCAGCCTCAGTAGTTTGATACATCCTAAAAGTACAGCTTAAGTTTGGTTCAGCGTTCAGACAATACATCTGGTGATGATGTGATGGGAAGCACAACTAGCTCCCAATACCACTGCTGTGGGGCTGCCAGCACATTTTGACGTCAATGCCTCTTTGGGGGAGACTGAGCTCTTCAGAAGGATACGGTTGGGTTTGCTGGACAAAGTTTATTCTCAGACTTGCTCCTCTCTTCTGCTCTGGCAATCTAAAAACGCTGAGTCTGAGTGACACATAAGGACAGATTAGAAGGAACAGAGAAGAGCACATTTAAATGGAAAGAGCTTAAGATGACTTATGTGCAATTAATCTATAACATTCATTTTCCATTCATACTCAGCTTATCAGCCTTCGACTGAAGTATTTCTTCTGTTATGCTAAACCTCTGCTGGATGTCGATGCTGTTGGAGCATGGAAAGCAAGAAGTGTCTTCTTAAAGGGAGCATCACATTGGGAACATCTTTGAACTAGAATATCTTTTTTTTTTTTTCCAGAATACTGATGTGCCATACGTCACAAAGTCTCAGCCTCAAAAGCAGAACAGTGGATGAACTGAAACTAAATTCAGCACAAGGAGGCAATTCCATCAGATCTTTCTGGTGACCTTACAAACACAACAAAAAATGCCATTCATACATCACCTAGCCGAGTCAATATTTATTTTCTTGCTTTATGCATGCTTTGCAGGAGTGACCTTAATCATAAAAGCAAGGCACCAAAAAAGCATGGTTTGGGCCAAAACTTGTTTTGGCAGGCACTACACAGATTTCCCCACGTAGCTCTGCCAACATATCTCAAGCCAAACTTGCAATAGTCTGACCTAAAAGGACAAGAGCCCTGTCATAAATGAGACTACAAACATTTCCCCCAGGAGCAGGCTGTATGCACAGCCTCTTTCCATGTTTGCAAGGGGGAAGGGAAGGGATTTTCCATGTCTGTATGTGTTTTCCATATATATTTGCCAACAGTTGCTAGATTATCCCCAGAGCCTACTTTGAGCACCAGGATAACTGCTCTACTGTAGACTGTATTTTCTTTATGAACATGGAGACTACAGAATAGAAGGCTGGATCTTGATTTCTGAGTTATTCTGGGCACACCAACAAAATAAATGAACCCTGGGTTTACTTCAGTGTCGCTGAGAACAGACCTAACCCCCTCCAGCATCTCCTGGGATGTAGGAGTTGAAATGGAAGGCGAGGGTAAGAACAGGAGAGCAGGCAGAAGCACATCGGTTTCTTCACATAAAAAACACTGGATGTTTTGCACGTATCAGTTGCTTGTTTCTCAATAACGCCACATTTTATTCCTACACAAGCACAGTAATGTGGAGACACGGAGATAGAAATTAGGAGCGGAGAGTTAAACCCCTGTCAGGATGAACACACGGCTCTTAAAACCCGCCTTAGACTAGAAGCAGCTGCGCGACCCTCGACTGTCTGCCTGGCCGATGAGAGCCCCTCCGATATAAGCTGCCAAACTACCAACCCAATCCTTTTTATTTCCCCCTTTGTCATCGCAGGGATAAGTCTAAAAGCTTTCAGCGCATTTCCTCTCCGTTAAACTCAAATTAGTCCCCTCTGCTGGACTCCTACTGGGATGCCTTGGTCTATCCCAGAGCCCTTGCTGAGAAAAGCTCTTTTCAGCCCAGCAAATCACCTCGGTACCTGCTACTCTGACAAGGCCCACGTCATTATTTATTACATAAGCAGCTCTCACTGTTGAGGGTCAATTATTCCATTGACTGGGCATTACAATAATTCTCGGTAATTAAAAGGGGTACTTATGTGAATCTGGACGCATATTGAAAGAAACATTAGTCCTTTTGTTCTCGTGGCAAGCCCCTGTTCCTGGCCCGGCCCAAGCAATTAGCATCTTTTGGCAATCCCTGTCAGCTGGGGTTTGGAAAGCCTGAAGAGAGGGTCACTCAGATGCTAATTTAGATACAATTGTGACAGCCGAGTTTAGAAGGAGCTGCTCCAAAGGCACCATCAGGGTTTAATAAAGCAAACAGCTTGGGTCCCGGTGACCCCGCAGGGGTAATTAAAAAGGATGCTCTCTGTTGTTGTGCCAAATGGGAGAGTGGCATCACCAAGCCCGGCCACAAAACCCATTTTTTTAAAAGACATATAATCACCCATTTAATCTGCTCATTAAACAAGTCTCTCATGCGGACTTAACAAGAATTAGCACTTTCTAAAAGGCAAAAATTGACAGAAAGCAGACGGTTCAAATGATTCTAAAGGTCGTGATTCCTCAAGGTTCCCCCGTTATTATTATGAGCTCATTTAATAGCAATGTATGATATTTGGGGACATCGGTGTTTCAGACTATCCTTTAAATGCTGCCTTTACAGGAGAAATACGAGCATCCCCTTCTCAAAGGTAGCATGGGGTACTGTCATCAGCTGTAACAATGGTAGGAACCCCGGTCCTGTAAATAACCCCAACGCTCATCCCACACCAAGTTCTGCAGGAGGACCGATGGCACTTTCCTTCCCAGGATGCATCCCAGTAAAACACCTGTACACAGCTGCAGGCTCAACCTGTCTCACACAAATAACACTATGGACCTTATTATTTCCAACTCCTGTGTTCCCCAAAAGCTCTGGAGAGTTAGAATCGTCACTATTGGATAGGGAAGCAAAGCAACCCCTGCTGCTCCAGGGGTGGGGTGGGGAAAGATGAAAAAGGAAAAAGTTCTTCCTCTTTCAGCCTGGAAACCAAAACTAAAGTTCCAGAGGTTGTAGGGCTGAGGGTAAAGAGTAAGGAAAACATGTATTTTGACTTGACAATGACCTAATGTAAACCAATTTTTGGAAAGCTTTGGGTTGGGGTAACCCTGCAAGAGCAAAGGAGGAAGAGAACATGGGACAGCACAGAGGGTAATGTCAGAGGATTTTCTTTTTTTCAGATTTAATTCAGCATTGACAAAATCTCTGTACAAGGTGTGGGAGAGGGTGCAGCTAGTAAGCCATCACAAAGGTTAAGGAATTGTACTGTTACCTGGATATTTCACATTTTGCTGCATTCAAATGCAGCCTCCCACACACCAGTCCTCTTCAACCTCCTACCAATGAGAAAATCAAACATCATGGAGTCAAATAAAACCCCACCCAACAAAAATATCATTAGTCATGCTCAGCCAATCCTATTAAACTGGCTCAGACTCATAAAGCTCAATACTAGATCTGAGCTCATCAACAAGCTGATGTTCTACTGAAAGCTGTTAATTAAAGACTGTAGTTATGGTGGCAGCATACTTTATATCTCTAGGTGCAAATGATGCATGCACATCTTTCATAAGGCAGAGCACTGAACTGGAACGATGACTTCAACTTCACACAAGCTAAAACCAGTAAGATCCACTTGGTATGTCCACCTTACTTGGTAATGAAAGCCTGAAGTCAATCTTCAGATTGGCCTATGTGCAGGTCGTTTGGTAGATGAGGGTTTCTCATTTTGTGATCTATGGACTGGGAAACCATGAGATGAATGTATAATTCCATTTATCTCTTGCCTAGCACATAGAAACATAGAATCTTTATGGCTGGATAACACCTCCAAGATCAAGTCCAACCATCTGTCCAATACCACCCTGTCAACTAAACCAGGTCCTGGAGTGCTGCATCTACAAATTTTTTGAACACCTTCAGGGAGGGTTGACTCCACCACTTCTCTGGGCAGCCTGTTCCAATGCCTGACCACTCTTCCAGTGAAGAAACTTCTCCTAATATCCAATCCAAAACTCACCTGGTACAACTTGAGGCCATTTCTTCTTGTCCTGTCACTTGGGAGAAGAGACCAACTCTCACCTCACTACAACCTCCTTTCAGGTACTTGTACAGAGCAATAAAGTCTCCCCTCAGCCTCCTCTTCTCCAGATTAAACCACCCCAGTTTCCTCAGATGCTCCTCCTAAGACTTGTGATCCAGACCCTTTGCCAGCTTCACTGACCTTCTCTGGACATGCTCCAGCAGCTCAATGTCCTTCTTGTAGTGAGGAACCCAAAACTGAAGATGGTACCTGGCGTGCAGCCTCACCAGTGACAAGTACAGGGGTACAATCACTTCCCTAGTCCTGCTGGCTGCACTAGTGTTGACATAAGCCAGGATGCTGCTGGCCTTCTTGGCCACCTGGGCACATTACTGGCTCATTCAGCCAGCTGTTGACCAGCATCCCCAGGTCCTTTTCCACCTGGCAGCTTTCCAGCCACTCTTCCACGAGCCTGTAGATTTGCCTGGGGGTGTAAATTTGTGATCAAGTGCAGGACCCAGCACTAAGCCTTGTTGAACTTCATACAGTTGGCCTCTGCCCATCAATCCAGCCTGTCCAGATTCCACTGCAGAACTTTTCCACCCTCAAGTAGATGGACACTCCCACCCAATTTGGTGTCATCTACAAATTTACCAAGGGCATACTCAATCCCCTCGTGCAGATCATTGATAAAGATATTAAAAAAAACTGGCCCCAAGACTGACCCTGGGAGACACCGCTTGTAACTGGCCACCAAAAGTGTCTCCATTTCTAAGACAGGTGACAGAGGAAGCAACATCCCACCTTGGGAATGTTACCACCGTGCAGAATGCTAATGGCACAGGGGGACACATATTTTCCTGCCTCCAAGAGGCAGCACACAATATGGGACTGGACACGGTAGATATTCTGGAAGATGAGACATCACCTCCAGTTTTTGTAGGACTTGCTGCAGTACAGTGGAAAAGACTGTAACCTTGGAATGGGTGTTCTAGTATTTTATCTGAACAACTGGACAAGTCCACAACCTCTTACGGAAACAGTGACAGAAAAAACAGCACATATTCTGCAGGAGTATGGCCAAGTTGGGCTGAGGAACAATGATGATACCATTAAAGATCTTAACACACCATCTATCTACATCCATTGATATCTGATGATCAGAGCATGCTACTTACTTGCCTTAGGTTTGCCTAAAACAAACACCAATACCAAGAACAAAGCTCTTACAAGTAAAAAGAACTTTTGCAATAGAAAAAGCTTAAATGGGCAGGGGAAAAAAAAACTCTTCCCAGACATGAAACAAAAAAATGAACTGAGCATGGGCTGGGGTGCTTGGAAATAAATCAAGAAGTATTGGTTTTCAGAACAAAATGAAGATTGCTTTAGACTCAAGTTCTTTTTCTCATAACTCAATATGGGGAAGAAGGGGGTGAGGAAAACGATGACAACGCGAGAAGGATGAGAGAACATAAAGAACAGCGAGAGAATGAAAAGGGAGAAGGAAATAAATCATCAAAACATTTATAACCCTAGACCGCCTCACAGGGGAGCAGAGGAAAAAAATTAGACCATTCATCTACAGCATGTTTGCTTATTATCTCTTGGGAGAGCTTCAGATATAATAGTTGACACCATTATATGTATGTGCAGTTAACCTTAACATATGCTATTTCTTTCTACCTTTGCCATCTTACATATGCACGCAAGTATCATCTTGTGCTGATAAACCATGTCCAGCTTCCTCTAGTACTGTAATAGAGAATGATTCCAATACAAAATGACTCCAGCTCCACATTAAAGCACATTTTGGTACTGACATTTGCAAACAGCTCTGTCTAGCTTCAGTAACTAGACTACACACTCCCTCCGTATTCCCTACCATCAAGTGTATTTCCTAACACACTAGAAAAAGTAATTCAATAGCAGAGCTAACTACAACTACACTTTCAGGTCTATTTAAAACTGCAAAAACAATGTGTTCTTTCTCTTGGGAGAGCTACACTACCATTTGGTCAGAGCGTAACACATTTTGGACTCACTTCTAAGGTAGCTGCATGCATCGTGAAGATTTATGATTGGAGAGGGATTAAAACAGGGGTGCAACTCCCTGAAAAACACTGAAATCCACCCACAGATGAACCATCACAGACAAAGTCACAGATGCATTTTTTCTGACCAATCCTGTTGTGCAGGGAGATGGGGAAACTCATGCAACTACTACATTTTTTCTTTAAAAATTAATCTTCGTGCTACAAACTAATGTGTTGCTTTGCTGCAATATGTAATTACACTGGTAATGTTTACCTCTGCTTCTCCACCAACATGTGTAACAGTCATTCCAGACATTCCTTCTACAGCTTTTTGTTTTCTTGGGTAGCATTTAGAAAGCTTTTGTGTTACAAAAAGATTCCTATTTATAAAAAAAAAAAAGCTGCAACAGTGGGGCAATCATCTATACAAGAGTTTCTGAAAGAACACAGCTGCATAACAAAGAGTAAAAAGTTACAGGAAAAAGCACTAGTAGGTGACAGACAATTTTTTTGATAACTCTTAAAACTCCAAAGAATCAAAGGGCAGCCTCAGCACTTTTATTTTATCTAAACTATATAGTTAGGTTTTTCTTCCCCCCCCCAAAAAAAAGTTGTCTTAAATAAGGATGAAAAGCCAACATTCCAGTTGTTTGTAGTAATAAACATATAAACTACTAATACAGGCAAAAGTTGACTTATTAAACGCATACTTCAGAAAAGCAGCATTAGTTACGCTTCAAGCTCTCAAATGGAATTGGGAGATTGAAGACAATTTAGGAAGAAAAGCATACAGGTCAATTTATCCTCAACAATGAATATTCATTTATTTCTGGTCACTGGGTAAATCCGATTTTTAATTCCTTTATTTAACTGTCAGAGGTTATGAAGATATTAAACCAAGATCTTCACAGAATCAGGGACACAGTTAAAACAGAAACGCAACAGGGAAAGGAGTGGTTTAAAAGCTTACATTCTCAGTGTTTATTTCTCTCTGGTTAAACAACAGTGTCAACTGGAATTTGAAATGTTTTCTTTATTTAGATCTCGTAGGCTGAACAATAAGCCCCGACAGCTCCGTCTCGGCCCTCTCGAGGCCTGTACCAAATGAAGCCTAAAGTCACCATTCAGCAACTGCACCGGCCATGGGATGTCTGGAATTTGTTGTGTGCACTCATCCTTAAAATGGAACAGCTGTCGTGAAAGGCTGTTACAAGACACCTAAAGGGGCAAAAGGCTCCAGTGACACCCTTATCTACAACCTGATATGAACAGCATTTGCTGCTACCCTGCTCCCATCCTTAGGTGTAAAGTTACACAGTGTAAGGGTCCAGAATTCCTTGCTCAGTAAGGTGGAAATCTGCACGGCCTCTGTTCCTTTTCATGCCATTAATTGTGCATAAGATTAAATAATCTATAAAACGTACTTTACTGCAATGCATCTGCAGGCCCGTTTTAAACCCAAGCATTTTAGAAATCTACATTTCCACCCCCACCTCCCCTGCTTTAGTCTTTTAGACGACAGTCTTTTCTTTGGGCCACGCTGTGCTTCCCTTACTCTGATTGACTATATAGCCTATAAGCCTGTAGACTAGTTTCACGAGGGGCTCAACCAGGATTTGGCCGTTAAGGATCAGAAAGCAATAGCAATATAGCAAAAATAGCTCTCAGGGGAAATATATCTTATTACTGCCAGAAAGAATATTTTTGTAAGAGAGGTATTTGTGTAATTCTTATTAGCTAAATAAAAGAGTGGAAATAACCAGAAGCATGAAGGCCCAAGGGTCTGAGCTCCCATTGCAGTCAATGGCAGATTTCCCACTGATTTCACTGGATCCACAATCAAGAACAAATGTGGAATACAAAGAGGAAACGATGAGAAGAAAGACTCTTACTCACAAATGCATTCTACATCTGCAAAATTTGTACCTGCAATTGAATTGTGTTCATAAATCAGGCTAGTGTCTACCCACCATACTATTATCATGAGTTCCAGTTCTGGTGGGAAAATATTAAGAACTACTTCTGTTTAAAAAAAGAAAGAAAGAAACCACTATCAATTTTACAGATGCACAGCACTGAGCAAAGCCCAGTGTCATCAGAAGTTGCACTTTTGCATGGACAACCCCCCACCCCCAGGCTCTGCTCTCTCCTGTGCCTGCCCAGGTGACCCAGAGACCTGCCAGGCTCTGCAATCAACCTCTCCCTTTCCAAAGGCAGGCAGTACTTCTTGCTAACATTTCTTTGATACATACAATTCCCTCTTCTAAACTCTACATTACAGAGATTAAAGAAGTCCGTAAGCAGATAGGAAACACTGGCCTCTCAACACTTTCATGCATACATAAACATTACAATAATTGCAGCAGACTATCAGTCCCAGTTCAGCCAAAGCTCAATACCAGCTTGTAGAGGCTTCTTGTACCTGAATCACAACGTGTCATTTGGCTACATGGAAGAAAACCCACTCCCTACCTCTCACACCTACTTTTGGTATTTTGGTTGGCCACATTTCCTTCCACTGCTCTTCCTATGAGCTAGGACTCTCAGCAGCATACAATCCCACCCTCCACCAGTGCTCCAGCCTGGAGTTTATACCCTGTCTCGATATGGTCTCTAGCAGGTCACTATGGGTAACCCTATTTTCCCAAGCTTACAAATAACCTAGGTGGGGCAAGAAACTAGAGTCCCAGAACAGCAAGATTTTCTAAGGGAGTGAGGAAGAAAGAAGATGAAACTAATGGACTAATACAGGGTAAAACAGGGCCAGGCAGACATTAGAGAAGTATCTGCTGCAACAGGATTGAGGATAAAGTGATTCTAATTTGGATGCATCAAGACACAGATACGTGCAAGCCATAGACAATAGTGAGTTCTCCTCAGAGCTTGGCTTTACTTCCACCTCAAGATGATTTACCTGTAGCAAAAGATACAATCCCAACACAAAAAGTCTTCTTACTCTTGGAAAGTAATCTCACAACCCATTACACTTGCCTCGGTTCCGAGGCAGGTAGGTCCTCTCAGAGCAAAGGGAGAATCAATCAAAACCCCTTTTCAGCTCCTACAGTATAGAATGGTTACGTATCATCAAAACATATGCTGCCTGCTCTGGGCACATCTGGAAACTGATGCCTCTGTTTCTAAAATGGCTGAGCCAACTATGTCTTCCTTCCACTGTCAGAGACCACTGCAGTAGTATATTAAATATACATTTAGTATCAATAAGCACATTTTAGATGCCCAACCACCAGTCTTCCATCTTGGGTACACCATATGAAAACTTATCTTGGACTAGGTTCCTTCTTACAGATTTGTCCAGTTGCATACTGAAATCACACTTTGAGCTCTTAGACCTTGATGGCCACAATGCTATCTGAACTTCCAATTCTTTAGGGCCAAGTGCTGTACTTGGAAAACATGCTGAAATTGTCACACTCAAGAGCAGCTCTTGGAACCTTTCTGTTTGTCTTATAACATGCTTGAGCATGAATCGTCTCTTTTAGTCCCTATTACTGCGTTTTGACCATCTTGGGTATTTCTGCTGCTTCCATTGTGTTCTAAGCAGTCTCCTAGATGTGGTGTAGCTCAGTTATCATGCCTTTTTGAGGCAGCAGATTGACATCCAGACACTTCAGCCTCCTACTGTTGGAGGTCTCCTGGAGTCTTCTTCACAGTTCAGGATTGCTAAGTCAAAGGTTCAAAATAGGGAGAGAAAAAATCCAAAACCAAACACAACCACTCACCACCATACAAAAAAACCCCAAACCCAACTGCCCAGAGTTCTACCTGCCTCACCAACAAAAATGGATGACTGTCAGCTGTTTCTTCAGCCCTACCACAGTGAAACCCCTGCTGAAACAAAGTCCAGAAACAAAAACTGTGATCTCACTACTCTACAAAAAGCCTCCAGTTAGAGTTTCATTAGTGTTATCTGACTGAAATCTGTCCCATGGAACCCCATGGTGAGTTTCTGTGATCCAGCAACACATTGCACAATCACGATACTCCTCTCTGGATTTACATTTTCCTCTTTCTCATTCTTGGTATTAATTCCCCTCTTACTTTCTCCTGGGCAGCTATATTTGGCTTGTATTTCCAGCTACACAGTTGTATGGTAAACCTCAATTTTGTGTCTGGTCAGTGAACTTCATGACTGCTCTGTTTAATATATACTCTGTTTTTTTGTGGTTGCCACCAGACTCATTGTTTTACATCTGTTTGCATTAAAGTGAGTTTTCCACTGAATGACTCAAGACACTTAAAAGATCCCAAATCCCTCTGAATAGAGTTGCATAAATTCTGAAGTGTTTGCTATTCCCTTCCTTTAACTTCAGTATCATCAGCTAACATTTAATATGATCTTACATCTGATATTCTCATTCAAATTATTTATATATGTATTATTAAAATGATCAGTTCCCAGGAGTATGCAACACAACCTATTTCCAGCTACAGCAATTATCATTTGCAGAAGCCAACAGGCTATTTTTTCTACTCAGACCATGACTCTGATTTAACCAGTAAGTTCCTTTAATATATGATAAGGTTTATAAAGGCCAATTAATTCACACAGTTTGCATTTTCATAGAATCATAGCATGTTTTGGGTTGGAAGGGACCTCAAAGATCATCCAGTTTCAACCCCCTGCCATGGGCAGGGACACTCCCAACTAGACCAGGCTGCACAAGGCCCCATCCAACCTGGCCTTGAACACTGCCAGGGAGGGGGCAGCCACAGCCTCTCTGGGCAACCTGTGCCAGGGCCTCACCACCCTTGTAGTGAAGAATTTCTTCCTAATAACCAATCTAAACCTACCTCCTTCCAATTGAAAACCATTGCCCCTTGTCCTGTCACCACATGCCCTTCTAAAAAGTCCCTCCCCAGCTTTCCTGTAGGCCCCTTCAGGTGCTGGAAGGCCGCTATAAGATCACCCTGGAGCCTCCTGTTCTCCAGGCTGAACAAGCCCAACTCTCTCAAGTCTGCTTTCATAGGACAGATGCCCCAGCCCTCTTATCATCTTCATGGCCTCCTCTGGACCTGTATTAGTATTATCACTAACAGTATTATTTCCTTCATAACATTGAGAAATAGAGTATTATCATGGTGCATCTGTAAAGCCAGAAGTCAGAGCACAGAGTATGTGCTTATTTCTCAAGGTACCTGATTTTCTCTTTATAGGATTTTTTCTTCTAACAAACAATAGCAAAAATACAAATAAACTATTCAAGGGAATTTGAAATACACAAACGTTGCAGCATTAAATATAGTTCTGTGGCTGATTTTGCTTCATTTGTCCTGATTTGGGGTCTTACTCATTTTTCCTTTAAAATCATCAGCATTTTTGTATGTGACAGTTGGCAAGTAGGAAGGGAAATGGTTTTACAGATCAAATTAAGCAAACCTGATTGAATAATTCAGATTTGTCATGGGACTCAATTATTTCTATTAGAAAACCCTTATTTTTCACAGGAATAAGAGGTTATTTTTTTTGGCATCCCAATAACTATTTCTTTTACTTCTGGAAATGTTGAAGTAGTTGTTTCCTGAGGTTTTACCTGTTAACTCTTTCCTGTTTTTCCTGAGGTTTTACCTGCTGTTACTAGACAGAAACAATGACAGATGCTCCAAGTATATCGTAAAACAGAAAAGAGACTTCTCCTCTTTTGTATTGAAGAGCACAATATAAATAGATTTTCAAGCTAAAAATACTACAGCACCTGTCAAAAATCAGGATGTCAAGATTTGGATGTCAAAACCTGTCAAAAATTTGGATGGGTTCTCTTACAATAGAGAACTTCTCCCACTTAGTCTAAGTGCATTTATGGATACAATTAGTGCTGCTGCAGAAGGCCCACGCAACCATATGCAGTGGCAATCTGTCAACTAGCTGGATGTCACCACTGTCCCCACGTATCTCTGAAGCAGAAGACAACGTCAGTAAACCAAGCTGAGGCAGCATCATGTCTTAACCACGCAAATCCAGGTGCCAGAGTAGTGAAGAACCATCCCCAGATGAATGGAGCATCCATCCACCACTAAGCAACTGCTCAACCCTGCAAAGGGCTGGAGTTCCTCAAGCCTTGTCAGCGTGCAGGGTCAGGTCCATCAGGCACTGGGACTATGCTGCCATCGTTCAGCTCTGACTCTAAATACAGTTGCCCTGAAGGAAAAGAGAAGCTCTTATTTTTGATGTCCAGGTCCTTATGCTGATGGGGGACATACAATTAGAGAGGACAACAACAGAAAGGCTTTGGGACTAACTGAAGGGTCATTACAAACCACAATCAACAGTACACCATGTGAGAACTATTTGGAAGAAGATTCCCTGTATCAAAATTCACCGTAAGCCAAGTGTTTCAATTTAACAGTTAATTTCCAGGGTAAAAAAAACCCACACAACAGAACTTGAAATTAAACCCACCCCTCAGGGAAGATTCAGGAAGCTTTCTGTGTAGAAGGCTGCTTGCATTGGCAGAGATACTTGGCTATGGCCTGCTTTCTTCACCCTGCCTCTGATCTTGTTCTACTCCCCCTCCTCTTGTAAGCAAGATGTCAACTAGATGATGTGGAGTCCCTGGGAAGTTGCATAAAGTATTGAGCAGAGAGCTGAAAGGGTTACTGACTTTGCACTCAACAGCTCTGTGTCCTTTCACAGTAAGCTAGTTAAACACTTTAATTCTCAGTTCTTGGTATTGATACAGTTTTTGGGTTTTAAAATAACCAACCCAAACCAGCAGAACACAAGAATCTTCATGACTTCTATCTTGCCTACAGAAGCACCAGGCAGAAATAGAGCCCCGAGAGTTTTAATTTCTGAAGCAGAGAATGTTACCACTTCTAAAATACATTTAAGCACATTCCCAGATTTTACAAAGAAGGAAAAAAGTGCATAAGATACTTTTTTTCTGAAAAAAGATCTTAAAAATTAACTTCGACCACCTTATAGTTAAATAGAGCTTAAAACCACCGAACACCTGCAGCTAGAGCAAAGCCTCTTGAAGAAACAGTGCCATTAAATCACTATGTGCCATTAACTGTCAATGAAAATCTTACCTGAAAAACTGAATGGCAAGATAGGGTTCAGGATCAAGATGAGTACCAGTAATCAACAACAAGACATACTGCTCTGTATGAGTGGTGCAGAAGGCATTTTCCTCAAGCAAAACTGATCCTATTGCTGCCAGAGTAAGACCCTATTTAGTGTGATTGGAGCAATGCTCCAGAGATCTGGTTGCAAGTATTAGGTGCTCATCTGGATGGTACTGCTGTAGTTACAACTACAGAGAAAGAAGTGCCTCCCCGATTCGGGCCCTGGAACAGGCTGCCCAGGGAGGTGGTTGAGTCACCTTCCCTGGATGTGTTTAGCAGACGGTTAGATGAGGTACTTAGGGATATGGTTTAGCTTAGGATGGGAATGGTTGGACTCGATGATTTAAAGGTCTTTTCCAACCTTCTGACTCTGTGATTCTGTGATTTGCTGCACTATTAGCAGATTCAGGAACTAAAATCTGTTATACCACTCTTACCCTGCAACACAGAGGAATGAACACCTCTACTTGAAGAGCATCTGAACTAAGTGAAACATATGTCTGGGAGCAAGTAGAATTACTCCATTAAACTGAAAATTTTAAAGAACAGCCCCTATTTAGGACGAATGTCTGTGTCTAAGATCTACAGGAAGAGTAGGCTGAGCAATCTGTGTAGATTTGTTAAATTTGATGGCCTGCTTGTTCTCCTTCTGCACCACAGGCTACTGACCTTAAACTTCCCCTCTGGATCATGCTGCAACTTACAGATTTCATTCACCTCCCAGGAGTCTGGGCTGCCACACATTCACAGCTGGATCCAGAGCCCATGCAATAGTGAGAGCTCACACTAACGTAGTGACTGTCCACTCCATGGAGGGCTGCTAGCTTGGCCTAACTTCCCACCAACATATTTAACTGTAAACAATATGAAGACAGACTGGAGGACCAGGACACAAGAAGCCAAGAACCCCTGAAGGCACACACATCCAATGCAAATGCTTCTCTAAATCCATCAGAAGTATCAAAACAAGGATCTGGGATTTGTGAAAGGTACTTATCTCCTCCGCAAACTCTGGTCTAGAAAGATGATAAAAACAGTAACAACAAGGCATGCTGAGGTCAGCAGTGTGTCCTAGCAGGGGATAAAGGATTGTTTCATTTTCAGGGATGCAGTACTGTTCTTCTGGCAGACTCTTTACCATATATCATACCACCCTGTTATAACAAAATGACTCAATCTACTCTACAATGATAGGTCCAAACTGTAAGAGCAGAATTTTGTGCTAAACAAGTAACAGAAGTGCCTTTTTAGCCTCTGTGTAAAGAGTAAGGATTAGGTTATCATGCCTTGTTTTGACTTTCTAAATGCTGGAGCATACTGGTTAAATGAAAAGAAGTTTGGCAGAAGATCTCATCTCAGTAGTAGTTTAAGGTCAGATTTAACTGACCTAAGGTGGCAGATAGAAATGTGTCAATTGTCTCTTGAAGCACACTGAAAAGGAAAAAGCTGCAGGATAGATTTCATGTGTTAGACAAATAACCTAACAGGAGAGTGACCAAATACAAACCAGGGGTTTGACCACAGTGGAAGCTATACTGCAGCAGATAGCTGCCTCTCTTTTGGATCCCTCTAAAGCTCCTGTTCAACCAAAGTAATTCTTCCAGTAACCTCTATATGTGAACCATCTACTGCCTTTCTACTTTTGGCCAACAGCTGGCCTGTGCTGGGCATTTTCTCCTCCTCTGACTTGATGCCTTTATAAAACCAGTGCTGCTAGGAACTTCTGCTGCTCTTTGCAAAACAATGATTTGGGCTTAGAGAAATGATTCCTCTATTCTATCAGCTTCATCATCTACTCACTCAAGATGAGGGATAATGTTATTCACAGTAATGTCAAGAAAAAAAGTTTGAAAATGTCATTTAAAGAATAGGAAGAGGAGTCCCATTCCATAGATAAATTGCTCAGGACATGACTATTTCAAAACACCTTATGCACATCGTGTATAATAGCAGACATGTTGGCAACCAGTTTCCTCCTAATCCAAAAATGCCCATTTAAAAATAAAGTCATTATGGTGCAAATTATTTGCCTTAAAAACATTTGAGAATTGCCAACGTGGTGAGAACATGCACTAGCCTTTTATTCCTGTAACTAAAAGGTCGTATCTCACATCTTGGTTTGACTTCACAGGAGCTGACTCCTGATCACTGACACTCATAGGTTCTTCTTTCTGAATTAAAACTATCCCTGATTCAACAACTTACCAGCTACAGCCAGACTTTCAACTGCCTTCTGCAAATTTACATCGAGTATCTGGAACAAGACCAGGGAGGAAAAAAAAAACCCACCTAACTAGTGAGAAGAGCTTGAAGACTGAAGAATTATGTGTCATCAGGACAGAACTATAGTGACTGAGCAAGAGGAGCTTACCTGACGCCTGCATACACTCAAATTGCAACACACTTTAGGAACACAGACAAGAGCAGAAATCCACATCCATAGCTGTATTTTATTAAAACGTGTTTCAGCTGGAAAGTTGGAATATCTAGGGTGATATTAAAGAAAGAAATCAGCAGTGTAATTAGATATTTCTGGACTATTCACAAAGTCTCATTTCCCCTGAACACAGCAGGAGTGGACCATCACAAGTTTGCCCTGATGCTTCCCTTTCCAAACGTTTAGTGCAGCATTTGGCAGACAAGCTTCCACAGCACAACGCAGGAAATGGTCTTTATATACATGGGCATGCACAACCCCCACAGTTTCTGTAGCCAGCCAGGGGCCACCAAATGTTCAACTGTTTATTACAACCATCTTGAAGGACAGTAGTAGTAGAGTCTGTGACACGTGCTGCGTACAATACATTATTTTCCTCCTGACAAAATTATTCTTAGTATAAAATTAAGCCCCATAAAGATTAGGGAGAACTGGGATGGACTGACTATTCAGCTTCAGAAGCTATAAAACTAAATATAAATACTTATGACCTTGGTGGTGAGCACTGAGAAATAAATGGGTAGCAATACTGAAAGATCAGATGCAAAATCATGAGTCAGTTCAAAGACAAAATGCAATTTAAGTCAAGTCTGTGTTGTCATTCTGGACTCTCCTGGAGAAGCACAAACAATTATCACAACATTTATCACACACAGCAACCTGCTGTGCCCTGCTGCAGAGCTGCATAGGAGAAGACCTAACCAAAGCCAGGACTCCAAAGTGCCAGGAAATTAACCCCAAATATCCCATGCTTTGAAGAACCATCATCCTTCTGCAACACTAAAGGCAGCTTAAGAAACTGGCAGCTGGACCTAGCACGCTAATGGCCTGACACAGCAAATGGGAGCAGACGGGAAAGTTTCATCTATGTTGCTAAATCAAGATGCTGCTAAGCTTGAAGTACCTTCCACTCCACTGTTTCAGGTTCTTAATCTGACATATCACATACACCCGCCCTGAAAAGGGCACCCACCAGCAAGATATCCTGTACAAACATACCCAGGTAGAGAAATGAAACCAGGAGCACTTGATGTGAGGTATCAAGAGGTGAAAGTGGGCTTCTACACCAGCCCAGGTTGTGAACACAAAGCATTATGCCACCAGTGTGGGTCAGCCAAGCTGTTACACTACTCTATCCACTGTTTCTGCTTTAGGTGGTATGGTAAAGGAAATTTTTACCTCTATCATTATTCATCCAAACAGGCTTTACTCCCAGGATGGCTTGAAGCCACCCTTAAAAGCTTATTTGCCTTACGTGTTAAATGCATTACCTGCCCAAAGTAACACCAGGTAACACCAAAGGCTGAGAGGTACATATATTCACTGTCTGCCACTAACAACTGTGAAGATACAGGATCCCTGCCCAAAGAACAGAGCAATTTCCTCCATGCTATAGAATCAGGTGGAGATTTACTTGAATTCCAAGGCATACAAAAGCAGAAGGAATATGCTGCAGTTTTTTCCCCTGTTCATGTGGCCTCCTGAGCGAAGGTCGGGCTCACGTTGCTTGCAATAAACTGGCAAGAGTTGGCAACAGCAGAAACAGCACGAGGAGCTTGAGGAGGAATTTGAAAGCATGCAGGGTCTGATTAATGCACTGGAAAGATAATTTTAGCTGCTGAAGCTTGGAAAGATTGAAAGTATGATTTGGGAATTAGGGATATCAAAACAGAGGAGTTAGGAGTAATCAAGGAAGCAGATAATTAGCATAGAAAGAGCACAGCTTTTAGCAACAGACAAGGGCATACAAAAATGCCATTAACTCTAAGATGCACTTGCAAATCTAAGTTAAAGCTCTTTCTCCTCAGGGAATAATGCCCTGATTCCCCTCTTAAAATTCATCCCTTCCATTCTACTATTCTGAAAGAATACATGTGGGAAGTTATTTAAGGTGGATGGGGGGCAGCTGGCTGCTAGACTGCATCATTGCTCTTCACTGATTACGTATTGAAGAGAGAGATTTTGGCACTGGGGATGCTGGCAGATTGCAGCCCATGCATGTGGAGACCCAGGACCGCTCCAGTCAGACCAGAAAGCTGCTTCTGTACCTGTGCTGGGAAAGGGAAAGGGACTCTGTAAGAGCAAGAAACACTACAGGAGGAGTCTGGCATCTTAGATGGAGGCAGGGACTGTGGTTTTACAGGAGAGGATGTGAGCACCAGATCCCCTTCCACAGCTCCACTAAGGGCCCCTCAACATGCTAGCAGTTCCTGACACAGTCCCTCAGTGCCACACTGGAATTAAAGGATTCAGCATCAAAATATCTGTTATTGACTCTTTTTGCAAAAGTGATACTGATCTAGTCCGTTACACCCTGGTCTGTAATATACACTGGGACACTTCCCCTGAAACTATTTGGGCCTGCCTAAAAGTACACACTTGTTCTTAAGTTCTTGACTCTGCACTAGTGCTTCCCACATTACACTTTGCTACACAAAGAGGTGGACCATGATTCCCATGGAGTTCAAGATGGACCTATAAGCTGGAATAATGAGCTGGCCCCTGCCCTGTGCTTAAACCAGCTACTGGAATTCAGGTGTGATGGGAACTGCAAGCTGCTTCTTGATCTCTTCTGAGCAAAGGAACACAGGGACTGAAAGATGCAGATAGTCACTGGGATGGACAGAGGGAAGATGAGGGGTAGAGGAAAAAAAGTAATCAAGTGGGAGAGAAGTGATTTGCAAAAAGAAAGTGTAGATTCTTAGGTGCTCACACCGACCTACTTCTGTCACTACCTCGCTCTCAGCTTAGCCTGGTATGACCACGAGAAGACCAACAACCGTACAAACATCCTGCATCTACTGCTGCTGTGCTGAGTTCTCTAAGAGGCATAAATCCAGATGACTGCTTGGTGCAAGCCACGCAAAGGGAGATCCAGTGACCCAGTATTAAAGAGATTAGCTCCCCCACACCGAAGAAAAACCCCACCAGAGTGCTTAGAGCAGAAGTCTCTCTCCCAAATTCATTTACTGTCTCCTGGACCGGCAGCGTATTCGTTATGAAACCCGGTGTTTGACCTTCTCTATCCTTTCTCTACTCTTGCTCATACTGTGGTTTGTAACAGTTTGGAAAAATTTAGGGGCATTCCTAAGTGGTTACAGATGTGTAAGGATGCACACTACAGGCCACTTCATCAAGAGGATGACATAACCCTGCATGCCAGCTTCAGAAGTAGCTCATTTAACGCTGAACTCGGAGACACGATTGTCCCAGGCTCGCTGTGTGCTTGTTGAAAGTGATGGGATTATAACAGCAGCTGGCAGTGCTCTGTTCCAAGAAAGCTCACAGCATTATTCAGTCTTGAGTTCCCTCTTCCTCTGTGGAGCCATTTGATCCTTAATCTCTTCTATGGATTCTTAACCCTTTTGATGTACTTCTCCCCTTGACAAAGTTTTACACTCACATCTTGATACCGATGTAGAGGTGAGAACCGTAAGGTATCACAGTTGCACATCTATTTTGGGCACTACTGAAGAGCACATGTCAGCCATGCATTTGCATGAAGAATTGTCTAGCACATATTTTACAAATTTAAGTACAGAGAAATAATGTTTTAGAATCCACTGAGCTGCTTTTCCTGAACCCGACTGTGCAACTGGAAAACGTCAGCAGGACTCTGCAGGGTACTGGAGACCACAGATTACCAGTACAACTAGTTCCCTGCATCCCAGTAGTATCTGCCATGACTTCTGCTCTGTCCATTACTCTGTCACTACTCTGCTGGGACACTCTGGTCAGGACCTACCACGCTTTCCCTCAGCAGTGTCTTGTATCGCTAAAGGATAACTACAACTTGCTGTGTATGATCAGGTCTCTTTCCCACAGGAACCGAGATGGTAAGACACTGACATGACAGCTTGGGACAAAAGGTGGCTTCTGCAAGGAAGATGATACCAGCAGTGTCCAAACATAAAAACAAAGCAAGCCAGGGGCTTTTCAAGACTCTGTGATAATGAGATGGAGGAAGTGGACAGAAGACAGTCCTGGCTGAAGAGAAGTGGAAACTGCTGTGAGAACTACACATAAGAGGTTACAAACATGGGGTTCCACTTATCTCTTACAGAAACATTGTGGACATAGATCCACATGGTTGGCATGGGAAGCAACTGAAGGAGAGTCTTACAGCAGCACAGTGGCCCCATTTTGGTTTTCAGACCAAATAAATGGCTTCTACACAGACTGCTGAAGGCCATGGTGCCCAGAGCCAGACCTTATCTGTGAATAAATATTCAAGTTGACATCCCTGATTAAGATAATGAGCTAGTATATGCTGAACCTGTATGACTGTAGTACTTGACACGCCAACCAAGTGATGTTTGCTGGAAACTGAAGAGATTGAAGACCCTGAAGAAGCAGTTGATGGGCTGTGCCTGCCCCCTGCACCCAAGCTGGGGACACCTTCTTGGTGAGCACTGTGACTTCAGTTTTGGTCAGCACTGTGACTTCAGTTTTGATGAGCAATACTTGGGACAGCGTTTTGCTGGCATTATAATGACATCTTAGTGCTACTGCAGTAAATGCATTTGTCAGCAGCAAATCTGACCTCTTTATATCTGTTGCTTTAATAAACTTTCTGGTTTAACTTCCCAAAACTGTCTCAGTGAAGTCCTTTAGGGGCTCTGACAGACAAATATTGACTCCAATCGATATATATATGGCTACACATAATCCTTTAGGCATAAACCACTGCCCAAGTCTGGGACTACGCCTGGATCTACCCGCACCTAGCCTCCTCTCTGAGAAGGAAGTCAGAAAGCAAGGGGGTCCTTTCTGAGCCTCATGACCCAACGCAAGGTGCTCCCTCAGCCATGCAGCCTTATACCCTTTTATGTTACAAATGCCACAGAAGGTTACCAATCTCACAGGGACTAAAGAAACAACAGGAAGAAAGGGTGTGGGAGAGCATTTTGTGAGGCAGGTAGGAAAACCAATGCGATTTTCTAGGTGTCAGAGGAAGCCAACAGACTGTAGGAGGGTGAACAGATGCAAAAGTTTGAGCCTCAGCCAACAGTGTGGGTTTTTTAGGGGGTGAGACTGCTGGAAGAACCACAAGTGAACGATCCTGAATGCTGCTGAAGGCAAGAAAAGAAGATAGAGGGGTTACATCAGATTTTGATTTCTTCGTCCCTTAAAGATCTTGCATAAAGTGTCAGGGAAGTTGAAGTGATTCAAAGCTGGGAAATGGCACAGCCAGGTTAAAAAATGACCTTGAAGGAGCACTGGTGAAGTGCTTCTGTAGGAAATTATACAGCTGAAGTACAGGATTCCAATACTGTAATTAAAATGTTGCATACTTATTTCTTAAATAAGTTATTCATCACAAGGGCTGGGATTTTTTTAACCACCTGATCATTGGTATGAAGCCCTCCTGTAATTCCTCCCCCTCCCTGTTTCTTGTCTATTTACTCAGTTCCCCCTATCAGAAAATCCAATAAATCTTTATTGAGTTAGGCTTATATAGGAAAATACCTCTTCTCCAAGGAACACATTTTAATAATTTAGATGGCAGCTCTGTACTCCATCATTTCTTTGATTTCAGGGGATGATGCAGTGGGCTAGAAACCTAATTTAGATTGCCTTAAAAACACCACATTTCCACAATTATCCTATGTTCTAGTATTCAGTTTGGCACATTTGGTGTGTATGAATTGTTACTGTATCCCAACCTCCCAAAGATTTAAAGGGAATATATCACCTTGCACACAGCACTAAGTAACACTATCAAACATGACATATGTACCCAAGTCATGAAAGAAATTACACAGCACTGTGAGCTATTGTTTGAAAGCAAAGATGCAATTATAGTCACAGTCATACTGTAAAGCCCACACGTGACAGAGGAATTAAAGGCACATTAAAACCCTACCAAGCCTTACAGGGACCCTGCTCAAGCCCACAGCAAGATTCTAGGGGAAAGCTGAAAGACATTTGGGACCTTTTCACAATAAGGATTTGACAATAGAAGATTTAGATTACCAGAGAGGGGGAAATCCTCAGCTTTCCAGCAAGAGGCAGAGAAAGGTCACAACCTATTGGTCTATAAAATCACAGTAATAATTACTTTAACATACTAACATTCCCATCTTCTCAGCCTTCCAGCCTCAGGCTCCAACCACAAAAGTATCCACCTTCCCCAGCAGATATGAAAGCTGTCCTTAATGGAATTAATTTGATTAAGACCACCCCATCAAAGTGTTTTAAACAGAGTATCTGATAACACTACGTGGTAGAAAGCACACGTTGGCCCACACATAAGGTAAGAAACACTTCCTCTCCATCCCTACAAACTTCAGCCTCTTGCTTTATATCCCTAAGACAGATTTCAAACCCATCACTGGCTTAAGGTTGTGAAAAATCACTTAATTTGAAATGCTGTCCAGAAGAAGTTCCAGAACTGGAAAAAAAAGGTGCAAAGGAAAGCTCTTTGAATATCTGACTGAATAAATAAAAACACCCAAGCAGACCAGAGGAGGCTGACCGGGCTAAATCCTAGTGGCAGAGCACAGGGGTGGTGAAGGGGGGGGGGCTCTGTGAGTCACTGTGATGACCACAGCACAGAAATGCAGCAACATGTTACGACTCTCAAATTGATTTTTCAGCTTAGGACGGCACGAGCTGCTCTTTATGCTTCATAGCTGGGATCTGGCACAGATGTTTAAAACTTTCCGAGCTGTTTAACAGATTACACAAACGGCCAACAGTAGCTGAGCAGGGAGAAAGGGCTCTAACTCAGTAATATATTCTACTGTGATAAATTCCCTTTCAGTGAGGCCACGACTCCTGTACTAGTTGAGTCCCTTCGGAAGAAAAAGGAAAATGGGAGGAATCAAATATAAAACAAAGAACTGGCTGAAATGACTCTTCAGGGCCTTCCCTGCAGTGTTGGCACTCAAAGCTGTACTGGGGCTCCAGCAAGTCTTCAGACACAGCAACACTAATTAATTGAGGGCACTTTGGAAAATGCCCTTCAATCCCCCGCTGCGATTGCTGGACTGTTCACAAAATTTCTCCCTCAAGTCCTTTCTGCTCCTTTGAAGCCCTACTGGAACAGGGCTTACACAGTCTAGGAAGAGGGGGCAGCCTTCCCCAGGTGGGACCCTGCTGAAGGTGGCTGCTTGAGCAGGTGCAGGGGGGCCCAGGGAACCAGTGGGAAGCAGAATGGCAGCTCCCAGCCCCTGCAGCGAGCCAGCTGAAGAGGAGAAAGTGTTAAACTCCAAGCTGCAAAAGCTGCTTCTCAGCTGTCTGAGCAGCCAGAGAGCAAAGCAAGTCAACCCAAGGCATGCAAGGAACAAGCAGAAAATCTGATCTGCAGAGAGATGCAGGTGCATTACAGAAATGAGGTTTCAAAGCGCTGCCAGCCTCTGAGTGTGCACAAGCAGCACGAGCTGCCAGCAGCCATGGAGAAGGAGCAAATGGGGCTGCACCCACGTGCACCTCTGTGGGGGTACGTGCCAGGATGCTGTCTGCAGGCATCTGGGTGGCAACAGCTAGAGAAGCTGGAGGGAAGCGACCCCACCAGCCATGGGGTGCTGAGCACAGGTTTTAAACACTGGGTGCCTCCTGGCATATCACCGGGGAAGCCCACAGGAGGCAGAACACAAATCACGACTGATTTTATTCCAGCCACAGCTAGCAGCAGGCAGAGACTTCCAGGGGACCAGCACATGTATTTTCAGGCACAGGGTACTGAGACTGAGGAAAGAGCGATCCTCATGCTGCTCCTGACAGCAGCAAACGGTTAAAATTCAGGTTTCCCCAGAACAGCAAAGCCAGCCAGAGGCTACTGACCCAGAGGCAGCTATTGAGAAGAGAGCCAGTGCAAGCAGATCTTGCTGCCTTCTATTGCTAGATCTCACTTTAGGTGAGGTTTGAAGCATCAAGGTTGAGCTGGGCTGAATGGAGCAAAACCAACACTGCTTAAGAGAAAGGGTAGCTGGAAGTCTCTGCAGCTTGCCCCGAGTTTTGCCGACTGCTGCTCAGGCAGATGCTTTCTATATTATACAAGAGAGACAGATTTACAACACCCTTGTAATTAAACTGTCTGAAGGACCAGTAAACTTCCTCATGCTGTTGTTTTTATGTCACTTCCAACAAAATCCACACAAGTGTGACGTGTGACTGGGCCTGTCCTTGTTTAACTGGTGGGCTGCCTTTTCCCAGCTCCCTGTTCTGATGATGTTTCCAAGCATCCATCAGTGCTATGAAAATCTTGGGTCAAGTCAGTGGTACAGTTAGAGAAGTCTGACTATGTACATATTACAAAGCACTAGTAGAGAAACTTAATTTAAAATTCAGAATTGCTTATGACAAACTTACATGTGTGTCCACTAATTGACCCAACAGGCTAAGCAAAAAACCTACTCCAAAACCCAGTGAACACCCAACTACGCAGCGTTATCTCTACTGCTAATGTCAAGTTCCTCCATTTGCAGCTTTTGCTCTACAGTTTTGACCTTACTAGATCTCGTTTTCACAGGGGCTCCCTTGCCAGCACACTTTTAAGACGTGTTCAGATATGCAAATATTTGAAGACAATGGAATTGAGATAAAAGCCAAAATATGTAGAAGAGGGGACCCAGGCTGAAGCTGGTTTTCATTTGAGGCAGAAAAAATCTCGCTTTTCACATATCAATAAAGTAACTATCAGATTTCAAGTGTGTGGTAAAATAGAATCAATTAATAGTTGCCTCAAATCCTGTTATTAAAATGTTCGTCTGGCTGCCTTTAAAATTCAGGCTGTTGTAGCTCTAGGTGACATTCTTATTCAAAATTCTAGATTAAAGCCAGCAAAACCAACAACGGTCCTCTGGTCAGGGACTGATCACTTGTTAAAAAAACCCTAATATTTTTGATACAGCATTGATTGGAATCTGAGCTTGGTATCAACTTCAGACATACAGCAATCGCTACTACTGAAAAACCACAACTGGAAAATCCAACTGATCTGAGAATCCATCTGTCGCTTGTTAACCACTGTGGAACTGCCCTCTCCCACCCTCAGCTCTGCAGCACCCGCTGGGGTATCTGTCCTCTGAGTATCTGGGAAGGGGAGGAGGGTATGTGTGCAATTTCTAGGACCGTGGCTCTTACAGGCACTCAGGGGGGAAGAGGACCAAAGACTAAACTCCTGAGGACACAATGCAGCTTGCTTCATGCGACCAGACTATCTGACTTCCTGCACACAGCACAGTGACTCTACCTAGAGACAACTGCCTGTGAAACCCCAGACTCGGATTACTCTGAAGACACTCTGCAATTCCCATGCTCCAGTTTGTGGCCGGACATTTGGAACGTGAATAATGCCATTAACCCAGGAAATTTAGGTAAGCCCCATGGTTTTTCAATGACTTGGTTTTTGTCTGAGCTAATTTTACCACCAAATCTGCATGTCTGAAACTCCACACTCTTCAAGTCTGCTTAAAGCGATTACGTCTTTTCAGTAAATCTGGGATTGTTCTTTCTCCGGGCTGCAGAGCTGTCTGCCTGCAATTTCTCAAAAGAGCACCAGGATTTCATGTCCATTGGCCCCTGCATTCCTGCCAAAGCCCTGCAGAAACGAGAGCTGCTGCAGCTGCCAGGGTTTATTTACACACATTCCTGCCTCAAATTGAATTAATGAGCATAATTTAACTCAGGCAATGTCCTCCACAGCTCTTGTTTCTCTTCGCCCCTCTTGACATTTCTTTCTCTCTCCCAACCCCTCTCACAGTCTGTCCTAAAGCAGTACCTAAAGAGATTCTGGTGTAAAAAGTAATTGCAGACATACTGTATCTCCCCTTTGAGCTGATAAACTGGTACAGATCTGCTTACAGGCTACTTCATGTGTGTCCAGAAGGTTAACTTGAATTTACTTGCTCTGCTCCTCAGTTCAGCAATGAGCTTCCAGCTTAATCACTTACAAAAGACCCAACCTTGGAAAGAGCTCTGGACCATCAGCTGCTCTCATCTGTTGCAACAACGTATGTGGCAGTTGTAAACGTTCACATGCTATATATAGCAAATACTTTCTACAGGGGTCTCCAGTCCGTTTCTGCTCTCTGAAATCTGGCACCCCCAGCAGAAGCAGCCCTGCAGGCGCTGTACGGACACGTCACACACAGGAAGCCCCTGTGATGCCACCACCCAGACCCGTGCCGTGTTTCCCACATCTTATGTCAGAGCACAGAAGTGTTTCCCCAAATACTCACCCCTGTGTGACTAACAAAGACCCTTCTCTCCTCTGTTACACAGGTGGTACAGGGTGCTCTCACACACTGTGTATTACACGTGGCTGAGAACAAAAGCCATAAGCTTCTGCCAGAAGAGCGTGGGAGAGAAGGAACTAAACCTTGAATGATAAATACATTTGCTACATCAGCACTTGGTGAGCACCACGGACGAGAACATCTCAGCCACATTTTAAACCCCTGGATGTACAGGAAAACACGTTGCTTAGCACACAGCAGTTTGGGTTTCTGGGAAGAGTGCTCTCTCATGAAGTTCCCACAAGACCATTATTATCTGACCAGTCTGGCTGATTCATGGAGAGGATTTTCCTTCCCCTAAACAAAACCAGTAAGATCCTTAAGAACATTTCAATAAGAAATTGGTCCATTCCAGGACATGTGATGGAAACCACAACAAATTCTATGGACCTGAGTCTGCAACCCCCACAACTATTCAAGTACCATGGGAAACACAGGAGTTAGACACATGCACATGCATTCTGGGCTATAATCTCACCATCTCATTGGCATCATGTGGTGGGATTGTTCCTGTGACTGGAGTGTTGGATACAGGCTCTGTAGGAAGGATGGACAGGACAGACAGGAGGGGGTGTCACCCTCTTTGTCAATGACCAGCTGGAATGCACGGAGCTCTGCCTGGGGATTGGTGAGGAGCTGACTGAGAGCTTAAGGGTCAGGATTCAAGAGAGGGCAGGGACAAAGAACATTATAGTGTGGGACTGCTACAGGCCACCCAACCAGGGAGGCCAGGCAGATGACATCTTCTACAGGCAGATAGGAGCAGCCTTGTTCTTAAAATCCCTGGGTCCTCATGGGAGACTTCAACCACTCCTGTATCTGCTGGACAACACAACAGAGCACAGGCAATCCAGAAGGTTCCTGGAAAGCGTTGATGATGACTTCCTTCTCTGAGTGATATATGAGCCAATGAGCAGAGATGCCATGTTGGAACTTGTTCTCACCAACAAGGAGGGGCTGGTGGGGAATGTGAAGCTCAAGGGCAGCCTTGGCTGACCTGACCATGAAATGGTGGAGTTCAAGATCCTCAGAGTAGCAAGGAGGCATTATGTTATGGACAACACCTGTATTATCATCCGTATTTCCTACCAATTCTATTGAACCATGTACTACTCTGAAAGAAAACATCTCTCTGAAAGTGTGTGTGCCTGCTTCACACCACTGCTGTAACGCTGTTACTCCTTCCCACAGTCTCATTCCTGGCTCTACTGACAAGGTTACTGATACAGAAACACCACCTCAAGCCAGACACCCCCAAATAAGAAATCACACTGCACAAGCTGGAGAGGTGCAGTTTGACTTCCCACAGACACCCAGGTGCACTCCCAAAGCCTGCAGCTCACAGATAGGAATTGCTTTTTGTCAGCCAACGTCCTCTGGCAGAGCAGCAGCACAAGGTACCTCCTCAGAGTGTTAACAGGAAAGCTGGGGGGGACAAGGTGCTCCAGCTGAGTCACAGCACTGAGCACGGGAGGGCTGCGCTCCTTCCAGCCTCGCTGCTCCTGGAGCCTGTGTGCCCACGTTTGCCTTAGAACAATGTAAAGAAAGATCATTTCCACTCCTCAGGGCTTTTTGGATCAAGTTTTGACATAATACAATCGGGAAGAAATGATCTCATGAAATGTATACTGCAGGGAGGAAGGGGAATAAAGGTATGTTTCTAATTGATCTGGAAATATTTTCCTGTATGGAACGGTTACGCTCGTCTCCTGCAAAAATGCAGTCCAACCAGCACCGGAAAGAAACAGTGGCATGGAGCACAAATTCAGCTACACAAACAAGTCCCCCCCAAACAAAACCCCTTTATAGTAAGTAAATTCAAATAAAAACATAACATGACCCTCCTGTCCCCAAGGTATGAAAGGAAAAACATCCCAACCAAACTCCAAGTATCTGCTATCTGGGCTTTCCTGCATCCATCAGAAAACAAAGCAACCTGAGTGCGACCAAAGCAAGCTACAAGACCACAAATTCCAACTCACAGTCACCTCCTGCCCTTGGGAATTGATCCCATCTGCTGCTACTCTTTATTTTCTAAAGGAGCCACAGCTTCATTGCTACAAATTTAAAATGCTTATTTAGAAACCATCTTGCATACACAATTACCCCACCATCTTCTCTGTGTGTCCTAGAGATCATAGGAACAGCAGCATATTGATGTCTCTACTTCCCTGTCTTCTGCCTTTCTGCCCATCCTTACCATGTCAGACCATTCAGGCAATAAACTCCACATAGGAACAGAATACTGCTGGAAGCCTTCACGCTGCCTGGAAACGTGGCTGGTTCTCACATAAGACAACCACAGACCAGAGTGATGAATGGTGAACGCATGCCATGGCAGAGACTTCACAGCTGTGAAATCTGAGTCTCATATCACCCTCCAGCCCAGCCTACCCATCCCCATGTAGCACATCTAGCCTACAAAGTTGACCAGCAAAAGATGCCACAGAGTCTGAGCTTTTCACAAGAGACAAAAAACTTGCTACTCTCCACTCATCTAGCAGGAAAAAGTGGGTTTTCTTTGTCCTGAGATGCCCACAAACACATGACAGCTCCCACAGCTGTTCACTATTCCTCTTCTGAGTGCTGGCAGAGCACAGCCAACATCAGAAATGCTCTGATACAGTACAGAAAGTTTGTCCTTGCTCATCAACATGGCTCAAAACATGGACTGCTTTGTATACATGACTATTAGCACATGCTGACTCCGATACAATACAGTAGCTGCTTCTCTAAAGTTAAAAGCCATCTGTTTCTAATTAAGAAAACATTGAATAGGATATCTTCCAAACATCTTTCCACAAGCAGGCAACGAGGCTTTGCTACTTTTAAATATATGAAAAAGTGATTTGGGGGAATTCTGAAGGACATTGAGCAACCCTGTGCTCCAAATTGAGAAAAGATGCAATTTTTGAATCACAGTCCATCACCATGGAACGATAATTCCATCCTGAGTGAAGGAGCTTGTTCCTGGACACCACTACACCCCACTGCAAAGCCAATAAAACTGGATTATCTGCCAATTACTCAGAAGCGTGAGCGTTCTGTGTGTGCACCGTAGTCTTATTTAAGCTACTGAGCAGCATTTAAACTTGTTAAGACTACCTGATCCCCAAACAGACGTGGGCCAGACAGCATGGCTAGCATCCAGGTTGCACTGCCAACACTGAAGGAAAACCAGCTGACACCTACACACCACTCGTACTACCTGTTGGTAAGCATCTATCTCCACTCACTTTCTATCACTCACCCACCCAACGCACCAGCCTGAAAGCCTCAGCAGTTCTGCAGGGCAGGAATAGAGACTGAAGTTAGAGAATCACAGACTGGTTTGGGTTGGAAGGGACCTCAAAGCCCATCCAGTTCCAACCCCCTGCCATGAGCATGGACACCCTCCACTAGACCAGGTTGTCTAAAACCCCATCCAACCTGGCCTAGAAGTCAAGGTGGGCATGGGAAGACTTCAGAGAAGGCTGGAGACCAGCTGACCACCTCACTCTGCACTGGTAGTTCCCAGACCAGAACGAGTTTTTATGCTCATGGCTTGACCCTACTTTCACATGTCTCTGAATCAGAAATGCCAGATCAGGACTGGGCACAGCTGCACATACAGTCCTGCTGTAAAGCCTTTATTAAATACTTCCAAAGGGACACACATTTGGGATATCTTTAAGAAATATTTAGGAAAAATTCACTTCAGAGCTGCCAAACAGGTAGAGTGGCACATTTAGGGGGTTAGCCTCCAGAAAAACATCCAGGAGTTATTTTATTTTCATTTATCTTTTTTCTTTTCCTTCTTTTTGGTGTATCATACAGACCGACAACACGCCAGGGATCTGCGAGTGAGAGATTAATTTCTGAAAGCCATGTGTGGCTCATAAAACCCAACCCACTCCTTCAACAGATGCTTAAAAATATATGCATGCTTCATTAGCCTAATTTGTCTGCTCAGAGCCTAGCCCAACACTGCAGAAGAACTTCCAAAACCACATCAAGTGCCATGGAGACCGCTGTGCATAATAATAAAAACAAACACCATCAGCAGGCATTAAGGACCCGAATCTGCAGGCAAAGCCTGACTGCTGCCTAACAGCTGGATGAAGCTTTTCCACCCACCAAAACACTGACACCACAATGTAATGTGCGACCCACTGCAGACAAACAAACCACAAGCAGAACTGCCAATTTTCTAACTAGCACCAAACTGCAGAAATCTGAGAAGCCAGAAAGAACAACAACTGAGACCTCTGGAAAAAAAATAATGTTCAAATGAAGAGAGAAAGGCAAAAAAAAAAAATTCTGGAAAATGGAAAAACGTACATTAAGCTGTCAGCATTTCAGTGTGGATTTGCAAGAGCAGTAACATGAAACCTCTTTATTATGCTACAATAACAATTATTATCTTGCCTCCAGGATTTTTTGGTTTTGTTTTGTGTTGTTTCCAGGTCTTCCAAAACCATGCAGGTTTCTCACATGCTTTGGCAATAACTGAACTGGCAAGATTTAAGGGAGCTTCAGACCAACGGGCTGGCTACTAAACTGGCCGTGCAACCATCTGACCCTCAAAATCACCTCCCACCCTCCAAAGCCAACGAGTGAGTAGTACAATTGCTCAGGTGAACCTGCCTTGCTCATGGCATGCTGAGAGAAGAAGGGGAATCTTTGCTAGAAGATGGGTAGATGTCTTCATGACAAACCCTTATAATGAGTAAGTCCTGCTGCTGTCACATTACGTGGGATCAGGGATCTTGATTGCTGGGATCTTTTAAAAAGCACCCTTAATCCAGCTGAAGCTGCTGCACAGCTTCCTTCAAGTCTTTATGTAAGCAGACAAATAACCTAGGAAGAATTTGACACTTTTGCTGGAAAAAGAATTAAAAAAAATCTTCTGTCAAGGATGTGGGCAGTACTAGGAAATGAAAAGTGAGCCTGCCACTAGAGCTGTGGAATCATGAGTGTGGCTCACACATTGCTGTTCTCACCATGCTAAAGCAGAGCTGGTGATACAACTATTTGGATTATGGTTTTGATAAGTCTTCCCTTGACTGCAGCAGTCCAAAGGTAACTGGGAAGAGCAGCAGCTCAAACTTCAAAGCTTCCAACCACAGGGAAGCAAGCTGGAGGCTTCAGATGAGAAAAGACTTTCTAATGCCATCCTGAGACGAAAAAAACAGGTTCCAAGTTCAAAACGATCCTTAAACCCAGCTCTGAGAAATGACCACATAAAGCACAAAGCAGAAGCATAAAAAACTAGAAATGACTAACCTGCACTTTGCATTAACCACTATGTATGGCCTCTCAAAACCAAATTACACCCCCCCTCCCTGCCCCTTTTATCCCATCTTCCCCCCAAGCTGAAAGGAGTGATACTAATCTTCCTAAAGGCATTTCCCTAATGGTAACAACTAATGAGGCTGAGACAAAACACAACAGTTATATTAAGGGAAACTGACTACAAGAGAAGAAGTCACAGTAGTCCTTTTTATCTCCAAGAAATAACAGGAACTTCAGGGGGGAACACCCCCCATCGTCACCCACTCTCCCATCAAACACTAACCCCACAGTATTTTAGCTTGGGGTGGGGAAGGAAGATCTCTGGTGTTCTTCATCTTACATGAGGTCTGGTTCGAGACCCAAAGCGTTATCACTTTCATACACACATATGACATCCTCTCACATACTCAGACATGCTTGTAGGCACAGGTAGCTAGGTTTGCGCACAAGACTTTGATCCCAGACAGTGTTAAATTTATTCTTGTATCCTTCTTATGAAGAAATCCATACAAGAAAAGAATACAGAATCCCAAGGTTGGAAAAGACCTTTGTAGATCATCAAGTCCAACCATTCCCATCCTAAGCTAAACCAGATCCCTAAGTACCTCATCTACCCTTTTTTTGAACACATCCAGGGAAGATGACTCAACCCCCTCCCTGGGCAGCCTGTTGCAGGCCCTCACAACTCTTGCAGGAAAACATTTGTTTCTAATGTCCAATCTGTCCCTGCCCTGGCACAGCTTCATGCCATTGCCCCTTGTCCCATCTCCTGTCACCTGGCTGAAGAGACCATCACCCACCTCTCTACAACCTCCCTTCAGGTAGTTGTAGGTGGTGATAAGGTCTCCCCTCAGCCTCCTCTTCTCCAGGCTAAACAGCCCCAGCTCCCTCAGCCACTCCTCATAGGATTTGCCCTCCAGCTCCTTCACCAGCCTGGTTGCTTGAGGATCTCAATGTCCTTCTGGTGAGGAGCCCAAAAGTGCACACAGTACTCGAGGTGTGGCCTCACCAATGCTGAGTACAGGGGCACAATCACTTCCCTAGACCTACTGGTCACACTGTTTTTGATACAAGCCAAGATGCCATTGGCCCTCTTGGGTGCCTGGGCACACTGCTGGCTCATATACGAGCAGCATTTTACTCACACCGCCTGTATGACACACGCAGGGAATGAGCATGAGTCCAGTTACTGACTGTTCTCTTCAGGGCACCAAATCCCTGATCCCCAGGGCGGTCAGAATGCCCAAGATCACAGGACTCTGGCTAATGTGCTGGTCAAGAAAACACCACCCTGTTATGAGCCAAAAGCTCCAAAAGTTCAGGAAAAGCACAATTAAAAAAGCACTCCAATCCTTAAGGCAGCCCATCTTAGAGTACCCCATCTTAATTAACAAGTATCAAAGCAGATAGTACTTTAAAAATACATAGGCAGCTACTTGTTTCCAACAATCTGCAGTGGTAAGTCGTAGCTACTGGAAGGTGGGAAAGAATTTACATACTGTAGGAAATGCTGTCATCTGGAAGTGCTTATTCAAAAACCAGTCAGCTCCCATACAAAGATACTGGCTCCAAAGGCAAGGCAAAAAATAGGCGCTGACTTGTCTCAGCATCACTGTTCTCTGCAAATATAAAACTAACTTCTCTTAAGAAATAAAATACTCAGGAAAACAAGGACAGCTATCAAAGGGCTTCCTTTCTTACTTAATCACTTCTGATACTATTAAAGGAAAATAATCTTTGCTTGTCTGAAAAGGTTGCCCCAAAGCAGCCACAGAGTTTACTTCCAAAACAGCTGTCACACTACTGGAAAACTTCTATTAAGGACTATTGAGACTTTTAACACAGCTTTGTCTTATTATGTTACATGTATTTTATCATGAATACTGTAGTGAAAACCGAAGAAATATGTTGACTCTTTGACAGCAGAGAATAATTAAGTTGCTTCCCTTCACCCCCCAAGAAGGGGGAAAAAAAAAAGGTAGTATTTGCCCTGTGAGAATGCTCAAGATATAATGAGCAAGAGAAATAAATACTTAGTGAAAATGACTTAATAAATCCCATCAGAAACAAAGCATCTTTTCATACCCTTAACTGTCTGCAAGGCTCCATGCTGACATTTGATGAATGGATGGCATAAAATGTTTTGCACCTCCTTTGCCTTCTATGGATGGCACGAAGTCCTGGCTGGCACAGATGCTAGGGGAGTATTACAGTTAAAACAAGCTCCCTTCAAGTGCTATTGAGTTTGCATGGTATGAGGATCTAAAATATTCTGGAGTTTGCTTTATTTGAACATAGACACACCAGCAAGATTTAAAGCTAAAAGAAAGTAAGCTTTTCACTGTCTTTGCTTTTAGGACACCTTGATTACTTGCAAACAGAGGGAAAAGATGGCAAGAGTAAAGGAGCAGCTTAAGTCAGGGAAGCAGCAAGGCAATTCATCTTACTGACTAGAGCCCAGCAGGTCCCAGCTCATTTCACCGTGAGCTGGTTTTATGACAGCAACTGATTACTCAAGAGATTTTAAGTTAATGCAAGTGGTAAGCAAGTTCCCTTCACCTTGGGAGCTCTCCTTGGTTTTAACAAAAGCATGAAGGAAATAAATAAATCCAGCCTCTCCTACAGCTGATCCTTCTCAAAAATATAAGCAAGCAGTGACAGACTGGTATTGCTCCACATCCCCCCCCCCCCCCCCACAGAAAGCCACACAACAGATTATTTCTGACTCCTTGTAGTCAAAAAGTGTCTTTCCAAAATGAGGAACAATCCAAAATGTCTTTGACTGATGATTACTGACCCAGAGGCACAGCTCTGTGAGTACTGGACTAGACACTCAAAGTAAATGCATTCTGCATTTTAAAAAGTACATAAGGTTATTTTCATCTCAGTGAGGTACTAGTTTCACTTCAAGCCACAGTGTCAGAAAAACAGAGCACAGAATCAAAGTTTAAATACAAACATTATTCCAAAAACATACTCCAGCAAACCCAGAACATTAGTACCACAGAGCTATTGTTCTGAGACCTGTGGTTTACGTTGGAGCAAATGTGGATGACCAACATGATATTAATTTTGTGGGGAAAAAAAAAGGTGCAACTCCAAGCTAAAGCTGATAGTCTGACCCTTCCTGTAGGAAGGAACAGCTCACCTTATTGTTTGGATTTTTGAAGGCTGACATGCCAATGGCAGCTCTACAATGCTGCTGGGGAGGACACATAGTGTGTAGCTCCGTGTGATACTCAAGTCAAATTTCTGCTTGATACATGAAAATGTGAATTAGAGCTGCTGATGCTGTATGTGCTGTGAAACACACAAAGATCATCAGGAAACACTATCAGAGGACCAAGGCTTTGTCTGTCAGTCATTTACTTGCTGATCCCAGGCCATCAGCTGTCACCCTGCTGTAAGAAGCTGTCCATGAAAATCTACCACAGCCTCCATTATCCCCAGTGTTTTTGTGCAAGATAATAAAATATGTATTAGGCTGTAACAGTAACAAAATCATACTCAACTACTCTTCTGCTCTCACACAAGCACGAGAGTAGCCTTGAAAGTCTCTAATTGTCTTGCAACACTCACCTTTTTTAGGATTATTTTCTAGTACATGAGGGTGACATGAGTTAACTAAGCTGAGCTTAGCTTCTCTACTAAAATTATTAGTTTCCTTCTCATCTTCCTTTAATGTAAATATGCTGTTTATGATAAAGAAAACTCTAAGCTTACTACAAAATACCTTCTTCTCCTGGTCATTTCGACAGCAGTTCCACTTCTACAGACTTAAGTTTTTAGCATACATTCATTAAGTCCTTCATTGTTCAGGGCAACCCCCTATTTTAACTATGAACAAGGCTCTTGAGTGATTCTGACAGGCTCGTGACTCAATCTTCTCACCACGGGCTGAAATAATGATACCGAAGGGAAAATTTCACCACCTGGAACTCAGCTGACAGCGAAGGAACAAATCCAAAATTCCTCTAGTATTATAGAGGGACCAGTAACATATCAGCTTCCCTTCTGCTTCTGACCATCTCAGCCTATTCTTGAGTAAACGCTGGTTTATTTTAAATCGGGGGGGGGGGGGGGCGGGGGGGGAAGGGTCAACATGAGAACAAAATGTAGAGAAGATAAAGAATCCACGATAAAAACCCAAAGCCTGAAAACACAGAAGCTAAATTTCTACCTGGCATTTTGTCAAACACACAGTGTCTCACTAGCAGAGCACTAATGAAAGAGTGGGTCTCGCTGCTATCCAAGTGAACTGAGGATTGCCATACAGTACCCACAGCACATGCAATCACGTATGATGTCACTTTGGGGAGAAGAAGAACTCTTCTAATGAGGAGGTTAAGCTAAATGAGTGCAGGGATTTAAAAAGAAGGTTAAAATGAAGCACGAGTGCCCTCAGTAGAGCACGATCCCTTCCCGAGCGTTGTGCGGGTGCCGAGGCGGCAGCAAGCAGCAGCGCTGGCGACAGCGGGGCGCCGCGCCCAGCAGCTCCCCGTGAGTACTGACCTGCCCCAGCATGTCTGGCGCGATGGGGAACGTGGGCCAGATGGCTGAGTAGACACCGAAGAACACCAGCCAGAGCAGCATGCTTCCCCAGACGGCCAGGTGGCTGAACTGTCAAGGAGCAGGGAGAGAAGGAGAGTCAACAGAGGCCACCACCTCCACCCACCCCACCAACCCATGGCTATTGCTCTCTTCAGGTCCGTGTCCGTCTCGCTCAGGCACTTGGTTTCAAGCCAGGGGCACAGGTTGTTTAAACACCATCAGCCAGTTCTCCTCTTTAATCTTTGCCTCACGACAGGGCAGACAGATAGTCTTCTCAGCCAATCTGTCTTACTTGGAGCTCCAAAAACTCACCAGATTTTCCTTGGAACTCTGATTTCTCTCATCTAGCTCCTGCTTCCCGTTGTGCACATGCCAGGTTCAACACATACATCAAAGTAGAAATTTTCAAAGGCTCAGGTTAAAGTTCACCTGGACAAATCCCTTTCAGCAGAGTACATGGATACAAGCCACAGGCACCACTCACCCACCTTTCACAGGGGGAGACTCAGTGCTGTGTAATACACTTTGTAACGCACAAATGGTTTTGTTTCAAAGGTGTCATAAGTGACTGACAGATAATGCAATGCAGTTTACATCTTTAATGGTTTTTTAGCCTGTAGACTCCCTAAGAATAAATAAAAGCACTATTAAAGTGACCCAGCACATGTCCAGCACAGACTTCGTTCCAGTTGCACTGAAGAAAGTAATTTTTCCTCCACACCCAAACTGTTTTGCTGTTCAGGATGATTTAAGCTGTTTTACTTTTACACTGCAGTGGGGATGGAATCAGTAATTTCAGTTGTAACAAGCAATTGAGCTCATTATTGGCTCCAGCTTTTCTGGATGCCAACAACTCCTGCAGCTGATGACTTTGGCTCCAATTCAGAGAAGTACCTGCATAAATCTTAATTACTAATTACATATGGGTTTAGGAACATGGGAATGAATTCACACACCGGTTCCTGTGGCGGACACAGTGTGTTTCTTTAGTTCTCAGCTTTACACTTTCTATTTGATTCCTGTATTAGCTGACTTTGTGAACAGTATTTCTGACAACCAAAGACGTATCTGTGTATTGTGTTCTTCCTGCTGAGACAGACACAAACTTCTGGAAGGAGATAATTGCTCCTCCTTGGGAAACACTGAGCACATCCTCAGAAAGGAGAGCTTTCTCCAGGAGTGGCAGTGAGCACAAGCAAGGAGTCTGCAGCACCAGTGTGGAGTGGCAGATAGCTGGGAGCAACTGGAGGCCGCCTTACAGTAGAAGCATTCATAGGGCAGAACGTCACAGGCACTGGAAAGAACACTCTTCTAGGCACTCTCAGCTGGATTTTTGTTCAACCCTAAGTCACTGGGCTAACGAGCAGGACATGGGATGGGCCCCTTCCTGAAGGGACACCATGGGCAGGAAGATTTGCTTTCAAATTTTGCTCTTTACTGCATTTCACCCAGGAGATCTGACCAGCAATGGGCTTTATTTAAAAAAAAATAATTATTAAAAAGTCAACAAAAACCACATGCCCACATTTTTTTGCTTTGGTTTTAATGTGAATAAAGCTAAGAGACCAGAAGGATTTTTATTCTTAAACCCTTGGAGGATGGTGGGAATTTTATCCTTTCAGTCTCCTTGCTTTTCAGAAAACCTGGGACGATTCATATCAGGATTCTGACCGAAATAAAGCCCTGTCACAGAGGGCAACGGCAGCGCTTAGCTCCCCCAAGAGCAAGCACTGCAAGGGCACTGCAAGAATTCATCTTTAAGAAAAGCCAGTCCCATGCAATAGCAGAGCAGCACCAGCACTGCTTCCTGAAAAGGACATGACACTTTCTCTTGGGTCAGAGCCTTCCTTCCAATTGAGCGGACAGAAGGCTCTGGATAGCTTGGTCTGATGCTTCTGAGCTCCAAACTCCTACAGACTATACAGTTAAAAACAGCAAAGAAAAAGGGTGGCAGGGAAACCAGTTTAAGACAAGCTCTTATTTGTAGAAGGTGTATTTATGCTAGTGAAATGATGTCATCTTTTTGTCTCCCTCGTTTTCCTTCCCAGTCTGCTGGTAGGACAGTTTGAGTTTTGCAGCTCTTCATCTTGCCCTCTCCAGCTCAAAGATGTGGCTCATTTTATGTTGTACCTTTCTTCTTACGGTTGACCCAATCTTCTCTTCATCTCAGGTTTGAACCTGCCTGAATTGCTTCTTTATCTTAAAAGAGCTTCTGCTTTCAGGAAGAGCCTTCCCTGCCCTGCTTGGAAATGTTCCTTAGACACTCACCCCAACCACCCTCACATTGTTGATTGCCCACTGATCTCACATCTACCCCTGGAGAATTCACGTGCAGAGCAGAAGTGAGTCCATCAGAAGTGTTAAACGAGTGAAGAAGAAATCAAGACACCCTCACATAAAAATCAGACACGCTGTACGGCTAATCTTGTGTATCCTATTTATCTGAAATGCTTCATGTAGTGCAGTAAAACAGTGAAAAGTGCTGGAAGTCTTTGGAAAAAAGCCTACTGCAGTGCTCCAGATAGGCAACCTGTAATGTGAAGCTGTTCCACACAGCTCCAACGTGAGGATTTTGTTATGCATCATGTTACCACTTTTCCCAAAGCCTTTCTTTCCACACTACCTACTGGATATACCAGGCTCCCAACCACTCTGAATCTGTGTTATTTATTTAAAGCTTTCAGCTGAACCCATCATGTTCTCCCAAGTGGCAGCGTCCCTCTCACTCTCAAGAACAAATTGCATGTAACTAATCCACTTGATGATGGAGAAGAGGCTTAACTCATCATTGTACATTTAATACTTTTCAAGTAACCTGGCAATCCCCTGTGCTGATTCCCTCACAGCTGAAACAATAATTGGACCCAACAGCAGATCCCATAATGACAAAAGTCATCGTTGTCCAAGCAATGGGACAGGAATTACAAGTGGTTGTAGAAAAAAGGTAATTCTAAACACGGTGACTCTTCTGTGCCTAACAATCATTTCTCCCTATAATGCCAGTGTTAAAGGATACTGAAATCTACTGAACATTATGCTATTAAAAAAAAATAGAAAAGAGGAGGAGCAAGATTATCCCCAAGCAACTAAGATACCAACTACCCAGGGGAGGAGAAAGAGGAGGAAGCATCAAACAATTCACTACGTAACAGGGTCTGAACGGGTTCACATGCCTCCAATGCAGACCTGTGTATATCCTCTTCCAGTGCATGAGGGATTAATTTAGGTAGTTTTGCATTTTAAAATGCTGGTGCACAACACAACTTTTATGCATAAGCAACAGCAAAAAAAGAGAACAGATTTTATTTTCAGATGAGAGAGGCAAAGAATATTAGCATCTCCCTAATAATTAAATAACCCACACAGATCACATTTCATCTTTAAAATTCAGTACAGACATCAGCTCATTAATCTTAACAATTCCTCTGTGAGGAATGAAAGAAAGCATTTTACAACAAAAGCAACAAGGTTACAAGATTTAAGCCAAGCTCCTCCAAGACCCCAGTAAAATAAGGATGTAAGAGCCCTCCAAACAGCTTGGTCTCAAGGGCAAAGTGTCTTAATACGCCATGAAAACCAGATTCCCTGTAAGGTATCATCTCATAGGTGTGAGGAAACAGAGGGTCCATCAAAATCAAAAAGATTAGTGTTTCAGAGGGGCTGGGGAAAGAAAGGCAGAAAGGTGTTGAAGGTTCATTGACACAGGATCCTTCCTACCCCCAAAGTTCTTTGGAGGTCACTGCCCTGCCAGATTCAGACACGGTAACAGAGCACTCACCAAATAAATGCCTCTAATCTAGGAATCAACACAAACATTTGACTAACATCCTTATTACTGTAAGCTTCCAAACAAAATCCATCTCAGCCAATGTGAAGCCACTAGTGCTTTTTACTAGCTTCAAAGACATTTTCACAGCTCCAGCTGTTTATCTGTGGGCAGACTTCTTTCCTTCCTTATTGCATTAATTTTTAAAAGAGCTACAGAGTACAAAGATGCCATTCTTGATCTATTTCCTTAAGCAATTACAGCGGTATGTTGCTTTCATGCAAAATTTTCTCAATTTTTAAATATTTAGAGATGTTGGCAATCCAGTTGTGTTGTTCTCTCCCCAGTTCTGACACGCTGCCCCTTTTCATCACCTATATTGTGTGATTCACAAGCTCATGCCCCTCTCCCACCCTGTATTTAGGGAGCTTACTGGTTTATCCTTACATGAAAGATCCAATTAAAATACTGAAGCCTCCAACTGACTTTCAGCAATACTGCTCTGTATTAATGTGCATTAGGAAGAAAGGTGGGCTAATAAAATAAAAGATAATGAAGAGTACTTACTCTAGTCCATGCAGTTGTTTCCAAACCAGCTTTCAGACAAACAGTGACTACAACATACTACAAAGAAGAAGAAAGAAATAATGAGACAACTTCAGTATTAACACTCTCAAATTCAAAAGTGTTCAGGGCTCAATCTCTCCTTTACACCTAGAAGTTACTACCATTTAGATACACCAACCCAGGGCTTTGGCAGTGTGGGATGGGGGAAGAACACGGTGAATGTCTGGGAGGGAGGGGGGAAGAAAAACAAAGGGGGGAAATGATGCACATAACAGAAGTTGGATTTTATTTTACTTGTTTGCTTTCTTCCAGTTTACGAGGCACAAACTTACAGTGTAAACTATGTTTCCAACAAATAAATAGTCAATTCCCTGGCCATTTGTGAATACTGCATCTGAAAAAGAAAAAAATGCCACATTTGTACATTAGTTTATCAACAGACTGAAACAAGGAGATTTTCAGTTGTCCCAACCTTGCCTTCCAGAGTGCCTGTAAGAACTTTCAGAGACACTTAGCTAATAGGTGAAGTTGAAGTAGTGCTAAGCCAGGCCTCAGCCACAATGCTTGGACACAGTGTGTATCCACAGCCCTGGCTGCCCACAACTGTCCTAGCAAAAAGGGGAAGTGTCTGCCAGACCCCAACGTGCGATTTATCTGTAAGAGCTGAGGTACATCAACATCACTTCTCCTCTCACTATCAGTTCTGTACCACTTACAGACACCTCTAACAGATCCTGTTATTTGCTGTGCCTGTGAAAAAAAACAACTTGCAAACCACCAGCTATGTGCAGTGAAATAGAGCTGAACCACAAAAACCCACAGGAGATTCCTTTATAAAGGACACATGTAACACCTAAAATACCTCACCGGGGGTTAATGGGGTAACTGAGCAGCATTCAGTCACCGTGCACCCCTTCTCTAGTCAAGTGTGCACAAGGGTAAGTACATGTTAATCTATCATTTGAAAGCACCAACCCTGGCAATGCTTCAAATGTCTGTTTAGTCTTTCTTAGCCCTGGTTGAATAGAACGCAACCCACGGCAGCGCGTTCGACAGCTGCGCTAACGCCAAGTGAACTCGTACTCACAGGAGCATTACTGCAGCATGGTAAGTATTGCTACTTTCACAGGTTTTAAGACAACTGCTGGAGAAATACACAAACAGCAGGGATGAAAAAGGCTTAAGATAAAACCTTGGACCAGTTCCTAAACACATACTGCTTAGCACAGTGCTTCTACTATGAGGGCGACCTTTCGCTAGGCTTATTTGCAAAACCGGACCCAACAGCCTTAAGCCAGGGTCAGCTCCTTAGGTCGCTCACTCCTCTAACATAGGTCTCAAGGATCTGCACACTTTTCAAGTACATCTTCAAGTCTACAGAGAAGAGTCCCTGATGCCCTGACCTCTGTGAACACTGTGCATAGCTGACAATTAAAACCACTCTACCTGTGGTTTTCTTCTACAATTGCTGCATGTAGTTGTCTCCTAAGAAGTGACAAGTTCTGAATACCTTCCATGAGTTGCTGGTTTCCTGCTTTCTTTACTCTTTTGAACCTCAACTACTAAGAGCAAGCAGTAGATAGACTAATCACTAATGGTGCAACACAACCTAGGGCCTGGGACAGCTTGGTTAGGAACTGTTTTGGTTTCTAGCCACTGGTATATCTATCGGTCCCACTCCTCCCCTGGTGCTCTGGCTTCAGGGACTTACCACATCATTCACAAATACCCAACAACCTTTAAAAGTAATTTTGCTCTTTCCTCTAGTGTCAAAGAAAAAGGTGAAGAGCACTAGAAAGTTGAGCTTTCTGTGATCAGTGAACCCTGCTGATGCCAGGATCTCAGGTTATTAAGAAGGGGGCATGCTTAAATATACATTGGTTTTGATAGACCTAGAATAAAGTGACCTAACGGCTCTGCCAGTATACTGCTCTAGCACATCACAGTGCATAGTTAAGAAATTGAATATTTTGCTGTAAGAGTCATTTTTTTGTTAACTTTAATGCAGTAAGTTAATGCCTTTTTGTTTTATTTTTCCCCTCCAGTGGTTTCCATGACCTTCCATTTTCGGAGGCTAAGCGGTCCTGAAAGGAATGATATGTCTGTTAATGAGAACAGCAGGATGCTCAGCGATCATTCATTTCTAAAGCTTTACAAATGCCCATTCATGGACAATCTGCACTTCACATTCTAAGGAACTCAAGAGGTTAAAAAACATTCCAGCGTGAACGGCACATTTTTGTCTCCAGCACTGAAATCTCTTTTTTTCACTTGGAAATACAAAGAAACTTGAAAATTCAATATTCACTCCTCTGTGGAAAGCAAACTAAGGGACTTATTTGATGGAGCTCAGAAATTTACCATTTGAGGGGGTGAGTATTCCAGTCCTATTTCAGCTGTTGAAATTAAAAGTACATTATCTATTTAGGAATTAGTTAGAAAAACATTTGTGGAAGATTGAAAGAAAAACTGTATTTTTCTTTAACTGTAACCACTACAGACATCAGCCTCAAATTACTGATGCTGGATTTAAAGAGCAGCTCCTTGAGATTAACATTTCTCATAAAAAAGGGAAACAGAAGAACAGAAACCCCAAATCAAATGAACTCCAATGAGCTATAAAAACCAACTTCCCCCCCCAGATCACACCAAGCTCCTGGCCCACATACAGAGGAAAGGAAGGTGCCTTTCTTGTACAGTCCATTAGACAGGATGTAAAGCTGCCACTAAGGATACAATACTGTCACTACTCAGCCAGATAGAGAAACCCCAACCTGCCTCCCTCAAGTATCTTTTCCATCAAACGCCTCCTATGTGAACATTTGTATTTCCCTCCCTTTCCTTGTTCTTTCAACTCCTCCCCAGTTAATCCATCCTGGATCTCAGAAGGTTTTCTTTGAATTAGTGCTTTCCAGGAAGGAGTTTCAGTTTTGAAAAATTCACAGGTTTAGATAAACACTATTCCCCCACGGCCACCCCAGAACTCCTCATCTGATCTCATCCCATTTCAGTAAAAGACCAGATTTCCCATGGGTTTTCCTGCCCTAACAACTACCCTGTGAAGCTGGGTAGGAACCGTAATGGGACTTACTATTCCCTGAAAGACCTTTCATGGAAAGCACGACTTAATAAGCCTAATTTGTACAACAAAAAGTCTAATTTCCCCAATACCTCTCACTCTTGATCTGTCCTACTTCCATTCTAGTAGTGAGTAGTGAAATCTATTTTATCCCACATTTTACAGTGCTGTGTTATGGAATGGGAAAGATCCAACAAGATATAAAGCAAATGGTCATAGTACAGCTGCTCTAAGGACACTATGCAGTAAAAAACTGAGATCTCAACCCACTACCAAAAGAAATAGGGCATTGTATAGCACATTATTTGGTATTTGAGTAAGACTTCTTGGCAAAGCAGCAGTTTAATCTTTCACGTATTAAAGTCACTATATGAGCAACAATTATGTTTAATTACACTCAGGTCTGGAAGCCACTAGATAACTAGCCAAGTTGAGCAGTTATAGCCTATTGAACTGTCTGTCAGCCTTATTTTCTTGGGATTTGTCACGACCTCCCCTTCTGCAGACACACTGGGCTCTGTACAACTAAACATGGGTTACTGACGTAAGAAATAATGAAGCCCTTACCGTGCTCCAGCACTTTCAGTGGAAACCAGAAGAGAATGATGGAATGGATCAGGGCATTGATGCAGTGACCCCAGAAAACCTGAGGGAAAACAAACCAAGTCATCAGGAAAGTCCAAAACTCTTGACCTCTCTCTAACTCCTAACAAACACTTCATTGTGTAGCTTAGAGTCAGACAATGTTTGTCCTGAATTGAAATACCTAAACTTCTGCTGGATCTATTTCCTCCTACAATTTCTTCTCCCTCATAAGAAAACAAGGGTCCAGTTGGATGGTTGTATTCTTACAACTTAAAAATATAACAGGCGAGCACAGTTGCCATTTAAGATCTTTATCAAAATACAGCCAACAGATGGAGTCACCCTTCTTTAATTACCTCAAAGAACGAGTTTAAAAGATTCAGTACTGTGAAACATTCTATTGCTTGTAACAAGCAAATACTTTGTGCCCCACGATTTTCAACTTAGACAACGCTGCTTTGCACAGACTAGAGCTTTCTGCACTCTAATATTTCCTCTAAGCAAAGCAATCGTACAGCTCCCTTGGTTCAGCAGCACATTTAGATGTGCCTCTTACAGAATAAAGACAGAATTCCGAATGCTGGCAGTTTCCAGCATTTAAATGGGAAAAGGAACTAAAATATGTTCTTCAGAACTCAAAATCCAAATAAATAATTTCCAATTTTCTAAAAGAACTATAGCAACAAAAACTACACTTACTATGAAAAAGCCCCTTAGAAAAGAGCATGATGACAACTTGTATATTAAGTAAGATCCTTGCAATGTCATCCAGTCCCTATGAACGTGGCAATACCACTATTTGTTGTCAGTAGTTGTGGGGGAAAAAAAATAATAGTAAAAAATCACTCAGATATTAAGTCTTTGAATGTAAAGTTACTGCTAATTCAGGAGCAGTTTCAGTTGAAGCCACACCAGAAAATCCTTACTTAAGAACTAGCATCTGTTTAAAAAATAAAATAATTTGAAAAGAAGGGCAGAACAACCTCAGCAGCAATCACAGAGCAGAAGTAATAGCAGGGAATAAGTTATTTTCTGATGAGAAAGAGCTGTACAATAAGAAAGTTCCTGCTTATTCTTAAAGAAAGAGACTTTCCCTTACCCTTGTGTTGAACCCATCTGCATTTTGAGTGATTTTGTAGAGCTGTGGAAATCTAAGCATACTATCTTGAGTACACGAACGCTCAAAAATTCCCAGAGTAAAGGGTGGCAGCGCTGTGAAAATCTGCAAGGAAAGCAAATACTAATTAAAAGCAGCTATTAGTTTTAAGTGGATCTCAGATAAAATTTCAGTATCTAGACAATAGCAAAATTCCCACAGACTTCAGCGAAGACTTATTACCAACAAACGTGTTATTTGACATAATCTCCAGACGTCCAAATGTGAATTGTGGCAATTCACAACTCTCAAATGCTGACTTGTGAGAAAAGCAGCATGAATGAAAATTCTCCCTATTAACCAATTAGCTCAAACACAAGAAGCTAAGCATTAGCAGTTTCTGATGTACCAGCTAAGCCAGCGAGGGTAAAACACAGACTGCAAAGGAAAGACAACGTGTCCTTTTTTCCAGAAAGCCTTGTGGGAATGGGTTCAAACACAGCTCCGATTGTAGCCATAATTAAATGGCTAATGTGCTTAACCAAAACTAAGTTTACAGACAAAGCAAATGTGGAAATCGCATTAAAAAAAAACCCTCTACTGAAAAACAAAGACTATTCTGTATTATGGCACTTTGGGGATTCTCCAGGCAGGCAAAGAACTGATAGGAACAAATTGAGTGCAGAACGCGCCTGTGCTATGGGCAGACGCTTAGATGACCCAACCTCGGAAGCTTTCCAGGAGAGACAGCAGGACACTCTGCCAGAAGCAGAGTAAATTAGACTCTGCTGAGTCCCACATTGCTGCTCTTAAAGTGTTTCCAGGATCTGAGGCAGCTCGTTTAAAGCCAGCTTGGGTATCCATGTTTCTTGCAGTCTGCAGGGCCGTCAGAGTGAAAATAATACCACTGTGCACGTCTGACTGCTAAACTCCATTCACTTCCTTTTACATTAACAATTTATATCGGAAAAATAATTTCTAGTCCTGTACATAGACATATTTTTAACAGTTTGAGAAGTGTTTGTGAAGTTAGGCAGCAGCTTGAAGTCATGAGCTGTTTCCAGCATGGATGCAAGCTTGCAGAAGCTGGGCTGTTTCCCACCAGGAGCCACCCGTCAGTCAGGGAGAAGACAGAAAAGCATGAAGGACTAGGGATTAGTGAGAATAAGTAACTACACCCCTAGATACAACTGGGAATATGCTGCTTTTGTTCATAAAGTGATGAGACCAAGCTGTGTGGTGAGGCCGATGTGCCAGAGGGATGGGATGCCATCCAGAGGAACCTGGACAGGCTGGAGAAGTGGGCCCAGGTGAATCTCATGAGATTCAACAAAGCCAAGTGCAGGGTCCTGCACCTGGGTTGGGACAATCCATTTTATCCATACAGGTTAGGAGATGATGTGCTGTAAAGCAGCCCTGAGGAAAAGGACTTGGGAATACTTGTGGATGAAAAGCTGGACATGAGCCACCAATGTGTGTCTGAAGCCCAGAAGGCCAACTGCATCCTGGGCTGCATCAAAAGAAGTGTGGCCAGCAGATCGAGAGAGGGGATTCTGCCCCTCTGCTCTGCTCTAGTGAGATCTCAGCTGGAGTACTGTGTCCAGCTTTGGATCCCTCAACACAAGGACACAGACCTGTTGGAGGGTGTCCAGAGGAGGGCCACAAAAATGATCAAAGGGCTGGAGCACCTCTCCTATGAAGACAGGCTGAGAGAGTTGGGCTTGTTCAGCTTGGGGAAGAGAAGGCTCCAGGGAGACCTTATAGCAGCCTTCCAGTGCCTGAAAGGTGCCTACAGGAAAGCTGGGGAAGAACTGCTCATGAGGACATGTAGCAGTAGGACAAGGGGTAATGGTTTTAAACTAGAAAAGGAGAGGTTTACATTGGATATTTGGAAAAAAAATCTTCAATATGAAGGTGGTGGATCACTGGAACAGGTTGCCCAGAGAAGTAGTGGAGAGCCCATCCCTGGAGATACTCAAGGTCAGGCTTGATGGGGCTCTGAGTGACCTGATATAGTGAAGATGTCCCTGCTTACTGCAGGGGGCTTGGACTGGATGACCTGTAAAGGCCCCTTCCAACCTTACACATTCTATCATGCTATAAACCAGACGGTTTAGGCTAGGGGTAGGGAACCAGAACTAAGATCACTGGTCCAACACGTTCCCCAAAATACCATGTTCTTGTATAGCTTTAAGGTATTTCCCCATGTTTCCTGTGTTTACTGGGGCATTTACATTCTCACTTGAATTAAATCTTTCAGCATTTTTACAAAGGTAAACTTCATGTGTGAACCAGTGTAAAAGCAAGAATTATAATCCTACTTTGAGTTCCTCTGCTTAATATTTCGATGAGACTACTGATTAAAGGGTTAAACTGCACAGAAGAGAATGACAGAGCTAGAAACACTTGGAAAAAAAAACCTCTACAAATTGTGGGGGTTGATTGCTCCTGAGTCCATGCAACCAGTTCAAATTTTAGAAAACAGCAACCTTACAAAGCAAGGGTTAATTTCTACATCACTGAGTCTAGAAGATGAGTTTCATCCATGAGCTTTATGTAGTGTAGGCAGACCCATCAAATCAGGTTTAAAGGTAATAGATGCAAATATCTAAACATGAATGACAGGGACTGAGCAACAGTCAGAAAATTAGGGTGAAGAGAATCAAAAGAGTGGAAAATCCGTGAATAAATATCCTCAATGAAGAATATGAAATCTTACAGAATATGAAGGTTTGTGCCATCATTTTTAAGATTAATGTGACAGAAGTTAAGTGTTCCCATTAATATTACTCAGTGATAATTTGCTGGGGTTTTATGTATTACCATGTATTTGGAGTGAGTCTTCTTAAAGAAAAAAAATATGAAATTTCCTCCTTCCAAAGAGAAAAGCAAAGGATTTTTTCAACACTGACAAAGTATCCTAACAGCTTATACATCCAGACACCAGGCTGCTCATCAGTAACATGACAAAGGTAACGCTGCTGGAAACACCAACAAAGGTCTTCAGTACACTAGGGAGCCTGGTCCCAGAGATCCTCCAGATTTTAATCACTGTTACTGAATAAAGTGATTGAGAAACGTGGCACTGTGTGGCAAGTCTGCAGAGCACAGTGGAAGTGAGAAATCACCCCTGGATTGACACATCTTGGTTCAAGTGAAAAATGCCAGTGACACAGCGATGCTGCTTCCCATTCTGTACACAACGTCACATGAGTCAACCCAAAGCACCTGCATGACACTTCTTTGGGCATCTAATCATTTTTCTGGGGAAAAAACAACCCAGTTAAATCAAACCTCAAAGATTGTGGCTCTCTGTTTTGAACAGGGACAGTCAGTGCAATCTTCAGTACAAAAGATGGAAATTGCTTTCTAAGAGGAAAGTAAATCCCATCTAGAAGCTGCAGAGCATTGGGGAGGTTGTATCAGGCCAAAGACGTGTATTTTCAAGGCTTTTTTCCCAAACAGTCATTAAAAATTCATTTTTTGGATGTTGTTTTTATCTACCTCAGAGTGGATACAAAATGGCTTTTACAAAACAAACTCACCTTTCCTGCCATACATCCAACCTGTGAGAAACAGCACACAACAACATCACACCCAAGTCCCAAGGCACTGTCAAGGTGAAGCACGCAGCACTTACCACGTTATACAGCCCAATGCACCACCGCTCAAACAAGATCTGCCCAGAAAATCCATTCACGAAAGCAAACCAGAGCTGCAACAAAGACAAGGAAGAAAAGGTTTTAGATTTCTACTGCAGTACATGTTTCCATTTACAGCTGAGGAGAAGGATGTGGAACACAGACAGACCACCACCTGGAGACAGCTGCTTGTCATGCCTTAGAAATAATCAGCACTGCAAGGCAGTTACTCTCCTGTAAAGCCTTGCATCTTCAACAGTGTCAGAGTACTGCTTATTTAAAAGAAATTACTCAGGTGATGGAGCCATTTGCTGTATTTGCATCATTAGTTTAAAAAAATAAATAGCCTCAAACCCTTTCAAAATCCTCCATGCTGGCAAATCAAGATGCCTGAAGACAGAAGCCAATGCTGTTTCCATCATGGTTGGCAAAGACCCGAATTTTCAAGGTAAGTGTGTTTTGATGGATGCTCTGCTTGACTTGTGTCCTATTTTTAGTCCCAGAACTACAGCAATACCAACTTACCAGTCACATTATTACTATTTTACCATCTACATGATGCAAACATTGCAATGTAATAAACTAACAATAATTAAACTTTGCAAGAGACTGCCCAAAGAGGCCATGAATTCTCCATCCTTTCACAAGTTTACAAAACCTGGTCAAGCCTCCAGCAACCTGGTTTGAATTTAGGGTCCATCCTACTTTAAAGAAGGGGACTAGATGGCTTCCAAGCTGCCTTCCAGCTGAGAGGATTCTGTAATGCCTCGGTGCCAGGAAAGTTCAGTAAGCTGCAGTGCGTAGGTAAACTTTGCAGCATTTCCTTGGATCGAGCTCCCTAGTGCCTAATTGTTATCTTGTTTAAGAAGCTTTTTGACGGAAGAACTGCTTTACTGGGTTGGAACAAAGTTTTCCTGTCAGCAGGCATTGAAAGCAGCTTAGGAAAGAAGGGAAAGAATTATCTTTTCTCAAGTAAATTGCAAACTGGAAGAGTAATCGGCTGTTTAAGGGCATCCTGAAACAGTCTGCGTGCGAATCACTGCACTTAGAAGATAACAAAGGATTTCTGTGAATTTGTGACCATAGCCCCTTTTAAAATCCCCACTGCGCCTTGGCACTTGTTCCAAATGAATTCAACGTCATGTGTGGGAACACCCTCCTCCCCAACCCTTTTCCACATGCTTTGTTTTGCATTTGCAAGTTCAAGTGATGCCTGTGCCCGTTCCCTTCTCACTGCCCGAGAGCCCATGGCACTCACTGCCAGGCATCTTTCCTGGCACCACCCTGTCACTCACACAGAGCAGCACTCCCACCAGCATTATGCATTCTCTCTTGGGCAAAGCACCTCAGATCACAATTAGTTAACAGCACGTCATCTGATCTCTTCCCCACTCCCACCCAGAAGAGACACAGGGCAATTAGGAAAAGAGAAGGTAACAGGATGGCATCAAGACCTACAACTGTTTTCACAGATGCAGTATCTAAACAGACCAAGACTCTTTGGCATGGGACAGAGGCAGCATAAGGGAAGATGAAAATATTTACAACATTGTCAATGTAACAAATAGCTGTTCAAACAGGCACTGCTGCAAGGCATTACGTGAGCAGGCTGCACAGAGAAGGGAAATGCAATGTTCCCATACAATACACGGTTAGTCTATGGAACTGCCTGCCAGGCAATGCCAAGGATGCTAAAAGCAATTAGAAAAAAGTCAGGGAAGGAAAGTTGGAGACCAGGTGAGTATTCCAGAGAACTACCTCTGGTCATAGAACAACAGAGACCAGATTAGTTGAACTCTTACTCTGATCATCTAAAGCTATTCTTACACTGTTACATCACCATTCTTGTTTAATCATCACTCTCATGCATCCTCACTCTTCAGGTGAGAAACAATCACAGAAACCCAAGGTTGGAAAAGACCTTTGAAGATCATCAAGTCCAACCATTCCCATCTTAAGCTAAACCACATCCCTAAGTACCTCATCAGCCCTCTTTTTGAACACATCCAGGGAAGGTGACTCAACCCCCTCCCTGGGCAGCCTGTTCCAGGCCCTGACAACTCTGTCAGGAAAACATTTGTTTCTAATGTCCAATCTGTCCCTGCCCTGGCACAGCTTCATGCCATTGCCCCTTGTCCCATCTCCTGTCACCTGGCTGAAAAGACCATCACCCACCTCTCCACAACCTCCCTTCAGGTAGTTGTAGGTGGGGAGAAGGTCTCCCCTCAGCCTCCTCTTCTCCAGGCTAAACAGCCCCAGCTCCCTCAGCTGCTCCTCAGAGGATTTGCCCTCCAGCCCCTTCCCCAACCTGGTTGCCCTTCTCTGCACTCACTCCAGGACCTCAATGTCCTTCTGATGCTGAGGAGCCCAGAACTGGACACAGTACTCGAGGTGTGGCTTCACCAATGCCCAGTCCAGGGGCACAATTACCTCCCTAGACCTACTCGCCACACTGTGTTTGATACAAGCCAAGATGCCATTGGCCTTCTTGGCCGCCTGGGCACACTGCTGGCTCATATTCAGCCTGCAGTCACCCAACACCCCCAGGTCCTTCTCTGCCTGACAGCTCTCCAGCCAGTCTCCCCCAGCCTGTAGTGCTGCAGGGGGTTGTTCTGTCCCATGTGCAGCATTCTACACAAATGACACTAATCTCAACTTGTTTGCTTACAGATACACCTTGCAGAGTAAGACAGCTATTGAAACTTATCTCTTACAATTTTTTAAGCCTTCAGCTGCCTTTCCGAGCAAGGAGAGCCTAAGGATCTCACCCTGCATTATTCTGAAGTTTATCCTTTCCTATACCTATTGCCATGCTTGCAGGGTAGTTCAGAAATACCCCTGTGAGCTTGCTTTAGGGCCAGCAGTTCCATTCCATTTTGGTTGAAATTCATCAACCTAGTATAAACCACAACGTATTTCTCCAGCTTCCTATTTCCTCCATATTGTCAATCATGCATTAAATTAAAATACTCATTTTACTGTTAATATCTGTATAAAAAAGGACAAAAGGAACTTATATTCTGTCAACTTTTTTTGTCACTTCGACTTTACCGATACCTTGAATGATCACTGCTCTCTTAATCTTGCTCCAAGGACTCAATTAGTGGCCCGAAGCAGCATACTGCCCAGTCTCACACTCACACTTGGAGTGTTTCAAGTAGTTGGATACCTCAGCTCCTCAAGTGAAAAATAGGAAAGCCTAAGGTCCCAAAAAGAAACACATCTGAGGCTCTCAGGTAGGAAATTTGAAGGTTCCTTCTCTTAGGAAGAAACAGAGCTTCCAGCAAGCATACTCCCAAATTTTTAGCCATGATGATCTAGGCATTCATCATCTCCAGGCTTCTTGCAATTAACTGCAATTCATAAATGAGAGGAGCAATCCTTGAAAACATAAATGGCTCACAGATCCGAAGCCTGTCTGCTGAGCTGAAAACCTCAACCTATGCTCTGCTCAGTTTTCTAGATCCCACTGGGCAAAGCAAACTTCAAAGTTTTGGTAGTAAATGTTGAGGCCTTTTATGACATTGGCTCGCGCTACTTAGGAAACCATCGCTTTCTGAAACCAGAACCTCCCAACAACTGGTCCTCCAGCCACAGACATTTCTCATTTTCGATCAAGAGGGTAAAACAAAGCAGCCAGATGTTCTGTAGCTGGCCCATGGCTAGAAGAAAAGCCCCAAACCAGGTTAACATCTCAGACTCCCATTTCCGAACAAAAATACCAGCAGTGAAGAAGTGAAGAAGCAATCTCATAGAACCTGGGAAAAGCAAAGCTGTTGGCATGCGTTACAATGCAGCAGACAGTCAAAGAGTGAGTGAAAAATACCCTACCAAGAACCCAATTCTATCTACTCAGAGTTCCCCCCCACCTCAGTTGCGTGATTCAAAATTCATTCAAGACCTTCTTAAAGCTGCTTGGAGATCAGTCAATCACATGCCACCCTGGTAAATGGATACCCAAGTGTCACTACCTTTAGTCTTCTGCAGCATCTTTCATCACTGAAGGAATTTCATACAGAACAGTTTCCTCCTTATTGGAAGGCTGCTATGGTTTAGATGGGCAAGAATTAGTATTCAGGAAGTTCAATGTTCTTCTCTTGCAAAAGCCAAATCTGGATTATTTTGCTTCTGGTGGGATCCATACAGGTGAAAATTCGAAACAAGAACATTCCCAATGCTTATGGAAGTCTGTATGTCCCACATACTCCAAACAGAGGGCAAAAGGTTTTAAAGTTCCAATGGACCAAAAATGACAACTGTGCTTGTCCTTCCCAGAGATTCACACTATCAAATGCCAATCAACAGGAAAAACATTGTGTATTTCCTCAATATCTTAACATCCAGAGTAAATTACATACTTTACATAAAATACACACTTATTTTGAATTTAACACAAGTAATAAACTGTCATGCATGGTTTAAGAGCCACCTGTTTATAGGGAGAACATGGTATTCTTTAAAGTCAGCAAAGAAAAAAATGAAAACAAACAAAACCCCCCTCTACATCAGGGCTCCTGCTAACAAAACGTGCTAAATATATCTGAAGTTGCAACAACCCAAGCTTGACTCAGACTTGGTAAGCTGGTAGGAAAACTTGCCAAGTCTGCCTGGCTTGCCAAGCTCCAGGGGTTTACAGGGCTCAGCTCCAGTACTGCTATGAACAAATGGACCCAAAGTTATTAAACTGCTTTTCTAGCTGGAAAGAAAAAAGAAACCTTTTTACTTTAACTATTACCTGGCTGCCAAAAGGCTGGGAAAGCTTATTTGGAACTCAGCTACAAAATACCTACTTTCCTTCCAAGGAACAAGAGGTCCAATTTAAATGTAAAGAAATTCAGACCTAGGGCTGAAACCTGGGCTGAGATATTGCTGTGCTTTACCAGGGCAGATGCTGCAAAGATCTGAAACCTGCAGGTATGGGGCCCAAAGAAAGTGGAACTGCAAACCAGCCCATATCTCCCACCTCCAAGTGCAGCTGCATTCTTCAGGTAACCCCACTGCTGAAGAGCTCAGTGCCAGCTGTGAGGGGGGCACTTGGCTGATTGAGAAGGGGGGGGGGGAACAAAAAACTAAGTAAAAAACCAAATAACTCAGACTGCTGCCTCCTTCCAGAGGTCAACAAAAGCCAACAGATGGTAATGCTTGGTTAATATTGACTTGAGCTGCAGGCAAACTGAGGATCTTGAGGTAAACCAGTCCCTCACTGCTGTTTGGAGCCACACAGCCCATCCACCTGCTCTAGAGCATATTTTGAGGAAAGATCAAGTATTATTTTCAAAAAAATATTCCCACTTGAGCAAGTTGGAAGGCAATTTTAATTGCATTATTGCTTCATGCATAATTACCTCAATATTAAAGCCTGAAATAGTAGGAACTAATTTATTTAAGTGCTCTAAGGCACTGGGATAGCAAATCATCTATTCTAAACATGTATATTTATGATGTCTTGATAATAGACAGCTTAACGAGTACTAGAAATGTTTCCCCAATTCTGCTAAAGGGCACAGAAAGCTAATGTAGTCAGGGTATCAACAATTGCCACAGGCACCAATTATAGCCAGACTGGATGCCTTTACTATTCAGAAATGAGTTAAATTCTCAAAATACCCTCTCTCAGCACACACACACACGTTTTGCATGTTCTTACCAAACAGGCTCATTTACAGTTTGCCTAATCAGGCAGGTTCGTGTGTCTCCTGCGCAGTTCATTAATAATGTATCCTGATTAAAAATCTCTCATTACAGATGTCTCTCTCAATGCTGGGCTCTTACTCCTGCCCAAATGCACACAGCCTTAAAATAATCCCTTCATTAGAGAATGTGCAGCACCAATTTTATAATATAGGTAAAGACTCTTCCTAATCAGATTTGACAGCGTAGGCATGGCTGCCTGAGACTCGCTTGATTTGCCGAGGCGTATTTCCCCTGCTCCTGTTATTCCCCACACAGTTTATTAACTCTGCTGAAAACAGATCAATATTTTTTAAGTCAGAAAGCATTTGCTCTAGGCCTGGGCACCCCAAACAAGTGGTTATTTAAGCTTAAAGCTCACCTCAAGTCTTCCCTGCCAGTGTTCGTAATTATTTTTTCAAGTTCTGTGCCGCTTTTGTCTCATTAAAAATCCCCTATGCATTTACTGCAAAGCTTGGTTGGATAAATATATATCAAAGCAACCAACAGAATAGAGATTTCCTGGCTGTAAATGCTAATGTATTAAATAAGCCTGAACAGCTGTTACTCCTTCTATTGCTGACCGCAGACACACGGTTTACGCTGCAGAACGCCACACGGCGCAGTTTTAGCAGCTCCACCTTAGAAGAGGCACAGGCAGAAAATTTGATTTCTTCCTTATATACACTATTTCCATCCTCCTCCTCTTCATCCAACTGACTGCTGATGTCGCCCCTCCAACGCACACGTAACACAGTCAACCAGAGAAGCAAGCACAAAGCAGAAGGGAGAGACATGAGAGCTAAGAGGAATCATAGAAACATAGAATGGTCTGGGTTGGAAGGGACCCCAAGGATCAGAGAGCTCCAACCCCCCTGCCACAGGCAGGGACACCAACCTCAGGCCTGGAGCTACACAAGGCTGCCCAGGGCCCCATCCAACCTGGCCTTGAACACCTCCAGGGACGGGGAATCCACTACCTCTCTGGGCAGCCTGTTCCAGCACCTCACCACTCTCTCTGTAAAAAACTTCCCCCTAATGTCTAATCTAAACCTTCCCTCCTTTAGCTTTACTCCATTCCCCCTTGTCCTGCCATTATCTGCTCTTTTAAAAAGTCGAATCCCCTCCTGCCTATAAGCTCCCTTCAGGTACTGGAAGGCTGCAATGAGGTCCCCCTGCAGCCTTCTCTTCTCCAGGCTGAACAAGCCCAGTTCCCTCAGCCTCTCTTTGTAGGGGAGCTGCTCCAGCCCTCTAATCATCCTTGTGGCTCCTCTGAACCCTCTCCAACAGTTCCACATCCTTCTTGTATTGCGGGCCCCAGATCTGGACACAGGACTCCAGATGGGGCCTCCCGAGGGCAGAGTAGAGAGGGACAATCCCCTCCCTGTCCCTGCTGGCCACTCCTCTCCTGATGGAGCCCACATCACCACACAGTGACACAGACCAGTAATTCCTACAGGCAAAATCCTCAGAAAAATTCTGGAAACTTTAAAATTAAATAACAATTAGCCAAACTGTTTTTCTTCTCAGTGGTTACAATTAGGTAACAATTGTGGTTCTTGCTCCAGGAGTTTTTAGCACTGTAGAAAGACACCACTTCTGTAGATGACTACGCAGTATATAAAGGATCAAGCCATTAAGCCATGAGAAGATTGCCTCTTCCAGCAGCGTATATATATATGTTCTGATATACCAATTAATGTGTTTAAAAACAGCCCAACAAAACATAGCAGGCCATGCAAACTCCTTTTTCACAACAGAATGGTGTTTTTCTTCTTTGTTCTTCTGGAGTTACATCAACATCTAATCAATACATCCAATTACGCACTTAACATTTATGTCACTAGTAAAATGAACATGCAGCCCATTAGAACAAATTTAAGAGAGCTGTAATCTGCCTTATCTTATGAAGCCAAGTAAAGAAAGGGTAGGATATTTCTCCAGCTGTTTTGGAGTGAAGTGTTCCAGGGATTTAGTATTTCTCCAGCACACTAATTGCTGCAGAAGCAAGCCTGCGATAACGTGATTAGAAATGGCCTGTGCCGCCACAGGGCAGATGTACTTGCCAAAAGACATGGTTAAACTTTGCAGTTCCTCAGGAAATTCCCTTTTACCCATAGAGGCAACTCTATTCTGAATTTATTTTTCATCCCTAAGTTTTCTGAAGTCTCAGGAAAGCTAACACTGCTACAGTAGGATTGTCTCATCACATATCTATGTCATAACCTTAGAGGTGACAGACTCATATAACCAACTTCTCAAAAAACAGGCAGGGAAACAACACAGCTCGGTACAGTTCAGTGAAGCCCCATCAGGATGCATTTTCAGCACACCCACATGGTCAAGGGGGTCCAAAACCACAGCCAGCAGATGACTATCAAGACTGATGATGCTGCGAAGTTGCCCATCGGTTGTCCTGATAATGCCAGGATACCCCCCTGCCAAGCTCGTACTATGAACTCCCAGTACCATCAGCCACCTTCCACAAAATAAACACCAGTCATAACAACCTTTTTTTAAAACAAAATGAGAGTAGCTATGAAGGAAGTTTTCCAACACCATGGAAGACGTGCCCATGCACACAGCAGCAGCGACTGCAGTGTCGCAGCCAAGTCACTAATGTGAAATTGGGTTTTTTGCCTCCCAGATTTGCCTGATCAACAACTTTACCCCCGAGTACTACCACATCACTGGGAAACTAAGCAGTACAATATGACTATTAATAGCTTGGCATGTATAAATGAGAATTTACGGTATCTCCTCAGCATGTAATCACTCCAGACTGGTCTTGATACAACTTCCACAACTGTGTAATTGACCCACATCTCGCACACAAAGATAAGGACATGCTATTACATGGTTTTAAATGACCTGCTGGCTTTTCTGAAGCTAAGTAGTATCTTTAACCAATGATAAAGTAAAAGAAGTGCTTTGGGTCTGTTACTCCTAATTTGTTCTCTCATGCTGAAATAAGATGGATAAAAAAAATAGACATGTTTAGCTATTTGTATTAATAGGTGAGGAAACATCACCAGCTGTGGGCAGTTATCTGCCTGAAATTTTGCTAAGCACTTAGAATCCAGTAACAAAAGCCATGCCAGAAAGCAAGAAAAGCTTGTATTTTGAAATAGGAAATTAAGGAACTGTGGAAAAGGGGATGCTACTACTATTATCCAAGTAAGGGCAAAGAAAGGGAAGGAAGCCCAGAAATGGCTACAGAAATGATCACTGGGGCCAGCAAGTCTGGTGGCGAATGTCCAAGCAGAAGGAAAGCCAACAAAACACAGTGCTCTGTGAGCAAAGCCTGAGAATACCACAAGTCATAAGCAAGGCTAAACCCAGCAAGGCTCTTCACACCTGGGATGTGCACTAGGGCTCGCTGCAGCCTGAATAAAGCACATCACCGCTGCCCTCTAACAACAAAGCATTTCAACACCTCATACCAAAACAAGAACATACAGACCCCCAGACATTTTAACACAAACCTGACCCCAGAAATTAGCTCGCAACACAAAAGAAAGAAAAAGGAAAAAAGAAAAAAAAAGTGAGAAAAAGAAAAAAGAAAGAAGGAAAAAAGAAAAAGAGAAAAAAGTAAAAAGCATTCATTTGGTAAGGGGAGAGTGGAAACATCAAAACCCAGTATCTATATAACCCACATCTGGGACCCTGTACCCCTGTTGTTCTGTATCTCTGGGGAATACACCTGGTCCCATCACGCTGGGAACACACATTTTCTGTCCCACGCATCTATCCACATGCCCTGAAGTGATTAACAAGCACCCAGTTCCTCTCAAGTAGCAGTACTCTGTTTGCATATCCAGTCAGCTGAAAGAAAACAAAATCCCAAACCCAGACCTCATTCATGTACTACCCTGTGATGGCATCGCAAAGACACAGGAACACACTGTAAAGATTTCTTTGCATCTGGAAGCACTAACCCTTTAGGGGTTTACCAGGATGGGGGAAGATAGAAGTGAACTACAAAAAGGACTCTGTGTGTGTGTATATATATATATTTCCAGGCATTGGAACAGGCTGCCCAGGGAGGTGGTTGGGTCACCAACCCTGGGTGTATTTAAAAGACAGGTAGACGAGGTGCTCAGGGATGTGGTTTAGTAGAGGATGGGTATAGTTGGACTTGATCTCAAAGGTTTTTTCCTATCTAGTGATTCTGTATAGAACACTCATTAAGAAAGTGGTACTGCTTTTGGTCTTAGTTTGCTTCTTCCCACAGCATTGCATAGTTGGTGTTTTCCATTTAGCCTATCTGTAGCTTAATGAAGCAGACAGTTCCCAATCCACACACAAATGCATTCATTTAATACCTCCATACGTGTGTTTCCTATGGTACAAAGGTTACAAAGCAATAAGGAGATCAACATTCATTAACACAGCTAAAATTCAGATCTGCATTCTTATTTTTTGGATATGAACCTAAGCAATGTCTTAGAGTAACCAGAACTATTTTAAGATTTCCAAGGACCAAATGCATTCCCAGTACTGACTGAATAAAGCTGGTGGTGACGGAGACCCTGACTGTCACTATTCAGCTCCTATTTTACAGGACATTTGACTTCAATCCTTTCTCTTCTCACTTTCATTTGCAGAAGTCCCTAATGTTACACTTATAAACGCAGGTTCACAGATTTTGCTTTTCTTGTCACCACATAAAGGAATCCTTCTGCAGGCTGCTGAATTAAGTGTAATAGGAACAGTTCTGTAGCAAGGTCATTTTAGGTCTGGAACCGCAGTCCCCTTAGGATTCCCTATTATGGCTACATGAACCACCAAGGTTTCCCTTGCAAGTCCATTTCCCTCCCCCTTTCCCCCCTATGAAATAAAATTCAGTCTGTGTAAGCCCTTGCATTAAGCTACTTTTATCCAGGAAGTTTATCTAAAGTTTTCTGACAGCTTGGAACCCAAGGAAAATAGCAAAATTAGCAACAGAACAGCCAGACCACTACAGCAAACTGCGGCTCATCTTCCCCTGTCATCCTGACAAGAGCAAACCCTTGCAGCAGGAATCCCAGGAGCCACCCATGTTTCTCATTACCCACAGCCCTATTAGCACAGCAGCATAGACACCACGCTAGCCCAAAACTACAGGGACACACCATGCCATTTAAACAGCTCCCCAGTACTTATCTTACAGTTCTTCCATTTTTATTAATACAGTCGTTCCCTTGGTCAGTGGGACAATGTAAAACATACAGAGGGTTTACTGTTTTCTTTTTACACAGCCACTTTTAAACATGCTACCCTGTCCCTAAAGGCTCCAAGATCTGCTCACATAAAGGTCTTTCCCCTGCTCTCCTTGCCACTCCTCCCGTGGAAAGCACACACAGTATTTGTTTCTTTACATACTGGCAAAAGCTGAAAGACTTTGATCCTAAACATCTTGTGCCAAAATAGGCAGCAGACTGTAAGCACGTGCCATCGTTTCACTGGTAAATTACTTATTGATGTACTTCTCAAAGAAATAATGTTTGAGCTTCTTTGGGAAAGCAGTTAGCTTGCTTTCCCCCCCCCCCCATACCCACAAAGCAATTCTTGGTGTGCCTTGAAAGCACCCCCGCACCTCCTGACAGCGCTGTGTACACAGCCAGATGAAGCAGCCAGGGAAAACACCGTGGATGTGAAAAACCTGGAGGGACACACAGAGCAGCAATGCATATATGTGACTGCTGAATTCGGTCCAAGGTGTAATCTGTGGCTCTGGGAGGGTACCGTACGCTCGCTCACTCCAAGCAAACAGTGGGGACAGCTGCTTTTTAGGAATGACTCTCCTAAAACAGCTGGGGAGTAATGGAGACACTATAGCAGGCCATGGTGTTAGCTACAGAGCTGTTGTGTGTTTCACAGCACTTTGCAGATGAGTTGTTAACCAGAGCAGGCTAACTCACACCATCACCTGCCTGCTGGGAAAGCCATCCATGACAAATGACCAGCATGTTGCCTCTGAACACAAGCCAGGCATATACCTCTGGACTCTACAGTGAAATGAGGGATTATGCACAATGGAAGTCTGAGATGGCCCTGAGGCAACATCACAGTGGTAAGGTCTACAGGTAAGGTTTGAGGTTAGGCAAAGCTTTAAGCAGCAACTCTGAGAATGATGATTATTTGTCAGCCTCTACCCAACATACAAGAAAAAAATATGAAGAAAAACTAGCCACAAACTCACCTGAAAATCAGACAAATCTGTATAAACTGTGAAAATACCGTCTGCACAAGACCCCAAAGCAGTTTCAGAAACAAAGAGAATTGATTTCCTGAGCAGAATTCCCACAAACTCCTACAGCTAAGGGCATAAACGTTGCTTGCTTTTTCTACAGCCAGCAGCAGCAGACAGGCAAACACAAAGCACCCACACCGTGGTTCATTCCATCACACAACTCACTTGATTGGTTGGGCACTGTAACGGGTTGTCCCAGGGAGGTGGTGGAGTCACCGTCCCTCAGGGTGTTCAAGGAAAGGTTGGATGAGTTCCCTAAGGATGTGGTTTAGTGAGTAATATATGTAGTAGGGGGACGGATGGACTACATGATCTTGGAGGTCTTTTCCAACCTTAATGATTCTATGAAAGCAGCATGACCAACTGCTGTGCAAGTCCCTTCTGCTGCTCCAAAAGTAAGCGTGCTTCAGGTGTGGAAAAGCACCTAAAAAGTGCAAAAGGGGATAAATAAATGCTTTCCATTTGCAAGCCAAATTAACTAAATGCAGAGGAGATGTAAATTTATTCCCTCATAACAAAATCTTGGGATAGTGAACTCTTCAGAACACATCAGAGGATCGAAAAAACATTCTCCTCTACAGGAACCATGTATTGTATGGAATTTTGTCAAACTAAATCATAGTTATGGTTTTCCACCTGGCACACTGTTCCCTCATTCTACTTCAGAACAGCACAGATCTTGAAAAAAAAAGTAGTTGGTGCAGGATGTAAATTCAACATCCAAGTTGAGATACACTTAAGACTTTAAAAAAAACTGATATATACAGCACATGGAAGGTAACCAGGAAATAAGAAGAGCAGTCAGCTGTATGGGGAGACTTCTGTGCAAGTCATTCATTACTGCTTCTTTTCTCCTCAGAAGCACGTAGCAGCCCTCATAAGATCTTACTGCAGAAAGCGCTCAGCTCCAGAAAGAACTGCAGATGCTGACTTTGCACGAGTATCAGAACAGTTGCAACCATTCAGGCCAATGCCTCATCCCACCTAGTTCCCATCTTTAACAGTGTGTGCATGCCAAGCCCTAGCATAGAGTATGAACCACACAACTGCCACGTACTCCCACTGCAAATACCCATCTCTGGGGATTTTCCAAGTCTCCACCTGCAAGACCTCTATTCCTTGGTGCTTTCCTCGTAATCCCTTGTAAACATCCTGCAACCCAACACCCTCTTTGGGTAGGCTTCAAAACACTAAGCTCCAGCACAAGCCCCTACGGGAGGCAGAAAGCTAGAGCAGCACTTGGCAGGTGTACTGCTTAGGACCTACCTATCAAGGAGAAGGAACATTATTAATGGGACACCAGTGAATAAAGTAAGGTTGAGGGAATGACTCTCCTCAGATTACACCAACTTGACTAGCAGGTTAATAAGCAGTATTGAACATCTGGGTAACAAAAGACTTATTTTTTTTTTGCCTGAGAGAATAGGGCTGATGACCAATGTATGTGAAACAGAGTGGCACCCCGGATCACCTGCAGGTGTTTTCAGGCTAGAATAGCAGAAAAAATACTTGATCTAAACAATGCTGCTAAGAGAAGCAGTCTTTTAATCTAGGCATCAGAAAGATTGCTTCACTGGCAAAAGCATTTAAGCTATGAAATGTCTTTCACTGCATATGGGCCACAGCTAGTCTGAAATCTGGCACCCTCACCCCATGCAGTCCTGCAAGCGATCTTGGCAGGCTTAGTACCCTCAAATATGCTCTTATCTTGCCCTATATCCACAACATAAGATCTCACTAATGCTGTAACACAGACCTCATTCTTTCCAGCACTCGAAAGTTTTTTTAAAACAAAACAAAACCCACTTAGTTTGTCTACTCAGACCAAGTAGAAAGAACATGGTTAACCCACTGTTCCTCCAGGTGGTGACACGGAGCAGTATGGACACCAGCCAGTCCACATCCATAGGCCTGGCAGCCAACTCTCTGGGAAAGACTGAAAAAAACCCTAAAAGACACTGGAGACCCACCTGGAATGAAACAAAGCAAACAACCCCCACGGGCTGGGGCTCTCCCAGCCTCCAGTCACTCAAAAGCACCTCCGCAGAAAGAGTCGTTTCGGCTCCAAATAGGATATCACAACAGACAGTGACTTAATGTTTCATTCAAGATTATGTCTTCCATGCCACAGCACAACAATCAACTCCATTAATTTAAAATGCAGGTTTTGAGTCTGTGGAACAAACGATCCAGACTATCATTTCAGTTTAAATCAGGCTTAGAGTGCTCACAGAGCATTTGGAACCAATTTAAGTGGATTTACAATCACATCACAGTTAAACCACTGTAACTTCCTCGCACAGGCAAGCCCCTATGGCAGGCAAGGGAACATTTGTTTATAGTTTGGATGACTATAAGAGGAGAAAGAGGATGTCAGGAATAACCTTCACTTTGCTGCTTGGGGATTTCAGCACTGAAGGTTGAAAGGTGGGGGGACTACTCTAATATTAGCAGAAACCTTAAACCACTTTACACTGCGATCTGTCTCACTCGCTCAATTCCAACAGCAGCGAATGTGCCACCACATACAGCCACGGCCAACCACTTCTGGGGAAACACACCCAGAATTTACATGTTGGATCTTCTACCCTTAGTGGCCCAGGCATTTTCCAGGTAAGTTATTAAATACAATTAATGCTTTTAACCCCAAACCTTTCTTTTAATCTTGCTTGATCCCCAGAAACACTACAGAAGCCATTTTCACCACCCTAGTACAAGCTTTTCTGGTAATTTTAAGATGGAAAGTGGTTATTTGCAGTCATCTCAACAATCAAAAGTTGCCATTGAAAGGTGTGTCATCCATCTGTGTTGTGTTCCCCCTCCCCCTCCCAAATCAGAAAACAACACACTGAAGAAAAGCCCCAACCTTGAAGCATTCTGTGTGTGACAACAGTTAATTTCTGGTCTGCACCATGCTGGGACACCCTTCCAAGGGGCTGATACACAAACGTTTGGTCCTTGGCACCTTCAGCCCTTCCCAGGGGGATATTCTCCACCTTGTCCTATGAATACCAGGTTCTAGCATCAACAGATGTTCCTTTTGCTCAGATACTGCCATGTCCTAATTGAAGACTTCTGACGATTTCCTTCTTGAAGGGAAGAGGATTTGACAAGTTAGGAAATATCTTCTGAAGTAAAAGCTACAGCAGCTGGATTTTAATCATCTCAATTACCCTACAATCAACATGCCCTCTTTGAGGGTCAAAATATTTTTCATGCTGGTAAAACAGAGCACAAGTTATTTCAACCTTCAGCTGAAATCACTGGCCTGTCCCTGGAACCGTTTTACGTGTTTCCAGACTTCAAGCTCAGATACTGAGACATGGAGCATGTGAGGAATCAGGGTGTTGTATTTTATAAAAGCTGTTTTCTTCTGCCCAGTACTAGAGATGCAACCAGAGATTTAAGGAAGGGAGGAGTTGCCAGGATGCCATGATTGGGAAAGTTTTTATATAACAGAGCACTCCTCTGAAGATAGGAGTTTATTGGACTACTTTAGAGCATTGGGAACTGTGAATTGCCTATGATTAAACACAAAACCCAAAGCACCTGCACAGCAAACATTAGTGTCATACATACTCATACCACAGAACTGTAAAATCAACTCAGACTCTTTCTTATAGATAAATCTGCAGGTTAAATCATCTTTAAAACAAAATACACAGAACTGCTGTGTTCATTTTCCCCAAAATTTAATAGAAGAGTGAAACAAAAAGTATTGGTAGTTACAGTTTTTAATTGCATTCAGTGACAAGGCCTCTCAGATAACATGCAGCCCATGGAAAAGTTGTTTTGCCTTGTATGGAAATTTAAAAACCTCTCAAAGTCAAAGACCTCTCAAAGTAGTTTTAATCCATTCCCCCTTGTCCTGCCATTATCTACACTTTAAAAAAGTTGATTCCCCTCCTGCTTATAAGCTCCCTTCAGGTACTGGAAGGCTGCAATGAGGTCCCCCCGCAGCCTTCTCTTCTCCAGGCTGAACAAGCCCAGTTCCCTCAGCCTCTCTTCGTAGGGGAGCTGCTCCAGCCCTCTAATCATCTTTGTGGCTCCTCTGAACCCTCTCCAACAGTTCCACATCTTTCTTGTATTGGGGCCCCAGACCTGGACACAGGACTCCAGATGGGGCCTCACAAGGGCAGAGTAGAGAGGGACAATCCCCTCCCTGTCCCTGCTGCCACCCCTCTGCTGATGGAGCCCAGGATCCCATTGGCCTTGTGAGCTGCAAGAGCCACTGCTGGCTCATGTGAAGTTTCTCATCCACCAGAATCCCCAGGTTCTTCTCAGCAGGGCTGCTCTCCAGGAGCTCTTCTCCCAGTCTGTATCTATGTCTGGGATTCTTCCGGCCCAAACACAAGACCTTACACTTACATTCTTAGCAATTCCTCCCTGTTGAAGTTTGCCAAACCTCCACACTCTCACACTTCTATGAGATCAAGGTAAACAGAACCCTCATTAAACTGAAAACACTTAGGCAATAGTAACATACTTAAGACTGATATAGTAATGACCGAGTTACATTTCTGGAATCCTAAAAATAACCTGTTAGCTACACACAGCGTAGCTGTTTGTATTTGAAGGCAAAACCAAACCTCAAAGACCTTCATCTACAGAAGTAGTTAATCACATCATCTTCCTCACTACTGAGAAATTCTTAATATTAAAACTTTCAAAGAGTTACTAACATCAACCTTCTGAGCATCAAAATGCAGAGACCCACCAAAATGTCTCCACCTCTGAAAAGGTGTGTGCTCCCCATCCTGGCACTTTATCAAACTTTACCTGAGACAAGAAACAGCAAAGACAATGTGCTTTCTCTCTGCTACCAAAAATTGGAAGCAGAACATGGACTTCAGATGGGTACCTTGTGAGAACTTTGGGGGGAAAATAAGAGACAACTGAAAAACCAGGGGTGGGAGGAAGGTTAACACACTTGAAAAGGAAAAGAGGCTTGTGGTTAGCAATGGCTGCTGAAGAGTACACAGAAGTTTTTGGCTTTGTTTGTGCTTTGTTCTGTTTTTTTAAGTAAAACTGACTTATAAGCCTTCTGCAGAGAGCTCTATAGTTTAATAATTTAGCCGACGGATGCTGCTTTATTAACAGCATGCATCAGACGTTTTCACTGGAAAACTGGATAGAAGCCCAGATGTCTAGTTTAAGCCCATTTTTATTTCCTACATTTTCAAAACATTGCATGGGGCTTGAGCTGCACGACTCAGATGAACTTAATGAGAGTCATGCAGCTCTGCCTGCATCCGCCGCTTTGAAAAGAGCAGAGCGCTGGTTTGGGTTTTGTTTTTCTGAAGCTCTCCCTGGAGCGATTTCAAACTCTTTCTTCCTCTCAGTCTTTTCTCTAAAGGCCTTCTACACATCCCCTCACCACGTCTGACACACAAACAGCAGAAAACTTGGGACAACCTCATTTTGCAGAGGCTCAGAGCTCGTGTGGTACCACGAAACCCAACAGTAAACAGCCAGGCAATTAAATTCAGCCAATTGTGTGTATGTGCTCAGTTTAGCTGCAGCAGGTTCCTTAAATCAGAACACTGCTGTGGGCACTGAGCCTCTGGAGTTACAGCTGAGTGTCAACGTATGTTGGTTATTATGACTGACAACTACTTACTGTAAACCATTTTAATACATGATCAAACAATATAGGTTATTCAGGTTCAAATCAAAACTTCAGTATATACATTACATTACACACCACAAATTTCCAGTGGAAAGCCATGCTGTAAATCTGACATTAAGGTAATAACCATATCTCATATCTATCATTTATAACCTATTAAAAAGATAATTTCCCTATATTTCTGTTAAGCTGTAAGAATAATTTTACTATATTCTCACCTTTTTAAAAAACCTGGAGTACAGATTTCCTTATTTTCTCTCATTTTGTTTAAGCAGGAGTGCTTATCCATCAACTGTTTAAAGAGGAGCCCCCAACCCAGTCAGTAAATCTGCCTTCAGGTCCAAGAATGCCACGCCTGAGAAAGAACCTGGAACTTAACTCTAACCTTTCAATTCCACAGTGACATTGCAGCACAGAACTACAAAGGAATACAAGGACTGATGGTTCTCCAGTGTTAGTGCTCACCTTTTATAGAAAGAAACTATTCAAGGCACCATGTAAATCCCTAACAACTTTATAACAAGTCCTGAGAGGAAAGAGGAAGCAACACAAGTTGACTTCAGGGAAGCCCATACTGATGGGAACACACATAAACAATGGGAAGAAAAAAGGATCACCTGTGGAACACCAGCAAGAATAATTTTAGAGAAAAATCAACTGCAGCACAAGGATGCCTCTCCATCATACAGGAAGGATGGACATGTGTATGCCAAGACTACTGATGCCTAAACTACACTTCAAACTGTGTTCATAATCATTACACAAGCCACAACCCCCTGGAAAACTGCCTTCTGAAGTTCAGAGATCCTCCTGATCCTGACCAGGAGGAACATAATAAAGACCATCACAAACAAGACAATGAACCCTTCCCACAGGGTTTAGCCAGGATGATACTTTCTCTTCAAGTTTCCTGCATTTCTGAAGACCCCCGGGTTATAGAGAGACTCAGTCTAACTGAAAAAACCCCCACAGCACATCCCGTGTCACCCTGGTGACAATGTCATCCTCCAGGCATTCCCCAGCTGCCACGTTTGAACAGTTCTGGGTAAATCCTTTGGTGCACTGCAACATGTTATGGAGTAAGCAGGTATAGTAGGTTTTTATATTCCTTGCTAAATAAAGTGGGTTTAGGAAAACATTTAAAAATAGAGTAGAAAGGCAGGCTGGCAGCTCTACAACGTAACATGTCACTGCACACAGCGGTTCGGAAGAAGTAGGGAACTGCCCTGGTCCTCCCCCAAACAATAAATACAGAATCTTCCAGATTCAGCTTGCTCTCCTTCCTAACATGGTCACTGCACTCCTGGCCAGGGGACAAGCAGAGCAGCATCCTGCAGCTGCTGCTTGCAGCCTTTTATCCTATCTAGAACACAGGTTGGTCTGACTGGCACATGGAGGAGTATTCTTCTAAATCTGGGATTCCAGTTAACAGCTTTGGGGCCAGATTTGAGCTCAAAAAGTAGTTTCCACACATGAGCAGTGGTCACAGATACCTCTTACTCTAAGCTATTAACACGAGAAAAGAGTGGTATCAGAAGTTAAAACAGCTTAGCAATTTCTGATGCTTCCTGTCAAAGCAGCCCAAGCCCTCAGAGCTGTGTATCATCACCAGCTGCACCCCAGTAAAAAAGGAGACTGACACCTAGCTTGCATTCCAGAGGCAACTATCCACCCAAATCGAATCCCTGCCAAAAATACACCATTACCCCTGCGGGGATGCTGGGTCACTTGAACCGGGACAAGTGAGACAGACCTGAGATCACTCCAACCACATCACCACCTTTTCTGCTCTGGCTTGTGAAGGGTAAGAAATGTTGTCATTATAAAGCTGACATTTTCCTGCTGTGCCCGACACTGGACTGATGCCTGAAGCCACAGCCAACTCCTGTTGTCAGCATGTGCCCAACAGAGAAAAGGAAGAAAGGAAGGAAATAAAAATACAGAGGGTTTAGCCCTCAAGCTGGCATCTAACTCTGCACCAAAGAGAACCAACCTGCACAGGAGCCAGAAGTGCAACACTGAACCTTTAGACTGGGAGAGACAGCAGCTGTCAGCTCACTAAGCAGTGTCTCTTCAAGCCAGTTTTGTTCACAAGTATATCTTACTCCTCATCTGTAAGAGAATGCTCTCAGCAGAAAGCAAAACTACGACCTAGTGAAACTGGATTGCATTTAGGTAAGTTACACCTTAGTCCATCCCATTTTGTCTAAACAAAGGCCTTGCTCCAGCCTTGCTCCTGGGCTGTTCATGTTTGCCAGTGACATTCCTGAAAACTTTCTGCCACCTGTACTGAAGCTCAATCCATTTGACTCACTCTGGGCAGCAAAAAGGCACCTACACTGATGCTGAACTCAGGGGCTTCAGCTATTTTATTTGAACATGAATCAAGGCAAGGACACCCTTTTCTTTGAAAGGTTAGACAAGTGGGCCATGGCAATAAGATGATCTGAGCCCAGTTTGGGATTTCACTCCCACCCATACTGACCCATAGGAGATTTCTATCTTCTCAGTCATGCTGAAAGATGAAGGGGTCAGAGACATGAATGGTAGAGGTGGAAATTGGGGCAAAAAAGAATCATGTGAACAACCTTGCTGTAAATTCTGGCTTCTAAGCATAAGCTGCACACACTGTAGGTTTTCTTCAGAGCAGAGTCTAGGAGTGATCACAGAAACAACCAGTACTGAGAACAGGTTTTCTTACATACACCAAGATGCCTTTCAAGAGAACTTTTCTTTCCAACATTAAATCAATGTCACCTGAGCCACATGCAGATTTCCTAGAAAAAACAAAATGCATTATCATCAATCTACTGTCGACCTTTTAAAAGTAACAGCACTCTACACTAAGCTTTATATTACTGGATAAAGCAGATACCAGTTGTGGCTGCAAGAGAAGTTGTCATTCTAGGGAAAAAGGACACAGTGAGACACTGATTTTTTAACCCTATCTCTTCAGCAGCAACAAGTGAGAACATTTGACACTCATGCCACCACTGCAACCGATTGGGTTCCACCAGATTCACTGTCCTAAGGCCACCTGTAGTTTTCAGAAGATTTTACTGACATCACAAAGTTCAGTAAAGAATTAAATTCTTGTTTCCCATTTTGGGAAACAGCCACCACAAATTCAAACACTGGAAATATTAATTAGAATACCCTTGTTCTACTCTCTTCTTTCACATTTTCTTTAGCAACTGGTTTCTTTTACAGATGAGGGATACTGGGAAGTACCAACACACTGCAACTGCAGGGCCTCCGGCCATTCATACAATGGAGAGTTCAAAATAGTTTGGGAAATGGGTTTAGGGAAGAATAATGAAAACACAGAGATAGCTCCTCTTTGAACGGTATGTCAAGGCATGACATGCACATCCAAGTCAGTTCAGAATGCTTGTCAGGAAAGAGCTGATCAAAACTGAGGGGAGACCTTCTCACCACCTACAACTACCTGAAGGGAGGTTGTAGAGAGGTGGCTGATGGTCTCTTCAGCCAGGTGACAGGAGATGGGACAAGGGGCAATGGCATGAAGCTGTGCCAGGGCAGGGACAGACTGGACATTAGAAACAAATGTTTTCCTGCAAGAGTTGTCAGGGCCTGGAACAGGCTGCCCAGGGAGGGGGTTGAGTCACCTTCCCTGGATGTGTTCAGAAAAAGGGTAGATGAGGTACTTAGGGATCTGGTTTAGCTTAGGATGGGAATGGTTGGACTTGATCTTCAAGGTTTTTTCCAACCTTGTGATTGTGTGATTCTGTGTGATTAACAGAACATATTAAGCTATTAACTATGAATTGGAACTGTGTGGGACTCCCAGCTGTTTGAATCACTGAGGAGAAGCCTGGCAGTCTGTTTTCATTCTGGGACTACTCCAGTTTTTAGCCTTCCCCCCACCTTCTCTTCCCCAACATAGCAGTAGGAGCTGTGATGATGTCTATCAAGGTTCCCTTTCTGCTTTACAGCAGGCAGCAAACATTTTTATGAATGGTCAAACAAGACACCTCCAGGCTGTGCACAGACCCACATGCACATTCAATTTACAAGGACTGGAAGGAAAAAACCTGTGAGTGTTAGGGAACAGCACACACATTTCTAAGAAAATGCCTTAAAGCCTCAAATTCTTCTCTGATTTAGCAGCAATTAGTCTCAGATGATGCCACAGAGAGCACCCAAACAAGGCTGGTATTACCCTGAGTCATTTTTCAGGGATGGAACTTCCTAGAAGAATTTGGCAAAACCAAGGAACTAATGATTTTTGGGAACATAGTCAAACAAAATCTGGAAGGTGAAAAGATGCTTTTTTACTTCTTATAGTCTTTTGCTGCTGATCTAACTGATCAGTAGGAAGATTTTCTGTCGAGTGCTACAAACCCAATGAATCAAGTATAATTCAACTAAAACTTTTCTGAACCAAGCATAATTTCTACAGAATGTTACACTTTTTCTTCTGCTAGAGCATTTTTGAAAGCTGAAAGACTCAGTGGTGAGGCAGAGCCATGGAATAAAGAGGGATTCTGTATTTTACTGCCTAAGCAGTAAAGGAGGATTCAAGGAGAAGATTCAAGAAGATGATTTAAGGAGGATTCTCCCCACCCCCAGTACAGAAGCCAGACATGTAGCAGCGCTGGCTTGGGAGTGAGTTTGTGTCTTACATGAGATGACACTGCTGCAGGACCCAGGCACCCACTGGAGGAACTGGCCAAGCTTCAAAACTGACACCATCTCCAGCAGCACTGACCTGTTGATAGCATTGATAATACTTTTTTAGATTTGATTTTTACACCTTAAAAGATTGTTCTCAGTACCAAAGTCCACAAGACAAGGCCAGGAGAACTTCCTATCTGCAAAGGAAACAGGAGCTATTTAACTGCAATACAAGAGCCATTATTTTAGGGTATCATTCTTCCTATACCATTAAAAGCAGGCAGTCATCTGCCAAAATTGCTTTTTGGAACAGGATACACACTTACTGCAGGAGTTTATGATGACTGATGCCAGTTGGGGGGAAAAATATAACTGAAGCCTGGCAGGTGAAGGTCTGTTCCTCCCCATTTACTAGAATTGTACAGTAATTACTTCTGTTCAAGAGAGGAGAGCAGACATTTCCTGCCCACCAGAGTGGCTCCCAGCTACACCTCCAAATGGAGAAGCGTGGTAATTAAAGTTTCATCGATCTTCATTATTTTTAGTGTGACAGTAGATGTGGGAGTGTTGCTGGATTTTGTACTACGGAAGCGTAGGCGGCACCAGCTCTCCTTGCACATGAGTTTAACCAAGTGCCCCAGCACAACCCTGAGTGGAGTTTACTGTACCCAGCTTCTTCATATTATTTACTGCTGCTTTGAGGCTGCAATAAAAACCTGTAGATTTGCTTCTTTGTAAGAAAGGAGTAACAAATTTGTGGTTAAAGGGAACACTGGAGGCTTCTCACGAGCAAGGTACCCTGCTGACACACCAGTAAAGTAAGTAGGAAGGAGGAGTCAGTCAACACAACCAAAAAAGCCCCAGTCAGTCACCAATGCTCAGATTACACCACAGTCAGCTATGTGAAGAGTGACAGGCAATGACCAAAGGAGTTGTGTTGAGTTTCTCAAGAGCAGAGCTCTCAGGAGACCATCGTTTACTGATCCAACAACCTGCTCTATAGGGAGCAAAGTCGGATGAGAAGAAAATATTGAATCATCAAGCTTCCAGGAGATACAACTTCATGCTTGTGAGTAGTTCTCACTGAGTGTAGCTACTCTATGGGTAAGCAGAAGCCAGCCACAGAAGCAAGTATCATTCATTGGAAATCATGTAGGTACCAGCAATATATTCAGGTGTCAAATCAGAATAATCTTGTGTGCAACCCTTTTGAAAAATGCAAAGAAGGTCATGACATCACTGATGAAGAGACAACAGACCTCCTCCTCCTGGTAAGTTTAAAAGGGGAGAACTTGGTGCCTATCCAAACACCACCTCCCCTGGCTTTACAAGCCCCACAGAGACCCTTCACAGACCACCTGCACACTCCTCTTTCTTCACCAAGCGCAAGAACAGAAGGCCCACAACGCTAACTTTTTATGTCGCCAAAAGCCAAAATCAAACACATTAATTTCCAATCCTGACCCAGATTTTATGATGTTCTAGCTTTTCTCACATTGTCCTCCCTAGAATCCTAGAATGCTTTTTCAGCAGTACCAGGCAATCTGAAGAGAACAGTGATTCTCACATCTCTCATCCCTTGAAGTATTATTCTGGTTTTAGGTAACATATTCCTGCTCCTTCCCCTAGATTTACTGCTCCCACCTTCTTATTTCAACTCAGCATGAATTAGGAACTGCTTGGCAAATAGTAACTCCTTCCAGAGAAACAAAGTCTGCCAGGACTTTCACTGCTACCCTTTTATCACTCCTCCGCTGCAGGCATATCTCATATTTTAGCACAAGCCAGCTCCTCCTTACTGCCCAGATGGCCTAATGCACATTCTTAAAGAACCTCCCCCAGCACAAATCACACACCATAAAAATCCTGTGACTGTGCATAGGTTCTGTTGAAACTGTGGCCTCCGATGTACTTGCAGGTTTTGAGATATCACAGCTTCTTCATGTACATGAATAATACGTGACCTGCATTGGGAAAGGGTTTTTCTTTTTGGTCACCCCTTCTCAACTTCCTTCCCCAGCTTTATGTTTGAGATGCATGTGAGTAAGAGATACTTGGAAAGCTCAAAAGGAAAAAAAAAAGGTTGATTACAAGTCTGTCCCCAAGCTGCTGCACCATGAGATTACCAGGGGTATCATGAATATCAATTCAAGCCCTTCACCCAGCTCTACCTGCAGTTTCTTTTGTCTCTTCTCTAGATGCACAAGCAAAAGCCCCCACATTAGCTTACTCAAGCAATGTGTGCACTGAACTGAAGTGTGTGCTGCTGTCAGAAGAGCCTGTCCCACCTCTCATCCCAGAGCTCCCCTGTACATCAGGAACATGATCTGGCTGAACTCTAACCTTAAAGGGCTCATCCTGCAGCTGTGCAAACACCAGTGCCCTGGCGAGGAGCGGGGAAGCACACGTTCCCAGGGAGGAATGAGGATCAGAATGCCCTTTGTAAAGGCAGTGTGCGTCCCTGGCCGATCAGAGCCACGGATGTGGGTTCACGGGACTGTGAACGCACAGTCCAGGGACCGGCGCGGCAGCCCAGGGACCAGCCCGGCAGCCTGCACGATGCGGCTGGAGGGACACGGACTCTCTAAGGAAAGTGGCACCGCAAAGGAGAGCACAGCACAAAGCTCCTGGAGTGGAAGGCTGCCGACCCACCGCCACAGCACGGCGTGGTGCTGCTGGAGCAGACTATGGAATGCAAACAGGGACCTGCGATGGCACTGTGCAAGTGCCATCTCCAACCCGCCTACATTTCCTGCATTTACCCATTCAGCCACAACAGCAGATAAAAGCAAAGCCTCTCAGTCACCCATCCCCATCCTGCCCGGGAAGCAGGATGTATTAATAGGCATAAACACATTTCCAAGTAGTACAAAACCACATGTCATTTTTAAGGCTAATGAATGCCAGCTGACACAAAGCACAGGCTGACTGTCACATCACTTAGCTGCTCCAGACACCTGTCACTCCTTGGCAACAACAGGGAGAAGAGGTCAAGACACTGTTAGTAAACCCAAAAGGGAGACTCACTTTTCCACCCAAATTGAACTTGACAGGAACCATCATCACAAATAAAGACGAGAGGTTCAGGTGTTCCTGGCTGCTGCAGGCTTATCCCGCTGCTGCTACCAAGCCATCCACATATTTTAGTCAGTCTGCAGTAATAAAATCAATCTGTACAGCCACTTATTAATAAAGATAGCATTGTTTTGGATGAGAATATATGCTATTAGATTTCTTTTCTTGCACACATAGTTTATACAAAAACATACGTACTCCTGCTGAATCCCTGCAGCACTCAGATACAGAAAGGCCGATACATTCCATCTCCTTGCTTTCCAACTCCTTAATTGCTTTTGCATGAATGCGAAGAAACCCGCAAGAAGACAGCGAGCAAAGTAACTTTGTCACGTTTAAAAGCTGGCAGACCAAGTTTTGACCTCCTCTGCTCATCTGGCAGCATGAAGTCATCAGTGCTTATCCATGTCTTTGTCTCCATGGGGCAGAAACAGATTGTAACACGCTCAAAACGTGGAGCAAAGCCACTTCGCTCTTGCTTTCCCACCAAACAGGCTCCTGTGCTTTTTGGGGTACAGATCTGGGGTTTCAGCTTAAGCCCATATATTCAACATGCAAGTACACCCAGAAATGTGGGCTAAGATTATGGTGTCTCAGCCTTAAGGGCCAGTCCTGATTGATTGTAACACAGCTCTGGTTACAGTGAATTGTCAATCCTGGTTCAGAAATACAAAAAGAAGTTACGCTCAAATTGCAAAGGTCCAAGAAAAGAGTGAGGTTCAAAGGAGCAAAGAAGAGGAGGAGAAACAGAAAACATTAGGGAATGGCAATAAAATATGGGGGTGGGAGGGAAGCTGCAACTGACTCATTTTGGAGATCTTTTCAGAAAAATAGACTGCCTAACTTGGAAGCGATACCATCACTAGATACCATGATGTGCTGTTTCTAGTGCATTTTAATACGTTCTGAATGATTCTGTTGAACAGATCAAGGTGATATAAAAAGCAATGACATGCTCTCTAGAGCATATACATAACCAAAAGCTTATAAATAGTCCTAACTATCTGCATTGCCTTCAGCATCTCAATACAGAGGGGGAAAAAATGACCTGTTCTGGACAGGTTACACACCTTGCTGTGTGCCATCACACAGTCCAAAGCCTCCTTATGCCAGCTCAATGAAGCAATGCAGGATTCCCACACAGGACAGGAACCTCTCAGGGACACCAAGCGATAACAATTCCTTTTCTCCTATCCCCAGCCACAGACCTTGAGCTCCTTACAGGCAGATGTCCCTTGAGTCAAAGGCAGTCAAACCACTAAATGGTTTTACAGCAGAAGAGGCTGCAAAAGCACCACCTGTGCTGCTCCAGATTTCTGCTGGGGACTGGACTGCTCATAGAGGACGTGATGTGTTTTTTTACCTCTGACCCTGCTGTACTAAAAAAAATATTCAGTTCAAGACCTTGAACTCAGACAAACAAAATCTCCAGACCTCTATTCTAGATTCTTCCCTGCACAAACATAGGATAAATTGCATTTTAAATCCTGTACATGCTCTTAAACTAGGTTACAGATGCCTTTTCTGAATCTCAAAATAAAACAATCTCTAGTGGTTAATTAGTGAAACTGGATAGAGGTTTATCATCATTAGTGCTCATCCAAGTGAAATGGCAAAGTTATTTTCCAGCAGCATTTAAAAATGGAGTTTGAATTCAGTTAAATTTATTCTCTGCTGCCCTAGCTTCTTTGGGTCATGATCCTGAAAAAAAAACAAGAAACCTCAATATAATAAGGACCAGCTCAGTTCATGGTGCAGATACTGGAAACAGAAATTTTATACCCAAAAAAATCTGGTGACACTACAGTTCTGCATCGGCTTTGGGAAGGTTTTTGTAGTTGTCTGTGAAGCAGTATTAAGACAACAAGAGTTACAAACTCATCCATTGCATGCATCTGTACTACAGGATGCATTAGAAAACGGGGACATTGGACACATACTCTGTGTTGCCTCCAGACAAGCCAGAGAAATGCCCCAAACAATCAGAAAGAAGTTGAGGACGAGACCTGCTGGCCAGGAGGTCAGTTAAGAGTACCTTTTTTTCCTCAACTTCCCAACAATGAAGAAACTAACTACTAGTAAAATACTTTGAGATGATGAAACTGAAGGCCAAAACAAAATGTTCTGGTGTTACCATCAAGTTGCTCACGCTGAAGAAACACGGAGCTTCACAGCCTGACCTTACTGCTGGGCAAGGGGCTGGAAGCTGTGCAGACTTGGAGTCAGTTCAGGCAAGTGCAACACAGTCCACAGAGCCCAGCACACTTCTTGGTTACAAGCAGACAATGACAAACAATATCACAGACACACCATTACTATTCAGTGACTTCAGTGGGACTGCTCACAGGCGAGTCATCACACAAAAGTTGTCTTCAAGCTAAACTTCAGAGTACCGTGGGCTTCAAGAAAAGACACAGATACAGACTGGGAGAAGAGCTTCTTGAGAGTAGCCCTGCTGAGAGGGACCTGGGGATTCTGGTGGATGAGAAACATCCAGCAATGTGCTCTTGCAGCTCACAAGGCCAATGGTATCCTGGGCTCCATCAGAAGAGGGGTGGCAGCAGGGACAGGGAGGGGATTGTCCCTCTCTACTCTGCCCTCATGAGGCCCCATTTGGAGTCCTGTGTCCAGATCTGGGGCCCCCAGTACAAGAAGGATGTGGAACTGTTGGAGAGGGTTCAAAGGAGCCACAAGGATGATTAGAGGGCTGGAGCACCTGCCCTACAAAGAGAAGCTGGGGGAGCTGGGCTTGTTCAACCTGCAGAAGAGAAGGCTGCGGGGGGACCTCATTGCAGCCTTCCAGTACCTGAAGGGAACATACAAACAGGAGGGGAATCAACTTTTTCAAAGGATAGACACTGGCAGGACAAGGGGGAATGGATTAAAACCAAAGGAAGGAAGGTTTAGATTAGATCTTAGGGGGAAGATTTTTACAGAGATTCTGGTGAGGTGCTGGAACAGGCTGCCCAGAGAGGTGGTGGATGCCCCGTCCCTGGAGGTGTTCAAGGCCAGGTTGGATGGGACCCTGGGCAACCTTGTGTAGATCCAGGCCTGAGGTTAGTGTCCCTGCCTCTGTCAGGGGGTTTGGAGCTCTATGATCCTTGGGGTCCCTTCCAACCCATGCCATTCTGTGATTCTATTATTCTATGAAAAAAGATATGGGATTTTGTGAAACCACCCAAAAGTAACTCATGAATTGACACTACACCTTGTCTGCAACATTTCCAAGCTCCCTGGCACTACCTAAAAACACGCTACAAAAAGCTCTGCAAAACCAGCATCAAGCTCCTCTTGCACCTAGGCAAGGCAGCAGTTTTACCTACCAGGGCAACACCTGAGTTCAACTGCAACAAACACTGCTAACACAGCCTCATTTCTACCCACTTGTATTGCCATTCTCTAGGTGAATTGCTGTAGGAATGTATTTCAGACACTGCTGTTCAGAGCAGTGAGGTACAGGTGAAAGAAGCAGCCCTCACACCTTTAACACGCCTGTTCTGTACTACACCTTCCCTAAGCATTCTGCACTCTTTGAATGGATTAAACATTACCTGAGCTGAGGGTGTTGGTTTCTTTTCTTTTTACAAGTTTCAAAAACAAATAAACAACAACAAAACAAGATTCCTTCACTTCCTGGACAGGATTCAGTTTTCTCTTCCTACTAACAACTACACTGCTGCTTTCAGACAAATCAAGATCTTCAGCAGCATCCATAAAGGCTGTCTACATGGACACCACACTGCTACCAAGTGTAAATTTAGGTGTCTGAGGGAAAACAATCCTGAAGACACTGCACCCCACCTTCATGCATCAGTTTGTGGCGAGTAGCTAACTTATCCAGGGCATGCACACATTTGTGAGAATTCAAGAGCCAGATTTCCAAGCTATACAGGATGCAAATCACACTCCTACTTTGCTTCATCACGATACCGCATGGTTACAAGCTCACCACACCAGGTAGATGCACACAGAAGTAACGACTGGAACAGAATCTGACTGGAGACCTGTGACCAGCGGTGTTCCCCAGGGCTCAGTGTTGGGCCCAGTCCTGTTTAATGTCTTCATTGACAACCTTGATGAGGGAACAGCATCCACCCTCAGCAAGTACCCGATGGTACAAAGCTGGGAGGAGTGGCTGACATGCAGGACACTGCGCTGCCATCCAGAGAGACCTGGACAGGCTGGAGAGCTGGGCAGGGAGAAACCAGATGAGGTTCAACAAAAGCAAGTGGAGAGTCTGGCACCTGGGAAGGAATAACTGCTGCAATCAGTACAGGCTGGGGGATGAGCTGCTGGAGAAGAGCTCAGTGGAGAAGTTCCTGAGGGTCCTGGTTGATGACAGGTTGACCATGAGCCAGCAGTGTGCCCTGGTGGCTGAGAGAGCCAATGGGATCCTGGGGGGCATCTGGAGGAGTGTGGCCAGCAGGTCAAAGGAGGTGATCCTCCCCCTCTGCTCTGCCCTGGTCAGGCCCCACCTGCAGTATTGTGTCCAGTTCTGGGCTCCCTGGGATAAAAAAGGACAGGGATCTCCTGGAGAGAGTCCAAAGAAGGGCTACAAAGATGATTAAGAGCCTGGACCATCTTCCCTGTGAGGAAAGGCTGAGTAAGTTGGGACTGTTCATTCTTGAGAAGAGAAGATTAAGGGGGGGGGGGGGGACCTAATTAAAGTTTATAATTATCTGAAGCATGGGATGCAGGGGGAAATGGGCAGCCCCTTTTCAGTGGTCTGTGGAGACAGGTCAAGGGGCAATGGCTGCAAGTTGGAGCACAGGAAGTTCCACACCAACATGGGGAAGAACTTTTCCCCAGTGAGGGTGCCAGAGCCCTGGGACAGGCTGCCCAGGGAGGTGGTGGAGTCTCCATCTCTGGAGAGATTCCAGCCCCGTCTGGACGCCTATCTGAGCGATATGTCCTGGGGAGCTGCTTTGGCAGGGGGGTTGGACCTGATGATCTCTCGAGGTCCCTTCCAACCCCTACAATTCTGTGATTCTACGACTATTAAACAGCTACTGGCATTTCAAGTATTTGAACTGGCAACTGAATAATCTGAATCTGCAAGCATGGCAAGACAGCTACCTGCCTGTATTACGCTCCTCAGTTAATACTGTGTGGAAATACTGCTCTTCTATGACAACAGTTACTGCACTTCAATCCTCACTCATTGCAAGAATCCCCATGCTTAAGATATTCTGTTGCCTGGCTGTAGCCTCAGAGTTGCAAGGTCAATTGGAAACAGAAAGGACAGGGATGTAGGTAGTAGTCAGAATCCATAAATCAGGGATAAGCACACAGAAGCATGAGCACTGTGTATTTTTTTTAGCATCATCTCAGATATCCAAATGTCATGCAGAATTGAGTGTAAGAAGGCTGAAATGGCCATGTCTGCTTTCCACATTTTTAAAAACACCTGTTGTGTTTGACAGGAGACCACAGAAATGGGGAAGAAAAATAAAGGTCCTGTACAGCAACATTTCATGTGTGTTTTCACAGCCTGTGCTATCAGCTCAGCTGAAGTGGCCACCACTAAAAGCGTGTGGAGCACTTCACAGCTCTCACTGCCAGACCTCGCTGGGCTCACAAAACCACCCGTTATTTCAAAGCATGTTTACCTAGGCATTGTGTTTACTCAGAGCTTTTAAGACATGAAAATTCAGCTCTAAATGAGAAACTAAAAACCAGGTGGTTTGCTTCTCAGTGCATTTATCTTGTTTGTTTAGCTCAGCTCACACAGAAGACTTCCCCCTCAGTCTCCACAGAGAAACAGCTTTCCAGTGTGGGCTTACAATGTATCTCTGGATTGTTAAAGTGGAGAAAAAAACAATGCAGCGTCAGGGTACGTGCAGGCTGTCCCCTTCTGCCATGGCCCTGCACTTCACCACAGGGACTATGTATTCCTCCCAATCATCCTGCAAAACACAATGCAAAACCACTTCGTATTAAGCACATCTTAGCTAAACCCTGCAGTGAAGCACTCAGATAAACCTCCTGCAGTGAAGTACTGCACACATGTCCCCTGCACACTGTGCTGGCCTGAAAGCTATCTTCCATGCTACTGTTTCTGCAGAACCATTCCCAAATGCCTTGAACCCTTACCTGGTATTTCTGGTATCTCCTTTGATCTTGCTGTGTTTCTACTTCTCCAAGCATGACATGAAAGCAACATTCCCGTATTCTTTCACATTTGAAATCAGCTATATTTCAAAGCTCTGATGTCATCAGGACACCTTTATATCATCTCCAGTGAAATATATCTGCTTAACAGATGTGAAACAGGTCTTTTGTTTCACTAGTCAGTTTAAAGCCAGCTACATAAATAATTGAATGAGATGGTGTTTTGTAACAACGCCCAGGTATTTATCTGTCAAGTCTTCAAATGCCAAAAGCCTGTCACTGACCTCCTGCTTCAGGATGCTGCTGAATGATTGCCTCTCCTCAGCAATGGCTTTACTGCACACTGCTGCTGCAGCCAGACACAATGCAGGAATGGACAAAGAAGCAGCTTTATATTCACATTTTAACCCTCCCTCCAGCACAGGGAAGCAGCAGAAATTCATCTGTCAAGCAGCTCTGCAGACAGACAGGCTGCTGGTAAGGCCAAAGGCAAAGGAGCCCCAGCTTTATGCCCTGCAGCACCTTGGCAGCAGTGATATGCAGGGGCTTAACAATCAGGCTAGGAATCACACTGAAAAAACATGAATTACCAGGCTGTGCTTCTCTCTTTCTGCTTTTGATTTCTGTTTTGGAGGTTTAGATTTTTAAAAATCATAGGGAGAAAATAAGAGGATAGCAGGAGGACAACAATGAAGAAATACAGAGAGAAAGAGATAAAGCCAGAGAAAGGAGGGCAAAAAAGTTTCTGGTCTTTAAGCCAAACCAAAATCTTTTCTGACTTCACTGAGCTTTATCAATTCCATAACTTAATTATTCGCTTAAAATATTAGGAAGGTGCAATCAAGTGAGAGGGAAAATACACTCATCTCCATTTCCCAGCAATCATTATACTATAATCACAGAATCTCCTGAGTTGGAATCGACCCATAAGGATCATCAAGTCCAACTCCTGGCTCCACAGAGGGCCAGACAAGTCAGAGCATGGGACTGTGTTGTGCAGATGCTTCTTGACCTCAGTCAAGCTCAGTGCAGTGACAACTTCCCTGGGGAACCTGTTCCAGTGCCCAACCACACTCTGAGTAAAGAATCTCTTCCTAATATCCAGCCTAAACCTCCCCTGTTGCAGCCTCATGCCATTCCCTTGGGCTCTATCACTGGTCAACAAAAGACAGATCAGTGCCTGCCCCTTTACTCCCCCTTGTCAGGAAGCCAGGGATGAGGTCTCCACTCAGTCCCCTCCCCTCCGGGCTGAACAAACCAGGAGACTTCAGCATCCCCTTAGAAGTCTTCCTCTCCAAACCATTCACCGCCCTCATTGCCCTCCTCTGGACACTCTCCAATATTTTTGTGCCCTTCTTGTAGTCTGGTACCCCAGAGACACAGACTGCACCACAAGATTTGCCAGTGTAATCTGTGAAGTTCTTTTATGTGGTTTGTGACCTTGCTCAGGACCCACACAAAGCTTTGCTTCTGCCTTTCCTCAGCCTCATGCATATCATATGATACAAGTGATGAAATGCTCAAGTGCTTTGCAAGCAGCCACACAATACACCGAATTAGTTATCATGATCTCTGACTTCCCACGGCATATTTTCTACCCTGATGTGGTTTAATTGGCTCTTGATCCCAACTTCAAGGTCTACAGATACTGATGTGTGGCTTTATTATTGGCTTTTAAAACTGGTCTTTGCTTTTCCTGCCTCTGCAGGAATGTTTGGGATTGTTTGGCAAACGTTCTGGCTGCTTCATGCCTATGAGAGCCCTGCTGCACTTCCAACAATAACCAATGAAGATATATATATGAGACATGTATCAGAGAAGGATCCAGCCTAGCTAGTGCAAGTGTAAGTAAAAATGTTATCATTTGTGAGTGCTTTGCACAAGAGGAGCATATGACTGGATGGATACTGTTAGAATCAAGATGGGTCTTCTGCTCTATTAGCTCTCAAGCTGCATGAAGTGATCCCAGTATAATCACATTGTTTTAGTCATTGTCAAAGCAGCTTTGCAGGAATGTAAACACCAGCCTTAACCCAGCAGTATCTCTTAGGAGTAAAGCCCAGTCACCTGAGTACATATCCCACCTAACCCCAAATTCTCTATTTGAATTACCATTTTCCCCAGAGGCAAAGCTGATGATACATAATGTTTCAGAGATGCCACAGTTTGGATCCTCCTGGTATGAGACTGACTGGTACCAAGATTAACTTTTAAGTGTATTAGGGAGGTTAATACATAATGTATATTAGGATGCTAGGAAAGAAGACAGCAATATGTTCTCCTCAAGCATTTATCAGTGTTTCATTATGTTTAATCTTCACATATGACTCTGCAAGTTGTGTCTGGATGTTCTGTGTGCTAAGCCTGAGCACCATCTCTTATTTCTCTGATATTTGAAAAATAGATCTCTCTGATGCTTGGGACTGGAAAGGCTGAGAGAGCTGGGGCTGGTTAGTCTGGAGAAGAGAAGGCTGAGAGGCGATTGCATCAATGATTGTAACTAAGAGTGGGTGTTAAGAGGATGAGGCCAGATTCTTCTCAGTGGTGCCCAGTGACAGGACAAAGGGCAACAGGCACAAACTAGAACACGGGAAGGTCCACCTGAGTATGAGGAAAAACTTCTTCACTCTGAGGGGGACAGAGCACTGGGACAGGCTGCCCAGAGAGGTTGAGGAGTCTCCTGCTCTGGAGAGATTCAAAACCTGCATGGATGTGGTCCTGTGTAACCTGCTTGAGGTGAAGCTGCTTTAGCAGAGGGTTGGATTAGATGATCTCCAGAGGTCCCTTCCAACCCCTGCCATTCTGGGATTCTGTCAAAGTACCAGGGAATAAAAGTTGTGATGAGCCCCAGTGCTTCACTGCTGCAAAACTCATTTACATAAGCTTTGCACTATAGTTATTCCTCAGGTGTTAAAGCTTCACTGAAATAAAACAGACAGTAACAAAGGTATAACTGACAGTCATATTGACCGATGTGCTTTTTGATTTAACTCTATAAATATTTACTCAGTACAGTCCTTTAGAAGATTAACTTAGAAAGTAGTTCAAATCCCTGTTTTATTATGATGCTAAAAGAATATTCCCCATGCACCACACATCCAAGCTGAAAGCACAGGTAAAAAAACTTGTCCAGTGCACTGGGAAACAATCAGGAACACAGCACATGCACAAGCAACAGCACAGAAGTGCTGGGCAACCCACTACCCTTCTCTCCAGCTGAAGGATTTATTCCCATGTGGAGCTTCTCTTTCAGGAGCATCACTCCATACTACACACTGATCAGCACTCCTGAATCCCACAGCAGAAATAAGAAACAACTCTGCTTTCTTTGTGTAAAGCTAAGAAGGGAATTAGAGACCTCTCCTCCCTCTCCCCTCTATGCCCCCTAGGACACCAAAAATCAGTGTGTCTGGTTTCCAGGCAGTTTGACTAGTTTTATACAGCTTTGGAGAGGAAGCTCCTTGAGGCCACTAGTAAAGCAAACTCACCTGGGGAACTAAAACCACACCGAGCTCTTCCCCTTGCTGCAGGTTTACAAGACTCCTCCTGCCCCCTGACCTCCTTCCCAGCCTTAAACTTGAACTTCTAAGCACAGAGGGGTGACCAAGGCACAGGGCTGAAGCTCATTAGATGTTTTTTCAATGCTCATGTGTTAGATGGAACTGGCTCCCACCCTTAGTCACAGACTAACACAGCAAAGCAAACACCTGACCTCATGTTCTCTGAGCAGACTTGCATTTTCTGTGTCTTGCAGTGGCATCTCTGGCTAATTAAGTTCTTCCCTATGGTAACTCAGTTACCTCAGGCTGGAGGTCCCAGAGGCTTTCACCTGTCTTCAAGCCCTCCCAGAGCTGCTCACATGGGAAAGCATAATTTAGCTGTACAACAACATTTGATGCAGAACTTGATTTACTTCCTTCACTTACTACAGTCTGGCAGAGACACACACTGCTACAACTGGTGAGAAGTGGGACTTTCAAAACTGATTTTCAAATAGTGACAAGAACCCTAGAAGGTAATCATGAAGCTGTTAAACATTTTCTGAACAACTTAGGGAAAACCCCAGCAATTTCCAAGCTCAGTAAGAAGCCTACTAGAATAATTCATAAAATTATTTGTATTTTTTACACAGTAACAAACATTGTCATCTGCAGCAACACTGAAAAGCCCTTACTAAAAATATGAGTTATGATCAGTTCCAGTCAAATTAAGAACTATTTCAAAGAGTAAAACATGAAACAAAGTTTAAATAATTAAGTGTGGTAAATTAGTCTTGGAGCTCTGAAGGTGGCTTCCTCACTAGGACAAGAACACACAGATGACACCTTAGGAACATGAATACAAATTTGGCAGAGAAGCCAGCTCAAGAGTTGGATGCTTAAGATGTAGAAAAACCACAGAACAACTCCTGTATGATTTAACAAATCTGGTGTACATAGTGTGTATCATTCAACTGTTCTGCTGTCACCCACTACAGCAAGATACTGCCATTATTTTGACAATTGTCTTGCAGTAAACAGAGCAACCTGTTCTGAAATTCTACCAGCAAAGAGCTAATTGAGAAATAGCACAGGAAAAGTGAAGCAAGTTAGTGGAGAATTTTTGTAATCTAGAGCCTACTATCACACATAGAAGATGGTCAGACCTCGATGTGAAGTATATCATTACTTACCTACTGTGCCTTGTAATCAGTATAAGTATAATTATAAATGTTCTGATTTTCTTGTCTGTCAACCTGGCTTACATCTGCTTAATTGTAAAAAGAAGTAGAAAACCTAATATATACACACAGGCATATAGAAATAATACACTCCTATCTAAGCAGGCTGAAGTGCAACATATTAATGTTCCCAAGAGTATTCATCCTTCTCTAAAATCCTGTTTCACTACCTGACATCTTCAGGAAATTAATTTTTCAAAACACAGTTACATTTTAAATATTATTAAATCAAATAACCTGATTAATTTTAGAATTTTGCCTAGTTTATGATTTGCCTACAGAATTTTTCCTGATTCTGTTAAATTATCTTTTGATTTAATTTTAGCCCCAAGTCTAAGTTTTATGTAAGTTTCAGTCCTAACACTGGCACAGAAGGAAGTTCATCCCCTGATGTCTCACATCCAATGTTTCACTGTAATGAAACCTTAAGTTTTCCTTTTGCAAATATAGAAATATTCAAGTGAACTAATATAACCTGAGAAAGGAAACAGAAATTTAAGTTGTTAAATACTGAACGAAGACGCCAATCCTTTTTGCTCAATTCAGTTGGAGTTTTTCTTTTCATGAAATGACTGGAGGAGTAAGTGCCAGTAAGACCCACCCATTTAATTACTCTTACCTCAATAATATACAACACCACATTCTTGTAGAAGCAGTATAGTATGCACTTGGTAACTCGATTGTAACTCCAAGCTCCATGGACCAACAGCAGCTTCTCCAAGTAAGAAAACTGAAAAAGAAAAAAGAAGTTTTTACCTGTATGAAGAACAGGTAAAAGTTGGTTAAAGTTAACACCTGCCCCTTGCAAAACCCCCCACAACTCAGATATGGAAGTTGTCTTTCAAATGCCACATTTAAATAGCTTAGAATAGACCTGCAAAAAACAATGCTCAAAGTATTTGGAACAAAACCTCTGAATGCTTTTAAGTTCTGGCTTTAAACAGCAAGAAATTCTTCAATTAGTATCACTATCCCAATAGCAAAAATCAAGATAAGCTAAGATAACAACAGCCACTTGTGGATTGAATCTAAACACATACTCTCCACTTCATGGTCAAAGATGATGCCTGTGTTTGTGGGCTTACAAGGTTCAGAACCTGTGTTAAACCATCTGGTAATCAGAACTGTCTTGAGCTGAAAAAAAACTGTACAAGGAAGGGATGCAAGTGGAAAGCTAGATTTATAGAGAATGAATATTTACTTAGATACTTAAATATATATTTACTTACATACTTATTCTGTATAAGGAAAGAAGGAGCATTTGCCTGAAAGGGTGAGTAAATGCATGTGGTAAAAACAGATACCTTTTAATGCTGTTTTGGACCACAGATACAGCTCAAATTCAGCTTCTCCATTCAGCAGTTTTGAAAATGGACTTTTACTGATGTAGTCTTATAATGCAGCCAAGGAAATAATTTTCCAGTCTCAGCTTTGTCAGGGGATTTCTCACAGCCTGCAGCACTCCTTTTCTTTCCAGTTGCATACAGCTCTAACTAGTGACTAGACTTACTCTTAAGCACGTGTGTACCTGAAGAGTTCCTGGACACTGAGGTAGGACCATTATTTGTCTTGCTTCCTTTTCCAGAGCAACTTGATAGGAAAAGCTTGATTGCCTAAAATTAGGTTCTAGACCATTTATTTTAACCAAAACTTACTTGAAACTGAAAGCTCTACTAATGAATTAGGGCTGTTCATGAGATAGCTCTGCTCCCATGACTGCCAGCACTGAAATCACTGAACCACAAATCCTGTAAGAACTGCCTCTGCCCCATGCTCCAGCGACTCCCATTTGTCAGGATATGCCAGCCAGAAAGGACAGAAAATAAAAGTGAACCCAGCTTCACAGTTCAACCTCTGCCCGACTGGAGTCAGCGGAGCCAAAAGTGGGACACTCACAAGGGAGTAGTTGACCTCCTAGACACCTAATGCCTCAGTTAATATGCACCACAGCTACAATTTTCCTCATCAAAATTTACTGAGGGAACATGTCAACAGCGATAGGAACTTTGCCACTAAATCCTGACAAGTCACCCCAGCCACCTCTTCCACCTCTTCTCAGGCTGAGCCTAACAATTGACCATCACAGACTGTTTTCTCTGGAGGTGAAGGCAAAGAAACTCCTGCCATTGACTGCTCTCATCTGTACCCTCATGAAAAGCAACGTACTGCACAGCACAGCGAGGAGGAAGAGCTAAGTAACCAAAGAAACACAGTTCTGAGCCTCTGCACCCTGGTGAAGAGTCCCATTAAGACGTGGCAAAGAATTAAATTTGGTTTGATGCTGGTCACTGAAACGATGCAAATACAGAGCTGCTGGCATGCCACAGGGACAGGGCACTACTACAACACTGCCCTTGTTCGGATACTACTATATTTATAGCAGTTTTTCTAAGTTTGTAGTCATCCTTGCATCAATCCTACAGAACATTTTTATACAGAGATTGTATTTTAGGAAGATACCCCCTATACCTTGACTAAAGGATGAGGCAATGCCAGGCTGGGGGGGTGGGGGGGGTGGGGTGGGGCAGGGGGTGGGGATTAAGACAGTGAAAATGCATCTAAAAAATGCAAGCCAAAGTTTCCAAAAAAGCTTTAAGAAAGAAGTTTTCCTAGTTAAGAAAAGGAAACTGTCCCTAGACACCAGATGCTCTCTGAATTAAGATGATAAACCCTTTTACCAAGAAAAAAAGTTATTAAATTCTACTATTGTCTCTCTAAGCAGTTAGGTCATTTGATTTGGGAATTCTTTAAATATGGATCACTGGTGCAATATCATTTCAAGGGAAAAGGATAATTCAAACAGATGCTCCTCACACCTGTGGAAGCTATTTGGAGTAGAGTCAGACACAAGTTGTCTCTTTATTTTTGTTTGGTTTATGCTTTGATTCTCCCTGGAATCCTGAATGAGCTTATACAGAGACCTTCTCTTCCGTAAGTGCCTACTTCTGGCACCACTGCATTTGAAATACCATTTGAACATGAGATGCTACATTATAGTGGTCGTCTTAAATTACTCAATAAGAACATACTCTGCCCTTCAAGGCATGCACACACAGTAATGCTTTAGTGGGAGTTACACGTCTGCGCTGAAAGAAATACACCCCACAGAGATCAGGTTTTTCTTTTGAACACTTTTTGAAACACACATTACCATACACCATTAGTCTCCTTTACAAGAGGGATTCCTTTATGTGTTTTCTGAGCAGCAAAAAGCTCTTCTACACCAGCACAAAGAGGATGGTTCCACCTGACTCATTTTTGATAGTTAAAATTCCGTGCTGCTGTGACCACCTTTTATTTCATACTGAACTAAGGAGATCCATTGCTATTTTCAGTAACCCCCTGCCTGGAATTTAAGCCAAGAGCAACTTTCACGTTCTAACACTAAATCCAAAGACAGGGGTTTTGTCAATGCTGAAACAATACATGAACACAGAATTTCTTCTTCAGATCTAACGCTACTGCAAGACAGCAGGGATTCAGTGTGTAGGGCCCTCTATGGACACAGCTCTGTGCTTATCCTTCTCTATTAAAATGGAAGTAAGAAATCATCTGAGGAAATCTAAGTAAAGAGCATTCAATTAAGTTATGCAGCAGAAGCAAAATACAGCCTACAGAAGTTCAAAATGAGAAAGTCATTACAAGGTACCGCAGACTTCATGATTACAGCAGCTCCTGTAACACTTTCTACTTGGAAAACGCTACTCCTTATTGACAGAATAAGCCCTTGATAAAACAGCCCTCATTTTTCAAGATAAATTTGGGGAAAGTTATCAGTTATTGAAGCCCAATACCCAGGGTGCTTGCTCAGACCACAGAACGGAGTGGCAATCCAAGACTGCCTCACAGCAAGGTTAACACAATAAACAGTTCTGTGCAAACAGCAGCATCCTCTGAGGCTTTTCCAAACCTCACCTTCTGCAGGAACTATCAAGAGATGACAATGTTCCACACCATTTGGTAGAGCAAATCTGCCTGGACCCTAGCAGAAGGAAAGATTAGCTGATGCTCTCAGATCCCTGAGGAGACAGTGGATCATCTCTGCTTCCTGTCAGCTCCATCTAGCCCTCCCATCAGTCCCAAACACACACAGAGCTCCTCAGCCGTAAGCAGTATTCAGAGGACATCCAGCAACTGCGTCTCCTTCCTTTCTTATGTTTCTTTTAAAGTCTTTATTCTACACCTTGCTTTCTTCTGTAAAACAAAGTTTTTTTCTCTCCTCTTTAGCTGAAGTAGTAAGTGCTGAATTTGGTGGGACCACTTGGGAGCACTCAGCCAAATAACAGGCAAAATAACTAGCTGAAATGAGAACACCAGCTGGCTTTCTAGAGCTGTGACCAATTCTTGGATACATCATGGAGGGCTGGGAGAATTTAAAAAGAAAAAAGGACACCTCAAAAGAAGAGTTCCCAAACAGCCAAACTCTTATACAACTGGTTGCAACGCCTACACATAGTAAAAGAGCTTACACCGATAGAGGTAACGTGTTTTTAAGAGTAATTTAACATCAGCATCACAAAGTGCTTCTCCCAGATTCCTGAAGAACCCAGGCACTGCATTGCTGTCAGGAGAAAATCCAAACTTGGAGAAGATGTGGAGCTTTGCCCTGAGAAAAAACCAAAATCACAGTACAAAAATACACCCAAGAGATCCGGTTTAGACAGTTGCCTTGAAAAGAATTGAGCAGAGATGCCCCTAGCTCAAAGACTAGGGAAACCCATCAGGCACTACACAGCCACCCAGTGCATTTCTGACAGTGGGACAGAGCAGATGCTCCTTTCTGCCTCGGACCTGCGCGATCGCGTAGTCCGAGCAGTTGGTGGCCTGCATGCCCTCGTTGCCGCTGATCCCCACTCCGACGTGAGCCGTCTGGATCATTCCTACATCATTGGCACCGTCCCCAATGGCAAGGGTTATGGCATTGACGTGTTTCTTGACCATGTCTACTATTTCAGACTTCTGTAGAGGAGATACTCTGAAAAGGAGAGAAAAAGGTGTCAGTTTCTCACATGCTGAGCTGTGTCCCTTTCCCAAAAGGACAGCTGCCAGCCACATTTAGAAGTAATCAAAGGGCAGTTGCTAGGAAGTTTCTTTATTCAACAACTAAGCTTCAGAACTTGTGCCAAACTATTTCAGAAGGAGAAAGCGGCTTTAAAAATAGTTTCCCATTTATCTACTTGCTCGTATTTTATGCAAAAGAGACCAAATAGATGTGTTTTCCTCCCCCAGCCCCACCTGATGCACTTCAGCATTACATCAGGACCACTGGAGACAGGAGTTTCCTCTTCAACTCTGACAGTTTACAGATGAACAGTGCAGGCCTCCCCCTCTGCTGTCAACACAGCATCTCCACCCAGGAGGAGAAAGAGCACTGGTATGTTGAAGAGTAACTCAATCAGAACCTTTCTCCATGACTTGGCAAGAGGCACTGCAGAGACCTACCTCACTCCCTCCTCCTGCTCACGTCCCCACTTGCTAGGCTACCTTTCCAATCTCAGACTGCACACCTAGGATAGGAAAGAGTAAAGCCTCTCCCTGATCTCACCTCTTGACTTCAGTGATGACAACACTCAATTCCAATTAAAAAAAACAAAGGCTGACTTCCATGACACCTGCATATTCTTATCAGTTTTACTGGTAATTACTTTAACCTGATATTTCTTATATTTTACATCAGTTCCAGTTCGATAAAAATTCATGGAATTCAGTGGAGTTAAACTAGTCTGAACCAGGGAGAAGTGGAAAAATACTCAAGACTAGTTTACTAAATTGGATAAGACACCCCAAATGCCCTTTTTTCATGGACAAGGTAGATCAGGTTACCAAATCATATGAGGTATTCTGGAAATACCTACATGTAGATTAAATATTTCCATTCTAACCCCATCTGTACAAACAACCCTAATTCCTTTCCCCATCAGTTTTAGTTAAAGTTCCAAATTATTTTCTATTCCCTTAAAGAAAGCTTTAGACAAAACTTTTCCACATCTCAAGTCAGCCACATAACATTCAACAAAAAGAGCGTAACTGATATGTAAAAGCTTTACTATTAAAAAGGGGAGAATGGGGAGCTTGGGGAATAGGGGAGACAGAGGGTTTTTACATGGCATTTTTTCCAGAGTCTACACCCTGTGGGAACAACTTATAGTCAACTTATATTGTCATTTAATACACCAAGCTGGATTACTGCTGATCAAAAAAAATTAAAAAAACCCCTAGAATTATCTTGTTTAGTATTTGCTTTATGGCCTTGATTTTGTTTAGTGTTGATCACTTCTTAAAAATCACTTGATGAGTAATGAGGAGAGAAGGAGTTCCTAAGCAAAGTTTGCTGAGTTCAACATTCACAGATGAATCAAACCACCTGAAAAGTCTAGCAGCTGCCCTGATCCTAAAAGCTGAACACAGGAAAAAGTTGGCTGGGCCATAAAGTTTACTTAATTCCATCCGATAGATTTATTAAGTACTCAACTACCTGGTAGTGAAAACACTTGGCACTGCAGGGGCCCAGTTGAGTTACCAACACAAAACCCCAGCACTCTGACCTACGGTGCGTGAGAAGTGTTGGTAATGGTAAAGCAGCTCTGAATGTAAACTGCACCAAATGCTCACTTCTCTCATACACACACTCCTCTTCCCCACCTCCCAACAACCATATAATAAAATACTAAAGCATGAAGGAAGGAGTCAACAAGGATTTCAAGCCATAAAACTGGAACTCTAGAGGGAACCAGCTCTGGAGGGATGGGATGGACAAATGCACAGACCCCCATTACCAGCCCCAGGGGCACCTCCAGCACACAGGACCATGTCCTTTTGACAGTCCCCTCATGCAATTATTTCACTGCAGCTGAGCACTCAGCGTATCTGCAGACATCTTCCTCAGACACACTCGTGTCTCAGAAGCCCAGTTTGTTATTCATTTAGTTTCCAGTTACATGGCAATAGAAATAACTAAGCTCCCTGGTTTCAAATATGCTTTAACAACAGGGGAATGAAGAGAGACAGACAGAAAAGCATCTCTGACCCTGTAGCTGGAACTAGCAGCTTGTCTGAAGACATTTCAGACATGACCAGAACGTGGCAGAAATGTTCAAGCTTGTTTCACTGCAGTCTGGCTGAGAGATGTCAGGGAAACTAATACATCCTGTGTTCACTTCTGTGCCTGCAGTGTAGGTGTGGCCTCAGATTTTAAGTCTGCTTTGCCATTAATGACCCATTATTTGTCAAATCAATGGAATGCCTCAACATAAACACATTTATCAACTACTACACAATGTAGACAGAGAATGCTTTTACTGTCTTGGCCAAATAAAGTTAATTATACCCACAGTTAGATAACAGCCAGTTAAAGACCAACATCTTTATGCCCCTAGTAAGACTAAACAAGCTACAGGAAACACTAGATATATACTTTAAACACCAAGAATTTCTGTACTTGGTTTTAGAAGACCAAATCTAAGATAAAACTTTCAGCACAAAGTGTTACTTGATTATCATTTACTCTAAACAGCAGCTCTATAGCTAGCATCGTCTTTGACACCTCCCCAGCAAGTACAGCCCCAAACTCCAGAGAACACATTTTGCTGCACAAGGTGTATTAACTACAAAAGTTGTAAACTGAGATGGCTACTGATTTCCTCAGGGGTTTTACTTCACTCCTCTCCCAATTCACTCAGCCTCCAAACCTCTTCTGCTCTTTGTAATCTATTTGGTGTCACCACACCGCATTAGGTGACATTAATCCCCTTAGCCAGATGATGAGAGCAGTAGCCCATTTCTGCACATCAGATCGGCTGTCTACATGAATAACTGGAAGATTATAGCACAGGACACTGCTAAGCTGCAGCTTCCCCCAGGTGGTATCTTGGAAGGGGAGGAGAAATAGCCAAGTTCACACAGATTCCTGGAGAAATGAGTAAGTTCAAAGTAAAAAGCAGAAGGAAAGAACTAGCTACTTTGGAGAAGAATTTTGCAGTGACTTGCAACTCTTTGTAATTATCATTTGGTGGAACATCCCTGGCTTTCGCTGCAGAGCTCAGTGCAGCAACATCAGGAGTTAAGCTTTGCCTTGATATGCCCAGATAAGAATTAAGATGCAAGCAATACATCAGTTGAAGAGTCTTCTGCTTACTGATGTGTTCATTTACTGGTCAGACAGCAATGCTTCTTAAACAGGTTCTCAGAGTGCAACTCAGTTCACTGGAAATGTCTGTTTACACGTAAATTACTTTTATTGTCTCTGTTCAAAAGCACTTTTGACAAAATATTCAGTCTAGATTGAGAACCCCCTCATGCATAATCTTGGAAAAAAAGTAAGGTTTGAAATGGCACAGTTATCTACAGGATCAAGTTTTCTGATCCCTTCTCAAGCTGCTTTTCTGAAAATCTGAATTTAACCTGCTCAGGCTGCAGAGAGCCTGGGGTCAGACTGCACCTTTATGAAGTATTTAACATTCAGCATTTGGCTGCACGATATGAAGTGTTCATGGGTAACAGAAAGGATGCACAAGGCCAAGCACCAGCACTACAGCAGATGTGCTACTTTCCCACCTCTGGGACTTCCTTCCAGCAGCTTCACCCTTGAGAGGATAAAGGCTGATATGGAAAAAAAAGAAGTTCTCAGCCTCAAACTGCTTAATCTTATCAGTGCCTTTAAGAGATGAATACAGAAAACAGTTTCCACCTGGAAGGTGATGACCAATGCCTTGATATCACATTGCTTCCTCTGTAATGGGATGGGTGGAAGCAAGTCACTGTACCTTGGGAAGAAGCTGGGAGAAAAAAAAACACATCCCAGAGCCAGGGACCTCCAGAAAGGGGTGGACCTAATTATCCTCAGGTCACTTAAATCCATAAGGAAACTGTGGAAGGAGGCAGGGGTAAATCCTTTTCAGATAAGGCAGTACTATACTGTTACTATCAGTAAATACTTTAAGGTCTTGCGCTCACAGAAAGCTCATGAGAAAACCCAGCACAGGGCACAGCAGGGAGCAGTAAGACAGCTGGTTTCCACAGAGGATGTTGTTAAGTGCCTTCCCACTGACTCTTGCAGATCAGCTCCCAAAGGCTTTAAACTATCAGGCTGCATTTGCTTCTTTAGCCTGGACACATGTTTATGAGCAGAATTCTTACCTCATAAGTTTTGCCTGTTCAGTAAAATTCTACTCGTACAGCTTAGTCTTAGGGAGTCCTGTGAGGAGCAAGGAGCTGGACTCGGTGGTACTGACAGGTCCCTTCCAACTTGAGGTATTCTGTGGTTTTGTGGTTCTACTCAGCATTCTGCTGCAAAGTTTGCTCAGGCTTACTTAACTTCTTAAAGAAGAGAAATCAAGCACAGATAGAGGTTACTCCAGTACAACTTTTTCCCCCCATCAGGAATACTGATGGAACAACCAGAGCAGTTTACAAATTTGCATCCACTCTCTCATGTCACAGTGGCAGACTTCACAAAAAACCCCACACAGCCAGTGAAGTGGTGGTATTTTACAAAATGAACATAACCCATTTTGTTTAAAAAACTATTTTTGTAGCAGTTTTTTAAACCCTCGACAGTGAAGTAGAAGCAAAACACTGAAATATCCTTTTTAACTAAGCAAAACAATACAGTAGAGCTTTGACTCTGATTTTTAATACTGCAACTGATGTAAATGAATCAATTCCTTTTCTGAACTTCTTGTGATCTGGCAAGGCAGCTATCCCTCTTATTCCCTGGCTCCATCTAACGCATCAAGATGGATGCAGGCAGGTATGAGATGGGAAGGACACAATGAGCACCACCAGTCCTGTGCCACATAGCTCAGCTACACTCCAGAACATATTATCAGTGGGACGTGAGAAACAGTTTCTTACTTCTGCCCCCACACACAGATGCATGTCCCACAGTTACAGATGCATGAGAATAACTGAGAGTAGCCATATATACCACTACTTAAATTACATCTGTGATTAAATTACAGGTGTATCATTGCAGATGCTTCAAAGTATACAGATATAAACCACAGATAGAAAATAAAAATGCAGTATTGCAGATGCCTGGTTGCATCAACAAGGGCATCACCAGCAGAGATGAAGAACTCTATCCCACTCTACCCAGCACTTGTCAGACCACACCTGGAACATGGTGCAGTTTTGGTCCCTGCTATACAAAAAACCAACCTGCAGACAGGCTGGAGAGGTCCACAGAAGGGCCACAAAGATGATCAAAGGACTGGAAAGCCTGACACGTGAAAAAGCTGAGGGATCGGGGTTTGTTCAGCCTTAAGAAGGCTTAGGCAGGACCTCATCACCATGTTCCAGTACTTAAAGGGTGGCTACAAAGAAGATAAACGCTCCTTGTAAAAAAGAGTCTTCCAAGGAAGAGACCAAGGGTAATGGGTGCAAGTTCCTGCTGAGCAGATTCCAACTGGACTTTTTCATTCTGAGTCAAATCAGCCACTGGAATAATCTCCCCAGGGAGCGGTGGATTCCCAAAACTGGGCATTTTTCAGACTCAGCTGTACAGAGTGCTGAGCCATCTTGTCTAGACAGAGGTTTTGCCAAGAAAGGTTGGACCAGATGACCCTTGAGGGTGCTTCCAACCTGGTGTTCTATGGTTTGTGAACAGAGGAAGGCAAGGAAGGAAGCAGTTTTAATTATTACCTCCTTGTGCTTCCACGCTGTAACAGGGATTAAACACAAAGACATTAATGTCTTAAACATGAAACATTAATTTGATATTTTACTTCCTTGAAATGCCTTGTTAATGCAACACAAGAGGCCCTTAAGAGCCTATCTTTATTGCAGTGAACATGATTTTACCCTGTTCTATCATAAAACACACCAGTACTTCAAAATGCTCAGTGACCTCATCTTCAGAAAAGGCAGAGAAGGGGGACAACCCAGAAAGAACTGAGAGCCATCAATAATACTGACATTTAAGTGCATGCTTTGGTCCCCAGAAAAAGCAAGATACATTACCACAGCACTAAAGGTACCACTCAGAAAACAAGGAATGTTGCCATGGCATCATATTTAGTGTTTTTAAATTATGCATTGATTTCTCCCAACACATGCCAGCGTCCAGTTTTCAACCATGTGTCATTCAAACATGGGTTAGCCTTGAATTACAGTCATGAGGCTCTGAGATATCTTGGATACACTTATAATGCCACTAGCCTGCACAGAAGAGTGACACATCCTACTGACTCAAAGAACGTGCATTGCATTGAATGCTGTTCGTCCACCAAGTGCTCTGAATCTCCTTCACCTGCTGACAGCCACAGTTTCACAGGGTCTGGCTCTGGTGCAGCACTCACAACTTTGGAGACAGGACTGAGTGAACTGATGGATAGTTTCACCTTCATAAAAAGCACCAGCGGAATTCATCCAGCTAAATACCAGTGCCTCGGATGAGACATCTCCATCAGCACTAATCACACCACGCTCCTTTTATAGTCAGTGGAGAGAACCAGGCACTTCTGGAGTACAATTCATCTGGCTTGTTTTAGACATGTACTCTGAGGGTATAGTTCATTTCCTCTTACACATGCCCTTTTCTCCCTCCCCACCAAGGTAAAAGGGGCTGAATGTTACTAGTTCACGTGAAAAAGGTTACTACTGACAAGTAAAATGACACAGAACGAATCCCATCCTACCTTACTGCAGTGCTAAATATCTTCAAATTTATCAGGTGTGCAAGCTTGTCCTCTTTTGCTTGCTGGAAGAAGGAATACCTGCTTCTTCCCAACACAGGCTCCTGATGCTGAACTGATACACCACATCCTCCTTCCCTTCTCAAAGTTCTCCCTTCTTGACAGTGCTTCCAGGTCCTGCTAATTCTTTTCTACAGTAATTTTCCAGTCCCATCTCTTCTGAACACAGACCATTAGAAGTCCTAATTAGATCCAGAACCTCTACTGGCTTCTGTAAAAGCCACCACAGCTTCACCACCCTTTGTCACTTCAGCTGCAATCTCATTTTTCCACGCTTATTTCAGTCCATCCCCTACCCCAGTAGACCATTCTACTTGCCAAAAGTTTATTAGACTGGTTTCTAGTCTGTTTATTAATTTTAAAAAGTTTTATATCCAATTTCACTTATCAGAAGCCTCATTTCATCTTGATGCAACTACACAAAAGGTATCTTCCTTCAGTTTTTCAGCCTCAGTGACATGCAGGTCACATACCTGACTTTCTGAGTAACATCTGTTACCCCCAAATTTTGCATTATCCTGAACAGAGTATTTCTGATGCCTAGCACAGCTGTAAGTCAAAACACATGCACACCCTCCCACATACCTGCTCACAGAACATATGGCAGCTCTTTTTAATGTAATGGTTACCAGAATAGTTCCTTCTGCAACATTAGGTATAACAGAAACACCTTCTTAATTTGAAGTTCTCTTGGTAGTTACAAAGCCACCAAGAGTCTTCTGAATAGGGAGAACCCAAGTTCATTTAGTACCTTTTAACTGCAGAAACAAAGACATGTTTTTTTCTGATTATAAGAATTCTTTCATTTTTAAATATATCTAATCATTAGATAATTTCTCCCTTCCATGCTGTATTTCAAGAACTCATTTGCTATTCACTGTTGCCACCAAACTGATCTCCAGAGGACAAGGACTGTGAAATAGTCTCTTGATAAGCTGGACTCAATGTATTATGCAGTGTGATATAAAACACAGCGCCCCAGTGAGCACAGGGTTAAGTTTCAAGTCAGCATCTTCTTCCTCTTTGATACCTTCTCTGTCTCGATTGCCCTTCCCCCAACCTGCTTTATGGGGCAAGGAATTAAACAGGGAAAATCTAGTTTGGAAAACAAATGATTTGCAAAGTGATGAGTTGGCACAAACACAGTGTGGAACAGAAGACTATTTTGCATTTTTAACTGCAACGGTCACTAGTGGCAACAGCTATAATGCGTTTTTAAAGTGAAACTAATGTATCAAATTAATTTTGAGCTTCCCTCACTCCAAGCTGATTAAGGCACATTCATTTCCATGTTAATCAGTGACACAGACGCCTGCCTTTTTCTAATGACAGAGCAGAAAGAACTCAGCCTGTAAGATGTGCAGCTTGGTGCCTTCATAACCTTGAGCACATGCCCAGAGAGTGAGTGCTCACATGTGTCACACAGCAGAGATGGCTTTTTTTTTAATAGACTTTTGCCACACATGGTGTAATCAAACAATAATTATGTCTATGGCCATTAATAAACCCATCAACCTGTGTAGTGAAGCTCTGTCCTGCACTGAAGCCATGAGAGCAAATGGGAGAGCCCCTAGGAGCAGAAGAGCAACGCTGCAGTAGCATCAGCCACGTGAGCAGGGCAGCCTGGTCACCCGACAAGCACTTCCCTCCTCCACACTAACCACAGCTCAGAAGTACCAAACCCAGCAGCTTCAGGCAGCATCACCACTGTAAATTACTGCTTCACACCTAAGAAAAAAACCGCAAACCCTGATGTGGGAGGAAGATGAAGTGAGATGTAGCTAACAGATTTGTCATGGTTTGCCACTTCAGCAGTGCTATAAGCACCAGCAGTTTTATTTCTTCATCCTGAGTTCCACTAACCCCACAGGATTTATTTCTCTCCCTCCCTGTGAAAAGTCTCCTGGAATTTCCAATGAAGGCATGTATTAATGATCAACTTGCAACTGCATGTTACTGCTCAAAAGCCTGGTACTTCTGAACAACATGCTCCTGCAACAGGCACAGTCCCAAGCAGGGTATCTTACCCAGTGATTACAATCAGAAGGCTGCAGTGTACCAGTACATCAGTGAGGACTCATTACCCAAAAGTACCACCTATTCATAAAAAGCAAGACTTTCAGTTTCAGAATTATCAACACACAAGACCCAGGGTCACGTTATATCAGGGGAGAAAGGTGAGCTCTCAGAGTACTTTGAAATATGGCAACACCAAATCAATACAAGTTATTTCCCACCCTTCCCTGAAGTCCAGTTATTCATGAAGGGAGTCCCTTGTGATGAGTCCCTATGTTCTTCAGCGTTTAGAAAAAAGAACCAAAGTTTGCATTTTCCCAATCTTTCCACAGCTAGGGAAGCTAAAGCACCAGGTTATTCCCACCAAGATGAAAAAATTTCAGATAACTTTTTGATAGAAAAGACACTGAAAACTGGAAGCTTGTCTAGGACCAGCTCAGTCTTGGTCAGTCATTAAATCTGCACTCTGTTCAAAGCTGGGATATTAACTTACAGAGAAACATTTACAATGTCCTTGCTACTCCCAAACACAAGCTGCAAGAAGAGTCTTTACATCAACCTCTAAACCTCAGACTCAATACAAGCAGCACTACTAAGAAGAGAGTGGGGAAGGAAAGGAGGAAAAAGAAAGGAGACTATTCTACAGTGAAATCAGTTATATGCTGAGTTCATGATTAAGTTGAAGCATTAAAATATGGCAACTAGGGTAAGAGGTGCCTGTGTTATATTCAGCCACTACCTATATTATAAGTTAGTATGACCCAATTTACATCAAGGTGGTACAGTAATAGCATCTCTGCCCATGGCCAGCCACCACCATTGCCATACTCTTCGGGCACCTCAAACATGGTTCCAGCATACCCACATCATGGTGAATGTTTCCATATTAAGACACAGAAACGCCCCATGGTTTGTAAAAATGGTGATTAATAGCAGCTGCCTCTAACAACAATATAGAAAATCAGAGAGCAGAGCAAATAGAACACATAGTAGCCTCCTGCACCCCCAACTTTCAAGCACCTTTTGAGTGCAAGGACATGAAACCAAAACCACATGTCACCAGCTGTGATGCAGGGCATGAGCACACTACCTACTGTAATTGCATTGGCAACTGTCAGGTAAGAGGAGGCAACCTGGTCCAGTCTCACCCCTGCCAAAGCTGGGGAGCAGCCACTTAACCTGGCTGTCTGCAGAATCCTTGCCTAGACTGCTCCAAAACACCTGAGTAGAACAGCGCAGGATGGACAATCACAGTCTAACTTTGCTCCTCAGCGCTCATATTAACAGCGTGTGCACAGCCTGATGCCCTTGATACACAAGGAAAAGCCTCACAAATTGTTCTTTCTCCCCCAAACTTGCATTGACTTCACATCTCTTCTGAAAGCCCCAAGCTGGCCACCTTGCTATTGCTGAATGGAATCTTCGGGGGGTTGAAAAAAACGCATCAAAGAAATCCCAGTTTTCGTTTCCTGCACATGTCTGAACTCCCAAAAGCTGATTTCTTCTTCATTTATGATTTTTAGTTTTAGTCTCATCCATATTTCCAGTAGCATCAGTGCTACCAGAACGGAGCTTTGCACAGGACAGAGATCCAGAGTACGGGCAGTAAAAAACCACAACACACATTTTGCTCAAACTACACCAATGATTTTGCTTCCTGATTTAGACTAAAACCCACAGAGCTTGGAGCCAAGCCTGCACAATGTGAAACCTTTGTGTCTTAACAGAAGGACACGATGCTGCAGCACCAGTTTAGTGTCATATGTGGCTACATTTCACAGGACAAGCATGCTTGGTGCCAAGTGACAGATGCCAGGACAGCTCTTCCCTTTTACCACCCCTTTTACTGAAGAATTAAGAGAGACACCTGACCCACCACACACAAGGAGCTTTAGAGAAACAGAGAGAAAAGAGCTGCATTTATGTTAACCTCTTCCTGAAGGCCAGCAGAAGGGTATTGCCTGAAGGACCTTCTCTCCTGGAGAGAAATCCAGGTTTGAAACGTTTCAACAGTCGTTATAACGAGTCCTTTTCTATTAACTTGTGGTCTTTTGGGATGAACTGGAGAGCAACTGAGAGGCAGCACAAAGCACCAGCCCACTACTAGTGGCAGAGGCAAGCAGAATCCTTTCATTCCTGCTTTATTCTAAGACTAATCTGGTATTAAGAGAGGAGTCTTCTCACTGCTACAGTAACTTTAAGCACTGTGCTGCTTCAGACCATCAGTGCCACAGGAACAATGAATCTGAGCAAGTCCAAGTCATTAGTGGCAATGGAATTTCAAGTATCAGAGCTACCTTGTTATCACTAAGGTAACTTAAATAACCCGTAGCGTAGGCTACAACCTGAAGAACTAAATGAGCCAGACCACATGAAACATCTCCTTAGAAAGATACCATGGAAATTGAGAGGGAAAAAAAGAATTGCTAGAGTCTGAACTATCCACTGACACTCTTTGGGACTCAGGGAAGATTAGAAGTAAAAAACCTGGGAGGAAAAATGATGATTTGCCCAGTACTGAAAAATTCATGAGCTCTATATGAAGCAGAAAAAAAGCAAAGGGGCTTTTGTGAGTTAGATAGATATCTCTACATATACTGGAGCATACCAGTATGGTTACACTGATGCTTTCTTTTTTAAATCCAGTCATGAAAAGCAAGTCAGCTTACAGCACTTTCTGTCTAGAGAAAGGCTTAGAGCCTGTGCATGCCCACCTGATTCATAAAATGCCTTTTGTAGCAGCACATAGTCTACTCTCAGTTCTCTCAGTAAATTTTATTTTGTAGCTAAGACTTGGAAGCCTAAGTTCATGCAAACCTGTTTACTGTGTATCAGAAGTTTGTATATTTAACCCTGGCAAAATTCATGTAACAGCAGTTCATTTTCAAACTAGGATGCACTGAGAGACCCCACAGTCAAACAGGCTATTGAGGTAAAAAGTGAACCCCACTTTCAAATATGACCTGGTAAGTGGAAAGCTCTTAATACACACAGCAGAAGCTCAATGCAGATATGATAATGTGAAAAGCCATAACGTTCAAAGGACTCAGCAGACATACAGTGCCTTCTACAAGCTCCTCCTAGCTCCACAAGCTAGTCTAGCTTTGAAAGGCCACTTCACTTTGTACACATCCATACAGTTCCCTGTACTCCAAATGGGGTCAGAGCAGCCTTGCTAGAAGCTTGCTGGCAGTGATGTCCAAGGCATAGTCAAAGGTTACTACTGCAAAACTCCAGCAAGACTCGGCAACTCTGATCTAACATCAAAGCGGTCAAAACACTCAGTTCATGAAGATGGAGAGATATTATGTGAGCAGCTCTCCCATGAGTATAATGAAACAACATCAAAATTACAGACTACTAATAGCCTTACACTCACACTTAAAAAAAATCAAAGCTAACACTCTGGATAAAAAACCTCCATAAAAACAGATTGAATGCCAAAAAAAGTAAATTACTAAATCTTCTGGACATAAAAAAATCCCAAACAATTTACATGGAACAGAAAACCTACTTATTCTCTAAATGCACTTGGCTATAATAGTACTGTAGATGTCCTGCTGTTTGAATTTTAGGTACACAGATTTTATAGTCCTTCACATTCTCCGTATCCAGTTGAAATAACACCCCAAATCCAAGCCAACGTGTTGCAGCAGGGCAGAGTGACTTTAGCTCAAGTGGTTCCAACTGCTTTAAAGCATTTGAGACATACCTTTTACATTATTCTTGGTGTAAAACACAGTTCACAGAAAACATTGAGCATTCTGCGTCCAACTGACAACGGTCAGAGTACTGTGAGGGTCCATCCTGCTCAAGATCATCAGCAACCCGAATGCTGACAAAAAGGGCACCCTCATCAAACCTGCAGATGACACTGAACCAAGAGGACCAGATTAGAAGGAAACACAGAGCTTTTATTCAAAGGAACCTTGAGAAATTCAAGGAGTGAGCCAAACCATGTACTAATGCAGGGGGGGGAATGACTGAGCAGCAGCCCTTACTGAAGTGGACTTAGTTGTTACAGTGGGCATCAGGTTCAATGTGAGCCAAAGGCGAGTTGTGTGATCAAGGCACATTGTGTCCTGGGTAGTGACCCAGTGCACAAGCATAACCAGGGCAGAGTCAGAAGCTATGATCAGTGATAGTGAAGGGATTCTGTGATTCGCCCCCTCAGGACAGATGAGGCAACATCTGTAACAGGGCCAGGTTTAGAGCCCAAGTTGAAAAAAGAAGGAGATAAACTGGAAAGAGTCCAGCAGAGAATTACTAAGATGGTCATGGCTCTGAAATACATAAGCTTTAAGAACAGACTGTGTCACCTGGGCTTTTGCAGGTAAGGCAGGGTAGTTTAACAGCAGCAAACTACTGCTTACATGGAGTTACTGAAACTCTCCTGTCACATCAGTGTAATGAAGGCCAGTGGCCAGAGATTGCAAACTGAGAGGTTCAGGTTGGACATCATGGATGTTTCAATGAAGCTGTTAAGGAATAGAAAAGAATTCCAGAGAGTTTGTGGAATCTCCGCCCATAAGTGTTTTCCATGGCTCAAAGAATGTCATGGCAAACAAGATGTACTGTGGATGATGACTCTGCCTTGAAGAGGCTGAACAAGGCGTCCAGAGGTCCCTTCCATCTAAAACTGTTCTACATCTGAAGTCTCAATTTTGTGACAACAGAGGCCCTTTCCTACTAAAGTAAGGTGTGGTTGGACTCGATCTCTTGAGGTCCCTTCCAACCCCTACAGTTCTGTGACTGATGTAAAGAGGGCTCCCCATGTGACTGCTGCACAGTGAGGCCTGCAATTCACACAGGTATACTTAGCACACATGCTGCCTTGTGTGCTAAAGGTCTCCAGTGAGACACAGTATAGCTAAGCACAGCAGTAGAGAAGTGACCTCATCTCCTTCCCCTGCAGTGTAGTCATCATCCCATGTTATTGGAACACCTTCGGCAGGTAAACAGTCCTGTCCTTCCAGTCTTGCCTTTCACTCATCCATCAGCACTTCAGGCTCTTCTCACCATCACATCATCTCCTTTCTTTTGCCTGAATAACCCACTGGTGTTGAAGTCATATAAATAATGTTGTGCATCATTTCCTTAACTTGAGATTTTTGTATTTTAATAGTAGGAGCATTAGACTTGGCAACTGTGACAACATTTTGGGCAGACATTATAAAATGTCTTGATTATTTTTATGCCACTCTTCAGGAAAAAAAAAAGACCTAAAACAAAAACATCTGGCATAAAAGCCAATCCATCAAAAGAAATAAACAGATCTCAAGAAAGTTAGACAGCCAGCACAGACTCAACAGAAACCTCTCTGATCCAGCAAGAAAGTTCCACATGGGAAAGATCTCTTCCCAAAGGGTGAGCTCTCAAAGACTTATATTTTTTAGCAGGACCCTTCACATTACTATTTCCAAATTTAGCAAAATTAACATTTTCATCTCATTACTGCATGATGTCTTACCATAACTCTGTTTACAGAGAAAGTCAGTCCTTGTAGTAACAGGTATTTCTAGTATCTTTCCCTCACCTGTGCTAGATAAAAGGAAACAGAACCAGACCTAATTCTCCTAATTTAAGAAAACTGATCCACATTACGTAGACCTGAGAACTGCCCATTAGCCTCATTTCTGTGTTAGAGGTGCTACGAAACCTCAGCATTGGCATTAAAGTTGGAATCCTCCTAAATGCTCTGACACATACTTATGTTTTGCTGTCAAGAAAAACAAACCCCTTCTCAGTTGCATTATACACCATGGTCAATACTAACTCCTACATTAAGATTTCACAGCCTTTTCTGTCTAAACCATGCTTTTATGCCTCACTGTCCCTTCCTGTGTCTGACTACGTATCTGTGACATCTATAACTCAGCATAAACAAGACTATCAAGAAAGTCACAGATGCATCTTAAATGGTTCTTGACTTTAATAACTATGAGCCCAGTTTAGAGCTAATCATTCCATGGATTTTAATGAGGCCCGAATAAGGTCCAGATGATCAGTCAGTTCTCTGTAGACTTGGATTCTCCCAACAAGTTCAGCTTAAAAACTTTCCAGGGAAATCACATTTGTGTGTCACACAGAAATTCTCCACAGCATCAGCAGCCAGCGTCCCATTACTATTCCGAGGACATCGTGCAGCAGTACATTAAGAAATTAACTCAGTGTGTATGCTAATTAATGAATGAAGCAAGACAACACAAGAGCCACTGAGTCCTCTCTCTATCTGTATCCTTTGCTTAGTTGCTAGAGAGACTGAAGGAAATAAAATTAGAGAGGAGGAGGGGGAGAAGGGAACCTTTCACAACCACGTAACCCCAGCTAGAAAGATTGCCAGTACAGACAGGCTCATTTTCAAATGCACGTGGGTCAGAAATAACAGCACCACTCAAAGCAGCTGCTGTCGTACTGTTTACTCTCCTTGCTGACATAAAAGCCTTTTCCTCCGTGAAAACTTCTTAATGCAGAAACATCTAAATGTATGCTAATGCCCAGAGCAATAACTTCCTTTGATTGATTCAACAGGACTGAAAGTACTGGGGAAAAAAAGATCAAACCAAGTATTATATAAACAACCGATGCCTTCAATATGGTACGTGTCAGCATGAAAGCTGAAAGGAGCTGAACGAGCCAGCTACTAATGTCTTACATGGTTCTGAAAGTGGCAGCGTTCTTAAGTGCTTGCAGATAAAAGTGTTTTCCTTAAGTTGTGACATCAATTTATAGAGCTCTGTGATATAATGAAAGCTCTTTGATTTAACATGATTTATGAAGCAAAAGTACTTCTGGTGTCTTCAGGAAAAGCATAGGAGTTTACAATAAACACAAGATAATTAAGTAATTTTGCAGTCAGTTACTCTCCCGAAATCATAATTAGGAAAAACAAACATGACCTCCCCTCTTTCCCTTTTGTGCCACTTAAAATTCCTTCTTCTGTCTTCCATTTCACCGACTCACCTTTCTTCCAACATCCTTTCACTGGAGAGCTTTCCATTTTTGACTTTCAACTAGTCCCCACAGCCTGTTCTTCTACGAAGCTGCAATGGTGCTTGCAGAAGAACAGCAAGACACACAAACAATAAATCTGAACCAACCATTTCGGACTCTTTCAAGTGTGTTGCAAGCTGTACAAGCTCTGGCTGTGCTGTGTTATGTTTTACCCTCCCAGAGCTCAGCACCATTTCTTTTTCTCTGATGTGCAGTCTATAATTGGAAGCTATTTAACTGAGAAAATGAGTCTTTGGTTAGATTTAACTGACCACAGGCCAAGTGCACAAAACACATAAGGATAATAGAAGTGCTCCTTTAGTTACAGACACATGACCAAGTCTACTTCAGGCAACAGGAATAAAGCTAGAGGAGCTTTTGCCCTCTGGGTAACTGCTGGAAGCAACAATGGGAACAGAATTTAGAAGTTGGGACCACTGTTATATCCTCTTCAGGTTGCCCAGCAGGAGATGGGTAGCACTGCTTACCTAAGTCTGATCTCCAAAATAATCAAAGAATGGTTTGGGCTGGAAGATCCAGTTCCAGCCCCCTGCTATAGGCAGGGACACCCTCCGCTAGCCCAGGTTGCCCAAAGCCCCATCGAACCCAGCCTTGAACACTGTCAAGGAGGGGGCAGCCACAGCTTTCCTAAGCAACCTGTGCCAGGGACTCACCACCCTCACAGGGAAGAATTTCTTCCTAATATCCAATCTAAATCTATCCCCTTCCAATTTAAAACCATTCCTCCTCATCCTATCGCTACATACTCTTCTAAAAATTCTTTCTCCAGCCTTCTGCTTGGTCCCTTCAGGTACTGGAAGGGCTCCCCCAGAGCCTTCTCCAGGCTGAACAACCCCAAAAGGAAGCCATATTTTTCAACTCCCACAGTCTGAAGGACACGTAGCTCAAGCCAGCTTCATGAGGCGCCTCCAGTACCTACAGAAAATCAGCTTCCATATGTATTTATGAATTTAAGGTCTTGGTATGTCTATCTCCAATACTCACCCAGTTGTCAAGGTCTACCACCAGCTCTTTGTCACAGTCCTTCAGGCCTTATCTGGGACATGACTAGCTAGAAGCCAGATGTTTACAGAGCTTCACAGCAGTTAAGCAAAACTGTGGAGTAAAGTGCATTTCTGGACCTAGGAGTCTCAGCTCCACACAGGAAAATTGCTCAGCTATGTCCCAAAAGGAAAGAATTGTATAAATCCACAAAATATATGTGACAAACCCCCTCACTGTAGTAGTGCATAAATCCATGGTCTACCCATGCTCATACAAGACAAACCTTCTAGTTCTTTTTAGCTATTTAAGAGAGAAGTCTAAAAAACCCCAAACCAGAAGGCAGGAAAGATCAAATATATGGAGGTGCTTTTGAACAAGGACCCTTTATCTATAAAAGGCAATGAAAAAAAATATAAAAATCTATCAGAGGTTCATTTGATGAGGTGAGGGGAAGAAAAGCAGCCAGGGAATGATTATTCATCATTTCTAACATTCAAGAACTCGATGGCATCCAATGAGATTGCCAGGCAGATCTGAATGCAACAGGAAATACTCTCAGCACAGTACATAGCCCCCTCTGTGCACAGTGAGATTACAGACTAAATGCTAATATTTCTCAATTAGACATCAAAAACATTCAGGTAAAACCCCCTTAATTTCTGAAAGAAAAAAAAAAAGAATTATGAAAATAAGATGCAGATACAGCTGCTGGCAAAAGAGGTCTCAACATTCTCCAATTCTATACACACTCTCAAGGCGGCTACTACTCGTTGCTACTTGAAACAGAAAACTGGGTTACACTGGGTCTGCTCCACCACAGACATTCATATATGAAACCAGGCTGAAGATGATGAGCTCCCCACAGCAAATTTGAGGTTCTCTACAGGTCTAGCATTAATCAAGGAACAGCTACACTGAGGTATTGTCCCCTACATTTGGACATACCCTACTGAAAACCTCTTGAAAGATAAAAGCAATAGGATAGCAGCTTGTGCAAGAAAACATGATGCACTGCTGGTGCCAGGGAAATGATCTCCTCCTGCTTTGAACTGAAATCTTGAAAGCAGCACATATTTTCTGTAAGTTTTGCTTTTAGGCAAAAGAGAAAGTTATCACTAATCAATAGTGTATAACAACAGCTTTAGACATTCGTGCAATAGCTTCAGTGTACTGAGATCTTGAAAATTCACAATGCTTTAGGAACACAGAATTCCAGTTGACTTGTCTACTTGCATTGCCTATTTCTGAGAAAGGGGAGAGATGTCACAGAAGACAAAAGCATTATGGACTAATCTGCTTGGTCTGCTATCACCTCTTTGCTTCAGATTTCGCCCTTTTCCACATCTTTCAAGAGTGTAGGTCAGTTATGCTTCTGTGTTAGAGGCTGCCTTTTGCTCTTGTTCTGTTCCAGGCTTTGGTAATTCTTCAGCTTTTGTAACATCACATATCTGAAGGTCACAATAACCTTCAAGAATTAAACTTCTGACAGAATAATTCAGCTCTTCACTAAAATATCCCAAGCTAATGATTTCTAATAGAAGCCTAACTGCAAAAAAAGGGGAATTAAAGGATCCAACTTCATTCCATGGCATGTGCACCACAGCTTCTCCTTTACTGCAGCACAGGCAGACAAAAATGAAGACAACACAGAATAGTCACAATGTTTTAGGGAGGATATTCAGGCTTTGACAAACTGTAACCAGTAGTACTAACAAATCCCACCCGGATGAGAGGGGAGAAGTAAGAAAGTACACCTATCACTATTCTTAAAGCCTTCCAGACACCTAACACGAAGAATACATTTGCCATCCACAAACCTTGTCATTTACTGATATTTTTGTTCCTGATTTTCTTTGGTAGCAGTTTTCCTGCATACCTAATTTAGCTAATACCCTTCCAGAAAGCAAAGCAAATGGGAAAGACAAAGGGATCCTAGAATCCCACAGAATGTCTGAGGTTGGAAGGGGCCTTTAGCAGTCATCTAGACCAACCCCCCTGCAGTGAGCAGGGACATCTTCACTAGATCAGGTCGCTCAGAGTCCCAGCAAGCCTGACCTTGAATATCTCCAGGAATGGGGCCTCCACTACCTTTCTGGGCAACAAGTTCCAGTGATTCACCACTCATGTTGAAGATTTTTTTTCCTAATATATCCAATGTAAACCTCCCCTTTTCTAGTTTAAAACCATTGCCCCTTGTCCTATTGCTACATGCCCTCATGAACAGTTCTTCCTCAGCTTTCCTACAGGCACCTTTCAGGTACTGGAAGGCTGCTATAAGATCCTTCTCTTCTCCAAACTGGACAAGCCCAACTCTCAGCCTGTCTTCATAGGAGAGGTGCTCCAGCCCTTTGATCACTTTTGTGGCCTCCTCTGAACACCCTCCAACAGCTCCATGTCCTTCTTGTGTTGAGGGCTCCAAAGCTGGACACAGTATTCCACGTGAGGTCTCACCACAGCAGATCTCTTGATTTGCTGGCCGCACTTCTGATGCAGCCCAGGATGCAGTTGGTCTTCTGAGCTGCAGATGCACATTGGTGGCTCCTGTCCAGCTTTTCATCCACAAGTACACCCAAGTCCTTTTCCTCAGGGCTGCTTTCCAGCACATCATCTCCTAACCTGTATAGATAACAGGGACTGTCCTGACCCAGGTGCGGGACCCTTCACTTGGCTTTGCTGAACCTCACGAGATTCACCTGAGCCCACTTCTCCAGCCTGTCCAACCATGGGAGAGAAAAACCCAATGAGCTCTCACCAGGAGACAAAGTAGAAGATTTTATCACACCAAGAATTTACCCCACCCCCCAGGACTCAGTCAGTCATAGTGTATATGCAAGAATACACCAAGTTATTTCCTCCTATACCACTTTCAGATCTTCCATTAAATAGAAAGCCAACCTCAAAAATCAATGAAAACACAATATCAGTATTTTGCCTCAGGTAATGCCTCTGTTCTTACTTCAAGTGAAGGTGAAAAGCAAAAGCACTAACACAAATAAAGGCGCTCACATGATCAGATGGAGGAAGAGGACAGGAGAATGGGAGAGCAGCGGGTTTCTTATGTGGCAGAGGATACTCAGAACACACAGCCTGGAAGCATCTCAATACAAACTATATTACCTGTTTTGTGAGAAAATGTGGGCATGACTACATAACTGAAACACTTCTGCAGTTCAGATCAGGTACCTTGGTTTGGCCAATCACACCCACTCATTGCTCCACTTGACTAAATGCTAAAGGGCTCTTGCTTTTCAATCCACACACAATTCACTAAAGTTTGGAGCAGGCAGACTGTTTTCCTGCTATCTGTCTTCTTTCCCAGTTAAAGGAGACAGAAGTTCCACAGCTTTACTATCAATATACCTCCTAAACAGAGACTACTCAGTGGAAACAACCAGTTAATCCACTGAAGGGTATTTTTCCCTCTGTCACACAGACATGCTAAAAAGCAAAAGAACTTGTGTGAAGCTTCACTTTCAACACTGCACTTCAGAAAGCGGATGGAAAGCTTACTGCTTCCTCAGCATAGAAAATAAATACTCCTCTTAGTGCTCTTGACCCCCAAGGAAGCCTCCAGCTGTGCAATAAGGCAACTTGCAAGAAATGCACTAACACTGTATTTTTGGAAATACACAGTAAGACTTTAAGGATGAATTTTGCCCAAGTAATTTTTCTGTACCTGAAAGAACTGTGAAGTTTCAGCTGTTGAAACAAATGAAGACTTTATAAAAGGGCAATAGATATAATGCCACAGTGAACCTGGAAGCAGGACTGGCACACCCATGCAGCAGTCCTGTCTGAGGTGTCTGCCGAAATCTCACTCTGCTCACAGTTAAAATCTTTGCTTTCCAAAACAAAGAAATTGATAGAAATCAAAGCTCCTCTGAGGAGTTTAAGTAAAGGAAACCACACCAGTCCCAAAGGGATTAAAATCTGGAGAGACCAGTTTGATTCAGAGAACTGAATGATCACAAAAGAAAGTGATTACTCCCGCTGTAATATGTTTACACCAGATTTTGGCCATATTCCCACTCATATTTCTTTAATTATGTCTGTATAAACAGAACTATTACACATCCCATTCGGTATCTTCTACAGTTAGTGAGACACGTCTGTAAAAAAATACGTCTCATTAATGAAACAGTATTTTACAAAGGGTCACTGAAAGAATGCAAAGTCATCTCCACCAAGCAGCTGAACCTCACAGAGCTGCAGGGTTCGGTGAGAATGACCTAAGCCGCAAGCACGTTAATACACAGTCAGCTTCCTTCTCAGCATCCTGTCAGTATCACCAGGGGCTGGTCTTATTTCATTTACATATGCCATAAAAATATTTCCTGGAGAAGAATATTGCATTACCGTATGCAGATTTTCAACCAGGAAACTGAACTTGAGGACAGCACTCGTGAGACTTGGCTCTTAAAAAAAAAAAGAGTACAATCTGGTAGGCAAGGAAAAAGGACTAAAGCAGCCAGTAAGCCAGCATACATTTCTTCTGTGCTTTAACTTTTGTGGTCATAAAGACACTTAATATCTGCACTAAAAGGAAAGAAAATATGTAGAAGTCTTATGGTGCCATCTGTTTATTCTGGTGCATGAATGGATAAGTTAACACCAGCATTCCTCACCGCACCAGTGTCCTGTCAGACAGCTGTCCTGCCAGGAGCCTTTGCTTTCAACGTCTGCAAAAGTTAAGTACAATTTCCCAGCCAGTTTAGTGCTGGGGCCCCCTCCTAGAAGATCCTGTTAATTATGCCAAGGTCTGTTAAAATTATGTACAGGGTCCTTTCAATACGTGTCTACTCAACTAAGACTAATAGCCCTCCAATACTTTTGGTTTGTCAGGTCTCCAAAGGAAACAAGTGAAAACCAATGGAGAGATACCAAGTGTCCCTATACCCCTTCAGGAACGGATTTAACACTATTGAATTACTGAGCAGAATGCTACAAAGAAATACAGGCTTTCCATAGCCTAACGTGCTGTATCGTTGGAGGCCTGTACCACCCGTCCGGACAGCCTCCCATGTGCTCCCACCTACTTGCCACTGCCAGCTAGAGCAATGATTTATACAGCTGGTGTCAAGAAATTCACTATCTCTGCAGATGGAGCAGAGGATTTCCAGACTAGAAACCTACACTCCAGGGCTGAAGTGGGTGCGAGAAGCTCAAGTGTTTGGAAAAGGAGGAAAAGAAAGCAAAGGGCAAGGCCAAAGAAGGTGAGAAAGTTGGTGCTAGAAGCTTGAGAGACACACGTGCCCAAAGCAGGAACTGAAACATCCACAGTTCCAAGTGCTCAGGAAAAGCCCCAAGACAGGCTGGGAGGCTGCTGTGAGAAGGAAGAGAAGGGAAAACAGGGAAAGGGGGCAGAAAAGGAACAAACTACTAAAAGGTCACGACATGAGATGTTGCAGACTGAACACAGACTGAAGCTATTTCCTGTTTTAAAACTGAGAAAGTATTGATTAATATCAGGGAGCCTGATTTAGGAAAATGTAATTCAAACTTTTCAGGAGTTAAAATGCTAAGAATGTTCTAGCTTTTAGGAAAGGGTGAGAGTTTGGGTTCCCTCCCACCCCAGTAACAGCTTTATATAAACACATTTAGTCTAATACAGAAGTAAAAAACAGTGTGAGGCTTTTTTCCCTCAAGAGGAAGGGGAGATCTTAGTTGCAAAGACAAAGTTAAGAGACTTTTTTGAGCCCAAATCCAAGTTTCCAATGAAGTTAAAAAAACCCCCCAAACAAACAAAACCCACCCCTTTTCCAAGTATGCAGTGCTTTGTTTTTCTGGTTCGGTTTTGTTTCATCTTTTTAATTTAGGCCCACTTGTACATATAAAAAAAAAAATTAAACACAAATATTGTGGCACTGAAAGGTTTTTGGACAGATATTTTCAACACCAAATTAATACAATCATTTGCTTCACATCCCAGCCTCTAAGTTTTTAAGAGAACTGTCTGTTGTCCACCTTTCATGTCATGCCTCCATAAAACAACGCCAGTGCCCAATTGTTCACCATAGTACACACAAAGGCTTTCCTCAATTCCTACAAGTCACAACTACACACTGAACAGCAGCATCCTCCCAGCCCCATGCCTTTCCCACACTACTTTCCTCACATGCAGCGACACTGATAGAGTTTTTTTGCCTACTATGACTCCACCTCTTCAGTTTAAGAAGAATGGGATCACATTAAGTCTCAATTTTTTATATATTATCTCCACTCCAGCAGGAGCTCAGTCTTGCTACATGACCTGCTAATATTAAGTTCAAGAAAGATACAAATGAAATGCCCCAAAGTAGTCTCTGGTTTGAGCAATAGCTAGTGCTGCAAGAGAATAAAATTGAACTGTGCTTTTATACTCTTGCTTGGTCTCCAGCATGATAGTCACAACACTCAACTCTCCTCTGAGAAGCCCTTCCTCTGCTGTTTGTAGAGAGTAAAACAATGTCCTTGGGGCAAACGCCTGCTCCCTGCAGCTCATGGCCTGAAACACAGCACCTCCATCAATCTTATCTTCCAGCACTTTAACATCACACACCTGAAGGTGTTACCTGCTACATCAGCCAGTACAGACCATCAGGCTGTATTCCAGCTAATGGGGCTGTAACCACCTGTGTGAACTCCCCACAGAAGCAGCTTCCTAAAGGAGCTCTGCTTTCCCTTGAACCTACCTCATTTTGACAAGCAAAGTGACTGTTAAGAACATACTGGACAAGAACTTTCTCACACAGATCTCCACAGCTTTTTCCTCTAATCCACACCATGCACCCAACCCACTGGCATTGCCTTCTGATCTACTGCACCTATAAACACACTGTAGCTTAGCAGAATCAAGGTGTGTTGGGGAGATCCAGCTGTAGAAGCATGTTCCTGGGTCGTGCTGCAGACCTACCCCTGCACTACAAACCCCACACCAAGGAAATATGGATGCCCGGCCTGCCCATCACCTCTTCAGGCCTGTGTCCTGCTTTCTCTCTCATCTGCCTCAGACTACTTGGCATAAAAGGTTGAGCTCAGTAGGTGTCTCAGACTCCAACTGAGCCACAAGTGAATCCTCGTAACTTAGAGACACCATGGACCCATGCATCTTAAACAGCATGGAGAGAAATCTCCTCTTCAGCAATTTGCAGATTTGGGGGGGGGAATTCTGTCCAACTTAAATCTCCCTTGGCTAATGTAAGCTCTCCTAGAGCAGAAACATCACAAATACCAGAGACCTAAAAAGGGAAGTTTCCAATTCTCCTACTTCAGTTTCAGAAGGCTTCACACTTTCACTTTCCATCCCAGAAAGCAAGAAGTTCTAGGTAAGGCAATGTTTGTTCCTTGCAAGATCAAATACCTGCTCCTTAAAAATAAAAAAAGTCAACTAAAAGCCCCACAAGCATTTATGATCCCTTCTTCCCCCGCTGAAATATTCTTCCTGCATTTTTGTAAAAATTGATTATGACCCTTAGAACACATGCTCTTCATTCTTCACTTCTCAGGCAGATATTTTTCACACTCATCTGAATGTATTCAGATTTCTTAGTATTCCAACCAGGCTTTCTGCTCTTTTGACTACAGGAGTTCATTATACACAGATTTCAAGGTCTTTCATGAAAATGTCTTTAAGCAACTTATCTTCCAGCTTGATTTCCAACATCATTTTTTACACAAATACACTAGTTTAAGAGAGCAGTTTGTGTTTCCACACCATAAAGCTAGGTTTGTGAGCTCCCTGCTATGCTTTCTTCCTTCTCCAAGGAGTTTTTCCTCAGTCCCTCCTGGGTGGTAGACCAGGCTTGGCTCTACAGCCATAAAGAATGTGACATGAAAATTCATAGGACACTTCTCAGTACACCAAGAGATCCATAAAATTTCTTCTCCACACAGCCTCCTAGTTTTACATAAAATGCTGGAGGAAGATGTTATTGCATCAACACAATTTAAGTCTTCACTTTTGACATGGAAAACAATGTCATTCTGTCCTTTGCAACAGCTTTCTACAGCTCTGAACTGTTTTCCAGACTGAACCATCTCTAGTTGTTCTTCATTTATGTTTCTAGAATGAAAGGTGTCCCTACTCTTTCCCTCTGTTGGTACAAGCCACCTGCATGTACTAATTCCATGAGCATACCCCATTTCTGCAAAAGCAGACTCAGTGACTGCCAGCATGCAAAATTTATTACTTCTTTTTTTTTAAATGGAAAAGCATTAAGTGTCTTTTTAGTATCCCACACTATTCAAAGCCATAATTCATGCCCAAGGCGACACAACTGGTTAGAATACAGCAGGCAATATGCTTGAAATAGTGTTTTTCAGCATAGCAGGGAGAGAATGGGTAGAATGTTTCAGCACAAATAACCTAAAACATTACAGGACAACAAGATATTTAGACTAATCTAACACCTTCCCAGTTCAGAAGCATATTATCTTTAACTGGTTACGTACCTGTCTTGATCTTCATTAACTCAATTTAATTATCACAGCATAAAGATGATTTACTTTGGGGTTTTTTTTAAGCTTAGAGGAAAAGATATGCAAAGCTATTCCTAAAGCTGGTGAGTGTTTGGGCTGGAAGACAAATAAATGGTGGGGGGTAGGACAGACGCTTTTAACAAACCAAGATTAAAAACTGCAAAACAGCTTGACAGTAAATACCAAGAGAATCAACAGCATAGCCAAAGAACTCACTTTTACCCACAGTTCACTGGAAAGCTAATAGGAAGGTAATGATAACTAGCTTAGCAATCAAAGAGGTTCTTTACTGACAGGGTGGTCAGGCCCTGGCCCAGGCTACCCAGGGAAGTGGTCACAGCACCGAGCTTGACTGGGGTCAAGAAGCGTCTGCACGATGCCCTCAGTCCCATGGTCTGACTTGTCTGGCCCTGTGTGGAGCCAGGAGTTGGACTCAATGATCTTTATGGGTCCCTTCCAGCTCAGGAGATCCTATGATCCTATATGGAATATGTTTTCCCCTTGCTGTTCTGCCCGAGGCAGGGGCCTGTTTTGTTTGTGGTTTTGGGCCTGCTATCCGTATTTGCAGCCAGCTGTTGCTGTACCATACACATTCCCCCCGCTAAATCCCAGAGAGAGCTGCTGTGTGTGTCGCAGTGTTTGAGAGGAATTGTCTGGGACAGATGTCAGTTCTCACATTTCTCAGGCTCTGATGCTGGCACTGAGTATCCCCCCCCCTCACGCTGCTGCCCCCTCCCCTCGCTGGTGGGGACCTTCAGTGCCTGAGAACCAAGTGTCACAGCAAGAGCAAAACACACGTTGAATCGCTGCGTGTAAATTGGATGAATTGGGAAACAAAACACTTCTGCAGAGCATTATTTGCCTCAAGGTAACAAAGCTACCTTAACTCTCTAATAGTAATTAAATCCCACCTTGGCCATCTCTCAAGCACCAAGGCAGTAAGGGTTTTACTAACTCAGACTGCAACATTTGGGGGGTTCTTCTGGGTTTTGTTGGGGGCTGACAGCAGTAGAAGGGAGGGAGACTGGGGATTTGCAGCTTGTGCTTCACATTCACGGCTTTTATACTGTGAACTAACCGCAGCTTCCAGGTAGGAGAAAATAAAGACTCCTGCTATTCCTTCTCACCGCTGCCAGGAAATTCAAGCAAAGGCTCTGCGTTTCATTCTGTAGCACACAGCTGCCCCTGCTGCAAGTAAACGGGACTGAGCATCCTCCTTCAGAAAAAAACCCAGGGAAGACCATATGAGGGGCCGTCTCCTTGCTGGTACAAGAGCAGCCATAAGCCTCTTCATTATATGATACTCAGAGGTCTTTTCACCATCCTAAAGGAGCAGGGAAAAGCCTGATGGCTAATACTGAAATATGAATAACTTCAAGGACTATTTTCTGTTATGCTCCCAGAAGTCAGAGCTGATTGCAGTAACAACAAACAGCAGGAAGGCAGGAATTTGACATCACAGGTTTTCATAACAGTATCATTAATTTGCTATGAATAAAGCTGCAGCAACAAAATGATTCCAGTATTGGAACTTGCAAATCAAACTCATCTATGATGGCTTGCAAGCCACTTGGACAAAGTTTCAGGAACTCAACCAATCCTACAGCATAGTTTATCATTGTGCGTTGGAAGAGAAAAATATGAAGTCCTCAAAGTCCATTTACACTGGCAAAAATAATGAGATTTACTTAAATACTCAGACATAACTCAACAGTACTACAGTTAAATTCAGAAAACACAAGTTATTTTGCAAAGAAGTATCATCTATACAGCAAGCACTCAGACAAGAGAGCTTCTAGGAGATTATACAATACTGCCTACAAGAGGATGCTGAAGAGACCTCACCATAAAAGCAACACAGATATTTGGCAGTCATGTAACAGCTAAGTTTTTACTTAGGAGATAGATAATCAGATACTGCTGAAACCCACCTTTACATTACACTTCAGTAACAGAATGTTTTACTGAAGTTTTCCATATCATTAAAAAAATTTTTTGATGACGATATACAGAAGGAATTAACTGAAAAAACTGTGCCTATCAGGATTTCCTGATAATTTGTTGGTTAAAACTTAACAGAAGTTTGGGAGTTTTGGCTAAAGTTGTGTCCTAATCTGAAGTACAATATACTGATGTACAAAATAAAAATACTTATGTCAAAATTCAATTAAAAATAAGGAAAACCCATTAAGCAGTACCTAAGGCAGTTATTGTTGAGCAGCTAATGCCGCTGCGTTAGCCCAGTCCTGTATGTTGTAGGGCCCATTCCTATATCCTTATGTTTAAATCTGTGCCTTAAATTCTCCTCAGTAAAACGTATTTTGATGGCTCAAATATTTATCCAGATATCCATTATTTCATTGCTTTGGCACTTCAGTCCAGTGTGCCACATGATTCTGAACTCCAGCACACATTTGCAAACCATCCCAAAAATCAGAGCAAAGCCTTCCACTGCACGTGCTTCCACACACAAGGCCCCCAGCCAGTTTAATTCTTACCCTCATTCTGACTTTTTGAATGATTTTTTAAATCAACTAATGCTTTAGACAGTTCATAACCTTTTACAATACCAGGTGAAGTCAGAGTCAAATCTCATTTTCACACTTGTAAACGCCTTGGAAATGACACACAAATTTCAGTAGCCTGTCCCTCAAATGCCATCTTTCTGCCACCTCCTCAATTTCCAGAGAGCCTCTTACCATTACTTGTTATTAGTGAAAGCATCACTGCACAAACTCCATCTAAAATCCTAATCCCACATTGTGTGGAGCACTTAGCATCTAACAGGAGGCATTTAGCACCTCGAAGAATCAAGTTGCAAAGAGAATTTTATTAGTGAGTCCTTAAACCACACGTACAGCCAAACATATAACCCCAAAAAGACATAATTTGGCACCTAGGAGGAAAAAAAAAGAAAAAGAAGGATGTGGGAAAAACTGGAAATTACTGGGGAGAACAAGGGCAGGCAAAGGCACCACACACACACACCAGGTGATTTCTGCTTTTTCCTTCCTTCTTCTGTTGACTTAGTTTCAGACAGGAAGGTCTTTTATTGCTCTCTAATAGCCCAGGTCCCTTGATAGAACACCACTCATGCAGCCTTTTCCCCAACATATTACCTCTGAAACGGAGCACTACCCCCACATCAACCAGCAGAAGCAAGCGAGGGGCAGAGCCTCAGGTATTTCTAACAGCTTTATGATTCCCAAGCTCAAGAGAACGTGAAAAATTCCAAGAGAGGACGAAACAGCCCTTCCCTGTGCAGACATTTCACTCTGCTTTGTGGCAGAGGAGCACAAGAACAACAAGCAAATGCTTGCCTGCTCTTCTGACATGTTTATTAGCTACCTTTAGGGAACCACCTTGCTCTGTGTCCTCCAGACCCTCGCAGCAAATCCACTGCTGAGGTTACACACCTGTGGCTGCATTCATACTACAGAGCAGGCTGTCTCCACACTGTCTTAAAGCCACACATGGCAAAGACAAACCTTAATAAAGCAACAATTCCTTTACGGCCTTTCAAATCACTCTGGTGAATCCCAGCATTGTGATACTAAACCTCTTGGGAAACAGCTTGGTGAAAACTTCCCAAGTCAAACAGTTGCTCTTGTTCAAATATGTTTGGAAAACACAGCTCTATTGTTAGTGTTAAGCCACAAGAATATGGGTAAGCAGTTTGATGTTCTAACTGGTTATTCAGCAGGGTTGATTCCAGGACTGATTTACATTTGTTGCTTCTCCAAAGAAGTGGTTTAGTACATATATATTTTGAAAGACGCTGTACTTTGGAAAAACTGATGGATTTAGCTCAGAGATCCTATGAAAACAGAGAAGTAAAAGCCAGGCTAGGGCCAGTGGGAGGAGAGAGATGAATTCTCACCTGTTAAACCACTTTCAGATAAATCCCGTGCCTGGCAGCTCAGCACACATGGCGAGGCTGCCATCCTCAGGGGATCAGGCAGCTACTGCAGCGGGCTTCCAAGGAGGATTCATGCCTGGGCCTCCACAGAGTGACTTCCACTAATTAATTCATCGAGAATTGGCTAAGCAGCCAAACATTAAAACACCTTAAATCGTCTTCAGTTTTATCTTCCCGAATGACAGTGATTTTCCCATGTTGGACAACTACTACCCTGCAGGGTCCTTCAGGCCTTCCAGTCACGGGGGCACACGAAGTTCTCCAGGACACCTCAGGACAGAAGGTTTCTTGCACATGCTGCCTGACACCTACACACAACTCAGCTACGAGTAAAATCAAGAAGCTGCTTAACCCTTCAAAGTTATACCTAATGGTTTCTCTTCCACCTGCCACAAATACTGCTAGCATAACTTCCTACATTTACTGTCTTACACAGAAGCCATGGATTTCCTTTTTTCAAGTGACTACTCTATATTTAATCTAGTTTTTATCTTAAAGATTCTTTGGATTAGTTCTTTAAAATGAACTTGTATAGCTTTTCTGTTTCAGTGTGCAGAGGCAGCCTCTCCACAACTAACTATTGCTCTTTTTGATGCAAGAAGAGGGAAACCAGAGACCCCAGGAACTTGATTTAAAAGCTCTGTTTGGCTACTTTTCTTCGTGCTACTTGTGTAGCATCGATGTCTGAAAAATAGAAGGAAAGCAAATACCCTCAAATAAGCTGATTGGAAGGAAAAAGATGGGCTCACAGACATAGCAGTAGACTACTCCTAGGAGTAGACAACCTTCTGAATTCCAGACAATGATACCATTTGTTAGAAAGTCAAGTTAAAGACAGACATTTCACCACTGGATTGCTGCCAAACACCCATCAAAAGCCAATCAGTTTAATCATAGATAGGCTTGGGTTAAATGAATTTGGGCCTTAGTTCAGACTGCAAGTCTAGGAGAAGCATTACTATAAATTGGTGCTTTTCCCACCACCTCCTATGGTAAATTCTGATGCTACTGATTTTCACAATTATCTATGGACACACCAAAGCCCCAGCCATCTCCAAAACAAACACAGACCCCAATTTACAACTTGTGATTTACTAGCCAGCAAAACCCAGCCAACAGATCGGAATAATCCCAACTGATAATCCACTTACTGATGACAAAGTCATTAAGCCTCCCAAAGGGGCCTTTTGTTGAGCTAGAAGAGAAAATGCCAAAGTCACAGCAGAGGTGACAGCTTGCAGAGAACTTTCCTTACTCCAGGAGCTCAGTAATTTTAATGCACCAAAGTTCATCCATTTATAATCTTTATACAACAGGACACATCCATTTTACTAATAAAAGAGGTGAGCACATTTTTATCTAGGCAGGTAAAGGTCACAGGAGAATCACTGTCTAGTTGAAGTCAGCTAAGCTCTCCTCTTTCTAGGAACAGTAAGCATACAGTGCCACTAGAAAGACTTTAAGGTTGTGGTAGATCAACTACTTCAGACAAAATTTTGTCCAAGTGTCTGTCCAACTCAGTTACCTGATTCAGTTACTACTCATCACCTGGCTATTGTTGCATGAAGACAACAAACAATATTTTAATAATAATTCCACGTTTAAACCTCTCTTTTTTTTTTAATCCAACATAAAAGGAACACTTTTATTGGGTCAAAAAAAATCTTATTCCACAAGTCAAGAAAATAGTGGCATCTGTTCTCCCTGTGTCCTGTGAGTTGTCAGAGGAAAGCTGACTACTATACACTTCACACTTACTACACGCATCTGCTTCTGATGACTGATGGCCAAGCTACTATAGGCCCCAGACTGTAGAAATTGGACCTTCCCTGTGGATCCCAGGCACCAGAAACACTCCATGCCACTGTATCAGATTCTTCCCATTTATTTTTTTTTAAACCCTTGGCCACTGTAAGAGCATACAAGCTGCACAGAGAACTGGGGAAGCTTATTCAAGAAGTGTTTGTTCATCATGAAGAGCTTATTAAGCAGTAACATGGGATTCTTCAGTTCAATCCTACTCTGGATTCCCAAGCAGGAGCCAGACATAACACCTGAAACAAAAACCTGTTGTCTGAAACAAAACAGGAACCCCTCCTCCAATCCGTATCACCTTCCATCAGCAACTGCAATCTTTCTTTGCTTCTATGAACCCTGCCTTCCCACACAATAAGAAATATTGCTTCTAAGATATCACAATTCATGATCAACCTCTGACCTCAGTTAAGTCTCATTTAATTTCCAGTATCCTTCCTGACTTGCCCGTTCTATCTTACCTACAAACCAAGTGGCCCACCCTTCACTTCAGCTGTTCACCACTGATCTCTGAAGCCCCCCCAAATCCACTTTTCCTGTGCTGATTTCCTGTTTTGCTCTCTGTACCTCCCATAAGCATCTTGCAGGCACTCCAGCCACCAGATTTTTCTCTTCAGCGCAGTCACCACTCCGCAGCGAGGCGCACAGAAAATCTGGGTGATTAAGCACCCGGTAACCAGAGTTCACAGTGACATTCAGAGTCATCCTGGAACAACTCCCAGCAGCACAAAACCCATCACAGGCACTGGCTGTCTCTCTTCAAGGACTGGCTTCTTGGCACAAGTTTTATGAACTGCCTGATGCAAAATTTCCTGCCGGAGCCCACCCAGGTTCCATCCTTTGTTAGCCAAAGGATTATTTTTTTTCCTTCTTCAGAACTGGCAAACTCAGAGTGTCACAGCACTGTTATGAAAATCGTTGGGCAGTTTCCCAAATGCAAGACATTAAGGCATATTCTGAAGATGTTCTGAAACAGCAGTAAGGCAAACTGATGATACTAGGACATAAACCAGGAATTTGAAAGGTTTAATAGTGGTGAGTCCTCAAAATACTTGAATTACTTCATAGAAAGAATGGAAGGTGCTGAAAAAAGCAATATAAAGTCATTTTTCAAGAGTAATGACAAACATCAAGTATTTTGTTTCATGTTTGTCTGCATTATCTCCATTAAATCAAGCCAAATGTATCAGTGGACTTTTCAGAGAAAACAGCTCAGTGTTTTCCATTAAGGAGCCCGAACTTCTTTATAACGAGCACAACCAATTTAACAATTGCTAACATTGGATTTCCTCAGTACTACATGTTTCATTAATGTCATTTATACAACAATGTGCTCCCCAAGTTGCAATAACATCAAGCATCAGTTACAACAGCATCTAGTAAAATGTTTTTGGCAGGACTGACAAGTATAGCACTATTAGATCCAGAACCGCTCTGTTCCCTGAAAGCTAATGAAGGTTTGAATAGGGGATCTGTCGAAAGCGTATCAGTGCTCTTGACTCTACACAGCACAGCAAAGGACTTGATGTCACCAACTTCTTGCCTACACAGCTCAATTGTGCTGTAAAATAAAAATAGAGCAGAGATCACTCACTTCTCTGAAATACCCCACAGGCACCATACACCCACACGTACACACAGATTTTTGGGGGACTGGACAATTGGCCTCTCCCTCCCTCCTGCAGCAAGGGCCCTGTGGACAGAATAGGATAAAACTCGTTTCACTGAGCTACTATTAAATATTTTGAAAGGGAGAAATTTGCATAAACACCAAGTAACAATAGGCTGAACTGCAGCTTGGCTCAGGGCAGGAACTGTGATAACTACTTTGTGAGAGAAACTTTAAAAACCGAGTTTGATTTATAAAGTATTAAATGCCCTCATTTGTTATAAGTCCCACGGGATATGGCCCCTCAGCATCTTTGCAGAATTGGACTGTTGTTCAGAGAAATATGGTCTTAGGAACAACAGCCTCTGATTTGTTACAGTATTTATGACCCAATTTTAATTCTTACCCATAGTCTTCAGTATGAATAAGAATTCAACATTAATTACAGTTGCCAAAGCACGTCCCTACACCAGCACAGCAGAGGCATACATACAGCCAGGTAAAACATGCTGAACAAACCTCTCCCACATAAAAATACACCAGTTCGCTCTCTTCACTAGCACACACACATCTTTTTCAGCTTGTTTTCATACCGTCTCCTAAGATCTAACCACTTTATACTTTGTACACCGTGGTTTCTTTCCATCTGAGCTTGCAAAAAAACCCCAATTAGCAGCAAGCTGTGAGTTTAACTGATGAGCTGCTCAGCCTCCTCCTTTAAATCATTAATAAAGACATTCAATCGAACCGAGCCCGATGCTTCGCCTACAAACACTATTCCCAGCCCTGCAGCTCAAATTACTGCCACATCTACTATATTCATCTTAAGGTCCTTCACCAAGTTTGCAGTCCATGCAGTATTTAGGCATATAAAGTCACCCCCCCGCCTCGCCTCCAAAGTTTTATGTGGAATTTCTTCCGAAGTATTTGCTGGGTAAAGTATTCCTCTTTCTGCAGAACACTGTGGCTTGGTATTTTTAGAAGGCGAGGTTCTGCTTTCTGATTTACACATACCAGCAGTTTACCGGTCACAGCTCGATTATTTACAAGACTATTAGAGATGTACCTGTCAGTGCTGGTGTTAAATTTTTATGTAAGAACAGCTCCAGAACTAACACTGAGGGTTCGTACTGTTGACACACAGATAGAGAAGCCAATTTCTCCGCAGCAGGCGCTCTGCTGAGCAGACACATGCAGCCTGGCTACAGAAGCCCAGACTTCACACTATGTAGTTTATCCTGTCGAAGAAGCTGGTGGCAGCTGCAGCTAAACTACTGTCAGCACCTAAGCTGGTTAGATATTTAATTAATTCCACAGCCAAACAGCATTTTGTTGTTGTACTTTAAGATAGGGGTGCTGCATTTCTTCCTCCTATCTGTTACCATCACCAGCCTTTCAAAGCTCACTTGCTAATTTTGGAAATTCAGTAGCTAATCCCTAATTCCTCTACATTCAAAAATAAAGCTACTCTTTATTTACAGATGTTCTTTCACTATTGTTGGGAAGGACAGACTCCCACCTGTGTATCTGCAGAGCCACTCGGTTGTTGGAGGCCACCCCGGAACAAGCAGGATGTTAATGGAGCCTCTCACGAAGAGGCATCACCACATATGTAACCCTGATTTCTGTATGTAACCCTTCCTGCAGTCAGGAAGGTCAGGTGCCTGGAGTCTCTGACAAATTAGGAGTACAAATCAGACATTTGGAATACCAAAATGAGCACCACAGACACAAGCGCATCCAGTTACTTCTATCACTCCTGGAAAAGTCTCTGAATCTGAAAGGCAAGAACCTGAAATGCACTTGCAGCCAGTCTCCTTCCAGACAAGGCACTGCATGGTATCAGTGCTCCTGCAGCCTGCCAACTTCAGCGTTACAGGCTGATTTCCACAAATGATTCACAGGCTTTGGGCCAACTGGTCTAGTTAGTGGAGGGTGTCCCTGCCCATGGCAGAGGGGTTGGAACTGGGTGATCTTTGAGGTCCTTTTCAACCCAAACCAGTTGATGATTACATTCATAAATACAGCCTTCATGCTCCCAGCACTTAATGTCCAACCCTGCAATGGGATTTTTCCATCACACCAGGAGATCCAACTTCACTGCTAGAGCGACTGAGGCAGAATATTCTTTCATGTCACTGGCACCACTGTATGAAAGATAAGACAAAAGTACAGGAACTCCTGACAAACCATACTAAAAGCTGATCTGAAAGAGTTACTTTTCCCCCATACCTCTTTCCCCCACCTCTTTTTCTTTTAAGCAGGTGAGAATTATCAACAGTTTGCAGGCAAACCCTGGATTCAGACGTGGCCATCAAAATGGATCAAAGCATCTAAGAGCTTAATTACACAAGTGCACTAAAAAAAAACCTCATCTCCGTATGATGCTATCGAAGCTAGAATTTTAAGAGACTAACAGTCAGAAAAGCTTGTTTCTTTAAAACCACTAGAATGTGCAGGAACAGAAGTCCTCTTTTGTTCAGCAGCTTTCCATTCAATAAAATTCCCCATTTGTCTTCCTTTTCCTAGACTACTTTTCCCTCACTAATCAGTGCCAGCAGCCAATTAGGACTGACAATAGAAGAAAGTCTTTTTATGATCTTCAGTCATCACTATATAAACCACCACACTGTGCCCCATTCCACACTCAGTTCCTCCTCTTTCTCAAACAGAAAGCTTAAAGCATGTTTACTGGTGTTCTAATCATTTTCTTGTTCTCAGGCCAAACACAAAATTCTTTCCAATCCTCCCATTCTGGACTTGGACTGTGAATACTGAACAGGCACACCGGGCTTGTTGGCTGCAACTTCAGCTAAATTGCTGCTGCCGCCACTGCTCCTGCTCTTACCATCTCGTAAAATATTGATTCCTGCAGCACGCACCCGGTAAAGAGGAAAAAAAACCCCAATCAATTTTCCCCTAGACACAGCAAATTGGCAACAACACAACAGATCAGCCTGTCAGGTCAGTATGCACCACTAGCATCCAAAAAGGAACTGAAGACAATGTGAAGAAGGTGGGAGGGAGTACAGGGAAAAAGGGGAATGCTGGCAGTTGTGCCAGAGGAGAGCACAACAAGAGAAGGAGGCTGTGATTGTGGAAGATGCAGTTTGTTACACCTTTAAAATACTCATAACACTGTTGTAATAGTGAAGCTGTAGCCTGTATCAGCCTTTCTACAGGTCAGCTGGTGATCACAGAATCATAGAATTGTAGGGGTAGGAAGGGACCTGGAGAGATCATCGGGTCCAACCCCCCTGCCAAAGCAGCTCCCCAGCTCATATTGCACAGACAGGCGTCCAGACGGGGCTGGAATCTCTCCAGAGATGGAGACTCCACCACCTCCCTGGGCAGCCTGTCCCAGGGCTCTGGCACCCTCACTGGGGAAAAGTTCTTCCCCATGTTGCTGTGGAACTTCCTATGCTCCAACTTGCAGCCATTGCCCCTTGTCCTATCCCCACAGACCACTGAAAAGGGGCTGCCCATTCCCCCTGCATCCCCTGCTTAAGATAAACTTTAATTAGGTCCCCCCTTAGTCTTCTTTTCTCCAGGCTGAACAGTCCCAACTTACTCAGCCTTTCCTCATAGGGAAGATGCTCCAGGCCCTTCATCATCTTCATAGCCCTTCTTTGGACTCTCTCCAGGAGATCCCTGTCCTTTTTATCCCAGGGAGCCCAGAACTGGACACAATACTCCAGGTGGGGCCTGACCAGGGCAGAGTAGAGGGGGAGGATCACCTCCTGTGACCTCCTGGCTACACTCCTCCGGATGCACCCCAGGATCCCATTGACTCTCTTAGCCACCGAGGCACACTGCTGGCTCACGGCCAACCTGTCATCAACAGGTGATGGTCTGTATGGTTCCATCACAATCCTCGGCACACACCCTGGCAGAGTTCAATAGTTGCAAATGTAACCAAGGGAATGAGCAACCAACAAAAAAAAATGGCATGAGAAAATCATCAAGAATTTGTATAAACAGGATACACACACCTTAGAGCATCAGGATAAGTCTGGAGAACCCAGGACAGACTCCCACAATGAAAATGCTCTTGTTTCTTACAAAGCCACAGGCAAAGTTTGATGCGGTGCAGAGAGGAATACGGTGCTGTACATTCACCGAATCCATTTCAAAGAGTCTAAGACCTGAGCAAAACACATATCCCTATAGGCTGAAGGAATCTCTTTTTCCCCCTTGCATTCTCCACTCAAAGCTCCCCGCTGTGACCCCAGCAATGTAGGATTTCAGCAAAGCTCTCCAAGCTCTCTGCAACTCCCTCTATGTGAAGCGCCCTGGAGCAGCTGCACTGCTGTAGTGCACACACTGACATGATGGACCTGCCTCCACCACACCACGGGACGTGGGGATGAAGAGGAAATGCTCACCCTCTTCCCCACCTTCACACATCAACTTCATCTGACCCTTGCAGGGGATCAGATGCCTCTGAGCTGCCAAACACTGGAAGAGCAACAAGTCTGATCCTTGTACCACGGGGTACTTCACATGACTTCTCCTTTAAGCAACAGACTGCAGAGACCAAGCACTGGCTTCATCCCAAGAGACACCCGTGAAAGCCAGAGCTCCCAGAAAGTTTCTTCTCCTTACAGCACAGCCATGAGCCACAGCTCAGGAGCCAACCTTTGATAATAGGCACAAACACACATTAAAACAGAGCCCCAAATCACTGGGGCTTTTTTATATACTGTAATAGATCCCAACTGTATCAAAATGTTAATATTGAGCTCTCAGGACTAAGGATATGGTATTGGGTCCAGGATACATGCGTTTAAAAGGTCCCTCAATGCTTATTCATATAATAAACCACAAAAGCTCTAAAGAAGCCGTTGCCATCTGTTTTCTGGACTCTGACATTTCTGCACGATCCCTTCCCAACCTCTGCAACTGCTGTTTTCTAGAATACCATAAACAGGAGACAAGAGAGGAAACTAAAACCAGAGAAGTTAAAACTAGCACCACAGCCTTGAATTACAACTCTCTGCCTGAGTGTTGCAAAGATCTCCAAAGCTTCTTAGTACATGGTACAGCAAGAACTTGTGTTGTAGGCAGAATTTAAGCTTTAACTCTACATTTCTTTCCTTTTATAAAGTGAATCAGACTCAATTTCTTTCTCATATGGTTACTTTCCAGTTCAATGCCAACTCATTTACTACTTGCAACTCAAGGTAGACATTTGTTTCAAACCAAGGTTTTGGAGGTGGTGGTTGAAGAGGAGAGAACATACAAGTGCTTGGTTTCCTTTGCTCCTCAGCTCTTCACTGAGGACAGCTGAGATGGGCAGAGAGCCCACTAACCACAAAACAGATTTGACACTGAACACGTTTTGCCCACATCATGTAAAACATTAGTCTTTTGGATGAGCAAAACAAGCAGCTCAAAGGTACCAGCAGCAGTTACACAGAACAGGTTTACAAAAACTGACTAACCATTTAGGCAGCTCTTCTCTATGTTAAATTGAAATCAGGTGCAGAGCTTGCTTTGCATGTGCTACAACTACTGTGTTACACTTAAAGGACCCCCAACAACCGCTGCTGTCCACAAAAGTGTCTTTTACCTCCCCCACCCAACCACACAGAACAGCAGGGATTGGGAGGGACCTCTGGAGATCATCTAGTCCAAAAAGCCCCCAGAGGAGTATCACCTCGAGCAGGCTGAACAGAACAGTGTTCAGGCAGATTTTGAATGTCTCCAGAGATGGAGACTTCACAACCTCTCTGGGCAGCCTGTTCCAGGGCTCTGCCATCTGCACAGTAAAAAAGTTCCTCTTCATTTTTAGGTGGAACTTTCCATATTCAAGTTTACACCCACTGAGTAACAACAACTTTAGGCTATCAGCTTTGACAGAGGTCATTTACACTCTCCAATCCCATCATGATATCATGTTAAATGCTTTAAAAGCCCAGGTAAAGACCTAATAAGAGACAACAGGCACTGATGCCTGAAGAGCACACAGCATTTGGAAGGACAGTTCTTCCTCCAAGCCAAGGGACAAACTAAGCAGTCTCCTCTCTTCAAGGGAATATCACGAGGGCTGACTAGAATCCATAACACTCAGCATTCACATGCTTCCTCAAAACAACTGGATAAACATTAGAAATGGGACATGCCCAGCTTTTCCATGGCGTGCCAGCCCAAACAGGATGCCTGTGTCCTGTCCATACTGACTGACAGGTTCTCCATAGCATTTCAAAAAAGTAGCCACAGAAGGAAAAAATCTGCAGCTTCTTGTCTGTATGACCTGCATGAACCTTGCACATACCTGTATCATATGCCAGGTTCTTCCAGAGAATCATGCACAGTCATCTCTGAAAAATAGCCATGCAATATTTACCCTCTAAATATCATAGAATCATAGAATGGCATGGGTTGGAAGGGACCCCAAGGATCAGAGAGCTCCAACCCCCCTGCCACAGGCAGGGACACCAACCTCCAGGCCTGGAGCTACACAAGGTTGCCCAGGGTCCCATCCAACCTGGCCTTGAACACCTCCAGGGACGGGGCATCCACCACCTCTCTGGGCAGCCTGTTCCAGCACCTCACCACTCTCTCTGTAAAAAAACTTCCCCCTAATATCTAATCTCTATGAAGGTACCAAGTACCTTCATAGTACCACATAGTGACAGTTCAAAAATGTCACTAATAGTCACCTTGTCATGGGGAAAAGGAAAACCCTCCAAGTGTTGCCATGCAGTGAGGTACTGAACCCTTCACAAAAGCAGCGTGCAGTCTCAGAACAGCTCTTCAGTGGTTTGACATCACTTCATCCTATCTCTGACTCACCAAAATGCCAAGAAGTCAGTGGCAGTAACAGGCAATTAAAGGACAGCAAATGACCAGCTATCACCCCAAATCCATCATTAGACACAGCCAGAACAGTTGGAATAGCATTCTAGCTGGCCAGGTACTGCAGGACAGTCTCCTAGAAGAGGCCTGTTGCTGTAAACAAGCATGAAGTGGACTACAATAGCCACCTTTGCCTAAATCTTCACCATTTGTTTCACCCGTTCAATTAACCAGACAAAGCCAACAAACCCCATGAATGTGCTAAGAACCCCTGAGCTCAGCAATTAAAGTAAAAACATTCATTAAATTCTTACACTTGGGCAGGATAAAACTTGGTTCAGTGTTGCCTTTAAAAGCCTACCCTAACAAAATATCCCTGAAGAGCTTAGATTTCCAGCCCACACAAGTTGGTTATCAAAAGAAACAGACAGGAGACACAATGAGGGAGAAAGGCTCCACACATTTCTTCCCTAGACTTCCCACACCAGTTGTACTGAAAAAACAAAGCCAAGTTCACCACCCAGCACCAGCCCATGGCCACTCAAAGCACCAGAGGTCAACAGCAACGGGGGCAGATGCCTCAAAGGGAACTGCTTACAAGCATTGCCTGATTTTTTAAACTCTTTTTTTTTCTTCTGAGATGCAATTGGAACTTCTTAAGCAGCAGTAATGCAGCTGTTGATCAAAATAATCAAGTAGCTACTTGTTGCTTTGGAGGCTGTCCCCAACTCTGAGTTTATCTTAGTCACATTCTGGCTCCTGCTGTACCAACTGGTTCTCAACAGTCTGTAAAGACCTGATCTGAATAGCAGACAATCCAGTAGTACAGCTGCTTTCCATTTACAATACTTGGAGAGCCAAATCTTGTAACAACACATGTCCACACCAACTCTGATGATTTTATGAACTGGTTGCTACTTCTGTCAGTTTTAAGGATACTCATTGAGGGGTGAGGAGACCACGACACAAAGTTCCTGCAAATACCACAGAATCACAGAGTAACAAGGTTGGAAGAGACCTTTGAAGATCATCAAGTCCAACCATTCCCATCTTAAGCTAAACCACATCCCTAAGTACCTCATCTACCCTTTTTTTGAACATATCCAGGGAAGGTGACTCAACCCCCTCCCTGGGCAGCCTGTTCCAGGCCCTGACAACTCTTGCAGGAAAACATTTGTTTCTAATGTCCAATCTGTCCCTGCCCTGGCACAGCTTCATGCCATTGCCCCTTGTCCCATCTCCTGTCCCCTGGCTGAAGAGACCATCGCCCACCTCTCTACAACCTCCCTTCAGGTAGTTGTAGGTGGGGAGAAGGTCTCCCCTCAGCCTCCTCTTCTCCAAGCTAAACAGCCCCAGCTCCCTCAGCCGCTCCTCAGAGGATTTGCCCTCCAGCCCCTTCCCCAGCCTGGTTGCCCTTCTCTGCACTCGCTCCAGGACCTCAATGTCCTTCTGATGGTGAGGAGCCCAGAACTGGACACAGCACTCGAGGTGTGGCCTCACCAATGCCCAGTCCAGGGGCACAATTACCTCCCTAGACCTACTGGCCACACTGTTTTTGATACAAGCCAGGATGCCATTGGCCTTGTTGGCTGCCTGGGGACACTGCTGGCTCATATTCAGCCTGCAGTCACCCAGCACCCCCAGGTCCTTCTCTTCCTGACAGCTCTCCAGCCAGTCTCCCCCAGCCTGTAGCGCTGCATGGGGTTGTTCTGTCCCATGTGCAGCACTCTACACTTGGCCATGTTAAACTTACCCCTCAACAGAGCCAAGACATGGGCTCATCTGATGCTGGGGCAGTGATCTCAACGTGACCCCAGCTCAGCCTTGGACACGCTCATATCATTAAGCCAGCGTTCAGAGTCACTCAAGTCTCCTGGACAAAAATGACTTGCCCACACTTCCAAGAGAGCCATTGCTCAGCTCAGGATCTGGCTGATCTGTTCACACATCCCAGTACCAAGGCATACAGAAGTACCTCACTTGCAGCATAAGCAATGTAGAGGTAGAAACTTTTTAGAGCCAGAAAGTTTTGGAGACACTTGACACTGTCAATGAATATACCACATGCAACAGTGACTCTCCACCTTCCCTGTACAGACAGCTCTGTGCTTAACAGAAGACCTGCGAGATGGCACAACTTAAGACTTTCAATTGCTACATGACACAGAGAACAGCAAGAAGGGGAACATAAAGGACCAAGATTTAAGAAATACTGCGTTTTTCAATGCCTATCACTGTATCATCTATTCTAGACACTGTGGGAGAAGCAAGTTTGAAAGAACAGAACAAAACTTCTGGCCACACAAAGCAGCTTTCCCAGAATAGGATGCAGCTACTGAGACCTGATTTTCCAGAGAAAGTACAAGAAAAACCTAAAGGTGAATGCAGAATTCTGGTGTTTATACTATCAGCAGGGTTAAAATGGTTTGGAACACCAACTTCTCTTAAGCTGAATGGTAGTTCAACTACAGCAGAATCTGTGTTTGTCCTCAAGCACTGGAGTCTACCTTTGCCAACCCAGGTATTCCTCACACATTCTTGCCTTCTCTTTGGAGTATTAAAGAGAATTACTGCCACAGAGAGAAAAAACCCCAGACTTTTTTGAAGGATGAGTTTAGTGTTGCTCTACCTCAGCTATTGAGCATCACTGACAGAGGACTGTTAGCAAGCAGGAGGCTGAATACACAGGAGATCCTCCAAAGAATTCATTCTGCTTTTAGTGGGCAGCTGTGCCATGGGAAGTCTAAATCCCCCAAAAGCATTCACACCATCACCTAGGGATGGCTATTTTGCCACGTCACTTCCAAACTGGGCAGCCTTGATTGCCCTGCAGAATATGGTGGGATTTACTCAAAGAAAAGGCAAATCTATTACATTTTGCCACATTACTAGTCCTCTATACCATGTCCTCAAGCACATCATCTACCTGCCTTTTAAATACCTCCAGGGATAGTGAGTCCACCACCTACCTCCCTGGGCAGCCTGTTCCAATACTTGACCACCCTTTCAGTAAAGAAATTCTTCCTGATGCCTAACCTAAATCTGCTCTGGTGCAATTTGAAACCATTTCCTCTTGTCCTATCACTTGTTATCTGAGAGAAGAGACGGACCCCCACCTCTCTACACCCTCCTTGCAGGTAGTTGTAGAGAGTGATAAGGTCTCCCCTCAACCTCCTCTTCTCAAGACTAAAAAACCCCACTTCCCTCAGCCATTCCTCACAGGACTTGTGCTCCAAACCCTTCACCAGCTTCATTGCCCTTCTCTGGACACGCTCCAGCACCTCAACGTCCTTGAGAAGGCAGAGGGAATTTCAGTGAGAAGAAAGTAATTGTTCAAGTTGGAACTTGGCCAGTATATAGGGGTTAACACACTAACACTCGTGGAAAGAAAAATATACCAGTACTATGAATTTCTCATGGAACAGAAGGTATTCCAAACCACAGTTTTATCTTTCTTCCAGAATAGCATACGTTCCAGCAGCACAGTGTTTTCTCATGCACAGTATCTGTGGAATGTTTATTTTCCAATTTGGGAAGTGCTGTGCTAAACATAGCATTGCTGGCTGCTCCTGAGCAGAGACCCCAGAGTCTGGTAGCAATTTGGATGGGGTACTGGAGCACAAGGAAAAAACTGATACCGATACCATTTGGAACAGTCAGACCATTGCTCAAGACACAAACTTCACTTGCATTTTATGAAGTACATCAAGTGAAATACTAAGATTCTGGTCACCTAAATACTAGGCTTATAATGCAAAAAGGTAACAAATTAACTTTAAAAACACCACCTAGAGTAAACTGTACTTGGAAGATAGACTTGTTGAGTTTTTAATCAGGACATGCAGTATTTTTCCTAGAAAATTGCTTCCAGAGAAAAATAATAAAAAAAAGTCAGTTGCCTTTAACTGCATTCATGCCTTTCCTTCAACTTGTTCACCCACACATGCTGGTAAGTGAATTTGGTAGTAACAGGAAGTTCAGGTGGATGGAGAATTTCAGGAACAAATTTTCCATTCATAAAGTACAGTTGTGAGCACAAGAACAGGAGAAATCACTTAATTGGCTAATCCAGTATAAAAATACCCCAAACCCAACACTAGAACAGGTACCCAAAGCATACAAATTCCAAAAATACACTACAAATTTACTCACCTGAGTGTTTTCATTGGTAATTGAAAAGCAAACGTTGCTAAACAGCAAATAACAATGGGTACTGGAATAGGGGTTCTTAGAAATGAATTATTTCCTCATCTCAAATACACAGCAAGGAAAATAATTCCATAGCATATAGAATTATTAGACCATATAGTAGGAATCATTTAAGTTTATAATCTATGGATATAATACCCGTATCATATCACTAAATATCTATAATATGATATAGATCATATGTATAGTCACATATAGAAGGAATAATTGAAGTTTCTAATCTATAGATATATGACAGATATCATTATATGTATTATCACGTATAGACCATATAGCAGGACTCATTTAAGTTTAGGCATCAGGCAATTGAAACCCAAGGGAAAGAGCAAACTATGTTTCACCTGTGTCATTTAAAAACCAAACAGTATCAGTCAACCCAGTATCTTTAAGTACTTCTTTTAGTATAAACAAAAATAATCCTGGGCAAGTGAATAGTGGTTCACAGATGTTTCTGACTTGACAAGCATGTGTTTTGTTATGACTACCCCAAGCTTGGGATGTTTGCCTTGGTTAATGCATCTCATGAACCGAGCAACCTTCTGGAGAAGCATTAGTGCATTTAGGATGAGAGTCAAGTCTTGGCTTTTGGGTTCTCAGTCAACCAGACAAACGACTGGAATGGACAGTAATTTTTTTCCCCTTTCAACACCAGCTTGATGTTTGAGTGACTTAAGCCAGGAGAGTGAGGCTCAGGAACTGCCACAGTGCAGGACGCTGATTATCACGAACACAAGCCAGAACGTTCAGCAAAAACTCACTCAGAAGACTTCCCCTAAAGTTTGCCCTTACTGCCTTCCCAACACAGACCTGGTGGCATTTTGAGGGTTAACTTTTCCAAAGCAACCAGTAAGCTCTTAAGAAACAAAAAAAAACATCACAAGAAAGTCCCAAGACTGCTTTCCACACCGGACAGTTTAGGCAATTGTTTCTAATCATCTGTGAGTGTTCTTTATTCAGGAGTGCAGAAAGCACCATGTCACGCTGCAGCCCCAAACCTTCCTCCCACTTCAATTATCTACAAACATGAAAGCTGCTGGAACGGCTCTTCCCTCACAGTTTTCTAAGTCCTGAGATGAATATTGCTGTCATGAGTTGTCAGAAATAGAATGAAAGAATGAGCACTGATAATTTAGGAAGTGACAGAGGAGAGAAAACATAAGATTCACATACAGGAAGATGGAACACATCCATAATTTTCTGTGGGACCAATTAATGTTAGAATTGGTTTGCATAATTTTAATGAGAATTGTGCTGCAATTTTCTGGCACAAGAATGGGGATCTTTCCTAATCAAAACCAACAAGACACTTTTTTGATTCAATAAATACATTCTGAACTACAGCACAGAGAAACTGCTCTGTCAAATAGTATCACACTGTTGCTGGTGTGACTTGGGAGGCATAAATATTGAAGTACTCCAGATGTCCATTTTGGAAGCTCTATTGCTCATGTTTCCTCCAAATAATGATGGAAGACCAGAAGCATCCCAAGCTATGGCTTTAAAACTCACTAGTGCCCAAGCAGCTCTTTTCTTGTCTCCTCATCTCTCTTCTCATCACCTAGCTGACAAAGTGGCACTAAACAGCAACAGGTACTCTTCACAGGCAGCTTTTTTCCTTCCCCTCTCCTACGTTCTGCTTTTAGTTCATTAAATCCTTCCACCTCCATCACCTGAGCAGACACACTCTATTCAAAGGGTACATTCCTTTCAGGACATTTAGTGATGCTTTGTGGGCTTGGTCCCTCACCCCCATCCATACCTTTTCTGAGTAGTAATACACCTGAGAAAACAGGGGTTTTCACTGCTGTTGGGGGCCTGCTCAAAGAACATGCACTTTCTGACCTTGCCCACCTCTCTCCTCACCATTATCACTGCAGCTCCACTACTGCTCAACATACTGAAGACAACAGGTCGTACCACTATCACCTAACAAAGGTCACTGCAGAGGTTGGGCAGAAGCCTTCCAGTCAGTGCTCAGATCCCAAGCAGCAACTGCATGCCCTTCATACCTAACAGCCAGTAAAATCATGCTGAGGTGGTAGCCACGAACTGAGAAGTGCCCTGGTGGGAACAGGAGCTACCCCACAGAAATTGCTGCAGCCCCATGTCCTCTATTTTGGTTCACACTGCACCACACTGTAGACCTCTGTGGACAGGCCATCAGATAAAAGCCAGGCAGAGAAGCTGACTGAGTTCAACAACTGAGAAGTATTTTTGTGGTGTTCCTATTGCCTGAACTGTGTCATAAGCCAAAGCCCAGCAACAAGATAAAACCTCAGGAAAAATAAACTGCTCAAAACAGACACTGGGATATATTTTACTAACAGATCAGGCTGTGGGCTGATGAAGTCATCACAGCTTTACTGGATTCCCCATGCCTATACTGATTTCCACCAGCACAACACAAAAAGCAGCAGCAGATGAACACTGCCCTGAAAGCACATCACAAAGTAGAGAGGGTGCTTTCATAGAGATGGTCTTACATGGTGCATTATAACACTGGACAGATTGATATAGATGTAGCTTAAAAGACAATTAATTAATATAGCTTTAATATAAGGAGAATAGCAATTATTTCTGTGTTTTGTATTTTAGTGGAGTATGGCTGTAGCCGTTTTTGCAGCTACTCTAACAGAATCACAGGGGTTGGAAGGGACCTCAAGACATCATCGGGTCCAACCCCCCTGCCAAAGCAGCTCCCCAGCTCATATTGCACAGACAGGCGTCCAGACAAGGCTGGAATATCTCCAGAGATGGAGACTCCTCCACCTCCCTGGGCAGCCTGTCCCAGGGCTCTGGCACCCTCACTGGGGAAAAGTTCTTCCACATGTTGGTGTGGAACTTCCTGTGCTCCAACTTGCAGCCATTGCCCCTTGTCCTGTCCCCACAGAGCACTGAAAAGGGGCTGGCTGATTCCCCCTGCATCCCCTGCTTCAGATAATTATAAACTTTAATTAGATCCCCCCTTAGTCTTCTCTTCTCAAGGCTGAACAGTCCCAGCTCACTCAGCCTTTCCTCACAGGGGAGATGCTCCAGGCCCTTAATCATCTTCGTGGCCCTTCTTTGGACTCTCTCTAGGAGATCCCTGTCCTTTTTATCCCAGGGAGCCCAGAACTGGACACAATACTCCAGGTGGGGCCTGACCAGGGCAGAGTAGAGGGGGAGGATCACCTCCTGTGACCTCCTGGCTACACTCCTCAGGATGCACCCCAGGATCCCACTGGCTTTCTTAGCCACCAGGGCACACTGTTGGCTCATGGCCAACCTGTCATCAACCAGGACCCCCAGGTCCTTCTCCACTGAGCTCTTCTCCAGCAGGTCATCCCCCAGAACAGCTCAATTTAACCATAACAGTGGAACAGCCTTGCAGATAAAGAAAACAAAGATAGGGAAGTAATAAGTGAGATCAACAATCAATTAAGCGACAGAGTATCTCTCATTTTCAGCTAAAAGGGGTTCCTACAAAGTAAGCATAGGAAAAGCAGCAGCTGCTCAAAACAACTCGATTACCTTTAAAGCAAAAGGTCATCAGATCCAGTAAAGCATCAGTGTCTTTAGAGAGACAGGACAGAGCAATAGAATTTCCCTGTACAAGCACCTTGCCACAACTTGCTATGAAATTGCTAAATAAAACTTTGGGCTCCTCTCCAAGTTACATGCAGTGGATGTCTGAGGTGAGCAATTACCATCAGAATGCTGCATGCTCATCTTCTCTATTTAGGAGGACAGAAGTCCAGTCCAGAAGCTCTGCTAAGTCAGATGGGGGGCAGGTTGTTTCTCTTGCTACAAAGCTCCAAACCTTCTCTAAGGGCATCAGCTCGCTGTTCGTTCAGTTGAAAAGGGCTGCAAGATCCAAGTACAAAAGCTCAGTTTAACATTCCTGCACTGCAGATCCATGGAAAAGAGCACTGCTCTGCTCAGACCACATCCCAGCACCATCACCTCAAGCAGGGCTGCAGAAATGGCCAGTACTATAAGCAAAGCATGGCCTGAGGCAGCCTGGTGAGGGATGTGGTCCCAGCCTGATGTCACACATCTCCCTGAAGATGCTTGCTTCACTGTACTTACATCTGAGAGAAATTAAAGGAAGAACTACTGCTGTTCCAACAATGTAAGTGCTGAAGTACTTATAAACTGCTTGGAATGATTTAATCTATAAAATGCCAATAAACTGCTTCTTCCTGATGCACTAATCCCCCACAAAGGCAGAGTCACTGTCCCCTGCAGAAAAGATCTATTCAACAACACAACAGTTGTTCCCAAAGCACATGGAGTCATTAAGAAAAAGTCTTTCTGAAACACCACATATTACAAAAACAAATATTTCAATTCAAGGCAGGCTCTTCTGCAGCAAATTAACTATGTTGCCATAACATGCAAGTTACATATTCCTCTGCTACTTCTATATTCAAAGCCCAACACAGCGACCTGCTGTACGGACCAGTCCTCACTATAAACACTAGATGAATGTTTGTTAAGTAAAATAATCTTCTCTCTACCTAAGCCTCAACGTTTTGCTGCTCTCTCAGAAACTGAATAAAACCAGGTCCTTTAAATGAACATTTGTAAACCAGAGACAGGCAATTGACAGCTCAGATCTCATCGATGAAGTCATAAGTTCAACTGCCTTCCAAATATTTACTTCCACTGAAAAGTTGAGTTTTGCTTGCTCTTGACATACTGACATCCCAGTCAGCGTGAGGGGAGATAAGATTTGTCAGTCTCTGGAAAAACTTTTAACAAACCAGGCTTTTTCTTTTTTTAAAGAAGAAAGAAATGTCTTTATTTTTCAAGCTTCCCCAAGTCTCCCAAGAGATGCATTTTCCTCCACTGTGCCAGTGGCCTGTAACCGTGGAAGCCTTAGCCCCATCACAAGATACCATCTCTCCCTCTTAATGCAAAATGGGGCCAGGTTTACTACAGTTTCATTTTAAGAGATTACCCCTGAGACTCAAGTTCAGCTACAGTTTATGCCTAAAGCTCAGCAAATTAGTACACAGTATCTTAAGCATAGGAAAAAAAAAACCCCTTTGAATGGCAAATGCAGCTGCAACTCTCCAGAGGAGATGAAAAACTTGTAGTAAATTTATGAAATATTAAGTCCCATGAACTTCAGCTATGTTGAGAACAGAAACACAACTCCCTCCTCAAGTGGTTAAACATCATACCCCTAAGTTTAAAGGCCCAGATCTCCCTCCACATGAACATTTTGGGTTGAAGACTGACTCTATTTAATTTGAAATTTCCTCTTACTATGCCAATTATATTGAGAAGTTCAAGTGCACTGTCTTATTCGGCACACAAAGTACTATTAAAACCAGCCTAGAAAACTGGTTTTTCTTTCTTCAGTATCAAGCACCTGGCAAGTAAATGGAAGGTTCATGCAAAGCCTTAAAGGCTATAAAAGGCATTCCTCTTTTTCCCTGGGGATTTAAAACTCAGTTATTTTTTTATTCCTCTTTTTAAGCTTATGAAATTACATCATCTTTTCCCCTTTGATTTACACTTTACAGTATTTTTCCCCATTGTTCCTCAATTTGCTAATTCCCTAATAATTAAAACTCCTGTTGGCTCAGTCACAAAGTAACAGGAGGAAAAAGTGTTGTATTACACATCTCTTAGCAAAACAGAACCATTCATTACCTTCAGTTAATTACCTGTATTAATGTAGTATTATTATTAAAAATTGCAATTTATTATTTGTTTCAGCTACATGGGTCTTTGACCTAGTTTGTCAAACCTCTGAGTAACAGCAAGCTGCCTGGGAAGGACCACTACCAAAGCATTGTGAAAGAGCATGGAAGCAGGAGCTCAGTGTTTAACTTCCTCACAAACCCCACAGCATAAGAGGCTCAATTCCCCTCCTGGGCACTTGATGCTCAAAGCCCAAGGTAACTCTGCACAAAGTGAGCAAGGCTGACCTTCTTCCTAGCCCTCCAGATGGGCCTGTTGCATTCAACAGAAGATTGCTGCAATTGCATGAACAGGATTTGAGGGAAGGACAAAGAGCACTGACTGGAAAAACTGAGACATCAGTCTCCAGTCAAAGAATCCCAGAATGACCCAGGTTTGAAGAGACCACTGTAGGCCAGGTAGTCCAACACCCCTGGCTAAAGCAGGGTCAGTTAGGGCAAGCTGTCCAGCTCTGTGCCATCCAGTTTGGTTTTCCATGTCTCTAATAACAGAGACTGCACAGCCTCTCTGGGAATCCCATTCCAGTGTTGGGGGACAGTGGGGATTTTTGTGGTCAGTTGGACGTTCATGTGTTTTCATTTGTCTGCTGCATCCTGTCCTGTCGCTGGGCACTACACACCTCATCTTCATCCACAGAACCCTTCTGAGCCTTCTTTTCTCCAGGCTGAACAGGCTCAGCTCTCAGCCTTTCCTCCATGAAAGATTCTCCAGCCCCCTCACCTTTGTGGCCCTGCACCAGACCCTCTCCATTAAACCTGTTTGTGTGTTGTACTGACGATCCCAGAACTGGACACTGCATGCCAGATGTGACTTCACCACCAGCACAGGGGAGGATTATCTCTCTTGACCTCCTGGCAATGCTCTTCATACTGGTGCCCAGGATATTGGCTTTTTTGGCTTTTGCTGCTAGATTACACTGATGGCTCACAGTTAGCTTGTCCTCTAGGACTCCAACGTCCTTCTGGACAAAGATGCTTTCTAGCCCAACAGCCCCCACCATTTGCTGGTGTACAGGGCTGTAACTCCCCAGTTGCAGGACTTTGCATTTCCCCTTCTTAAGCTTCATGAGATTTCTCTGCTCAATTCTTCAGCACCTCAGAAAAGCAGCACAACCATCTTTAACCATAACTTGCTAAGGGCATATTCCATCCAATCATCAAGTCATTAATGAAGGCACTGAACACCACTAGTGCTTGTCCCAGCACTGCACCCTGCAGTACACCAGAGTCCCAGCACTTGGAAAGAAAACTACTCAGAGAGGAAAAAAACTAATGAGTTCATCTAGTTCAGGTGCATGGACTACAATTGTCCTTGACAGGCAGTATTTGTACACTACTACACACACACATAAGACTAACACAGTAGTACAAGACCTTCACACAGGCATTCCCCACAAAGCAGGTCTTACTTCTAGGATGCAGGTAGAACTTTCTGTCCACCTAACCCAACAATCCCTTCTAGGTCACCGTTGTCCCCAAATACCAACAAGTGCAAACACACACCCACATGCACACAGTTTCCCCCTGCCAACAGGAGGGAACAGGGAGGTGATTGAATGGTCATCCTGAAGGTGTACAAGCTCTACTGACACATCCCTGTAGGATAAAGAACTGGAATACTAAACTTTGTTTGCCTGTCAGCCTTATGAACACTGTCAGACTTGTCTGTAGGGTAAGAGGAATACCTCTCTACAGTCCTCCCTTACTCCTCCCAGCACAGCCTTGCTTCATAATAGTTCCACAGAAGGGAAATCAATTGTATCAAGTGGCTCACCACTGCAGCTTGCCTCCTCTTGAAAATCACACTATATCCCCCACTTCTGTATTGCCTGTGAGCACTATAATCATGACAGGAAAGTTAACATAGTAAAATTTGACGGGCTTTGTGCCCATTTTATTACCAGAAAAAGTCCCAGAATTTCTTACCTGCAACAAATGACAGCTTTACAGGAGAGTGCCAAGTCCAGAAAGCTCTGTCTGACTTCAAAGGACAGGGCATACTTCAGAGTGTGGCCGTCGATAATCAGAGCAATATCGTTTTCCTTGCCCAGTGACTCCCCCAGACTGGTACAGTGCTGAGTCAGGGAGGCTCTTGTCGCCTGCAGAATAAACAGGAAGAGATCAAGTTTCCTCCAAATACCAGAAAAGTGCATCCAGACTATGGCAAGACATCCTCTGGACCATGCTGAGCCCAGTATATACACACACCCAAACCAGCACAAGTGAGTCCTTTGGCAGGACCTCATGCAGACATACACATTTGGGTCACAGATGGGCAAAAGCTGCATCCCCTTGCCTAGGAATGCATTCCTTGTGTCACTGCAGACTCTGGCATCTCCACTGCACCCTCCCACGTGATGCACGTGCCCACAGTAGTTGTGACACATTGCCTTCAACCCTAGGCAGGTATAACCTACTGCCTTCTGTGGCTTTTAACACCATTATTACTATTAATTCAACCAGTATTTTCCATCCTAAAAACATTTTCAGTGACAGCTGCTGCTGGGGAAATAAAACAAAACAAATCCAGCATTCGTGTTTCACTGTCAGCCCAAGTATTTCATTCATTCAAGCTCCCCACTCCAGTGAAGGTCAGGGTTAGAGCAGCCCATTCCATTCCCATGCAGGTTAGTTTAACCACCAGCTCCAGCCTAGTTAACCACTGCTGAACGGTTCAGTGTTGCTCAGGACTTCAAATGGACACATGCTTTTTGACAGAGGAGGTCTTGACACACAGGACATGAGATGGCAGAATAAGAAAACCAAAGGTTTCAGTAGCAGTCAGTCACTGGTTCTTTGAACAAAGGGAAAAACTGAGCAATCACCCAATCCAGCAGTTAGTGATCGATTGTCACCTAAAAGCAGTATCAGGGCATACAGAGAAATAACTGCCTTCTGGTATACCAAATCCTCACCCCATTTCCAGTCTTGTGTCTTCTCCAGTCTTAAACCAGGCAAAAAAAGGGAAAACGTGCTCCTGCTCATCTTAACTGTGCTACCTGGAGTAATGGTGCTGGATCAAGTGTTACACATGCTCCTGCTTGTCAGTATTTGCAATCTGCATGTGCCAGTTTAAGCAAAATACCTATTTTCCTTTACTGAAAAGGAAAAAAATGCACCAAAAACCAAACACTCCAACACAGTTAAAACTGTCATAAGTAAAAATGTTATATTTATGCCCATTGCAACCGATTCATCATGTTGCAGATCCACGTTTCTCCAGAGGATTGCAAAGCCACAAGCCATCATCAAGTGCTGCATTTCCTATGTACACCTCTAATTTCACAGACAAATGTTTAAAAAAAAACCCTGAATCATATAATGGCAGGGGTTGGAAAGGACCTCTGGAGATCATCTAGTCCAACCCCCTGCCAGAGAAGTAGCTAAACTAGTTACTCTGGACCATACACCTGCTGGTCCTGAGGAACAGATCCCCTCAATGAAGGCCAGCAGTGACACAGTAACTGGATTTTTCTCTCTGTCCATGTTCAACTAAGAACAGGAACTGGGTTTTTTTGAGCAAACCATCAAAGATACCATAAAAAATATATAGACAAACCTGCAAATGTGAACCCCCTTATAAAGATGGCAGAAGCATTTGAAGTTAATCTTTCATATCTGACACATAAACAAAAAAGCTCCAGTTCCATATCACATTATGCAAATTAATGGGAAACAAGTTTATGTTCCTAAAATACTTCCTTCAGAAATCACTAAGCATCTATCCATGAAGGGAAGAGATGGGAAAAAAACAATGAGCTTCCTAGTACCACAACTTAAGTTCTTGATCTAAGCTTTCTCAAGCTGTTTCTGTGCATCGTAAAGAAGGGAAACATCATATCAAGGTGGAGGGGTTTTTCTGTGAATAAAGTGATGGGAAACTCCCCTCACAAGGGTTCTTTCAGGACTGTTGTTGCACTGGGGAGGCCCAGCTGCTCCTCACCAAGGCCCCTGCAGCCCCAAACACCTTGCCATGGACACCCAGAACAGCCAACCAGAGAGGCACTACTGCAGTGCTCAGAGAAGCTGAGGTAAAGCAATTCAGTATGTCAAATCACCAGAGACCAAGAGCTGCTCTGCATCCTCCAGGATGAACACCCACGGGCAGTGCTTCTGTTTTACGAGCACAAGACCCCTCCCACCCTCCATTCCCCCCCTCTTATTTTTTTTTCTCATTATTACTGTTCAGTAAGATCACACCAACCAAAGTTCTCACGCTAGCTAGAGGCCAAGCTCAAATAAAACTGTCTGCTCAGATATTGCACAGCCTGTCAGTGCTTCTCAGCCTCCCAAAACCTCTGTCCCATGAGCTCCTACTGCAGCCCACAGGAAGGATGGATTCTGTGCTGGGAGCAATGTTGTTCTCTGCTCCTGACTTCCCCCTGCTCCCACTTTGGCAACAAAGTTTAACGAGGTAATAATAGTAATATTCACCCTGGCTACAGGTATCCTGACTCTGGATCCTGTGCAATTTAGCCTGGGTGATCCTGCTCTGGCAGGGGGGTTGTACTGGATGATCTTTCAAGGTCCCTCCCAACTCCTAATATTCTCTGATCCTGACTGCAACAACCACAACCAGTGCAACCTTCACCTCCAGCAGCATCATCCTGAATACTTCGGACTTTGACTCATATTTTACTGAAATAACCAGCAACAAACGTGTTCCTTTTCTGTCAACTTTTAAGTTGATTTTTTTTTAAACACAGACTCCTACTACAGGATTGCATCAATCATCTTTCAATGCCCAGGTTTATAATGTCACAGAAAAGGATTTTTTCCTTTGTCTTTTTATTTCCAGCTCAGAGAACTGCCTTGTTTCAGAAAAATACAGAGCTTTTCCTCTCCTTGAATTGGTTTTGTCACACAAAGCCCTGTGAGCACACTGAGGCCTGAAGCGCGCTGCGGAACTGCTAAACATGGCAGCACTTCCAGCCATCTGCTGCACGAAGTTCTGAAGCTTGACTAGATCAGTTTTACACAAATAAACCCAGTAGAAGCCAAAAATAGCCATGCTCAAACCAGACCATGTCTGTGGCCAAAAGCAACCAGCGGGGAATAAGTGCCCCCAGTTGGCAGCTCGAGGACCTCCTGTGGCCAGGTGCAGGTTCTTTTATGGGAAGGCCTCAGTCTCCAGTTACCGTTGAGCACTGTGGGACGTAGATCAAAAAGTTAGCACAGGGAGAGCAGTCACCTCTCCTCCAGAGTAAAGCAGGATGCAGGACAACACGTAAGCAAGGAGGAGACCCTGAGAATCCCAGGAAATTAAGTGAATTTGGGTTGGTGAAGAAGTTGAGATGTCAGAAGTCAAGACAGCATTACTGACTGGAGGAGGAGGATCAGGTAGCCAGAATGATGGGAGCTTTCTTGAGTCAAAAATCTAGGAGGAAAAATCAGGCCAATTTCACACAAAGGTGAGACAAAAAAAAGGAGGGGGGAGAAGTTGGGGCAAGAGAAAATAAACTGTAAAGCACTCGCTGCTGTGGTAGTCAAAACAAACTCAGTCTGATTCACTAAGAAAGTAACCTCAAACTGGAGGCAAATGTGAGTATGACGGAGTGCACTGCTCAACCACAGGTTGTATCTTGCACCTTCTTCATTACAAGAATGACTGCATCATGCCCTGCTTCCCTGTTAAGCTGTGAGGGATCAGATTTATGACTGCATGGCATACTTCATTTACACTGTGTTAAAATTTCAGGTACAAAGTAGTAGTGCTTACACCATTACGAATTTGGGCAAGGAAAACCAGGATGCATCTTGGGGAAGAAAGCAACTTTCTCTACTTCACAGCAGGTACGTAGCGACAACATCCACACATATGCCAAGCATGGTATAAGAGATACAGTTTGGGTATGTCATCAGTAACAGAACCCTTGCCCCTGGGATCATGAAGTAAGCATAATTTCTTTTTCTTTACCACTTCCTCTTCAGTCTTGCTCAAACCTTCTTCTTGCTCTCAACTTCAGAATTACTCCCCCTCCTTTTCCCGAATCCACCCACAGAACGAAAAACTTCTCTGACTATCTGAAACCAATGGAGATATTTCCTGCCCTTATCGCTTGGTCTAGACCTTCTGTCACTTCAGAGGTAACACCTTCATGTTCCTGTTCCTTCTTAGTATCACAATATCCTATTTTTTCTTCTCATCTGACTTTGTTCCTATAGAGCTAGCTGTCTGATCAGTAAATGACAGTCTACTCCTGAGGAACTCAGCCCAACTCCTTCAGACATTGCCTGCCACTCTTCATGTTGCTGACTGCTTCTATCACTGAATTACAGAATGGTTTGGCTTGGAAGAAGCCTCAACATCCAGTCATTGCCTGTCACAGGCAAGGACACCCTACATTAGACCAGGCTGCCCAAGGTCCCATCCAACCTGATCTTGAACACTGCCGGGGAGGGGGCTGCCACAGCTTCTTTGGGCAGCCTGTGCCAGGGACTCAACACCCTCACAGGGAAGAATTTCTTCCTAATAACTAATCTAAACCTCCCCTCTTTCAGTTTAAAGCCATCATACTTTGTCCTATCAGTAAAGACTTCTGCAAACAGCCCCTTTCCAGCTTTTCTGTAGGCACCTTCACGTAATAGAAGGTCTTCCCAGAGCCTTCTCTTCTCCAGACTGAACAAGCCCAACTGTTTCAGCCTGTCTTGATGAGAGGTACTCCAGTCCTCTGATCATCTTTGTGGCCTCTTCCTCACCCAAAAGAGGATGAAGGGTCATGGCCCCATCACCTCCCTCCTGCCCAACCATTTCCTCCTCCAGAGGCAGACAAAAACCTGAGGGCATCATCAGGAGATTTATTCAATAGCCATGATCTGCTGCCCAAAGAAAGTCGTCATGTGTCAACAGAAAGACTTAAAGGTGACGGTCCTCATCAGATGAGATGACTATAGTTTTCTCTGTAGCTTATCATCATGGCCATGCATAAGCCTCATCCAATCCATGCCCTGGCCACTGCACTTATTACATACAAGATGATCACAGAATTAGTAACAGGGTTAATAATACCTGAGGAAAAAAAGCAGCTGTAAATCGAGGATTAAAAACAAGACCTTATTTAAAAAGCACATCGTAAAGCTCTCAATACTCTTCCATACACATGCCCAACTTACAATCTAATAGCTCACACAGCAAAAAAAGCACTAATTACTATTTCTGTTTCTTCCAACTACTTACAAATGCAATGTTTGAAATAAGAAAACAAACTGCTGCTCCTGTAGGCCAGTGCAATTAAGCGAAAGAAGCCGGCTCAAAATCTCACCGGGTAGAATGACTTCTTAAGTAAGCAGATGAACAAACATTTGGGAACCATGGGGAGCTATATCCTTCCACAAGCAACTCATTACTGGTAACTAGTGTAGAAATCTCTGCTTTGAAACCCAGCTTTTACTCCGTCTTTGACATCAAGGGATAAGTTTCTTCTTTGAGTTGCATCAAGCAAGAATAAATCAATCCTTTACTACAACAGTCATGACAGAGCAGAAATCAATAGTCATAAGAAAGCATCTGGATCAACTCAGACCTGTGGAATATCCCTGCCATTCTTATCAAGTACCCATCAAGAGTAAATGGAAAGTTTGTCAGCTTCTGGCAAAAACAGAGTGTAATGGGGAGAATACTACAAGGACTTCACTTTTCCATAATAAACTTGGGTTTTCCACCCTCAGGGTTTCCTTTATACACACAGAGCATCCAGCTGTTCCAGGTAAAACTGGAGAGGCACCTGCCAATCAGACCTTGTTGTACTGGCATATCCAATTAATTCCCACCAAATATGAAAGATACAGACACAGCTTTACAGAAAGGGTCAGAAGGTACATCACCAAAAGAAAAGTCTGTTTAGAAGCTGTGATTCAGTGAGCTATTCAAACAAACATGGACACTTCACTAGTCAGCAGAGGACACCTGCAAACGTTTTAAGCTTGCTGATGAATCAGAGCAACATTAACAGTTTAACTAGAGCTTCACAAGGGATTAAGAATCCATTCGTACAGGACCCATCCAAGTAAATCAAAGCTGCAGAACACGGATCAGATTGCAAGAAGTCATCCACACAGCTCCAACTGAGGAAGCTAAGGAAGTTTGGGTTTGGTTGGTTTGGGTTTTTTTAATTCTAGTTTTGCACATTTGACACAGTTTTAGAAGTTGGTTTTTAAAACATCAACAGTTCTGACCTGCACAAATGCATTTAAGGGTTAATGTTAACCTTACGCCTTGAACAGAGTATTTAGTGACTGTCTTAAGCTTCCAGGTTTTATGTGTCTAGCTTCCACTCAGAACACAGGGTAACAGCGTTACTACACTATGATACATCTCCATAGCAGGGTGTATTTTGTTCACAGGCAGAAAATGAAAACATCCTGAAGCAAAATTCGTTGGTCTTTTCTCTGGACTGCATTCAGGAACTTTAACAAACCTTTCAATAGCATGCTTGCATATTCTCACTATCTAAAGCCTTGGAAAAAACACCCTGCTATGCTGCCCTGGTTTCAGCAGGGATAGAGTTAATTGTCTTCCTAGCAGCTAGTACAGCACTGTGTTTGGGAGTCTGGATGAGAACTATGTTGACAGCACACTGATGTTTTAGTTGTTGCCAAGCAGTCAAGGACTTTTCAACTTCTCCTACTGGCCTGCCAATGAGAAGGTGAGGAGAAGCAATAGCTGGGAGGGGCCACAGCCAGGACAGCTGACCCCAACTTGCCAAAGAGATATTCCATATCCTATGACATCATGCTCTGCATATAACAGATTTGGCTGGAAGCAAGTGCAGCTCAGGAAATAAGGAAGCATTGGTTCTGGGTGGTGAGAAGTTGTGCTGTGCATCACTTTTTAACCATTATTATTGCTTTATTCCTTTTCTGTCTTTATTCCTTTTCTGTCGACACCCCAGAAGGAAAGGAAGCCATCCAGAGGGATCTTGACAGGCTGGAAAGATGGGCCCAGGGGAACCTAATGAGGTTCAACACTGCCAAGTGTCAGGTGTTGCACTTGGGACGGAAGAATCCCAGACACAGATACAGACTGGGAGAAGAGCTCCTGGAGAGCAGCCCTGCTGAGAAGGATTTGGGGATTGTGGTGGATGAGAAACTTGACACGAGCCAGCAGTGGCTCTTGCAGCTTGTAGGGCCAATGGTATCCTGGGCTCCATCAGGAGAGGAGTGGCGGCAGGGACAGGGAGGGGATTGTCCCTCTCTACTCTGCCCTCGTGAGGCCCCATCTGGAGTACTTTGTCCAGATCTGAGGCCTCCAATACAAGAAGGATGTGGAACTGTTAGAGAGGGTTCAGAGGAGCCACAAGGATGATTAGAGGGCTGGAGCACCTGCCCTACAAAGAGAGGCTGAGGGAACTGGGCTTGTTCAGCCTGGAGAAGAGAAGGCTGTGGGGGGACCTCATTGCAGCCTTCCAGTACCTGAAGGGAGCTTATAGGCAGGAGGGGATTCGACTTTTTAAAAGAGCAGATAATGGCAGGACAAGGGGGAATGGACTAAAGCTAAAGGAGGGAAGGTTTAGATTAGATATTAGGGGGAAGTTTTTTACAGAATGTGTGGTGAGGGGCTGGAACAGGCTGCCCAGAGAGGTGGTGGATTCCCCATCCCTGGAGGTGTTCAAGGCCAGGTTGGATGGGGCCCTGGGCAGCCTTGTGTAGATCCAGGCCTGGAGGTTGGTGTCCCTGCCTGTGGCAGGGGGGTTGGAGCTCTATGATCCTTGGGGTCCTTTCCAACCCAGACCATTCTATGATTCTATGAATTCTGTCCCCCATCCCACTGTGGGACAGGGGAGAAATGAGCAAAGGGCTGGTGAGGTTGTTTTAGCTGCCAGTCAGGTAAAGCTACTACCTATACCCAGCTTGATATTAAACAAATTCTGGGACTTCCCAGAGTGTTTTGTAATTTAACTGTACAAACCTAGTTATTCTCACATGATGCTTAAGAGTGAAGTTGGAAGCCACTGCAGTCAGAGCCCTGCTGACCTCATTGAAAACAAGAGATGCCTCCTCATACTGTAATAAAAACATTCAACACATTACTACATATCCTATATAACAAGACATTAAGGGTTTAAGAGGGTTTTTTTCAGAGGGAGAGGTTTTGCATTTTTTTGGGGGGTTAAGTGTTTTGTGGGTTTTGTTGTTGTTCTTTCAAGAGCAGCACTCTCTACAGCCCATTCTCTCCCATAAGAGCTTGGCAAATCTGCAGGCAACAGCACAAAACATTAGTGTATGAGGCAATCTTGTACCCCACACAAAAATGACAGAAGCAGATACCTGCCAAAGAAAATTTTTAGGAGTTGCAAAAACTTTAGTAGGGTAACAGCCATTCCCTAGATTTATATTACAAATTGATACACAGAGAACTGGACAGTGCTATAGGATGATCAGCTCCAAATCTCTTCTTCCCCTTCCTCCCTTGCTTTTCCCTGGAAAGGCTCAAAGTCACTGAGACAGCAGGAGAAAGAAATGAAGCCTCATCTGACAGCAACCACACTCGTGTTTTGTTCTAAGCATGGAGAAATACATGGGTCACAAAGGAAAAGGTCTTGGGAAGAAAACTGAAACAGCAAGTAGCATCATGTAGACAAGGTGGCCTCTTTAGCTGAGGATCTGTGACCTCCAAGACACAAATGCTCATTAAGCTTTAATCAGCCTTACGTTCTGGTGTTCTTGGGCTTCTACACTTCATGCACACTACTTCCATGGCCTTTCCTCCACCTCAAAGGTGCTAAAGCAATCCTCACAGAAAAAGTTCCTGCAGTAAGAGACATTAAACTAACACATTCTTGTAACTGTAAGCTAAGCCTGCTGCATATACTATTTGTTGCTGTATTTATCATAAATCTGGAAAGCACTGCTAGCTACAGCAACTTAAAACTTTTTCCAAGTCTTGACTACTTTTAAAGTACAATAACCACTTCAAATTCAACCTGTACACACAAACCCACCTGACAAACGGGAGAAGATCAGATGTAAGCTGACTACCTTCAATTTACTTTTTTCAGTAAAACCAAATTTTAACAAAATACCCTCCCAAAATCACCAACAGCAGTTGCTCAGCATCACTGCAGTGCTCGGCCTGTGTCTCACACTGATTTGAAGGGATACCTAACAGCACACTATGGGAACACTCCAGTGGCACTTCACCCTGACAAACACTAACTTGATCTTTAAGTCCCACTTAGTTACTTGATTTCACCACTTTGAAATGATCCTCCACAGAAAGACTCAAAGACATCACTAGGTGTCCCATACCCCATTTGATCCCAGAATCCTTTAACAGGAGTGCCAAAATAGTTAAACCTTCTCAGAGCCTGGTGAGAACAGGTGTGCATGTACCTAGAAAAGAGACTATCCTAAACCATTTCTGCAGTACCACATAGCAAAACTGAAGATTTGCTGAAGTGAAAACCATTCCCAACAAGATTTCCCAAAGCACCTGAAGCTTCAATTGAACTGAGTGGTACGAGTGGGCAATTTTGCCAGATGATGTTATTATGGTCATCACCTGCCTTCTCACAAGAGTCTGTAGAAGTTGATTAAGCCACATCTGTGTTTCCTCCTCGAAAAGCATTTAATAAGCTCAGATAGCACAATTACACACAAACAATCCCAGCAATATCATCTGCTCATCCATACCTGAGAGGAAGCTCACCAGGATGTTAAAACAACAATTACACATAAAATTAGGCCAATATTGCTGTACAGCAAGTCCAAATATCCCTGAAGATATAGGGCAAGACAACAAGAGCCCATTCCTAAAACATGTCAATCAAGTGACTGTCCCTGCTTCTTACACAGCAGTATTTGCTTATTTAATAGCAAAGTGATTCTGCTTGCTGAATACGATATCCCACCATGCCAAGAAAAACATCATCTGGAGGACCCAGAGATAGCCTCAAGCAGATCATTTTCATAGCTCTGAATCTAACTTTAACCTGAAATTCCTTCACAGTAAAACAAGTAATCTAAAACATCTACATACAAAGAGTCCTTAATCTGCATAGCAAGTCTCAGGTTATCACATTTAGACCAAATCTTTTCCCATCAAAAGTTATATAAACAGATCTTATCAATACTTTTTGTCTCCAGTGGCAGCTGAAAGTCCAGCTGAATCAGACCATCAAGAACTCTAGATAATTATTCAAGGATGTTTTCAGTTCTGTAACAAACTGATCATGCAGGAACTGGGAAATTGGGTAAATAGGGGCAGAGGTATATCCTGAAGGCCCCTCTGTCCTGTCAGCAGTACATTTATCTCCAAGCATGTTCCACATAGTTTAAAAAGAAAAATGAGGAGGATCTTTTACAAGCTTGGTTTGATCAGAGAAAAATCATCTCCAGGTACATCAGTCAGATGTAACACCTCAGGTATAAATCCTGTATAACTCATTGTGGGGAGTGCAAGGAGAAAGAGCAGCACCGACGAGCTCTCAACCACTTGAAAAGCACAGGGCTAAACATTCAAGTCAAACTTAAGACTCTCAGTGAAGTGGTGTGTCTGTATTAAGGAACATGCACTGTGTCCCGCTGCAACCCATGAGCTGAAGGGGCGGAGGTAGAGAAGTAGGAGGGAAAAGAGACTTTACTAATTAAGACTTAAAACTCCTTTGTTCAATGTTTCACTAACCAGTCATCTCCAGTCTTTCAGTATCATGGCAGCGTGTGCTGCCAGAAGTGGTGGTCCTACCACTTGAGCCTTTTGAAATACAACCTCCAATTTCCTGCAACAGTACTTCTTCCTCAGATTAAAGGGAGAAATGCTGATTATGGGAGTGGCATCTTCAAAACACCAATCGTCACTGTAAACCCTCATTAAAATACTACTTTTATTTCTTAAACATCAAGAAAAGTGACAAAAGTCCCAGCATTTCAGCTCAAAGAACTGACATCCTAAGTGGTCTTCCACTGTGACGTGACTGCCAAAGGCACCATCTTGAGAGTCAGGAGCCTTTTGCAACCCTTCCTGGGGTCCTCAAAGGGCAAAGCTTTCAGCTTAAGAAACAATTGTAGAGGCAACTGCAGTCCAAGGGACAATTCATCATCCATGTCCTTCAGATGCTAAGACAGACAATACCTCATTTGTTCGGCTTGACTTTATTATTTCTCACTTAAGCAAGAAACACATGTGTACCCTGGGAAGACTAGGGATTTCACACAGTATAACTAAACCCCTGCTCTCCTCACATTAAGCACAGGATTAGGCTTATTACACAATTTTCATTTACCCCAGAGATGCTCTACATCGGGCAATCTCTCCATTGCTCCCAATGCCTATCAGATGTTTGACCACAGGACAGTTTGTGGCACACATAAGACAGTCCATACCTCAAACTACAGAACAGGCAAGAAAGAAATGCTTGTTCTAGACACCAACACATCTGTGTAATTATTAAAAGCAACTGTATTCCGCCAGGAGGAAGCTGTCTGTTAGCTCTGCTAACAAGCTAGAATGCCTCACTGTCTTAATATTTTGATATTTTAACTTTATTAAATTCATTCAACAGAATAGGCTTTTTGTTTTATTTCCTTCTACTTTTATCAAACAAGTCCCAATTGCTTTTTCTCTTTCTAGTATAACAGTCCAGCTTTTCCGGAGCAGGAATGAGCTCTTGTTTAGGCCTCCAAGGAAATAATGTTTCTGCTAAGTGTTTTCTCAAACATAAAAGCCAACCTTTCAGCTCACTGGCTAAATATTTAGATCAAGACGACACCACAACCTTCTGCTTTTGATCATGGAGATACCAGGTCCTGTGTTACAGCATCTTAACCACACAGTGCTCTGGTTTAAGTTGTTCGTGCACTTGCTTACAAACTGCTAAGGAGAATTCAGCCAAGAATGTGACACTGGTGTGTGGACACACAAGTCAGCCTGTAGTTTACTCCCTGAGAAAAATAATAGTGGCATTTTCTCATTATACACATGTAGGGTGCTTTAAAGATCCAGATCTTGGCTAGAGATCCTTACTTCTTTATATGCGTGTGTCTGAGCATATGTGCATGAAGACAGCATATGAACTAATGTGTATGCATGTTATCACCCTTATAATACCCTGGGTTGGTATTTATAAAATATAACCATCCTAATTGTATGATATTAAAACAACTTTTCCTGAGAGGGAGACAGAAAGAGCAGCCAACAACATAAGCCAGGGCTGTACTGAAAGAGTAATCATTGCTAGAAAGTAAAGAATCCATATTTATCAGTGTCTAAAAGACCAAACACTAGCCACAGTGAAATACAGGCTGGGTGACAGAACCCACCTTTTCTCCAAAAGAACACCATACACAGGAAACACAGTATTGAGTAGATTGATTTGTACAAGACAGGATTGTCTTAACATGATTTTCTCATGCTGCAGTATCTTGCCAGTAGTTACACACATGTTCCAAAAATAGTGTTCACTATGAAAAAAATCATTTATTATTTTCAAGTCATATTACATCTGTAATGTGGAAAAGAAAGTTTTGGTTTTACCTTTTCACATAAAGTAATGTCAATCTGTAAGACATCAAAATAAAGTTGGAAAGACAGAGTTTTCCTCTCTACAGACTAATATAATTTAAAAAGGGCTAGGGAAAGCCAGAGCTTCAATTATTTTTAGTCTTCCACTCTGTTTCCTCTCCAAAATCCCCCTTGAAAAAACAAAACACCTCACTATTAGCATCTGTGTAGTTAATAGCTCAGTTGCATGCTAGTGTAAGTAACAGAGGCCATACCACTGTCAGAGTTCATAGCCAAAGTTATTCTTGTACTTGTAAGGAAACTGCTTTGAGCATTAAGCCAAACAGCAAACTATAAACTCAAAGCTACTCAAGACAGTCCCACACATGCAACAAGCCAACCCGTCGCATTAGTCTTCCTTTCAAGCACTTGTGTACTATCAAATCTGTTTTCCAAGTGAAGCCAAGAGAGCTCCAGAGCAGATGATTAGCACAGGCAAGCTCTAATAAAACAGGCTTTTAAGCAGCAGATTGCTTTTAACCCAATTTGTTTTCTTAAAGCCCTGGTTTTGATTTAGACACAATACAGGTATTGAACAGAAATATGAGAGAGCTTACAGTTCCTGAAATACCCTCTGAGACTCTGCTTCTACCTTTAAAACATGACAAGCAGCAGAAGTTACTCACGCTCCTTGGACTATATATTTCTCCTTTGTACCACGGCTGCCTAGGCAATGAAGCAACACACAAAGGTGTTTTCAGAAGGATCTCATACAGGCTGTACTCTCATGACCTTACCACTTTCCCAAAAGCCTTCTGGAAATGAGGAATATGCCTATTCATTGACTGTTCCCATCCAACCAGGATTGCTGTAAGGGCTCCAGAGCTCATTTACAATCCCAGAACATCACTTTGACTCATTAAAGAATTAGTTTCAGTTTCCTGCCCGTCAGCAGTTGCCCAAGAGAGTATGCAGGGTGCAAGAGGCTGTTCTGGCCACTTTGTTCCTGGCTTTGGTCCCATCTGAGCCCTCCCAGGACCCGCAATAAAACAAGAGCCCAGCAAGCAGACAGCAAGACAGCATTCTCCTGCCTGAGGTAGCCCCTTCAGCCAACAACTGGAAAGATGACTCAAGCCTGAAAACACTTGTGTTCAAGCCAAAAGAGTGCCCAAACTGCTGCAGGTGTGCCACAAGGGCAGGTGAAGGTTGATGAAAACCCTGAGCAAAGAAAACCCCTAAGCATGCCCTGAAGGACAAGAGTCTGGACACTCCCGCACCTGGAAAACAGAGAAGGCTACTAGACAAGTGGAAATGGGAAAGCTGGAACAGCAAAGGCATGGGAAACTGGATTTTTCCCTCTTGCCTCAAACTAAAAGCAAGAGCTCCATGGCTCAGCTTTCGAGGAGAGAAAAACAGGAGCAAAACTATTTACCTTGGATTACTGTTTCTCTAACCTATCAACTACAGCACTAAAGCAGAGGCACAACTGGGTTAAACGAGCAAGACATTAAGCATCACTCCTCTGTTGGGAGAGACTTCACTATCTGAACACTTGTTAGATCATTAAGATCAAACAACTTCCAATAACTTAAGCAAAGTGACAGGAAAGCTAGCCAAATCACTGAGACTGGCAGAACTTGTAAAGAAGTTACCAATACTGGAGAAGTTAGTGTTGGACACACATACCAGAAATCCAGATAGCTATGTATTGCTGGAGGCAATACAGGACATGTAGCTGAACTACCTGCAGAGCATTAGATCATGAAATTGAAAAACCTGGGCAAAATTTTTATGCAAGCCAGCCTGTTGAATCAACTTACTAGTTTTGCTCTAGTAAGATTTGGTCAACATGCCAACTCCTCTGCCACAATTCGATTACAAAATTAGTTCTGCCCAGCAGTAACATCAGATAAACTCCTTAAGGTTGTCCAGCTCTAAGAGGAAGCCTGAGCAGTAGATTTTCTAATAGAAATAGATAACTCACACTCAATACTAATGTTTATCTTCAAAGTACCAGAAGAAATGCAAACCTTTTGTCTTCCAATTCAAATACAACAGCTAAACAAACAAGAAGGGAACAAAAATAGAAAGCTCCAGAAAAGCAAATACAAACAAGGTTTCTTGGAGAGGTTGATGTTACTTCAAGTGGCAGCACGTGTGAGCAACAGCAAACAGGATGCAGCAGAGACCCAAATCCCCTCTTCTGCCTTCCCCATTCCAGCCTTGACACTGGGCACAAGGCAGCTGGTTCTTCCAACCCATCCCTCGCCACGTGGCACATGAAGAGCCAGCAGCAGGGTATGGCCACTGCTCACTGCCCAAGGCTCCCCTGTCTTACAAGTGGGGCCTGAGCACACAGACCAGAAGCCGTCACCATTGCTAGTCCAGAAGTTGCAATAAAATTGTCACTGTGTCTGCTGATTTTTACTTCAGTTAAGTTAAATTCCATTAATTTTCATGCGTATTTTTAAAGGAGCTTGGTACTACATGACAGTTAACTGCTCAGAAGAGACTAGGCTCAGTGACAGAAGTGCATGGCTGAAGGCTCATAGAAGGCCTGAAGCCATCTAGAAAGTTTTGAGACAAGAACATAAAAGTTTAGGGTTTATAAAAGATGATACAGGACTCCAAGATTTTCCTGAAAATCAGTGACCAGCCTGACACTATCTTACATGATTTAATGTAAGTAGCATTACCTACTTGGCCCAGGATATATCCTTGGGTAAGGATAATATGTACAAACAAGTACCAGTGTCCTGCCAACAGCTTCAGAGAGGCACTGCCTGGGGATAGTCTGGCCTTGCAACATCCTTAGACAGCTGTGTGGAAGGATACAAGAAGCAGGAACAATGACAGCTTGGCCACTAGCCTTTTTGCTGAAGGGAGCTGAGTGCCTCCAGTCAGCTCTTCCCTCACAGCCCTCTTAGTTATACTGTTAACAAAGACTGGCTCTGAAAAATAAATTAGAGTCTGCAGCATTCTAAAGCTTTAGAATTTTAGCCTTTGATAAACAGTCCTATTTAATACTACATAAGATGGCATCAGGAAAACATTAAAATTTGCCCTTGCCATCACATCATACACTGGTTAAGCAGATTCTTTACCAGCCATGCACACAGCCAGCAATGGTACTTCAGATACATAGCAAATTTGAAATATTACTTGTGTTCAGCTGACAGTTTAATGCCTTCATAGTGTCACAGCTACACAAGAGGCAACAATCCCAGGTAGCATGTTTGAGGGGGACAGAGGTGAGAGATTTGCTGTTTCAGTCACTGAATAGTTCATCAAAGGACTATTTTCTAAGATCTGTCCTGATCACAGAATCATAGAATTGTAGGGGTTGGAAGGGACCTGGAGACATCATGGGGTCCAACCCCCCTGCCAAAGCAGCTCCCCAGCTCATATTGCACAGACAGGCGTCCAGACGGGGCTGGAATCTCTCCAGAGATGGAGACTCCACCACCTCCCTGGGCAGCCTGTCCCAGGGCTCTGGCACCCTCACTGGGGAAAAGTTCTTCCACATGTTGGTGTGGAACTTCCTGGGCTCCTACTTGCAGCCATTGCCCCTTGTCCTGTCCCCACAGAGCACTGAAAAGGGGCTGGCTGATTCCCCCTGCATCCCCTGCTTAAGATAATTATAGACTTTAATTAGGTCCCCCCTTAGTCTTCTCTTCTCAAGGCTGAACAGTCCCAGCTTACTCAGCCTTTCCTCATAGGGGAGATGCTCCAGGCCCTTCATCATCTTCGTAGCCCAGACCCTAAAATTTCAAATGGCTTCAGACAACTATTTCAGTAGTCTTGAAGTTCCAGTTTTGATGAGAATCTATTGAGAGCCCCCAAACAGATAATTATTCACTGTAACAGTACTAAAATTCCATATAATTAACACATTACAGCCAGTTTCAGCAATTTAACACTTCCTTCTCCCAGCTGAAGTAGATAAATGCTTTACCTGACAATCAGAAATACCCAAAATAATGAAGTGTATTACAACAGCTTTTCAGACTGTATGAGATGCCCCTGTAACTCACAGGAATGCTGAGTCCTCCTTTATCTCAGCCTCCCAAGGTACTGTGTGCCTCCCAAAGCTCATTCCCCTAGTTGACAATTATGTTCACCTTCTAGAAAAATTGTCTACAAATGCACAATTGCAAAAGGAGGCACTATAAAGATTTTCAAAGCTCCAGTTCTAATGTAGAGTAAAACACAGTTAAGGTAACAATGATTATAATCAAGAGACAAATATTCTCTCTTGTATCACACAGGCTCTATTATCCTGACTACGTGAACTGAAATCCTATCAAGTGGGAATTAGGGATTCAGCTGCAATGACTTTGGACACTGAAATTAGGTAGGGCAGAAAACCATCTTTCAAAAGACACTGGCAGACTTGAGTAACAAACAGTCTCCCTTTAAATAATATACAGCAGTAATAATTTTGAAGCTGGCCAGTGGTCCTCATTGCTACAAATACATCCGTCCTTCCCTGCTCCGAGCTTCCTTCAGGCCCTAGTTAACCTTTGCTCATAAAACATCATGTGCTCCAAAAATGCTTAATGGAAAAGAATATTGTAACCAGCCATCTGTACATGGGAACCCAAACTCAGGACTACTGAAACTGCGTTTATGAAGCAGCAGATGAGATCTCAAAACCACACTAGCAATTTTTCCAGCAGAATGTATTTTGTTCAATGTCTTAAAGGAAAAAAAAAGGATTTTTTCTCCTATTTTAGTTCATGTTATTTAGCCTATTCAGTCTTTTGAACAGAGCATCTACTTTATTCCTTATTAACACCAGGCTTCTGTGAGGCACACACATGTAACAAGCTTCTCTCAAAAAACAATGCTAGAATACTGCTGACAGCCATCACAACAGTATGTATATTAATAGCCAAAGGCCCCAATAAGGAAGCAGACCATTTTTTGGTAGATGCTGTTATGATGGACAAATAGAGGCACTTCAGGACTGCGTTCACCAAGCCGGTACCACACAGCAGTTACCCTGCCTGTCCAGTGACTGAAGTGCCCAGTGCAGAGATTAAGGCAGTACGAGAAGAGGTACTTCCATCTCTAAGGGTAAGATGTGCTAGAAGCACACCTTGGCCCTATTGGACTACCACTCACTTTAAGAATAATGTTTAGTTTGAGAATTTCCTGTAGGTAGATGATCACCACAAAAATCTATACTAAAGATCCACATTGCTCTTGGGAGATTAGTAGTTCTACTCACTTCTGTACAACAACCACATCAAGAACTTCATTTCCTTGAGCACAGCACTCTCCCAGTTGTTAGTACACTAGGAATTCTTGGCAAACCTCCTAATTTTTTTTTCCTTTTTCTTTTTCTTCCCCCCCCCAGAATGTGGTGGTTCAGCCCCAAGGAGTGACACCACATCCCCTTGCTCACTCCAGGAGGAGAAACAGACAGAGCCTCTGTGGGTTGGGATAAGGACAGATTACTGACAAAAGCACCTTGAAAACAGAGTACCAACAGCCCGCAGTAAAATTCACTTACACTGTGATAACACAGAGAGTACCTTACTGACCTGAGGATAACAGAGTACTGCATAATGCAAGGACTGACCCACACCCCAGCCACACTCAAACTGCCCTGGAGGCACCAGGAACACCCCTCCCCAACCAGCCCCTTTTATGGGGGAGTGATGTCAGGTGGTGTGGCCTGGCCAGAACCGGGACACAGAATAACCTCTCTGACTCGCAGATTACCTTATTCAAAATCCACATGGCTCCTGGGTACTGGACAAATTATGAGTCAATCTGTCACAAAGTCTATTTTATTTGCACCCTCAAGTAGCTAAATCTTTTCTGTTTCTCAGCTTCACATGCTTCCAGCATAGAAATGCCCCCTGCCCAGCTATCTCCTGCCTTTTCTCTCTCCAAAACAAGCATCGTGGAATTTTCCACTGTCCTCTTTTGACTTCTCAAAAAACCCTTTCTGACTGCAACAGACATTCCAATAAAACTACTAATGCCAGGTAATGACCCACAGAAGTTGCCAGAATGGCAAATAACTTGTTCTATCCCCTTCCTCTACTGCACACTTGTTTGTCCATTCCTTGCAGAGTCAGAAGCAATGAAACACATTCAAATTGGCCTGTATTTGTTGGCAACTCCACTGCTCAGAATGACTACATTGCATCATGCACACAGAGGTCAGACCGCAGCCTTTATGTAGCTGCTGTTCTCATCTGCTTTTCTTCTATAAAGCACTATAAACTAGTGATTTCCAATCACATTTCAGGTAAGCACAGAAGCCTCTCTGCATCCACAGTCAGCAAGGTTTAACCACTGCTGATCCCAGTCCTCACAACTCCAGTGCTCCATTCCCACACGCAGTCGGTGCAAAGTGACATTTCCCTGACATCCACAGGTAGTTCAGGAAGCAGGAGTAGCTCTGCTGCTGCACTGCTCACATCCTCTCTGCTTTGTTTCACCCTCTAAAGAATGTGAGGACAGAAAATAAAGATCTTATTGACACTGCGTAGCTGTTGGCCAGCAGAGACACCGGTGCCCACTCACCCGAGCAGCTGGACACACCACCCCGTTTCGCTTTCATCCGGATGGTTTCCTGAATTCTTACTTATTTTTTAAGCCAAGAATATAAAGGTGCTATGTAAGAAAGCCCCAGGCAAACTTCTCTTTTCTAGTCAAATAAACACCATTCCCTGAGGTGAACACTAACTTCCAAAGACCTTTTTTCCAGAGTTTTAAAAACACACCACTTAGTTGCCTATCAGTTTACCCCATGTGTACATCTCAAGTTTTTATTAAAGTTTATCTAATAAATATGATACCCACCTCAATTACTAAAAATAATTTTAATAAGAAAACTCCATAAAGTCATCAAGATCATGTTTCTTTTTTAAAATTAAACCACTAGAGTCATTTCCCTAAAGATTTAGCTGTACAATAGATTTATTTTATTAATATTTACTAAATCTATTAACTCTGTCTACTGAATTGTAGAGTTTGCCTGTCAAACACTGGATAAAACTATAAATTCCCCAGAGAACTTGATAATATTAAACCTAATATAAACAGAGCAATTAAGTTTTAATAACTTGAAAAGAAAGTAGTTTCAAAGTATCAACTAAATTTTGGAAACCATCCCCCTTTTCCTTCTAAACTGGGAAATATTAATTGTATAACGAAGACATAAATATTACCATACCAACCTAGATCATACTGAGCCTTTTAACCATTAGCTGTTTTATTCACCCACTTTTTCCCAGACTTCTACAGACTAACCTCCACAGCCAAAAGCACACACTCTGCTGATCTCTTTCCCCAGCAAGAGCACAGAATTCACAAAGCCAGGCACCTTCAGTCACCACTAGCCACATAAATGCTCCCCAGTTGCACTGCAGATTTTGATACCTTGTCTTTCTATGGCTACCTGTATTTCAGTTACAGGAACGTGAATTAGTAACAGATACCAAATTCCTCCACTTTTTAAACAAGAGGAAAGCTTCCTTGTGATGTGACAGTTTTACTGGACGCAGAAAAGGGACACAGATCTCACATTCAGCTTTCCACTAAGGACTCACCATCATCTCTCAGTCTTTTACTGCAATTGGGATACTGTCAATCCATTACCCATATGATCACAGGATGAAGAACACTTCAGCATTTAGCTGTCTCAGGGGTCACTTCCTCTTTTGGAGAGCCACAGCCCATCAGATTGAATGCTGAATACAGGCTCTGTGTGTTAGTCTACACGGGCAGCAACTGCTTGAATTGAGAAGGTCTGCACGAGCGTTAATTTGTACCCTACAGCCACTGTTAGATGAGCCATCAGAGGCCACAAATCAAGAGTTTTCCACAGCTGAACAGTTCTCACCTCAGAGACAAGATTTGCTCCCCAGGATTTATCTAAGGGAAGTCACTGCCCTATGGCCATACTTCAAACAAGAGGGACAAGCAGGCAGAGTGAACCAGTGTCTGGGATGAAGTTATTTACTTGAAAATACGTAAGAAGTAAAACCACCCTGTACTGAACAACTGTCCTTACCTGACCATAAAGGAGCATTGAAGGATCCAAAGACACTAGATGAACACATTAGCAATCTGATGGACTAGATAAGCAGGCTCTCACCCTTGGCATTTGAGGGCTTTGTTACGTGAATTGCCATCCTGGATCACTTAAAAATATTTTTGCACACAGCCTTTCATCTAAGAAGCATAGAATCATAGAATGGCATGGGTTGGAAGGGACCCCAAGGATCATAGAGCTCCAACCCCCCTGCCATAGGCAGGAACACCAACCTCAGGCCTGGATCTACACAAGGTTGCCCAGGGCCCCATCCAACCTGGCCTTGAACACTTCCAGCGATGGGGCATCCACCACCTCTCTGGGCAGCCTGTTCCAGCACCTCACCACTCTTCCTGTAAAAAACTTCTCCCTAATACCTAAGCCTTCCTTCCTTTAGTTTTAATCCATTCCCCCTTGTCCTGCCATTGTCTATCCTTTTAAAAAGTTGAATCCCCTCCTGCTTATAAGCTCCCTTCAGGTACTGGAAGGCTGCAATGAGGTCCCCCCGCAGCCTTCTCTTCTCCAGGCTGAACAAGCCCAGCTCCCCCAGCCTCTCTTCATAGGGGCGGTGCTCCAGCCCTCTAATCATCCTTGTTGCTCCTCTGAACCCTCTCCAACAGTTCCCCATCTTTCTTGTATTGGGGCCCCAGATCTGGACACAGGACTCCAGATGGGGCCTCACGAGGGCAGAGTAGAGAGGGACAATCCCCTCCCTGTGCCTGCTGGCAAAAGCATCAGGTGATGTACTCCCTTCATACCAGACCAGCAAATAGTTCCACATGGAAGAGCATACTAAACCATGAAGTTACAGCATAACCACTCCAAGCTCACAATTCTAAAACAAAGTTTGAATCTCAGAGACACTGACATAAATTGGGAACTTTGGAGATGCAGAGTAAAGACTATGTCAGGCACACAGGGCAGGCCAAATCAAAGCTTTACAGCCATTTTGGCAGAGCTGCTTCCCAAAACAGGTTTTCAAGAAAGGCAAGAGACTTACATCAAATTAACCCCCAATGGAACAGGAAAGCATAGGGTGAGTGAGTGTCCATGCCAGAGACACCTCCCATCTCTGACTTCAGCCAGAAGCTATCAAGGGTTAGCAGTTACAGAGACCAGAAATGAGAATACTTTAGGAGGCTGTCACGTGTTTGTGGCACACACATTACCATGTGAACAAAAACTGTCCCAGTACCTAGTCTAGTCAGCACCATATTGGGAAGAGAGCAAGGTTTGAGCAATTTCAAGAATAATAGTTCAGTAATTCAGGGCTGCACCTGAACTCCCCATCACTTCAACAGCATGATCCTGGGGTAAACAGCAGGAAAACCTGGTGCGCTTTCAAGTCCTGAGGTGAAGAGCTGCTGTCCATCATGACAGCACCTTATTCACCCACATCACGGGCTAAATAATGGCAGGACAACGGGGAATGGATTAAAACTAAAGGAAGGAAGGTTTAGATTAAATATTAGGGAGAAGTTTTTTACAGAGAGAGTGGTGAAGTGCTGGAACAGGCTGCCCAGAGAGGTGGTGGATGCCCCATCCCTGGAGGTGTTCAAGGCCAGGTTGGATGGGGCCCTGGGCAACTTTGTGTAGATCCAGGCCTTAAAGTTGGTGTCCCTGCCTGTGGCAGGGGGGTTGGAGCTCTGTGATCCTTGGGGTCCCTTCCAACCCAGACCATTCTACGAGCAAAGGCCATGGGAGCTGACAATTGACAGCTTCACTCTCAACTATCAGGATGCAGTACTGAACTGACACGAGAGACTGTGCAGCACGGGTTCTCTGTGGGTCACCATACTGCCAGGATATATGTCACTGTAAAGACAACAGTTATTACACATCACTTTTTCCTTCAGGCTTCTCAGTGGCTCAGTCAGACCACATACCCAGTCACCCCATAAGTACTCGCACGGGCACAGCTTACAGCAGTCCTACGTGCAGTGAGCTCGCTTGTCACCTCATTTATAGACTTGACTGTGGGTCAACAGCAAAACACCCACAGAACTCTAAGTAACTCTGCAAGCTGGTATCATTTCTCTTTTTTTTATTTACTCAGCAGCAAACTAAAAGAACTAAAAGTCATTTATGCAGTATATTCTATCTATAAACAAACTGCAGAAGTCTTGCACTTTTTTTTTAAGGAAAGCCTATTCAAAATAGATTTCTCCCAATGACACAGCTTGCTCACAACCACCAGCAATACATTCCTCAAAGGAGGTCTTCTCTGCCATATGTTGTGACAACATCTGCCAGACTATACCATAGCTTTTTTGTTTTAAAGTCTGACCAGGTTTAAAGTGTTTAACCCTGCTCCTGTAAGACTAACGGGGTGAAAAAACCAGAATTACCTTATGTTGCTTATTTGAGCAAGCAGCAAGGGTGCATGAGAGTTGCTTTAACATATGGAAACACTCTGCTTCTCCAAGAACACACTTTTCTGTCAAATCAAAGTCTAAACTCCACGACAGCTCCCATATACACACACGTTTGAGCTTTATAGACAGGGTGGGAAGGGAAGTGAAAAGGTTGGAAAGCTACCAATTCAGAAAACAAATCAATTATGTTTGCCACAAAATCTGTCACATCATGTTTATAAAGCTGTACTTAAAAGAACACCAGCAAAAAAAGCTCTGATACAGAAGGAAAAATCCTGAAGCATGCCCAGGATATGCACATCTCACAGGTGAACAGGAGGCTTTGCCACAGCTTGAGGAGCAAGCTTCAGTGACTAAGCCAAATTCATTTTGTGGCATACGATTTACTCAAGGGAGGTGTGCCATGAAATACAGCCAGCCTACCAAGAAACGTGCTTATAGACCTTGTTACCATTGCTCAACTCAGAAGCTATCTACTTTTATCATGGTGGGGTAGGAGGGAGAACACAGCAGTGTAAGTGAATAATGAACTTTTCTGTGGATTCTGATTGTCTTCCTTAATTTACCTATGTCTAGGCAGAAGGAAAAAGGACTACCCAAGAGGAGCATAAGATTCAAGTCTGCAAGAACTAAAGAAATTACACCAATTTGAAGCTCATGAAGCAATCTGTCTCTAGAAGTCTTACCACCACAGCCCCTGTGTCCATCAGGGATGTCAAGACCTTCAGAAGTGCACCCTGATCTTGCCTGGTTAGCTTGAAAAAAGAGTATGTTCCAAGTGTATGTACCACCACAACCCAGCACAACGGAGCTTCAAGAGGTCAACTGAATCACCTCAGCTCTGATTAACACCCACTCCCAAAGCTCTCCAAAGAAGAATCAAGTTGTGACATTTCAGAGCTGTGATTTCAGGCCTGCTTAGAACCAGTTACAACAAGTTTCAGATTTTGGAATTATTTGAAAATGCAAGATACCCAAATGAGTTTTGTCTTGAAACTTGAAGGAGAGATGGCACTAACAAACTCACCTCAATCAGTTCATCTTCTCTGGCAAAGCACTTCCTAAACACAAAACAAAGCAAAGCTGATCCTCAGCATCACTACCTCAGAGTCAAGTGACTGAGGTTACATATGTGAAAACCCACCTTTACACATTTCTCCATAAAAAATAAGCATACATCATTGTGGTAAAGGCACATAAAACCCCTACAAGTTTCTGGAAGATTTCTCTAATCAGTTCTACTTTACACTGAAGGTTAAGAGGCAGAAGAAACACATACATAGGCAGGTATTGACTTCAAAAATGGCTTAATTCTAGTTTCTGACAAGCTGCCCAGAAAAATTCTGTAGGTCTTGTTCTAACTTCAACCAAATCTTTATTCTCATGTAAAGGAAATGTACATCCTTATGCAATGGACAAGCAGGCTTGAAGTAACCAAGCCTCAGCCACAAGAACAATGCTCAAATTCATAAAAAAAAAAAGAGGAATTCATCTTCAGTAAAGGGTTTAACAAAGTACTAAGTCAGTATTATGGGAACCACATAAGTAAGACCACAGCTACCTGTATCTCTCCATTTTCATTTTGTGAGGGTGTGATTAAGACATCTGCTAATTCTCCCCACTGAACTAGTAGCACTGCACTGTCTTCATTAACAGTGCAGGCGAATCAATGCTCTGGCTTAAGGCTGGCCCCACACCAAGACAGACAGACTGCTTATGTTTAAAAAGCCCACACAAACTTGCACTAGCAAGGGCTCCCCCTCCTCTTTAATGAAAAGAGATATGAAAATAAGCATCTTGAGACAAGAAAAGGTTATTCAATTCTTACCTTTCAATACAAAAGACAAATCTGAATTGTTTTTACAGATATGTAGTATTAACCATGTCAATCAAGAGGGTCAGTATCCACAACTCATTTACCTACAGATCAGACACCCACTTAGTCCCCTAAAAACCCATGCCATCATGCTCTAACATAAGCAAAAACTGCATTTCAGGGGTAGCTTCTCATTTAACCAAGTTCTGCTTTCACTTCATTATGCATCCTTATGTTTCCATGGTCTCTTGTGCTTACTAGAAAACGTTATCAGTATGCTGCAGAGAATCCCATCTTCAAAGTAAGCAGATACTCCCATCACCATCCAGCTGAAGCCGTTATTATATTGTTATTTATGCAACAGAACATAGATCTGGGTAACACTCAGGGGTCATCTACTGAGAGATAAACCTTCACATATGTGAAGATCATTAGCAGTTAAGAGAGAAAGTGTTTGTCTCCAGTCATTTTCTTCTCACATATGAGAACTCTTACAAAGGAGACAGTGAATTTCAGGAGGAATTTGGGGAACATGCTCTTCCTTTCCACTCTGATGTAACATAATCCAATTCTGTCCTATGGCATGAGCAAGGCATTAGCAGGATGAGCCCCCAGCTGCTAAAATACCCACAACATGAACTTGAAAGACCTTTTCTGGGTCTTGTCAAGCACAGGCACTATTAGAACTCAAGAAATTCAGAGAAGAGTTAACTTAGAAAGTGTTTGGGGGTTTTGCTGGTTTGGGTTTTTTTTTACATTGCCATCCCCAGCCCTCCTCAGTTTTCAGCTATGGAAAGAAGAATCATTTAGAAACCTGGTCTTCAACCTCCTACAGGTCCTTGCATTCCTTTAGGTCCAAATGCCCCACTTGATCCAAACCAACTATCACAGCCCCAGAAAGCACTAACAGAAAAAACCAGCGCCACATATAAACAGTCAGTGAACACTTAGAAGAGAAAGCAGGAGGAAACAAAAATACCAGCCCAGCTCATTCACCACTCACAGCTCAAACTTGTAAGCATTACTTCCTGGAAAACTGGTAATCCAAGACTGAAGTTACACAGTCCTGTGTGTACTTAAACCAGGTAACACCTATATTCTTTCATTTGTAATCCTACGCAGTACGCTCAACGTGGCTTTTCACACAGAGCTGTGTATTTCCCACATCCACATAACTAACTGCTTATGCAGATTAGCAAATACCTGGAATTGTGAAAGATTCTATTTGTTCCTCAAAACCAAACAAGAAAAAAACCCATAAAGTTTCTTCTACCTACTATTTTTGAGTATTTATCTGATTTTGATATTTCATCTGATGTAGACCCTGATCCTTGTGTAACTACTTAATAGCTTAATGCCTGTTTCTAGACCAAGGAGAACAGAAATTTGAGCAACTAAAAGAATTAGTTATGATAGAGAAATGTATTCTTTCCCTAGTTTTCCTAATTAGCTTCCTTTGCTAATTCCCAGTGCTACATAGAAGAGCTGATTACAATTCCAGGCTGACTGGTAATTCAAGTAACTTATTAGCTACAAGACACCACGGCAGCATCCCAGATGCCTCTCAAGGAGAGCTGATGGTTAGCTAAAAACTGAGCCTGTCCACATCGATCAGTTTTCCAGAACACTGTCTGAAATAATACCAGGGGAGAAAAGAAAAGTCCCAGTTTCCCCTCTTGTGCAACACACAAGATGCAATATTTAAAGCATCTACAAGGCATTAGCAGTAGAGGACTCAATCTCATCCACCCAGCAATTACCTGTACACCTCCTTTTAGGAAGCTTTGGAGCTCCCATGAACAGACAAATTTGGTTTTAGTGTGAAAAACTGACAGTAACTTTACCTGATTCCTTGGGAGTAACCAACACGACACAGCATCACTGCCAAGGCACAGACATCCTTCTCCCAGGAACATAAGTACCCAAAAAGCAACACCTTCAAAGTTTCTTGGAACTTGATAGGCACTGCCTCCTCTAAGTTGTGCTCAAGAATTTGAAATATAGATTCCTATAAAACAACCCCCACGCTGCAAATGCTAAAGAAATTCCAGTGCTGAAGCTAATACCTTTCCTATGGAAGCCATAACACTAGAGCTTAGTCCCTGTAAGTAAAGTACAGAAAAAACCCTCTACTGGAACCATATTCTTTGTTCCAAGACAGACATGCTGATGGACTATTTGTTTTTAATGACCTCAGGTTTTCCTCCTTTCCACAGACATACTGAGCTTTCCCAATGGTTATTTGACAAAGTTTTAAGCAGCAACCCAGTAAGACTCACTTATTTTAGCAGATGGGTAAATCCAGTGAGCAGAGTAGAGATCTACTGAAGAGAAACAGAGGAGACCAGATGCATGGTTGCCAGGTAATCCCAGATCTAAGAGCTATGGGCATTTAAATACAATAAACAATGGTGCCTGATAAAGATCCTGGGGCTCAGTTACCAGCTGGGGTTAAAGCACAGTATCATTTTAACAGATTTTTTTCTAAGTGTGGGAAGGAAGCGTGCTCCTAAGAATGAAGGTCATGAAAGTCACTGTGATCCTCTCATGCTTCAGAGATTTTTCCTTACAGGTTATAAGGCTTTCGTAGTAATGCTACTCTGTAGGGTAAGACAGAAGTAAGACAAAGTAAGACAGAAACAAATCAAGTTTCCCAGGTCCTCAACTCTTCACCACTAGAATACAGAACATATCTGCATGGTAAGCTTCCCTGCAGATATTAAGACCCAGATTGGGAAATCAAGACACAGACCACAGACAGCAGGTTACGGTGTGAGGTCTGGTCTGTTATTTCAGAGCACTACACAACGCCTTGGCAGCAGTTTTACCCAAGCTCAGGTTCAATAGCTCAGCCAAACGGTGAAGGATGCAAAAGATACAGCTGAGCAAGTGGAGACCTGAGAGGCCAGTTTCCACCTCTAAGCTCATACTTTTAGTCAATTACCATCAACAGACACTGGCACTGAGGGGTCTTATACCGGATTTTCAGTTTGTTGCTACTCCTGCATCTCTGTTGAGTGCAGGATGACAACTAACTGCCAGTCCACCCGTGCGAGTTCTGGAGGACACATTCACTATGTAGCTCCATTTATGTGAGAAGTACTTCTCAGAAAAAGATGATCCATGGGGTTCAGAACTGTCCCCCTCCAATTCTGTCCTTCTACTACTGTGAAATACAGCCCAATGTGATACCTGACTGATCCCAGCTCTCCTTCCTACAGCAGCAAGGGCAGGTGGGACCACCCCCAGCATTACTCAGCTGTAGCATCCACTTGGTTTTGGGTTTGCATGGCAAGGTTTGGGTGATGGATAAGGGGGGATGCAGGGGTGGCTTCTGCAAGAAGCTTCCCCTGTGTCTGACAGAGCCAATATCAGGCAGCTCCAATACAGACCCACCACTAGACAAAGCTGAGCCCATTAGCAACAGTGGTAGTGCCTCTGTGATAACATGGTTAAGGAGGAAAAACACAGAGCAACAGGGTTTGGGGTATTCTGCAGCCAGAGAGAAGGGTGACAAGTTGTGAGAAACTCTGCAGACACCAAGGTCAGTGAAGAAAGGGGGGAGAACCAGTTCCAGGTGCCAGAGCAAAGATTCCTCTGCAGCCCATGGATAAGACTGGGGTGAGGCAGGCTGTCCCCCCCTGCAGCCCATGAAAGATGATGGGGAGTAGAGATTCAGCCTGCAGCCTGTGGAGGACCCCACAGTACAGCAGGATGAGACATCTGAAGGAAGCTGTGACCCAGTGGAAAGCCTGTGCTGCAGCAGGTACCTGGCAGGACCTGCAGCCCATGGAGAGAGAAGCACACACCAGAGCAAGTTCACTGGCAGGATTTGTGACTGTTGTGGACCATGCTGGAGCAGTCAGTTCCTGAAGGTCTGCACCCCATGGAAGGGAATAAAGTTGAATCCTGGGTGGCAGGAAGGTCCTTTTAAAATTGGTTTTATCTCTCATTATCCTACTTTATTTTGACTGGGTAATAAATTAGATGTACTTTATTCCTTGTTGAGTCTGCTTTGCCCATGACATCAATCGGTGACTGATCTCTCCCTACCCTTATCTTGACCTGTGAGCCTTTTGTTTCACCTTCTCTCTCCTGCCCAGCACTGTCAGAGGGCACTGACAGAGTTGATTTGGTGAGCATCTGGCCTCCAACACCACTACTCTCACCTCAGGCTTTCTTGGGACTCTCTAGATGATCCCACTCCCCCTCTTCCTGCCCTCTCAACTCAGATGCCAATGAAAGAAATTTGCCCACGTTAAGAGTTACATGATAAGATTTTATGATGTTTCCAATTTAAACAGCAACTGAATCCAAGCATTACACTCAAAGTAAATCTTGTCCTCAAAACATTTTCATTTGAAAAAATAGTTAGAAGAAAAAAATAAAGCAGTATATGTATGCATATAGTTACGTCTGTAAGGGATAAACACTTGCAGATTATCATGCTAAGTTTCTAGAACTCAGATGAATCAAGCTAAGGATTAGTCTTTTCTATTCCCAGCAGCTCTCTGAAGAGAACAGGAATGATTGATTTTTTTCCCCTCAAGTGCATGATTTAGAAAAAAATTAGCTCTCAAAACCAAGCCAAGACAGTTGTTCGATCACATCTCACCTGCTGCTGCATGCCAAGGAGCAGAAGTGGGAGAAAGAGTCACACAGGGACCGCACAAAGGGGAAAGCCCATCAATATTTAAAAGATCCAAGCTCAACTTGGATCTTGTAAAAATTCATTTTTAGCATTAATGGATTTCAGAGGTGGAATATATTAAATATAATGCCACAGAATTTCAGTGTGAGAATCTTCTATTGATAGATTTTAGGCTCAGTTAGACAGGAGTGATATCGCTGTTACAGCTGCAACATACAAAGTCAGTATTACTATGGAGATCCAACACTGAACAACTGCCAATAAAAACTTGTACCTCAGAATTAAAAAAATAGTGGCAATTATTATGAAACACGTAAGAGTTTCACTATTAGGCTTATGTTCCATATTCAATTCTACATTAAAAATGGTGATATGTGTACTTGAACAAAGAAACCAAGCACACACAGAATTGCTTCTGTTTGAAAACAAGACTGATGGAATACAGAGCATTTTTGATGTACCAGTTCAGAAGCTCCATGAGTTTGTGCTCCTGTTTTGGAAAAAATTGTGTATTCTCTGAGCCAAAGCATCAGAGTCATCTTCACTATTAGCTATGTATTCATGATGTACCATGTAATCACCCATTTTCTTCACTTAAAAGCCCAGCAACTATCTATCAGTGAGGGGTTTTTGTTCATCTGCCATGGTTCTCCATTTCGTCTGGTTTCTGGTTTAATACTCTGAAAACCTCCCTTAGTTTTATGTTTACTGAAAAACCTGTCATACTCTTGTCTTTAGTTTACAGCTGGATTCTATAACCAAAGCCTTCCACGCATGAAATTACTGTAACATCTACTAGATGAAGGGACAGCAGAGGAAAATTACAACCTGAAACATTCCCTTTCCGTGGAGCTTTCTTTAAAGTGCACAAAGGTTTAACTACAACTTGAACAAGCCAAGATACTTGAACAAGCCTAGATGTTATTTTATTTGCTGCTTTTGCTAACGCCTTTTTAGTGGTTTGTTAAGGATTCTACATTAATTTATATCAATCCAGCATGATTATGTTTTACAGGCTACCTCAAGTAGTAAATCTGCACTTAACACTGCTGTGCTTGAAGAACTCTGACCTGCATCATGTCTGAAGTCAGTCTCACCTTTGCACAGGGGATGTTGTTTAACAACTACCACTTCTCAAACCCAAGTCACCCCAACAGCAGTCACAACCCGTTTTTTAGCAGCTCTGCCAGAGACACACACCACTGAGAATTCCAACTTACCCAAACTAACAGGACCAGAAGAGAAACATTCTCAGCTTTTCTAACTACAAAATTTAGGTGACCTTATTTCAAAGTAATGAGACTACACAAATCAAGAGTATGGAAAATAAAGACATCTTCTCCATTTTTTAGATCATACAGCATCAGCTCACATTTTTACCTCCTGAAAGGGAAGCCAGCAGTAAGCAGCTAAGGTTAGAAAGTGTGGAAGATATATTGCTATGCACAGGTGGAATCCCTCTGTTGTTTCTTCCCACTCTCCACTCTCCCACTACAGCCTTATCACATGTACCCAAGCACTAACATCAGCTCACCAAGTGTTTGGCACTGAGTTCTGCAAACTACCTTTGGCTATTTGCAAGTGTGAATCCTTGAGTGCACTGTAGGACTACTGATCAAAATCTCAGTGTAAGGGTTTAGGTCCAATGAGCCATCACAGCAAAATCCCAATTTAAAAAATGAGGAGCAGCTGCTGTGCTCTCTGTATTCCTCAGAACTCCTCCTTCAGCTACATCACTGGAGATAGCAGGTGGGAAAAGATGATGATAGAGTTTCCTTTTTGATCCAGGGATTTTAAGGTATACATGACACCAAGTTGACTGCATATCTCTTTCCTATGCTGGCAGAGGTCAGGCAAGAAGAGGGGCTTCATTCTATGTCAACCCATGTTTGATTAGGGCTTCTCATTCTAGTGTATCCTTATGCAAGATGCATATGAAACTGCTCACATTACTGATGGTGTCACCCTTGACCTCTCATGCTTTATGACTAATTGATCTTATTTCAGGAACAGATCCATCTTAGTGGCCATTATTCTGCAGGGTCAGAAAGACTCCCATCCCCCACATGATCTTTAAACCAACACAGAGGTCCTCAAGACCCTGAAACAGGCTCCACACCCCCCATCTACCCAACCAAAGTGATTTCCAGCGCTGAGACATGAGGAGACTCCAGTAATATTTTCATGTTTTACATGTGACCAGTGATCCTTCTACCATCACGGGGCTTGTCAGTACAGCTTTGAGAGGTGTTCACAGGGGAGACTGATTAGTCTACCAGCACTTCACAGCAGGAGGACAGATTGTCAACAAATACTGTTAGAACTTCTTATAATTTCTCTTTATCTTAATCTGTATCACAAAGACTTGTATAACCTCAAATCTTCCTACACTGTTCAATAGACCCAGCTTCTCAGTTTATTACCCTGATTTTTTAATCTGTACCTCTTTTCTCATTTGTAGTGCAGCTGTTTAAGTCCAGTTTCTCTACAAGTCAACTCTTTGAAGTTAAGACCCAGAGATTAACTTTTATTTTTTGAGTAGTACTGCAAAAATACATACTTCTGTATTTGGTTTTCCTGACTCACAGTTTCTTCTTCTCAGGTAGCTAATGCCTCAAAACAGGAGCATCATATTTACTTATGAGAAAGCTTAGAAATCATGCAACTAATTGCTTGCCATACTGTTCCTCACTTGATTCTAATCATCTCCTAAACAGCAAAGATGTCTGTTCATTCCTCTACTGCCTCAGAAGACTTCCATCTGAAACTGGGCATGAATTCAAGATTCAGCAAGCCTGCAAGTAGATCTGTCACCTTTTCCCTTTCATACCCCTCCCTTTGATGGGGAAAGAAGTATTTAGCCTCTTCTAACTTATTTAATGAATTTCTTTCCACTGGGGTCCTTGTCTATCATTGCAAGTGAAGTTTTGGCACTCTGTGGTATTTGCAAAGTTGGCATGTGGCAAAGTGAGAAGAGATGCTTTGGTCAACAACATTTTCTCCCACTTCAGTTCCCACATGACCTTTTCTTCATACCTCTTGGTTAAGGTTTGAGAAAAAGTTGAATATGAAGACCTCAAAGTGCAGAAAGGCATTAAAATAAACCTTCAGATATTTTGAAATTCCCTCCTTACTTTCTTGAAGCACACTAGTTCCTATCTTTCAGCATTTTCTGTATCCTATATTCTTTAGCTCTTAATTCTTCAGTTTCATTTTCTCTCTGGTAACCTTCTTTGCTTCAGTAGATCTGAGCTAAGATACAGACAGGCTTCACTTTGCTACAATTAGTTTGACATTTAGTGCTTATGCTGAGGCAGGGGTTATCAACTGAAGCTGTCAAATAAGCAGCTGACCCTCTGAATGGCACTCAAAAAGGGGCTAAGGAGATTGTCAGCATACCTTCCCTGAAACACACATACCCAGTCCATCAACTGTAAGCAGATCGAGGTGAGAAGGTATGGTCTCACAATGACTTCTTGCTAAAAGCAGCACTTTTAACAGCACATCAGATCTACTGAATCTAAACCAGCTGTCACAGCCCTCCATTTACTCACATTTCAAGAGAAGACGACTTGTCTAAAAATCAGAAGGCTCTAATAGGACTCAAGAATGTCCAGTGCACAGATGAAGTCAGCTAACCCCCCCCCACTTTCCTAAAGCAATGAGGAACACCCCAAGTTTAAAAGACACACAAGCCCTTTTGGAGTCTAAAAATCCTACAACAACATAAGTAAGTGTACTGCTTTGTACAGCTATACAATATGTATGTCAGCAAGTCTACATCAGCTCTGTAAACAAGACAGGATTGCAGTCACACCAATCACACCGAGCTTGTTGTACACATGGGCAATGGCCAGGCTCTCCTCCTGCAGAAGGTGGGAAGGAAGAGGGGGGGAAATTGAGGTCTAGGCACATCTTTCTCACTTTTTAATGCTTGAGTCCATCCTTTCAATCCAAGAGGCAAGTTCATTTTTGCCTCTTACTGGAAGTCCTTGAGTTTTTACCTGCACTTCTACTAGACATTCAAAGGAAAACCCCATGGTTGAAGCCCTCACCATTAGGGCACACACAGCAAGCCATGTCATCATTCATCCTGCTCTTTCACTGTTCTTGCAGCCACTTAAGTCACAATTTAAGGGTAGGTGCTGAAGCTTTTAGACAGTACTCAGCACTTTCTTTATTGTATTCACCACAGAGGTACCCAAACCTCTATCTCTCAACTGTATCAATGGGTTCAAAATCAGAAATAGGAAGACAGTTAATGCAGCTCTCTTGTCCAACTTCCAGATGTTTCTAAATACCAAGCAGTGTTAGCTCTATTTTCTTCCTCTGATCTTAGATCTTAGTAGAGCAAGAACTTACTCTGTCTTCAGTTAGTCTGTGGCTACAGCAAATGGTGCAATCTTTATTTAAGACTTAATATTTCTGAAGAGACATCACAAAAGGCACAGGGATTGTTTCTGCAAATCTAGAGGAACTACTTTCAATTCAGATTGAAATAAGTCTTACTTAAAGGGTCAAAAAACTTCAGAGCTTCAAAATGTGGGTGCTTTAAAAAATAAAACCAAAGCTCAACCATTTTCCTCCTTCTGGGTTGAGTTCACAAGACATCCAGAAAAACAAAAACAATCCAAAGTCTTCTTATTCCTTTAATTCTAACAAAATAATCTTCCTGCTTCAGGAAACAAAGACCAACAGCTGCTTTCTGCTGAGGCTCTGAATCTTTCTTCAGGTTAGGAGATCCAGTCAGAAGCATAGCAGACAGCTCATCAGAAGCATGGTATTTTGATTCCACAAAAAGGAAAGAATTCCCTTAAAGAGGAACCATGAAGCTGAAAAAAATGGGTGAAGGCAGACTAAGCAGCTGGGAGTCTTCAGCAAGGCATTTAGATATTTGCTTGAAACAATTTCTGTAGTCTAGTCTACACACACTTAATGCAGTTAATTTGAAAAATCAAAAAAGTCCTCTTATCCTAGTAGAATTAACATGAAAAAGTCTCTAACTATACAGAAACACAGGAAACTTCTGCAAGAGAACTAACACAGTCTTCGTTTCTAAAACTCAAATGAGACATAATCACAGAATCACAAGGCTGGAAAAGACCTTTGAAGATCATCAAGTCCAACCATTCCCATCCTAAGCTAAACCAGATCCCTAAGTACCTCATCTAAGAGACAGGTCCCATCAGGGTGCATTATGCTGCATGAAAACCAGCAGTACAGCCTCTGGATGCAGACAATCTCCCCTTGGAGTCATCTGGACCTACTAAGCTCTGGTGAGCAAGAACCCCAGGCCTTGAGAGGGAGGCTACAACCTCTCAGACAAAACTTGAGTCTGAGCTGAAGATACTGTCAGGGCTGCTGCTGACTAGATCATATGGATACAACAGGAAAATAACAGTTATCAGTAATTACTTCACCACAACAGTACCTCCCTCTTCCACCAGATTTCCAGATATCAAAAGGTACTGGTTTTGCATCTCCCATCAAGTCAAGCAGGATGAATTGCCACCTCTAACACAAGTGCCAGATGCTGTCTGTTACAGAACCTCTCATCTGTCCTACAAATACCTGGAACTGCCATCAGATACTTACATAGTAACAAATGTTGACACTGATGCTGAAACAGACAACTGGAAAAAAGATCTTCTGGGAAGACTCATGTACAAGGGAATGATTTTTTTTAGTCAGTTCTCACAACTGAGGAGCAGAGCAACCATTTGCAAGCAGGTTTTAATCTGATTTTTAGGTCTCCAAAGCTGAAGACAGGCAAGCTCACAATGCACTTCACTCAGGCATTGCATGGAACAGCTGTAGCCAAATCTGAAGACAGCTTATTATGTCAAAGTGAGTCTTTTAGCTTTTGGTTTGTTTTTTTCTTTCTTCTGACATGTTACTCCTATATCCTATACCTTAAGCCTAACTATATTCTTGATGACATACTGCAGGTATCACCAGTCTGCAGCAGCATCAAGCCCATGGACCCAATTAGTTTCTTGTTCTGAGACTTCAGTTTGATCTGTACAGCTTGTAACTGGAGACCTCAGGAGTATGTTTTGTACCACCCACCCCTTTTCAAATGGTTTATCTTGCTACCCCTAAAGGCAAGCAACCAAAATAAAACAAGAAAACCCAACAGCTTTCCCTTTTGTTAGCAACAACCACTTTTGTCAAGCATGACACCAATTTGCTTACTTACATCTAGAGAATCCTCATTGACCAGGATGAGAGACATACTCTGTGAAATGAGTCTGCAAGAGTACCCTGCAAGAGAAAAACACACAGACACAAGAGACTTAACTTTTTTGTACAAATATTTAAGGCTTAGCTAAACCTTGAAAGGAACATCTACAGCTCAGATTCCCATTTTCTTTGAGCAGTTACTCCCATCAGGCAGGTTACTGGAAGTGCTGGTGTACAGGACACAACACTCCAACATGACAACTTCACTGGCAAAGGCTGCATTTTATCCACATTTCTGAATGTATCATTTCAGATGTTTTAACCAAAGAAAAGATGGTATTCAATAGGTGCAGTAAACAGGTTATATCCCTACAAAGTCAGATATATCTGTACCTCCAGTTTTGGGTTTTTTTTAATCTACAGGAAGGCAGAATTGCCTTCAACACCTTACAGGAACAGATCTGAATATGCAGCTGTGGCTATGCCACATGACTGAAAGCACACACATTGAGTCAGTTGGTGCTACCCAGTCCCCTTGGCCCACACTTGGGTTATACGAGCACTTTTCACTACCAGGAGCGTGGAAGGTCCTGAGCTTCATCAAAACCTACCGATCAGTGGCACACACAGAGCCCTGACCAATTCTTAGAGGCACCAGGTAATTGTACTGGATCGTTCCTGGAATAGCACTGGGGCATGAAAGAACACGAGTGTTGCCACAGTCTAGAGCAGCGCTCAGCAAGCAGTTCTGCACTGTACCAAGCTTCTGTACCAAGCCATCAAAATTCAAAGCAAAAGTGCCTCCTTTTTGTAATGGTAGAAGTCAGTGACCATGGTACCACTCAAGAAGCAGCTCCTCTGCCACACAACCATCACAGGAGGGGGATATCCAGCATATATACAGCTGGCATTTACAGAATCAAGTTCAGTTCTATCTCATATAGAACAGAATCATAGAATAGCATGGGTTGGAAGGGACCCCAAGGATCATACAGCTCCAACCCCCTGCCACAGGCAAGCAAGATACAAATGCAAGCTTGCAGACTGACCCTGCTGCATTATCCTAAAAGCTCTTGCAAGTTCTCTTGGGACTGGTACATGCAGCTTCATAAAACAGCAGAGAATTTGTTTATTTGAAGCACATGCCTTTTACTGCTGCTCTACGTTACACAGGAAAAGGAAACACAATAGGATTATTTTGCATTTCTACTGAGCCTTCCTACAGAAATGAATCACAGCAAGTTTAAGAAATTGCTGTCATAAAATGAGGTCTCAAAGTCTTTTACTTTTCTTAAATGGAGACTGGAGACTATGTATGAAAGTAACATCCCAGTGACAAACCACCATGAGGCCAACAGGTCCGACAGCAGAGCAGCACAGTCAGCATGAAAAGATTACGTGTGTCTGCATCTCACAACAGCAAGAAAACAGCTGAGGCATGAGCTGATTGTCTGTGGGATTCCTGGCTCCTTAGGAAAGCCACACAGGCTCATCAATTGCAATGCAAATCATTTCCTCGGGGTACAGACGTGTTATAATTGGGCTAGTTTTGTAGGTGCAGTCCAGGGTTAACAAGCCTGCATGAAGAGTTTCTGCCAAATCCCTCCTCTTTTCAAAGGGATGTTTGCATCACAGAGCCAGGCACTTTGAGGCAGCAGGTTTGATGACCTGCAGAAGTTTTGTTTCCCTTCCATTTGCACAGCCACAGGGAACACGAACATCAGGTGCAACCTCGCAGAGGTGTTTTCATCTTGTGTTAACAAGGTTTAGTTTTTGCTTTAGAGAACAGCACAGAATGACACTGAGCTCACACACAACTGCTGAGGGAAGGATGAAAGGTTCTAACCAAGTGCAGCCTACAACATGAAGGCTTTGCAGATGGCCTCTGATTTGGCCTGTGAACAAGTCTGAGGTGGGAGTACAGAATGAGTAATGAAGCTTCAGCCAGCACAGGCAAAACACTCACTTGGGGGGGGGGGGGAAAAGGTCAGTTTGCAGTTTTAAAAGTTATGCCCAGGCTGAAGAACCACTTTTTACTGAGAAAAAGAGAATATTATGAACTTCAGTACTTCCCTCCACATTGGGGGTTATTCTTTCCCCAGGGAATGGAAACAGCCTTGTGCCTTATGCTGTTACAAATTCAGTGTAACTGTCTCAAAAAGGATTTTCTAGTAGCATTTGACTGGAACAGCAGCTGCAACAGCAAGCTGCAATTTCTAAACTGCTGCTCACTGTTTCATTTTACCTCTTTCAAAAGGAGCAAGATGCCACTCAACAAGTGGAGCTAAAAAAGAAAAGGCTGTGGAGGAGAGGGCTGTGCATCATGGAAGCCACAGAGTCAGAAAACCTAATCCTGCAACTGAGGTCATTTTACATCTTGTCATCATATTAAACAGGGAAGATCAAGTTTGGAATAGGAGGATGTAAGTCAAGCCTAACAATGGTTTATAAGAGATCTATACATTACATACCATTTCAGGACTATGAAGATGTTGAAGTCTAGCACAAGTACAAAGCAAAGTAACAGCAACTGGAGGATTACAAGGGACATTCACAGATGTATTTAGTAGTTTCACAATGTAAGTACTGGCAGTACTAACACAGCAAGCAGAAATACACTAAGTGCATGGAATATTTTCATCAATCCTTCTGAGTAGAGTAAGACCAACTGGTGGTTCAAAGCAGGTGTAAAATGTCAATCCACACCTGTAAGTTGATCTCTAGGTCTTTTAATTTAAAAGTCTGACTAAAGTCCATGAAGCAGATGAATCAAGTACTTTTGGGACTTACTTTCCTCCAAGTACCCTGGGAGAAAGATTGTTTGAACCAGAGTTCAGGAGCATAGCCCACAGGCACATTTGTACTTCAGGCAGACACAATCCAGCATCTGAGGCAGGAAAGATCATCCTCTGTGCTTAGAGAGGTCACATATGCCCTCCTCAAACTCTGCATAGGAATACAGGCATTGCTTCCATTTCCTCAACTGAAAAATTACAACTTGACATAACAGTTTTCTTGCCTGACCAGGTGGCCACATCCACAGGTTTACAATACAATGTGCAAGTGGAAGCTGGTAATGAGTAGTGTGGTTCCAGAGTCAGTATCATTCAGCATCTTCAATGACAGATAGTGAGATTGGTCCCACCCACAGCAAGTCTGTGAACAACACCAAGCTGAATGGTGCAGTTAATGTGCTGGAGGGAAGGGATGTCATCCAGAAGGACCTTGACAGGCTTGAGAAGCAAGTGCATGGGAACCTCATGAAGTTCAGCAAGGCCAAGTGCAAGGTCCTGCACCTGAATTGCAATAATTCAAAGTATCAACCAGTACCTACTAGGGGACAACCAGATTGAGAGCAGCCCTACTCAGAAGTACCTGGTGGATGAAGAATTGGATGCAAGTCTACACCTGGAGCACCACACCCAGCTCTGGGGGCCCCAGCACAAGACAGACCTGTTCTAGAGCAGGTCCAGAGAAGGGCCACAAAAGCAGTTAGAACACTTACTCTATGAAAAAAGGCTGAGAGACCTGGGGGGTTGTTCAACCTGGAGAAGAGGCAGCTCCAGGGTGACCTTTCAAAATATAAAGGGGGCTTTTGAAGACTGAGAAAGACTTTTCATTGAGGCCTGTAGTGGCAGGTCAAGGGGCAATGGCTTTAAACTGAAAAAGGGCAGCTTTACACTGAACACAAGGGCAAAATCTGTTTATAATGAGGGTGGCAAGAGGCACTGGAACAGGTTGCCCAATAAGCTGCAGATGCCCCATCATGGGAAGTGTTAAAGGCCAGGCTGGATGAGGCTTTGAGCAACCTGATCTAACGAAACACGTCCCTGCCCATGGCAGGAGGATTAGACTAGATGTTCCAATAGCTCCTTCCAGCCCAAACCACTGTATGATTGTAAGGCAGTGTTTGCAGTTACAAGTGCATGCTCAAGGTAAGAGCACTTAGCTCAACTGCAGGGATCAACTCCTTGTCTGAGGGAGGGATGCAGTTCAATAAACACTTCATTCTTGTTCTCAGAAAACAATCTGTTACTAAGGAACTTACTGGCTGGAAGGAAATATATCAGTCCTGATTTTCTGGAAGCCTGCTGAGCACAAGGACAGTGATACAGAAGTCTGCCTTTCAGTAAGGCAAAAAAACCCTTGGCAAAAGAGGTCCAGAGTCTACCAATTATTTCAAGAGAGAATCACAGAATCACAGAATCTTAGGGGTTGGAAGGGACCTCAAGAGATCATCGGGTCCAACCCCCCTGCCAAAGCAGGCTCCCTATCTCATATTACACAGATAGGCATCCAGACGAGACTTGAATATCTCCAGAGAAGGAGACTCAACCACCTCCCTGGGCAGCCTATTCCACTGCTCCGTCACCCTCACTGTGAAAAAGTTCTTCCGCATGTTGGTGCGGAACTTCCTATGCTCCAGCTTACAGCCATTGCCCCTAGTCCTGTCCCCACAGACCACTGAAAAGGGGCTGGCCAAATCCCCCTGCGTCCCAAGTCTAAGATATTTATAAACACTAATTAGGTCTCCCCTAAGCCTTCTTTTCTCCAGGCTGAACAGACCCAGCTTACTCAGCCTTTCCTCATATGGGAGATGTTCCAGGCCCCTAATCATCTTCGTGGCCCTTCTCTGGACTCTCTCCAGGAGATCCCTGTCTTTTTTATACCAGGGAGCCCAGAACTGGACACAGTACTCCAGGTGGGGCCTGACCAACGCAGAGTAGAGGGGGAGGATCACTTCCTTCGACCTGCTGGACATACTCTTCCTGATGCATCCCAGGACCCCATTGGCTCTCTTCGCCACCAGTGCACACTGCTGGCTCATAGCCAACCTGTCATCAACCAGGACCCCCAGGTCCTTCTCCACAGAGCTCCTTTCCAGCAGGTCATCCCCCAGCCTGTACTGATACAGTCCGTTGTTCCTCCCCAGGTGCAAGACTTTACACTTGCTCTTGTTGAACCTCATCTGGTTTCTCCCAGCCCAGCTCTCCAGCCTGTCAAGGTCTCGCTGGATGAAGAGAGAATGAAGATGAAGAGAGGAATGAAGCTACTAGAACACTCCAATCTTCTAGAGTTTTTTTGCAGACACTGGCTAAGGACAGTTTTGGCTGTCAAGAAGTGAATGAACCATGTTATGCTCAAAGATGTTTCTGCACCTGGAACTCTTACTTTCTTTAAGTGGAGAGTTCAAAAGCTTGACCAGTACTAAAGCTTATCAGCCACACACTTCTCACCTACAGGGTATTGGCTGGCACATGGCTGAGTGGATGGCACAGAACCACCCCAAGGCATGTTCGGTCTCTTCAGAAGGTAAGAACCAAGAGGCAGACACACAGAGAAGAAGAATCAAGAGAAAGCTAGAACAATAAATTACTCCTATTTCTTGGCACAGCTGCCAAGAGCTCCCTCAGTATATATTTACATCCCAAAGCACAACCTCCATGCACAATGAGGAAGTGAAAGTACTTTTTACTGCCAAGGTAGCATACTCAGAATCACAGAGTGGTTTGGGTTGGGAGGGATCTCAAAGATCACCTAGTTCCAACCCCCTGCCACAGGCAGAGACATCCTCCACTAGCCCAGGTTGCCCAAAGCCCCATCCAACCTGGCGTTGAACACTGCCAGGGAGGGGGCAGCCACAGCCTCTCTGGGCAGTGTGTGCCTAATCTAAACCTTTCAGTTTGGAGCCATTGCCCCTCATCCTATCACTACACTTCCTGACAAACAGCCCCTCTCCAGGCTTCCTGTAGCCCCTTCAGGTACTGGAAGGCCACTGGAAGGTCCCCCTGGAGCTCTCTCTTGTCCAGAATGAACAAGCCCAACTCTCTCAGCCTGTCTTCATAGGAGAGGTGGCTTCAGCCCACCGATCATCTTCATGGCCCTGATTTACATCTGAAGTATCAAGTGTACACATGGATTAGGTTAAATTCAATATTTATTACAGTTTTAATGGGTTTCATACAAAAACTGTAAGGGTGCCACCTATTTGTACTTTCAAGCCAACTTTAACACGAAGTTAATTAAGTTCCCAAGTTTTACCACCACACTGTACAGGAAGCAAAGTGATCATTTAGAATGCTTAAAGGAGATGCTTATTCTTTTCAAGTTACTATCATAAATAGTTTGAGACCAAGGCTAGAAGTCTGGTCTCCTTCAGAGTACGCAATTGCTGTAAAGCTCATCTGCCTGTGTCCAGCCTAGATGCTGCCAATTAGTGTACTGACTTATTTTAGATATTTATACCAAAATCTGTAGCTTTTTTTTTCCCCAAAACAAGATGCTTCCCCTCCTCTGAAGTTGCCTACTGCTATCAAACCAGATAACTAGCATTGAAATAAACTGCCTGAGCAAGACACACACCTTATTTCTACAACTGTATCAGTTAAGCAAGTTCTCTTGACACCAGCTTTGACAAAGATGCCTGAAATTTGATTCAGTTTTGGTAGGCAAATATTCTAGTTAGGTAAGAAGACTACATCCTAAAATTCCACTAAACCAACCAAAGCACGGAGAGAGAACAGAAAAAATAGCAAGTGCTCAGAGTTTTGCTAGAGGTGGTGTAAGATCAGTTACAGAGCACCACAGTTCTGCCAGGAGGAGCCTGGAATATACTCAGACCTACGTACATGCAGTTCTAGACATAAAAAGCTTCATTGGTCAGTGTCTTCATATAGTTAGAGAATCTCTAAATCAACATGAGCTTGAGAAGGCTAAAGAAATAGATCCTGTAATGGAAGGCAGCCTGTGCTGTTAAGGCTCCTCTTAACCTACACCTGTACATCTAAACAGACTAATCTGTAAATCTGTAAAGCAATAATGGGTGGGACTTTACATAGGCACACTAGAGACAGTGGGGACAAGCAGAGTGTTCTAGACTTAAAAAGGCTCAGTTCTGTGAGATACTGCCCAGAATGTTGTATTTTTGGAGATATCAGGGTGTGTGTGCTTAGTAAAAGAACAGATCCTGATCTAAGTCTTCACTACTCAATTAAAACCTGTATATCCCCTCTCCTAGGAAGCTACTAGTGTTGTGTGAAGGGCTATGGCACGATGGTAGCATGGATGTAGCTCACAAATCCACATTTCAATCAAAACAGCAAGCTACCCATCTGGCCCATGGTCCTGGTTTTGACAGGGATGGAGTTAGTTTTCTTCCTAGCCCCTTGTACAGCACTGTGGTTTGGATTCTGGATGAAAGTAATGCTGGTAGCTCATGAACTTCTGCTTGTTGCTAGGCAGCACTTACACAGAGTCAAGAACTCTTCTGCTTCTCACAATGCCCTATCTCCCCCCTGCCAGTGAGTAGGCTGGGGGCACACAAGAAGTTGGAAGGGGGCACAGCCAGGACAGCTGACCCCAACTGGCCAAAGGGATATTCCAGACCAGATAACATCATGCTCAGTATGTAACTGGGGTAAGATGACCAGGGGTTTATACCACAAGCTTGGGAAATTACCAGGCATCAGTGGTCTGCAGATGGTCAGCACCACTGTGGTGTACCTCACTTTTGTGTATTCTCCTCTTATTAATATTCTTTCTTTTCTGCCATAGTAACTGTCTTTTTCACAGCCCACAAGTTCTACTTTTCTTTCTTAGTTTCTCCACTGTCCCACAGCCTGCCAAGGAGTGAGAAAACAACTTTCAGGGTGGTTGTTTATGGTTGTTTTACCTGCCTGCCAAGTTAGAACACATCATCCCACCTCACAACCATCCACAGCAAGAAAAAGGCTGAAGGATGTGAGTCCTTGCTAGACCTCCTCATGTGGCATATCCAACTCAAGTCTAGCACGGTGGCAGGAGTGCTACAGAGCACTTCCAATTGCTCTAAGATGGTCATCACAGTGTGCACCTCTAGTTCAGCCCAATCTTAGATAATTGTTTTTAACAAATTACAACTAGTATAGGCAAAGGGTATATACTAATTTTATCAGATACATTTATGACCTAAATAGGAACCTAATGTTTACAGACTATTTCCAGTAATGAAGCTAAACTCACAATGCTAAAATCTCTCCAGTTTTACACTGCAAAACCAGGCAGTAAAACACCAGTGTTTAATCTTAAGTAGGCTACTATTCTATTACACGAATACACAAGCAGCCCTGCCTGATAAATACTGAATTTGCACTGTTTGTTCACATCATTGCAAGGTGGTGGGGTCTTCTGCATTACAAAGGAGACAGTTTGCAGGTTAAGAAGCACCAACAAGTCTGACAAAGATATCCATATTGTGCCTTGATAAAACAACCCATTTAAACTCTGCCCTTACACTCAATAGCAGCAACACATTTCCACTAACAGTTGCAAAGCATTTGACTAACAGATGTGTCATGAGGTGACAGCAGTTGTTATTCAAGCATCTCATACTTTCACAGGCAAGGTTTGCACAAAGTAGTATGCTGTACACTTTGTATTACCATATTTCTCATCATAACAAATCCCATTAAAGTCTAGAAAAGGCAGTCAGTAAGAGAAGAGAGAGGAGTAAACCAGCCTGATATAGTGCACAGTGCAACTGAAATGCTAGTCTGGTTGAGCTCTTCAGTTTCCATCAGAGCACTGAAGTTATCTATGCAGTCCATACAAGTGCACTTAAACAAGTACAGAAGAATCCCTTTTGCTTTAAAAAAGCTTAAAACAGCCTGACACTCAGAGCAAAGACTTCACTTTACACTCACCCCTCTCCTCCTCCATAATGAAGGCTACCACATGCCTGTCCACTATCAAGGAACTGGTCTACAAAAAACAGGCCTGATTTTGTGGAAACCCCACACAGCAGATCTAATCTGTAACCTGCTACTTATCAACCTGCAAAGCAGCAAGATGGGTACCTATATTGAGAGCTGTTTCCTGTTTGTCCCCTGTCAAAATCCAGATCTTAATTTCTGCCTTCATTAGCGTGGCTATTGTCTCTGGAACACCTGCTTGCAGGCGGTCTTCAATGGCTGTAGCTCCAAGCAGCAGTAAATCCTGGAAAACAGAATTTGAGGGATTGTTTTCTTAAGATAAACCTTTGTTTGGAACACACTCAAAAAGGAATTAAAGACAGCACGTTGCACCTCATTGCTAATGCAGCATTCTGACAAGCAATACACACTATGCTAAGTTTGTGGTGTGGCTATTCCATTTCCTCAACATACAATTCACATTTCAAGAGGTACAGAATGGAACCAAGTGTTTCTGTTCAGGAAGATGGCAATGTTTCAAGAGCAATTAATTAAGGTTATACGAATCTAAAGCCAGCCTAGGGACGAACAGATATACTAGAGCATTTGCTGAACTCCATAGCAACATGATGCCTGGTCACAGTTTATATAGTCAAGCTCAGAAAAGTCACCTGGCATCACATCATTTAAACTCATTTCCCTCACATAAAACGTACATGCAGACTGGATACAATCACTCAAAGCAAAAATTATTGCAACTATTTATGGATATAATAACTACATTTATGTAATACAAGTGGTATGAACATTAATCAATCTGAGTATCTTTAGTCTATGTACAAATGTCTGCCAGAAAAACATGTCTCATTCAATAAATTTAATACTACAGAGTTAGCCATATTCTTATGCAATTGTAAAGCAGTTACTTGAAGAGATTTGGCCATGTTACAGCAGAAAAAAAGTCAGGCAGACAAAAATCCCAAGAAAAAAACCACCTTGATAAAAGGCACAATCGACTCAGCAGATTTTAACTTTTAAAGCATTTTAATGATTCTTTAGACATGTAAAGATGTTAAATCTAAAAATAAATTGATACAAAGTGTGTTTCCTTATACTGTATCACTTCGGGAACTGCAGAGAACAAAAGTGACAGATTCTGTCCTCTGCAGGGACTATAGTTATGGAAAGTAAGCAAAAACCAATGAAGTGAACAGGAGAGTTGTTGTCATTCTGCCTGGAGAAGGCAAGGCTCCAGAGGGACTTTATTGTTGGCCTTTCTATATGTATAAAGGGGGCTTATAAGAAAGGCTGAGAAAGACTGTTTACCAAGGCCTGCAGTAGCAGGACAAGAGTCAATGGTTTTAAACTGAAAGAAGGTAAATTTAAACTGGGCTGACAATTTTTTTACCCTTTTTTTTTTTAAACAATGAAGGCAGTAAGGTCCTGGCACAGGCTGCCCAGAGAAGCCGTGGCTGCCCCCTCCCTGGCAGTGTTCAGGGCCAGGTTGGACGGGGCCTTGGGCAACCTGGGCTAGCAGAGGGTGACCCTGCCCATGGCAGAGAGTTGGAACCAGATGATCTCTGAAGTCCCTTAAATCACAGTCTGGTTTGGTCTGGAAGTTGCATTGTTAATATTAAAAGAGAAATTGAAGCTCGAAGTGTTGTAAAGAAACCACTGAAGACGAGAGTGAAGTAACTGGAGCAAGGGGAAGAGCATGAACACGTGTAGGTGAGAAGTGACAACCAGCATTGCAGAAAGCAGCACGACCAACAAATACCAAAGAAACACTGGCCCCTAGTGCTGACATTCTAACATTTCATTCACTGGGGGGCTTCAGTTTCTAACTGCTTCTGGTACCTACTTTCCCCCTCCACAATTAGAGTTCACACATGGAGTCCCTGTGACTACAGGCCTTGGGGAGCACTTGGCTTTGTCTGCAGTGTCTCCAACGGCCTCAGGAAAGCCTGAGCTATGACTGCTCTGTGAAAGGAGCACTACACATACTAGTACATGGCAATGTGATGCAACACTACTATTTTAAATTATCTTTTCCAATGTTCTGTCGTCCTTAACCAAGATAGCAAGATAAAAAGGTGTGAAAACAGTTTTATAAGTAGCAACGACCTTTTTTACATGTTTGTCTCAGATTTATGAGCTAAACTTAAAGAGTTCCATAGACTGAACATGTTGCCAGCTAAAAATACTTTTTCAGTTTCTCATGAATGAGATTAACACTTTGGTTTACTCTATGGTCCCCAAGTTCCATGGGGAAAAGAAGCATGTAAGGGAACCTGTACCTCAAGAAAGTACAGGCCTTACCTTTTCAATGATCTCATAGCATTCCTCCAGCTTCTGAGTTCTGTCTTTCAGGACAGTACTGGTTTCGTTGTAGACATTCAACCACTCTCTGTAAGAATTTTCTGACAGATCTGCATAAGCAATGCACAAAGTCCTCAGACCTACAAAACAGAAGACAGCTATTACACATTAATATCACACTGAGTATCAGCAAATCATTAATGCTCTATGAATGCTAAATTCTATCCCTCTCATTAGAATAACAGCAGGTTTTAATGCATGCTGTGAAACTACCTTTTTAAAGAATTTGGGTTATCCATAGTTTTCAATATTGCAAGCTGGACATACTGGAGCAGTGAGTGTCATCTTTAACAAAAGTAGCTTGGCTTTCACATATTTTTTAAAGGTTTAGTTAAAGAACTGGGTACATATTGTGACTGGAGATCAAGCATACTGCACAGCCCATATTTTATAGAATGCTCTGGCTTGTAAAGTACCTTAAAAATCAAGTTCCAACCACCCCACCATGGGCAGGGACACCCTCCACTAGACCAGGCTGCCCAAAGCTTCAGCCCTTCAGTGTATGCTTGTAACTCACACAAATAACAGGAGATACACATGCACAAAGAGAACAGGGCCCATGAAGTCTGAAAACCTTTTTATTACACCACTGAAAAATTAACCTACAGAAGTAATGTTGTTTTTTTTTCCACCATGAGTCAAGCAGAAAGGAGCACGTGACTAAACTCAGAGTTTCATTACTAGCAATGTGAGAGAGAAAACAATTATTTTTTTAAAAAAAGCTGAATAATGTTTTCAGATTTTGGGAGAAAACCATTGGTTCATGGTTTTACTATAATGGAAATACCTTATGTTACTGCAGAAGATGGAACAAAGCCAAGTACCTCCCTGTGAACAGAGCTGTTACTGTCAAAGGCTGATGAGAGACCACTTAAGATCATCATTAGTGTCTTGGTCTTCCCAAATCCTCATCACATTCAGGTTATCACTCTGCTTCACAAAGCCAGGGACTTTGACATCTGACTTTCAGTCTGGTAAAAACACCTCTAACTCAAATGGAACTGAGGTATTCTGGGTGAAACAACTCACGAGCTTCCCCCTTCGTCACAGGCACACAGAACCTCAGCTTTTCCTTCCAAAGTCCACTAATCTACTAAAATCTTACAAAAGCAAGGCACAAGCTTGCTAAGCATAAGGTCATCCTAGAGTTGTGACTACACAATACTTAAGCTATCTTCATAACCATCTTATTTGGCACTGCAAAGCTTAGACAATGCAGAATATGCTGCAAGTATAATTTGCTAGATTGAATTCTCATAATGTGCTGTTTCTCTTACCTTCTGTTGCAAAGTATTCAAGATGGCACAGGGTTTGCTCCATGTACTGGGAATCTTTCGAAAGCCTCTCAAAAATCACATTATCCTATTAAAACCAAATTCATTACAACAGAGTAAGTCCACACATGAAGTTTGCATTTGTGTATTTATAAGATCAAGTAGGGTAACCTGAGTGGACTTCCTAATATCAGAACCCAAGGCTATATTTACAAGAAGTACATCTGGATTTTAGAGACTCTGGTTTAAGTAGCCCGGATTGTGCCCAATGGCAGAGATACTGCATCCACGTTAAACAGTGGGGACAGAAGTACACTCTGCCTTCCTCATCTCTTTCTATAACAGGGTTTTCATCACAGGAGAGGACTGAAGGCTCCTTTCTGAATTACCTAGCTAATATTTTTTTTTTCAGAGAATTTGTCTGGTCTTATTCAGTACCCATTGTAGTCCCATGCAGAAGAGCTTCATGCAATCCTATCAAACAAAAATTCCCACTGATGTTTAAATACTTAAGAGAAACATTGAACAGGTTCTACCACAACATTCTTTCTGAAAGAACCTCTCTCCTGCAGCAACTTTCTCCATCACTAAATCAAAGTGCAACTGAAGAGGCCCAAATAACAGAGGCAACCAGAACAGAGCACCATCACTGACACATCCAGTCTGGTTTTTATTCTGTAACCACCTGAGCAAGTTGCTACACACCTGTAAAATAAGGAAACACTACTTTTGCTCAAACACGTACTCTTAAGCTAAGTTAACAAGCCTACATCATTGATCAGAGACAGGCACAGAAAACAAATGATTTCCATCCTAAGTCACAGGACAGGAGACGAATACCAGAATGTGCAAGAGCTCATGTAGAACAGGCAGCTAACTTAAAGCTTAGACAAGTGAATGCAGCAGAACATACAAGACAAAACACCAGATGAGACTGATTACCACAACCCTTTTGCTCTGTTCAACATCTGATCCTGCTTGTGTGGAAGACAGCAGGAAGAAGTTCTTGTACTACGAACTCGCCTGCTCTCCACACCTTCCAGTGCCACACTCAGGCATGGTGTAAGCAATAAGCAGTTGCAGATCTGCATGGTCTTACTAGGCACACAGCTTGGAAATACCACACAAGGACAACAGGCTTTGTTCATTCCCATCACACCAGCATGAAGCCAGCACATCTTTACCAAATCAGGGGAGTTAAACTGAAGCAACAGAGCAGTGCATCCAGACCTGTGTATCAGGACAAATTCAAGGAAACCAGACCCTTACAGAAGTCAGAAATAGTTTTTTCTGTGGCAAAAAGCCACCTCCATGGTTTTCCATTGAAATCAGAACCACTCTCTGGCTGTGGCCAGTGCTGGTTTTGCAGCCTTCGTATTTTGGTAAGTCATTGCTCCTCACTGAAGAAAGAAGCACAACATGGTGCAAGTCATTATGACAAATAACAGCAGGTGCAGTGATGGGAGAGCCAGATCAAGAGCCAACCACTTGAGAACAGGTTTTTGTACTACAGATTTAGGTAACAGCATTTAACCTAGCTCCTGAATTGCTTCTGCACAGCTGGGTGAAATCCTTCCTTTGCTTAAGTAAAGGGTACTGCTCCCATTAGTTTCAGGATTTCAGCTGGGTAGCAGAAAGCCTAGCAATCTTCCTGCCTGCAGAAAGAGTTAGAGCAAGAATGACATTTCTCCTAAATCCCTTGGCCCTAAACAGAAAGCCAACAGGTATTATGTAGGAGACATGGAATGCCAGGATCAGCCACAGCTGTCGAAACAATAACTGGCAGAGTTAGTTCTCCAGGAGGTAGCATACTCACAGCCCCTTTGCAGTAGAGACGTAGCTGTCCCGCTGGAGTTCGGACGATCACTGACATTCTCTTCCTGTTGCTATTAGAGGAAAAATATTGGCTTTCATTAGTGGTGGGGATGAAGAGCAAGTCCTGTTTTAACCAGGGAATTTCTCAGATGTGTTTAGTGAGATCAGGTGAGATGGAACTAGTAACTTAAGGCTCCATGATCTGTTACAACAAGGGGTAATACTAAATTACCCAATTCCAGTTTCAGCCCTATGGCTCCCATTAGCAAGCACTCAGCCAGAATATAGATCTGCACCCAAATGTGAGCAAAACCTTGGGAAGAGCAACTTGGCACAGGAATCCTCTCTAAAAAAGAGGAGTCACATTTATTCTCAGCTTTTCCTTAATGCTCCAGCAAAACTGTTTTGAGGGCCTCATGTTAGAAGTGGAATCATTACAGCTGAATGCATATTTATTATAGGCATATAATAACCATATGGCATAACCACCATATAGGCATGAAACACCTATCCACTGACAAGGGTAAATATTTAGCTTCCTACCTCAAAGGAATGCAGGAATATCATAAAGGAATCATGGTATAGACTAGCTCTGGGTCTCCCTATAGTTTCTTTATATTGGTCTAATCAGACCTACATAGTTGAGACTGTGTAGAAGTCAGTCAGACCCTCTGCACCAGGCTGCATATCAGGACAGTCAAATTTACCTTTATTTTAAAAAGTATCCCAAACAGTAGCATACTATACACAGATTATAAACACAGGAAGATAGGCTAAAATATATGTATTTGAGAGACCAATTTTGGCATTTCACTTATCAATCTCTGTTTGAAAGAAGAGACACTGAAAAAAAAAATGCAGTTTGTAAGAAGTCAGAGGCAAGCAAAACAAGTCTCATCAGAAGAACCCTAAAAACATGTGGTATCACATTCAAAAGTTTCAGATATCTGTAATTCTTTTTCTTGGTGAAGTGAGAACTGAGAAGTATCCTCCTCCATCGCTCTCTTCTTGCCAATGTGCAGAAACAGGTCAGAGTGCAGAGCAACCTTCCTCCTCCCCTGAAGTTGGGCTGGGAGATCTCACCCCTTTTCAGGGCTCAGAAGCCATGCTTAGGAAAGCAAGTTCTTGGCATGTATGGTAAGACTACACAATACTTTCTAAAGAAAGTCTGAGAGGACAGAATTTCTGCAGTAAGCTGATACACTGGGAAACTTCCATATGCTTTGAAATGTAATTATAGGAACTCCCTGACTGGGCAAGTGGGAAGTTGCTAAGCAAGGTAGAGCTATGCAGCTCTTTCCTGTTGCATTCAGGTCGTAATTACTCCTTTCTACAGACACCAGTGTACTGGTCAACTTGTCAGATCCTAAAGGAATCTTCTAATGCCTTCTCACAAATTCCCACAAGTAGGCTATGTAGCTACATTCTGAATGAAAAGGGAAGAGCAGTCAAGTGGTTCAAGAGTAGTTTTCAAAGCAAGCCATGACACAATAAAAGCTGCCTAACTCAAATCTTTCAGGACTTTTACACACTCCTTTAGAGCAGAACCAGCTAACTCAGCAGAAAGACAAACTTCAAGGCTTTAAGACACAGTAAGAAACCACAGTAGGAGTAGAAAAAGCAGCGGAAAAGCCTATGACTGCATCATCCAAACCAACACAGCTTTACCAACTGACAAAGAGAAAGCACCTTTTATCTCCAGCAATTTAGGGGGCCCAGTTCATCACACAAAGCTTCCTGCTACCCAGGCTGTGCCCATCCTAACTAGCAAGTTAGGAGTGCTTGCAAGGTTTGGTTTTTTCACAGCTGGAGTAGTTCTTTGAAAGAGTCACCAAAAAGCCTTCTTGTTGTAGGTTCCACCTCCTCAAACCCAAGTGCTTTAGAGAAGCACAGTCTCAAAGCATGTTCTGAAGTGAGTCAGGAAATGAGTGAGGCATACAATGACACTTTCAGGGCAGCAACTTCACAATAAGCCAAGAGAGCTGGAGTAGCAGGGGAGAGCTTCATGCTCACTTGCCAACAGCTGCCAGCCTAAGAAGCTCTGTATCAGTCCAGTACTTGAAAGAGAGGATGAAAGGGCAGGACAAAACTAAGCAAGTTCAGCTTTTCTACTGCATCAGTTGAATCTTTTTATTCTCAATACTACAGTTACAAAGTGGGTTTCTTAATACCCTGCATTCAGTATGTTAGAGGAAAACTTACCTAGAAAACTCCAGTACATTGAGAATTTCAAAGGTTTTTTCTTTTCCCAGCTACAAAAGAAAGCAGACACTGTTTTAAGTATAATTTGCAGTATATTCGTACACGTGTAAGCGTGCGAGTTGGTTAACACCTTTGTTTAAACATCGCAGCATAAATAAAGTGTGGCGACAGCTCCCTCTCCCGGTAAAAGTGACGTAGAGCACTGTTTGATGAAGGCAATTTGAGCATCTAATATGTAGCATCCTCCATTTACTATTTTTACATCACTTCAGTGAACTAATATCTCAACAATAAGCATGCATATTTACTTAAGGGATATCAACTAAGACTTATTACAGACTGTGACCATTATGTCAAGTTAAAAATCAAAATGCCATGCAGATTTGGTATTACAGTCACCTTCCTTTGCCTGAACCACTTAAAAACCCCTTTGATTTGCATTTATAAGCATATTACTTATTTTATTTGTGAAATAAAAGGTTAACTGAGGAGTAACTCCTGCTTTCACCAGCAGCTGTTTCCTGGGGTTGAGCATTAACAACCTGAGGAAGGAAAAATATTCACAACCAACTTGTCTTTGCCATTCCTGTTGCACAACAGATGGTAGAAGCAGCGGGAGTTACTGGAGTCTCCAAACTTTGGCAGTACTCATAGCAAGAGATTAAAGAAAGGGCTGTAGCAAAATCTAATTGCAGTACAGAGTTACATCCTACAAGGCATGTACCAATTCAGCAGTATCCCAGAGACCAGAAGCCATCTCCAACACATCACATGTACTGCCACTGACTGATGTAGGCAATGAGCAAAGACAGGAACCTCTGGTGTGACAACATTTTTTGCTGGTTATAGATTGACCATGCTCTCAGGTTGCTATAAGGAGTATAAAGCTAGGTCAGGTGGGCCTGGATCTTCCTGCAGAGAATCACAGAACTACATGTAGGAGCTGGAAGGGACCTCAAGAGATCATTGAGTCCAACCCCCAAAAGTAGAGCCTAGAGAACTCTGGACAACACTGCTCATGGTAAGCTATTCTCAGAACTGCTGCCTACTTTATGGGGTAGTTGTAAAAGCTTTATGGCAAGTCCTAGAAAGATAGATGTTTTAACTGCTTAGCTTGGCAGTGTACCAAGAAGCTTGAAAGTGAATGCACCTGAGAGGAAGGACAGAAATACATCCATTATTCTTATTAAGCACCCTTTTAGCTGCACCTGGGGAAGTCTGGAGACACTTGAGCTTAGACTGCAACTTGAGTCAGAAGGTGGCCTCGTGAGTTTAAGACCGCAGGTGTCAACTAGTCCATAACTACACACCCCTCCACAGAAGATGTACTAAAATGGTTTTGAGTAACAAGAAGAGTACAGTAATCATCAAATCTAATAGTCAAACTCTCCCAGATACATAAATTTCCTTCTCATGTCAGTGTTCTCATCTGTGCTCCCCAGACATGGGAAGTATTCTTCAGGTGCAACTGCTGTCATTTCCCATATAAGCTTGCAACTTCCTACTGCCCACGCCACACAGAAGGGCGGAGGACTTGGTGCAAAAAGGCTTTTGCAGACTGGGAAGGGTTATCTTCCTTTATTTTTAGATGCACAGTGCCCTAAAGGCCCTGCAAAAGGGAACACAGGGACCACACAGGAGACGTTTATGCTCTGCGTGAGCTTGGCAGTCTGCACCGCGCACATCTACTTACCGCATCGATGATCACTGAATGGGGGGTCCGTCCTGTGAAGACATAGCCAAGCTTTTTTGCTCCTTTCACTAACGCCCCTTCATCTGCCAACACAAGAAAAGCTTAAATTTACCTGGAATATAGAATATACAAGTCCCCTGCTTATATATGCCACACTGCTAAACACAGAAGCCACCTTTCCCTGTGTTCTCCCCCATCTGTAGGGCTGCACACACTTCCACAACATCCATGTTTTAATCCTACAAAAGCCATGTAATATCAACCACACAAACTTCATCCTCAATCGCTCTAAAACATCCTCTACTCTGCTCTTGTGAGACCCCACCTGGAGTACTGTGTCCAGTTCTGGAGTCCCCAACGTAAGAAGGACATGGAACTGTTGGAACAGGTCCAGAGAAGGGTCACAAAGATGATCAAAGGGTTGGAGCACCTCTGCTATGAAGACAGGCTGAGAGTTGGGGTTGTTCAGCTTGGAGAATAGCTTCTGGAGGGACCTTATTGTAGCCTTCCAGTACCTAAAGGGGCCTATATAACGATGCTGGGGAGGGACTTCTTAGAAAAGCAGGTAGTGACAGGACAAGGAGAAATTGTTTTAAATTGGATGGGGGTAGATTAGGCTGGATATTAGGAAGAAGTTCTTCACCATGAGGGTGGTGATGCCCTGGCACAGGTTGCCCAGGGAAGCTGTGGCTGCCCCCTCCCTGGAGGTGTTCAAGGGCAGGTTGTATGGGGCCTTGAGAAGCTTGGGCTAGTGAGAGATGTCCCTGCCCATTGCAGGGGGTTGAACTTGAAGATCTTTAAGATCCCTTCCAGCCCAAACCATTTGATAATCCTGTAACTACCGATGCATCAAACTCCATCCCTGTAGAGGAGTCCAACTTGCTTTCCTACATGAAAAGGGGAAATACCTGTTTGAAAGCAAGTTCCAAGCTGCATTACTCTAACTCCTACACACACTTAATTTATTTCCTGTTGTAAAGGCTTTAAGTACAGGTGCTCCAGAAAGAAGCACAGCATCATCTTCTGGAGGCAGTGTGGTTAACGGCTCGTAAGAGCTGAAGCCAGAGCAAACACCTCTCCCCCTAGCATGTACCTATACAGTCTTGTTGAGGAACAAGTGGCATTAAGCACCAACTGCTTTATCTCTCAATACATCACAGTAACAATTCTAGAAACTCTGAAAGGGAGTGGAATTTGGTGGAGAGAAAGGGCCCTACTGTTAGGCATTTTGGCCCTGCCTACCTCCTTCAGTACCACTGTGTTGACTGAAGGAAAAAATGGATGAATAGCAGGCCAAATACAGCCAAGTCTCTGCTCTTGGTTGTACTGTGTCAACTATGAGCCTGTCTTACCTCCTTAAAGCAACACAGGTACCTACTAGATCAAGTCCAAGAGTTTGCACTCATGCCAAACACAGCAATTAACTGTTCATGTAGAAACAGATCCGTACTTCCATAGGTGAGCTCTATGTATAGGTCAGCTCTATGTATGGAAGACAAGTCTCTGAAAGCTTTCCTTTTGATTTTGACCCCTGCAGAAAGAGGCCAGAGTAGACCTCATGAGAGCAGAAGGGATCATAAGCCTAGCTCTACATAAACATCATGGACTTGGCAGTTTTGCATGAGGCATTCAGAAGTAGTGTGCACTGGTGACTGAAGATGCCAGATCTAACTAGTAGCATCATAGAAGACATGCTGCTTTTAAAATCTATCACCTCTTTATAAACTTCAACACTTTCACCCCCCCATTCATCTACTTTTACTCCTTCTCTCCTTCCCTCCCAAAAAAACTCAGCAACAACCAACCTGGAGAGGAGGCCTGGTAGATGATTGTATTTCCCTGTCTCTCAGGAACAACAGTATGACAGACAGCCAGCAGAGTGAGGAACTCCTGTATGTGCACAGCTGTGGGCTAGATCAGGAGAATCACATTTAGTATTACACACACACACACACCCAAGAGGCACACAGGCCATTCATTCACCTGCAAAGACCTCTTCAGTACCACAAACAAACAAAAGAAGTCCTGTTCTCTGTTTACAGTAGTCAACTTGGTCCCAGAATATAAAAAGAGCAGAGTTAAGGGCCAGCATTAACAAAGTGAGGGCTAATGATAGAGACTTCAAGTTGCAGAGAACTGCAAAGCCAGAAGATTCCTCCACTCTCCCAAATATGAAAACATTAGTTTTGTAGCACATGAGCTTCATATAGGCAAAGATGAAGCCTGATGATAATCAGGCAACAGGAAACACTAATTGGGTAGCTTCTGCAGCAGTTCCAACAGATTGACAGTCACACCAGAATGAAACTCATTGCATCTGCACCTCTAGTGATGAGCATCCAGAGCTGATGGCCACTGAATACCCAACAGAAGGCAACACCACGTGGTCTTCCACAGGGACACATCAGCCAGCCAAGCAGAAGTCTGACCAATGGTCCCCACACATTCAGCATCACAAGAACACACCATATAAAACATTATTCACAGTCAGCAGCAATCCCAGAGCACTTAGAGAGACCCCGATCTACAACTCAGCAAAGATACTATGGCATTTAAGTCCCAGACCTCTTATCAGCAAATTGACAGCTATAATGACTCAAAACTCAATCCCTCACCCCATCCTTCCCCCCTTTCCACCCCTGCTTTTGGCACAGCGCTTGCAGTCTCACGGCAGTCAGGAATAGTACTCTGCAGCCCAGCTCACAACACACCATACCTACTTCATCCAGAGTTCAGAGAGATCTTCAAGATGCTGGGCTGAAACAGTTGCAGCAAACACATGTTGCCCTTCACCAACCCTGCTATATCCAGAACATCCACAGTTGGTAGCATCACAAAATCTTATGTCACAGCAGCCACTTGCTCAATGACTGAGTCAGACGTGAACTTCGCAGTTCTATCTTTGCAGAAAGCCTTGGTTGACTTCACAAACTTACAGAAAGTTTGCATATGAAAAAATCATCTGGTTTCAGAAGTTTTCATCAGCATAGCATATTTTATGTATGCTCTGTCTTAACAGAGCCACTACAAAACCCAAGAGCATTACAAGAGTTGTTAGAACAGAGTTGGGCCAAAACCCCATTACTGTAATCACAGAATCACAAGGCTGGAAAAGACCTTTGAAGATCATCAAGTCCAACCATTCCCATCCTAAGCTAAACCAGATCCCTAAGTACCTCAGCTACCCTTTCCTTGAACACATCCAGGGAAGGTGACTCAACCCCCTCCCTGGGCAGCCTGTTCCAGGCCCTGACAACTCTTGCAGGAAAACATTTGTTTCTAATGTCCAATCTGTCCCTGCCCTGGCACAGCTTCATGCCATTTCCCCTTGTCCCATCTCCTGTCACCTGGCTGAAGAGACCATCGCCCACCTCTCTACAACCTCCCTTCAGGTAGTTGTAGGTGGGGAGAAGGTCTCCCCTCAGCCTCCTCTTCTCCAGGCGAAACAGCCCCAGCTCCCTCAGCCGCTCCTCAGAGGATTTGCCCTCCAGCCCCTTCCCCAGCCTGGTTGCCCTTCTCTGCACTCGCTCCAGGACCTCAATGTCCTTCTGATGGTGAGGAGCCCAGAACTGGACACAGCACTCGAGGTGTGGCCTCACCAATGCCCAGTACAGGGGCACAGTCACCTCCCTAGACCTACTGGCCACACTGTTTTTGACACAAGCCAAGATGCCATTGGCCTTCTTGGCTGCCTGGGCACACTGCTGGCTCATATTCAGCCTGCAGTCACCCAACACCCCCAGGTCCTTCTCTGCCTGACAGCTCTCCAGCCAGTCTCCCCCAGCCTGTAGCGCTGCAGGGGGTTGTTCTGTCCCATGTGCAGCACTCTGCACTTAGCCTTGTTAAAACCTTATTAAAACCAAGATCAGATGGAGAAGATCCTACAGGACACTAGTAAAACATGGATCAAGTTGGGGGTTTTTAAACAATTAAGAACAGCTTCTACATAATTTGTTCTGCTACACTATGAATTTCATACACCAGAATGTTTCACAACAGGAAAGGCTACAAATCTCAAATGAAACTTTTTCAACTGAGAGCTACATGTCACCAGAAATCCTCTAGTGTGACTCACACGTATTTTTTTCTAAGAATATATGCAGTACTATCTGAAATACACCAGTTATTTTACAAAACACTTAAATCACACAGAACTAGTGAGACATTAAAGATTCCTCCATTTCCCATTTCGGGAGGCACTCAAAACACAACCTCTCACAATTAGGCCAAGCAGCATTCACAACTGGCACTCAGACATGTTATTGCTTCTCCCTCCCCCCAAGCTAAGCTGCTTTGTTCTATCAAAACACAAAGTTTTGTTCCATCTCAGGTTCTATTTCAGGGACAAGGTCAAGAATAAGGAAAAACTACTGAGGTTTTCTTCAATATGGTGCATGTAGGCCTACATACTTGTACACCAGAAAGATGCACTGAACATACTAATTAGTAGGAAGTAAATTACTGTGAATGCCACAAAATAGTGTCAGATAGAAAATGTTAAGACGACTGCAAATGCAATATTTATGTTCTTGCTGTACTTCCTGTGCTTTGTCATTAATATTTTGGAAGTAATTGTTCCACACAGGACTTGTCTTTGCATGTTGAAGCTTCCAGGATGGATGGTTACATGCCACTAACACAACAGCAGCTGCAGCTTTTGACATGCTGGTGTGCAGAGGTTGTGCTCAAGAGAAGGGAAGGGATATGATCAGAAAGGGTGTGAAATGTTAAGTCCACAGCAAGTTACTGGTCAGGAGGTTACTGCTGCTCTATTACTTCCAGCAATGGAAGTTCTACCTCTGTCTGACAATGCACAGCCTGCCAGACTCTCACTTCAGCACCCACTGCTACAGACTTCTGACGTCCTCCTTACACATGTATCACCTAGTCCCCTACATGCTTTCATAGTGCCTTCTATCAGCTGGAAGCAGCCTGGCTCTGGTAATGTCACAGATTTTAATCCTTCCCACGTATGTATTCCTGCTTTCAAGCCAACAATGTCATTTGTTGCTGTCCTGGTATCTTCACAGCTTGCAGTGGATTACATGGCAATCTTCCAGTCCTGCTGCAAGAGATCAGAGGCCCAGCTTATCACATCAGCTCCTCCACACAGCTGTCATTTGTTTCCTTCCTGTATTGTTCCAGCACTGACACAGTATTTATTGCACTGGCATCAATAAGGATAGAGAACTCAAATCCCTACTTCAGAGCTGTGAACAGAAAATTCATTAATGGCTTCTGTGGCAATACATTTCTTGTATCATGTCAAGCTGAACCCCAGCACGAGCCAGAAGTCCTACAGGTTCACTGATTCTGCTTTATCACTTGATTTCTTCTACTGAAGCAAGTCTCTGACATTGTAGTACTCAAATTCTTCCTGACTGACTCAGAGACACTCCATGCCTGCCCTTTTAAGTTCAGCTCTGTCTCTTCCCACACCAATTTTCCCTCCTCTATTGTCCATGGCAGGAACAAGATGTGCACCTTTAAGCCTCTTGTTCACCTGTCTATAGGTAGTGCTCAATCTAAATGCCTTCTCTGGTCCCATTTTTCCCTGTGTGTCAAGAGCTCTGAGTGAAAGCTACAGCTTCTTTGTCTTCTCCAAAGATCCAGAGAACACCTGGTGTACAGCCACCTACACCAGTGATACAACTCACCAGCAAAACTTAGTTTGCATGCTGCCACTACAAGCTGAGAACTAGAGACACGTGGAGACACTGTCCTACTTCTGGAAGCAGTCTCTCAATTGTTATCCACAAAGCATTATCTACACTGAAAGCAAAGTTTCCCTATCTAGAAGGCATGGCCTTATCCAGTATCAAGCAGGGCACACACCACTGGTCAGAAAGCTGTATCAGAAGTTTTTATCCCTGTAACATGTTATGTTCTCCCTTATTCAGAGGGGACAAAACACAGAGTCAAAACTCCTTTTGGGGAACAAGTTGCACTCTGCAGAACTAAGTATATGCACATGTCACACATGTCCTTACCTGGGTCCCATCAGATTGTGGGGAGACTGCACTATTCCAGCCAGTTGTTCACAGGCTGATAAAATTACAAGGAAGTTGCACATGAAGTTAAAAGATACATATTCCTCTTTCCTTTCACCTGTAGCAGTATCAGATCAGTGCCTCCATTTGTCACTTCCAGATGAGAGGGACTAGCAGGTTTTGGAGGAAGTGGCAATGGGATATTAAGGGACAGTAACACTTGAGGTTACTACTTTGCATAAACATGACACATTCTGCTGAGGACAGACAGTAAAATACTTCAGTTGTTAACAGAGAGAATTATGACTCCCCATCTTAGGGATGTGAACTTCCTATTGTTTTGCTCATTAAACTGTCTGGAGAACACTGAGGATGCAGCCATGTCAGGTACCTCCCAAACAGTGAAGCTGGTAAGGCTGGAAGGAGATCAGAATATTTCAGTCATAGGAAAGAACACATTAACCAGCAGAAAGGATCCACACCCTCTGCACTGGCCTGGCAGTTGGACTTCATGACCCATATGGGTCCCTTCCAACTCAGGATAGTCTGTGATCCTATGATTTGCATTTAATACTGTTGCTATTCAAGCTTACCCTGTCCAGAACCCCTGAAATGCTACATATAAAGATGCTGCATTGTGCTTGAGCTAAAGCACCAAAATCACATTCACAGTAAGGGCAAAAGACTGAAAAGAAATTCTCTCCAAGCCATATAACAATTGGTCAGCTGTCAAACAGCAAGTTATTGTCTGAACTAAAGCCTCCCAGAGGTTCTCACCACTTGAAGGTATTTTCCCCCTACTGTATTTTAAATTCCAGTTTCTCATACCAGCAATGATATGCTTTGCCTGTTCTGCTTTCTTAAGAAATTAAGAACCAGCTGAAAATAAAGGTCATTTCAACACAACATGATGGGATAAGAGTCTCCATTCCCCCTCATTTCATGAAAATAAGCAGACGTGTTGGAGACCTAAATGAACACTTAAACCAAGGTAAAGGTTCAACATGAGCACAACAGTTATCTCTTCTGCCTGGCCAGCTGCTTAACTCTCATCACACATACTCAGTGAAACAATTCTCCCATCTGCAGCTATACAATGTGCTCTAACCCAAGGGGTAATGTGCAGGCCACAGAAAATTTTATATGCAGACTGGAATTAGTAGAGGAAGTTCAGAGAGAATCCAGGGAGATCGAGAAGTCTAGGATGAGATCCAAGTTTATTAGTTCTTTCACTTCTTGACCTCCTTCCCTGCACTCATCATCAGGGTGGAAAACCCCACACCAAACAGGCTTGAATCCACGATGATTTTATTCCCAGAACATGTGCAACTCACAAGCACCAAGATAAAAGCCATCTAGCATGCTCAAACTTCCTTTTACTGGTTTTTAAATAACTGATCTTTTCTTATTCTAGTACGAGTTTACACCCTTTTCCCTATAGAAGCAAGTCAGCATCGTAGTCTTGGCACTGCTGCACAGTTCATACAGAAGCTGTTACAAAGAAAAACCACAGGCAGACAAACCTGGGACTTTCTTCCATATTAAAATCCCAGAGAAGCAAAGAGATGTTGGCTCCACGTTTTCAAGACAAGGGTTTTTTTTTTTCTCCTTGGAGCACTTCCTGCAGGGCACTAATTCTTTGTCTGTTACTCAAGGGTGGACTTGGCCATGAGTCAGTCCATACACACCAGAGGCCCAGAAGAGCTATGAAATTTAGAGGTGATGCAGGATGCTAAAAATCTTCCTAACAGATGGAAGACAGTCTCATGAGGACAAGTAGTTATTTTTTTATTTTCAACCTGGAAAGAAAGTTACTTGGCACTGAGACAGCTCTAACCTAACAGGACTGGATTGAAAAAAAGAAAATGGAAGAAAATCTTCTCAGCCAGAGCAGTGAGCACTCAAGTGTCAGAGGCAGCACCCTGAGCCTCAGCAGCAGAAGAGCAAATGTTTAAAGGGAATTTGTTGCCCAGTTGAGTCCAGAACCATCTGACCCCACAAGACAGCTTGTGCTAAACACCCCTCAGTTCACTAAATGAGGAGAGCTTGTCAAGATATCTGGAAGTGGATTTTGCAGCTATCTACTAACTATGAAAAGACAGACACTAAGGGGTTTTGGGCAGAAGGATGTGATCTCTGCACCCACAGAGCTGACCTATTGCAAAAAGCTAACGGGCTAGAAACATGCAGTTCTTCCCCCTCCCACTATCCTGTAATCCAGCCCTCACCTTGCTGATGCAGTCTGACAAATGGATCTGAACTTCTTAAGCAAACTGTCACTGAGCCAGCTGTGTCTGCCAGCAGCTCAGAAGGCCAACCATGTCCTGGGCTGCATGAACAGTATGGCCAGCAAGTCGAAGGAGATGATTCCACCCTTCTGCTCTGCTTTCATGAGGCTCCACCTGGAGTATCTCATCCAGCTTTGGGGTCCCCAGGACAAGAACAACATGGAGCTGTTGGTGTGAGTCCAGAGGAAGGCCACAAAAATCATCAAAGGGCTGGAGCACCTCTCTTATGAAGACAGGCTGTGAGTGAGTTGGGCTTGTTCAGTTTGGACAAGAGAAGGCTGTGGGGTGACCTAATTGCCGTGTACCAATACTTGAAGGGGCCCTACAGGAAAGTGTGAGAGGGACTGTTCACTAGGAATGCAGTGATAAGACAAGGGGCAATGGCTTTAAGCTGAAAGAGGGTAGGTTTAAGTTAGACATTTGGAAGAAATTCTTCCTGGTGAGGCCCTGGCACAGGTTGCCCAGAGAGGCTGTGGCTGCCCCCTCCCTGGCAGGGTTCAAGGCCAGGTTGGATTTTGGGCAACCTGGTTTAGGGAGGGTGTCCCTGCCCATTGACAAGGGGGCTGGAACTAGATGGTCACTGATGTCCCTTCTAACTCAAAACCTCCATGATTCTGAGTAGCCCCTGCATTCTCATGCCCTGTGCTAAATCAACACTTCTCAGTGGGTGGCATCCATCCCTCCAGTACAGTCAGGTTCCAGAAGACATTTGGCCCACACACTGTACATCTTAAGTCTGATGAGCCAGAAGTTCCTCCTCTGATTGTACAAGGGTTGAGTTCACAGTGTGCACAGTCCAGTCAGCTGTGCAATGACAACAGCATTTACCTGCTCAGGTTGATAGCCAGAGAAAACCTGACACAAGGTTCTGCATGTAAAGAATGAAAACTTCTGAGCTGTCTAGACTGACACTGAAGGAAGCTATCTAAATCCTTTCCCTTCTACAACAGCAAAAATTAGCAGAAGCCCTATCCAGTGAAGAATTAGAAACATCCCAGAGTTAGGCCACTGCAAGGCCAGATGAGAACTCCACCTCACAGCCCAGTTGATGCACCATGCCTTCTAATGAGTCTATTGAAATGTACCCAAATACTGGCTGTTGCTTTAGGCATCTATATAGAAGAGTAAGGAAGAGCTCAAACATCTGCAGCCTGCACCTAAACCAGTGTCAAGTCAGAAACTGCCATAAGCCATAAATGTCATTGTATATAAACAAACAGAACACAAAAGACCAGGAGGAAAAGCAAGGCTTGGCTGCAAGTGATGTGCAGTGGGAACTCCTTCCAGTGCAGATGACTGCCCAAGCCATACAAGAAACCAGCACATTGCCCTGACAGGGCCACCATCCTGAAGGGTGGAGCACAGGAGCCACCTTCAGGCTTTATCACCTCACAGAATATATAGTGACACAGAAAGTCATTAAATATTCCTGCAGGCATTTACACCATGCTGCATCTAAAGTTCAATACTACAAAGCACAACAGAAAGCAAAGCTTTGCTGCACACAAACAGCACATTAGAACATTTTGGATACTCGTACTAAGCCAGACCAGTGACAGAAGTTACACTGCCTAAAAGCAGAGCAATCTGCAAATTCAGTTTGTGCCTTGAGTTTGCATTTGCCCAGGTCCCCAGCTGCAGAAAAGCTTCTGCAGGATAGGAGGGTCATGTTTTTCACAAGTTACTTAAATTGTCTGGTGTCCAGTCAGACACTTCACAGCTGTATGGTTTCTGAGTAGGCAATGAACTGTCACTCTAGGGACTAGGCTGCTTCAGGACAGATCCAGTTAGGCTAAGATTACTAATCACTAAGTTCCAAACTGAAGTTAAGCTTGCAGTGAAGTGCCATTTCTTATATCCTTTACACAACTGGAATTACAAAGCTTTTGCAGTTTTTAGAACAAGTCTCACACCAGAACCTCCTTGCAGCAGTCTGGATTACTGTTAAAAATGGTATTTTAGCAGCATGGACATTTGAACACTCCGAGTAGTTTCTTACCTACAGTTTCTACCATAATCTGCCAGAAGACACTATCCTCCATACATGAAGCTGGTTTATAGCTAGCTGGTACCCATATCAATGCCATATGTTCCTTTAATTCAGTAGTAAGACAAGTAACAGAAAGGGGTCAGGGGAGCTGTTTTGTTTCCTTTTCCTGACTCTGAACTTGTGTGACACACCTGTAGCACAGACTTGATCACACAGGCACATTTATTCAGCATTCAGCTCTGAAGAGGCCTAGAATAGGGTGTTTAAGAGACAGTATTCAATGAGTACACTTACATGGTCATTCTCAATGTTTTGCAGCAGCCTTGGGTCATCAAATTCACACGATTCACTGGTAGGAGGAGGTAGCTGGCTGCAGAGCAAGACAAGCATTTTCAAACATAAGAGTGGCAACATTTCCAATCTTACTACTTCATCTATTTTGTTGGGAAGTGAAGGAAAAACAAAATTATGAAAAGAGTGTATGAGTAATACACAACATGCTGGAAATGAACAGTATCTTCTTCATAACACCAGTATGAAATCCAAAACTATTATGCCTGAAAGGGTATTTGAGAAGATTCAAGTGTCACACTTCCTAGGGCAGATGCAGCAGAAGCAGCTTTTAGGTTTACTTGAAACAGATTGATTTCAAGGTGATTTGCTTTTAACATTGGCCAAAGATCAGCATCCCTAAGCTACCTCTCTAGTCACTTAAGAGTTCTGCCTGAGTCGATCCCTGAAAGATTTTAAGCTTCATTACCCCAAATTAATACCTGGAAGAAATTCTTACACAAAAGTAACTAGAAGAGTACAAGGACAGACAAGTTCACAATGAAGCAAAGAGCAACATATTGGAAGAAAGAAAGGCATCCACAGAAACAAAATCTCAGCCAAAGTAGCAACATACCTCCTTATATCACCCTTCTAAAAGGTCTTAATATGAGATGAACCAATAGAGAATCCTAACTTAGTTAATCACAAAGTATTTCTTGTCACTTCTTGCCTGTATTAGTGAGATTAGTGAGCTCTTCCCCCCCATTCCTGTCAGCCTGAACATGCCACAGGTGATACCTGTGTAACGCTTGCAGGTTTTGCACTCCTTTCAGTACAATGGGACAGACCCATCACCTCTATTGAGCAATGTTGGAATAAAGAGGAGTGCCTCTCAACTTGAGACAGCTCCATATTAAGCTCTTTCCCAGTTTAATTACTAAAACATAGCACTTCAATGAAGAAGTTTTTCTTCTTGTCAGGTCTGAACTTTGTGTCTGCAAGGAGTGACAGCCTTAGCTAGAGGTAAGGTTACTGTGAAGGTTACTCTGAGCTTCTAACTTGGTTGCCTCCTATTATAAATAAGCACTGCATTAGCATGCATCCAAGCCACCCCTGCTACTGCCTCTGCCTCACTCCTTCACCCACCATCTCTCCATGCAGAAGAGAAGATCCATCACCACCCACCAGCTCTGCATTAGGCTCCTGTTGGAAAAGCATTTTACTCAAACACATCACTCCCTTGGGCTTCTTCCAGCCCCAAATTGGAAACCAGTCTTTATGGAGATCATCCCTACTCTGCTATACAGAACACAAACATCTTAAGAGTGTTTACCTGAAGTCTTCTGATGAACGTTCTCTTTCCAGCTCAGGAAAGTGACTGGAGGGGGGGGGTAGAAAAAAAAAGAACATTTATTCCACTTTGCAAACCAAAAAAAAAAAAAGTAGAAGGTGAAGATCAGTGAGTCATCACACATGCAAGCATATGCTGGAACCATGGGTTCAGCTGTTCATAAACTTGAAGCATTTTGTCTGGTTTTTTGAGGTATCTAATATAGCTACCATGGAACTCAACAGTGAAACTGGCAGAGATCTTAAGGCCAGCCATTTAAGACTAAATTAAGGACAAAGATTTAGTATTCAAGATTCAAAAGGCCAAGTGCTATGAAATGCTGGCATGACTTAAAGGGATCCTTTTGACACACCACCACCAGTAAGTCAGCATCCCTCCCATGCAGGGCACATTTAACTTCACACCTACAGTTACAGCTACATGGCTTAATGGGATCCTGGGTCTTCTGAACAAGTCACAGAAACCTATCTGGCAATTGCTACCCTGGGGCTGCACCTTCCTTCCTTGTGAATGGCCAGAGGTTATTTAGTGCTTCTGGTTTAGCTTGAATCCTGACCAGATAAGTTAGGAAGCACTTCCCTGGGTTTGCATTTCATGATTGGTGTTTCAGGACATGAAGAATCAAAGCTATAAAAGTATGTGCCATTAACAAGCAAGTATTAGGCTACAGAGCTCCTAAAAATGTCATACCTACCCATAAGTCACTCCAGCAATACTACATTTCTTAAAGTTCATGATATTGCATGTTAGAGTACCTGTCTTATCAGAAAACAGGTATTTCACCTGGAAGGAAAAAAAAAAAAGTCTGATTTTCAATTTGCACAGTAACAAAACTCAAAGTAAAAACTAGATTAAGTATCAGGAAAATTCTAAAAAAAGTGTTGTTTAAATGTCACAGTATTGGCCAAGACAGGCTTATTACAAATACCTTACAAATTATCAGGAAAGCTATTTAATGGTATAATTTCTCCTTTATCTCTAAACACAGCAAGGCAGGCATCAGGTGCCAAGGCTCCAGCAGGGTCAATACAGATGTAGTGGCTTCTGCTAAGTGAACATTCACCAAATCTCTCAACTGTACTAATGGCAAGGCTGGAAATTAAAACAAAGACTCTTAAGACTGTTGAGGAACTGTTAGCATTTAGATCACTGAAGAAAGCCTGTCTTCCAATCATCCCTAAGAATTTGCTTACTGTTTCCCCATAAACAGTGCTGCACAAGGAATATCCTGAAGTAAATCCAAGTGGTATTCTGCAGGGAAACAGAAGTTGCTTTTTCAGGACTGCTCATGAAAGGACACCAGAAGTGCAAGGCCAGCCAGTCAGCTCTGCCCAAGCTAACAGTCACAGGAAACAGTGACTTTCAGCTAGAATTTGGAGACAACACCAACATGACTTCTTAAGAGTATTAGCAGACTCAAAATTCCCATCTTCAGTAGGTCACAACAGACCAAAATTAAATGAAAGCCAAATCATACACTGTTTTACTTCTGTACCAGGTAAGGTATTAAGCCAGCAACAGACAAAAAGTGATGCTCTTGAAATTGGTTAAGTCCTGTGTCAGCACCAAAGTATTTTGCCCTGAGTTGCAAAAATCTTTTCTTCAATATCCACAATTCAGTTGGAAGTCAGCACTGCACTGGGAAGCTAAAGGGTCACTTGACCAGCACTGTAGTGCACTGTCTCATAACTTGGGCAAGCTCCATGTCCAAAGTAGGCTCCCAAACCTCTGGGGAACTTTTAATTCCAGCATATAACAAAGTCTTTCATTTTTTCCAACCTGTGAACATCTTCAGACTCATTAATGGAGATTTAGTCTCGTTCCATGGAGTCACTGGTAAGCCCCTTCTGAACACCCAACACACACTGTGCCACATCACACAGTTTAGATCAAAGACACTATGGTGTCAAGGGTAAGAACTTCACACCAAAGCAATCTAAACTAAACAGAAATCAGATTTTAACAAGCCTAAAAGAAAAGGCCAGTTGGCTTAAGGAGGAGTAATACTGACTACCACCCCACTGAGCAGCCCACAATCATTATTTATTTTACATCAACATTGCCTCCAACACTAAATTCATATGAATTTTGAGGCTTATGCCATTCAGTTACACACCTATGACTTTGGTGGTCATGGAAGAAAGCTAGGTTCTCTCTTGGTGGTACTACAAAACTTCAATGGCAAAGTTTTGTTTTCCAGTAACCTTGTTTTGAGAAGCCCTTCCATTCTGAAAAATCTCATTTGCAGAATTCATACCAAATTTCTTACAAACAGTACAAGTTAATATACAGTTATCTTGATCTGAAAGGAAAGCTGGAGAGCTTGAAGGAGCACAACCTAACTTAGGAAGAGATCTGCACTTTTTTGAATTAAATTTCCTGCAAGGTGGTCAGAAACAGAAAGAACTAAGAACAGTCTGAGGCCATCAGCCTGCTCTTCAGTCGAGCTTAGCCCTGAACATCCTGTCCTGGTACAGACAGACAGTCACAACCACAGAGCATCTCCTCAACATCCCTGAGGAAAAATTCAGCTTACAGCAAACACAGGAAATAAAAATGCAATTCCCAAGCTTAAGACTGCCCACATGACCACAAATTTAGTCCTATGAGATCTCATTATTTTACTTGTAAGACTAATGAAAGTAAAGATATCCCATTAATCTGAGCCACAAAGCAACAGAATAAAGCACATTTGTACAGCACGCTCTGATACCCTATCTTCCCAGAACACATCACAAGAATACACTTCAGAAAACTCTGTCTTACCTGCCCAAGCTCCTCATTAAGGTTTGAGGTTCTGGCCATTGCAGGGGTATCTGTTTCAGGATAATACATATCAATGTCCTGAAATGAGAGCAGAATTGACCAATGCTATGAAAATTGAACTGACACCTCTGGTCATCTTTCAGTCAGCTCTACCTTGACTTGATTGACTTAACTCCATCAGAGGAGGTTCTGAAGGCCTGAGACACAAACAACATCCCAGGCTGAACAGGGGTGCCTCCTTTCCAAAGCACAGCTCCATACTACACATACAGAAGGGAAGCCAGATCTGGTGAGCAGGTAACCACTGCACCTCTGGTTTGAGAATTTAGTACAGTAGAAAGTTCTAACAGACATTAGGGGTGCTGACCACAGGTCTTTGGTTACAATAATGCAGTTTATTCGAGCCACCTCCACAACTGAAGAGACAATTGAAGTGACACTGAAATCAACTCCTGTTACTACATTTAATTGGGAGGGTAAACAAAACAGCTGCTGTATTAACCAAAGCAATTTCTCAGATAAGCTCATCAAGCATCTCTGACATTACAAGCAGCTCGGAACAGGCACATTAGACCTTATTTGCTCCTATTTTAGAGGAAGCACTACAACTTCACTGACAACCCAAGTACTGACACACACCAAGACAAGGTATTCTTCTTGCTTTTGTTCACCTTGAGATACCACTAGATTAGTTTTGCTCCACAACTTAAGAGAAACACACTCTGAAGTCAAAGCTCGCCTGAACAGACTGATCCCTGTTTTGTTGCATAAGGCACCACCAACTCATCGCCTTACAGAATGTGATGATTCATACCAGAGGTGGCCTTGAGGCCAGCCTCAAGATTTAAAAAACAAAAACACCAGCAAAACAGCCCAAAACACTGCCACACATCTCTGAACCTGTCTAGTCTCTCCCTCCACTGTGGCTGAAAGAAGCTATAATACTGAAGAGTACCAGAGCAGGCCATTCCATAGCACCTCAGGTACTGCTAGACCCCATCAGAGCTGAATCAGGCTCCTCATCAACAGTTGGTTGTAGTCAGAAAATAACTCAGCTGACCAAGCACACTATCTGCATTATGGAGAGCTGTACAGCTCTCTAGGCCCTAGTGACTATGTAGCTTAGTGGTAACCTCATACCTAGCACATATGTCAACAGCATCATCAGAAACCTAAAGGTAGCAGGATTTTGGAACCTTAATTTTAAATGTCTGTGAAAGGGAACTAAATCTTGCCATAGTTCTCTAGGTTTCTTTTTCTGCTATGAAAATTATTAGACTTAGACAAAGGGTAATGCAGTCTACCTGAAAAATTTAGTCTAAGGCAGGTGGGAGGTTTTACCACTTGGAAACATTCCCCTTCCCACCCAATGACTTAAAGCTGGGCTGAGATAACTGCCAACAAGCAACAGTGCAAACCCTCTGACATTGCATGTATCAACTCCAAATGTTGGAAGTGAAATTTTGAGGTAGAATCTTATAATGATATTACATCCTTTTAAACATTCCAGTTGCATTTAGTACAGGTGGATAGCAGTGACACTCAAGGCAGCTCTACTTCATTGCGCAGTAGTTGCTTGAACACCTTTGAAGTTTGATGTTATCAAACATTTAACATGAATCCTTCTTCCCAGCTTGGAGAAGAGAAGGCTCCAGTGGGACCTTATAGCAGCCTTCCAATACCTGAAAAGTGCCTATAAGAAAGCTGGGGAAGAACTGTTCATGAGGGCATGGAGCAACAGGATGAGGGGTAGCGGTTTTAGTGATCAAAGGGCTGGAGCACCTCCTCTATGGAGACAGGCTGAGAGAGTTGGGCTTGTCCAGCTTGGAGAGGAGAAGGTTCTGGTGGGACCTTATAATGGCCTTCCAATGCCTGAAAGGTGCCTATAAAGAAGCTCACGAGGGCACGTAGCAATAGGAGGATGCATAATAGTTTTAAACTACAAAAGGAGAGATTTAGGTTGGATAGTAGGAAAAACTTCTTCAATATGAGGGTGGTGGATCACTGGAACAGGTTGCCCAGAGAGGCAGTGGAGGCCCCATCCCTGGAGACATTCAGGGTCAGGCTTGCTGGGGCTCAAGTGACCTGATCTAGTGAAGATGTCCCTGCTCACTGCAGGGGTGGTGGGCTAGTTGACCTCTAAAACATCCCTTTCAACCTTACACATTCTATGATTCTATATTTACTTAAGATGAGTCAGCTGAGAAACCTCCTTCAACCAGAAGAGCCAAGCCTCCTGAATGCCTAAAATGCACAGTGATCGTTTGCACTGGGGATCTTTGTGCAACTCAATCTTTTCATTTCCTGTGGAACACAGAACTAATACAGAAGAAACCCTCTGAACTTCTCCCTGCCTCTCCCAGAAGTCACATCAAAAAAGCCATCTGAAAGTCTGGTGAAGACTTCAGTGTGGGTTTTTTTTTTTAGTGTTACTTTCCAAAACTGATGTCAATACATTTACTCTCATTACTTACCCAATTTATAAAAAGAGCCTGAGTAAACTTGACAACTTCCAGTGTCACCAGAAGACTGATTGGAATAAGGTTGTTGTACAAGATGATAAACGTCAGCAGATTGTATCCAAAGTTGACAGACAGCATTTCTGTGGACCAGAAGACATGAGACATCAGACAGAAGGCAGAAGTCTGAGTGGAGCAGTATAGGGGCACTCATCTTTCTACAGTTGACCTGATCAGATTTTATCCTGCTGAAAATAATCAGCAAGTGTGTTGAGGCCTAGTGTAAGAGCCTTAATATTGATTTCACTAATACATGTATAAAACACCCACAGAACACATGCCTAGATACAGAGCGTATTATGCCAGGTGAAGGGCAAGATTGGTGAGGCTATATATTAGAGAACAGAACACTTTCTGAACAGTTTTTGCTAAACAGATGGTAAGAAGTATGATATTCCACACTAACTCAAATTTAGAGATGTGTCAACTGCTCCAATTAAGAGCCACCAATATCACTAATACCATAGCTCTGCCTTTCAGAAAGTGCCTACTTGCCTCAGCAGTTAGGAGCACAAAAACAATACCTAAAATTGGTTTTAAAAGCTGCCACCATTGGTAGAATTGAGAAGTTACACTAAAGAAATCTAAAAAACCCCAAGTTGACTGTTAAACAGCTAGCAAATGAGCTAAGGCATACTGCTTTTGAGCAGGAGAGCCATTACTAATGGTGACAGTGTTGGGCAAGTTGCCCAAACAAGTGCCAACACAACTGGTCCTAAAGGGAAGGGGAGGCATTTACAGACATCAGGCTGGAAAGGATGGCTCAGCAGAGACCCAGGATCAAGGCTCCTGTTCATGGTGCTGCCTACAGCCTCTCTTCATGCCCACAGTCTCTGCCTTCCTCTGTCTTTTGCTTTCCTTGAAGCTTAGGAGGCACATCAACCAGAGTAAAGCACCCAGCACAAAGGGGTTAGAGCCCACAATTAAGGGGTTTTCAATGGTAGGGGAGCCAGGAAATAAAAGCCAGAGAAAGCTGCTGAAAACCTAATGCAGATCGGAGCAGGACCTGGAAAAGTTTGTACCCAGGCACCTCCAAGTGTGAACACACATTAATTCTGTATCCTTGATCCACTGATAGAAAGAGTAGAAGCACATCTGATAGGAAAAGGCTTTTTCCACTACAATCATTACAGAAATTAGATGTTAAGCAGAAATTAAACATTTATCTGCTTAGCCCAAAAAAGTGCCTTTGTGGGAAAGGCAGTCACAGAAGTGACAGAAGCTGCATGTTCAGCTTACAAAAAAGCATCTACAGGGGCTGCCACCATCCTACTCTGCTACAGGTTGCCTGGGGTTTATATTAGCACAAGCTCAAGAGTTTGTTCCATCCATCTTTTCCCATGTTACTTCCATCATCAGAAGGCACAAATTTAAACTGCCTCATTAAAAAGCAGAGGGGAGGATGGGGAACAGACTTAGAAAGTTGCCAATACTGCTACTAGGAGACATCACAACTACCAAGCACAGTGTCAAGTATGAGGCACTTATTATACTAATGAAAAAAAATTATGTAGGAAGAGCACCAAACTGCAGGTTTTAAACTGCAGAAGACACCCTTTGCCATCTGCTTTGCCATCACCAGCAGAAAGACCATTTGCAGTTTGTGAAAATTGTTTTCAGATCAGCATCTCAAGATGTTTGCAACAGATTTTATAGCTAATATAACCCCCACCAAGTCAGAAGTCTACTGCAGAGCAATGTATTTCATCTTTAAGTGTTTGCATAAGGCCCATCTTCAGTATCTGAACTAACAAATTCAAGGAGTGTGAATGAAATCAAATAAAACCCTTGAATAAGCAGTGTAAGAGATCCATTTTCTCATTGCAAAATAACAGAAGTCAGAAGCCAAAACAACTGAAACAGTCATTAAATACAAATGCATAACATTTACCATTTAACAGTTCTCTTTAAAATGACTGCAGATCAGCATTTCTGACTGAAAAGGGGCTTGAGAAACCCTCCTCTTCTGTATCTAAGCATAAAGTTGAAGTCAGTGCCACCAGACTGATACCTGCCACCCCAGTGTCAGTCAGACAGACATGATACCTAAGGCAGCACAGCCTTCTCTGAAAACAAATCCATGCATGGCATCTCCAGAGCTCCAAGAACTTCAACTCCAAATACACAAGAACAATTACTGCCCTTCTTTCTTCCCTACTCCCTCCATGGTAGCACAATGATATTTACCTAACCTTTAGAAGGTTTTATCAATAGCAGCCTCACTAGCAAGTCAACTTATGCCAGACTACTCTCAAAAAAAAATAATATTGGGCCATCAAGAGTTAAAAACAAGATTTATTTTTTTTCTCTCATGTTTTGGGTTTTGTTTCTTATTTTATGCATTCATTTTGTAAAGCTGAAAGCCTGGCCAGCCCCATAGTCTGATACACCCCTAGCACCCTGCCTGTATACTCACTGTTGGAGCCAAGGTACCAGACAACTTCACCATGTGTTCTGTTCCATAATAAGGCACCTACAGAACTCACAAGGGCCATCACCAGAAGAATACAGAACAAAACCAGGATCTGCATGTTGGTCACTTTCTCCACATTTGATCTCTTCAGAGGTGCTTTGGTTGAATTCTGAACAGTAGAAGAAAACAGTGAAGAAAGTCTGGCTTACACAAGAGAAAGTTGCAGAGGCAAACTCAGAGTTTTTAGAGTCTGTTATAGAACTTGCTACTTCAACTGTATTCAGCTCAACATTGTGTGCAAAGCTCAACCAGGCAGTGATAGGAGTCAATAAGCCTAATGACTCCAAAACCCATGGGAGATTAAGAGAATCACTCAGTTTTGAAGACCTTGTATGCCCATGTCCTCTCTGCCCATCCCACTGATGGTCAGCAGAGGTGAGCAATGCATACATGTTTCTGGCCTCTCCAGGCACTCCCTGCCACTGAGACAGAGGCTATAGTCTTAATCTAAATATCTCCAAGTGCTGAAATCATAGGTGGTCATCACCATCTCCTCAGCTATTTACCTTGAGTTTTAAGTGTTGTCCAGCTACCAGATAAAATACAGTCAGCTTTGCTTACATATTCAAGTGTTGAGACAAATACCTCAGTAAGTGCTTACCCATGTGTACATGCAACCCCAAGTACAATGTAGTGTACTGGCACCTCATATTCCTCTAAGCCTCCAGGTTCTGAACAGCTATAACCAATCAAACCATTTCTAGAACTCAAGTACAAAAGACAAGTAGAATACAGAAACACTTCTATCAGAATATGTCAACATCTCCTTAAAAGCCTACCTGCATGAGCTTTGTATCGTGTCCTGTATACACAACAATACCCAAGACCCACTGGGTGTTTCTCAGCTGTGCACCTCTTAGCAAGATCTGGTCTGGACCAACTGGAACTGGGCTGCAAAGCAAAAAGCACATGTATCTTTCCATTCTTGACAACACTTCAGGGAAGTGATTCTCCTTTCAGCTTTATCAGCCCCTCAAAAAAGTCGTGTCCCCCCCACCCCCCCCAAAGCTCCCCCAGTAACCAAACCAAGCACAAAAGGAGGAAAACATAATGACCTTAGATTGTCCATACACCTCCAGAGAGCACTGACACCTGTGTAAGTCTAATCCCTGCTAAAGCATGGCAGGATAAAGGCAATACAAGGCAGCTGTTCTCGTTACGCACAGCTTCAGAACTTGCAGCAACCATAAGCCTCCTCTGCCCTTCCCCTTGGCCAGGATGTTCCCTCACACAATGGACTGACACACATCTCTCACACAGACCATCCATCCCTTCCAAGTACACTGTAACCTCACACACACTATTAAACACACACTCTGGGAAAACTGTATTACCCATCTGATTTTCAAGCAGGATGGAGGTGGTGATCTAATCTTGCATCTGTCAGGTAAGTTGCCCAAGGAAAACAGGTACAGCAAGATAAAGCCTGTATGATCCTACTGACCTTCCAATTTCTAGCAATTCAAGTACTAAAATTAAATCTTCTAAGAGTTTCAACACAAAGTCACACTGATAAACAGATTCTGAGATTCCGGTGCAGCCTGTGGCTCTAGTTGGAAGGGAAAAATCTCCCATTTTTCTGCAGAACTCCTGTAACACAAAAGCCCTAAAACCCCCAACCATTATCCCACTCTTCTTCTCTTTAGATGACAGAATAATAGTGGTTAGAAGGGACCTCTGGGATCATCTAGTCCAAAACCCATACCAGAGCAGGACCACTTAGATGTTAATTTTGTTAAAATTCCCACTACAGTTCTAAAGAAACTGACTCTCCCATAACAAGACTACAAAAACAGGCTGCCCAGAGAGGCTGCAGCATCTCCTCCTCTGGAGACATTCCAAACCCACCTGGATGCTGTCTTGTGCAGCCTCCTTCAGGTGATCTCGCTGTGGCAAGGTGTTTGGAGCAGATTATCTCCACAACCCTATCAGTCTGTGACTCCAACAGAAGGCAAAACTATGTTGTCTTATACTGGCAGATGCTCTGATGGAAAACTGTTAATTACCCTCCTCATTGTTGCACCCTAGGAGGACACAGGAAGCATTTTCCCCAACCAAATGAATTTCTAGCTTCGTTATCAAGTCAGTACCTTTGGCCATCTAAGCGCAAGTTTCCAGTGAAGTCATAAAGATGCCGGTTGGGCCCTTCACACTCTATCCTTCCCGACACCTTCATCAGTTCTTCTCTTGACTGGAGACTAGCAGTTTGAGATAAGCCCTGCAGAGACCAAGTCACAGAGATCCTTGTCAAAAAATCGTTATTAGAAGGCTACCTATGAACATGGTGCTTTCTTTCAATATCCAAGATATGAAGTGTAACTGCGTGCGTGGGGGGGCATCTGCCAGGGTTGTCTGTGGTGTGCATTGGGTTTTGTGGGGTTTTTCAAAATGGGTATTCAATAACTCCTTCCTTCAATAGAGATTCATTACAGACACATAGAATACAAGACTGGTTTAGATCTCTCCACACAGTGAGGTTAGCAACCTGCATGATCTCTTTGTAATGAAGGCGAAAGTCCCATCTACAAAGCACAATGCTGCATGTGTGCAGGAGGAAGTAGGAGACAAGTAGAATAAACAGTCTTTTCTCTCAAAACAGTCTTTTCTCTCAAAGTACAGCTCCACTGATATATTGACTATATTGACTCCACTGATGAGTGACTACATTTAGCAGCAGTAACACCTAAGCGTAGTCTCTCTCGGGTCACCACAAGGTTCAACTCCTATGTTCCTCAAGATGAACTGTAAACTAATGTATTGCTACTTCATCTCAGGGAGCACACACAGCACTCCACTGCTTTTCATCTCTCCATGAACACCCCCACTTGATGAAGGGTGATTCATTTAGCATTTCTTTTGCCAGATTTTGACTGCAGCACTGAGAGGCAAAATAAGGCCTGAGAAGATCCCCACAACCTCAGTTTTTCTATTTTCAGCATGTGTTGCAAAGCAAAGAATCTGACAGGAACTCAAGATCTGGTCTACTGGACTGATCCAGAACTGGAAATCACATTTCTTCAAAGGCAGTAACCAAGCAGCAAGTGTACAGCTTTAAAACAAAATCATAATCCAAATTCTCTGTAATGAAAGGAGGTAAAGATTTTGAGCTATTTCTGAACACCAGGATCAACAGGATTTCTTCAAGAAAACTAGAAATATCCAACTACGTTCTACTGTTAGCACAAAAAGAAAAAATTAAGATATGAAAGGTCTCTGAGCACTCCAGAGGCAAAAGCAACAGTGAGACTGGCACTTGTGACATCAGAAACAGCAGTTCTCCTCACAAACGCAGCTACTTTTTGTTTTTAATGCAGCACTTCAGTTCCACTTGCCAGATCTTCAGCAAAACACAGCCAAGACTTACTAGATGTGCCTTCATGGGCTTATATTACTTCCTCCAGATGAGTTCCTTACACTTGCACATCATTACTTGGGCTTGTATCTGTTGAGAATAAGGCTACAGCCACCTGGAAGAGATGCTTTTTTTTTTCCCTCCTTTTTAACAGAGACCTTGCATTGTTGTCATGCAAGTTGGACTCTTTGTAGCTAATACTAGATACCCAAATGGAAAAGGAATGAAATTAAGGTTACTTTACCTGTCGAATTTTAAGATTCGTCTCCCCATCCAGATTAGCAGTTTCAATGTAGCACATGGCTTGTGGTTCACTGTAAGGAGGACACAGTTTTCAATATTATAATTCAGTGCTTTTTATATAATACTTTTGCACTAAAATGGTCCACAGTACAGTGGACTGCAGTGTATTGACATGGTCTTTAATACACTGCAGAAGAAAGAAATGTATTGGTGGTATGTGACCATGAAAAGAGCCAGCTGAAAACACACATTTTACAGAGACATCTTTGGATATGAACACACACACTTCACCCCCCACCCCCTCAACTTACAGAGAAAGAGAAGTCTACAGCAGAAGGCTAATATGAATTTAACAAGTCATGGTTAACTTAGATGCCTGGACTACTTTACATTGCAATCCAATTAATTGATCCAGATTGCAGAAACTACAGATCAAATATTAAGCACACAACATGCCAAAACAGGATGTACTTGGATGAAGAGGGTATAAGGTGCTCTCCCCTTAAAGTTGAGGGACTTGGAGAGGTACATGCAAAGTCACTGCTAATCAGATGGGTTGCTGGGTTTGGTTGGTTTGTTTTGAGAATCAGAAAAAATTAGATTAAGATGGAAACTGAGGGCTGTGATCTGCATCCTCCAGGGATGTTTCTGCCCTTACCAATAAGAGCAACAAGAAAGTCTTCCTCAAAGAACTATTACCTTTTCATTAGTCAAACTCTACATCTAACATGGAGGAGCCCTGCATTGGTAGCTCCTGTGATAAGGAAGGGTACTTCTACAATGGATTTCCTGACATGCCCCTTAAGATTTGAAACCTCCATAGGATCTCACCATAACTGTTTTTCCAACAGTCTTCTCAGGCTGCTGAAGAATATCAGCTTCCCATCTGGACCTAAGCATGTGCTTTTCAGCATATCACTTTTCATACCCTTGAGACGTTGCTGTTTCTTTTCCAAAGTAGCCAATTGCTTTAGCAGCAAGCATACTTCATCAGAAGCACCAGTAATAAAGGCTCCTTAGGACAAAAATGGTTATGAACCAGACAGGTACATTTATAACAAAGTAAAAAGTTAAGACTTTTCTCTCCAGGGATTTTTCCCTTAAAAAGGTTCAGAGTCTGTTCTTTGCCTCTTCCCATAGAGGCAACCTGAATCTGAAGCCAAGAAAGCCACAGATTAAGTCCAGCTTGATTATTTTACTTCTGTCAAATGCTCTGTCTACTGCAACTGAAGTGCTTAACTCAGGAGGGAGACTTTTTGTAAGACAATTCCTCTCATTTCCACAGAAACATGGAAGTGTTTCCATACCAAGCTGTGTTTGGATTCAAATTTTCCTTTATATAAGTTTATTCCCTATGTAAAATTCATTTAACTTACACAGGGGGAAGAAGTGTCAGGACAACAACAAATGTTTATTCCACCTCTGACAGTCAGCTCAGAAAATTAACACATACAAGCCAAGACCCCACTCCTTCAGAGCATGCAAAGGCTTCTGGTGAACTGAGGACACTTAGTATTGTCACTTACAAAAATCATGGGAATACCACCAATTGTAAAGCAGAGCTGCCACAGAAACTGCTATTTATTCAAGCAAAGCTTCTCCCACATCAACATACTTTGGGTTAAACTCTCTAGTTATATGATTCTCAGTGCCAGCAGGTTAGTAGAACAGTGTGGAACAAAAAGCTGCCCCATGCAAGTTAAGAATTAAGTCTGAAAGTTTTAGTATAATACATCAGACAAGTTCTCAAGTAGCACAAATATGTTTGCTGGAACAGCAAGTTCCTAATGTCCAAATGTAGCCTAACTGTATACTAAGGTTGAAAACTCCTGATTTGAAATTTGGAGGTTCTTTCAGCATATCATGGAGCGAAGACACCTCTACTCTTGATCAGGTGACAGTTCAACAAGACTGAGCTTCCCCACACAGCTTGCAAAAAGCCAGACTTCCAGGAACAGCACAGACAAGAAGGATTGAGTAAAAAGTGCAGCAGCTTATTAAACAAAGTTCCCTTAGAAGTTCTGTCACCTAAAAACTGTAACCTGGACAACAACCTGCAGTCTGTTGAAAAGCATGCAGGCAAAAGGGAATTATGGAGGAGACCCAGGTGTCTTAAGATTTGACTACTGGGGAAAGAAAAAAAAACCCCACATGTTCAAGAACAGGGACTGTACTGTTTCTCTTGTTTACATCTCATTTAAGTGAACAGTGATCTTTGTTTGACCTACAAGTTATTCAACCGAGTACAGGATCTAGATTAGCAGCCGAGTACCACTCAAATGCTTTTAGGAACCAGCAACCAAGCTTTGATTGCCAGTACATTGGCATAAAGAAGTTGTCCCATGTTTCTCAAAGAAAAAGAGGCATGATTTGGTTTCCTCTGGCTGCCATGAGAAGAGAAATGTCTTTTGAAAGAGAAGTCTTTCCTAATGGGCAGGAAAATATGCTGGAAACTCAGTGGAATTAATTGGAAGAAAAATTGAGCTTCCTTAATGAAACTGAGGAATCCTCAGAAGGCTGGAGAGCAAGTGATCACATGGTGCCTGTATGCCAGACCTTCAGTGATACACTGAAGTTATAGGTACATAATATCTACTCTTAAAGAAGCCTTCCTTCTTCAGACCCTACCTACAACAAAACACAAATCATTGCTTAGCAAAGCACTCTTTTGACACTGTTGAAATTTAGATGTGGAGAAGAATTAGTGTCTTCTGATGTTTGTTTTTATTAATAGAAAATACAGAGTTTAGAGTCCTCTGCACCTCAGTTCATCAGACACATCATTTTCACACCCATTCAGGATACCTGGAAGATATAATGATCATGTCTGCTGGAAGATGTTGGCCATTGGTGACCTTCACAATATCTCCTACTGCTACCTGTTGAGTCAGGGGCAGGAGTACAGTAGCATGGAAGAGAAAAACAAACAGTTCGCTCGTCTGAAATGTTAGTTTGTTATTTCCTTTCACCCAGCCACAAGAACAGCACCATGCACAGAGCAGCTAGAGACAGTGCTTCTCAAAGTCAGAGTACCTTTCACTGCAAATTGGGAAGTATCAAAGCCTTCCTTTTTCTAAACACAAAGTAAACAATTGTCTATAAAAAAATAGCTATACTTAATTGGAAAGCATGAACTTCTGTGGCTTATATTAAATAAAAATACTTTTTTCTTTAATTCTGCTGTTATACACACTCGAGCTATTTTTTCCTTTAATTTTATTTAACACAGAAAACTTTTTTAGTAGGAAAAAATCTATCTTTAAACTCTACCTTCAGCAAATATCAAGAGTTTTTCCTATTCCTTCTACATATTACCCATCTACCACTACCATTTTCCCTTAGTGCTCCTTAGACACACTGCCTGCACTAGTCACTAGCACGGAGTACTGGCTGTACAGATATATAGCATCAACCTGTTCTTCTCCAACCTTCAGATGTGCAAAGTCCTCATTTCTGGAATACTGAAGACCTAAGAGTTCCCAGCACCTTTAACAGCAGTCACACATGCATGAGACTTGCATTCCAGAAGGACCAAGCAGGACTCTCAAAACAGTATCCAACTGCTCAGCACCACCACACTCTTGAGAGTCTCCCCTGGTTTCAGCTGAGGTAGTTTTCTTCCTAGAGGCTGGTGCAGTGATGTGTTCTGGATTTAGTAGGAGAATCCTGTTGGTAACACACTGATGCTTTCAGTTGTTGCTAGGTAGTCAGAGTGTCCATGTTAAGTCAAGAAGTTTTCAGCTTCTCTGGCTCTGCCAGGAGTTCAAGGAGCTGGGAGAGCACAGCCAGAAGAGCTGATCCAGGCTGGCCAAAGGGATATTCCCTGCCACACAACACACTCCCTGTAGAGCTGGGGAAGCTCACCAGGAAGCATACTCAGCGAGTCATTGAGTGAACTGTCTTGGTCTCCAAGCACCAGGTGAGGTTTTAGGGGTTTTTTTTCATTCTCCTTCCCATCCCCTTGGGAGGGAAGGGTGACTGAGCAGCTGTGTGGTGCTGAGTTGTCACCTGGGGCTGAACTACAGTGGCCTGAAATGGGTTTAAAGTATTTTAAACACGTTCATGCAGAAAGATACAGGTGGCATGTTTGAAAAAGGAGATTCATTAGCTTTACTATGATGCCCCTGAAAAATTCCCTACCAATTTCAACACAAAAAAAAAATAAGGGAAGTTTGCCTTCAGGGCAACAAGGTGGGCAGTACACCACTTACTCCCCAACAGTAACTGCAAGCCTGAACAACATGCAGATGCAGACATGGACCAATTGAAGAAGTGCTTAAGGGTGTAAGAAAAGGCAGATTACAGGCTCAGCTTTAAATATCTTTCATTTCAGTGTCCTCACTACAAATAGGACATGGAACAGCATAAACAGGCATCAGCATTAGCCAGCAGAATCCCTGACAATCTGTAGCTTCTACTATAAGCCTAATGCTTCTGCAGGATTGCTTTTAGGTCTCAAGGGAGGTGTAATTTTACAGAGATTTTAGAAAGATGTACTACTTCTTTATTAGTTGACAGGGCTAACTTTGTCCTTAAAAAGTACATTAAGAGCCACAGCTAGAACAATAGATCTGCAGGGATTTCAGCAAATTCTAGAAATGAAGTTCACGAGGTCTTGGCACAGGGCTTCCCAGAACATGGGTGCCAGGCACCTCAGATAGCAGCAGGGCTTGTCTTCCATACTTGAGCAAATAACTTCCTAATCAGCCTCAAAAACTAAGAGCTTTTTAGTAGCAAAGTCAGTCTGACTTTCAGAATAGGTACAACATTGCAGTGAAAGTTACTCTTCCAGATGTAGACTGAAGAAAAACTACTGTTTATACCCTAGAGCACATTACCTGTCCAAGCAGGAGCACTTGTAACAGTTCATTAGCATTTGACAGAAACACAGCACTAGGATTTAAAGATGGGTACTCAGGTGCCTTGCTCAGGGCAGTTTCCACTACTGCAACAGAGAGGAGCCTTCCCACCCCAAGTCACAGGGAATTGTCACACAGTGTGCATTAGCTCTAAGGCAAAAGTAATTTCTGAACATCTTCCACTCCCTCCCATCCCCCTTTTGATTTACCTCTTTCCATATTATGTTCTGCCACATCCCATTTCTTAGAACTGAAAAGAAAGTGTAGAGTTAAATTAGAATAAATACCCAAGATGTAGACAAATCTCAACACAACTACATCAGCTGTAATGAACACCGACCAGAATGGGAACTAACACATACATCAGAGAAGTACTTTTCAGAAGCTGGGACCACACTTTTGTCCACAGCTGCAGGCCTGTGTGTTCAAGAGGAGAAAGAATCTGCCCTCAGCATTCACCCTGTGTCATTCTCATCACCTGCTAGACAACAGTTGGTGGCCTGATTTCTTCTTGGCATCATTTCATACTAACATGCAGATGGGTAGTGCTGTTGGCTCTTGTTTGGGAAGTGACTGTCCTTAAAACAAAGGGCATTATTGCCCACTTCCCATCAATACCAGGAAGCATCTTTATGTATGACAACCACAGAATTTCTACTTCTCCCTTTTATCCTTACATTTTATTCACTATTATTTGAATCTTTGCTTTGGCAGGGGGGTTGAACTCAATCTTGAGGTCCCTTCCAATCTCTACCATTCTAAGATTCCAACACATCTGACCTCCCTAGCACATAAACTGCCCTTATAGGGCTGGACTTTGCTTTTCAGTAGAACTTTGAGCCTGCTTGGCAGCTAAGATGAGCTTCAGCAGAAGGAGAATCCTAAATGCTGAAGCCCACATTGAAACAAGAAAGAAAACAAGGTATGAAATATGCCTTGGCTTCCATTGTGCCCAAGTCCCATACTGTTGTCTTAACACTTACTGGTCACCTACTCTGGAACATGCTTTTCCACCAAGGTAGTTCCTCTAAGTGCTTCTACACATACTTAATGCCATCCTAACCTAAACAGCAGGGTCAAAAATTTATGCCTAACTGTTGCTGAGGAACCAAATCCAGGCCAGGCCTGAGCACACCAAGTACACCTAAACAAGTATAAAACCTTTGCTGAAAGCAGTTGTGGCTGGTTTTTAAGAGACATTCAAAAGAAACATGTGCAACAGATGAAAGTTGAAGAGGCCAGCCTCATACATGAAACACATTTGCAAGTTCTATGCAATTCACACACATTGCTCATTTGAAAACCCCACCAAATGACCAGAAGATACAGTTCTGCTGAACACAGCCTCAGCCACCATGCTGAGGTTAGGGCACTCCCCAAACAGCAATGCAAGATTCATCAGAACAGATGAAGTGCAAGGAACCCACCTCTTGATTCCTGTCCCTAGGCCACACGCTTTAGAGCACTGGGTGCTGATACTACAGTGGATGGATCACAGTGAAGTAAACTATTTAAACAAAAAAAAAATGGGTGGGCAGCAACAGAAGCACTGCTAGTGATGCATCTGAACTGCTGAGCTCCCACCCAAACAAGTAAACTGAGCTTAGGACAGGAACAGCTTTCCTACACCTCTTCCTTTTAATCTGTGCCTGAAGTGAGCTCTGCTTAGTCCAGAATTCAGAAGGCCCAAGCCCAGAATCTCAAGTGAAAATGCCACATAGCTGCAGCCTTGACCCAAACCCTCAGAGAGAACCTGCAACACCCAGCTTCTCCTGGGCCTGGCTTTAAGGACTTCCCTGCTCCACCAGGAAACTCTGGAAACGTTTCAAACTGTTCACGTGCAATGAGGATATTTCATGGCTTCAAGTGCCAGGAACTTGGTCTTGTAGACAATTTATTTAAGACAGTAATTCAGCTTTCATGCCTACTGAAATCAATTTAGCTATTAATTTGTCAAGCAGATTACTGAAGCAACTATCTGAGTTTTTTTTAAAAAGACCACAATCCAAAGAGAAAGCACCCATTAGTGGTAACAGTGCAGAAATCTCAGGGCTGCAATTCTGCACCTTCTACTCTGCTTAACCTGGTTTTATAGAAGTACTCCAAAGGACAGAACAGACTATCTCCTAGAAAATATTTGCAGGAGAATAAAACTGAAATATCTTTTGACAATGAATACTTAGTCATTAACGTAGCAAAGAATGAATACCTAAAAGAGCCTGCTTCTACTCAAAGACAGAGTTTTAGTATAAAGCTTCTCCAAGGTGTTTTTAAGACTGAAACCTGTGTACTGATGTTCTAGATCTAGGATTTAATGCTGGCACTGACACCTGAATTGCTGCTCCTAAAAGGAAGCCATTTACCATCTATTTGTGAGGGTTTGCTAGCCCTGTGCTTGTCTACTATTGAAGAGCATCCCACTCAGTATTAAGTACTAATGGCTTATTCTATAATGTGGCAATGAGAGGATCAATACTTCAGAAGAATTATTACCAAGCTCTGTACATCTACACAACATGCTCATTAGGGGCTTCACCTGGGATTACTCTAGTCTGAGCCCTACATTGAGTATCATCTCCAGATGCACCATGTGAAGCTGTCCAAGACAACCACCTGGCTCAGAGTGTAATACATGAAATACACTCTGAAGCTGGGCTACTGCTCAGAAACTACACAAGTATAAATGCAAGGCCTACACACACATTAATGAAGCAAGCATCTGCACACTGCAGTCAGTGTAGATGAGAACATAGCTCAGCAGCCAGCATATGTCTGCTTTTGAGCACTGCTTACACTGATGAGACCTCACTCAGCTGCAAGGGGAGCCTAAGGCATACACAGAACCTAAATTTGATTAGGCTTAATTCAACCCTGAATTTAAATTAGCTTTTCATTGTCATAATACAAGTCTCAAGAATGAACTTCCTGAGTCTTCCTCTTTGGAAATGTGATACAATTAACACTGCATTTAGAGTATTCAAATATTAAAAAAAAAATAAAGCTTGAACTAAAATAAAAGTCCTAAATTTCACTTAACTCCCTAAGAATACCTTCCACTCTTTAAGGCTGTGTCTCCACAATCAACTGATAAGCTTCCCCTGAAGTGTTTGTTAGCACAGATCACCTAACTACAAACCTGCCTACATGTCCTTTGAAAGAGCAGTCTGTCATATTACCTTTAACAACACCTGTTAGGCTATGCTGCTGACTTCTCACGGCTAATGAAGTGTCCTTGCACTTGAAACATCTTGCCAGACTCTAAAGAAGTTACCTATAAGAACTGGTAAAGCAATGCTTTTTGATGTTCATTAATACTCAGTCTCAAGAATCAACTTTCCAAGCACAAAGGAGTAACATCTCACTGGAAACAGTCCTTCCAACATTCTGCATGTTAACTGAAGTGTAGAGATGGAAGATTGTTCAGTTCCCCATGTTCCTTCAGGTGTTTCTGTAGCTTGACACTGAAGTTAGCCTGATCTAGTTAAAGGTGTCCCTGATTACTACAGGGGGGTTTGGGCTAGATGGCCTTTTAAAAGGTCCCTTCCAGCCTAACACATTCTGTGATTCCATGTTTGAGAGGAAGGGGCTTTACTCAAAGGTCAAATCCCTGAGTTTTCCATTTCATCTGCAGATCCCTGCAGAGAAACAGTGAAGGAGCTGCTGAGCACAGGGTCACAGAGATCCCAGGACTGCAGCACAGGCTCACCATAGGGTAGCCAGCAACAAACTCTTCCTACTTTCTGCACAGGTTTTGAGTTCAGGGAGATGAAAACCCAAGTGATGCCTTAGATGCCAAGATGTATGAATACACTAGGGATACATGGAAGCACTTGCAAGATATCAACGTTAAATTATTTCAGGTGACACTTCAGGAGCTCTTCCTATATTTTAAAAGCAGAATTTACAAAAATCACTTAAAATTCCTTTGACACCAACGTTGTTTTTCATGGGTTTGCTGGGGGGTTTTGTTGGTTTGGGTTTTTTAGAGAAAGAAGTGCTTGTTTTGCAGAGTGTTTTTTCTTGGTTTGGGGTTTTTTGAGGATTTTGTTTTAAGAATAATCAAGACAGTTTGACAGGAGAGAGTCATTTTGTTTTCTTGGAGAAGGAAGAACTGTATACCTCCATATAATTTCAAGGATGGCCAAACTTATACATCCTAATAAGCCCCCCTCCTCCCATGCTTCACCCTCAAATGTCACACTATCACCAGTCTGAAACATGTGGTAGAGCAAAATCCAAAGAGGCATAGGTTCCCCACTGCCATGACTGCTTAAGCAATACAAGTGTTCAAAGGTCAATGTTCTCACATTCACAATTTGCACTTCAAGTATTTTAAGACTGTTTAGCCTTACCTATTGTTTTCTTTTTATTCACTGCACTGTCTGCCTTGTGCCTTTTCTGCAAGGAAACAACATTGCATCACACTTCATTACAGATTCCAAAACCATCAGAGCTAGAAGCATGACAAACTCCCAAGATAATGCATTAGGTCATTTATGCCTTTATGGGTTTTGACATGGGGTGTTTGGTTTGTTTTTTTTTTTTTAAAAACCAAACCATAAATATTATCTAAATCCAAACTTTAACTTTAAACTGAGTCCCCATGTTGGAAGTCAAGATCAGTCTCAAACCTGGATCAACAGCAAGATATTAAGTCTCCCAGCTGGGCTTTGGGAGAACCAAGAGTATATTTAGATGAAGACTGCACTACACATTGTGTGCTGTTTGTTTAGTCTAATTTTTAAGTTATTTGCCTCATCAGCATTTTGTAAAGCAGAAATATCTCTATTATAAACAGCATCCAAACAAGGTAGTGCAGACTTTCCCCAAAACATTTTCTTTCTAGCCAGGCCTGCTGAGTGAGAGCACAAATAAACAAGTTTGAAGAGGAAGAAGCAAACTTTCTGACTTCCACTATTTCCTTGCTGCCCATCTAGAAATGAAAGCCATCTCAGTGTGCTACAGAAGGTCTAGTCAAGTTCCGAGCTTTGAAATGCAAAAGGGTATTTCACCACTGTTCAGCAGTGATTCAATAGGCTTCAGAGACAGACACCTCTGGGGCTCTTTTGAAACACTGTCTTCAACACAGCTGTACCCATAATCATACTCACATAGTCTTCTATGATTTCTTTGATGCCAGCAACTGTTAAAATAAATAGCAATGGCACCAAGGTGGTATATCTTCCTGTTGGAGAGACATCTGGAATTTGCTGTGAATAGAGGAAGAGGAGATAGACAGTTGATATTGAGATTTACAACTAGTTTCTAGCAGATTCAGAGCCTTATTCAAAGCTCTCAAAAGGGAGAACACAGACCTTTGTGATTTGTGCATGACCAACATCAAATTTCAGCAGGCAAACTAGCCTAAGCTCTCAGCAGATTTGAAGAATATACTGCCATAAGTTAAGACAGAGTTGCTGTACATGCCTTTTATTCTACTTCTCTCTTGACATGAAAAAAACACATTCAAATGGTGTAACTCAACTGGAAGCAATGATAGTGTGAACTATCTGAACAGTCACTGCTTTCACAAGAATCCACACATACTTTTCTCAGTATGGTCAATAAATAGCTCCATGTTCTATATTACTAATATTTCTATTCTTATTAATACAAACTAGAATGGGGAAAGTTGCTTTCAATAATATAATACAGACCTCACTGGTACTGCTGTTTAAATACACCTAAACATTTCTTTGCAGTTCAGCATAACAAACAGAACTTTTACTGCACAACAATCCCATTTAGTGGTCAAGGCAGAGCAGTAAGACAGTACCTGCAGTAAGGCAATGAAGAGGAAGAATGCATTTGCAGCTTTTCTTATCTGCTCGTACAGGAATCGAGGTAGAAATGTCACCACACTGTACTTGGCTGTGCTGCAAGTTAGAAAAATTCTGGTTTAGTACTGCATTGGAAAAAGATGTACAGTTTCAAGTAGGCTTCTAAAAGTCAGGGTTAGAAAGATCACACAGTACAGACAAATTCAGAGCATGGAAGAAGTTGCCTGAGCTACAAGAAGAGCAGCGCAGGCCAACAGAGGTATCACGTGGACCCAGAAGCCAGGCAGTGCCACTCAGGTCACTGCTACCTTTGTCACTGGATAAACCACCACAGAATTGACCATCTGTCCAAACTTCAGCACCACGAGCAACCAACCTTTTACCTCAGTTCCAAGCACTTGATCAAGTACTTGGCCCTTCTCAAAACATGGGTTTTAGAGCTGGGGGAGGAGGGGAGGTGGAATTTAACACAGGAGAAACTAGAAATTCTCCAGTGCTCTTTTAAAGATGTCACGTTTCCCAATTCAGCACCACTGGATCCTCAGTCATGGATACTCCTCCAAGCCAATAACTAAACTTGCCTGGCTATTTTTCCCAAGTAGTTATGTTACTATTTCTTCTACCTTAAAACAAAAGTATACTGCACAAATCACATAACTGTCCTGTTCACATCAAACCATGATGTGCAGAGTACAGCCTCAGAAAAAAGGGTCCAAGGTTCTATGAAAACACAACTATTCAGTGTTTGTGTTCGTTCCAAGCACCACATCCATGCTGCCAAGTTACCACAACCAGGAAGGAGACCAAGACCCTTTGTGCAAGCCCTTGACCCCTGAACACGTTACTTGGAACTCAGTCACCTACATGCCTTTGTAGCATGGGTTTCCTTGCAGTTTGAGCCATATGGGAGACTGAGTCTCTCTGGTGGCACATAGTTTTCCATTGTAAAGTGGAAAAATATCAGAGTAAGAGCAGCAAATCTGCCTTACTACTGCCTTCTCTAATGTTGCCCATACAAAGTAGTATGTGCAACATTAGAGAACTCCCATTTCCCCCACTGTAAACTACAGGGCATCAGTGTGAGCTGGAGCTTCGAGAGCCAAGTGCTGACAGCTACAGTTCAAGTGTCTTTACCCAGACACCAAATGCAAGCTCTGCAAGAGCCAGACCACCTGTGATGGAATTTGTGTTTTGGGATATCATCTGGATTTTTTTTTTTAAGGCACCTTATACTTCCAAGAAACTGAGAGCCCTAAAACAGTCCATTTCAATAAGGAAAACTGGTTTCCTGAAGCACTAGTAATTGCAACTCCTCCAACACAGGCAAGATGTTATTTTACTCAAGTCTTCTAGAAGCATCAAGATCGCCTGTGAAGCCTGATTCTCTACAAAATGCTCTTCTTTTTCTGCCCTACCACCAAACCTTCTAGATCAACTGAAGTCCATGGCATCTTCAGGTTTAGATTAGATATTAGAAAAAAATATTTTCCTGAAAGAGTTGTCAGGGCCTGGAACAGGCTGCCCAGGGAGGGAGTTGAGTCACCTTCCCTGGATGTGTTCAAAAAAGGGTAGCTGAGGTACTTAGGGATCTGGTTTAGCTTAGGATGGGAATGGTTGGACTTGATGACCTTTGAAGGTCTCTTCCAACCTTGTGATTCTGTGATTATCACTCAGAAAATATGAAGGACTAGTATAATCATGGCAATATAGACACTGGGATCAAGTGCATCCTCGGCAAGTTTGCTGACACCACCAAACTCTGTGGTACCGTCAACGTGCTGGAGGGAAGGGGATGCCACCCAGAGGGACCTGGACAGGCTGGAGAGGTGGGGTTATGTGAACTGCATCAAATTCAACAATGCTAAGTACAAGGTCCTGCACACTGGTCAGGGAGATCCCAAGCATAACTAAAGGCTGGGTGGAGAACAGCTGGAGAGCAGTCCTGAGGAAGATGACTTCAGGGTATTGATGGATTTAAAACTCATGACAGATCAACGAGCACTTGCAGCCCAGAAAGCCAACCCTGTCCTGGGCTGCATCAAAACCAGCATGACCAGAAGATTGAGGGAGGTGATTCTGCTCCCCTGCTCTGGTGAAACCCTACCTGCAGTACTGGGTCCAGCTCTGGGGTCCCCCAGCACAAGACAGACAAGGACCACACAAGGTGGCTGTAAAGATGATCAGAGGGCTGGAGCATCTCTGCTATGAGGCTGAGAGTTGGGCTTGGCCAGCCTGGAGAAGAGAAGGTTCTGGGGAGATCTTCAAGCAACCTTCAGCTTTCCTGCAGGCCCCTTCAGGTACTGGGAGGCAGACTGTTTACAAGGGCATCTAATGCTAGGACAAGGAGGGATGGCTTTAAACTGTAAAGGGATAGATTTAGATCAGGTATTAGGAAAGAAATTCTTCCCTGTGAGGGCAGTGAGGCCCTGGCACAGGCTGCCCAGAGAAGCTGTGGCTGCCCCCTCCCTGGCAGTGTTCAAGGTCAGGTTGGATGGGGCTTTGGGCAACCTGGGCTAGTGGAGGCTGTCCCTGCCCCTAGCAGGGGGTTGGAACTAGATCATCTTAAAGATCACTTCCAACCCAAACCACTGTGCTTCTATTATCTGCCTTTCACATTTGGCTATGCATAAAACAGACCCTTGATCCACAGGCAGTTAAGTTCAGCGGGGTTCTCAGCTTTCTATGGGCAACATTAAAGAACTCCCATTACCCATGGCCACTTATTTAATTGAACCACTTTCTTCTTCCCTCTTTTCTTCTTGTCCTGGTTTCAGCAGGGTTAGAGGTAATTTTCTTCCCAGCAGCTGATGTAGTGCTGTGCCTTGGAATTAGGATGAGAATAATGTTGATAACACCCCAACAGTTTTAGCTCTTGCCAAGCACTCACAGACTTCTCAGTTTCTCATATTGGCCTGCCAAGAAGAGGTGAGGCACCAAGAAACCAGGAGGGGACACAGCCAGGACAGCTGACCTGAACTGGTAGAAAGGATATTCCATACTGTGGGATGTCATGCTCATTACTAACTGGGGCAGTTGGCTGGGGGGCAGCATGTCTGAGGAACTAGCTGGGCACAGTCACAGGCAGTAAGAAATTGTGCTGTGCCATCACTTTTAGCATTACTTTCTTCTTTTTCTGTCTCAAACTGCCTTTATCCCAAAGCACAATTTTTTACCTTCTCCCCCCCCCCCCCAAAATTCCTTCCCCCACCCCACTTGGGGGAAGGAGGAGTGAGCAAATGTCTGTGTGGTTGTTTTAGCTGCCAGCCAGGTTAAGCCACACTTCCCCATCCCCATTTAAGGGTACACTGCCACTTCCTCCAGAATAAAGCAGTAAGAAGGGAAAACATGGCACCACTTGTTGATGAAGCTATTTTGGACACCAGTGTACAATTAGTGGGGAAGGTAGAATGATCAATTAAAAATATTAAGATCATATCTTATTAGACTGTGGTAGTTACATTTTAATTTCACCTGGTTTTCTATTCAAGCCATTACAAACCCCCATGGCTTTTGATACAACAAAGTTGTTAAACTGGATTTCCAAAAAGGCAACACAACAGCATTCCTAGCACTACAGCCAGATTTCCTACTGGTACTACTGCTCAGCAGAATCATGTAGTAAAGTACTTGGTGTGACTCTACAGAAGTCACAGGTGGTCACAACTTCAACATAAACTACACCATCTCAGCCCACTGAGTGAAGACACACATCCAGGTATACAGCATGTAATGCAGTTCACTTGTATGAATGAAGAGAAATTCTTTCCTTGAAAGGCTGCTTCTTCCAGCTAAGTATTTTTTTTATTTAAGCCCCATTTATTTGGTCCCACATGTAATAACCTTCTGATAACACAGAGTAATTAAAGATACACAGCTCAGGAGTACCTTGTGACTTTGAGACAGGTTAATCACAGCAACAGTTTAAACTTACCTAACAAGCGAATTCCCCAGACAACACTAATTAGAAATGAGGAGTTGGCAAATTTTTATATCAAAATGGTTTTCCTTGGATACCACAATGCCCACATTGCTGGGACTATAGTACAGCAGAAGTTGTCTGATGGCAATCAAGCTACAACCTTCATGAAACATTCTACCATTTAGCAGCTTCACAGCTAACTGGTCCAGACAATATTCTTACTCTAACAACTGCATTAATACCACCACAGTACAGCTATTTTGAGTGAGCTTTATACATATTAAGTCACTCCAGCCATTGAAGTAGCGTTACAGATGCCTACAGAAAACAGGTGGCTCTCCAATTAGTGAGGGACCCATTCAGGAGTCACCATGCAGACTCAGAACAGTCACCTTTACGTACTGAAGGGTGTATGTTATTCCAAGAGCTTCTTATGAACAGCTAACTAATACTCTACGCTAGGCAGGAGTATTTGATTAATCTGGCTCTGAAGAGCAGCTCTAAAGGACAAGTACTATACTTAGCAATAAAAAAAGCTTCATGCTTCCTCCCATGTAGATGCACTGCAGATGACTTCTTTCTGAGCTTTGATTATCCTGAAGTTAAAAACTACAGGTGAATGGGTAAAAAAATGCAGGCAGCTTATTTATAGCACAATTTCAGTCATTGAAGATGAACACCCACCAAGTCTGCACAGATCAGAGCCATCAAGTGCCTGGTGCCCAACCCCAAGGACACCAGGTCTGCAGCTCACAGACTAGGTTATAGCAGGGGGAAGAGGGGTGTCTATGTTAAAAACAAACAAGCATTTTTTCCTAAAGCAACAGCTGTTAGCTATGCAAACCTTGCTTGCTACACAAGTCTGATGTTTAAACAGCTGAACAAACATTAGAAGAGATCTGTATCTGCAACTTAATTCACTTAATTCATATAATTTATTACCCAAAACAGGGTCAAGCAATGAAACAAATTGTAACACGCCTCCCCCCACCCCTCCCTTCTTCCAGGCCTCAACTTTATTCCTGATTTCTCCCCCTCCTCCTCACCCAGGAGCACAGGGGGATGAGGAATAGGGTTTGTGGTCAGTTCATCCCATATTGTCTCTGCTGCTCCTTCCTCCTCTGGGGGAAGACTCCTCACACTTTTCCCATGGGATCCCTCCCACGGGAGATAGTTCTCCACCAGCTTCTCTAATGTGAGCCCTTCCCACAGGCTGCAGTTCTTCACAAACTGCCCCAGCGTGGGTCCCTTCCACAGGACCAGACTGCTCCAGCGTGGGTCCCCAACGGGGTCACAAGTCCTGCCAGAAATGGTGCTCTGACATGGGCTCCTCTCTTCATGGAGCATCAGGAGATTGCTGCAGCACAGGCTTCCTACAGGGCCACATCTTCCTTCAGGTGTCTTGCAGTGCTCTGGGCCTGGCTGGAGGCCAGATGCCTAAAGTCACTCTATCAATCCCCCTTTCAGCTGGACAAGGGAGAAAACAGACATTGGGAAGCTTAGGAGTCAAGATAAGGACAAGGAGAGATCATTCTACCATCAGCATCACAGGCAAAACAGACCCACAGAATAAAGGAAAAAAAATTCTAATTCATTACACTGCACCCCCAGTGACACCAGAGTCAGGTAATGAGAAGTGTGACCAGATCTTAAAGCAGCTCCCCCCACCCCTCCCTTCTTAGCAGACTGAGCTTTAGTCAGGATTTCGCTCCCTTCGGCCCCCTCATTGTGGCATGGGGAGGGGCAGAAAATAGGGAGCTTTGGTCAGTTCCTCACAAGCTGTTTTCATTCTTAGCTGGTAGGGGTGCATTCCTCACACCCTTCCCCTGCTCCAGCATGGGGTCCCACCCACAGGAGACAGTCCCTCAAAAACTTCTCAAGCATGAGTCTTTTTCCACAGGGCTTCAGCTCTTCCCCAGCTGCCCCAGCGTGGGTCACTGTTATGGGGTGCAGCCATAAAGCACAGAATGTCTTAGGCTCTCAGGCCCAGACTGCTCCAGCCTGGTCCCCCCCAGGAGCCACAAGCCTCTCCTCCAGCAAACCTGCTCCAGCACAGATCTTTCATCTCTGTCTCCATCTCTCTCCACAGGCTGCAGGTGCTGGCAGAGGCTTGCTCCAACAGAGGTCACAGCATCTTCCATATGTCTCCACCCACTGCAGCATGTGGCCTCTCCACAGGCTGCAGGTGAGGTCTCTGGTCTCCATCCACTTCCATGGGCTGCAGGGAGACACCTGCTCCACCATGGTCTTCTCCACAGACTGCAAGGGAATTTTTCTCTCCAGCTCCTGGAACGCCTCCTCCCCCCTTCTTCACTGACCTTGGTGCCTGCAGAGTTTCTTACATCATCTCACTCCCTCCTCTGGTGGCAAAAAGCAGCTGTTTGCTGTTTTCTCCCAAATGTGATTCCCAGAGGCACTGTGACCATCGCTGATGGGCTCAGCTTTGGTCAATAACTTGAGCCTTGAATCAGCTAGTGTTTACTCTCTCAGGCCTGCAGAGACCTTCTGGCTGCTTCTTGCAGAAGCCACCCCTGGAGCCCCCTCTCCTCTACCAGAACCTTGCCACATGAAATCACAACAGTTTCCATGTGCTTCAGCATGGGATCCTCCATGGGCCACAGGTGGATTCTCTACTCCCCATCATCTTCCACGGGTCACAGAGGGACACAGCCTGCCTTACCATGGTCTTCCCCACAGTCTACAGAGGGACCTCTGCTCCAGCACCTGGATCCCCTTCTCCCCCTCCTTCACTGACTAGGGTGTCTGCAGTTTCTCACACCTCTCTAGCTGCAAAAAGCTGCCACTTTATTCCCCCCCTTTTAAAATGTTCTCTCAAGGGCACCAATCACCATCACCACTAGGCTCAGCCTTGGCCTGACCCCTGTCAGACCCTGGGGAAGCTTTTAGCAACTTCTTGAAGAAACCACCCTCCCCACTAACAAAACCTTGTCTTGCAATCCCAGTCATGTTTCATGTTGTATCACTGTCCAAAGTCAGAAGGAACACCACCAAACCCTATCAAATGAGTTAGGATACACAGCAGTACAGCTGAATACTGCTCCAGGGGCAGTGCAGAGATTTTGCTAGAAATCAAGCACTATCATTTGAGAGAAGTAAGTGGTATTCACATACCTTAACTTGCTACTCCACCACTAACACAACAAGGATTAGTTATTTTGGGAACACTCACATGAGAAGTAGCTACCAGAGCACTGAGAATCGCAGCAGTAGTTTTCCAGTACAGTTCTTCCTTTTAACATGGATTTTTTTTTGCATGGCAACTCCCACAGTTGCCATTTCCCATTCCCTAAAAACTTTAAAAAGTCAAGCTTTACTGTATCATCCTTGAAGAGGCAAAGGCTGCCAGTAACAGAGACAGAGAAGCAAGTGTGTGCTGGCAACATGCAGCCCAATACAGCCCTACATTGTCCCAGTCAGCCATCTAAAGCACTTCCATCACTTCCTTGAGAAGCAGGCTGACAACTGAGTCAAGCTTCACCTTCAGACTAATCACAATAAATAGGACAATGCAACAACCTTTCCTTCCCTAGGCAGCGTTCACCCACAGCTATCTATGCCACAGTTCACGCACTTGAAACAGTCTCAAATCCCAGAGCTGAAGTACTTCCCACTGCTTGGTGTTAGTGCTTTTAAACACACATCAAGTCACAGGAACAATTAGTAACCAAGCCAGGCACAGACACCTGAACCACAGGAGAGGGGCTAGGTAAAGAAAGTGTTAAAGACTTGAACTCTTCTTTCACCAAGGAAGCTTTGTTACCATTAATATGCACAATAGATCAGGTGCCCTGTAGCGGGGAAGAAAGTTATAAAAACCCCCAAGATCTGCTTGAATTCAGTGCTAAAACACTGTCACCAGTGAAAACCCATGTGCTTAGTAGGGTCCCACAGGCAAGTGACACTTCTCTTAATGGCAAGGTTGACATCAGCTTTAGAGGTTCTGCAGTAGCTCGAGTACAGAAGCAGAATACAAGCAAGCCGCCTCAGACTATCACCCAGAAGGCACAGTAGCCAACTCCACATATTTCAAGTGTATTTAACTACATTAACACAAACCCCAGCAGGCAGTTACTACACCAAGCAGAGAAAGCTCCTTCATAGCAGCATCTCACCACACTGCCATGCAGAATATTACAAACTGGGTTGTTATATATCCAGGTGTTACAAGTGTTTTTGGCAGCTGCATGCTTTTCACACCAGAAGATCACCTACCTCCTTAGAGCACATGGAAGACAGTGTATTTTGATTGAGATGCTTGCTAAGGAAACACAAAAATCAACTGTTTACACATACCCCAAGGAACACAGTACAAGGGTATTTAAGGAGCAATTATTTATATGCCCATGGAGTAATTAGGACCTAGCTTCCTGTCAGGCAATAAGCAACCAAAGTTGGTTTCTTTCACCAGGCAGGAGTTTGTCTGAACCAGGATAGCCCCCAATCTGATCAGCAATCTCTGCTCTGTGGTGAATCCTTGACACTATGACTCCTGCAGAGGAATACCTTAGCCAGTAAAGGGTTTCAGTGCTTTTTATACACCCTCTAGGTTCCATCAGCTAAGAAAAGGGCATGTGATACTTAAATACTCCAGTGAGATGGACTCAGCTCAGATCAAAACAGAGGAGTGCAAAAGGAGCTAGACTTACTCTTGTGCTCTAAGTAGTGGATGATTTGAATCCTACGCTGTATTATTGCTGAAAGCTGAAATGTCTGACCAGAACAGAGAACCAGCAGCCATCACATTAGGCTACTGTCAGCCAGCCCCAGAGCTGCCCGCTGTCCAAATACCTGTTTTTATCTCCATCTTTTCCTGTACTCCCCCCCTACAGCTTCTCTCTTGCACATACAAGTTCCTATATATTGTCAAAACATAAAAGAAGTCACAACTTAGATTAAAGGACATTCTTCTGCCTAGGCACTGAAAATTTTTCCCACAAAGCTGATGCAATACCAAAAACCAGTAAGTCTGTTGTCTTCAGTTACCTGCTCGGACAGTGAAGCTGACTCTGAACACTCAGATGTATTAATCCATCTGAACTTTGGCAGCATCCAAACCCCACTTCTAGCAGCTTCCAATTGCAGTGCTCAGTTACTAGTGAAACTCTTACCAGTGGGACAGTTACCCCAAGGATCTCATCACCTCCCATCATCTCCCTCAGTGCAAGGACTCCTTCCTTTACAAATCAGGCTCTTGCCAGAAGGAACTACAGCACCACTGTGTGCTTGGAAGACTTGTTCTTCCCCTCCCTTTTTAACATGAGGAACTGATCACATCTTAGTATCTCAGTCCTCTCCAATCCTATGATTTGGGGAGAAAATTGGTTTGTACAGGTTTAAGAAAGTCAGAATGCATCAAGCCAGCCCATGAACTCCAGCAAGCCAAGTTCTACAAGAACTTAATTTCTGTGGGTCAGAACAGCTTAGGTCTGCTGTAATTACACAGTGAAGTTCCGAAAAACAGTTTGTTTCAGGTATTAATTTAACTGGAAATAAAAAAAAAAAAACCACCAGACAAGCTGTCAGCTAGACAGCCAGCCACTGAGGTTTAAGAGCACTTTACATAAGAAAACACAAATTAACAGAGACATATCAAATGTATTCTTAGGTCATTATTTTACAGTAATGTGCATCATTAGTGTTGTGTCCTACACCAAAGCCTAATAAGATGGCAGGGTAATGAGTGCAATATTCATTGATTATCACAGCTTTCTGCTTGCAACGTGTTCTGTTACCTACATTAATGCACAAGTTCTGTTTTAGGAGCTGACACACCCAGCTTGGCTGAACTATCTGCACTTCTGCTAAGCTTGTTGCTAATGCCATTTCAGAGAGCTTCATTTTGGTTATCTTTGCACAGACCATTTTTAAGACAGAACTACATGAAAAGGATTATGATCTGTTGTCCACTGTACTATGAGTGTCTTACTACTCTCAAGTTCAGCAAGATCAACTCTTGTGCAATGGTTTTTAGAATTCTTAGCCTACAGTATCTCATGCCAAACTACCCCAGTCTCGTATCATCAAGACTTCTGCCATGAATAGGTAGTGAAACTGCAAAAAAAAGTGTAACTCATGTTGCCAAAACACGTATTACTTCCACTAGGAAGGTGTCCTACAGTAGTGCTCACAGCAGTCTTAATACAGAATAGGCATTAGCACAACTGCTTACGTGCAGTTTAACCTAAAAACAAGACCTCGTGGGCATATTTAATAGAAGTGATAGCATTTTTGCTTCTAAATCCTGTACCCTGGAGGCTTTGCCTACAGCATGCAAACAGAAAAGCCATCTCCATTTGTTCTCTATTCACACAATCCCTACAGAAAAGGGAATAGACTCCTGGCTATTTTTCAGTAACAAATACATCAGACAAAGACTGTTTAGAAACAGCACTAAAAGCTCTGTAGGCACAACATTGTTCCAGCACGCTCTGATATTGTCAGGTCATCACTACAGAAATACACTCTTGCTTTTCTGTAGCCCTCCTGGCAAGTATAACTCAGTAAAATGAAGCGGGTTGAATAGTTAACCTAGAAACACTACTACCTAATAGAAGTTTAGTACCACCTTTAATTACTGTGCAAGCCCAAAAGAGGCTTCACAGTAAGCACAGTACTGATATGAAGGTAATTGGAAAAAAATCCAAAAAATAAATCAAAGCAAGTCACCTAAGTTATCTGGCACTCAAAGCCAGAGAGCTAGCTTCAGTTTTAAAGCCACTGTTTCATTCCAGTTGTCACCACTATGTCAGCAGCTGTTATTCTAGTGACAAGCAGGGGGCTGGTAGAAGAAATTCATAGCCATGTTTCTCTCAAAACCAAGCAAATATTTTCAGCCCACAGAAGCTATATGGAAAGCAGTTAACAGTTTTTAAGATGTACTTTGGTTAACTTAAGAGAATTTCACGCTCTTCTACCTTTTTCCACAGGCCACCACTGGCCGACAGACAGTGAGGCCTGTAGTACAGGCCTGTAGTACAGGCCTGTAGTACTAAGCCAGCAGCTGCACACACCTGAGAACAGCAGGAGACCTGAGGAAGGGCGATTTATTGTACACACCACTTCCAAGTCCTGAGAGACACCTCCTTTGGTCTTCACCCTCACTCAAACTACACAATCACTGACAACCATTTAGTATCTGCCTCTGCACATACTCCTCAAATCTTGGTGAGCTCTGTTGAGAGAAGTAGAAATGCATTCACAAGGGAATACGCACCTCAGTACCGGCCAATATTTATTCAACAGCTTTGACTGCATGAAGTCAGACTGCCTTTAAACTCAGTGCCTCAAAGTCACTACAATAGTGACTTGAACTGGGTCTTTTCCCCCTTTTCAGATAAATTCCCCTGCTGTGTTGCTACTACTGATGTATTAATTTCATCATGACACACACAAAAAAATAATCAGCATCAAGATATCAGAAAGCTCAGCCATGCAGCACATGGAAGGGCTCATCAACTCTCACATTTTTTATCCAGACATTTCATTTAGCCAACATTCAACATACTAACTGTCCAGGAGCTCAAGCCCCAGGGGCAGCCCACCAAGATCAAAGCTGCAGCAGCTACAGATCCAATGGCACAGTCTGGAATACGTTAACACCAGGCACATGACATCAGTTTTATTGAGTTTTAATAGCTGAAAATCCCTCTGTAGCTGTACCCAAGCCTTCTTCCCTGTGACAGATTATACCAGCAACAGCTGCACAAAAGTTATTTTGTCATTTACAAGAAATACCTGAGTATTTCTTCTCAGTTAAGAACAGCATCTACCTAGAACTGAAGAGTTAGCAGAGGATTAGTTTAATAGATGGTTACACTTCTACTATTCAGGATATAATAACACAGCCCTTCTCTGAAGAATGCCAAAATGCTTTTCTGTAGTCAGAAAAGTGATCTGTTCACATGACAACAGAAGAGATTTCCAAAGGAAATACAAACACAAGTGGGGACAGTGTCTGAACATTACCAAGAGTAAGTTAGACACAAGCAGCCATAGCTTTACCTGAAGAGCAAAAGGACATTTTAGTGCAAGGAAAATGCTGGTGTGATGGTTTAACCTGTCTGGGAGGTAGAAAAACTGCACAGAGGTCTGTTCACTCAATAGGTTGGGGAAGAGAATTGAAGAGGAAAGAGGTAAGAATCATGGGTTAAGATAAAGACAGTTTAATAGGACAGAAGTGGAATAAAATAACACCACAGTTATATACACAAGTGATGCACAGCACAACTGCTCACCAACCAAAGCCAACGCTCAGCTTGCCCAAGCCAAGCTGCCTCCTTATCCACCCCTCAGGTATACTGAGCATGACATCATCTACAGTATGGAATACGTTCTTTGGCCAGTTTGGGTCACCTGTCCCAGCTGTGTCCCCTCCCAGCTTCTTGGGTGCCACACAGCTTCTTGTTAACAGGGCAATAGGAACATGCCAAAGTCCCTGACTGCTTGGCAGCAACTAAAAACATCAGTGTGTCATCCACATTGCTCTCATCCTAACTCCTAAACACAGCACTCTGCCCAGCCAAAACCAGGACAACCTGTCTACATTATGAAGTGCAGATAAATGCACTTGCACATAGCAGACAGCCATTCACATCTCCAGCTGCAGATCATGACAAACACTACTTGGGATATTCATGTTACAACGGTCAATACTAATTGCCTAGTGATACCAGCAACTCCTATTTCAGCACCAGGGCCTCATTAAGCACCACACTGCTCACAGATGAGGATCTCCACACACATTCAAAAAGCACTAATACCTCTAAATTGCAAATGGCCTCGACAGTAACCATTTACAAGCCAAGACAGCAATGCCTTTTTTTGCATTTGATGCAACATAATGCTGAAACTAAGAATCATAGGCACAGTATGAATTCTTGTCACCAGCAAGCATCCTGCAGAGACTTACAGGACAGTCTGGAACTACGTTAAAAACCAGCCAGTTTAACACAGGACTTGCAGTGCTGTTAGAAGCCTTTTGCATCACCATTAGGAATTTAGCACAAAAGAGTGTTTCTGACTTAGGAACAAGATTTTTTTTTTCTCTTGCCAGCTTGAGATTTAAGACCCTGCACAGTTTAGAAGTGAAAAATGAAGGGTTTTTGCTCTTTATGTTCTGCTAGAAAATTTACCTTTTCCCTATATGGAAAGAACTGAAGTTTCTGGCTAACAGAATGCCTCTTTCGGGACTTCCCTAATAGATCAAGCTATCAAATGTGTTCTGATCAAAAGCTTTTCAACAAGACTTCTGGATTCAAAGATCTAGTCAAAGCATATGAGTAAAATCTTGCCCTTCCTGCCTGCTACTCTGCCCCAATCTTCCACTCAAGCCACTGAACCTGGAGTCCTGACTCATGTCAGACTTGCACCAGGATGCACTTACCAGACCTTGAATATAAGAATTAAACAAACCAACAGTTGTAACAGCAATTTCTATGTACTTTGAAAATTTTAAGACAATTAGAAATGCTCTTAATTTCAGCATTTCTGTGTTTCCTGGATTTAAAAAACCCCAAAGTTCCCTCTACTTTGGCATCAACATTAACACACTGCAAGTGAGCGGCTCAAATCATTTAACTGGCAATTTTTACTACAAGTGCTGGAAAAAAGTTTCTGTTATGCAGCCAGTGTAAGCCACTGATGTCAGAGGAGACTCCTGTATTCTTAAGAATCACCAAGCAATCCTATTTACATGAAAACCAGATCTGTAGAAAATTCTCATGTGAAGCAAAATAAGCCAGTCTTCATTGAGTGAATATTTGGGAAAGTACTCTTGCCAGTTTAGTGATCTCAGAAGTACTGACACAGCATTCAAGCCTCTATCATCACACCCCACCTGTATGCCTGTGTTTTTACAAGGCAACAGGCAAGTTTGCTTTCAACCTATAAAATAAAAACTTCCAAGTCATCTCCCCTTATGTAATCATAAGCCAAACTTGGTAATAAAGAGACACAGTTTAAGCAAACAGGCAAACTCAGGTAGCAAAAAAAACATCCTAAGTCAAAACCACCAGCCAACTGCTGCAGTTATTTTCATGCTGTGCTGATGATCCAACATAATGAGTAGACAAGCTACCATCATTATTCATGCTGAATCAGGCAACAGCAGGAGAGTTCAAGGTTGGAAACCATGATCCACTATCATTTTGTGTTTCCACACCCAAGTCAGAAGTAAAAGCCAGTATTTTAGAGAGGTACAAAGAAAGCCTTTTCCCCCAGCACACTGGAAAGAAGGGGGGAAATGTGCTGGGTAGGGTCTCTGAAGCAGCATGACTACTATCTCAAGCTGCCTGTAGCCAGGGATGTCTTCCATTTATGATGGCTGTTAGTAGACTTCCATCCTCGAACACAGAATGCCTGCATAGATTATAGTTATTGCCTTTAAGTGGCATGGAGCTGCGTGCAGAATGGCTGGCAGTTTTCAGGACATAAATGTTCCATTCCTTACTGAATTTCAAGTACAGAAGTGCTCCTATTAAACAGACACATATTTAAGCTATATTGAACGAGTCAAAACAGGTACTAGTTTGCTTTCATAAAAGCAAACGTACTTAACATCACAACTACAGCTCCAGTGGACAAAGTAATTATGTGGTTTGGGTTTTTTTTTATATATCTTTCAAAGGTTCTAAAACACTTCACCTGAAAACAGAGGATCATTTACCTGTTATTGAAAGGTCCAAAGAGTTACACATACACAAAGTCTTTCAAACTGAACACAGGAAGGGTGAGAACAGCTTCTAATGCAGGTATATGAATGTTCCTACAAAGAAATCACTGCAGTGTAACCAAGAACAGTGACAGCCATATATACCTAATTCTGTGATACACATGCTTGTAAAGGACAACACTAAATTCAGCCTACAAAGTTTTACAGCATTAGGCTTTGAAGTGGTTTGTGCCAAAGTTTGAAGAGCATGAACAAGTTTGAGAATTTGCAGAGCAATGGCTACTCACATTTCTTCACCTGGAAGCCTGGGGAAGGAAGAACCATTCTTGCTTCTACATCCCTCCACTACAGAGACTTTTGGAAATGTTTTCCATCCACTGAACTTTTTTGAGGAAAAGTGCTGTTGAAAGGGAATTCTATGTTTGTGAGAGCAAAACTAGTAAGTACCAGTGTGTTTTGGGGTGGGTTGTTTTTTGGACTAGTTAAAATAATTCAGTAACACTACTTTTAAGTAATATATAGTGCTATTGTAAAAGCTAAGTTCAGTATGCTTAGACCATCCTAGATGAAATACCACACCAGCAGCCTACCTTCCTCCACCCTCTGTCTCCACTTCTTGCTGTATTTTGCTCAACTTGGAGCAAGCTATCCCACCCCTCCCCCCTTAATTTGGAAAAAAGCTTCCTATGATTATTTCACAAAATCCCACTGATGTTCAGAGGCTCCTTGATGACTCTCAAAAAGGTGACAGTCAGAAGTCACACAATTTACAACAAACTTCACCTCTTTCAGCTTAACTTTCCACAAGCCCTTATGTACAGACGCTTATCTGCTTACACAGTACCTTGCACTGCTGTACACTGATGCCTCCCATAGAAACAATACATCTCCAAATCCAGTGACACTGAGAAATCCAGAAGCTGAACACAGTGAGAGAGTCCAGGGGCAACACAGAACTGCAACTCCTCAAGAGAAACCCCAGTATATATAAACAAGTAAACAAGCCATCACTCTTACCCCACAGACAGCATCCTTATCCAGATACTACCGGCTCTAGTCACCTTTGAACCCCTTCCCAGCAGGCTGAAGGAAGTAAGCTCATCCAGAGAATGGAGAGAGCACAGCCAAAGCCTGTCACCCTTTAAAAATAAGTTTTCTTAGTAAGTAGAAGCACGTTTTTATAGAAAGGTAACTTAATTTCTAAACTATCCTAAGTAGCCAAGACCCCTAAGCAGGTAATGCACACGCCTCCAGTTTCCCACTACACTACCCGCATTTTGTCCTATTCCTGACACCAATAACCCTCCCAACTCAGGTTGCCCTTGCCCAGAGGCAAAGCTGCAAAAAGCAATTGAAAAGCTATTTACAGCTACTAGGAGATGGCTTCCAGACAATGAATTGGGCACAACAGTTTTTTCAGGTGTTGGTAACTGCTATCAGGAACAAGTTCTTCATAGTAGAGTCACTATTTTTTCCCCATACAGTTTAGCCAGAGCAGAATCCCTTCAAGAAAATCTAAACTACAGATTTTGTCAACCTCCTATTCCCTGCTTGTCTTTTTGTAGAGTGGGAAAAGCACAAGTAGACTATCCACAGAGAACAGCCAAACTCAAGTCATGTTTAGCCCAGGAAAACATTAAGTGAGAAAACATCCAACGTCGCTGCCCACACAGGAAAACCAACATACTAATAAATACATGTAGTTAACTGCTCTTAAAACACAGACCTTCCCTACGCAAGCATATAGTAAGTTAAAGTTGATGAGGAAATCCCATATAACTAAGTTGCTACGCTACCTGGCACACTAGCACCATTCTGGTGGACAGAATTATCCCTTAATAATGCAACACAATAAGCCAGCTAACGGAAATCATCAGTTCAGCAGAATATAAAGTCCCTCTTTTCATAAAAGCACTCATTGTGTGAGCCATTCTTTGAACAATAACCCAAACATCTGCATTACCAAACAGAAGTGTGCTAAATAACGCTCCTCCTTATGTCATGACAGGAGGCATCTGTTCACCTAGCTAGCACTGCTACAAACTTGCTTACATTACACATCCTCATACTCCATGTTTCAGTGTGCATTTTTTGTGCTTCCCAGCTGCAGTAACATGACATTAATCATATCAACGGAAGTCTTAACATACACACACACACACACACACCCCTAAAAGTGAAAGGCTTTATATGCTGAAGAACACTCCCTGTGGTCTTCCAATTAAAGAACACAAGCGGACCACAGCCTTGTATGCAGCGGGATGAGAGTCTGTAGCATCCATAGCTATTCTTGCCTTGTTAGACTTCTTTTACTTCTTCCTGCCTTCACAATTCTTTCCTTTTATACTTACCTATACCTTGTCTTACAACTAGATGCTGCTTTTTAAGAGAACGCTCCATGAAGTTTACACAGTGGATTCAATTCAAATCTCACACCAAGTTTGCACAGATTAACTGTGTGTCTGGGATTCCAGGATCTGGTCCTGTTATTCCAAAATTCAGCAGCCTTACTGAGCAGGGAGCCCTACTGAACTAAGAATCTTTCCATGCATCTTACCCACGCAGCTCTACAAGCTCTCTGCTCTCACTACTGCTGGTACAAGCAGCTTACTCCTTGATACTGCTGGATCCCCCCCTTCCCCCAGCCCCGTACGTCTCTTCAGCCAACAAACCCGGCTGCCTCGGCGGATGTACAACTTACTGGGCTGAAACCGGTCTGAGCAGGGACGGGAGGCAGGGAGAGGGACCGGAGCCCTCCCTGCCCGCTGCTGCCGCCTGGAAGGCGAGAAGCGGGGATTGCTCCGTACCTGACGCAGTTGTCGCGGAACTTGCTCTGCTGGGGCTGGTTCAAGTAAATGGTGCGGGCTGGTGCCTCGTCCAGATCCGCCGAGGACGTGGCTCCGGACATCTCATCATCCGCCTTCTTATAGCCCGAGGGGGAACAGACAGGCCCTGCAGGGAGAGCGCAAAGGGAAGGCTGTCAGCGAGGGGCCGCACCTGCCGGAGCCGGGCCGGCTGCTCCCGGGCCCGCGGCAGCTCCCGGCGGGGCCGCGCCGCGGGGAAGGACCGGGGGCGGGCGGCGAACGGTGCCTGCAGGCGAGCGGGCGGGCACGCCCTCCCTCCCCGGTGTTTACCGCCGCGGAGATGGCTAAATAATGGACGGCCAGGGAGGGGGCGGTGGAGCCGGGCCGAAGCCAGCTGGCAGCGAAGAGCGCGCCGGGGTCCGCGCCCCCCGTCCCGCCCCGCCCCAGGGCCGCGGGGAGGGGCGCAGCTCCCGCACCGCCCCCGGGGCGCCGCCACCGCTTGCGCCGGGTCGGTCGGCAGCGGCGCGTAACCGCTGCGGCCGAGAGCCCGATGGTGGGAACGAGGGGCCGACGATGCCCGCCTGGAAGCCGTGCCCGCAGGGTGAAGGGGCATGGCGGGCAGCCAGCGCCTCTCACCGCCCCCGCGGGGCCGTTGGGCTCCTGCGTGGCACCTGCCCGCACGCACCGCGTCCCGTAGGGCCCTGCCTGAGCCCACACGCACCGAGCGACCCTTCGCTGCTGCCCGGCCTCACCCAGGCCCCAGGGGCACGGCCCCTTCCATCCCTGTCTGCTCCCTACGCTGCCGGGCCGCAGCTGGGGCTGCCTGGAGAGTTTATCCTCAGGGACTTCGTGCTGAAGAGAGCCAGAAACTTCACCTTACGCCTGCAGCTTCAAAGATGAAAGTTACTTCCAAGGCTGACAGGTCTGGAGGGACTTGGGTCCCATGAAGCACTGTTTAGCTTTGCACTAACAGCCAAAATCTAAGGGAAGGACACGAGCCCTTCCTCCTGGCAAGCCTCAGAATATTACCTGAGTGCTCTGAGACAGATTTACTGCTTTCCCCTTCCTCTGAGCCCTGGAGATGCTGTTTCACAGCACTTGAGCTGCAAGTACTTCAGGTAAGAGTAGTGGTGTGTGAAATAACCCATGGGTGTGCAAGGTAGCACTGGTGCCTCTAGACAGGACTGAAGCAATTTGTTTCAAAAGGAGCTTCAAAAAGTGTTATTTCAGGGTTATTTGAATAGTCCATTCGAAGACAGCATTGAGAAGCAACTACTGTAAAAGCCAAATCCAGGAGCTACTTCTGATTTCTGTACACAGCTAGAATCATGCTGCAAGCTGCTCTGATCAGACTGTGGCTAAAAAGGGCTCTTAGAACAAGGGGAGGCCCCTGACATTATATCATCCTTAACTACAGCTCGAGGGAAAAGCTTCAGTCCTAATACAACCTTAATATATTGAACACTTAAGTTCTCACACGTTGCCAGTACTTGTCTTTATTTAAATAGACTCTAGGGTTAAGCTAACATCCTACTCTTAAACCCCAGACTTTCTGAATGATTGATTCCTTACTGCTAGTGCAAACGTCCTCTAGATGTTAGCCACAGGAGGGCAACATTACCCATCCATCTTACAATACATTCCAGGAGCCAAAAAAGCTGCACAAGGCTGGCCAATAAAGCTAATTGACAGAGCAAAAAAACACCCAAAACGCACTTGCAACAGCACTGCCTCTTGCCCAAGGGAAGTGTTGAACACTGAACTCATGCTTTGGAGACATCAGGCTGAACTCATGGGAGGTTAATTAATTGATTTGGTTGCATTTCAGTTGACGCTGATTCAGACAGGGAGATATGCCAACTTGCAAGTATTTTCTTCGTGAAAAAGGACATAAATTGAGGATGTGAAATATGTAAGACAATGTGTTATGCAATACTACTCCATTATAATACTATATTGGGTTACTCAGCCTGAAGAAGCTTGCCACAACACTGGGCACCACTCAACCTTGCTGAGTGGGTATTTTCCCCTTCAGAAAGACAGAGCTAAGAGCACTACTGGATACTTGCTGTTCTCACTCATTGATTTCATGTTGTGTAACTGCAAAGGAGATCAAACAACAGTACTCTTAAGAGCATTAAGTACAAGGAAGCAGCTTTCATCTGTTTTCCTACTCAAGCTCCAGAACAGAAATGCAGTTTTTCTAGAACAAACTGCTGGTTTTTTTTTTTAAAGGCTTTTTCTTGTTTCATTTTTTTCCTGACCAGTGCTTGAAGTCTTCCTGCTTACTCTTCAACACCAACTATCATGAGGCTGTCCCACAACTTTAAGATTAACTGAGTCAATATAGGTGATGAAGTTCAGAGGTATTAATGCAAGTTTACTAAATGCACTACGTAAGCCCTTAGCTGGTACCTCCAAGATAGGTGCCCCAAGGACAACAGCACTTGCTCTCTCTTTACATGCACTGAAATATTTTCAAAGCAGAGTTGTGAGTGTGTAGAAACAGCTCAACTAAGAAGATTTTCATTTTTGAAAGTGGCTCAAGTCATCTGCTTCAACTCTTAGTGGAATAAGCCTCATTTTGGAAGATTATCCAGTAATCCTGCCCATCAGGAATGCCTTCCATATCCCTCCCCCTTTACTAAGTAGATCACACCCAGAAGTCTGCAGACACTATGAACCATGCTACTGGCTGTAGATGTTCCCTTTCCTCACATGCAGAAACATTAGTGAGCCCTGAGCTTCTGAGGGACTCCTGGTCAGCAGCAGTCCTAAAGCCTGTGCCACCTTCAGAAGGCATCTCCCTTGAGAAGACCTGATCACATGCAGACCATCGCTTCAGCTATATAACTTCACCTCTGCTCCTTGTTTCAGTAAGGCTATGGGTAAAAACAGTGCAAACTTGAACTTAAAACTGAAGTCTAGGCAACTCTTATTCAGCAGCATCCAAAGGAAACAGACCCCTTGACTTCACTTGAGGGCAGACCAACTTTTCACTCTGGGAAGGTCTGACTTCCACAAGACCTGTATCTTCTGTTATTTGCCCAGGAACTTGCAACATTGCTATGCAATTTATTTCCAACAGCCTATTCATGCTTCAGCATACTAATACTGTATTATTAATAGAGACCATTGTACCTCATGGCCTGTTCATTTTGCATGTTGGACTTGATGATCTTGAAGATCTTTTCCAACCTTGATGATTCTAGAATTCCATGACCAGCTTTTGGATCTTCCAACTGCACCAATCTGAAATCTGTATCATCTCACACCTACGTCCTGTAAATATATTAATCTAAGTTTGTTGTGTGATGTTCAAAAGTCAAGACAACTTGAAAAAAGGAGACAGATTCTACAAGAGTAGCCCACATGGTGTTGGTGTGCTAGTAAGGCAGCTCTGTTCACTTGCCAAAGATATCATTTAGCTTGGCTTGTATGTCCTGAGCTCTGGTATTGGTTTTTCCAAGACCTCTTCCTAGTACTTCTGCCTCCACACTTCAATGAAAATCTACCACCAGTGTCACCACCTACTCTTAGTCCAAAGGAACTTAGATCCTTATGGAATTTAAACAGTCCAATACATCTGGCTTCAACTCTGAGGCATGAGGCACTTACTGCAGGAGTCTAACACTGTTTCCCAACTGTTCCATGAGTCAGACTTGAGTTAAATTCCCTTTTATAAAGCCCATTTGTTTATTCAAAGCTCTTACTTCACACTATTTAACAACTTTAATCCTTTTTTCTAAAAGAAAATAAAGCTTGGCAGAAATATCAAGAGATTTTATAGCTTTCTCTCATCGTTAAGAGAAACCAGGCTTGATGCCCTGACAAATTCACATTGCATTTGTTATCACTTGAAAAGCAATGAATTATAATTTAATACTCTTACTTCACTGGGCCTGCAAAGATGGCATTTTCCATGTGTATCTGTCTCCTTAATGTCTGCTCAGTAATAATTATAGCTTCTCTGTGATTGAGTAAATAAAGTGTTGTGAATTCTGTAGTGTTTTTAAAGATGAGTCACTTGGGATGCTTGCCAACTGTCAGAAGTCACAGGAGAACTCTTACTGAAATTTTATCACTTTCAAATAGATCAGCAGCCAGCTAGTTACTACTTCTGTCTGTCTTGGGGAGGTGCTTGATTGCTCTAACATGTGTGCCACCTAAGAACAAGTGATGATGGAGCAATTAAGCCCCTCACCAAGACAGCACAACCACAGGTTATGAGAAACAGCAGGTTTGTCATGAAGTTCAGACAGGCTTCATATCAAGTTTAGAACCTCAAGCAATATGAAGGGCCACAGCCAAGAATCATCCTACCAAGCATGTACACCACCTAGTAGAAGGAAGGACACTGAGTTGAAGCTGATCATACTTGAGTAGAGCTGAACTAGCCTCCAAAAGTCCTTTCTAACAGCAACTATATTGCTTTTAAATTTAACTATTCCCAAATCAAAGCTTTAAGTAGACAGAGTTCCTTGTGTTTCCCCAACTGCATTAAGTGGCAGTTTTCAATTTAGAGAAGTTTGAAAGACCACTTTTGTCAGAGTGAAAGATCCTCCCCCAAAGCCTCCAAACTTTCTCATTTACAGAGCACATGGTGCTATTGTTGCAGGCTGAGCCCCAAGAAAAGATGTTAACTTCTCAGACCTTCAGTTTGCTGAGACCCATGTTTTAGAGGAGGTAGCAGACAAGGTCGGCCTTTTGCCTGCACTGAAATACAAGTTTGGGGTGGGTCATTAGGAGCAGATTCAGTGATTCACCATCAGTTTTCTTGGGATAACATCCTTTTTGCAGGATTATCAGCTAAATTTTTACCTGAAATACACTATTTCCTGCACTATTTCTTTAGCTGCCTTTACTGTTTGAAAGCCAACTTGAAAGTGAATCTAGAAGCATATACAGGTAGGAGTTGAAACAGGCAGTGCACAGCATGCAGGAGATGCAGGGCATGAACTCAGCTATCAAGCTCTCCAGGAAAGCTTTGTTCCTATCAGGGCTGGGATACCTTAACCTTGAGTTATAAGCAGTTCATGTGAAAACTTGAACAGCACTATAGTTGTATTTTTTAGAATTTAGAAGACTTCTACAGTGCTTAATCCGTGTAACATTATAGGTAAGTGTCCTGACATACTCAAGTCTGAAGAGCAAAAGTTCTGGAATAATTCACAACAGAGCTTTTGTTTTCTAGGTCTATTATCACAAGCAATTCTAAACATGCTTCCCTCCCTTGTAGATATCTGTCTTCCAAGTCAGATGTTCTTGGATCACCCAGGGTTCATAACAGCAACAGCCTTGAAGTTAACACAAAGACACAACACACCTCTTGCTTCCCTCAAGAATTATGCAAGAGCTGCTCTGCCTGAAGTTACCTGAAGATGTGACAGCTCTTGCATTTGCTAAAGGAGAAGCAAACATGGCACAGCATTCCTGCTCAGGTGACATTTACCTTGTATTTTAAAAGTAAGGTCGCATCAAAAAAAAGCAGCTCTTTAAAAGTATATATATTCTATATATATATATTTAGGAGGTCTATTTTACTTCATGTTGTTTTCGAGTTCCATGAACAGCACCATGTTTGTTTACTATTTTGAAAGCAGTTACAAGTTCCAGCCAAACTATCAGGATACTGAGCAAAGTGACTTCCATCAGATTAGAGTTCTTCCATGAGATCTTATTCTTAAAATTTAACCTGAATTTATGTTTGTCAACAGCTAAAGCTGGAAGAACCTTTTGTTCAGGTCGAGCAACTTGAGATTGCTATGAAAGAGTTGCAGTACAAGTCAGACTTGGAATAGTGGGACTTAAAGCTCTCATCACTCTCCTGTTCAAGTCACAACACAAAGACATCCACCCCTCTGCAGGAGATGTTTTAGAGAGGCACAGAAAGGAAGAAAAGCTGTTTTATGCACAGCAGAAAAGTCAGATTTGAAGGGTTTTTTTTTTTTCCTGTGCTAGATGCAGCCTAATAAAGAAACTGAGGCTCTGGCAAAAACAGCAGCCCCCAAAAGGATATTAGGAGTAAATAAAGCTTCAGCAGCATGACAGAAGAGGACTGAGCAAAGGAAGCTTATTTTCTGAACTCCCAAGATAAAAAGAGAAAGTAGTCATCGATCAAGCTAACCCAGATAATGCAAAGGAAATTAAACAGACACAGGTCTGTAACTTTCTCTTCAGAGCTATGCAATATGTATAGATTATCCAAATTAACAAGATTAAGAAGGGTATTGTTGGGCAAGAACATTAGGCAATGTGATCATGCTCAGGGATTTCACAAGTTGCTTAAAACTCAAGACTAGTTGCTTATAAGAGCAGACAGTGAAATGTTCTGCAAGAGAAGCTGCCATGCAGGAACAGTTTATCAAACTCTTCCCTAAGAAGGAACCTTTCATGTTGGAACGATGTCACTTGTCAACCTACAAGACCAATTGTGGTGATAAATTCATTTAATCAGTCAAAACCAGAAGATAAGGGAATGGCCAATAGTTTGGGCTTGCCTGCTTTGAGCACCAGAGAGATACATGTATCTTAAAAGCATCAGTCTTTAAGAGATGTATTAATCCAGTCTTCAGGAGTACAAACACTTAACAGTGCACTTCAGGGGGCTTAGCTAAGCCAAAAGAAAGTCTTGGATACACTGGTAAATCCAAGGAGGACTCATTTGCCAGTGAGACATCGTTACAGAACTGCAGTGTTATGGTAGATGCAAAGACACTCATGAAGAAGGTGGATCAGTAGTGAAGAGATGATAATCTCACATTAACAGATACACAGGATCAGTAGCTCTCACAGTAGGTAACTGGAACTGCAGGTTACTTGTGAAAGACTTCTTGTAGCCTCAGTTTATACAAAAGCATCTACTGAGGTTAATTTGCATGGCCCTGGTAACAAACCTGATCAGAAGGGTGTGTGCCTCAAAGTTAGTAATTTATTTCTTGGTTTTATCCCTGATTTAAACTCAATTCGACAATATTGAAGAAGGTATGGATACTCTTAAATTACCAACTATAAAGTTCTTAACTCCAAGAAGTTCAAGGCATAAAACATCTTGCTTTGAAGAGCAGACTCCAATTGTTAATGTAATTGCATGCTGCAGACACTGGAGCCTGGATTTTGATGCATCCGCCCAAATTCATTTCCATGAAGCAGCTAAATGTTGCCACTACCAAACAGAACAGATTCCTAGCAGAATGCTAGACACACTTCAGAGAACTCAGAAGCAGCAGCCAGGATTGTTCTGCTGCAGGAATGGAATGTGGTTTAGCAGAAGCTATATATGAGATGATGCAGGTGCAGGATCATGCACAAGCACTGTGCACTTCAAGAGACAAAACAGAACTCTTCACAGCAAGGCCAGGGATAAGCAGCAAGCCCACCCAATAAAATCCACTCCCCTCTGTATGAGGGGTGGGCAGCCACATTACTCAAAGTAAAAATGATTAGACTGAATACTCGGGTAAGGGAGAGCAGAGGTGACTAAGGTTGCCAGTGGTCTGAGTTAAGGCCTCCTTAATGCATTTTTTCCTTCTCTGAATGGCAAAATAAAGACCTGATGTTTCTATTCCCTCTAATAATCCCCGTGCTGCCTTGGGGAGACCACAAGAGGAATAGCACTTTGCCCAAAATAGCTCTTCTCCATCTCCCAAGTCATTTTGTACCTGCTCACTTAGTGTCAAAAACAAGCAGCTTCTGCTGATAATGCTGAGCTAATAGAGCTGCCTGAGACAAACATTATCTATTCTTATTCTGCCTCATGCTTTATAGCCACAACTGTCAGCTAAATCCCAAGGCTGAACCTGTATCATCAGTAAGTCAGTCCCTTCTTCCCCTTTCCAGCTTCCAGACTGAGTTTCCAAAAACATGAGGGGCACTAGTAATTGACACCAGTTAGAACAAGTGGCTTGTCATTGAGTTCCCATAGTGCAGTGTCGGAAAATGGCCTTTCTAGAAGCTTCATTTCTATTCCACTCTTTCCTCAGTTGTTCTCCAGAGTCACTTGTGTACTTGCTAGCAGCTTGTCACCATATCCTGGACTTCAAGTAGGGTTTTTTTTCCTGGTATAGAATGTTGTGTCTGATTTATGAGAATCAATGATCTATCTGGGGCCTGAGAAAAAAATAATTATCAGGGAGCAGATAAATTAGATCTAATGGCTTGACACAAAGGTGAACACTCAGCTTCAGCAGCTGCTGTTCAACACCAGAATTTTAAGTAAGCTCCAGTAAGCCTGAGGAGCCTCCCAAGATGTCCCTGAAACACCCAAATCCAAATACTTCACATACAAAGTGTTTACTAAGAGCTGGTTCAAACTACTGGTATTTCTCAAACTCAGATCCAACTCTAAAAACTTTGTATAAATCCCATATGCTCCACATACCAAATACTACAAAGGCACTTACCCTACAAGCAATGTCAGTGTTTTCCAACTAGCAGTACATAACTTGGAGCCCCAGCAGCAACAGCAGGGCAGCTTTGGAGATGGTACTGGAGGCATTGATTCTGTGAGAGCCTGATACACCAGGCACTAGTGTTCCCTGTTTGGGATTACAGAGCTGTGAAACTATTGGTGATGAAACACATTTTCTCTGCTTCTTCACATATATTTTTTTAACTCATGGATTAGCATGGCTCACCAGCTGTCAGTCAAGCTCAAAACACATCTGCATATATTAGGAAGCACTGAAGTCTTTGTTATTTGAGACTGTGTGGAGGAGACTGGCCAGTTGACCAGCATTTTACATACAAGGCAAAAGTGCAAATGCAGATTCCACTGCAGACACACATGAAAACATTACTGTGCCCATTCTGCAGGCACAGGTAGCCTCACTGAAACAGAGCTGTACTAAGAAATTTCTTTTGAATTTTCAGCTCAAGAAGTCTTCCTACACAAACCAAAAATCCAAACTTAGTGTAGCCCTGAACCATAGCAGAATTGCCACTGTGCATTGCCAAATGCTCCCTTCCTCCAGCATTATTTGCAGTTCCTTCAGTTTATCAGAAATTTGATTGTTAAAGCAATTTTCACAAGTAAACATGAGGTGGCAGAAGTTACAGCTACACTGGATACTTATCCTTCAAAGAAGAATAGGCACCTCTCCTCTGAATAACAGCACTGCTCAAGGGAGACCCCTGAATTGTAGCACTTCAGATACACACAGCTAGGATTAGTCATGGCTATCCAGTTGGTGAGCCATGTATGTAACTACCAAGCACAGTGGATCTGTTACATGATTAGTGGAATATTTTAACAGCAGCCATCAGAAACCTCCTTAGCATAACTGACAGTCACAGCTAATCCACTGAACAGCATACTTGCAGCCTTTCCTCCTCCCACCTTTGTGCCTTTCCTCCCCTGTACTAATACTGGTTAAAGCTAAAAATATCTTTGGCACATCACAACTCTATTCATATTCTGGCACACAAGTGCTTTTTTTACTTCTTCATTTCTACGATGCATCTGTTCCTGTAACAATTTACTAACAGCTCTAAGCAGATCAGCTGCAAGCACAGCTGATCTTGATTTCCAAGAGAACAATTTCAACAAGAAAAAAAGAAATGTTTTCCCATTTGTATGCTCATGATGTAAAGCTATCCATATTCTTCTACTAAAAGCCCAGGGACCTCTAACACTGGCTTCTAGCCAGCACTAGATTAGAAAGATTTCCCGAATACATTCTGACCTTTAGAGCAAAAGTGCTCCCAAAGCTGCTCTTGTTTATTCTGTCCACCCACAGTTCAGCAGAACTCACAAGAAAAGCATCTGCCCATTGTACAGTTACCTGGAGAGAAGCATCTCTCCCAGCGATGGCACAGAGACAGGCTCATTCCTTCTCACACTGGCTGCATGCAGATGCACAGCAGCAGCCCTTTCAAGATCTCTACAGCATTAGCAGGTCTCAAAGCTGATTAAAGTGATCCTCATGGTAATCTGTGAAATATATGTTTCACACTTTCAAACCACTCTGTGTTGGATTTGCAGAAGGAAAGCGTGCAGCAGGTGCCTGAGTGCACCCATGCACAGGGACTGCTATGGCTTTCCCTGGAACATCCTAACACATTCCAGCAAGAAGACCAGCATCCAGCATTGTCCTGTATTTCAGCACTTCAAACCACCACCTGCCCAGCTCCTGCACTCTGCCCCCCCCATGCCAGGTTTCAAAGCACAATTTTTCAAGTGAAATCCTAAGACAGACACAGCAGAACTCAAGCTGTGTTCCCCCTGGAGATGTTCTCTGATCATGCAGGTCATGAGATCCATTCATCTTTTAAAATTATTCTTTAGATCTGCAAACTTACTTTTCCTTATCTCTGAACAGGCTTAACAGCCACATATTTGGGGTCTCAAATGAAAAGGTTAAAAATTAATTCAGCTATCACTTCAGCTGATTAAAATACCTCTCCTTTCAGCAAGGAGTGGTTTGCCTTTTCACCTGTAGTCACTCCATGACCATGCGCCTCATTTTAGTCACATCTACTGATGTGGCCCTCACAGCAGCTTCCCACAGTCCTTCCTCCCTGGCACTCTTGACTCCCCTCCTTCCCACTGCCCCCTCCAGACTGTTGACTTCCTTTTTGGATGAGGAAAAGACATCAGCAGCAGCATGCTTAAAGGCTCAGAACCCATCTGTAGGAGGCAGCAAGGATTTGGCTTTTTAGCCTGTATCTTAAGTTCCCATTCCATTGAAGGACTAGATCTCCAAAACATCTCCCTGGGGCTGTCAGGCCCCACTTGAGTAATACATTGGCCATTTTTGGTGAGGGAGTGCCCAAGTGCTAGCACAGGCCACAGGGAGAATGGGCAAGAACCAGCACTGGCTGTTAGCCACCGACCACAGCTTGGTCAGTTCAGTCCCTCTGAAGCTACCAGCACACTAATATTACACCACCAGCTTCAGGGCTTAGTTCTGCCCGCAGGCTCCAGATGTGAGGGGTGTATCAAGCCCATCTCTTACCATGGACTGGGCACTGGGTGGAGCAGCAAGTGAGAACATCACCTGGACATGGGGACAACTAAAGCTGATAAAAGATAATCACATAAATGGTATCAAGTATTTATGAGCAAGACAACGACAGGAAGCATGGAAGACACTGTTAGCTACAAGTAAGTGCTTTTTTCCTCAGGAGAGGAAGGTAACTCAAAGTTTCAGTTGCTCTTATCCAGCTTTCATTAGGGAAGCATGTTGCATAATGCATGAGGCAAACATCTGAGAACAATGTTTGAGAACATTATCTATTCCCTACACAGATGAATCCATGAGCAGACAGAATTGTATCCATTTGTCCCCTGCATGGAACATACTTTTTTCCCTACTAAAAATCACCAGCTGACTATTGTAGGGCATAAGAATGACCCTTTTCTTAAAGCACAGCTGCTTACCTCACCTTCTCCAAGCCAGCAAGATCTGACAGCAGAGGCATCAGCACTGATTGCATCCAGAGGTGAGAATCACTCTGTCAAGGTGTCTACTGCTTTCTGTCCTGGGCTCTACTTTCTCTGACCTCATCACTGCCATCATCACCACCCTTATGTCAAAGGTTTAGCTGTTGCTTAAGTATAAGGTCTTGGTGACATCATTCTAGATTAAATCACAAGTTAGGCACAGTATTTTTTACTTAAAGATTTGTATTGCACACTCCTTAACAAAGCCCCCCCCCACATCTTTCCAAACTAGGTAGCTTATACTTGAACCAGGGCAGAAGCCCACCCTTGGATCAGTGAGCCTGAGCTGTGTATTTGGGACAGAAATCTGCTATAGAGAGGCCTTGAACAAAACAAGGGATGTACTAACATACAAGCAGATCACTCAACTCTGGTATTTATTTTCAAAGACACAGAGCCTCAGCTGAACTCTTACACTGCACTACTACTTTTTCAAGGTAAGTTATTTTTTCTTTCACAGATATAACAGACATAAATATATTCAGTGGATGAGGTAAAGAAACAGACCTACTGTTGTGGTTCAGCCCCAGGCAGTGGCTGAGCTCACCTCTCCATGGGAGGACAAACAGAGCCCCATAGGTTGAGGTACAGACAGTTACTGACACAGCACTGTGAAGGTACAGTCTTGAGGCCACACCTTGAATACTGTGTTCAGTTTTGGGCCCCTCACTACAAGAGGGACATCAAGGTTCTGGAGCATGTCCAGAGAAGGGCAACCAGGCTGGTGAAGGCGCTGGAGAGCAAACCTTATGAAGAGCAGCTGAGGGAACTGGGGTTGTTTGGCCTGGGGAAGAGGAGGCTTCTCACCACCTACAACTACCTGAAAGGAGGCTGTAGAGAGGTGGGTGTTGGTCTCTTTCTTTCATAGCAACTAATGATGCTACAAAGTCTAGGACTAAAAGTTGAGAGTGTATCCTAAGGACTGATGGCTGAACATCAGGATGTCAACTTTTCTTAGAGCTCCTAACAAAGAGAGCTTTTCCTTCCACAGCTAGAAGAGATTTGTGTGCTCCCCAAGGAAGAACCCTCTATTAGAGCTGTGCTGATACCCTCAAATACAAGATCACTTTGCTGTGTGCCATAGCACCTTCATTCCACACAAAGCACTACTTAAATGTGTATCTAGCAGCTGGTGGCCAGCAAGGCACCTTCCCTTCACACAGCCCATGGGACAGGCCAAGGGAAACACAGCACAGCACTGGAAGCCAGCCCAGCACCCACAGCCACAAGCACGATTTAACAGCTTGCAGTGTTCAGCGTTAAGAGCACCACCAAATTAATAATTAGCAACACAGCAAATCTCTTCGTTGTTTGTACTTCACTGTGGAAAAGCAAGTAAATACTTTGGCTTGCCAGAGGCCTGGCCTATGAGGACATAAAACCAGAAACCAAATACCACAACTGGCTTTAAGTGCATTTGTTCCTGCTCTGGTGACTTCAGGAGTCCTGGCCACAAACCACACCAATTAGCAGCTACTCAAGCCTTGCAGTAGCTAATGATTTCTGAAGTCTTGAATGTAGCTGCAAAGGACTATATTTAGACATAAATTGCATTTGTTATACAACAGTTTGGACTCTTAGTATCTTAAGCCAGGAATAAGACATTCTGTTTAAACACTAAGTTAGAAAACCTAGTGTTTGAGTACCTTCAAGATAGGTTCAGTATCACTGAAGCTTGTGGGAGTTTCTGTGGGATGAACTGACATGTTTTCCACCTATTGCACTTCACTGTCCCACCCAACATGAGCTTACCTGATATTTCATTCTACAGTTAAAAAGCTTTAGCATATTGACTCAAAACAAACCAGATTGGTGGGGGCTGCATCTAATTAAGAGATTTAATCCATTCTCCCTGAGGCTGCTGTTCAGAAGACAGGCTGGTTGAACACTGAACACGCAGCTTTTGTTCTGGTGGGGCTGTGTGGCAAGCACTCTGGCAGTGACCGAGGCTCATTTTAGTTGAGTATCAAACCTCACCAGTGCAAGTTCAGTTTCCACACTCATGAGACCAGCTCTTCAAATGCAGGTAACGAGCAGGGTAGTACCTGCTACAGCCACTTGCATTTTCAAATATTTACCAGCCAGAAGTTCAGACATAACTGATTCTGTTCCTTTGTTCTTAGCTGGATGTTGCTCAGATTGAGGATTTTTTCCCTTCAAGATTCATATGAAGAACCTGTTCAAAAGACTCCCAGGATAAAACTGGTGCTTGATGCAAGTGCTAATGTTTTCATGATAGCAAACACTGACAGATGTGTGTAGAACTGCCTGCAGGGTCAGGAAGACAATTCTTCTAACAGACATTCGTTAATAATGAAACAGCAGGTGTAGTTTCTCTTTCAAATATATCTCCCTAGCTTGTATAATCAAAGATTCATATTCTCAGCCATAGACTGGGAAGGGAATTAATTCTCAGAGCCACTCAGCAGCTCGGGAAACCATAGGGTAGCCTCTAATAATTAGTAAGATGTTTCAGTTTCCAGATCATTTTTCTCAGACCATCCCCAAGCTGCTGACAGCCTGCCTCAGGGGTAGGAAACAGTAAGCACATGCATGCAGGCACATGCAGCACAAAGAAAGGAAAAACCCAACCATTTCCAGCCTCTCACTCAAATAAGATTAGAGCACAGAATAAGATGAAGGTCTCCAGTGATGAGCCAATCAATTCATGTTTATGAAACTTGTCTGGGAAAGAGCATAACAATTTGGATTCCACAGTTGTGCACCAAAGCCCATATTCCTACAACATGTATAGAGGACTACTGTTAACATTGTATGTTTGAATATGTATATATTAAAATCAGTAAGCATGAGATTTATCAGTAGTCCTCCAAAGGGAGCCTTCCTATATTCCCCTTCTCTGTAGAAAATATTTCTCCTGCAAAAATTTCTAATATTTCTTCCTTTTCAAGAGATATATGACAAACTGCACTGGGAAAAACCACTTATGATTCAAAGTAAGAGGTTTAAAAGACAGCCAGGTTGAGCTACCTCCTGTTCTGTGAGGCATTCCTCTACTAGCATTAAAGTACTTGATTCTGTCTGCTAACCACCTTTTTTCAGGACCATCTTACAGCAGACCTGACCAGAACTCATCTTCTCTGCTCCTGCAACCAGTTCAGCTGCAGCCTACAAAAGAATCATGTTTGTCAACTTGTTCAGTTTAGTCAAGGTTATCACAAAATGTGGTATCACAGCTTCTGGAAATAAAGAGCATGAAAATAAACAGGCACAATAGAAAGGAGCTCCCTTATCAGAAGCATCTCTTTACTAAAAAACACAACCAGCTATACTTTTAAGAGTCACATTTAAGCCTCACCTTTTTTACATGCTGCTTTTGTCCCAGTAAGAGCAAGAATTCTGATTGCAGCTCAGCTGCAGGTTCCAGCTAGGAGGAAGCCTGGATTGTCTCACCACAGTTCATAGCACCTTCTGTAGTCTTACACCACGGTCTTCCCTCATTTCAGCTCATCTTTCCATGTGTTTGCCCTTCAGCTACTACATCAGGCTCTTCTCTTATCTAAACCAAACAGTCAAGTCTGATAACCAAAAGCTATAGCTATGGTAAAGAAGAAATGGTTCCTATAGTTGGATGGGGCTTTGGGCAGCCTGGTGCAGTGGAGGGTGTCCCTGCCCATGGCAGGGGATTGGAAGGGGATGATCTTTGAGGTCCCTTCTAACACAAACCATTCTATGGCTATGTAATAGCTGCACTCCCCAGGGCAAGGCCTCTTTTCTCTGATCTTTTGTTCCAGAGATCAATACTCAGTTTGTTCACCCAAATACCTCATACACACAGCCCAGATGATGCCCAATGTTGGTGTGAATTCTGCCCATAGAAAAGCAGAGATAGCACAAAAGGACCAAGTGCAGCCCCTCTGACATAACACCTGGGCAGAACTGCAGTTGCTCCTCCAGAACACACACTTCAGCCATTAAGTCTCTATTTAAAAGCCACCAAAAAAAACCCCAAAGAGAGACTGTAGCTTCAGTAAGTTCTCTAGTTTGAACAACTTAGTTCATGCTGCCAGTGCCTCTGACCAGAAACCCAGCAAGGTACTTAAACATTAATTTATCTCAAGAGTTTTGCTATAAACCTTATAATCAAGATGTGGAGTAAAGGAGCAATCAAGTACCAGAGAGAACACTTGGACCTGAAGCCCCCAAAGCTCATCTGAAAGAGCAGCTCTCTGACATAGGATTTTTCACAATTCCCAGTTAAACAGAAGCACACCATACAATTGAGCAACCTCTGAAGATAGCAACAAGAGAAGTCTTTTCCACCTGCTACCAAGTTTGTGCTATTTGCTTACCACTGTGTAACTATGCATTCCTAGAGGTGCCTTAGAAGATGGTCTTTAGACCTGTACTATCTACTCACTGACTCCACTCAGCTTTAAAAAGTCATCTTAGGAAAAACATCTGGCAAGCAGAGGAAGAGAGAACATGCTTTCCATAAAGCTACATTGCTCCCTAACTTAGACTGGTACCACCTGTCTGCAAGCACCCTTGATGTTTACAAAGTGCTTTCCTTCCTAGAAAGGATTATTCATCAAGGTCTGCAGTCAAAAATTGAGCAGAAAGCATCATTTTATCCTTGAGGGGAAACAGAAGCTAACAGCGATTCCTATTCCTATACTACTGGCTGGAAAAGCTCAGAGGCAGACATTCACAGTTATTACAGGGCAAACCTCTGTTCTCTAAATAATCCACAGCAATCTTCCAGTCCTGAAACAGAAGAGATGCAGGATCACATCTCGTCTCACCATAAAGATGTCCACATCTGCAGCATCACCAACATGTATGACAAAACCCAGGAGCTAGCTGCATCCCCAAAGCTGCTCCAGTTAACATAAAACCAAAGCACAGAAACTGAACTTTCACATGAACAGAAGCAATACCTGCAGGTAATAGAGGTGTGCAACAGTGAATAGTTAGTGAAGTACTTTCAATTTTTGTGAACAAAGATGAAGGGCCTGGAGCATCTCCCCTATGAGGAGAGGCTGAGTGAGCTGGGGCTGTTCAGTCTTGAAGAGAAGACTAAGGGGGGATTTAATTAACATCTATAAGTATCTTAAGCATGAAATGCAGGGGGAATTAGCCAGCCCCTTTTCAGTGCTCTGTGGGGACAGGACAAGGGGCAATGGCTGCAAGTTGGAGCACAGGAAGTTCCACACCAACATGGGGAAGAACTTTTCCCCAGTGAGGGTGCCAGAGCCCTGGGACAGGCTGCCCAGGGAGGTGGTGGAGTCTCCATCTCTGGAGAGATTCCAGCCCCATCTGGACGCCTGTCTGTGCAATATGAGCTGGGGAGCTGCTTTGGCAGGGGGGTTGGACCCCATGATCTCTCAGGGTCCCTTCCAACCCCTACAATTCTATGATTCTGTGAATTACTATCCTAACACCCAGTTTGTGCTCTACTACTAGCTTGGGCCACCAAAACGTAAACCAAAGCAGCACGGCTATGAATCCTTGTTATCCAGTTATCAATGCTTTTGTTTGGATCTTATCAATGCAGTTGCTTCCCTATTAAAGAGACTCTTTTTTTGAAAGCTAAAATATTGGTGAGGATAAAAAGGGTGATGTACTTGCAAAAAATGAAATACTATCAATAAAAAAGAACATGCATTTTTCATCCATCCTTTTAATATTCTCTGGAGGAGGCACCAAAAGTCAAGTATTCACTATGTTAAGATAATTCTGGTTTGTTCTAAGAAGCCCAAAGCCACTCCAGCTTCCTGCATTTATTTGCACCTCTATTACCCCAGCATTAACAATGCCACAGTTGATTTAGTTCATTTTTTTATTTCCAGAGGCAAGAATTGTAGGCTGCTGTAAAAAGAAAAAAGAAAATCTAACTAAATCTTCTTAGAGGGTAACACAGAGAACTGCACTCCTCCTCCTCCTCCTACCCTGTGGCAGCAGCACTTGGCCTACGCCCCAGACTGATGTCTCTTAACAGGCCAGAAGAGATCTCACTTACCAGCTGGAACGCTGTACCAAAATGCCTTTTAAAACTAAAGGCCACACATGTACCTATCCAAAAGGGAACTGCCTTGCTTCCCAGTTTTTGGCTAACAAAGCCCTGTGGCCTAACTTAGAGCCTTTGGCCAAACCTGAGAAGTTAAGGATTCAAAGATGATGCGCTGTAGTTACAAGCACAGCTGGTTCCCCACAGGCTCTTGAACAGATTTAGTGCCTTGTCTCATAAAAGAAGTTTTAATGATTAGTGGATCCATAGAAACTCCCTTAAGAACAACGCTCACTGCACATCAACAACAATAGCTTAAAAAATAATCAAAGGGATCCAGAGCAGGCTGACAGGCTGTAAGGTGGGGACCACTCTGTCTGGCTACAGCAGATAGTCTGACTGAGTCTTGGGGAGAGCTGTCTTCAGCTACCACAGGGGAGATCTGGAATAGCTGTAACAAAACCCAGACTTATATTGGCGGAAGAAAGGAGGAAGCCAGGAAACTACAGCCTGGTCAGTCTCACCTCTGTTCCTGGCAAGATCATGGAGCAGGTTTGGGAGGTGGTAGATGCCCCCTCCCTGGCAGTGTTCAAGGCCAGGCTGGATGGGGATCAGCCTGGTCTAGTTGGGGATGTCCCTGCCCACAGCCAAGTGGGTGGGAACTAGATGGTCTTTGGGGTCCCTTCCAACCCAAACCATTCAATGATTAAATGAAAATCCATCACAGGGTATCTTCTAGCATCATTCAACTTCACATTCCCTCATGAGGCATAACTAGACTTGTTCTAAATCCATAAACTCTTACTGACACAGCAACTTGCCCTAGACACACAGGGTGTTAGCAGATACACTCATAACCTACACACTGACCAAGATGCACAACGTGGTGAAGATGACAGCACACGGGGTACACCACTAGCAGAACTAATAGCACACAGCCACTGCTCTGACTTGGTTACTGAACTGGGCTGCAGATAATTCCCTGGCTTTGTCAGAGCCAGCTCAGCCCTTTGCTCACCAGGCAGCAGCTGAGACACAGGGTGACATGTGGGTTGTTGTAGCTAAAAGCAATGGGCATGATACCAGAACTGCTGACCTTCCATCAGCCAAGAGCAATCAGATTACAAGGACAAGCCTGACACTTTATTAAATTTTAAGAGCACTAGGAAAACAGCAATTAGTTCAGGAGCTCAGGTTTGGTGCTCTCATGCATGCACACGTGTGAGTACAGGTTGTGTGGAATAGCTCAGCAGAACACACAGTAGAAAAGCAGCACTTCTTCAAAGCTTCTGATCTGTTGTGCAGGCACAGGGACATATCTTGACCTGATGGGACACAGGTGCTAACTGTATCAGGGTGAATTTTAACAGTCCAGAACAAAACACAACACAACAGACTGCAGCCCTAGTGCTAACCAAACCAAACCTGAGCAGGTCTCTCTGCATCTTGTGACAGGTCCTATTACAAAAGCACAAATCCAACCCTATGTCTTCATCTCACCACCATCACTGCAAAATGCTCAACCAGCAGCAAGCCAGCCACGTCCCACTAAGCCCTACTTCCTTACTGGTGCTACTGGCAGCTGAGACAAAGCCACATCTTAAGCACTGACCTGAGGGGTGGCACAGCAAGGGGACAGCCCTGGGCAAAGCAGAACCAGCTTTGAGCACAGCGGGGCTCCCTCTACACCCAAGGGTAATTCCCAATGCTGATTGTGCAAGCCACCAAAACACTTCTGTAAGACACTGATCCTACCCAAGAACGTACCCTCAGTATCATACTCCAGCTTCTGATGGTTATGTATTAAACTAAGAACACCACATTATTAACACCCTGTATCCTTACCACTCTGCTAATTTTACCTTTATTCAAGTGTGCTTAACATGGGAGAAATAGATATGAAAGAAATCACAAGGAAAAATAAAGCTAGTCTGCTCTCCTCACTGAGGCTTTTTTTTTTTGTTAAATAGTCTATCTTTTATTTTAAAATAAAATTCATACCAAGCTGGTGTTGAAGTACTTGGTAAATCAGATGGAAAGCCTGTCTGCATGGTACCATTGCAGAACACACCATGCACCAAGCCACACAAGCTTGTGTGGGTTATGTGGCTTAGTGTATTCATTAAAGGCTTGCTACAACTGTTAGTGGGACTGTTAATGGAACCATTCAAGAGAGGAAATTGGCAACCAATTCATTCTCACTAATTGCAGTAAACTTTCAGCTCTCTCACACAGCAGCTAAATGACTTGCTGAGAGCAGCATCTTATTACACTAGGCAGATACAAACTAATAAAGTTAGGCTCTTACTTAACTTATACTTTTTTTTTCTAATGTAATTCCTGCTAACCTATTTGATGTCTGGTATAATGCAGGAACAAGATTAAAGACTGTCTTGTTAACTATACAGAACAGTTTAGTCCTCACCTTCAGAGCACGGCCTGTTCAGCACCCCCAGCACGGTGAGGGGACACCCCACATGCACACAGAGGACTGTGCTCAATCCCAAAGCTACAAGCATAACCCATGCAGACACATCACCCTGCTCCAGCAGGGGAAACAAGAAATGCCATCCTTGGGGCAAAGAGAACAGCTCTGAATTGACTGTTAACAGTCAAAAGAAGAACTACACCTCAGGCTAACTATTTTAGAGCTCTAGGTGTATTTTAGAGCTCATCAGATACACTGCAGAGTGACTGTTACCCTGGATCACCATCACAACACAGATCCAGCGTGCAGAGAAGCAGCACATTCCTCACATTAATTTTCTGGCAGTAACAGACATTTTGTTCTTTTTAAGGCACCTTAAAACAGGAATATCTATGCTGAAGTGAGAAGTAACTGCTCTCCCCACCACCTAGCAGGTTCTAGAGGACTTGGGAGGCCACACTGAAACCAACACCTCCCCAGGGAAAGAGTTACAGCAAGGGAGTGAAGGAGCAGGGGGTCTGCATTTCAGGTTTCCTCTATCTGGACCTAGAAGAATAGTTCCTGTATTCCTAACCTTGAGCACCAGATGAAGAATCCAGTGCTGAACCCCTTGCATTGGTCTCCATCACCAAGGGCTGACAAAACCAGAACACAGATAACAACGTTAAAGGCAGCTTAATGAAGACACACATCTGCACAGAGCTCAGGACGGACTTGTGAACTAAATAAAAAATCTTCAGTGGAGGACAAGTTTAATTCTAGTTTAATGGAGGGACAAGACAGGCTTCCAAACCAGAAAATTCAACAGCAGTTCTGTGTGTAACCAAGGCCAAGAGATGAGCTGCAATCACACACCTCTGGCCATCCTCTGCAGGAAGGGAGCACTACTGACTGCAGGGAGAGGCTTATGGGTCCTGCAGTACCAGCCAGTCTTAGCTCTGCTCTGCAGCCTCAGAAGATCTGATCAGGGATGAGACAAAAGCTTAGTGAACTAGAACTTCATGTGGATCTTTCTTTTTCAAGCATATTGGATAAAAATATACAGATATCAGTTATTTTAATGCTGGGGTAATGAGTAGTTATGCACCTGATGCTGTTATGCTGAAGTCCTATAACTGGAGATGTTTTCCCAATAAAATATTACTAGAAAAGCAGCAATATAACAAATCTTCCTTAAATCTTGTCTGCAGCATCTGTACTGAATGAGTTTTAGAAGTATTACTTCCTCTTCCCCCCCACCCCCCCTTCCAAAGGGACACTTGGTCTCAGAGACACTTTGATCTCTAAAAGATCCCTTGTGGTCTGCCTACATTTATTGTTTTTCCTGGGAAGGCTACAGATGAGACCCTGAACTGCTGCAGACTGGTGACAGTGAATTTGATTTAGGCAGAGTTACGACTGCACCAACTGGGGCTGGGACCATTTAGGTCTCCTGCTTGGGTTCATGCAAGACCTGTCACTGCCAAAACATTAATGGCTATTTTCTGTCAGATCAGGATTCAGCTTGGCCTGTTCCATCACTGCTGAGGATTAAATACATCTGTACTGTATCCGCCTCATTTCTGAGGCATTCCAGTACCTGTCTGCAAGAGGCAGAGTTTCATTAGTAGAACTGCTACCAGAACAGGCAAAGACAAGAATCACAGACCTTTTCAATATTTAATTATCTACTATTGCACAGGCTGCTGTGGATTTAGAGGAAATTATGCTTATGACTCATACACTAGTGCTGAAGGAGTTTTTCCTAACAAAGTAGCCTTCAGGGAAAAGGGGAGAAAAGCCCAAGCCACCCACCCACTGCTGAAAGCTGAACACCACCACCTAGCTGGCTCCATTTCCCACAGCAGTACATCCATCACTGCAGGGGCTGTTTGATTCCTAAGAAAGTCTTATCAGCCAGACTTCAGTTCCTCTTCTTTGTCCTTCTGTTCAGTACAGGGAACAGTTTAAGATAGTGTCCAAAAGGGGTTCTAAATGCTTCAGAACAGAGTTTCAGTCATCATTCTGAGATTAGATACAGCTTGCTCAAGTTTCTAATTCCTTCAGGAAGGAGAAGGACACACCTTGTGAAAGAGGAATAGACATTCCCACCCCCAGTATAAGCTTCACCTATTTTTCTTTAATAGAAAACAAAAGCAAGTGGCTAGTTTTCTCAAATAACTACTGAGAACAAATTTCATACAGTAGTTCTCCCTGAAAACCCCAAATCCTGCTTTCTTTTCCCCTCTACAGACTATAACAAAAGCTATTTGCTCATATATGAGCAGAGCTCCCTAACTGGTAAGTAACACTTTGCTATCCCATGTTTAGAGGTCTTCAGAAATACTACTACACTGCTTCCAGATAGCCATTCTACTTCACTATGAATAGCAAGAGTACTCAATGGAGAGAAATGTCTTCCATTCACTTACTATCCTAATATCAAGCTCATTGATAAAACAACAGATCTTCACCCCTAGTTAGCCTTACACCCTAATAAATATGGAGGAGCCCCTCACATTAGGTATACCTTTCATCTCCAATGTAACTCCAGCCATGGAGCTGTTGAGCCCATGACTGTAGTGCCTGTGTCACACAGGTAAGTGCATATGGCTGTAGCAGCACAAACACAGGATTAACCACAGGAAAGAACTATTCTGAGTTATAATTGCTTGTTCTCAAGGTTTAAGTCTCAGCTATACTTTTACCAAGCAGCATATAACCAGAAATAAAAGCCTAAAAGCATTACAGTAAGAGCAGATACAGGCTTTGCTTACTGCAAGACTCCTGTACTTCTGCATAAACCTCCCCATCAGGAGAGCAGCCTTTCAGCTCTTCCACACAGAAAGGGAAGGAAACCCAGCTAGCCTCTACCCCAGTGTTACAGATAAAATAATCTATTAAACACATTAAAAAAACCCCAACAAACGCTTTCTTTATTTAAAGCAAGTGCAAATCCCCCCAAACAAACTTACCCAACTACCCTCCAAAGCTCACAAAAAGGACAAGCCTCCTACCACAACAGATATACCCTTCTGCTGCCATTCTCTTCTTTTAAAGTCTTCTTCTCTGTGTGCATCAGCTTCTCTCACTCACAAATTAGGGGGCTGGGGCTCATTAGTGTAAGCATAGCTGTAGTAACTGGCAGCAGGTGGAACATGCAGCTAGTTAAGTCCACTTTCTGGTGAGCAGTTACAGTACAGTACAGTACAGTCTATTCAGTTTTAGTTGCTGCTGTGTTGTCCCTGCTATGTTGAATGAGTTTTCAGACAACTTATTTTCACCTTTTTCATTTTCCCAGTGTTTCAGCAGTCTTTCATAGCTTAATTTTTGTCTTAATTTACATGTTAAAAACTGTATAAACAACTAGAAAATATTATTGCTAGGCTTTTGGGGGGGGGGTCCTCAAATTTTAAAGCTTAGATCTTGGTCTCTTAGTTTACTTACTGAGGCTTATTTCCCAGTTCTTGGTGTGAACTGATTTTCCTTGTTACAGGTGTATATCATAAGAAAATTCTTCAGATCTCTTTTCCTGTCTTTTGGTGTATGAGACATCTATTGCTGCTTTGACCTTAGTTTTAGCTACTTGCGTTTCTTCTGTTAATCCAATTCTATTTTTGGCTGTAGTCTAAGTCACAGCATAGTCTTCTAGTTGAAGCACTGCCAATCTTCTTAATGTAGGGCTTCCCTTCCCCCTTTTAGCTTATAAAACCTGATGTATCAACTTTCTTATTGGAATTGTTTATGTAGGGATAGAATCATTGTTAATAACCTACTTGATCAACAAGAAATAGGAGGAAAAAAAACCCCACTATATAAATATAGCTTATAAAATACCTTTATAAAAATAAACCTTTGCAAGAAATAAAGGATTAAATACAAGGTCATGGTCTGTTTGTTTTTTCCAGAATATCCACATGGACTTGCCTTCTTGATGTCTGACACCACCAAAGCCAGATGGCAGCTCTGAGAAAAATGTAACTCTAATGGCTGGAAACTTAATCTGACTAACAAAAACTCTGTGTATACCCTCTTCAGTTTCCTAGCAGAGTACAAATACTGTGTGGCTGCTTGTAATCTTCATACTCACCCTGTGACGTAGATAACTAAAATTACCCCCTTGCTCCAGGTGATAAAACAGTTGAAACTGAAGTGAGTTTTAGCTCCCTGTGAAGAAAGAAGCCACCACATCATTGTTGGCCTTCGCCACCTCAGTAAATTTGGTGACTTGTGCTTAGAGCACTAATATTTTATTACTGAATGCTACTTCATGTTCTAATTCTGATTAAAATAAAAAATATGGTTGTTTACAGTCGCTGAGCCTGAAATTAATGTCAGTGTACACTGCAACGGTACCATCTGCCTGTCTAGACATGAACTGGGCCATAGAAATATAAATCCTAGCATCTCATCAGTGGACAAAACTGATGTCCTGATTTATTTGTAGCCTATAACAGAATGAGACAGAAATTCAGCCGTGTAAAGGGCTGCCTGTCTTACAAGGGACTTTAAAGAAAACAAAAAGAGGGGGTTCAAGTAGGAAGAAAGATTAACTCTTGCCTCTGGTTGTCAAGGATCTCTCTACATAGGAGATAGCACTGCTGGCCTGAAAAAAGAGATTAATGTCTTTTTAAACAACAGCCAGCAGCAGCAGGAATGGAGTGTGCAGGGTGCAGAGCCTGGAAACTTGGCTCTCTATTGAAACAAAAAGTACCCAAAAGAGTAGTAAATTATTTAACTCCATGCTATTTAGCACTAACACAAAATTGCACTGTCTTGACAATATCATATCAGACCTATTATTGCAGTTATTCCATTCCTATTTTTCTCTCTTTGGGGCTTTGGCAAACAGCCCCCAAAGGAAACAGTTCAGGTAATCTGCAGGCAGGCCAAGATTTCAACAAAGTCATCCAGTGTTGAGGACTGCAGAATCTTCTTCTTTAGAGCCCTGGATGAACAGTCCTTCTTAGTGGTTTAGGACTGTTGAGGTCAATCCTGCAGTTCAGGTGTGGAACACGTACTGGTTTCTCCCAGGCCATGCCACACACCATCCCTTGTATCTAACTCCAGCTCCTACCAATGTGGGTGAGCACACTCAAAGGAGATGGCATGGAGTGAGTGATGGAAACAGAGAGAGGTTTAAATGGCAGGTGTGTCTACTGTGAGAAAACTTCCTCATCACCTGCTTCCAGCGGAGATCCTGGAACTAGAGACCTTGTTGGATCTACTGCAGGATCTAGGAGTTTGCAGATCTACAAGATACTCTGTCAGAAGAGAGGGGATGGTACTGGGGAGATCCTGCGTATGGAGATGGGTTTATGGAGAGGACTGTAATCACAGGGAATCACACCTTACAAGTGCAAGATCCTGCACCTGGGTTGGGGCAATCCTCATCATCAATACAGGCTGGGAGATGATGTGCTAGAGAGCAGCTCTGCAGAGAAGGACTTGGGGGTGCTGGTGAATGAGAAGCTCAACATGAGCATACAGTGGGTGCTCACAGCCCAGAAGGCCAATTATATCCTGGGCTGTATCAAAAGGAGTGTGGTCAGCAGGTTGATGGAGGTGATTCTGCCCCTTTACTCTGCTCTCATGAGCCCCACCTGGAGTACTGTGTCCAGCTCTGGAGTCCCCAGCATAAGAAGGATGTGGAACGGGTCAAGATGGGGACCATGGAGGTGATTAGAGGGCTGGGAAGGGACATTTCAGAAGGGCAGGTAGTGACAGGAAAAGAGGGAATGGTTTTAAATTGGAAGGGGATAGATTTAGTTTTGATATTAGGAAGAAATTCTTCCCTGTGAGGGTGGTGAGGCCCTGGCACAGGCTGCCCAGAGAAGCTGTGGCTGCCCCCTCCCTGAAGGTGTGCAAGGCCAGGTTGGATGGGGCCTTGAGCAGCCTGGGCTACTGAGAGGTGTCCCTGCCCATGGCAGGGGGCTGGAACTTGATGATCTTTAAGGTCTCTTCCAAACCCAAACCATTCTGTGATTCTATGATTCTAAGATGGTGCATACACAGTCCCAGCTGACAGGGACCCCTGCACTGAGGGAAGCATCATCTGTGTTACAGCACCATTTTCAGATGGCACATGGCAACACACATTACAACTCACAGTAGGAAGCTCTTGATAAACTGGCATTAGGAAGGTTTGAAGACATGTGCTGTCCTACCACCTGAGTAGGTAATGTGTAATGCCCTCTTGTGCTTTGATCACCAGCTGTATCCAAAGGCCGTTCATATTCCAGAGCCAAAAAGAATACACTGACTGCAATTCAGGACAGCAGAAAACATAGTCCAAGCAGCAGGAAACTCAAAGAGGTTTTATCTCTTTCTGCACACAGTCATGCTAAAGAAATCAAAAGGCAGAGGCTCTCTGCTTATGTATGGTTTGTGGGGACATACGTGTTTTATCAGCTCAGACTGCTCCCTGGTTGTGCTGCTTGTAGTGACCTCACTCCTCTGACTTCCAGAGAAGTCCATTTGTTTTGTTCCTGATAGCAGGAGAGTTAGGAATGGTGATTTCCTCCTTCCCCTTCTGCCACCATGCTCTTCCCTTATTGTACAGTTCTCATGTTGCTGCCTTTATGCACTTTTTTGCTGGTTTTTGCTGTTACTGATCATTTCTGAGTAAGAAATTGATCTGAAACTCAAATGATAGCAGACATCAAAGACCATCCCAGTCCTAGCATGGTAAAATGGAAGCAGTGGACTATACTATACTTGATTATTGCTACTGTTCAATCAAAATCAGGTATTTAGTGCAGGTGCTGTTTTACAACCTGCTCCTGGAAAGATCTGTGCATACAGTTTATTTTCTGCCCATGAAGTCCCTGATCCTGTTTTAAAATACCAATTTAGAACTTGCAGCCTGTTTAAAAGTTCAGATCCACCTATTCCCTGTGATTATAGTCCTCTACATATACCAACCAAATCCAGTCATGAGATCAAGCTGGATTTCTTTCCCATCACCCCTCCTGGAAAGCTACTCTGAACAGTTGTCTGCTCTTTAGCAATATGCTGATTACTCTCAGATTAAATGTCTGTGAAAGCCTGTTCTTGCACTGGGACTATCCTGTAGTTGAAATGATTTTTCTCTCTCTTAACTACATGTCCAGACACTGTTGTTTAGATGATAGCTGGGCTGACTGCATTTTGTAGCTGGTAAGTGAAATACCAAAATGTGGTGAAGCCCACGATTGAGACAGAAGTGTTGGCCAAACTGATGTATTCTGTCCTGAACAGCTTTTTCACAATCAAAACACCAACTGTAATGGCCTCTTCAATAATGTGGATCTGTGTAGCATGTTACCAGATTACAGTGCTCCCAACCTCTCCAGAAAATGTGGTTTTAATTCTTCCTACTACTGGGGCTCAATGCTCTGTATAAAGACCTGAAATGCTGGCCAGCTCCAGTTTCTCAAGATGGAACACACCTAAA